>NC_090647.1:275043354-276404604 GCF_040937935.1 Hyperolius riggenbachi
TATCCAAGTCTAGCTCTAATCCTGCTGCCATGTGTCTATGACTGTTCTCAACTTAAATATCTACAAGAACATAGCACCAAACACCCAACCTTCCTCATTGTTCCCTATTGTAAAGGGGTGTGTGGATACTTTAGCCTGCTGACTTTGCCTTAAAATGGAGGGATTCCATTGGTTAGTGTAATAATCAATGGCAAAACTTGGTGACAATTCAAAGATGCTATTGCCGGGGTTTCCTTTCAGTGCAGCAGTGGTGAACGGTGGTGTGCGGTCGGGGACAGTGCAGCGTGTGTCTGGGGTTCAAGGGGTGGCAGCTGCTTGTGTACTAGAAGCCAGCAGGGGGTGCTATGGGTGCCAGTGAGGTGGGGGGAGATGCCAGCGGCAGTGTAAACGAGGGTTGGGAGACTTTCTATACTAATTTACACCTATTAATTCTTTCAGTGCTGTAGTTGGTTGACCATGGAAGCATTTAAACTGAGTGTGCTGATACTGACAGAGTGTAGATTGATTTTAGGAATAAGAAAAACCATTATCAGTGTATATCCATGTGATGGAAATCTGTACGTAAATCAAACATTGACATTAACCAAGATCCATTTCTATAAGGGGGAGGGTAGATGATTGCTAACCGTATGTGTACACAGCACCTATGCTCCTTCTGAATATGGTAGTGCTTAATGCTACCTTGATGGGAGAAAGGGGTCTGCTGTCTATTCTTTTCAGCAATACCTGCTAACTGGCATGGTTCTAGTGTGCACTGTCACTCTCAACGCCATGTGAAGCGGCACACTGTATTTATGGTTGACGTATACCAGTACAGTATAGACCAGGCATGGGCAAACTTGGCCCTCCAGCTGTTAAGGAACTGTAAGTCCCACAATGCATTGCAGGAGTCTGACAGCCACGGTCATGACTCATAAAGGCAAATGCGTTGTGGGATTTGTAGTTCCGTAACAGCTGGAGGGCCAAGTTTGTCCATGCCTGGTATAGACTGATAGGCCTCAGACAGTAACCCCATAAGAAGATGATGCCCAAATTGCAATAAACATAATTGTAATCAGAAAGTGCCTTTGTAGAAATATCTAAAGGATATGTGTGGTGATTAGCTATGCTATATAGGAAATTGCAAAACAGGCTATTCTCTGCATGACTGCATGTTTCAAGTGAACACAGAGAAGCCTCACGACCCTTCCCTGCATGACTCATTCAAGGAATTCCCTTGAAATAATGTATATTTTTACTATAAACATTTGACAGTGGAAAGCACAATCAATTTAGTTGCTGGTTTATGCATAACCTTTATCGGTTATTACTTTTGCAATGTAAATACACTGATCATGTGTGCTCACATAACACTGGAAATAAAATGCAATGTCAAGGTGGTGTGTGCTTTATTGCTTACTTTTATATGATTTAACTGCAGAGCAGAGCGCTCCAGTCACCTTCAGAACAAACTGGTTAGAGAAATGGCTGTCATTTTAATGGATAATTAAGTGGCACAATAATGGTTAAATAAGTGACACAAGGCAGTACTGAAAATATGGGGTGAATTTGGACATAAAATGATTGATGAAATTACTATTTGTTTTGTGTTATACAAAAAAAAGGTAGATTTGACTGGAGACCCACAAGGGAGAAAAGATCTATTCTATCACAAACTTAGCACATATTTGCAAAAATGCATGGTAATATTATTATTTGGACATACCCAGAAAAAGAACAATAAAAGCAAATTAAAAACGTTTAAGTTAAAAACAACAGTTATAGGGTACTGATCTCTCTCCCAAAATCACAATAATTAATCCATCAAAACGAAAGATACTCCAAAATTATATATACTGTTCCAATAACAATAGAACACTCCAATTCTCGCTTGGGGGTCTTATTATAAATGTGTGGGTAAAGCTCACCCTAGTACAGGGTGACACAGGAAAGACTGGATGCTGCCAGTAACGAGCATGTGTATAGGCAGACTCTGGCTGGAGAGTTCCTGTGCAACTCTTACTCTATACCTGCCATTTGATTTAAGCCTGTATCACCTGCATTTGGTGCAGTATGGATAACACTCTCATATAGCAGTAAATGCAGACAATTCAGGCTTCAATTAAGCTGGAGAGGAATGCAGCAGGGATAGAATAAGAGCTGCATGGGGGTCGGGTGACCAGCATCTGCCTCTATACTCATGGAAGCTGATCCGGTCTTTTGTGTGCCACCTTAGTACATACTATTGGTATATTCATTGCTGACATTCTGACCCCTGATGATTTTAGTAGTACTTTAGAACAAATCTCCAACTTCCAAAGAAAAAATAAATTCTAAAATCACCTCTGTTTAGTTCAAATGCCTTAAACTGCATTACCTGTGATTACTTACTCACGGCAATTACTGCTTTGTCAGAGGCCCTATGCAAAGTGATTCTGCATAGGGCCTCTGACGAAGTGGCACCTGCCTCAAAACTGCCATCAGGCCACTGCTTGTACCTACCCTAACTGGTGCCCCACTCGTGTCTGTTTTGTGCTCTTAACTCATTGATGGTAAAATAAAGCTTGGATTTGGATTTCCCAGTTCGCTCCCCTTTGCTTTAAATTCTAAAATGCCATAGCACTTACACTGACCTGCAGAATGTCCCAGGGCTGGATTTCTGGAAAGGTCACAAATACCTACACCTTGGGCAACTGTTGCCCAAGCGGTCGACTGAACATGGAAGAGAGGTTTCTGCATATGGAAGATGAGGTTGTTAATTGAAGAAAAAGAATTGTTAAAAACAATTGAAAAAGAAAGGCTGCAGATTGGTAACAATAAAAATGGAAAAGGGTAGATGCTGCCCAAGGGACCTGTACATGAAAGAGAGGGGCTGATGTACATGGACATTATATATGAAGAGGAAGCTGCACATGAAATGGGAGGGAGGCAGAGTCACATGGAAGCGAAACCACAAGAAAGCTGGCCTATTGTTAAGGAAAGTATAAACCTAGTCTTGGGACAACCATGTCAGGAACCCTAAAGTTATGAATTCTGTACTGCAGCCAAGTTAGTCCAGTACCAGTATGAATGGCTACAAAAATCTCAGGACTGAGATCACACTCTCTGCTCATTGCTATGCAATGCAAGGGGCTCTGCGGCAAGATGAAACTAGGACCAGAAGATCTGACTTGCTTAGAAGTACTTCTAGACCACAGGATCACAAAGATTGAATTTACATCCACAAAAGCAAAAGCAACAACAATTATGCACAAAAGGGATAATAAATAAAAATGGATGAAATAAAGAAGATAAATTATGAAAATTTTAATAAATCTTCAAAACAACAGTCGAAAAAAATGTAGAAATAATACTTTTTATCATAAGTGTGAAAGCTGAAAAACACCAGACCTGTCTCTCAGGTGATTTGCTATAAAGCAATTTTCTATATCTTTGTCCATTAAAACACTCGCTCGAATACTTGTTAGAATTGCATTTCATAGAATGATGCTGATGCAATCCGTTGGGATCTCAGGATGTCGGCAGTTGAGGAACTGCTCAACAGTGATCTGCTGCATATGTATGTTCCTATTGCTTTTTGCAATATCATTGTAAAATTTAAATTGATTAAAAAAAAATAAGCCTTATACTTTTTGGTGGGAAAAAAAAAGAGGAAAACTGATACAAATATGTTTTCTGAGTTAAGTCTTAAAAGAGAACTGTACTCAAAAACATGAATAAAGCTATCATTTTGTCACACTGCAGGGGTGGCCCGTCACATCAATAACATCACTACCACATCTAAAAAATGGGGGGGGGGGGGGGGTTATGGAGCTGGTGGGATTTGTGCTAGTACATACGTGTTTGTTTATTACTATAACTAGAGTCCTGCCCTTTGAACTAAACCCCTCATTAACCCCCATTGACAGGGAGTGACACTATTAACACTGCAGTGTGACACTAGAGCAGGGCTGTCCAACTGCAGTCCTCAAGGGCTGAGCACAAATTAATTAAAGCAGGGAATGAATCAGGAAAAGTATGGTTCATCAAGTGGAAGACATGTATCAGTCCATCCTAAACACAGGCATGGATATAGTCCTTGTGGACTGGAGTTGAACAAGCCTGCACTAAGGTGTATTATCAGGCCATTCCAGATACAATGAACATATGGCGAGAAGTGCAAGGCAGTGTTCAGGGGAATGCTGGGACAGAAGAGCATAACTGAACTTATGATTGTAATTACAGTTTTCCTTTAAGAATTGATCACTTTGCTTTCATTCAAAGGCCATTATGATGATGGGGTGCACCATTATCAGATTCTGGGTATAATGAAAATGGAGTGAGTAGCTGCATGCACGATTAGGGAGAAATCTAGTGGGTAAAAAGACAACTTTTGTTAGGGTTAAAAATCATCAATCATTACCAATTATCATGAAATTTCATATAAAAAGAAAAATATAATTGCATTTTTTGTTCTGTCATTGTTAAAAAACAATATACTGCAGTGAAGGAAATAATTTGAAGTTATCATTAAATAATGAACAGTAATTGGCATTGGCGTCAGAAAATACAGTGTACAACTGTATTGACTCACAGGGACAGTATACTCCTACATACAAGGATAGCCACATATGGATTGATCCTCGTGTGCATGGTAACCTGCAGTCTAATGGCCAGCCTGTGCTAATTACCTCTTAATATAAGTTCAATTCCTTGTCTCTTACCTTCTGTGGAGCCTCTGAGGGAGCGGCACCACCCAAAAAGTTTCTTCAATTCCCGAAGACACGCTCAGTAAAAATGTAATGTTCAGTAATCTAACTCATGCAGTATTTTAGACTCTTTTTTTTTCAAAATTCCCACTGATTTTCATCCCTACGGTAAAAGTTCAGTAATTTACCTGTATGACAATTCACTAAGATTTTTACCTCATGCATTCTTTCATCTGATATTTTATGAAATCTTGCAGTTTTTTATACAGTTTTTGATGGATTATTGCAGTGCAGGGAAAATGGATGAAGATGTAATACAGATGTCAGTATAACAAAGAAAAAATGCTAAGTAAAGTGCAAGTCCAAGGTGCATAAAGCGAACATAACATTTGTATCAGCTCAAGACATTAGTATCTTATTAACCATTTTTAATTACTACACAATATTGTGAAATTTGGGAAATGTATTTTTATTATCGACATTCTCATTTTCCTGACTACACTAAATCATTTTCACATTTTCTTTGTTCGGTTTCCTCCTTTCTATCACCTTAGTGAATGGCTGTTTGTTAGTAACCAACAGCTCCAGGATGGAGATAAATACTGAACATCTCACTTGTTTTACTGCAAGCTCTAATCTTTGTGAATTGACATTTAGGGTCTGAGCCCACTAATGCAGTTGTGCGCAGTTGTGTCCGCTTTTCAGTTACACATCAATGTTACAGATGCTGAAATGCAGACAGAAGGGGGCACAACTGTGCACAACTGCCTTGCAGCGCTGAGTCCCCGGTTCGAATCCCAGCCAGGTCAACATCTGCAAGGAGTTTGTATGTTCTCCCCGTGTCTGCGTGGGTTTCCTTCTGGCACTCCAGTTTCCTCCCACATCCCAAAAACATACAGATGAGGTAATTGGCTTCCCCCTAAATTGGCCCTAGATTATGATACACTACACGATACATACATAGGCATAGGACCATGGTAGGGATTGGATTGTGAGCTCCTCTAAGGGACAGTTAAGTGACAAGACAATATATAAATACAGAGGGTGTTGCAGCACACAACAGGAAAACAGTGACAGGGGCTCTTGGTTACGTTTTAACGCGTTTAAGCTCACCAACTGCGCCAAAGTGTCGCCGATCTGGTGAGTCCTACTCTAACCAGGCAAAAATGCTAGTTTTTATCAGCGTTCTAGTGGGAACCATGCCAAAAGCCCAGGGGTCAGCTAAATGGGAGAAATGAAATTAAAAACACCTCACCTTCTACTAGCTACTAACTGAACTATATACAATATATAAGACAATATACTCTGTACAGCGCTGCGGAAGATGTCAGTGCTATATAAATACTAAATAATAATAACTGCGTTAGTGGGCTCAGGCCCTAATGAGGTATTTACCTCCCAAACCAGTAATTCTAGTTTTCTGTGTGGTAACAGCCTTTGTGAATTGACATTTCACAAACTGTTTAGTGTACTCAGTTGTTTTCTGCTTTACTGAATGCATTGAAGCTTAGTGAATCAAAGCCACAGTGTGTCATATTTAAAAGTGGAAATCATTTGTACTTACCATTTAAAATTATGACGTTAAAAATGTGCTGTGAAATCAAATTTTAGAGTACAGGCAAAGGACTTGAGTTAAAATTTTTCATACCTAAAGTAAAGGTAAAATTGTCTCAATATACAAAATATTCCACAATGCACTGCTTATTTATTGTTGTATTCCATAAACTGTTGTAAGTAGTAAAAAAAAAAAATCAAAAGCATTTTGAAAACAACCAAAAAACATAGTTGATACTATATGTCCAAATCCAGAGTTATCCAAAAGTAAATCTACATTTTCTATGTCCTACACAGGACTCAATTTACAAACAAAGTCCCGCCGGTATGTAACCTGTTTGTAAGTAGGGGACCACCTGTATTAGTAATCAAACAAGACTGCCATCTGCGCCTGTTACAGAAGTGAGCTACAGCAACTTTCCCTTCAAATAAAATCTACATATATACTGTACTTGTACGTAGAAACAGTTGGCACTCCAGTTACACAAATATTTACATGGGACTTGTTGCATCGTCTAGTAAAAAATGTTTGCTTAAAGGACTTCCGAGGCCAAATTCAATAAAATCACACTGTACCTTTTTATTATCAGAATCCACGGAGGACGTCCTGCCCGTCCTCCGCTCCGTCCCGCCATCAATGCAGGATTTTCCGTTCCCCTATGGCTTGGCCCGACCCCACCGAACGGGTCGCATCGATTCCACCTGTAAGATGGCCGCCGCCATGCTCCGCGGCTGCGCAGTACGCTTTGCCGCTAGCGCGACTGCGCAGCCTATTGCCCGCCTTCCGCCGCGTATTAGGTCCCGGCATGCTCCCCAAGTGTAGGGCAATAGGCTGCGCAGTCGCGCTGGCGGCAAAGCGTACTGCGCAGCCGCGGAACATGGCGGCGGCCATCTTACAGGTGGAATCGATGCGACCCCTTCGGTGGGGTCGGGCCAAGCCATAGGGAAACGGAAAAACCTGCATTGATGGCGGAAAGGAGCGGAGGACGGGCAGGACGTCCTCCGTGGATTATGATAATAAAAAGGTACAGTGTGATTTTATTAATTTTGGCCTCGGAAGTCCTTTAAACAAGTGTAAGTTACAGTGTTTTCTATGAATGAATTACGTTTTAAATTTAAACTTAACAAAACAAAAGTTTTGTTAATATATTTATCAAATGTCTGCTATGTCAGCTCATGTAAAATAATTTAAACATAATGAATCCATTCACTCCAGACCAGACTTTCTAAGGTATGTGAGAAATTCACAGTATGCCTTATCTATCATTATTTGTCATAAATAACATTTTAGTGATTAGCAAACACCTCTTTGATGTTTGGTTGTATCCAATACATGTTTAACAACATAGTTAGCAGGGGGGGAAAAAAAGATATCACTATATCAAAAGCTTACTTTTGAAATCTTTTAAAGTGAGCCAATAAATGTTATCGTTCTGGTTCAAAACTTTCTTTCTAGGGAAAAAAAATCTCAGAAACTGAAACACTCTTTTCTGCTGCCATCAATTTATTTGTAGCAGAACAATGGTTGAAATTTCATCCAAACAACATCATCCTGTTATGTAGCAAAATCATTGTTACATGTTTGTAAAACTGTCATTTAGCAAAGTCTCCTCCACTTGAAGTATTGGATTTGGTATCTCTTTTGCCATGTAACAGGGGTCCTCCCAAATCCATGCTCTCTGCTAAACTGATTACACAAAGGAAATCCTTTCAGCAGTGCTCTCAGCAAGTAGCTGATAAAACATGAACAGTTTAACAATAGGAAGCTGAGGGTTTAAAAGTACAGTTTGTCCTTAGAGACATACTGGGGAAAATGTCATAGTGGAGATCTCGTTCTTTGGTCTTACATAAATACGTACGCTCCAGCACATCACATCCTTTATCCAAGTGTGTACTACCTACTAATACTGAGCAGCACTGTAACGTGTACAACCTTTCACCACATTTTTCACAGACATATTTTAGCTATATTTATAACAATGACAATATCAAACTGAACACAAATCAAGAAAAAAAAAATGAGGACTTCTGTGATTTGATTTTCATTAATTGATTTATTGAAGTCTGATCAGGAAAGGCTTTTTTAATTGATTATGGGCAGCACGGTGGCGTAGTGGTTAGCTCTCTCACTTCAAAGGAGTTTAAGTTCTCCCCGTGCATGCATGGGTTTCCTCCGGGCACTCAGGTTTCTCCCACATCCCCAAAAACATACATAGTTATATAGTTATTTAGGTTAAAAAAAAGACATATGTCCATTGAGTTCAAGCAGAAAATAAAGTACAACTCTAGCCTGCTCGTTCACTGTTGATCCAGAGGAAAGCGAAAAACTAAAAATCCTTACAAGGCATGGTCCAATTAGCCCCCAAAAAACAGAGAAATAATTATCCAAATGGAAATCAGATAAAATCCCTGGATCAACACCACTGGGCATTACCTAGTAATTATAGCCATGGATGTCTTTCAACGCAAGGAAAGCATCTAAGCTCCCTTTAGATGCAGATTTCCAGTAGAATTTGCCATAACTACTTCCTGTGGCAATGCATTCCACATCTTAATCACACTTACTGTAAAGAACTCTTTCCTAAATAAATGGCTAAAACTTTTTTCCTCCATGCGCAGATCATGTCAGCTAGTCCTTTGTGAAAGCGTAGGGACAAAAATCTCATCCAAGCCTTTATATTGCCCTCTGATGTACAGTATTTATACATGTTAATTAGATCCCCTCTAAGGCGGTCTGTACTTCAGACTAAATAAACCCAGTTTATCTAACCTTTCTTGGTAAGTGAGACCTTCCATCCCTCATATCAATTTTGTTGCTCGTCTCTGCACCTGCTCTAAGACTGCAATATCTTTCCTGTAATGTGGTGCCCAGAACTAAATTCCATATTCCAGATGTGGCCTTACTGGAGAGGTAAACGAGGCAATATTATGTTAGCATCTCGAGTATTTATTTCCCTTTTAATGCATCCCAAAATTTTATTAGCTTTAGCTGCAGCGGCTTGGCATTGAATACAATTATTTCAGTTGTTGTCGAAGAGTACTCCTAAGTCCTTCTTCAAGTTTGATGTCCCCATCTGTATTCTGTTTATTTTGTATGGAGCTAGACCATTGGTACGACCAAAATGCATGACTTTACATTTTTCCGCATTGAATTTCATCTGCCATTTATGTCCCATATAGCCATCCTATCCAGATAAGTTAATTGGCTTCCCCCTAAACTGGCCATAGACTATGATATGTACACTACACAATGCATACATGGACCTATGACTATGGTAGGGAATAGATTGTGAGCCTCTCTGAGGGACAGTTAGTGACAAAAATAAAATAACAAAAATAAAATAAATAAATAATAAATAAAGATTATATGTTAAGAGGAACAACAGATCCCTGATCATGTACTCCTGTCACTGTCTGGATCTCCTCGTGTCTGCTGGCAACTAGTTCACTCACTGGTGTTATTGCTTGATCATATGATCATGCCTAAGCAGAAATAGTCACATGGCACAGTAGGGAAACCAGAGGAGGGTGTACCATGCGGGCAATTTGTTCATTTGTGTCTTCTCACATGATCTCACATGAACCAGAGTTCCCCAACCCTTTCCTCAAGGCCCACCAGCAGTACATGTTTTGCTGGAAACATTGACAGGTGGGGTGATTAACACATCAGCAGGGCTGATTAACCACTTCTTTGGATTTCCACAAAACATGCTCTGTTGGTGGGGTTTGAGGACAGGGTTGGGGAATGCTGCTCTACATATTTAGATTTTGACCTGTGTGTCATTCACATGCATGAACCATTGACTATGTGTAGCCTTATAACAGGTTTGACTTTTGTACAATATTGCCTACAGGGAGTTAAAGCTCTTGATCTCAAGTAATTAATGCTGCTCCCCTGTGTAGCCTTAACCTCCCTGGTGGTAATCCCGAGTGTAGCTTGGGCTAGCCGCTGGGAGTTCAATGCAGAGTATAGTGTGCAGCAGGCATTTTTACTCACCTCCTGGGGGGATCCAGACATCGGTAGCTGTTCTCCTTCATGTCCTCCGAGGCTTTGAATCACTCTCGTGAGATTGCTGTAATCGATCTCACTACAGAGCTAAAGCACCACCCGGATGATGGAGGTAAAATTGCAGCGCTGGAGCCCAGAGAGGTGAGTGAGAGCAGGGCCTGCTGCAGAGACTCTGGCAGCATGATTTTGTTCCTGATTTTAGGGTCTGAAACATTTTAAAAAGACCCTAAAATCTGGAAATAATCATACCACAAGGGAGGTTAAAGGGAAGCTGAGGCAAACCTTGTGTAAAAAAAAGGCAAACTTACCAAAGAAGAGGGAAGCCTCTGGATGCCGTAGAAGCTTCCCATGTCCTCTTCACTGCTGCTGTGGTTCATCACCAGGACCCTTTAGGAGATCCTGGCCGTCCTCCTCTTTAGGCACGAGCGCCGCCATGCTCTACCCATGTGAGCATGGTCAGAAGCACAGAGCCACTTAGCCAAAGTGGCTCCGGTTTACTGCACAGGCACGACCGTGCTTGTCCCTGAAGAGGAGCATGGCCCTGATCTTCAATCCAACAAGACCATGCCAGATTTCTTCTCCTCTACCGTTCCCCTCCCCCAGTTCCTGTAATCAATCCTGGCTTCAGTCAAATTTTCAAATAGGAAGAGGCAGGCTTTAAGGAGATTTTCCCATACCATGCATGTTCTTAAAGATCTTTTGTATTCAGATTGTGCCTGCACAGTAATCACAATTTTCCAGGACTACCAGGTATTATGATATCTTTCTTTTGTAGTCCACATTTTTCTCAGTAAGGTACAACATGTGACCTGCAGGAGTCTTTCCTTACAGTACCTCCTAGCCAGCACAGGACGTCTAAGGCAACAGCCTTTCAGGACACAATGCTAAAAGTAAACAACAGCTAAAAATAGCTTACAGTCATTAGAAATAACAGTGGTAACAAATTCCAACAGGACTTGGTTCATAAAGATTGCTAGGCTTTCTTCTTCTCTCATGTCATAACCGATTTATATAAAAATCTCAATTCTTCCCATGGCTTCTATTAATCATTCAGTGCTTTGTTGGAGACAATCTCTGACAGCACTATAACATGTAACAAATCAAAGTCTATGTAATGTGCCTTAAATAGCATAACAGGAAACACGGCAACATATGCCAAGTTGAGCTGTTGATATTGTATTGTATTTTATGCTTGGTGAGTCCTTTTGAAAGATAAAGCCAGTGCATATTTATTGAATTAACCTGGCATTACCACTTTTACCCATCATATTACACACTATGGGCTTGATTCACAAAGCGGTGCTAACCTACTTAGCACGTCTAAAGTCTTTAGACGTGCTAACCAGGGTGCTAAGTAGGTTAGCACCGGATTTCTCAATCAGATCGTGCGCTAACTTTGCGCGCGCAAAGTCTTATGCGCGCTAAGTCCCATAGGCTTTAATGGGCACTTTGGCCCTGCGCTCTGTGCAGTGCGCGTAAAGTTTTACGCGCATAAAGTTTTGCGCGCATAAAGTTTTACGTGCGAAAACTCATTTAGACGTGCTAAGGGGGTTTTCACAGGTGTGCTAACAGTTAGCACCGTTTTGTGAATCAAGCCCTTTGAACCATAAGGATCTAAACATCATTGTAAAGGCACTCACTAATAATATCTTACCACCTATATCTAATAAAAGATGGCACATAAGGTATCCATCCAAAGTATAGTCACTCAGTTTACCCTTCAGCTACATAGATTTGGTAATATTGTACAATCAAGATTGGGTCACTAGTGGGCACCTCAACCCTGATAGAGATTGATTTACTGAGGTTCTTTTAGGTTGGAGATCATTGGAAGAAAAAAGTCACCTACAAATACCTAAAATAAAAAACCTAAAATAAAAAAAAAAAAAAAAAAAGCATTGTAGATACAATTCTGCAGTGTTCCATTGTGCCCAGTGGGTCATAAAACATTTAACCTTCCTACAACATTTCTTCACATTGAGCTACCTACCTGCAAAAAATAATATTTTACCTCGGTTGTGTGCTCTTCACAGATGAAAGCAGGTTCACACTGAGCACGTGACAGATTCTGGAGATGCCGTGGGGAACGTCCTGCTGCCTGCAAAGTACTCCAGCATGACCAGTTTGGTAGTGGGTAAGTAATGGTGCATAGGAAAGAGAAGATCCTGGACACCAGATGAGCTGCAAAGGTTCTGAGGAAGCAGGCGCTTGTGCTTGCAAAACAGCTGTCAGGCCTTTGCCTGGGTGTATGTATCTGTCTCTGGCGGGATGACATAAATGGTGAACCTTTGCAGCTCATCTGGTGCCCGGTATCTTCTCTTTCCTATGCACATTTGAACCTTGGCCAGAGGCACAGTGAGTGATCACCATACCCTCCAAAACTCTGCCAGTCCATATTGTGTCGGTCATCTCTATTCCTTTATATTGCATTTGGGGTAAGTGATGGTGTGGGGTGGCATTACTTTGAGGTCTCACACATGTCCTCACCACAGGTAGCCTGACTGCCATTAGGTACAGAGATGAGATCCTCAGACCACTTGTGACACCATATGCTGGTACGGTTGGCCCTGGGTTCCTCCTAATGCAAGACAATGCTAGACCTCATGTGGCTGGAGTGTGTCAGCAGTTCTTGCAAGATGAAGGCATTGATGCTATGGACTGGTCCGCCCGTTCCCCAGACCTGAATCCAATTGGAGAAGATTCCTCAGGAGACCATCCGCAACCTCATCAGGAGCATGCCCAGGCATTGTAGAGAGGTCATACAGGCACATGGAGGCCACACACACTACTGAGCCTCATTTGACTTGTTTTAAGGATATTACATCAAAGTTGGATGAACCTGTATTGTTTTTTTTTCCACTTTAGGTTTCAGTGACTCCAAATGCAGACCTCCATGGGTTGATGCATTTGATTTCCATTGATCATTTTTGTGTGATTTTGTTGCCAGCACATTCAACTATATAAAGAATGAAGTATTTAATACAAATATTTCATTCATTCAGATGTAGGATGTCTTATTTTTGTGTTCCCATTTTTTGAGCAGTGTATTTAGCATACCTTTTTAGTACGAGACTTTTAGGTGCTTTTTAAAGGGACTCCGAGCAGTGCAGAAACTATGGAAAGATGCATATCATTTTAAAGCTCTCTTTCTCCTCTTTCCAATGATATATAAACCACCACCCTACGTCTTTTAGTTTTCGCTATTTTCGCGATTGAAATTGCCGCGACCGCGATTTCGATCGCGAAAATAGAGAAAACTAAAAGGTGTAGGGCAACGATTTAGGTGTCGTCAGAAAGAGGAGAAAGAGAGCTTTAAAATGATATCCATCAAGCCATAGTTATATTGTATTACACAGGACGACACTTTCCCCAGTGTCAGCAGCTCCATTCTGCTGAATGCAGCTTCTGACTTTGACAAAAAGTCGCCCTGTGTAATACAATATAACTATGGCTTGATGGATATCATTTTAAAGCTCTCTTTCTCCTCTTTCTGACGACACCTAAATCGTTGCCCTACACCTTTTAGTTTTCTCTATTTTCGCGATCGAAATCGCGGTCGCGGCAATTTCAATCGCGAAAATAGCGAAAACTAAAAGGCGTAGGGTGGCGGTTTATATATCATTGGAAAGAGGAGAAAGAGAGCTTTAAAATGATGTGCATCTTTCCATAGTTTCTGCACTGCTCGGAGTCCCTTTAATGCCTTACAAAATACTAGTGATTGTGATCTACCACAAAATAACTGGTGACAGGGCATGGCATGCATACTAGGAATTGTTAACATAAACTCACATTTATTTTAAAGCCTTTTTATAGCTGTATGTTTACATCAATATTATTATTGTAAGTTTTATATTCAGGTGTGCAAGAAACCCAGTTAATATAAATAAAGAGAGGTGGTGAATATACGTGAGGAATTCTCATAAACATTCCCAGTTTTATGACATTTCTGGATATTGTCAGGAGTTTATTTCCTTGATAACAAAGGTGCTTTTGCTCTAGATTACAGAGACCACTGATTACATTATATACAGCTTTATTATTTTAAATTAAACATCTTCTACTTGCATCTATCTCCTTTTGGTGCTCCTCTGACATCACACAAGCAGTAACTACTGGAGATGTGGGGAGAAGGAAGATACTAAGAGAGTGATACAAGCAGTAGAAGAAGGACTGCAGTGCATGCAAAGATACGTAGTTATAGTGACTGCTCCTTCCATGCACCACTCTGCATGGGGAGGGGAAATGTCTAAGTGGGGGGGCATGTCTAAGTGGGGAGGGGGAAGATGGCTATATCGCAGGAAGGAGAAAATAATGGCATTATAGGAGGACTCATGGCTATACAAGGAAAGACTACAACTACGAGGAGGACATGGCCATATTGGAGTGATATGATCATTACTATGGGAACAGGAAGGATGTACTTGTGGTCAAACATATTAGCCTCAATTCACTTAGCAGTTTAGACTAGTCTACAGATGGTTTTTAGTCTACTGGTGGTTTGGTGTAATGTTTTAGACCTGTTTTTAGACCCGGTCTTACATTCAGTAATTACACAATTCACAAAGGCAAACGAGGAGTAACCACACCCACTTTTTCTGACAGAGATTAGACCAGCTGATTTCTGTCGGTAAAGTAATTCTGTGAAGTATTTTAGATGTGGAGGGAACCTTTTGAATTAATTATGCAGGAGTTTAATTGTATGCAGAGGAGAGCTCATCAAAGGAGAAGGATGTCAGTCATAGCTACTCATTTGTGAATTGCATCTTTTGATCATTTCCCCTGCTTAACCCACCTAATTACCAAATTGTTTAGACCAGGTCTAAAAACAGGTCTAACAAATTTGGTAATAGTGAATTCCCCTTTGATGCAACTGACCAAACCATCAGACTTAAAACCATCAGTAGACTAGTCTGAACTGCTTAGTGAATTGAGGCCATTGTGGGTTAGGGGAGTCATGATAGCTGCATTGTAATAATGGGAGGTCATGGTGGCCAAATTTGTCATTAGAGATAATCAATTAAATGCAAATAATTCTGGCTTATATGTAAATGTTATTTTAATTATATTAAACTTGGAATTGGACCAGTCAAAATCAAGAGAAAGTGTAATATATCGGTTTGGCCTAAATACCAGCTTTATACAGTTTGTATACAAGATGAAATTATTTGCATCTCAATGACCATCTGTATGTATAATCTAACCCCTGGCAGAGGGGCCCCTAGCTGAAGAGTCAGCAAAGCAGAAGGGGGAGGGGCAGGATGTATGATGGGCCGCATCAAAATTTCTGCTCAGCCCCTATGTAGTCACTCCTGTGACCTTGATCAAAGTTTTGTTTTGAGATTAGAAATGCTTATGATCTGTGCTTTCATAACAATGATCTGTATATCCTTTATTCATGAAAAGGAAAGAAAAGAAATAATGAGTGTGATAATGATGGAAAAGAGTAAGAAGCTGTTTAGGATTACCAGTATTTCTATCCTTCCAGCTTTCTGGATTATACAAGCAGGACAGTCTTAATGCTGTATAATACCCGTTCTGTCCATAAAAACCTAAGTTTTCCTAATGTTTGTAGACATTACTAGTTAACATGAGGCTCATTCAGAAATTGTTCTTACCATGCACATAGATGTCAGTTTATGCCTAATGGAAAGGATTGCTAATGTTTTGTCCCGACAAAATCTAGCTGAGTATCAGGTTCAAAAGGATAGGCATATGTCTGTGGGATACCAGTCATGACTGCAAAATTCATATAACCATGTTAAGTGGACAAAGACCAGCAAATTAATAGATTTTGGATATTCTGCTACTTTTTTTTTTTTTTTGGGTGGTGCCTGAGGAGTTCCAGGTCAACAGGTCTGAAGAATGAAGAACACCAATCTTAGATTTAGTTACCCTGGAAACTAAACTGAATTGCTTAACCTATCTCCAATAGAGCAGGGAAAGTCCAGAACATATGCCCAAATGTACAAGGGGCTAAACCACAATGTGTACAATTGGAACAAAGACGGGATGATTTTGTGCATAAACACCAGTATATAATAAATAAGATGGACAATCTTGAGAGAAATTGACCTATCTGTTGCTGATACCAAATTAGATGTTTGTGATTTTAAATTTCTTTTTTTTTTTTTTTTTGCAGCTTCTAGGATGCGGTTAACAGGTTAGCGGTTAGGGAGAGGACCGTGCGTGTGGGAGACCTGCCTACGATTGTGTCCAAACAAAGCCTCCCACCTGAATGCTACCTAATTTATGCAATTCCTGCTAGATTTGGTACAGCAGGGAAAGGGTGTATAACAGTACACCTGATTGGCTGACTGGCGCCTGCTGACCATATAAAGGAAGGAAATTGCTTTAACTGGGAGTGAGCAATTGTGTGTGTTGCAGTTAGCAATCAGTTCAGAGGCAGTGGGTGGTGAGAGGTCCAGGGTTGACCAAATAAAGGTAGGAAATTGCTTTAGCTGGGAGCGAGCAATTGTGTATGTTGCAGTTAGCATTCAGTTCAGAGGCAGTGGGGGTGAATTCCCTGGTGGTAAGGCGTCCAGAGCTCGCCTGCACTTTCCTCTGGGTATCGCATGGTGGTGTGGGGCCCCCGGCTATCGTGCAAACCAGTGTTTGTGATTTTAAATTTCTTTTCTGCAGCTTCCAGGATGCGGTTGACAGGTGAGTGGTTAGGGAGGGGACCATGTGGGAGACCTGTCTGCACAGGGCGTCCCTGCAAGCGATGCAATCTGCGATTGCGTCCAACCGAAGCCTCCCACCTGAATGCTACCCAATTTATGCAAGTCCTGCTAGATTTGGTACGGCAGGCAAAGGGTGTATAACAGTTCACCTGATTGGCTGACTGGCGCCTGCTGACCAAATAAAAGTAGGAAATTGCTTTAACTGGGAGTGAGCAATTGTGTGTGTTTACGTTATATGTACAAATTATCTTCAGCACTTCCAAGTGCTGTGCAATCTTTACTTATGTTGACACTTAAAGAGGAACTGTAAGATTTCATGTTTACTACTAGCGAGCTAGAGATGTATTTATTTTTATTCCCTTAGTTGAAGACACGCCCCTTTTTTCCATATATAGATAACCAAGTTTAGCCACATTGCTTAGGGCCCAATCTCACACTAAAAATGGGTGCAAAATCACTGCTACAGCAAAGTCCCCAGTATCTAGCAAAAGCGGGGATCACCAGAAGCATGTGCTTGCCGGTTGAGCAACCGTCCCAAATAGTACAAACCTTTCCCCTGAAATACTTACCGAAGGCTCCAGCGATGTCTGGCAGACTCCTTGAACGTACTTGCAGTCTCCGAGAGGTTTACCAGACTTCCTCAGTGCATGGAAGCCGGAGTGTCAGCTGACCCGTATTGGGTCATGTGACATGCCGGTTCCCTTACACACATGCTGGAAGCCACTAGGAGCCCGCAAGGAGGTTGCCTGACATCGATGGAGCCTCGGTAAGTACTTTAATGCCTGACAACACCCACAGAAAGCCCCCCAAAAGATGTCCCCATTATACCACAGGCATGTCAGCTAGTTGAGTAATTTCGGTTGACTGGATTCTGAATAATGCTGACTTTTTGCTGCAATTCTGTTTGCAATTCGCAATCACGGAAATTTTTTGCCACACTTTTCAGTATGAAACAGACTGTTTTTCACACTGTGTTATTCTGCTGTTCTGCTATTTCTCTGCTCTCCACTAGGCTGCTATGTTAATGCTGTGTCTGATCCTGTGCTGCTGCTGTTTCTCTGCTCTCCACTAGGCTGCTATGCTAATGCTGTGTTTGATCCTGTGCTGCTGCTATTTCTCTTCTCTCCACTAGGCTGCTATGTTAATGCTGTGTCTGATCCTGTGCTGCTGCTATTTCTCTGCTCTCCACTCGGCTGCTATGTTAATGCTGTGTCTGAACCTGTGCTGCTGCTATTTCTCTGCTCTCCACTCGGCTGCTATGTTAATGCTGTGTCTGATCCTGTGCTGCTGCTATTTCTCTGCTCTCCACTCGGCTGCTATGTTAATGCTGTGTCTGAACCTGTGCTGCTGCTATTTCTCTGCTCTCCACTCGGCTGCTATGTTAATGCTGTGTCTGATCCTGTGCTGCTGCTATTTCTCTGCTCTCCACTAGGCTGCTATGTTAATGCTGTGTCTGATCCTGTGCTGCTGCTATTTCTCTGCTCTCCACTAGGCTGCTATGTTAATGCTGTGTCTGATCCTGTGCTGCTGCTATTTCTCTGCTCTCCACTCGGCTGCTATGTTAATGCTGTGTCTGATCCTGTGCTGCTGCTATTTCTCTGCTCTCCACTAGGCTGCTATGTTAATGCTGTGTCTGATCCTGTGCTGCTGCTATTTCTCTGCTCTCCACTAGGCTGCTATGTTAATGCTGTGTCTGATCCTGTGCTGCTGCTATTTCTCTGCTCTCCACTCGGCTGCTATGTTAATGCTGTGTCTGATCCTGTGCTGCTGCTATTTCTCTGCTCTCCACTAGGCTGCTATGCTAATGCTGTGTCTGAACCTGTGCTGCTGCTATTTCTCTGCTCTCCACTCGGCTGCTATGTTAATGCTGTGTCTGATCCTGTGCTGCTGCTATTTCTCTGCTCTCCACTAGGCTGCTATGTTAATGCTGTGTCTGATCCTGTGCTGCTGCTATTTCTCTGCTCTCCATTAGGCTGCTATGTTAATGCTGTGTCTGATCCTGTGCTGCTGCTATTTCTCTGCTCTCCACTAGGCTGCTATGTTAATGCTGTGTCTGATCCTGTGCTGCTGCTATTTCTCTGCTCTCCATTAGGCTGCTATGTTAATGCTGTGTCTGATCCTGTGCTGCTGCTATTTCATCTCTCCACTAGGCTGCTATGTTAATGCTGTGTCTGATCCTGTGCTGCTGCTATTTCTCTGCTCTCCACTAGGCTACTATGTTAATGCTGTGTCTGATCCTGTGCTCCTGCTGCTGCTGTTTCTCTGCTGTCCACTCAGTTGCTATGCCAATGCTGTCTCTGATCCGCCTATGTCTACAGTTCTGAATTTTGCTACTATTATTAAAGGCTCAATATCTCTGCAGTGGTTCATAAGATTCCTTTGATATACCCTCTCTCAGGAACCAGCACGGTTGTGGGACTGCAATTTGGCACAGGTGTAGTTGGGGGGAGGCTTAGCTTATTATAGTATGGACTAGTCATTATGCCAATTCCATTAACGGACAGTAGATGTGCCTCCCGCTGCACTGCACATGCGCGTCCATGGCCCGCGTGCGCTTGCAGTGGCCACAGCCTCTGAACACACTCTTACCACTGCATGTATGCGGGCCCATGCCCCATGCACACCATGGCGTATATATGGCCACGGACCTTGTATGTGCACATCTACGGCCCTGCACATGCACACTACAGACAGAGGTGGCACACTTGGACGCAGGTGGATGCCGTTAACTTAAAGGGAACCTAAACTGAGAGGGATATGGATGCTTCCTTATAAATAATACCAGTTGCAGGGCAGTCCTGCTGAGCTCTTTGTCTGCAGCAGTGGCTGAATCACACACCTGAAACAAGCATGCAGCTAATCCAGTCGGAGTTCAGTCAGAGCACCTGATTTGCATGCTTGTTCAGGGGCTGTGGCTAAAAGTATTAGAGGCACAGGATCAGCAGGAGAGTCAGGAAACTGGTATTATTTTAAAAGGAAAAATGTATATCCTTCTCAGTTTAGGTTCCCTTTAATAAAGGTCTTTAAACCATTTGCTTGTCTATTGTAACAAATCTAGAGTTGGGTCTTAATTTAAAATTTTCATCGTTTTTAGTTTTCTATTTTCTATTTTTCTCGCTATCAGATGAAAAGACAATGTAATTCTGACAAGGAAGCACATCTGTCCAGCATATGTCCTTCTTAGCTCCACATACCATTAAATATTAATCTTTTAACAGAGTTAATAAGTCATTACAAAATAATATAAAACAATGTTGCTAAACCGATCAATAAAGGCTTGCAGGTTAATCCCCAATGCCTACCTGTCTACAATAAGACATGGTTAAACCTGGATTACGTTTTTAAGTCTTTTCATCAGTAAGATAATTGGGTGTTTCCATCTAAACAAGTTATGAAGTTTGTAAATAATAACAATTTTGCTGTAAAGGAACAAGCAATAGTCAAAAGTTCAATTACTTTTCAAAATATTTTTTGGGGAGGGTAAAATAAGTTTTCGGAAAGCATTTACCTGATGTACACATTACAGATGATTTAAGGTTCATACGCACGGGCTACTCTTGTCTGCTGTTGCCAGCAGATAAGAGACCAGGGAGCGATAGCTCTCTGGCGGCGACAGCTATCCACACGTCTCGCCAGAAAGGCAGAGACGTGGCGGAAGCTGTCTGCGAAGGGAGCATCCCCCAGATGCTCCATTCACTTGCCTTTGTCTCCTGTCGCTAGTCCGCATACACATGCAGTACGCGTGGCGGACTAGCAACAGTTGCGGAGACAGAAGTTGCCGGCGATTGAACTTTTCAATCGCATGGCAACTTTACTGTCCGGCGACAGTTCATGGCACGCGTCATACACACAGGGCATCTGTCGCTCAGACATGCGCGTGCCACGTGTTTGTGGCGACAGTTGTGCCCCGTGTGTATGGGCCTTTAACCACTTGAGGACCACAGTCTTTTCGCCCCTTAAGGACCAGAGCCTTTTTCTCCATTCAGACCACTGCAGCTTTCACGGTTTATTGCTCGGTCATACAACCTACCACCTAAATGAATTTTACCTCCTTTTCTTGTCACTAATACAGCTTTCTTTTGCTGCTATTTGATTGCTGCTGCGAGTTTTAGTTTTTATTATATTCATCCAAAAATACATGAATTTTGGCAAAAAAATGACTTTTTTAACTTGCTGTGCTGACATTTTTCAAATAAAGTAAAATTTCCTATACATTTGAGCGCGAAAGTTATTCTGCTACATGTCTTTGATAAAAAAAAAAACATTCAGTGTATATTTATTGGATTGGGTAAAAGTTATAGCGTTTACAAACTATGGTGCCAAAAGTGAATTTTCCCATTTTCAAGCATCTCTGACTGTTCTGCGCACCTGTCAGGTTTCATGAGGGGCTAAAATTCCAGGATAGTACAAATACCCCCCAAATGACCGCATTTAGGAAAGAAGACATCCCAAAGTATTCAATGAGAGGCATGGTGAGTTCATAGAAGATTTTATTTTTTGTCACAAGTTAGCGGAAAATGACACTTCCTGACAAAAAAAAGAAAAAAAAAAGGTTTCCATTTCTTCTAACTTGCGACAAAAAAAAAAATGAAATCTGCCACGGACTCACTATGCTCCTCTCTGAATACCTTGAAGTGTCTACTTTCCAAAATGGGGTCATTTGTGGGGTGTGTTCACTGTCCTGGCATTTTGGGGGGTGCCTAATTGTAAGCACCCCTGTAAAGCCTAAAGATGCTCATTGGACTTTTGGCCCCTTAGCGCAGTTAGGCTGCAAAAAAGTGCCACACATGTGGTATTGCCATACTCAGGAGAAGTAGTATAATGTGTTTTGGGGTGTATTTTTACACATACCCATGCTGGGTGGGAGAAATATCTCCGTAAATGACAATTGTTTTATTTTTTTTACACACAATTGTCTATTTATAGAGATATTTCTCCCACTCAGCATGGGTATGTGGAAAAATACACCCCAAAACACATTATACTACTTCTCCTGAGTACGGCGATACCACATGTGTGGCACTTTTTTGCACCCTAACTGCGCTAAGGGGCCCAAAGTTCAATGAGTACCTTTAGGATTTCACAGGTCATTTTGCGACATTTGGTTTCAAGACTACTCCTCACGGTTTAGGGCCCCTAAAATGCCAGGACAGTATAGGAACCCCACAAATTACCCCATTTTAGAAAGAAGACACCCCAAGGTATTCCGTTAGGAGGATGGTGAGTTCATAGAAGATTTTTTTTTTTTGTCACAAGTTAGCGGAAATTGATTTTAATTGTTTTTTTTCACAAAGTGTCATTTTCCGCTAACTTGTGACAAAAAATAAAATCTTCTATGAACTCACCATACTCCTAACGGAATACCTTGGGGTGTCTTCTTTCTAAAATGGGGTCATTTGTGGGGTTCCTATACTGCCCTGGCATTTTAGGGGCCCTAAACCGTGAGGAGTAGTCTTGAAACCAAATGTCGCAAAATGACCTGTGAAATCCTAAAGGTACTCATTGGACTTTGGGCCTCTTAGCGCACTTAGGGTGCAAAAAAGTGCCACACATGTGGTACCGCCGTACTCAGGAGAAGTAGTATAATGTGTTTTGGGGTGTATTTTTACACATACCCATGCTTGGTGGGAGAAATATCTCTGTAAATGACAATTGTTTGATATTTTTTTACACACAATTGTCCTTTTACAGAGATATTTCTCCCACCCAGCATGGGTATGTGTAAAAATACACCCCAAAACACAATATACTACTTCTTCTGAGTACGTGTGTGACACTTTTTTGCAACCTAGGTGCGCTAAGGGGCCTAACGTCCTATTCACAGGTCATTTTGAGGCATTTGGATTCTAGACTACTGCTCACGGTTTTGGGCCCCTAAAATGCCAGGGCAGTATAGGAACCCCACAAGTGACCCCATTTTAGAAAGAAGACACCCCAAGGTATTCTGTTAGGAGTATGGTGAGTTCATAGAAGATTTTTTTTTTGTCACAAGTTAGCGGAAAATGACACTTTGTGAAAAAAAACCAATACATATCAATTTCCGCTAACTTGTGACAAAAAATAAAATCTTCTATGAACTCATCATACACCTAACAGAATACCTTGGGGTGTCTTCTTTCTAAAATGGGGTCACTTGTGGGGTTCCTATACTGCCCTGGCATTTTAGGGGCCCTAAACCGTGAGGAGTAGTCTTGAACCCAAATGTCTCAAAATGACCTGTGAAATCCTAAAGGTACTTATTGGACTTTGGGCCCCTTAGCACAGTTAGGCTGCAAAAAAGTGTCACACATGTGGTATCGCCGTACTCAGAAGAAGTAGTATAATGTGTTTTGTGGTGTATTTTTACATATAACCATGCTGGGTGGGAGAAATATCTCTGTAAATGACACATTTTTGATTTTTTTTACACACAATTGTCCATTTACAGAGAGATTTCTCCCACCCAGCATGGGTATGTGTAGAAATACACCACAAAACACATTATACTACTTCTCCTGAGTATGGCGATACCACATGTGTGACACTTTTTTGCAGCCTAGGTGCGCTAAGGGGCCCAACGTCCTATTCACAGGTCATTTTGAGGCATTTGTTTTCTAGACTACTCCTCACGGTTTAGGGCCCCTAAAATGCCAGGGCAGTATAGGAACCCCACAAGTGACCCCATTTTAGAAAGAAGACACCCCAAGGTATTCCGTTAGGGGTATGGTGAGTTCATAGAAGATTTTATTTTTTGTCACAAGTTAGTGAAAAATGACACTTTGTGAAAAAAACAATAAAAATCTAATTTCCGCTAACTTTTGACAAAAAATAAAATCTTCTATGAACTCATCATACACCTAACAGAATACCTTGGGGTGTCTTCTTTCTAAAATGGGGTCACTTGTGGGGTTCCTATACTGCCCTGGCATTTTACGGGCCCAAAACTGTGAGTAGTCTGGAAACCAAATTTCTCAAAATGACTGATCAGGGGTATAAGCATCTGCAAATTTTGATGACAGGTGGTCTATGAGGGGGCAAATTTTGTGGAACCGGTCATAAGCAGGGTGGCCTCTTAGATGAAAGGATGTTTTGGGCCTGATCTGATGGATAGGAGTGCTAGGGGGGGTGACAGGAGGTGATTGATGGGTGTCTCAGGGGGCGGTTAGAGGGGAAAATAGATGCAATCAATGCACTGGGGAGGTGATCGGAAGGGGGTCTGAGGGGGACCTGAGGGTTTGGCCGAGTGATCAGGAGCCCACACGGGGCAAATTAGGGCCTGATCTGATGGGTAGGTGTGCTAGGGGGTGACAGGAGGTGATTGATGGGTGTCTCAAGGTGTGATTAGAGGGGGGAAATAGATGCAAGCAATGTACTAGCGAGGTGATCAGGGCTGGGGTCTGAGGACGTTCTGAGGTGTGGGCGGGTGATTGGGTGCCCGCAAGGGGCAGATTAGGGTCTAATCTGATGGGTAACCGTGACAGGTGGTGATAGGGGGTGATTGATGGGTAATTAGTGGGTGTTTAGAGGAGAGAAGAGATGTAAACACTGCACTTGGGAGGTGATCTGATGTCGGATCTGCGGGCGATCTATTGGTATGGGTGGGTGATCAGATTGCCCGCAAGGGGCAAGTTAGGGGCTGATTGATGGGTGGCAGTGACAGGGGGTGATTGATGGGTGGCAGTGACAGGGGGTGATTGATAGGTGATTGACAGGTGATCAGTGGGTTATTACAGGGAATAACAGATGTAAATATTGCACTGGCAAATTGATAAGGGGGGGTCTGAGGGCAATCTGAGTGTGTGGGCGGGTGATTGGGTGCCCGCAAGGGGTAGATTAGGGTCTAATCTGATGGGTAACCGTGACAGGTGGTGATAGGGGGTGATTGATGGGTAATTAGTGGGTGTTTAGAGGAGAGAAGAGATGTAAACACTGCACTTGGGAGGTGATCTGATGTCGGATCTGCGGGCGATCTATTGGTGTGGGTGGGTGATCAGATTGCCCGCAAGGGGCAAGTTAGGGGCTGATTGATGGGTGGCAGTGACAGGGGGTGATTGATGGGTGGCAGTGACAGGGGGTGATTGATAGGTGATTGACAGGTGATCAGTGGGTTATTACAGGGAATAACAGATGTAAATATTGCACTGGCGAATTGATAAGGGGGGGTCTGAGGGCAATCTGAGTGTGTGGGCGGGTGATTGGGTGCCCGCAAGGGGCAGATTAGGGTCTAATCTGATGGGTAACAGTGACAGGTGGTGATAGGGGGTGATTGATAGGTGATTGATGGGTAATTAGTGGGTGTTTAGAGGAGAGAAGAGATGTAAACACTGCACTTGGGAGGTGATCTGATGTCGGATCTGCGGGCGATATATTGGTGTGGGTGGGTGATCAGATTGCCCGCAAGGGGCAAGTTAGGGGCTGATTGATGGGTGGCAGTGACAGGGGGTGATTGATGGGTGGCAGTGACAGGGGGTGATTGATAGGTGATTGACAGGTGATCAGTGGGTTATTACAGGGAATAACAGATATAAATATTGCACTGGCAAATTGATAAAGGGGGGTCTGAGGGCAATCTGAGCGTGTGGGCGGGTGATTGGGTGCCCGCAAGGGGTAGATTAGGGTCTAATCTGATGGGTAACAGTGACAGGTGGTGATAGGGGGTGATTGATAGGTGATTGATGGGTAATTAGTGGGTGTTTAGAGGAGAGAATAGATGTAAACAATGGATTTGGGAGGTGATCTGATGTCGGATCTGCGGGCGATCTATTGGTGTGGGTGGGTGATCAGATTGCCCGCAAGGGGCAGGTTAGGGGCTGATTGATGGGTAGCAGTGACAGGGGGTGATTGACTGGTGATTGACGGGTGATTGACAGGTGATTGACAGGTGATCAGGGGGGATAGATGCATACAGTACACGGTGGGGTCTGGGGGGGGGGCTGGGGAGAATCTGAGGGGTGGGGGGTGATCAGGAGGGGGCAGTGGGCAGGGGGGGGGGATAAAAAAAAAATAGCGTTGACAGATAGTGACAGGGAGTGATTGATGGGTGATTAGGGGGGTGACTGGGTGCAAACAGTGGTCTGGGGGGTGGGCAGGGGGGGGTCTGAGGGGTGCTGTGGGCGATCAGGGGGCAGGGGGGGGGAAATCAGTGTGCTTGGGTGCAGACTAGGGTGGCTGCAGCCTGCCCTGGTGGTCCCTCGGACACTGGGACCACCAGGGCAGGAGGCAGCCAGTATAATAGGCTTTGTATACATTACAAAGCCTATTATACAATGTAAATGCGGCGATCCGGGTGCTAGTAACCCGCCGGCGCTTCCGAACGGCCGGCGGGTTACTACGAGCGGTGGGCGGAGCCAGTCCCCGGCGGCTGATCGCGTCACGAATGACGCGATCGCCGCATAGCCACTCCCGCAGCCGCCCTCGCCGATGGGCGTATTGCGGTCGTTTGGGCCCAGTCTTTGCCGCCGCCCATCGGCTGGGGGCGGTCGGCAAGTGGTTAAAGGAAGCCTGTAAAAAAAAAAGGGGGTTTAACCTGGGGCTTGTACCGGCCCCCTGCAGACGTCCTGTGCTGCGCCATGACAAAACAATCCTCCAGTTCTTTTTTTTTTTTTGTGAGTCGGTGGGCGCCTGCTCAGTACGCTCCTGGCGACGCGGAGTTGCAGTTCCCGTCAACTTGTAAGTCGGTGGTAAAGAAATTGAGCTGCAGTGTGGATTGGACGATCCTTGGAAAACGTCACAAGCACAGGGTGGCTGCAGGGGGCTGGAAGAAGCCTGGGTAAGTGAAACTTCTCCCCCCCCCCGGCTCTTCAGGTCCACTTTAAGCTACTGCAAGTACTGATTGTTCACAAAAATGTCTTAGCACGGGAGACAGCATAGCACATTTCATCAAAATTGTACAAGCCTTGTTGTAATTCCTGTACAGCCAGGCATCCTCTGCACAATAGTGACACGGTCAACCATAGCAATTGTTTAACCACTATGCGCCACTAGAGTTGGGCCGAACGGTTCGCCTGCGAACGGTTCCATGCGAACTTCCGTGGTTCGCGTTCGCGTCCCGCAGGCGAACCTTTGCGGAAGTTCGGTTCGCCCCATAATGCACATGGAGGGTCAACTTTGACCCTCTACATCACAGTCAGCAGGCCCAGTGTAGCCAATTAGGCTACACTAGCCCCTGGAGCCCCACCCCCCTTATATAAGGCAGGCAGTGGCGGCCATTACGGTCACTCGTGTGCCTGCATTAGTGAGAGTAGGACGAGCTGCTGCAGACTGTCTCTCATAGGGAAAGATTAGTTAGGCTTAGCTTGTTCCTGGCCGCATACCTGTTCTGTGAACCCACCACTGCATACCTGTACTGTGAACCCACCACTGCATACCTGTTCAGTGAACCCAACACTGCATACCTGTTCTGTGAACCCAACACTGCATACCTGTACTGTGAACCCACCACTGCATACCTG
This sequence comes from Hyperolius riggenbachi, assembly GCF_040937935.1. Taxonomy (NCBI): domain Eukaryota; kingdom Metazoa; phylum Chordata; class Amphibia; order Anura; family Hyperoliidae; genus Hyperolius; species Hyperolius riggenbachi. The sequence goes on from NC_090647.1 coordinate 275,070,695, forward strand.
TTCAGTGAACCCACCACTGCATACCTGTTCAGTGAACCCATCACTGCATACCTGTTCAGTGAACCTGCCACTGCATACCTGTTCAGTGAACCCGCCACTGCATACGTGTTCTGTGAACCCACCACTGCATACCTGTTCAGTGAACCCACCACTGCATACCTGTTGTGTTCAGTGAACCTGCCACTGCATACCTGTTCTGTGAACCCGCCACTGTATACCTGTACTGTTCAGCGAACCCGCCACTGCATACCTGTTGTGTTCAGTGAACCTGCCACTGTATACCTGTTCTGTTCAGTGAACCCGCCACTGTATACCTGTTGTGTTCTGTGAACCCGCCACTGTATACCTGTTCTGTTCAGTGAACCCGCCACTGTATACCTGTTCAGTGAACCCGCCACTGCATACCTGTTGTGTTCAGTGAACCCGCCACTGTATATCTGTTCTGTTCAGTGAACCCGCCACTGTATACCTGTACTGTTCAGTGAACCCGCCACTGCATACCTGTTCTGTTCAGTGGACCCGCTACTGTATACCTGTTCTGTTCAGTGAACCCGCCACTGCATACCTGTTCTGTTCAGTGAACCTGCCACTGCATACCTGTTCTGTGAACCCGCCACTGTATACCTGTTCTGTTCAGTGAACTGATTTGATGTATACACATGCAAGATGTTTTAAAGCACTTTAGGCCTGTCATTTAGCATTCAATGTGATTTCTGCCCTTAAAACGCTGCTTTGCGTCAAATCCAGATTTTTCCCGGGGACTTTTGGTGTGTATCCCACTCCGCCATGCCCCCCTCCAGGTGTTAGACCCCTTGAAACATCTTTTCCATCACTTTTGTGGCCAGCATAATTTTTTTTTTTTCAAAGTTCGCATCCCCATTGAAGTCTATTGCGGTTCGCGAACTTTAAGGCGAACCGAACGTTCCGTGAAAGTTCGCGAACCCGGTTCGCGAACCTAAAATCGGTGGTTCGGCCCAACTCTATGCGCCACTTGATTTCAGATTATAGCAGAAATGTACTTGACAATCAAATGGCTGCTACCACAATCTAAGTATGGCTCAATGCTTTTCCCTACACATGAACAATAAAAGAAAAATCTACCCCAATACATTTTTTGAAATTGATCTACAGAGTTTCTACCTTTTATTCAATCTTTGTTCATTTTGATTTTTTTTTTCCCTACTCAATTTTTTATTAAGAAAGCATTCAAAAAAAATGCCACAAATAGGAAACAAAAGACAGTTGACACAAAGCTGTAAAGTGTGTCTAATAGGGATGGTCAATGAGATGCAAATAATTCTGAGTTGATGAAGGGTTATGCAAATATTCGAGTATTAGATCTTTTACATCAAATTATCAACACCAGCACCATTTATTACTCCAACAATATATCTTCTTTTTCCACAAGCAATCACAATGTAGTATCTCTAGTACAAAATATTATAAACCAGAATCAGCAGGACCACAGCAGAATATTCTATGTCAAAATGGCACAAAGTCAAAATATGACATAAAATGTAAATAACCACAGCGGCGAGCCTCAGTATGATACTCTACAGAAATAGCAGCAGACTTCTGTTTTGGACAACTTTGTGCCCTTTTTCAGGTTACAAACATGCATTTGTAACTTCAAATGAAGCAAAGTTCTGCCTGAAGCAGAAGGCTAATGCTATTTATATGGAGTGTCATATGGTGACTTTTCATACTTATTATTTAAATTGGATGTCAAGTTTTGACTTTTTGCCATTTTGATATTGAAAATCCTGCTATGATCCTCTGTTATTCTGAAATATTATATACGGGATACTGTGGTGTGATTGCTTGTAAAATACAAACAAGATAAACCCAAGTGTTAGGACATAAGGTGAATGAACCCAGCCTCATAATTTCCTTAATTTTTATTAAGATGAAATCCACGGGTAGATAGAAAACGGTTTGCTCTAGCCAGACCTGGAAGCTGATATTGACACTACTTTTGGAGGCCTTCAGCAACACATAAGCCTGGTACACACTTTCAACCATGATTGGCCAATCACTGACCAATTTTAACACCTCCATGTAGTATGAGGTCAACAGATTTTGAATACTAAGAACAGATTGTGCAGGTAGGCCTTATTATTATAATTTTTTAGCATTTATATAGCGCTGGCATCTTCCGCAGTGCTGCAGAGTATATTGTCTTGTCACCAAACTGTCCCTTAGAGGGGCTCACAATCTAATCCCTACCATAGTCATTTGTCTATATATGTATCATGTAATGTATGTATCGTAGTCTAGGGCCAATTTTTTTAAGGGGGAAGCTTATACCACATTAACCACTTAAGCTCTCAGTTGTTTTCACTTTATGCATCCGAGCAATGTTCACCTTCCATTCATTCGCCTATAACTTTATCACTACTTATCACAATGAACTGATCTATATCTTGTTTTTTCCGCCACCAATTAGGCTTTCTTTGGGGGTACATTTTGCTAAGAGCTACCTTACTGTAAATGCATTTTGACAGTAAGAATAAGAAAAAAACTGAAACAATTCATTATTTCTCAGTTTTCGGCCATTATAGTTTTAAAATAATACATGCCTCCATAATTAAAACGCACGTATTATAATTGCCCATTTACTAAACAAAAGAAAAAAGCTCCTCCTCAAATCCCATATATATACCACTATAGAGCAAATGGTCAATTAATAGCCTGAGACAAAGGTATCAAATATGAAAAAATCTTTATTCTATAACCAACTCGACATTAAAAACAATTAAAACCAAGCAGCCCCCCTAGGTCACAGGCCCCTAAATAATGAGTATCTTAAATAATGAGTCTTATGTCAAACTGATATACGCTAAATAACTCAATTGCTTGCCTGGGGGATCATGTGGGGAAATAAAGGTGGTGTCCCTTATGTAAAATAACAATAATTGCAATTAAGGACATCCACCCCACATGTTGACCCACAGGGAAACAAAGGCAAATGAATAATAATCACTCTCCTCACAAGTACTCACTGATAAAGTGCTAGTGCTAAAATGTGATCACCCATACGTGCTGATAAATAACACCATAACTGACAATTATAGCCAAAAACATTAGTACAAACAATGTGCAAACAAGCAATGAGGTAGATAATCATAAAGTGGAAAAGCAGATAAAGAGAACAATTACACACAAATATCCATGGAAAGTGAATCAAAGATATGCAGCAGTATAAAGGATATACAGCAGTATAGGAAGATGGCGATATAAGGGACGCCAATGGAAAGTGAATGTGAGAGTTCAGGGTAAAACCCAGAGTCAGAGAAGAGAGGACATATAAGACTCACCCAGTAAAAAAGATGAAGGACCTAGGAAGGCTGCAATAGCGCTGCCCGCACTATCCCACTAGTTCCGCCGAAGCTGCCAAGGTCCATTATATCGCCATCTTCCTATACTGCTGTATATCCTTTATACTGCTGCATATCTTTATTTATTTATTTATTTATTTGTTGTATTTATAAAGCGCCAACATCTTTGATTCACTTTCCATGGATATTTGTGTGTAATTGTTCTCTTTATCTGCTTTTCCACTTTATGATTATCTACCTCATTGCTTGTTTGCACATTGTTTGTACTAATGTTTTTTGGCTATAATTGTCAGTTATGATGTTATTTATCAGCACCTATGGGTGATCGCATTTTAGCACTAGCACTTTATCAGTGAGTACTTGTGAGGAGAGTGATTATTATTCATTTGCCTTTGTTTCCCTGTGGGTCAACATGTGGGGTGGATGTCCTTAATTGCAATTATTGTTATTTTACATAAGGGACACCACCTTTATTTCCCCACATGATCCCCCAGGCAAGCAATTGAGTTATTTAGCGTATATCAGTTTGACATAAGACTCATTATTTAAGATACTCATTATTTAGGGGCCTGTGACCTAGGGGGGCTGCTTGGTTTTAATTGTTTTTAATGTCGAGTTGGTTATAGAATAAAGATTTTTTCATATTTGATACCTTTGTCTCAGGCTATTAATTGACCATTTGCTCTATAGTGGTATATATATGGGATTTGAGGAGGAGCTTTTTTCTTTTGTTTAGTGAGTGTTATAGTTGGAGGTCGATGACCTCTTTCCTCCTAGTTATCTAGCCTATTTTAGGTATAAACAAGGTCTGAAATATGTCTGCTCGTTCAGTGTGGTGTCAATTATAATTGCCCATTTGTCACGGTTATTTCACCGTTTAATTTATGTCCCTATTACAATGTATGGCGACAATATTTTATTTGGAAATAAAAGAGCATTTTTCCCGTTTTGCATCCATCACTATTTACAAGCTTAGAAAAAAATATATATATAGAAATATTTCATCTTTACATAGATATTTAACCACTTCACCACTGAGGGGTTTTACCCCCTGACCACCAGAGCAATTTTCACCTTTCAGCGCTTCTTCCATTCATTCGTCTATAACTTTATCATTACTTATCGCAATGAAATGAACTATATCTTGTTTTTTCCGCCACCAATTAGGCTTTCTTTAGGTGGGACATTATGCCAAGAATTATTTTTTTCTAAATGTGTTTTAATGGGAAAATAGGAAAAATGTGGGGAAAAAAAAAATTATTTTTCAGTTTTCGGCCATTATAGTTTTTAAATAATGCATGCTACTGTAATTAAAACCCATGAAATTTATGTGCCCTTTTGTCCCGGTTATAAAACCGTTTAAATTATGTCCCTATCACAATGTTTGGCGCCAATATTTCATTTGGAAATAAAGGTGCATTTTTTTCAGTTTTGCGTCCATCCCTAATTACAAGCCCATAGTTTATAAAGTAACAGTGTTATACCTTCTTGACTTAAATATTTAAAAAGTTCAGTCCCTAAGGTAACTAATTATGTATTTTTTTTAATTGTAAATTTTTGAATTTTTTTTTAATTACAAAAAAAAAAACATGGGGAGTGTGGGAGGTAATGAGTTAATTTTTTGTGTAAAAGTCATTTATTTGTATGTGAAAAATGTGTAGGGTGTAGTTTACTATTTGGCCACAAGATGGCCACAGTAACTTTTTGCTTTATTGCGACCTCCAAGCCTCCTTCCGGAAGCTTGGAGGAAGAATAAGGAGGCTGGACACGTGAGTTTCTTCTCACAATGATCGCGCTGCCCATAGGAGAGCAGCGGGTCATTGTGGGGCTTAGATCAACGAACGGGAATGGATTTTCCCGTTCATTGATCTCCGGGCGAGCGGGCGGCGGCGGTTTTACTAGCGGCGGGCGGCGTGTTTACGAGCGGGAGCGCGGACAGCGTCGGGAACGCGGAAAGTACGTGTTTCTCCGTCCCTGGTTTTTAAAGGATGGAAAAAGGGGCGGAGAAATACGTACACGCGGGGGTAAAGTGGTTAAATAGTTTAAACCCTTAGGTAAATATTTATGTGTTTTCTTTTTTTTTAAATTGTAATGTTTTTTTTTTTTTTTTTAATTAAACATTTTATGTGGGTATTTTTGGGAGGGGGGGAAGTAAATAGTGTTTTATTTAGGGAAAAGTGTGTGTAATGTAATTTTTTTTTTACTTTTAGATGTAGTTTTACTCCTTGGCCACAAGATGGCAACCTCAAGTTTTTTTACATGACGTCACTCTAAGCGTACAATGCACGCTTAGAGGGACATAGTCTCAGAAAAAGCGTAGCTTCCGAGAGAAGCTGTCGCTTTTTCAGCGGAGGAGAGGAATCAGTGATCGGGCACCATAGCCCGATACATTGATTCCTGGGCTACCGAATCCGCGGCCGGGAGTGCGCGTGCACGCGCGCGATCGGCCGCGGGAGCGCGCAGGAGCGCGCCTGTCCTCCTTGACGTTTTTACTTGAAAGACAAGGGAAAAAACCGAGAGCCAAATCTGGTGCAGTACGTTCAACCAATGTGAAGAATATATGTAAATGGAATTATACTCACAAGTATGGGTCACCACACAGGCGACCACTGAAACAGCAGGTGGGGAGAATTCTCACCTGACCTCACTCAGGTATAAAAAGTCGCTCTCTATAAAAAAGAAAAAATGGGGATACACCCCTCCACCAAGGGTGGACTAGATTATGAATGAAAACGATTAATAGAGGAGCCAAAACAGGATAAAATAAGTTAAAATCCGTCTAAAAAAAGGGGGAATGGGTGGATTCACCTCCCTCAGGTGTATAAATGACCAGGCTAAATCGAGCCATGAATGGTACAAGAAGTGTTTATTCTCAAAAACAGTCTCCAAATACAGTGCAACGCGTTTCATGGGTGAACATCCCGCTTCATCAGGCAATTCAAAGAGGAGAACACAACTGTAGGTCTGTGGAAAGCTAGAGCGCCTCTAGCTTTACACAGAGGCGCTCTAGCTTTCCACAGACCTAGAGTTGTGTTCTCCTCTTTCAATTGCCTGATGAAGCGGGATGTTCGCCCGTGAAACGCGTTGCACTGTATTTTGAGAATAAACACTTCTTGTACCATTCACGGCTGGATTTAGCCTGGTCATTTATACACCTGAGGGAGGTGAATCCACCCATTCCACCCTTTTTTAGACGGATTTTAACTTATTTTATCCTGTGTTGGCGCCTCTATTAATCGTTTTCATTCCTTGACGTTTTTATACGTCAAGGAGGACAAAGTGGTTAAAGAGGAACTGTCGCGAAAATCTTAAATTTTAAAACCCATACAAATAAGAAGTACGTTTCTTCCTGATTAAAATGAGCCATAAATTACTTCTCTCCTATGTTGCTGGCATTTACAGTAAGTATTAGAATCTGACAGTACCAACAGGTTTTGGGCTAGTCCATCTCTCTATAGGGGATTCTCAGCATGGCCTTTATTCTTTATAAAGACACTCCCTGAAAAAGATTTATACAAAGATGCTGACCATCCACCCTGCTCACCGTACACTTTTTTTGGCACTTGGACGGAGCAACTGCCATTCACTAAGTGCATTTTCAAAAATAAAGAAATCCCTGTGAACCCCCCATGAGGAGATGGGCTAGTCCAAAACCTGTCATTTCTGTCAGATTTCTACCTACTGTAAGTGACAGCAATATAGTAGAAAAATAATTTATGGCCCATTTTACTCTGGAAGACATGTACTTCTTAACCATATATGTTTACATATATTTTAAATTTTAAGATTTTCGTGACAGAGGTCCTTTAAACATTTCAGGGAATGCATGGTATCCCAGTGGCTACTTGCAACCTACATTTCAGCCCCAAGCCCTGCAAGATTCTGAGGTATGGCATGCCAAAATATCTGATGATCTCCCAGGGCTAGATAGCTGAAATATGGTGGGCAAGTGAACATTTCAGGTCACTATGACTCCCATTTTGCAGATATGGGGATTAAGGGCTTGATTCACTAAGACAAATAGCATGTCGTATCAGAGTTGGCACACCTTATTGGAGTAGCATAGCGAGCGCTACGAACGTATGTCTGTTAATTGGCAAAGACGAGAGCTTCACTCGTCTTGCCCTGAGCCCCTGCGGGTCCATTCATTTTAAAGGACATTATCCCCACACTTTGATTCGCCCAATAGGCTGCATGTCCCTTTAAAGGAAACTTGACAGGCAGCCTATTGGGTCAATCAAAGTGTGGGGATAATGTCCTTTAAACTGATTGGACCCGCAGGGGCTCTGGGCAGGATGAGTGGAGCTCTCGTCATTGGCAATTAGCAGGCATACGTTTGTAGCGCTCACTATGCTACTCTGATAAGGCATGCTATTTGTCTTAGTGAATCAAGCCTTAAGTGTGCTGAAATTTTGAATTTGGGGTGTAGTTTTAACAATACTGCTGAAGCTCCCCCCCCCCCAAAAAAAACCAACAACATTGGAAGCACTAGCTTCCCAGGCTGGCTATGGCAAATTATTCTCTATATGTCCGGACTCTCTCAGAAGTAGTGATGAGCACAACTTTTGCATAGACGTAATCTTGAATCGAAATTCGCAATTACAATGCAAAATAATAATGCGAAATTTTGGGGAAAATCATAATTTTGCATCATTTTCACATAATTCTGTGCTGACTTTAGCGGTTAATAGCAAAGCCCTAACACATGCTATTGCAACCAAAATTGCTCCATATGTTCAGGAGTTAATGTTAATATTGGGTACAGGTCAAAAAATAATTTTTCAAAAACATCTTGTAGTTTACAAGAAAATCTATTTAAAAATGCAACAGAAAAAAGTTTTTCTTTTAAATGTCATTTTTTCACAGTTTAAAAAACATTTTTTCTTTGCATTTTGAAAATAATTTTTCTTAACCACTTGAGGATTGCAGTGTTAAACCCCCCTAAAGACTAGAGGTGCTCACCGCATTCCGCGGAATTCGGTTTTCCGCGATTCCGGTCGGAAATTGGTGATTCCGTTCTGCGCATCGGATCGGAATTGCTATAGCGCTAAATGGGAATGCAAATTTTTTCAAGCCAATCAGAAGGAAGACCCTAGACTGAAGCTTATAAGTGCTAACAACAGGATTTCTGCATGAAAATCGGACTTTCTGCACCAATTAGAGTCTTAAGAATAACCAACCAATCCTACGTTAGCAACCAGCTCCCTGGCTACCTATCAGCAGCTATCCCACCCATTTTGTATATAAGAGAGGTGTGCAGTCACAAAGCTTGTGGGTTTCAGTCTGATGTTGGAGAGAGAGGAGAGACAGACCCATATTAGTTGTTTCAACATAAAACAATAGTCTTTTTAAAGACTGTATATAAACCAAAAGTCTTTTTAAAGACTCTGTGAGAGAGAGAGAGTGTGAGCTATATTAGTAGTCGTAAGCTAGGTGTATTTGTGAGAGAGTGACAGTAGATTGTTAGTTTGAGTAATAGATTGTAGTGTAGTGTGCTAGTAGTTGCTGCAGAGCTAGCCAGGCCGCAGGCTTAGTGTTTGACAGAGTGAGAGTGAGTTAGGTGATTGATTAGTGATTGATTAGTTGAGTGAGTGTAGTGCAAGTTTTTTTTTGTGTTCTAATTTTTTTTTGTTTTTGTTTTCTTTATTTTGTTTTTTTGATTTATTTTCTTTATTTCACCCCCTTATTTTCTTATCTGTTCTGTCGCTTATACCCCTTCCCCAATAAAGTTTGTGGCCCCAAAATAATGGAGCGAGAGCAGCAGCAATTTCCTGCCACTGGTAAAAGGAAATGGAGTGATGGTGGTGTTGGTGGATCACATCAAGTACGTGATCAGGTTGAGGGTGGCAGGAGCAGCAGGAAGCGTTCCCCCCTGGTCAGAGATGTCTTCCCTTTGTTCACAGCATGCAGGAAAATTTTGACTGAGCAGGAGGCGAAGAGAGTTGTGAATTATTTAGATCAGGAACCCTCTACCCAGTCTAAGGAACTTGAAGCTAGTTGCAGCAGCACCGGCCACCAGGTTCCTCATGACCAGAACCTGACCGCAGCTGCTTCTCTTGACGAGGTTGTTTCCTCCCAGTACTCTGCTCCATAAGTAAAGCACACCTACATCGCTGAGAGAGATGTGGAGATGGTTTGGGAGGAGGCATTGGAGGAGACCATGGGACCAAGCTCCCAAGAAGTGGAGGGTTCTGTGGTGACAAAAATGGTCACTGTGTTTTCTTCATCCAGTGTCACCAGTCAACATCATTATCACCCCCACTCAACTACAGATGTGTTTGGTGGCCAGGTGGAGGGTCCAGAAGAGTCACTTATTGAACTGGATGATATTTTGGATGATGAGGTGGCTGATCGAATGTGGTTGCCACCTATTGGTTTAGGCACTAGCAGGCGTGAGCAGCTTGTAGAAACAGAGCAGACGGTTGGCCAGCAGCCTGCAAGTGCTTTCCTGTCTGTCAGTACCCGCCACCAGTCCAATGCTGAGCATCGAGGTGCTAGAACAGGTCGCACCACTGCTGGACATGCACGCACGTCCCCTGCATGGAATTATTTTACTGTTCTGGAAGAGGATGAATCCAGGGCAGTCTGTTCTCTGTGCTGTAAATCGGTGAGCAGAGGCAAATCGGGCACCGGGTTCGGCACTTCAGGGCTGATAAGCCATCTGCGCAACCACCACAGACGGGAGTTTGAATATGTAAAAAATTACAATCAGATTGGTGGAGGAAAAGCAGCAGCAACAGGCCCCTCCTCTTTGTCAAAAACATTGTGCTCCTGGCAAGGCTGTTGGGGCAACAGCTGCTGCCCTACCAGTTTGTGGACTGTGGCCCCTTCCGCAGACTGATTAACAGTGTTGCTCCACAATGGCGGATCCCCAGCCGCCATTATTTTGCCAGGAATGCTATCCCTGCCCTTCACCAGCACATTGTGGAGTGTGTCGGCCGGTCTATGAATCACGCTGTCGGTGGCAAGGTGCACTTCACTATGGATGGCTGGAGCAGCAGGCATGGGCAGGGAAAGTATCTCACTTTTACCGCCCATTGGATCACCCTCCATGGTGCTGCTGAGGAGGGTGCAAGAACTGGGGCATCTCAGCTGGTGGTGCCACCACGTGGGTTGAAGGGGAGGTCTGTTCCACTTCCCTCTGCTACCTGTTCTGTCCAAGGCCAGTCTGCTGTTGCTGAGCCTCCCAGCAAGTGGTCCCGCTCCTACACTGGTCTGCAGTACCATCGATGCCAAGCAGTGCTGAAACTGGAATCCATGGACGAGAACATGCAAACTGGATTTGTAATCCTTGCAGCCTTACACGATCAGATTCGGCAGTGGCAGACCACCCGAAAACTGGACACAGGTGTAGTGGTGTCTGATAATGGTGCCAACATGCTGGCCGCCATTTCGGAAGGTGGCTATACTCACTTACCTTGCTTGGCCCACGTCTTCAACCTTGTGGTCCAGAAATTTCTACAAACTTTTGATGGGTTGAAGGACGCTGTAGCCTCAGCACGAAAAGTGTCAGCCCACATCCGTTGCTCCGCCACCGTGGCCATGAAGCTGCTGTGGCGCCGCCATAGCCTGCCGCAGCACAGGCTTATTTCCGATTGTTCGGCGCGGTGGAACTCCACCCTCCACATGCTGGAGAGGATGTGAGAGCAGCGCATGGTGGTCAGGCTATACCTGTCTGAGACATCTTCCACCAGAACAGGGCCACTGGACTACATTACTGGGGACCAGTGGCAGCTGATTGGACAGGTGTGCAAAGTGTTTGAGCCATTTGAGCAGGCAACAAAAGTGGTCCGTGAGGAGCACTGCAGCATATCAGAGGTGCACCCTCTTGTCTTCATGCTGGACAAGGCTCTTGTCAAACTTCTTGAACAGGGGGAGGAAGCCCTACTGAACAGTGGTCAGTCAAGTGGGGGAGTGAGTGGGCGTGATCCAGTCCTGGATGAGGAGGCAGAGCTTGTGGAAGCAGAAGAGCCCATTGTCTGGGGGTGGGAAGAAGATTCAGATGATGTGGAGCTGGAGCATGATGACAGTTCTGAGTCTGACAGCCAGGAAGAGGTGATAAATGGCAGACATCTCTTCCCTATGGCTGCACATATGCTCCAGTGCCTTCATAAGGAGTAAGGACCCCCAGATTAAAACTCTAAAATCAAGGCTCGACATGTGGGTGGCCACCATCTTAGATCCCCGGTGCAAGGGGAAAATGAGCCAGTTCATACCCCCCCTCCCAAGCAGATGCCAGGATGAGCCAGATCCGTGATGCCCTTCTTCGTTGGGTAGAAGATGCGTTTCCTGCACCTGTATCCTGGGCCCAAGCTACCAAGCCTCATCACACTCAGCAAAGGTCTGGTGGTCCCACTCCCAGCAGCAGCACCAATAGCCAATCTGTGAACCTGCTGAGTATGCTGAAGGAATTTTACCAGCCAATGCCAGATACTCCTTCTAGCAGCAGCACCACCAGCAGACAAAGTGGTCACCGCCAGCGGCTGGCCCATATGGTGAATGATTACTTGGGGTCGGCCAGTGCTCCAGACAATATGGAGAGTAATGATGACCCCATGGAGTATTGCAGGTGGGGTGGTCACCGACCAATGGACCCGTCTGTCCACAGACAATGTGGACATGCTAACGTTCATAAAAATGAACGAGTCATTGATCAGTGACAATTACAAGGCCCCTCTCACTGATTCATAAGAGAATGAGGCCAATATACAGGATCTTCTCAAAAAATTAGCATATTGTAATAAAGTTCATTATTTTCTGTAATGTACTGATAAACATTAGACTTTCACATATTTTAGATTCAAATACACACAACTGAAGTAGTTCAAGCCTTTTATTGTTTTAATATTGATGATTTTGGCATACAGCTCATGAAAACTCAAAATTCCTATCTCAAAAAATTAGCATATTTCATCCGACCAATAAAAGAAAAGTGTTTTTAAAACAAAAAAAGTCAACCTTAAAATAATTATGTTCAGTTACGCACTCAATGCTTGGTCGGGAATCCTTTTGCAGAACTGACTGCTTCAATGCGGCGTGGCATGGAGGCAATCAGCCTGTGGCACTGCTCAGGTGTTATGGAGGTCCAGGATGCTTCGATAGCAGCCTTAAGCTCATCCATAGTGTTGGGTCTTGCGTCTCTCAACTTTCTCTTCACAATATCCCACAGATTCTCTATGGGGTTCAGGTCAGGAGAGTTGGCAGGCCAATTGAGCACAGTAATACCATGGTCAGTAAACCATTTACCAGTGGTTTTGGCACTGGTAGCTGCTGCCAGGTCGTGCTGAAAAATGAAATCTTCATCTCCATAAAGCTTTTCAGCAGATGGAAGCATGAAGTGCTCCAAAATCTCCTGATAGCTAGCTGCATTGACCCTGCCCTTGATAAAACACAGTGGACCAACACCAGCAGCTGACATGGCACCCCAGACCATCAATGGCTGTGGGTACTTGACACTGGACTTTAGGCATTTTGGCATTTCCCTCTCCCCAGTCTTCCTCCAGACTCTGGCACCTTGATTTCCGAATGACATGTAAAAGTTGCTTTCATCCGAAAAAAGTACTTTGGACCACTGAGCAACAGTCCAGTGCTGCTTCCCTGTAGCCCAGGTCAGGCGCCTCTGCCGCTGTTTCTAGTTCAAAAGTGGGTTCATGCTTCCATCTGCTGAAAAGCTTTATGGAGATGAAGATTTCGTTTTTCAGCACGACCTGGCACCTGCTCACAGTGCCAAAACCACTGGTAAATGGATTACTGACCATGGTATTACTATGCTCAATTGGCCTGCCAACTCTCCTGACCTGAACCCCATAGAGAATCTGTGGGATATTGTGAAGAGAAAGTTGAGAGACGCAAGACCCAACACTATGGATGAGCTTAAGGCCGCTATCGAAGCATCCTGGGCCTCCATAACACCTGAGCAGTGCCACAGGCTGATTGCCTCCATGCCACGCCGCATTGAAGCAGTCATTTCTGCAAAAGGATTCCCGACCAAGTATTGAGTGCATAACTGAACATAATTATTTGAAGGTTGACTTTTTTTGTTTTAAAAACACTTTTCTTTTATTGGTTGGATGAAATATGCTAATTTTTTGAGATAGGAATTTTGAGTTTTCATGAGCTGTATGCCAAAATCATCAATATTAAAACAATAAAAGGCTTGAACTACTTCAGTTGTGTGTAATGAATCTAAAATATATGAAAGTCTAATATTTATCAGTACATTACAGAAAATAATGAACTTTATCACAATATGCTATTTTTTTGAGAAGATCCTGTACAATAATAGGATGACTACAATAATTGGCCTACAACAACTTCTGCTGCTCCTAAATAATTTTTTAATGACTGCCGTGGAACCACTTCTAGGTCCCATGGCCTACGACAACTCCTGCTGCTCCTAAATAATTTTTTGATGACTGCTGTGGAACCACCTCTAGGTCCCATGGCCTACGACAAATCCTAATGCTCCTAAATATTTTTTTTAACAACTGCCGTGGAACCACCTCTTGGTCCCATGGCCTACGACAACTCCTGCTGCTCCTAAATAATTTTTTAATGACTGCCGTGGAACCACCTCCAGGTCCCATGGCCTACAACAAATCCTGCTGCTCCTAAATAATTTTTTAATGACTGCTGTGGACTCACCTCTAGGTCCCATGGCCTACGACAACTCCTGCTCCTCCTAAATCATTTTTAATGACTGCTGTGGAACCACCTCTAGGTTACATGGCCTACAACTTCTCCTGCTGCTCCTAAAAGTTTTTTAATGACTGCCGTGCAACCACCTCTAGGTCCCATGGCCTACGACAACTCCTGCTACTCCTAAATAATTTTTTGATGACTACCGTGGAACCACCTCTAGGTCCCATGGCCCACGACAACTCCTGCTGCTCCTAAATAATTTTTTAATGACTGCCGTGGATCACCTCTAGGTACCATGGCCTATAACTTCTCCTGCTGCTCTAAACAAAATTATAATGACTGCTGTGAAACCACCTCTAGGTCCCATGGTCTACGCCAACTCCTGCTGCTCCAGAAAAAAAAAAGATGACCGGTGGAACAGCCACTAAGTCCCATGGCCTAAGATGTTTCAAAAACAAGGTTTCAAATGAGATTACTGAAATTGTACCACCGGAACGCAGAATTCCGCAAAATTCCGTCGGAATGTAACGGTTACGGAATTTCGCTCTGACTGAATTACAAATTTTCGCGGTATCGGAAATCGGCCTTTCCGATCATCCCTACTAAAGACCAGGCCATTTTTCTAAAAATGGGCCACTACAGCTTTAAGGCCTCGCTACAGGGCCGCACAACTCAGCACACAAGTGATTCCCCCCCCCCCCTTTTCTCCCCACCAACAGAGCTCTCTGTTGGTGGGGTCTGATCGCACCCCAGGTGTTTTTTTTTTTTTATACATGTTTGTTTTAGTAATAGTTTTAAATTCATTTTATAATCCCCCCTCCCTCCCTCCCCTCGCCAGTCAATCAGCGTATAACAACCAATCACTGCTTTGACTCTGGAGAGGACAGCCGTGTCACACGGCTGTCCCCAGTACAGCGATGCCTTAGATCGGAGCGATGTACAGCAATGAAAGATGGCAGTTTCGCCGTCTAACAGTCTCCGAGCATGGGAGACTGAAGGCAGTGCGGAGCTCCATCATCCAAGCGGGGATGCGCATGCATCGGCGCACGCCATCCCTGCAAAACACTCCCCCAGGACTTTACGCTGATCGGCGTTAGGCGGTCCTGATTGAGCCACCGCGTTCACACCCATTGGTGTGATGCGGTTTTAAAGTGGTTAAAAGCTGCAAGGTCTTTCAGAATTTATTTTTTTTTTTTTTACTTGTACCTGCTATTCTCGTCTTGACATATGTAGCCATTTTGGTGACAAAAAAATTTGGAATGATTACACAAAATCATTTGAATTTACAAATCATTCATAATTAGCTATGGGCGTAATTCTAAAAATTAACAGGAAATTTTGTGCAATTGGAATTAGCCAATTACAATTATCACTACTCAGAAGGTGCCCACCTTAACTGGAAAATTCAGCTGTGTTATCTACATAATAAGGAGGGATTATTGTTGGTATAATACACGTTGCTCCCCATTATATCACCCTGCCTTTACTTTACATGATCTGCCAGATAATAATTTGTCTTGTGATGTCACCACACATGGGCAGCACTATCTGATAAGCAGCTTCATTTTCCAGAACACAGTTGCTTACTGTAGGTTTCATAGGATTGTTTCATAGGAGAGTCAGCATATCAGCAAAACAAGCATTTTTTTTTAAAGGAAGTCAATAATAGCAGACTCAATACTCCTCTGTTTGGAACTTTGAAAGTACCACTATAGCAAAAATCCTTACATTCTATCACCGCGTACAAAGGAAATCACTATCGGGAGACTTGGGTGCAGGTTACAGCCGATCTATGGCTTATCCTGCTGCTGCACAAGTCCTAGCGGCACTAATTACTATTCCATTGAATTTTACACACAAATTGGCCATTAACACCGTTTCATCTTGTACCAAGCAATTTCTTCTTTATTGCACAATTACTTCAACAAACCAATCAATAGACGACATTATGCAGTGAGTATTTATCAGGTGCATCTTGGTTAGATGCGCGACCATTTCATTTTCTCCCCATTGCATAGTATTGTATTTCTTTCGCTTTGGGTTGGGTTGTGGTTGTGGGCGGTGTCCCCAGGCAGTGAGAGTTCCTGGGGCGCCGCCCACGCCGCACCCCTTCCCCAAGTCAACGTTGCTAGCATGTTCCCATAATGTTGGGTGATTTTAAACTTAGATAGGGTGGGGACTCCGAGAGAAGGCTGCACGAGCCATCCCTGCTAACATGCTTTGCAGCGTGGAACCGATGTCTCTCTCAATAAGAGAAGGGTAAGGTCATGGGCGTAGGGCCCGCGGTCGCAGAGGTCGCCGCGGCGACTGGGCCCGCCTCCTAAAGAGGCGGGGGAGGGGCCCGGGGGCCTGGACACCCCAGGTGTTGAAATCCCTGCACTGGCTCCCGGAGGCAGAGCAGGGTGCTGCAGCGGAGCAGCCAGTTTCTCCTGGAGGCAGAGCAGGGCTACGGCAAGATGGCTGCCGAAGCCCTGCACTAGAGACTATTTGTGTCTCCAGTACAGGGCTTCAGGCGCCATCTTCCCGTAGCCCTGCACTCTGCCTGTCAGCGAGGGAGAAACTGGCTGCTCCGCTGCAGGATCGTCGCTAGAGGAGCTGCACGAGGGAGGCTGGCTGCCCGTCGGGGAGCTCACGTCAGAGGCTGGCCAGGTGAGTGAATTTTTTTTTTATTTGTACAGGTTTATTTTCTGGTGACTGCCCCAACATAACGATTATTTTCTGGTGACTGCCCCCACATAACAATTATTTTCTGGTGACTGCCCCCACATAACAATTATTTTCTGGTGACTGCCCCCACATAACGATTATTTTCTGGTGACTGCCCCCACATAACGATTATTTTCTGGTGACTGCTCCCCACATAACGATTATTTTCTGGTGACTGCCCCCACATAACGATTATTTTCTGGTGACTGCCCCCACATAACGAGTATTTTCTGGTGACTGCTCCCCACATAACGATTATTTTCTGGTGACTGCCCCCACATAACGATTATTTTCTGGTGACTGCCCCCACATAACGATTATTTTCTGGTGACTGCCCCCACATACCAATTATTTTCTGGTGACTGCCCCCACATAACGATTATTTTCTGGTGACTGCCCCCACATAACGATTATTTTCTGGTGACTGCCCCCACATAACGATTATTTTCTGGTGACTGCCCCCACACAACAATTATTTTCTGGTGACTGCCCCCACATAACGATTATTGTCTGGTGACTGCCCCAACATAACAATTATTTTCTGGTGACTGCCCCCACATAACAATTATTTTCTGGTGACTGCCCCCACATAATTATTTTCTGGTGACTGTCCCCACATAACGATTATTTTCTGGTGACTGCCCCCACATAACGATTATTGTCTGGTGACTGCCCCCACATAACGATTATTTTCTGGTGACTGCCTTCACATAACGATTATTTTCTGGTGACTGCCCCTACATAACGATTATTTTCTGGTGACTGCTCCCCACATAATGGTTATTTTCTGGTGACTGCCCCCACATAACGATTATTTTCTGGTGACTGCCCCCACATAACAATTATTTTCTGGTGACTGCCCCCACATAACAATTATTTTCTGGTGACTGTCCCCACATAACGATTATTTTCTGGTGACTGCCCCCACATAACGATTATTGTCTGGTGACTGTCCCCACATAACGATTATTTTCTGGTGACTGCCCCCACATAACGATTATTTTCTGGTGACTGCCCCCACATAACGATTATTTTCTGGTGAATGCCCCCACATTGCATCTATTTTCTGGTGAATGCCCCCACATTGCGTTTAATTTCTGGTGAATTCCCCCACATTTTGTTTATTTTCTGGTGAAAGCTCCCACTTTGCGTTTATTTTCTGGTGAATGCTCCCACATTGCGTTTATTTTCTGGTGAATGCTCCCCATATTGCGATTATTTTCTGGTGAATGCTCCCACATTGCGATTATTTTCTGGTGACTGCCCCCACATAACGATTATTTTCTGGTGACTGCCCCCACATAACAATTATTTTCTGGTGACTGCCCCCACATAACAATTATTTTCTGGTGACTGTCCCCACATAACGATTATTTTCTGGTGACTGCCCCCACATAACGATTATTGTCTGGTGACTGCCCCCACATAACGATTATTTTCTGGTGACTGCCCCCACATAACGATTATTTTCTGGTGACTGCCCCCACATAACGATTATTTTCTGGTGAATGCCCCCACATTGCGTTTATTTTCTGGTGACTGCCCCCACATAACGATTATTTTCTGGTGACTGCCCCCACATAACGATTATTTTCTGGTGACTGCCCCTACATAACGATTATTTTCTGGTGACTGCTCCCCACATAATGATTATTTTCTGGTGACTGCCCCCACATAACGATTATTTTCTGGTGACTGCCCCCACATAACAATTATTTTCTGGTGACTGCCCCCACATAATTATTTTCTGGTGACTGTCCCCACATAACGATTATTTTCTGGTGACTGCCCCCACATAACGATTATTGTCTGGTGACTGCCCCCACATAACGATTATTGTCTGGTGACTGCCCCCACATAACGATTATTTTCTGGTGACTGCCTTCACATAACGATTATTTTCTGGTGACTGCCCCTACATAACGATTATTTTCTGGTGACTGCTCCCCACATAATGATTATTTTCTGGTGACTGCCCCCACATAACGATTATTTTCTGGTGACTGCCCCCACATAATTATTTTCTGGTGACTGCCCCCACATAACAATTATTTTCTGGTGACTGTCCCCACATAACGATTATTTTCTGGTGACTGCCCCCACATAACGATTATTGTCTGGTGACTGTCCCCACATAACGATTATTTTCTGGTGACTGCCCCCACATAACGATTATTTTCTGGTGACTGCCCCCACATAACGATTATTTTCTGGTGAATGCCCCCACATTGCGTCTATTTTCTGGTGAATGCCCCCACATTGCGTTTAATTTCTGGTGAATTCCCCCACATTTTGTTTATTTTCTGGTGAAAGCTCCCACTTTGCGTTTATTTTCTGGTGAATGCTCCCACATTGCGTTTATTTTCTGGTGAATGCTCCCCATATTGCGATTATTTTCTGGTGAATGCTCCCACATTGCGATTATTTTCTGGTGACTGCCCCCACATAACGATTATTTTCTGGTGACTGCCCCCACATAACAATTATTTTCTGGTGACTGCCCCCACATAACAATTATTTTCTGGTGACTGTCCCCACATAACGATTATTTTCTGGTGACTGCCCCCACATAACGATTATTGTCTGGTGACTGCCCCCACATAACGATTATTTTCTGGTGACTGCCCCCACATAACGATTATTTTCTGGTGACTGCCCCCACATAACGATTATTTTCTGGTGAATGCCCCCACATTGCGTTTATTTTCTGGTGACTGCCCCCACATAACGATTATTTTCTGGTGACTGCCCCCACATAACGATTATTTTCTGGTGACTGCCCCTACATAACGATTATTTTCTGGTGACTGCTCCCCACATAATGATTATTTTCTGGTGACTGCCCCCACATAACGATTATTTTCTGGTGACTGCCCCCACATAACAATTATTTTCTGGTGACTGCCCCCACATAATTATTTTCTGGTGACTGTCCCCACATAACGATTATTTTCTGGTGACTGCCCCCACATAACGATTATTTTCTGGTGACTGCCCCCACATAACGATTATTTTCTGGTGAATGCCCCCACATTGCGTTTATTTTCTGGTGAATGCCCCCACATTGCGTCTATTTTCTGGTGAATGCCCCCACATTGCGTTTAATTTCTGGTGAATTCCCCCACATTGTGTTTATTTTCTGGTGAAAGCTCCCACTTTGCGTTTATTTTCTGGTGAATGCTCCCACATTGCGTTTATTTTCTGGTGAATGCTGCACACATAACGATTATTTTCTGGTGACTGCTCCCCATATTGCGATTATTTTCTGGTGAATGCTCCCACATTGCGATTATTTTCTGGTGAATGCTCACACATTGCGATTATTTTCTGGTGACTGCCCCCACATAACGATTATTGTCTGGTGACTGTCCCCACATAACGATTATTTTCTGGTGACTGCCCCCACATAACGATTATTTTCTGGTGACTGCCCCCACATAACGATTATTTTCTGGTGAATGCCCCCACATTGCGTTTATTTTCTGGTGAATGCCCCCACATTGCGTCTATTTTCTGGTGAATGCCCCCACATTGCGTTTAATTTCTGGTGAATTCCCCCACATTGCGTTTATTTTCTGGTGAAAGCTCCCACTTTGCGTTTATTTTCTGGTGAATGCTCCCACATTGCGTTTATTTTCTGGTGAATGCTGCACACATAACGATTATTTTCTGGTGACTGCTCCCCATATTGCGATTATTTTCTGGTGAATGCTCCCACATTGCGATTATTTTCTGGTGAATGCTCACACATTGCGATTATTTTCTGGTGAATGCTGCGCACGTAACGATTTTCTGGTAAATGCTGCGCACATAATAATTATTATCGGGTGAATGCTGCGCACATAACGATTATTTTCCTTCAGACTGGCATCTTGCTACTAATTGCCCTATTTCCTCTGCATGCTGCGTATGTTTGCAAATTGAACGTGACAGCCATGCTGCTGGAAAGCGGAATTGATATAGCCATGCCATGCACAGCTATTGGGGATTTGGATATGTGTGTGCATCGGGTGTTGCCAGGGGGGGCTGTTGTTGCCGGGAAGGGGGGGCCCACATCCAGATTCCACATCGGGGCCCAGAGGTGTCTAGCTACGCCACTGGGTAAGGTCCCCGGATAATGTGTAATGCATGGATTTGCTTCCATTGTTTGTATTGTGAGATGCATTAGTTCTTAATGCAATAGAGAAAGCACCAGAACACCGCTCACTCGAACAGGGACAGTGCTGGAACCAGGAAGGCAAATCCAAGGAAACTGTAGCAAAAGGAAGGGATCCGCACATGTCCTAAAATGATCCTTTATTATGGACGTATCCAAAACACCAATCACGCATCAGTAGCTAACATGTTTCAGACCTACTGGTCCTTAATCATAGCTAAAATAAAAATGGCACAGAAAAACCATATATACCCACCCCCTGTGAGGGGGGCGGCCCCAAACCGGGGATACGCCCTCCAACCTCACAGATGGGAGGGGATATTTAACAAGAGAGTATTTTATTTTAGCTATGATTAAGGACCAGTAGGTCTGAAACATGTTAGCTACTGATGCGTGATTGGTGTTTTGGATACGTCCATAATAAAGGATCATTTTAGGACATGTGCGGATCCCTTCCTTTTGCTACAGTTCTTAATGCACCTGTTTCACTGCAATGAGCACACTCGTGCCTTTTGAGAGGCTTTTTAGCCCTATGCAGTGAGTATTTATCAGGTGCATCTTGGTTAGATGCGCGACCATTTTATTTTCTCCCCATTGCATTAAAATTTTTCTGCGCAGAAAACAAACACTATTAAAAACCAGGAGCCATTCCGCATTCTCCATATATGTATACCTTCTAGGCTTGTGTGCATGTCTGTCAATTTATGACCCTCATGCTCCATGCACTCAAGCCCAGTCTGCCTAGCTGACACACACCCAGCATACAGCCATGCATACAGCAGCTGCTTCCCTCTAATAGGGATAAGTCCTTTGATAAAGATGCCAAGCTGCAGCAATTACCATTGGCCGGCTTCCTCTAAGTATTGTTCAACATACTCTATCACAAGGGCAATGCATCGCAAGCATTATATCTCCATATGATGAACACAGTATCAGTGCAGGTCAGGGGCGTTCCTAGGGTCCTTGGAGATCGGTGGCACCTGGGGGCACTAGGTGGGGGCTATGTGCGGCGCGCGTGGTCATGCAGTGAGTGGGCGTGGCCATGAGTGGAGCCAATCGTACATTAGATTAGGACAGTGGTGGCGAACTTTTTGGAGGCCCAAACTGCAACCCACAAGTCACTTATCTATCGCAAAGTGGCAACAGCAATTTAAACTAAATACTATACAAACGTTTTAAAACATACATGAACATTATGGAAAATCCAAGTTGAAAAACTGAAAAGATAAACAATTTCATCCATCCTACTCCTGAAAAAATATATTCATTTTTTTAGAACCTCCTAGTTTTATTTTCTGTTTTAAAAAGCTAAAAAAGTAGGTTTAATGCTATTGTTTCATATGATGAGGATTCAGCTTTTCCCATAGTCTCGCAGTTAGCAATCATGTGACCCCCAACAAGACAAATTCAGCAATCATGAGGCCCCTATCAAGACAAATTCAGAAATCATGAGGCCCCCAACAAGACAAATTCAGCAATCATGAGGCCCCCAACATGACAAAGTCAGCAAGCGTGGGGCCCCCAACAAGACAAATTCAGCAATCATGAGGCGCCCAACAAATCATGAGGCACCCAACAAGACAAATTCAGCAATCTTGAGGCCCTCAACAAGACAAATTCAGTAATCATGAGGCCCCCAACAAGACAAATTCAGCAGTCATGAGGCACATAAATAGACAGCATTTCACATAAATAGGCAGAATGCCCCCTTAATATGGTAGACACCTCTCACCTGGCTTCTGAATTCTCCTCTACTGGCTGCTGTGCCTGGCAATACTGTTTTTGGCTGGATTGGGGATGATGTGTGAGCTGAAAGGCCTGGCAGTGATGCCGTAGCCGATGTTGTGGCTGGGTTGGCTGGCAGTGATGCTGGGCTGTGCTTGGCTGGTTGAAGTAAATGCTGGCCTGACTGGTGGTGATGCTGTGGCCTTTTTGATAGTGATTCTGGGCTGGTTGGCTGGTGGTGATGCTGGGCTGGCTGGCCTGGATAGTTTAGGTAGCGACAGGTGCCCCCTAGTTAAGGTAGCACCAGAAGTACCCCAGTTTAGGTAGTGACAGGAGCCCCCCGTTCAGTTAGTGACAGGAGCCCCCCAGTGTAGGCAGTGACAGGAGCCCCCAGTTTAGGTAGTGACAGGCACCCCCCAGTTAGGTAGTGACAGGCACCCCCCAGTTAGGTAGTGACAGGCACCCCCAGTTAGGTAGTGACAGGCACCCCCCAGTTAGGTAGTGACAGGGACCCCCAGTTGGGTAGTGAGTGACAGCAGGGACCCCCAGTTGGGTAGTGAGTGACAGCAGGGACCCCCAGTTGGGTAGTGAGTGACAGCAGGGACCCCAGTTAGTGACAGCAGGGACCCCCGTTTAGATAGTGAGTGACAGCAGGGACCCCCGTTAGGTAGTGAGTGACAGCAGGGACCCGCATTAGTTAGTGAGTGACAGCAGGGACCCCCGTTAGGTAGTGAGTGACAGCAGGGACCCCCATTAGGTAGTGAGTGACAGCAGGGACCCCCATTAAGTAGTGAGTGACAGCAGGGACCCCCGTTAGGTAGTGAGTGACAGCAGGGACCCCCGTTAGGTAGTAAGTGACAGCAGGGATCCCCGTTAGGTAGTGAGTGACAGCAGGGACCCCCATTAGATAGTGAGTGACAGCAGGGACCCCCATTAGATAGTGAGTGACAGCAGGGACCCCCGTTAGGTAGTGAGTGAGTGACAGGGACCCCCGTTAGGTAGTGAGTGACAGGCGCGCTCCCCTCCCCACCCCACCTACCTTGCCACGTCAGACCTCTCACAGACCTCTCTCAGCGGGCAACCTGACCAGATAGAGCAGGCGCCGGGCACAAATATGCGGAAGTGATGTCACTTCCGCATATCAGCGGTGTCCGCTAGGTCCTAGCGCCCGCTCTATCTGGTCGCCCGGCGCTGATCGAGGTCTGAATGGCAGCGGAGCAGAGCAGGGCAGCGGCGGCCGGGAGATCCGTGGCACCCTAGGACAGATTGGGGGCACGGGCCCCCCCAAAATAGGGCTAGTGACGCCCCTGGTGCAGGTTACACTTGTGATAGTCGGCTGCTGTGGCATTCTCCACTTTACTCAGCATGTCTTCTGGTCATACTTTGCAGGGATTTCCCCATTTCTGGCTTGCCTGGCCCTTAGAATGGTTTCCAGGCTCTGCACGCAAAATGCACACTTATTCCCTTTCGTGGTGTGCTCAGGGCTTACGGAAGTCACGTCCCTCACCTATGTTTGCGGCGATGGCAGCAAGACCGCAGCCAACGTTAGCGGTACAAGGCAGCGGGGACACGTGGATCTTACACCATGTCGTGGGTGGCTCCTCCACGCTAAGCGTTTCTCGTCACTTGACACTTCCTCAGGGCATCATTACTAATTACTACAGGGAGTGCAGAATTATTAGGCAAATGAGTATTTTGACCACATCATCCTCTTTATGCATGTTGTCTTACTCCAAGCTGTATAGGCTCGAAAGCCTACTACCAATTAAGCATATTAGGTGATGTGCATCTCTGTAATGAGAAGGGGTGTGGTCTAATGACATCAACACCCTATATCAGGTGTGCATAATTATTAGGCAACTTCCTTTCCTTTGGCAAAATGGGTCAAAAGAAGGACTTGACAGGCTCAGAAAAGTCAAAAATAGTAAGATATCTTGCAGAGGGATGCAGCACTCTTAAAATTGCAAAGCTTCTGAAGCGTGATCATCGAACAATCAAGCATTTCATTCAAAATAGTCAACAGGGTCGCAAAAAGCGTGTGGAAAAACCAAGGCGCAAAATAACTGCCCATGAACTGAGAAAAGTCAAGCGTGCAGCTGCCAAGATGCCACTTGCCACCAGTTTGGCCATATTTCAAAGCTGCAACATCACTGGAGTGCCCAAAAGCACAACGTGTGCAATACTCAGAGACATGGCCAAGGTAAGAAAGGCTGAAAGATGACCACCACTGAACAAGACACACAAGCTGAAACATCAAGACTGGGCCAAGAAATATCTCAAGACTGATTTTTCTAAGGTTTTATGGACTGATGAAATGAGAGTGAGTCTTGATGGGCGAGATGGATGGGCCCGTGGCTGGATTGGTAAAGGGCAGAGAACTCCAGTCCGATTAAGACGCCAGCAAGGTGGAGGTGGAGTACTGGTTTGGGCTGGTATCATCAAAGATGAGCTTGTGGGGCCTTTTCGGGTTGAGGATGGAGTCAAGCTCAACTCCCAGTCCTACTGCCAGTTTCTGGAAGACACCTTCTTCAAGTAGTGGTACAGGAAGAAGTCTGCATCCTTCAAGAAAAACATGATTTTTATGCAGGACAATGCTCCATCACACGCGTCCAAGTACTCCACAGCGTGGCTGGCAAGAAAGGGTATAAAAGAAGAAAAACTAATGACATGGCCTCCTTGTTCACCAGATCTGAACCCCATTGAGAACCTGTGGTCCATCATAAAATGTGAGATTTACAAGGAGGGAAACCAGTACACCTCTCTGAACAGTGTCTGGGAGGCTGTGGTTGCTGCTGCACGCAATGTTGATGGTGAACAGATCAAAACACTGACAGAATCCATGGATGGCAGGCTTTTGAGTGTCCTTGCAAAGAAAGGTGGCTATATTGGTCACTGATTTGTTTTTGTTTTGTTTTTGAATGTCAGAAATGTATATTTGTGAATGTTGAGATGTTATATTGGTTTCACTGGTAAAAATAAATAATTGAAATGGGTATATATTTGTTTTTTGTTAAATTGCCTAATAATTATGCACAGAAATAGTCACCTGCACACACAGATATCCCCTAAAATAGATAAAACTAAAAACAAACTAAAAACTACTTTCAAAAATATTCAGCTTTGATATTAATGAGTTTTTTTGGGTTCATTGAGAACATGGTTGTTGTTCAATAATAAAATGATTCCTCAAAAATACAACTTGCCTAATAATTCTGCACTCCATGTATTCCCCCTACAGGTTGACACGATTGGTGGGGAATGATCTAATTCGGCTTACAGCAGTTGCTGGTGGACGAATTACAGTGTTTTAAATGTAACTTCAGCTCTGTCTTCTGACGGCGCCGAAGTTACTCACTGTTCGCTGCTATAGCCGTAATTCCTATTACGGTCTATGGTGGTGCCAGCTGTGCCCAAATCTCCTGCGCTGGATTCCTTTTGTTCGCTATCACACCTCTAGTAATTCATACACAAGCAGCAGAACAAAATCCTTAAAGCAAACCTGAACTTAAAAATAAAAGTCAAAATAAACAACCACAAGTTGTGCTTACCCACCACATAGTCTACTCATTAATCCCTCTCTCTTCTCCCTCACGGTTTGTCCAATGTGGTCGATGGAATTCTCAGTCCTTCATTTTAAAAAATGATGATGACCCCCATAACAGACTATAGTGTATTCTGCAAAAAGTTGCCAAAACATCAGTGTTATATAAATACTAAATTATGATGCCTTAAAGTGTACACAAAATGATGCATAAATGATGATCTCTTTCTGAAAAAAAAAAAACATACAAAAAAAAACTACTTGCCTCATTGTTGGTTCCAGTAGTCTGGAAGTTCCACCTGGAAATAAAACCATACACCATAGACAGAACATCTGATCTGAACAGCATACCGCCAGGATAATTTTTCTCATTCAAAACTTTGCCTAGACTATGGTAGGGACATCAGATTGTTACCTCAAAGGATTGTTGGTGACATGGATTTATTTAACGTCCACTCTGGAAAATATTAGCACTATTTAAATGCATGATTGTGTTCTGCATGGTCATTGTGGATCTGTTAATCAAAAGGTATTTAATCAATGTTGAGCCGTGACAAACAGGCATTTCTTTTGAACCAGCTCAGAGATGGCAGTTCTACAATCATTCACTTGAAAGCCACAGATGGATTATGCCCATTTTAGCAGCAGCTTCCATCCGGCTTTTAGCACTATATAAATAGTAAAACAGATGATAACATCAATGCTTTTGTTTGTTAAATATTATTTAAACTGTAAGAGGGTGTTGAAGCTCCACTGCACCATTTATTTACTATTTGAATTCAGAAGGAATAGGTAAAACTTTCCCATGGTGATGGTAATGAGGTTTCGGTTGGGCCTGAGGTACGAAGTGTACCGTGCCATAGAAATGATCAGTTTCCACTCATCATTCATATACAAATTTCAATGAGTCAAATCTGGATTGTTGCTGTACATAAATAAGAAATATTTTCGCTTACTGACTCGTATTTGACGTTTCTACATTTGTACAATATGGATTATTTAAAGCAGTGTAGTAAAAATTGCGTAATGAATAACATTTTTTACCAAATTTATTTATAAAATATTTGCTGCACGCTACTATAGGTCATTACAGTGTCTCTTTAACTGCCTGCCCCCCCCCCCCCCCCGCAGTACAACTACTAATACAATACTTCTTCCTTCATTAACTAAAAAATATGGTTTGGTCAAACATAACTCATTTACTTAAGAGAGAAGAGAACATAAAAAGTTCCTAAATCGGGTCTTTCTATTCCATTACTGTTCTCAGTATTGGACATATATTGGAATAGGAAATAAAATGAATACAATACGATTTGTCTTAAGATTGTAGCTACACCTTCAATGCACATTATTGTGTGATAATCAGATAAGCAGCTGGTGTTTGCTTCAAAGCATTGGCATGCACCTAATGATTATTAGGTACATTTAGCTTTTATGCAGCAATGATTTCCTGTAAATTAAGTCACAAGAGCGTGCATATAACCTATGAAGTTTGTTGAGAATGCAAGAACTTGTGTTACAGTTACTCCTCCACCCCCTGTGGTTTTTACCAGTAACACTTGGTATCTAGTTTCCGCGAAACTTCCATTATCAAACAATCTTACAAGGCTACAGCAATCATTTTTATATTCAGAGTCTAGACAATACAGTCATGCTTAGGTCAATGTGTATTGTCACGCTATCACATAATTGTACTGTACATAACCCAAATCACTGTATTTAATAAGCTAGAGTAAAACATATTAGCTGACCTTTATCTGACATGAGGTTATAACCTAATTTTCTCTGCTAATATGCAGCGGTAAGTTAAAGCCCAACTCTAAAGAAATAAACCAAAATTTTGGCGAGTGTGGTGAGGGACTTTATTGTTGTCCTGTGACAACGTCTGTGAGGTTTCCTCTGTAGATTCTGGTCCAACATCAAGAAGGGAAATGTCCTCAAGAGTTACGGACATGTTGTAAAGTGGAGAAAAGGAAGCATACCATATTAGTTCTCAATGCTGATACCCATTTCCTGTCCATAGAAGAACAGTATTAAAGCTAAAATAATACATGGAGGTCAACCAGAAAAAAAAATAATACTGCCATTACCATAGTGAACAAAATTAAAAAAGTCATGCTTTACAGTCTGATGAGAGATCTCAATTTAGAAGCAGGCCATTCAAAAGGGAAATTACGTATTCTGGAAGTGGTACAACATTTCCCATACAGTGGTACTAAACTGCAAAAATAAAAATATTTAAAACAAAAGGATACAAGTAGCATAAGGCCCGGTTCACACAGGCGTTAAAAAAACGGTCCGTTTGCGGATCGGAACGAAGCCTAACAGATGCAAACCTATGTTAACCTATGGATCTGTTCACATCTGTCCGTCCGAACGGATCCGATCCGCACGATCCTAAACTTTGGTTCTGCAGCAATATTTCCGGACCGCTGAACCCAGCAGAACGGAAACAGATCCTGAAGCCCTGCATTGGGGGCCATGAGAAAACAGAATGTTTCTTCACACAAGTGAAGAAACGGACCATTCTAGATAGAAAAATCCACTTGGGGTGGGGCTCTGGGGGGGATGTGGGGAAATGGAACCATCTGGACGGAAACCGACTGAAAACGGATCCGATCAACCAGTGATCAGATCAGTTTTCCACTTCATTGTGTGAACCAGCCTAAGTTATATACTGTACCTAGGTCCCCTGGCTCTTAATCTTGCCATTGCCATAGATGAAGAGGCTGGCACTAAACTGATGTTAGGTGGCTGATGGGATTATACGCTCCTTGTGGCTACTGCTGAAACACGATCGGTATAGCTCAGAAATTCCTAAGCGCTTCCAGTCCAAACAGTCAAATAGTTCATGGTTCTTGTAGGATACGTATACTACAGTTCTCAGTGTGAGCACCTGTATACTCTGGGAGGAGGGAAGGCACATGTACACAAAAACTGATGAAGAGGATGAAAACAAATGTGTAATGTAGGAAATGACATCACGATTGGCTTCACTCAGAAGAACTAAAGATGGGGAAAGTCAGGAACAGTTCTCTCTTTTTTTACTTTATGAATACTCAAAAATCAGACTGTGGACAGTACAGCACACAGGTTATGCAAGTAAAAATAGTAGTTATCTTCTGATTTACGGTTTTCTTTTTTTCTCTAAACTGTGGCTTATAATCTCACTTTAATGGCAGCTATGCCCTAATGTGTTTTTTCTCGTGTTTTAGACTGAGGAACAAATAGACAATCTAAGGGTGCCTATACATGGTACAATAAAAACTTTAGATTTTCCCATTTATTTGGCCAAAGCGATGGAACTGAAGCCATACATCCTTCTCTAGTTAGAGAGAGATTTGTACACCTACAGCTGATATATACTGCTTTATACTGTAGATGAGATTATTTGAAAACTAGTATGACTGATAAAAGAAATTTGCCAAATAACTTAATACAAAACAAGTAGCACTTTTGCTTGCATTAGGCAGGGCTGTGAACATGGGCGTAGCAATCACCCCTGCGATCCCTGCCATCGCAGGGCGGCCCAGAGGCTTTGGGGGCCCCTCTTCCTACCTCTCCCCAACCGCAAGTGCAGCCAATTAGCAAAGAAACCTCCCCATTCACTAACAAAAACCGATTGCAGGAGGGTGTGTCATTGTTTCCTGCTTCCAGAGGCTGCTTCACAGCAGAACACTCTCTGCTGCCATTCACTGGCTCCCAATCCTGTGGGGTTTGGGGAAAAATGGGGCCCCATGCTTGTTTTTGCAGGGGAGCCCAATTAAGTCTAGTTATGCCCCTGGCTGTGAAATATAATTCAAAGGAATCAGTTGTGCACACATCGCTGCAATCCCTTCACTGGATCGTCACTCAGGCCTGGTTTCCATCTACGCAATTCCAGACATGTTTAGGAAAAAGCAACTTAAAGGGACACTGTAGGGGGGTCAGGGGAAAATGAGTTGAAGTTACCCGGGGCTTCTAATGGTCCTCCGCAGGCATCCTGTGCCCGCACAGCCACTCCCCAATGCTCCGGCCCCGCCTCTGCTTCACTTCTGGAATTTCAGACTTTAAAGTCTGAAAACCACTGTGCCTGCTTTGCTGTGTCCTCGCTCCCGCTGATGGCACCAGGAGCGTACTAGGCAGGCCCAGTATGGCCTGTGCCTGCGCCGTGCGCTCCTGGTGACATCAGGGGTAGCAAGGACACGGCAACGCAGGCGCAGTTGTTTTCAGACTTTAAAGTCTGAAATTCCAGAAGTGAACTGGAGGCGGGGCCGGAGCATCGGTGAGTGGCTGCGCGGGCACAGGATGTCTGTGGTGGACCATTAGATGCCCCGGGTAACTTCAACTCATTTTCCCCCGACCCCCCTACAGTGTCCCTTTAATGTGATTCACAGGGAAATCAGAAAGTGCATAGACAGCACCGTCTGATGTTTCCATCCAAGCATTGTGATTTATCGTAGAATCCAAATGCATGGTTGCATGCATTTCATGTGTTCGAAATGTGATGTAATCGTTATTGTGATTACTAGAATCACAATTTCACCGGGGAAAGCAATGTAGTTGTGCATAGTGGCTGCAACTTTGTTGCCTGCAGAGTCACATAGAAATGAGGCCCAGGGCCGGGACGACACAGAGGCCCGAGAGGCTCCGGCCTCTGAGCAGCAGGTCATCAGGTCAGGATGGGGCGCTTTCAAAGGCATTTCATTCCACAGGCAGTCTAGAAAAAAAAAGTTTTTCCCCCTGTCCTGAGAGAGAAGTAAGGGAGGTAGAGAAAACGTTATCTGCACAGTAGTTGTAAAGACTGCATCTGATAAGTAGTTATACATAGTTTTGTACGGTAAGATTGGTAGACAGTTCCTAGTACACTAGTAAGGGCGCTCAGCTGGTCTGCAAGCTAGTTTGTTTTTTCAACGCTTTTTCACAGACTTCTGTCAATGATGTCATCCAGTTGCTCTCCCAGGATGGAGTAATAAAAGCCAGCCCAGTGAAGTGTGGCTGGCTGATGGAGAATTTAATTCTAATGGCAAGAGGAAAGGGGTGTGTGTAAGGGAGAGTAGCAAATCTCTCTCTGATCAAATCTGATTAGAGAGAGATCTGTCAGCTGCCCATACACCGCAGAAGTAGCTGAAGATGTATGGGCACCATGTGGTTAACGACACAGGACAGGTAATGTATAAATGCACATATGGTGCACATTTATACACTTGGCGGAACAGTGCCAGTGGTTTTGTCGCGTTCACCACTCGCACCACTTTACAAAGTACAGTCATGTCACTGACTGTCCTCAGAGGAGCTCACAATCTAATTCTACCATAGTCATAGTCTAATGCCCTACCATATTATTATTATTATTATGTATTTATATATCACTGACATCTTCTGCAGCTCTTTACAGAGTACATAGTCATGTCACTGACAGGCTTCAGAGGAGCTCACAATCTAATCCTACCTTAGTCATAGTCTAATGTCCTACCATATTATTATGTACAGTGGGTTGCAAAAGTATTCGGCCCCTTGAAGTTTTCCACATTTTGTCACAGTACTGCCACAAACATGCATCAATTTTATTGGAATTCCACGTGAAAGACCAATACAAAGTGGTGTACATGTAAGAAGTGGATTGAAAATCATACATGATTCCAAACATTTTTTACAAATAAATAACTGCAAAGTGGGGTGTGCGTAATTATTCGGCCCCCTGAGTCAATACTTTGTAGAACCACCTTTTGCTGCAATTACAGCTGCCAGTCTTTTAGGGTATGTCTCTACCAGCTTTGCACATCTAGAGACTGAAATCCTTGTCCATTCTTCTTTGCAAAACAGCTCCAGCTCAGTCAGATTAGATGGACAGCGTTTGTGAACAGCAGTTTTCAGATCTTGCCACAGATTCTCGATTGGATTTAGATCTGGACTTTGACTGGGCCATTCTAACACATAGATATGTATTGTTTCAAACCATTCCATTATTGCCCTGGCTTTATGTTTAGGGTCATTGTCCTGCTGGAAGGTGAACCTCCACCCCAGTCTCAAGTCTTTTGCAGTCTCCAAGAGGTTTTCTTCCAAGTTTGCCCTGTATTTGGCTCCTTCCATCTTCCCATCAACTCTGACCAGCCTCCCTGTCCCTGCTGAAGAGAAGCACCCCCAGAGCATGATGCTGCCACCACCCTATTTGACAGTGAGGATGGTGTGTTCAGAGTGATGTGCACTGTTAGTTTTCCGCCACTGATAGCCTTTTGCATTTTGGCCAAAAAGTTCCATTTTGGTCTTATCTGACCAGAGCACCTTCTTCCACATGGTTGCTGTGTCCCCCACATGGCTTGTGGCAAACTGCAAACGGGACTTCTTATGCTTTCTGTTAACAATGCCTTTCTTATTGCCCCTCTTCCATAAAGTTAATATATTATAGCGGTATGTGTGCTCCTCTTCACTCAAAGAAAATGTAACCAATTCAAAAAATTGCCACACTATTGGAATGGTTCGCCACACTGTGGGTTGGTAACACCACCCTATAACTAAGATAGTAAAACAATAGTGTCGCGCTCAACATACAACAGTGTTTCTTTATAATATAGCTCAACAGTCTTTAGTGTCCATGAGCATTCACATAAATCACTCCACCAACTGCAACAGAACAATAGTCCAGTCTAAAGTCCATATGCTGCTCTTTCTCCAATTATAAGCAATAGAATACGCTCACCAGAACTCGTGGCTGATTAGTTATAGTCAGCAGTAATCATATGTAGTACTTCTGTCCCTCCTGGCTTTCCAGATCTCAGCAGTTCAGATACTCAGAAGTAAGCGGAAAGAAACAAACATAGCGTAATCTCATTTGTAATCAGATCACCATGATTCCACTGCACACTGTGCCAAACACCTTCACCACACTGTGCTGTAATTTTCCCCTTGTGTGACAAAGGCTATTTAATCTGCTCACCAGATAGCTTGGCTGATCACACAGAACCAGCAATCACGCTTTGCAGAGATGTTCAATAATCTATCCGGCTTCTTGTCCTAGATCTTCATGTCAATATTCCTGAGATGGGATCCCTGTACCATGTGACCACCAAGGAAGTTGTCCAATGTTTAACTTGTCTGAGCTGGAACGTGTATTCTAGAACAATCCACTGGTACTTCACACTTTTTTCTTGTCGTCTGAACAGTCCCCGCTTGTCGCCACTCGCCTGGAGACCAGGAGTCACGCGATTTCCTCCCTAGGGGGGCTTCCACTTGTTCTAGTTGTGCCTCTTCTTTACTTTGCAAGTCCCTTGCGTTTGCCTCTTGTCCCAGCGTCTTTAGTGTCTTCTGCACCACCACTTCCTGTCACTTTTTTAGGTATGCAGACAGTGGCCAAAGTCAGTCAAAGCCTCTCGCTTTACATCCCCATGGTACCTAACAGTCAGATGCGCTGTACAGCAGCAGCGGGAGAAAAGCTCTACAGCTGATCGTGCAGCAGGGCGCTAGGCTTGTCCTGAGATGACCTGCCTCCTCTCTCCTGCTCTGCCTCTCCCCCGCCCTCCCTATCCTTGTTCGTCCTCCCCAGGCAGGTCATCTCAGGACAAGCCCAGCGCCCTGCTGCACGATCAGCTGTAGAGCTTTTCTCCCGGTGCTGCTGCTGCTGTACAGCGCATCTGACTGTCAGGTACCATGGGGATGTAAAGCGAGAGGCTTTGATTGACTTTGGCCACTGTCTGCATACCAAAAAAAGTGACAGGAAGTGATGGTGCAGAAGACACTAAAGATGCTGGGACAAGAGGCAAACGCAGCACAGTGGTGCTAGGCAGGAAGGGACTTGCAAAGTAAAGAAGAGGCACATCTAGAACAAGTGGGAGCCCCCCTAGGGAGGAAATCGCGTGACTCCTGGTCTCCAGGCGAGTGGCGACAAGCGGGGACTGTTCAGACGACAAGAAAAAAGTGTGAAGTACCAGTGGACGGTTCTAGAATACACGTTCCAGCTCAGACAAGTTAAACATTGGACAACTTCCTTGGTGGTCACATGGTACAGGGATCCCATCTCAGGAATATTGACATGAAGATCTAGGACAAGAAGCCGGATAGATTATTGAACATCTCTGCAAAGCGTGATTGCTGGTTCTGTGTGATCAGCCAAGCTATCTGGTGAGCAGACTAAATAGCCTTTGTCACACAAGGGGAAAATTACAGCACAGTGTGGTGAAGGTGTTTGCACAGTGTGCAGTGGAATCACGGTGATCTGATTACAAATGAGATTACGCTATGTTTGTTTCTTTCCGCTTACTTCTGAGTATCTGAACTGCTGAGATCTGGAAAGCCAGGAGGGACAGAAGTACTACATATGATTACTGCTGACTATAACTAATCAGCCATGAGTTCTGGTGAGCGTATTCTATTGCTTATAATTGGAGAAAGAGCAGCATATGGACTTTAGAGTGGACTATTGTTCTGTTGCAGTTGGTGGAGTGATTTATGTGAATGCTCATGGACACTAAAGACTGTTGAGCTATATTATAAAGAAACACTGTTGTATGTTGAGCGCGACACTCTTCCATAAAGGCCAACTTTGTACAGTGTATGACTAATAGTTGTCCTACGGACAGAGTCTCCCACCTGAGCTGTAGATCTCTGCAGCTAGTCCAGAGTCACCATGGGCCTCTTGACTGCATTTCTGATCAGCACTCTCCTTGTTTGGTCTATGAGTTTAGGTGGATGGCCTTGTCTTGGTAGGTTTACAGTTGTGCCATACTCCTTCCATTTCTGAATGATCGCTTGAACAGTGCTCCGTGGGATGTTCAAGGCTTTGGAAATCTTTTTGTAGCCTAAGCCTGCTTTAAATTTCTCAATAACTTGATCCCTGACCTGTCTTGTGTGTTCTTTGGACTTCAGTGTTGTTTCTTCCAATATTCTCTTAGACAACCTCTGAGGCCCTCATAGAGCAGCTGTATTTGTACAGACATTAGATTACACACAGGTGCACTCTATTTAGTCATTAGCACTCATCAGGCAATGTCTATAGGGCAACTGACTGCACTCAGATCAAAGGGGGCCGAATAATTATGCACACCCCACTTTGCAGTTATTTATTTGTAAAAAAAAATGTTTGGAATCATGTATGATTTTCGTTCCACTTCTCATGTGTACACCACTTTGGCTATCATTCATAAAGCATTTCCGCATGCGGAAATGCTTGAAACAGCTGACTTTACCGCACACATAGCAAAATCTACATTTATAAAGGCTCCTCCCGCATGAAAAACTGACATTACCGAGCACAGCGATAAATCACCGCCTTGTGCGGTGATTATTGTAAAAAATGTAGCAAAATGTTAATTCATAAAGATCACCGCAAGCGGTGTGAGGTCGGGAAGTACCGCTTCCTCTGATGTGGCGATAACAATGTTAAAGAGAAACTCCAACCAAGAATTGAACTTTATCCCAATCAGTAGCTGATACCCCCTTTTACATGAGAAAGAGAATGATTTTCACAAACAGACCATCAGGGGGCGCTGTGTGACTAATTTTGTGCTGAAACCCCTCCTACAAGAGGCTCTGAATACCGCGGTACTCCTGGCAAACTGCCACAATGTAACAATGTTCACAGACAGGAAATGGCTGTTTATAGCTGTCTAACAGCTAGAAACAGCTAAATAATCTGCCCACAGTAACAATGTCACCATGTAATAAATGTCAGAATGTGAATCTGGGAGAGGAAAGATTTTACAATGAGCAAACACTGACAATCATTTATACATAATTATTGTAAAAATGAAGCACTTTTTTTATTAAATTATTTTCACTGGAGTTCCTCTTTAAATGAATGGAGACACAGACCTCCCAGGCAGCTGCAGTAGAGCAGAACACGGAGAAATGTATCAACTCCGCAGCTTCCTGTGCTTCCGCAAGCCTACCGACAGCCTAATTCGGGGAATCTCCGCACTGCTACTGCAACTGGATACATTTTTATGATTGCGCAGCCAGAAGTCTAAAACACAGACAGCGGTGTTTTCCCGCACAGATTTTCTTTACCGACAACAGGTTTATGAATGATAGCCTTTGTGTTGGTCTTTCATGTGGCATTCCAATAAAATTGATTCATGTTTGTGGCAGTAATATGACAAAATGTGGAAAACATCAAGGGGGCCGAATACTTTTGCAAATCACTGTATTTATATAGTACTGACATCTTCTGCAGCACTTTACAGAGTACATAGTCATGTCACTGACTGTCCCCAGAGTAGCTCACAGTACAATCCCTACCATAGATAAAGACTAATATTTTCTCTATAGGATTGTTTAGGGGAAGACCAGTTAACTTATTAGTATGTTTTGAAGATGTAAGACAATATGTAGTGTCTGAATGAAATCTGGGGGCACTTATACATGGCTTCCTATATTGGGGGAACCTATTCCTGGCATCCTATACTGGGGGCACCTATAACTGGCTACCTAAAAACCCATAGCAACAGAAAGACTTCAAGTGATCACTTCTACTGTTGATTACTGTATGCATGCCAAATGCAGTCTTATGGCAAAGCTCACTATATACACCACCCCGTAAAGAGGCACAATAACAGGGAGAGACTGGCCATGAATCCATGACATAGTTGTGGCCCAATGAGGGGGGGGGGGTTGAAGTGTTGGTTGGTGGTGGACCTAGTCCCGGCCCTGATGAGGCCTAATCTCCAATAAGAGAAATACGGTCATTACTGAACTTACCTGCGTGCAGCACAACACTTGTTCAGGATAGGAGATGACACTGTATATAAATTATAATTGTTAATCTAGTGACTAACTTATCTTATTTAATTTATCACAGAACGTTTCAATAACCCTGTGAGAACAGTTTAAACTAGATTGGTGAGCATTAATTCTGTAAATTATTAAAGGAAGGTTTCACTTTATAGTGTCACTTTCAAACAATACAGATTTGATATATGGTGTCAGGTAGATAAGGCTGTAAGGAGATGAAAGATTAAATGGAACCTAAACTGAGAGGGATATGGATGTTTCCTTTTAAACAATATTAGTTCTATATTTGATCAGTGCGCTCCTCAATAGATATTCTAAATATTGATAAATCTTAATAAATCTCTGTCTGGTCGGATCGCTATTTTTCAATTGTGTGTGTCACACTACGTACAAAATTTCTATTCTATGGAAACAGCGCTCAACAACCCACATATTAATACACACGATTCCACATTTAAAAAGTCCACAACACCCTCAATAGGTGTGATCCACAGGTATCCAGTTAATAGTCCAAGCAATAATTCTTCATATACAGTTCATAGCAGTAATGATATATTCTCACCGGAACAATAGGCCAACCACTAACGATTAGCAATCACGTTTTTGGACCATGCCAGCACACGAACTCCTCCACTGATATAGGACTCCTCAGATGTGTGTATACATGTCATATGAAAGAGAGACACAGCAATAGTGTGATACCGTTTACAGAGCATACACTATCCAGCACCACCAGTGCTCCCACTCCACTCACGGGTCACCCTAAAGTGCCTCCACCAGCTATGCACTCAAGCCTCTCACCAGATAATATGGCCGACCCTTCACAGACCAGCAGCTCTAGCTTGTTGTGATGACTTTCTCTTGTGTCAGCAAAGAAATGATCTAGGGCTCAAACAGGTGTACCATAGCGTAATTCCATTTAATAAAATATATTAAAAAGAGCAAGTGCACTTACAAACATCCAGTTAAAATGCGCATATAAAACAATCCTCGAGGTGATCCAGCGTCTGACCGGCTCCTACAGCGGCGCTCTGACGTCATCGGACGTCCTCCGGGCTCTACTGCGCATGCGCAGAACTTTTTCCCAATTATGAAAAAAGAATGAAAAAATTGCTTAAGTCTATACATCAAGAGATTGTCAATCTATCCTACACCGTTCAATCTTCATATAAATTGATCAATAAAAAGAAGAAAGAGTTGATTGGCACAAGATGCTTGCAGACTGTAGACAGGCAGGGGGTAGCAGGTCACTCTAGCTGTGCCTCCAGACAAATGAGACTATAATCCACAGGAATAGAACAAAAAGCATCCGGGCACCAGCAGCAGCAATGATGCTTAGTAAACCTTTATTCCATCCCCATACCGCATGACATACAAGTGCAATGCCTAACGTCGTTTCACAGGATAAACCTGCTTCCTCAGAGGCAACCAATAACACAGTGGCACAAAACACAGCATACTTAAATATAATACAATAAATTACATGGGCTTACCACACCTCTTGCAACCGCCCCACCGCCGAGCGTGCGGGTGTGTCGCCGCACCGCCCCGAGCTACTGGCTCTGTGAGTAGTTCAATGAATCACTTCCGGGAGGATCGATCAGGCACTTCCCTGATTGGTGGTTGGGACGTCACATGACTATCCCATCACTTCCGCCCAGACAGATTTGCCAGTAGTATCGGTATAAGGGTGTGTGCCGGCGTCTAGTTTCCTAGGCAACCGGAGAAGAAGCGTGGCGTGCCTGCAGATAATAAACACAAAACATAGAACATCACATTAAAACCTTTTAGCATAAAAATCATTCTATAAAATACAACATCACTTATATATAGTATATAATCGCTATAACAGTCGCATATATTCTCTATAGTATAGTGTAGATATCGTTAGCAGAAGCCAGAGTAAGATAAAGGACAAGTATCTCATTAAATCTCTTGGGGATGCTGAACCATAACAGTATTCAGCAACTACCCTAGATAGAGATCCTTCTCCATCCAGTAGTACCTCAGAAACCCAAGGTTGATACTCCCAATGAGATTTTAGATGTCAGTGAAGCACATCAATGTGCTTCACTCGTATCAAAAATTAAGGAAAAGGAGCGAACAAAGTTAATAGGATGGAACAGAGACAGCATAAAAACAGGTATATATATACATTTGGCAGATATCAGTTATAAATTTAGTGTTTATCCAAAAAGCACCATAATTCATTCCTCTCATTGAGACCCAAA
The DNA here is from genome assembly GCF_040937935.1 of Hyperolius riggenbachi. Taxonomy (NCBI): domain Eukaryota; kingdom Metazoa; phylum Chordata; class Amphibia; order Anura; family Hyperoliidae; genus Hyperolius; species Hyperolius riggenbachi. The sequence goes on from NC_090647.1 coordinate 275,109,737, forward strand.
TTACCACATGCATTAGTGCGAGAGATCAATTTGGCTTCCTCCTTACGGAGGCATTGCTCGCGATTACCCCCTCTATGTGGGGTTTCCACTAGTTTAAGACCACAAAAACGTAGGCAATCAGCATTTCCATTATGATTGTCTCTTACATGGGCAATAAGTCTCCCTGCCCCTTTGCCTGTCTCTATGGATTTATAATGCTCCTGAAAACGTTGCTTAATGGGTCTTGTTGTTTCACCAATGTAAAACCTTCCACATGGGCAGATAATTGCATAAACCGCAAACTTAGACCCACAGTGGATATAGTCCTTGAAGATAATCCTATAGCCCCCCAGCGTGACAGATTTTCCTGGAATCATTTGGTGACAATGGGTACAATTGTGACAGCGAAAGTTACCAGAGGGCCTCATAGCCGTCAGCCAGTCCGGATCTTTATTTGTGCTGAATTCGCTATTCACTACCCAGTCACCAATTGTACGAGCCCTCCTAAAGGTAACCAATGGACGCTCGCTTAAATAGGGTTCCAGATCTGGGCTCCCCTTTAATCTATTCCAATTTTTGTTTATTGCCTCTTTAATTTTAGAGGCCATTGGACTGAAATTAAAGATAAAAGGGACCTTGTTTTTAGGATTTTCAGTCGGGGACCTTAATTTCCTTTTCTTTTTTAACAAATCACATCTCCTTTTGTCATCAGCTCTGTTAAAGGCTTCAATCAATAGTTTGGATGGATATCCCCGAGCTAAAAACCTTCTTGCCAGTTCCTTGCTTTGTTCCAGGAAGTCTGTCTGTTTACTATTGTTCCTTTTTAGTCTTAGGAATTGGCTATATGGTATGCCATCCAAAACATGCTGGGGATGATAGCTCGAATAAGCCAGCAGGGCATTTGTTGCTGTTGCCTTTCGGTGACCCATAGATAACAGTCTATCCCCTTCCACATAAATCACTAGGTCCAGGAATTCCAATTTTTGGCCACCCCAGACTCCCGTAAATCTCATATTGAGATCGTTGGTATTCAGCCATTGTACAAACTCCAAGAACATGGTTTCTCCCCCAGTCCATATCATAACCACATCATCCATGTAGCGATGCCAACTTTTTATGGCGTGGCAATAGGGATTATCAGATGAATAAACATACTGTGACTCCCACACAGCCAAGAACAGAGCTGATGACAAAAGGAGATGTGATTTGTTAAAAAAGAAAAGGAAATTAAGGTCCCCGACTGAAAATCCTAAAAACAAGGTCCCTTTTATCTTTAATTTCAGTCCAATGGCCTCTAAAATTAAAGAGGCAATAAACAAAAATTGGAATAGATTAAAGGGGAGCCCAGATCTGGAACCCTATTTAAGCGAGCGTCCATTGGTTACCTTTAGGAGGGCTCGTACAATTGGTGACTGGGTAGTGAATAGCGAATTCAGCACAAATAAAGATCCGGACTGGCTGACGGCTATGAGGCCCTCTGGTAACTTTCGCTGTCACAATTGTACCCATTGTCACCAAATGATTCCAGGAAAATCTGTCACGCTGGGGGGCTATAGGATTATCTTCAAGGACTATATCCACTGTGGGTCTAAGTTTGCGGTTTATGCAATTATCTGCCCATGTGGAAGGTTTTACATTGGTGAAACAACAAGACCCATTAAGCAACGTTTTCAGGAGCATTATAAATCCATAGAGACAGGCAAAGGGGCAGGGAGACTTATTGCCCATGTAAGAGACAATCATAATGGAAATGCTGATTGCCTACGTTTTTGTGGTCTTAAACTAGTGGAAACCCCACATAGAGGGGGTAATCGCGAGCAATGCCTCCGTAAGGAGGAAGCCAAATTGATCTCTCGCACTAATGCATGTGGTAATTTGGGTCTCAATGAGAGGAATGAATTATGGTGCTTTTTGGATAAACACTAAATTTATAACTGATATCTGCCAAATGTATATATATACCTGTTTTTATGCTGTCTCTGTTCCATCCTATTAACTTTGTTCGCTCCTTTTCCTTAATTTTTGATACGAGTGAAGCACATTGATGTGCTTCACTGACATCTAAAATCTCATTGGGAGTATCAACCTTGGGTTTCTGAGGTACTACTGGATGGAGAAGGATCTCTATCTAGGGTAGTTGCTGAATACTGTTATGGTTCAGCATCCCCAAGAGATTTAATGAGATACTTGTCCTTTATCTTACTCTGGCTTCTGCTAACGATATCTACACTATACTATAGAGAATATATGCGACTGTTATAGCGATTATATACTATATATAAGTGATGTTGTATTTTATAGAATGATTTTTATGCTAAAAGGTTTTAATGTGATGTTCTATGTTTTGTGTTTATTATCTGCAGGCACGCCACGCTTCTTCTCCGGTTGCCTAGGAAACTAGACGCCGGCACACCCCCTTATACCGATACTACTGGCAAATCTGTCTGGGCGGAAGTGATGGGATAGTCATGTGACGTCCCAACCACCAATCAGGGAAGTGCCTGATCGATCCTCCCGGAAGTGATTCATTGAACTACTCACAGAGCCAGTAGCTCGGGGCGGTGCGGCGACACACCCGCACGCTCGGCGGTGGGGCGGTTGCAAGAGGTGTGGTAAGCCCATGTAATTTATTGTATTATATTTAAGTATGCTGTGTTTTGTGCCACTGTGTTATTGGTTGCCTCTGAGGAAGCAGGTTTATCCTGTGAAACGACGTTAGGCATTGCACTTGTATGTCATGCGGTATGGGGATGGAATAAAGGTTTACTAAGCATCATTGCTGCTGCTGGTGCCCGGATGCTTTTTGTTCTATTCATATAAATTGATCAGAATAATCCAACACTCCCAATCTTTTATTAAATAAAAACGGGAAATTCGATCAGTTTTTGCAAATGAATGAAAAAAATCTTGAGATTTTCTAGTACAATCGATCTTATTTATCAAATTGGATCGTTTTATTGTATTTTTGTGTGGCCACCTTCAAACTAATGGAGCCTCCCTAAAACTATGAATTCTATTTTCAGAATTCCAAGAAATCTAGGAGACTAAGGGAAAAAAAAACTGCCATTGGTCCTTTATCATAGCCACTCCCAGCCCCCGTGTTCCACAGGGGCGTGGTGTGACTATGATAAAGGACCAATGGCAGTTTTTTTTTTACAGTAAAATCATACAGCAGACCACAATCCTGCAGGCAATTAGGGCCGGTTTACACTTGCTTAAAAAACGTACCCACCTGGGATATTTTTTTGTGCTCCGCTTAGCGCAGAAAGCCAATTCTATGTTAAAAATAGGATTTTTAAACAAAAACAAAAAAAATAACAAAACAGGATTTGCTTGCTTTGCAACACAAGCGGAAGGCCAAACTTGCAAAATCACCCGTTTCAATCGCTACCATGACATAATACTTGTGTCCTGCTGTCGATCGGTCCCTCATACATAGCCCAGTGACTGGCATAAGCATGGGAATCCTCGGCAATTAAAATTCTCTCTGTTGCTAGGGAGAACAGGCCTAATACAGTCTATGGAGAGACCCATGCTTCTGCTGGCCTCTGAGCTGAATATAGACGGACTGAGCGGCAGCAGGACAGGTGAGAGGTGATGCGTACAGGCGGACGTTATCGATGCAGGACACAGGGTAGAAGTGACAGCATTTCACAGACAATACTGCTTCATCAGGTCAGTTTTTGTGCCTAATGTAGAAGAAAAATCCGCTCCGAGCGCTCTCTCTAAAGTGCACAAAAGTGCCATTTTTTTTTCAATACACCCTTGCTCGAATCTTAATCTTCCTATTTAATAGGGAGATAAGGTTATGTTCTCTTATACCACCTAGTCTGTCTGTGACGTGGACAAGGATGTAAGTCCTGTGGATTTTTATTGTGTTTTTTGGAAGCCTCCTACCCAATAGACGTTGTGCTTTAAAACCTATGTTTAGGGGACATACCCTCGGCTCGAGGATGTACCTTTTCGAAGCTACTACCATCACAAGGCCAAGTGGGGACAGTACTTTCTCACAAGCGCATCGTGGTTGCCTCATAGCAATGAGTATACCTTCATAGTTAACATATTCCACCTCTGCTACCTGACGATACTACACCAGATCAGGCTCCCGGTGTTGCTTGGAGAGGAGGAAAAAAAAAAAAAGTACCACAAAGGATCAAAATGGAAAAAAAAAAAAGGCCTATGGTATGCCCTACTCATTTGTGTCAGCCAGTTAGGTAGCATTCAGATCATTACAGTAAGTAATTAAACCTTGCACGCATGCTAGATGTGTGCTGATAAGAACCTAGTGTGTACATAGTGGCTCCTGATTCATTGTTGAGAAATCAGCCTGGTGGATCATCTCATCCACAGACATTGTTCTCCTACCCTGCCTTCTGCAGGCTGTTCTTTAATGTACTGTGCTTTACCACTTTCCTTATACCAAAAGAATGCAGACCTCAGCCTCAAACTGTTGATCAAGACATGAAACTTCCTGGGGGCAACAGCACATGAGCCTTTGGAGTTGCAATCTAACCTAAAAAGTGAGTCGCTCACCAAGAGTCTATCTGACCCTATTGACCAGGATCCAGCAGCAGGAATATTAATCATTGGATGCTAGATAATCAAAATAACCTTACCTGTAAATCAGCAGGTCCATTGAATCAATTCACTCATCATTTTTCTCTGTGAACCTAGCAGCTTAGTACCCAGCTTATTTTGACAGATCCCAGTTTATCACCAGATCAAGCAGTTTATTTCTAGGTTCCATAGAAAAGTTTACTCACAACATAGATTTCTCCAATACTTTGGGCTTCCTGCAATAACCACTCCACTGTAGCACACAGTTCTTCAATTTCCCCCCTCTGGCACTGTGTTCTAACAACTTTGTACTGCATATTCATTTCACTGGCCACTGTGGTGTCCTGCACTTCCTAAATAAGTACTAATTGATATGTGCCTTAGGGTAGATGTATTAGATATATCTGCATGCTCACACTCCCTCTGGCCAATAAAGGTTACAGTGTGTCATATGGACATTGGGTTCTCGGTTATCTCAAGGGCCTGAACAAACCCCTGTCTGCTTTTCAGGAAGGCATGCAAGTCTAACGATGCGTTTCTGAAAAGCTGAGAGAAGTCTGTTAGTGTGTTCAGTTCCTAATTGAAGAAAAAAAAAAAAAAAAAGATGTTGCCTGGATATGACGGCAACCTGAGAAAGGAAGCATGCTTGTGATCCCAAGAACCATCTCTGAGGCCAAGGGAGGTGTAAATGGATGGACAGCTTATACCTTGGCTACCTTCCCTTATCTGTAGTTCTGTTCCAAATAAATGTCATTCTTTAACAAAGCAGCATCCCAATGATGATCTGTTTTCTCATGACATTTGCACTGAGGTGCTGCAGTTACAAAACTCAGGGCCAGATTTCTCAAAGCATTACCATCATTTTTTTCTTCTTAAACAGTTCTAACCAGCAGGGAAGGGAGACTGTTCTGCACGATAATGAAAAGCTTCTTAAATCCTGCCCATTAGCGGCAGTTTAGTTTGAGTTTGCACTACAGAAAAATGCAAATCCATCCCTAAATTGTCGCAGATTAAGAAGTGCTTAAAGAGAACCCAAGGCGGCATAATCCTAATAGGACCCAGAGGCATGTCATGTGCACAATGACATGTCTCTGGGACAATGTATCACCGCTTAGCTGTCAATCAGCCTCGTATCGTAGCATGTCCCCCTCGATGATACTCTCCCCCCACCACTCTGTCTCTTCTAGCTTCCTCTAATAGGAAGCCAGGCTGCGACCCAGGCTGATTAACACGCCTCACATAAATAAAGCAGGCTAGCGACAGATTGGCGATCTTTTAAGGGGGTGCAGTGCAGCGCAGGGGGGCTGGCAGCAGCGATACAGTAACCCAGGGCCATGTCATTGTACACATGCCATGCCTCTGGGTTCTATTAGGATTCCAGTATGCTGCCTCGGGTTCTCTTTAATAGCATTGTACATACAGTGCAGGCTAGGCATAATTTGTGAAGTGCTCCTCCCCCACTCTGAATTCCTCAGTCAAGAGCCTTCTGGTATCAATACAGCAGATGTATTGGTTACCTCAGCAACAGCGATTTCCGTCACACACTGCACTGTCTGAGAATCGCCTCCTATTTTACAACAGTGTTAGAAGGATATATGTACTATTTAATGATTTCTTGAAGCAGGATTGTCACCATAAAAATCAAATTTCAACAGCAATTAAGTTATAAAGATGCTAATCCTGCATTCAAAACCTTTTCTGCCGTTATGGTTTGGAGTGATCACAAATGCCTTAGGAGCACTGACCCTTTAATTGCCATTGCCAAACAGTTGCAAACTGGGGGGGTCTTTTAATCAATAAAATATTCCTCCTCTTCCCTTTATTTCCCCCTCCTTCTAATGACATAAGACAATGCACTTCCTAGTATAGATGTCAGTGGGAGTGTCTTAAAACTCTGGGAGGCGGGCAGGTAACGAATACACACTTAGCAATAGGAGAAAAAAAGAGTGAGGAAGGAAATGTCAGGAAGTCAAAGGTAACAAAGATGGAAATGGTCTAGAGTAGGATTCTCTGCTTTTCCTTTCTAAAATCCGCAGGAATCAACATGGACAGTGCAATGCATTTGTTATGCAAGTAGAATACATTACCTGTCCATGTCTGCCCCTGGCTCCTCGGTCTATACACGCACACCACGTTGTTCCCAGAGTAACGCGCCCACGTATGGGTCGCATGTATGGATGCTGATTCGATTATAATAATCAAATCCGATGGTCAATCAGGCACCAAGTTGCCTGATGTATGGCCACCTTAAGTTTTCTCCAAAGTGTTATTTATGTTACGGCCAGAACTCGAAGTTTGGCCACTTACGGTTCTGGCCGGTCAAAACGTGAAGTGGCCGTGCCCCTGCGGCCAATGTTAGAAATAAAAAGATTCCCGTCCGCATAAATGCATTTGGTGGCCGTCTCGCTGCAGCCAAATGTATCCAACGGGGGGGGGGGGGGGAGGTAATTGAATTAATTAATCTTGCAGCAATGTGAAATGAAGTCGCCTCTTTGGCTCTGCCTCCTCCCCCTGCCCCATGCAATTTTGGCAGCAGGGGACACGCGTGTCCCCCAGAGTCATTCGTAGCGCCAGGGAATCCTGCAGTTCGTTCCTGCAGAGCGGGTGCTGGCAGAAGCGATGACTGCAGCCTTCCCGCTCTGCTTTCCTGCCGCTACGAACGGCACTGGGGGACACACGTGCGCCAGGGAATCCTGCAGTTCGTTCCTGCAGAGCGGGTGCTGGCAGAAGCGATGACTGCAGCCTTCCCGCTCTGCTTCCCTGCAGCTACGAACGGCACTGGGGGACACACGTGTCCCCCGGCTGCCAAAGTTGCATAGGAGAGGGGCAGGGGGAGGAGGCAGAGCCAAAGAGGCGGCTTCAGCTGATAACATTGCCGCAAGAGGAAATAATTAAATCACCCCCCCCCCCCCCCCCACTGGATACATTTGGCCGCAGCGAGATGGTCAATGGCCACCAAATGCATTTATGCGGACGGGAATCTTTTTATTTCTAACATTCGCCGCAGGCACATGGCCACTTTGTGTTTTGACCGGCCAGAACCCGAAGTGGCCAGACTTCGGGTTCTGGCCGTAACATTTATACATCTTATCAATAAAATACCTTTAAGCCACCATCAAGCAAGAAAATACTCAGGAAATATTTGAATACCTTTTCACTACTTTTTTGGTACTTCTTCAATTGCAGAGTGCTGAAAAGTTATTTTAAACTGAAGATGAAAAATTATCTCGTAGGAGAAAAAGTGAATTGAATAAGGGCCAAAAACTTTAAGGCTACTGTGAAAGTAGCCTTAAAGTTTTTGGCCCTTATTCAATTCACTTTTTCACAGTAGGACATTGCGTTTGATGCGACGTTTAGGTCGCACAACGCGGCCATAACGCAACGCATATACACTTTCACAGTACGACATTAAAGTCGCACATTATAAAATGTATTTACTATGGAATGAAAAGGCGCATGCGGAACATTTTAAAAAAGAAAAAAATATTTCTGAGCATGTGCACCACAAGTAACGCAGCAGATTCATTGCTAAACGCACAGCATGCAGCACTTTCTAATAATGCTACACGTTACACACTAACCTAACATGTGCACTGTGAATGTCGCACAGACTTTGCATTGCTGTGCGTTACTCTGCGTAAAAATATTTTATAACATGCAACTTTAGCGTCGCACTGTGAAAGAGGCCTAAAAGGTGAAAACAAATGATGTAGGTACAAAGTTGAGATCTGTACATTTTAAATAAAAATACATAAAAACAAACTCATCTACAGGCAGCAGTCACACGTTAATGAATATTATAATTTCAGATTGAAAATCAGATAATTTTGTTGTTATTCTGCAGCAGAGTTAGCCAATCCACCAAAAGCATTTTTTGGCAATATCCACAAAGATGGTTAACTCAAATGATTAAGACACTAATTACCCCACATAAACAAAGTTACCTACAAAACATGCACTGTTTATAGGAACTGCAGGACAGGCTTAGGAAAAAGCTGTGTATAGCATCCACAATGGACAATTTTCTAGATAAGCTTCATTGCATAGTTTTTATTGTCTTTTAAGCCAACATAAAACACCATAATTCATTTGTTCTTATTTTACACTCTTCAAAGAGATAATAAGGACTGCTGCACCCTCTTGTGGTGGAAATGGTTAGTTTGCTGTATTTCAGCTGAAATTGTATTGTCTGCTGTAGTTTGCTTGGGAAACTGCACGTACCGTAATGAATTACCTCTGATTCACTGATTAAGATTTTTCATGACCACTACAATAAATAAACACTAAAACCTAAGTGTAATAAAAACATTTTATAAACCTATTCTTTTGGAAACCATTTGAGTTTTAAAACAAGTAGCCACAAACAAAATGATCACTGTATTTTTTAAGAATAGAAGACGCACTTTTTCTCCCCCACAAAAATGGTGAGAAGTGCATCTTATTTTCGTAATGTACGGTATCGCTCCATCTGATCCTCCTCCAATACAGCACCAGCGCGCCCAGTCTTCTTTCTTCCGTCCTGTCTTCCTGTTAATACTGCCACAGCCGGTGCAGTGTAACATGATCAAACACTGCATCTGCATGCTCCGAGTCTCAACTGCTTGACCCAAGCGGCTATATTGACAGGCAACTCTCCTCCTTGATTGGCTGCAAGCCCTGCAGTGGATAGGCATTGGCAAAGATGGGACTTCTAGGTCCTGCCCACCGAAATATCGGAGCCAATTGTAACATTCAAGAAGTGCCAGAAGATGGGACTCTGAGCGTGCCGATGCAGTGTTTGATTATGTTACACTGCAAAAGCCAAAAGCAGAGGACTCCCGCTGGCTGCATTATTAACAAGAAGACAGGACAAAAAAAAGAGAAGATGGGGCTCGGAGCTCGCTGGTGCTGTGTCGGAGGAGCAGTTGAAGGACTCAGCTGGATAGGTAATGACTGCTCCTGCCACACTTTATTTTTCTTTTTTAAACAAAAGCTGCACTTGTAGTTTAATGTAGCTGGGTTCAGAATAGCTGAGGGTGGGGGCAGCGTGTAGCGGAGCAGTGTAGTTTATCTCATCAATCAGATTGGGAGGAAAAGGTCCATAAGACACTCCCCCACTATAGATGCACCAGGTTTAGAATATTTTTCTTCCCCTGATTTTTACCCTCTAAAAATCTAGGTCAGTCATATATTAAAGTGTCTAATAGTCCCCCTCAAAAAATGGTAATTATGGATCACGTGTTCACAGTTCTCTTGCACTTGATTGAATTGATGCAATCTAGGAGGAGGCTTACTGAATGCAATAAACAAAACAGCCCCAGCATAGGCTTCAGGCTTGAAAGAGGGTGGGTTTTCCTGAATGTTATAAACCTGCATGATGCTGGTCTTTGACTAGAATTGCTATGCTTGGCTCTTATGGGACCACCTACTGCCCTAGATAGGCTTAGTACCCATCAAGTTTTGAAGTGACAGCCATGTGATATCACGGCAGCAAATGTAGTAACCATTAATTACAAGTTCAATTTTTTTCGTCCAGTTAGACAAAGTCTGATTGTAATTTGAAGTGGATTTCAGTTAAACATTTGCTATCAATATTAAAGGATACCACAACTGAAATGTGACATAATGAGATAGACATGTGTATGTACAGTGCCTAGTACACAGATAACTATGCTGTGTTCCTTTTATTCTTTCTCTGCCTGAAAGAGTTAAATATCAGGTATGTAAGTGGCTGACTCAGTCCTGACTCAGACAGGAAGTGACTACAGTGTGACCCTCACTGATAAGAAATTCCCCCTTTTTACCTCTTTCTTGCTCTCAGAAGCCATTTTCTGCTAGGAAAGTGTTTTATAGTTGGAATTTCTTATCAGTGAGGGTCACACTGTAGTCACTTCCTGTCTGAGTCAGGACTGAGTCAGCCACTTACATACCTGATATTTAACTCTTTCAGGCAGAGAAAGAAAAAAAGAAACACAGCATAGTTATTTGTGTGCTAGGTACTGTACATACACATGTCTATCTCATTATGTCACATTTCAGTTGTGGTATCCTTTAAGTGCTAAAATCAATCTAAGGACTGATTACCTTTTAGAAGAACAATAATAGCACATCATAAGGAAAATAAAATTAATATTCAAACATGCATAAAATAAGCACAACACAAAAACTTCAGTCTACAGAAAATAACCTCTGCATCCACAGCTTTTAATTTGTTGGGATAATAGTTACAGATAAACAAGGTCACTCCATGTACAATTACCAATACTTTTTTTTATACATCTCATATTTCAATAACATCAACACTATATTATTTACAGAGCGCATATGTACATAAAAATCTTTCTAAAGTCAGTGCATTGTCAATATTTTATACAAGAATTTACAAAGTGAACATTGTTAACAGTTAATTTAATAAACATCCTGCTAATTTGAGCTTTTATAATTTAAAAATAATTACAACCAAAATATAAGACAAATAAGATTAAAAAAACATAAAAGTGCTACCAACATAAATAATATGATTAAGTCATTATTTCAACAAAGACTACTCCCCCCCCAGTCATTGTTTGTTCATAAATTGATACACTGCGATTTATTCACATTTTAAATGAAAAAACGTAAAGGAACAAATTTTGTTGTGTTTGGGTACTGGCACATCCAGGCAATGGATAATGGGTATGACACAAAACAGATGCAAAAACAAAAAGAAAAAAAAAAGTCATGAGATCAACAAAATTAACCCGTAATTCTTCACTCAGGATGATTTTACTGGAAACAGTCCCACTAACTCCTGTCCACAGAGCTCCATGTGTTACAGACAAATGCACATTTACACAAACGTATAACTAGAAGCGATAACTGTGCTACTGGAAAAGAATGAAAAAGTTTGTGTTTCAAATATAAAGTTGTTTTAGATTTTTAGGTAAATATTTTCCTGTACAAAAACTGAGGAAGCACTTTAAAGGCAAACTTCATAAACAAGACAGCAGTTTATACCTTTTCTTCTTCGATTATCCTTACCTTTCTAAATGATCAAATGATCACAGTAACTAATTGACTGCCCTGCCATAGAACACCTTCCAGGATGTTACAGTACTGGCATATACATGACCTGATATTCAGTGCTGCAAAATTCACTGCTTTTCACTGGGAATACAGAAGGTTTAGCCATGTCTTTATATAAGCAACAGTCTACATTTCTGGAGAATTCATATAATCACAAGTCACCTACAATGAACAATTCAATATTTATCAGTTCATTTATTTTACAGTTTAGCACTAAAAGTTTTAAATATCTATTTTACTAATACAAGTAGTAAAATGCATTTTTTGTAAACACTCTCTACCTGCAGCAAATCGGAGTAGGAAATTTTAGTGAGGAGAAGAGTGCCACTTTATTGTTGCTGTACAGAAGTCTCTAACAGCAAGATCTCTCAAGTTCTCAGCAAGCCATCTTATCTTTACTGCACTGCAGCAAAACAGAAGCCTGTCTGGAAATGGCAAAACTTTCCAGAGAAATTGGCAGAAGCAGTTTTAAACCACGTCCAATTTTAATCACAAATAAATGCAGCATCCTTAGAGGATGGTGAACAGATCTTGAAATTTTATATTGGCCTCAATTTACTCCCTGATCAATAATTATAATTCTGTACTTGCGCCCTTGAAAAGATTTAGTATGAGAACAATCTTGATGTGCTTAGTAATCTGTCCTGCCGGTTCACTAAACAACTAGGAAGCCAGTGACATTCATACTTACCTGGCCACCAGAAGCTGCTCACTCATGCACTGCCCCGCCTGCCCTCTCCATTGACAATACATGTTGTTACAGCGTGTGTAAAGGTTTGAAGAAATCCTTAAGTAGATTTCACTGAGGCCCAGTGCACACCGAGCGGTTTTAGGAGTGATCCGCCAGTGAAAACGCTTGGCTAATGTATTTCAATGGGATGGTTTGAGCTTTTTAGCAAACCGCAAACGTGTTTCCTGCTGCACATTTGCGGTTTGCAGAATCGTTTCTGCCTCAATGAAAAGTATAGGAAAAATGCAAACCGCTGTGGAAAACGCTAGATCAGAGCGGTTTTCCAGGCGTTTTTGTTACAGAAGCTGTTCAGTAACAGCTTTTACTGTAACAGTATTTGTAATCTGCTACACAAAAACACTCCCAAAAACGCTAGGCATGTTTAGAAAACCTCTCTAAACATGCCTAGAATCGCTCTGAAATCTGCTTCAAAAACCGCTAGCGTTTTGAGGATCTGCTAGCAGTTTTGGTGTGCACTGGGCCTAACATTAAACACGCCACTGATCAGCCATACTAAACAGCTTCTAAGTGGCAATTTTTAAATAAAACTCCATCCTTTCCAGAATGGAGAACGTTTGGCTTCTACCCTAAAGGAGATGGTTAATATCGCTACCTGAGGCATATCTGTTTTGTGTTTAAAATTTACTTCAGGCTTTAAGTCCCTTAAAATGAATATTACTTACAAAGAAGCTATTAAATTTAGATGCGCCCAAAGTGCAGATTTTTTTTTTTAAGTAGCTGATATTAACTGCACTTCCTACTTCTATGAAAAGTGTTGCATTACAGGAAAGACCTCTATATCTCCTGTCAATTTAATTACATTTACACACACTTATCTGCCAGTGCAGTAAGCTAATGAAGTAATTAAGAGGATTTTTTTTGTATCAAACCTAACCACTACACCAAGTTCAGAAATGAAACTGTTAAACTGCATACAAAAGTGCTGTCTTTACATGCACTGACACAGTCAGTGCTGTAAACAATCTATGAACACAAAGCCTTAATGAGCACCACAGTAAGGACTGTTTGTTCTCTGGTTTTAGGACCTCCATTACCATCCTTCTGGTCAGCAGTACTCCAATATATCATAGCCTTATCTCCCAAATTGAACTGCATAAAGATGTATGACAATGAGAAATACACTACCGGTGGTAGGACTCCTTGCTTGTATACAGAAATGGCTAAAAACAGTCAGAAAAGACAGTGGAAGTGCACTAAATAAAAAGCTCAAGTATTGTTACAAGTCACGCAGCGCCGAAAAAGATGGAGGAGACCAAATCTTTTTCTTAACACTGGATACTACAGTTACAACTGAAAGATCATGCAATATACACCTAACACTGATATAGAGTACCCATCTGCACTGCAATTATGAGATGCAGGACTAGCTATGAGGCAAAGTACATCTGCGGAGCAGCTAGAACAATGGATGTACTTGTCCTGAAAGCAACACAGCTACTCAGACTCATGCATTGGTAGCTTTCAGCACCAGATGAGAGCCTCAGCTCAGTCTTGGTAACACCCATTCTCTGACAGGTTCATTTTCAGAACTGATTTACAAAATATGGCAATAAATAAAGTAGGCATTGGCATTTCATAATCAAATAATCAGGAACTGGTTTGGAGGCACAAATATAAAAAATAAAATAATTGAAGCTAGCCTACTACAAGAAATGTTTACTTGCCAATGTAAAACTAAACTTTGTGGGTTGTATGGCAATACATTGTATTGCTGAATGAAAATATAACCAACAGTTTAGCTTTGCTCACCACTTAGTACACGGAGGGAGAAATACTGTAATTAGATGCAAAAAAGGTCTAAAGTTATTTACTATATATTGTGCTTACCTGTGTGCTTAACTGAAAATTCCTTGTTTACTGGGCAGTCCATAATGACTGCATTGCTGACAATGGATAGGTCATGAATAGGTTATTCACTTTATTAAGGTAACAAAAGAGATGATAATATAAACATGCCACAATAATATGCTGCATTAGTTTTTTTACTAGATCATGTATGACATTATTAACTGTGGCATGTCTTCATTGCCCCCAGGCTGAATGGCACCATCTTTAAATATATTATTATACCATACAGATTCCCTGCTAACCAGATTCACCAAAATGTGCACATTTAATGGTCTTCTGACTCACATATGTGCAATCATTCCATTACAAGAGACCAGCAAACGTTACAAAGTATGTGTGAACACAATTCCAGAAAAATCAGCTTGTTCTATACATTAAGATTTACAAAAACGAAAGCAGGAGAGATACGGGTCCACTGCTTGCTGCAATAAGTCAAATTTTAGGTGACAATTTCCTAATTCAGAAAATGAATAGGTGTATTTAGAAGCTATATAAAGTGCCCTAGATACCATGTCCTTCTACATGGCTACAGTTTGTAGAATACTTGAATAATAAATAAGGGATAGTATACATTAAGTAGCTTGGCAGGAAATAAAGTGCAACTCTACTCCCATGGAAGAGAAAACTCATCAGTGTAGGGCAGCTTCACACACAGCAAAGTTTTTAATCGAGTGTACTACAGGTGCGTCCATCTGCTACAGAGAGTTTGATATGGTATCTGACCAAATTCAGGGAGGAAATGGTAAAAGGAAGTGTCTGCACATGATCCATGCATGGTTTAAATGAAACTTGGAATTTTAACATTACTTCAGATGCGCACCTCCCGTTCCTATACTTAATATATGCAGGAAGATGGTGTTCTGTGTAGCACACTTGCAAATAAATGAAAATTAACTTCCTGGCAATGCTAGAAAATCATAGCTGGCTGTAAATTAAAATGGAAAATAAAGTCTTATGAAATTTACAAATTATCTTCTATAATGATGATGTTAAATAAACATTATAATAAAAGGGGAGTTACACTTGAATTCATTCGAGGCACGTATAACTTTTATCCAGAATGGAAACTTGACTTAATTACCAAAATGCTTACATTTAAATTTTACAGGATGACAACTTTCATTACATAAAAATATAATGTTTTTATGTGTACATGAACGCTTGCCAAAGTGCTTTGCAGGGTCTTTGTCAACTTTCCTGAGAACCAGATATTGGCCATTATAAAGAATCAATGGCATACTTGAACTTCAATATGGGTCAGCTAAATGCAAATAACTCCAGCCTCCATGTAGATTTTATGCAATTTGGAGTATGGCCTTGGAGCCTAATAAATGCACTACCTGCAGTTTGACTGGCCCTGTTCCACACTGCTAAAGCATGCAAGCTGGCATTATTTGCATTTGTGCGTGACCATAAATAATGTGGCATAGATAGGTTAAGCCTAAGCAAATGCTAAGCTGATGCATGTTGCCTAAGAAAAACATGCAGAACTTTGCAAGAAAAAAATGCCTAAATAACTGCCTAAATAACCGTATTGCAGATCAAAATAAATGAAGCCTTTTAAGATTCTTCATTTGACAGCTACATCATCCGAGCAGAAGTTATGAAAGTCCTACAAAATATAAAGGGGTGGGAAGCACAATAGGCATATGGATGAAGCTCTTGCACCTGTATTGTGTGTCCATTAGTTGTGCTGAATAGGGATGGTCAACTAGATGCAAATAATTTCAAGGTGATGCTGGATTATGAAAATTGTATTTATTTATGCAGCTTGAAAAATGGATCAATCAAATGTTACCTCCGCAGGATTTGATTGGTTCATGTAAGCTGCATAAATTTGCATAATGCTGCACCAACTCAAAATTGTTTGCATCTCATTGACTATCCCTAGTGCTGAATGTGATCAAATGTGTTGTCTACATGGTAGGCTTACTCCAGAACACAAGGGCTTTAAGATTCAATTTCAAAAAAGGAACACTGTAAAAATTTTGCTGTTCATCATTAGGCAGAAAGTTTTAAATCAGGGTGACATCATTTGTTAGCTAAGTAAGAGTTTACTATAGTAACATCCTCTTCAGACTCTACATGCTATATCAATTCATGTGTAAAGTCTGGAGATTAATAATTGTAAATCTTACTGTTTGACTCTTAAGGTTAGCCTATATATGGAGCCATGTGGATTAAAAACCTTATGCCTTAAGTGATGGCCAACTCCGTACAATATCATTCATTACTGTACACTTATACTGGGCCCCTATTCATTAAGTAGTAAAGCACTACCAGAAGAGGTTTGTAAGGACAACGAAAAATGAAATTTAAGGAAATAGCAAAACCAATATGCACAGAAAGTCTGTGTACGCCCAAAGCCAAGTTTTCTTTAATCAAGTTGCGCTTCACAGCAGGCATTCCAGAATCCCCTGGGAGAGGGGATTTATCAGTAGTACACACTTTTCTGAGTGTAAGGTTTGTTCTGTGCAGCTCAGATGACAATCTGATGTGGTTTGAGAAGGTTCATTCAGTTGAACATATTGCATGACTGGGAAGTAATTTAGCGCATGGAAGCTTTTCCTCTAGATAAAATGCAAACCCCCTGAATTTGCTTTGACTTATTACTCCCAAATGTAGTAACGTGGCAGAGTTCACTTGATCTTTTTCCCAACTACAGGTTGAAATTTCAGTTCCACCTGCAGCATTTAGAAGTTAGGTATAATGTCATAAACATACACTACAACAGTTGGTCTTTGTTAACAGGATACTGCAAATATGACAAAATCGACCTACTGTTTACAATCGGGTGCTTAAAGGCAATGTTAAGTAAAATTTAAAGTGGCCAGTTACTTACCTGGGTTTCTTCCAGCCCCCTGAAGTCCTTCTAGTCCCTCACCATGATTACGCGCTGCTCCATTTCTCCTCTGTCCCCCTCTGGACACTGAATGATTCGGCCAATCGCTGGCTCCTGGGCATGTGCGGTCCCCCTCAATCACACTCCCATGGCCAGGGACATCCTGCGACTTAGCAATATTTACTTACTGCACAAGCACAGAACGCTCCAGCAACAGGAGCACAATGAAGGTGTGGGGCACGGGGTCAGCGTTCACACGTGGGAAGCAGAGGAACGGACCAGTGTGGAATGACAGCGAGTGACCAGTAGGACTTCAGGGGGAGGGAAGAAACCCCAAGTAAGTAACTGGAAACTTTAAATTTCCTTTAAGGTGCATAAAAGCCTGAGTTACTAAATGGTGATGTCGATGCAGGCAGAGGACCGTTATTTTACAGCAAATATTTACTTTAATATCTGGATAATCTGGAATATGTGAAAGTGGACACTACCTGTAAAATGGAATATGTGAAAGAGAACACTAGCTGTAAGTTGGAATATGTGAAAGTGGACACTACCTGTAAGCTTATATTTGCATTATTTCATGTATTCAAACGAGGCAAAATGGCTAAGGAGGTTTGTACAGTCAGAATACATTTTTTTACACTACTCTTATCTATTCACCTTTCAATGGGCATATTAAATAATGCAGATCTAAACTTCCTGCTAAAGCAATTGAATTCTTAAAATTGAATTCAACACAGAGGTGAAGGACTAAATTCCAGTTTGTTTGATAATTTCCACGCAATTTCTGCTTACAGCGGAGTACAATTCCTGTAAGGTATGGTGGCAATGAATGATCGTTAATTATCCCTACATTGGATAGAGCAGTTTCTTTACCTTTTCAAAAGGATTTGCAATACTATAAAATGCACTCTCTTTCACAAGGATCAGTAACTACTTTTTAATCCAATATCTGTGTTCACACCGTATGTAAATCAGAAAGTCCACTATATTGTTCTCTGGGAGATCACTGAAAAACGTAATATAATAAAAATAGCTTGATTCTGCAACAAGGCATTTTATGAAAATGTGGAAACAATTCCAAGACAAAAAGATTTCCAGATGAGAAGTATAAAATGCGTCTCGTGGTATTTACCACCTTAAAAGCATATTCAGGTTTGCATAAAACCCCCAGGGGAAAAATATGTGCTGTACTCTAAAATAACCAGAAATCAGCTTCAATGAATTTGTTCACTCAAAATTCATAATTTCTCATTGGTTATTAAGAATGTCAACTTCAAATGGTCTAATATAGAAATGGGAACAAAGTACAACAACTGCTTATCGCCATACAACTCTGAAATGGTTTTAAGACATACCCTTGCTGCTCAAAACCGAATGATAATTGTGTTGTCCCTATGCATTCTTTTCAAAAGAGTAAACAGAAGAAAGAAAACTGGGTTAAAATTAATATAAAACAATCTTACTGGTAAAGAAATAGATTTAAAAAACAATGTCATGTTACTCTAATGTCTATTTCTGTTGAATGGCCCTACATGCATTGGTGACCTCAACATTAGTATGATTAGATTGATAAATGACTTCTTCACATCTTTCACCACCACTGCTATCCACTTTCTGATTCAATGTATATGACAAATGTACTGGAAGCACAATTATGTTATTGAAGCACACAATATTTCTTATAGTCCGATTCAAAGTCTTCATCCATGCTGCTAGTGTCTGCCATCTTTTTCCCATCAATCTTTGGCAGGAATTGTGCATAGTCCACCCCTTGCTGCTCATAGAAAAGGATGTAGGCAGAGTCTGTATCAATTTCATCAGGATGTAGCTCCTGTTTAAAAATGCATAAAAGTTTTCTTAGGAAAGTTCTTATAAATTCCAAAAATGCAGTCAGCACATTAACCTTTACAAACATTATAAACTACTTGTTTGAAGATAAAAGTTTACGTCTTATTTCTGTCCTTTCTGCCCCCTGCCTCAGTTTTCAAGAGGCAGGGGACACACTTGTCTTTCAATTTTCTGTGCTGTGGCTTTTCTGCACGCCATGTGTGTTTTTGTATGCAGAAAAAAGTGGGTGTTTTTTCATAGCAGCTAATGTAATTGATAAGACAATTGACTAAACATGCAGAATTCCCACAGGATGTCAGTTTTTTTTCCCTGCATGCGCAAAAACGCATTAAGTGTAAACTAGCCCACTAGCCCATTGATTAACGAGTTCTCGTTTTAAATCAGTTTCCCTGGTGCAGAAAACGTACACAAAAACAGACCCTGCCTGCCTAAAAGTGTCCCTGCCTTAGTCAGTCCTAGGGGTACTCACAAAACACCTTTCAGCATTCACAATTGTTGCCACATAAGATGACAAAATACATAAATGGTCATGATAAAATTGAATGCTGCATACCTATGGAAACAATACCCAGTGGTGAATGTTTCTCCAGTCGTTTTTGTGTCATCAAAGGGCTAGCTCTTGAAACAGTTACTAGACCATGATTGAGTAGACTTTAGTCTGCACGGTCTATGAGCTTCTCTGCAGTTCACCGATTTAGAAACTGAAGAGTGACAGCAAATTAATCAGTCTTCAATCAGTCTTCTCCCGATATATGATAACCATAATTAGACAGTTCATTTTACATGCATGCGTCTGTGTGAATGAGATGGGAACACTTACCTTACAACTGCTGTCATTATAGCAGTACCATTTTCCATTGGGATTTTTGGCATAAGTAACATAATGGCCTCCACCCATTATTCCTGAATGGCACTAAAACAAATACACAAAATAGCAAACAATTAAAGAGCTCAAAAGAAAATTCAGTGCTCCTTCAAATTTTAAGTATACTTACTAACCTTAAAATGTCTTCTTATGAGGACATGATGCAATAATCGTATTTAACGGATTTTACTTCCATTTTAAAGGACAACTATTACAGTTAACTAAAATTCTAAATACCACATATATTTCCAATAATTACTAACTAATAGCAAAGTTTTTTTTTCATCAAAGGTTTTATATGAAGAAACTGACATTTACAGAGAACAGTTTTAGCTGTGGGCAACTCTATGGAGGACTGTGCCCAGCACATCCAGCATACAGAAGCAATCTTCACTGGCTCTAATACTGTGACTGGAATCTGTTCAGAATGATAGAAAGCAGAAATAGACCTTCAAATGTGTGTATCATCAGCTGAAGCTCTGTGTCCCTGTCTGTGTCTCATCCCCTTTGCCTCGCAGTGTAAAGTAAACAAATTACAGCCAGGTTACACTGAAGCTCTGCCTCACTCCCCCCCCCATGCAGACACAAAATTGTTACAAAACAGCTGGTACACGCGGCTTCTTCCCCCCAACACAGATTGTGCTGAGAGACCTTTGAAAAGCATTCTAGTGTTGCTAGCTAAAACCTCTATAGGTATGTGGGGTTTACAGAAAAACTGTTTCTTTGAGAGTTGTTCTTTAACCACTTAGCATCCAGACCTTGTTTTCCCCTTATTGACCAGAGCAGTTTTTACGTTTTAGCTATGTCCCTATTCAATCAGGAATAACTTTATCCTTACTCACTACACCTAAATGATCTATATATTGTTTTTTTCAAGACAAACCAGGCTTTCGATGGGGGGTATTTAGTCCCAAGAACAATTTTGTTATCTAGGCATTTTAATTGAAAAAAGGGAACAAAAATAAAAAAAATGCATTATTTTTCAGTTTTTAACAATTCCAGTTTAAAAATAAAAAGTGCCACAGGGATAAAACCATTCCACCAGTTTTATGTCCTCCCTAATATAGTCAGATGTACCCCGAGTATCAGCCCAACCCTCCCAGTTTAGCCAGATGTGACCCCAATATCAGCACCCCCCCGTATAGTCAGATGTGTCCCTTGTATCTACCACCCCCCAGTACAAACAGACAGTAACGCCGCCAGGATTGGCATCGATCATTATAGGCAGATGTGTGCCCAGGATAAAATTTCCCCCATTACAGCCATATGTGCCCCCTGAATTGCCCCCCCCCCCCACCAATTATAGCCAGATGTGCTCCCAGTATTAGGTTACTCCCCCCCCCAGGTAACCAAATGATCCCCCATTGGCAGATGTCATCCCCCCCAGTTACCCAGATACCTGGCAGTTGTTTTGGCACCCCCCCCACCAGTGTGGATAGCCAAATGTATGTGCCCCCCCCCCCCCATCAGGCAGCCCCTCCGTGCACAGATGCCAAAAACATGTAAATAAAGTTGCCTCTCTCACCTTACCTCATTCCAGCGATGAGCCTGCAGCCTGAGCATCCGATCCCTGCTCTGTACTCAGCCGCGTATTGCCAGTGACCCGGGTCCCAGCTTGATGACGTCATCAAGCCGGGACCCGGGTCACCGGCAATACGCGGCTGAGTTCAGAGCTGGGATCGGATGCTCAGGCTGCAAGCTCATCGCTGGAACGAGGTAAGGTGAGAGAGGCAGCTTTATTTACATTTGTATGGCCATCTGTGCACGGAGGAGGGGGAGATGAAGGATCACGCTGTTTGCTACAGCGGTGATCGTTCATCCGCGGGGGGGTCACTAATTGGCTACAAGGGAACATGTTCCCTTTAGCCAATTAGTAAGGCAGCTGACAGTGCCAGGGGGTGTGCTCTGAAGCGCACCTGTTCCTGCACAAAAGGGCTGAAAGCAGGTCAGTATATCTACGTCGCTGTGGCTTGGAGGGTGCCACAGCTGACATAGATATACTGTAGTGGTGGGGAGAGTGGTTAAGATTCTAGCAGTTAACCACAGTATGTACAATATAAGATAGTCTGCATACTGATAGTAAACAAGGAGTAGTGTGTGCGGATTTCTGCACAGTTCCCACTGCATTTGCAGCTGGAACTTGACTCCTTAAAACCCTCATTACTCTGTGCCAGTTAAGCAACTGCCAAGTAAAATTCCTTGTAAATGCAAACTTATTTGACCAAATAAAAATATTCTGATGCTGGTTCTCAGACTCTGCTGCTGCCCACCTCATTAATATTAACTTTTCCAGACCACTACTCTACAGGATATAGGATAGGCTTCTGAGGCGTGAATAACATGAACCCAAGGATGAGTTGACATTTAAGATATATATTAATGAATCAGTTAACCAACAATCCAAAGCATTGTATAAAGACATACAATATGATCCACTGATTTTTCATTTTAAACTACAGATCTGCTTTAAAGCTGTTTAAAATGATAAATAAAAAGTTATATGAAATAACTGCTTACCGAAATTGCATAAAGATTATAAATAGGCTGACAGATGTCTTCTCTTTGGTCATCAATGATGTCCTCCTCTTCAGCCAAGTGATTATAAGTCTGACCATTGCCAAATGTGTTCTGCTCAGAATTAAGTCCATTGGTTAAAACTACATCAAAGTCCTGATTGGTGGCTAACTCCGTTTGGCTTCCGCCTAAAACAAGTCCTTTACAGTCTACCTGATCCACAGTCTCTCTGGGTTCAATATCTGTGCCATTTTCTTTACCTTGATCCAAATTCTCTTTGCTGCTAGAAAGTTTTTTGACTCCAAGCTGAGGTAAACGTAGGCGGCCTTTACCTCTCCCTAGAGATCTGGGGCTATGGTTAGGACTGTTTTTACTTGAGGAGTTTGGAGACGCTTTCCTCTTTTGTGATGGTGATGCTGAAAGAGAGACTTAGGGATAACTATTCAACCTTAGAAAGAAGGATCTGAATGGATTAAACAAATATTGAACATTACATTAAACTAAAAATAATAATTATGATCTGTTCACTGCATTACACATGTTGGCATGTACCTTGCACCAATCTAACCATAAAACAAGAACAAAAATACAACTAAGCTCATCCTGTATAGCTTTTATAAATATATTGTTTTTTTATGTATGGAAACCCATTCTACAAATGTGTTTCATAGAGCCCACTTATCTGCCATACTGGTTATGAGTAACAATGACAAGTAGAACCAAACCTCAGTATTTGAGATTTAATTTTTTATGTTGCGGGAGATACCCAATCCACTTCTAAATACCCTTAAAAGGACAGGTCCGAGGTAAAAAAAAAAAAAAAAAAAAGATCTACTGACCTGGGGCTTCCTCCAGCCCCTGGCAGCCTATCTGTCCCTCGAAGCAGTTCCCCTTCCAGCCGGTGTCCCAGGGTTCCCTCCGTTGCAGATGCTGACCATGCGAGGTCGGGATCTTCTGCCCCTGCGCAAGTGTGCAGCTGCACTGCTTGCGATCGCGAAGCCTGGAGCACTTGCAGGTGCAGAGAACATTTGCAATGGAGGGGACCCCGGGACACCAGCTAGGAGCGGAGCTGCGGTGAGGGACAGATAAACTGCCAGGGGCTGGAGGAAGTCCCAGGTAAGTAATTTTTTTTGTTGCTGCCGCTATTAGTAAAATATTGGTAATTTAAATTACTTATATTTTATTATGCACTACCTGCCACCTATTCTAACTTTAATCATCAGCTATAAGTGCCTAACCCTAGCTCCCACCTAATGCCTAGACCCTAACCCCCTCCCCTCTAGATGACCAACATTAACCCCCCCCATTCCTAACTCTGCAAGTGCCTAAAAAGAACTCCCCCCCCCCCACCTAACACCTAACCCTAAACCCCCTTTAAGTCCCTAACCTTAACCCACTTCCTGTAAGTACCAAACACTTAAAATCAGGCACCAAACGATCGATAGTTGTAGCCGATTGTCTACAACCATTAAAGTCTATGCAGAGCAGCTACTAGTCCCATCAGGCCCCAACATGACCGCCTGATTACCAAAAATTAACAGAGGCCTGTCATTTGCTGCACCAATTGACCTTATTCACTTTTATGATGCTGAACCCTAACCACCCACTTTGATAAAAGCTCCATTCCTGACACCCAAACTTACCTCTCCAAATGAAAACCCATTCCTTAGGGTGTATTCTCACTTTGTCCACTGCATTGTGCCAAAATTCTGCATGTGAACTCACTGTGCATACAATTGTATGGGCATATTCACATCTCTGTGTTGTAATAAGAATGTATGATTCTAATTCACTGCATGCAGTGCATTTCTGGATAATACGTGAAAATATGTGCACATAACTTAGAGACTGACTACGCTTGAAAGAAGGTGTGTTATAATGCAAGCAGGTCCCACTGCAGTGCACACACATTATAATGTGCACATTTTGCAATGTTCACAGTGTGAACCCAACCTTACGCCTACCTCATCTCCTCAACGTAAGTAAAAAGCTTTTTCCTGACAGCCTTAACGCAACAAAACCTCTTTTCTGACTCATCGCTTTATCCCCACACCTACACTCTCCCAAATTATTACCCAGAACATTGTAACTCTAACTAAGAAACGCTAACCCTGTCCCCTTATACACGCCTTTATCTCTAGTAGTGATTCTCCAAACAACCACCACATAGCAGAAACAGGTGGGCTAATGCTTCATGATTCCCCACCAACTAAATCTGACTTCCTGTTTCAAAGCCTGTAGACTATTTGTTTAAGTGGAACTCAAGGGCTAATTTATCAATGCAGCTACAAAGAACCTGCAGCAAAGGTCAAGCAGTTCTACTAGCAACCAATTAGGTCTAGAACATTAGAAAAAAAACAATGGTTTTTATTTCTTGCTCTGAGCAACTGTTCTTCTTTTGCTCCATCTTTGCTACCTTCATGAAAACTTGCCTCTTGGAATTATGCAACTCAGAGATAAGAATAAATGTTTAGTTGCAGAGAAAAAAAAATGAAGGTATTGTATGGAAGAAAACGTACACTTCTAATTCTAAACATTAGGATGAAGCAGAAAAGTACCTTTACTATTATTGGCTATGGAAGAACTGATGGCTGGCTGGATTTTGCCTGGTACGTCTCCATCTACTGTAGAAGAGTTTATCAACTCCTTCTTCAGGTCACCCTGTGGCAAGCGATGTTCAACTTGTTCATCACACTGAAGTTTGGCTTTTCTTTTCTGGTACTGTGCTGGTCCCCGGGGCACCAAAAAAGCACCTGGGTCAAACTTTTCCCTTGGAAATTTGACAATTTTTTGAGACTTTATCCAACGTCCATTAACAAACTGGAATCGCTTTAAATGGATAATCTAAGGTTTAGAAATATTTTGCAACAATTAAAAATGATTGTACATTCAAAATACAGTACAGTACATATGTATTAAGGACTGTATCCCCAAATTCAGGAGCCCTATAGAAATAAAACCTGAAGTAGGAATCATCGGAGTCATGGTTGCGGATTAATTTTCAGACCTGTTAATTTACTAGCCATTTGGTGCATCCATTGCCTTTTCTTGAACCACTCACCCAGTATGAGCATAACAGTAACTTATTTATTTTTAAGTTATCATTCAGGTTTTGAACTAGTCCAAAACCTGTCATTTTTCATGATAGTGGCCCTGTAAGCCTTGTACACATGCTAGATTAAGCTTTGTACACATGCTAGATTAAGCCTTGTACACCTGCTAGATTAAGCTATGCCGAGGCAACCGATAGGTACTGCCTCTAACAAGAATATAGCGAGTGTCCAGAGGCCCCCAATCCTCCTTGATACATTGGCAAGCGATCTGCCAAGGGGACTGACCCAGCTGAGTGCTGGCCAAGGGCACGGTTCTCTCTACTTACTCTGCCTGATCTGTGATCCTTGTGCACTGCTGCACCAGCCCTTCTCTCCCTCGCTTACCAACAGAACTGTGCCATCAACCTTGAGGCTAGACATGCATCTGTACGGCCTCTGCCCCTCACTGTCGCCGAGGCATAGTGTTTTGATCCCTGCCCAGCAACAGTCATCGTACAAATAAAATTATTCACATTCATCTAGAGGTCTGGCTCAACTAAGGTACTTGTGGGATTCTTGTCACTTGCAGCTAGCCAGGTTGCTCTTTGTTTAAGAAACTGGAAAGCTAGCTTTGACTGCCAATTAAACTCATGGGCAGTAAGGGCTCGTTCACAACATGACGCACTTCCGTGCGCATTTGGAAGCGCGTACGATGTGCGACACGCATGAACGGCAGCAAGGCATAGACAGCCCTTCTGCTGTTCACATCATAGGTGCTGCACAGCAGTATTATGATGTGATATCGTACTGCTGCATGTGTTCTGTCCGCAAGTGCAGCTCTGAACCATTCACTGGAGTAAAGGGGATCAGCAGCGCATAGCGGCACAGATGGCGTGCATCGTACGGCCATATGCGCGTCATGATGTTGCTGAGCCTTACTTGTCCACACTTAGTGCGCTTCTGTCTGCTTTTTATCAGCACATTGATGTTGCAGATAGATACAAGTTGCTGAGAAGCAGACAGAAGCGCACTATAGTGTTCTGGCCCACAAGCAGGAAATGACAATTTCAGCTTCTGTTTATTGTTGATTTAAGTTAGGCGAAACTGATTTATAGTAATGCTGTGCAAAAAAAAACATTTCAAAAATCATTATACTTTCTTTAAACGTGTACCCGAGGTGACATGTGACATAATGAGATGAACATATGTGTGTACGGTACAAAACATAATAACCAGGCCGTTTTAGTTTGCTACCTGAAAGTTAATTTTTAATAATGGAAGTGACAGCTTCTGTCTCCACGGTACCTTGTCCGGACTATAGTAGACATTCCTGATAAGCAAATTAAAACCATAAAAGTTTTCCTGGCAGAATACAACTTCTGAGAACAGGGAACGATAGAAAAAGGTCAATAGTTCATGTATTTTAATTTAGGGACACTTAATAGGCGGCCACTAAGCAGAGACCACATCTTCTTTGTAATGGTTTAAATATAAACCACTGGGTATCAAAATAAAAAGTCATTTTCAGGAGCAGGAGGATAAATACAATTGTTTATCTCATCAGTTTATCACCTTGGGTTCATTTTAATGCTAATCAGAGAGACTATTAATTTGTAGCAAGATGCTTTGTGTACATACAGAAATTTAATGAAAGGAATGGTCTAATGACAAATCTGGCAAGTTAAAATAAAAATATGTTCCTGTATCCTGGAAACCATCTACAGCAGGCTATACAATTTAAAGGCTATATTATATGGACAGCATGTAGCATAATCTTATATTAGCGACTAGGGATGATCAATGAGATGCAAATATTTCAGTTCAAGCAGGATTATGTAAATATTTATGCAAATATGTGCAGCTTGAAAATGGACCATTCAAGTCCCACCCACGTTTAAATTGATTGGTCCATTTTTAAGCTGCATATAATGGCATGAATATTTACATAATTCTGCATGAACATTAAAATATTACCATCTTATTGATCATGCCAATCAGTGACCTTCACACTAGTGGCAACTTACATATGCCTAGACTTGCACTGTAGCCAGCTATATGAGTGAACTACAAATCTCTCTGTGTGATGTAGCCTTAATGAGAAACAAAGGTCAAACAAAAATTTACCAAAATTGGAGGGAGCCTCCAAAGGTCGAGCTTCTTGGTGGCCAAACAGTGGGTTTTACATTTGGAACAATAATACATTTCATCTTCTCCAAGCTCCTCTTCACTGGTAAAGGCTCGAAGACAGCTATCCAAGTTAATAGGCTCTGCTTGTGCTCTGCGACTCTGTTCAACACTTTCATGCTCTTCTACTATCTGTACGTGCAACAAACAGAACCATATGATAAAAACACTTATGTTTGACATTGCAGTGCATGCTTGATTGCAAATTCTTGATTAGTTTCAGAGGACAACACACAGGTAAATTCTGCACCCCCATACAATGCAGAGTATGCTCTAGCGAGGTGAGGAATTGAAGTTTCTAAAGAAGTTTTGTCCTTGCAAGGAGAGACTAAAGAGGCCTCCCTTTAGCAAGAACCCATAGAAATGCTTCTGAAAGATAGCGTTACTTACCCATAATGGCCTCAATTCTGGTAGGGTTTTTAAACAAATTACCTCATGTATGGTAATTTGCCTCATGAGGTAATGACAATTAGCATTTCTGGTTGGTTTTAGTCATGTTTTACCTCATGTGGTAAATTGTGAGGTAATCTGCAGTAATTTTACCGAAAAAGCTATAGTGGGCTCTCTATTCATAAAAATTCTCATATATGACCTATTTATCAACGTATTAATAAAAATAACCTTTCAGCACATTTACAAGCAAAATGACCACTCAAAGTAAGCTGTTCCTGATTAACTTCATTTCAATATTACTTTTCTTACCTTAATTTTATTATATTTTTGCTCTTTGGGAGCTTAAAGAGACTCTAACAAAATTTTCAGCCTTAGTTCTATCCTATAAGTTCCTTTGCCTGTTCTAATGTGCTCTGGCTTACTGCCGCCTTTCCTAATTGCACAGTGGCTGTGTTATATGATCTAATCTGTTTTCTTCTGTCAGCTCTGTCAGGCAAAGACTGGAATGTGTGGAAAGTACAGGGCTGCTTGTGATTGGATAGAAGCGATACACACCCTCTGCAGGCCCCCTGCAGGCTCTGTATGACTCACACACTCTGCTTATGTGAGCCTATCACAAGCTGGTTAGTTTGTTTGTAAACACTGCCTAAAACTGGCAATTACAAGCCAGGATTGCAGCAGAGAGTGGCAGAAACAGCACAGAGGGGCACAGGAGAACATAATGAATAGAATGGTATGCTTTTTGCTGTAAAAATTTTAGAGTACAGATTCTCTTTAACAATATAACAGATAAGGTGAAAACACGTGAAAAAGCTTTGTGAATCATGTCCATGGAAATGTTAGCACAAAATTTACCGATCAGTTTAAGACCTGCCTGCACCTTAAGGGAAAGTCAATTTGCATGCATTATGCAGTTTTTAGTGGAGTTCCTATTCAGGCTGTGTAATAGAAAAGAATAGTAGAAATAAAACTATAAATATTTAGTGGATTTTTTTTTTTATAGGGGATGCCTATAAATATACTTTTCATAGGTTGCTACATAATCAAACTCCCCCACCCCCATTAAAAAAAAAAACTTCCAAAGACTATCCTAACTTATGGAAGACAATTAAAGACGACTTATTTATTTACTGCCTGCTTACCACTGAAATACCGCATGTTTTACTGCATGTTCGAAAATGCAGAAAAATGATTTCAGGATTGCTAAACAAAAGAGGAAAATACCACATGAGGTACTTTACCTACAAAAAAAATATTTACCTTACATAGCTACCAGAATTGAGGCCAATGTCTTTTCAAGTAATAAGAAAGAGCATCCTGAGAGATGTCCTATTTCACTCCTACAGGACTGGACCTGCACAAATTACCAGTAATATAAATAACCAGCCAGTGTAAGAGACAAATAAGCACATGAAAAAACTTGAGTCAGGACCAGCCTAACAAAGGACTAAGCAACTTCCCACTGAAAAGCTACTTGAGCGTTAATGATGCCAGACTATACAGAGCCAAGGGAGGATGGTCCAGCAGCCTGATCCATGGTCAGTCTAATGGTGACTGAACCATGGAACAATTAATAAGCAAGTCAACCTAAGCCCAGCCCACACAATTATGCAAATCAATCCACACAACGCATAGCAAAAAGTCAGCAAGAAGCCACATCCAGTATATCAAAAGCCTCTGCACCATAACCACAGGTCTTTACCTGCCCACCTGAACTCACTGGCCCCAAGACGCTGAGATAGCTGCAGAGAACAGCATGCAGTACATCCTGGTTACTAAGTCAGCTGATCATGGCTGAGTATGGACAGGCTCAAATCCCAGGTATCGCACACATGCTTTTTGCGCATGTGCATGAGGGGCCACATTGAGGAAGATGCCAGGAGAGCAAGCTGCAGCATCCCGACCAAACTCACAAGATGCATACTGGTTGAGGACACCGCTGCTTCAGCCCCTGCTTGCTTGGCATGGAAGCACACTGGATTGCTGTCTGCAGCTTGTGGTGTACAGGAAGTACACTGAGGGTATGTTCTAATGTCTGCCTTGTATACTGGCTGTTTAATTACATTAATTTGTGCAGATCCTGTGCAGTGGGAGTGGAATACGACATGCCTCAGGGTTCTGGAGAGGACTGGAAAAATAAGACTTCAAATGTTAGCTTCAAATGGGAATTTTAAGTATATCCTAAATCTACCAGGAGAAGCGTTGTTACAACACACTGCTGCACCCATTTTCAGTGCAACGCAGAGCTGCCCATTAAGAATAGTTAAAGGGGCAGTGCTGCAACAGAGGTCAATGCAGTTGCCATGTGTTTGTTCAGCAAGGCAGGGCAAACACGATACACAATCTGCAGTGTGTTCGTGCCCTAAGGCCTCATTTCTATGCAGAGCAGAGCCCCGTGGCGATCCTATTCGTTATAAAAAAGTGCCCCAAAATGCAGGCAACCATGCACGGTGATTCAGTGGTGAATCGCCGCGCATAAATGCAAAACGGCAGACAGTGCAGTCTATGCACTGTCTGCTGTCCCTGCGATTGTGTTTCCATAAGCAAGCATGAAAGCACACTATATGGATATGAGCCCTAGGAGTGGAAGCCATTTTAGCCAGGAAGGTTTTCAATACATCTATAGTCAGTGCATTGGATACTTCAAACAAATATTTAAAAAGCCAAGTAAGACGGAAAATCTGAGGCTAACAATTCTGCATACAGCTAATGC
The DNA here is from genome assembly GCF_040937935.1 of Hyperolius riggenbachi. NCBI lineage: Eukaryota > Metazoa > Chordata > Amphibia > Anura > Hyperoliidae > Hyperolius > Hyperolius riggenbachi. The sequence continues at coordinate 275,140,310 of NC_090647.1, forward strand.
AATGACCTAGACTGCTCAGTAACTTACAAAAAAAGCAGCACTGCTCAGCATAAATGCACCAAGCATAAATAAGGGTAAAAAGATGGCTATATACATAACAGTGGCCCTTGTTAAAGTAGCTTCTGCTGCTAAAGGGGCTGCTGACAGGCTACTGCAACTCTCTCACCATATGCTTCTCGTGGATTTGGCACTCTGACAGGGAGGCCTGGAATTTGGAAATCCACATAATATGTTGAAGTCCATATCATTGACGTCCCACATCCTAAAGACATGACACCTTTTACCCAATAGACAAGTTGGAGATCTTACAGTCATCAGCTCTTTAGACAGCTGAAAGAGGAACTCCAGTGAACATAATGTAATAAAAAAGTGCTTCATTTTTACAATTATGTATAAATGATTTAGTCAGTGGTTTCCCATTGTAAAATCTTTCCTCTCCCTGATTTACATTCTGACATTTATCACATGGTGACATTTTTAGAGCTGGCAGGTGATGTCAGTGGAAGGAGATACTGCTTGCTTTTTGTCAGTGGAGTTCCTATGAAAAGTATATTTATAGGCATCCCCTATATAAAAAAAAAATCCAGTAAATATTTGTAGTTTATTTCTACTATTCTTTTTTTATTACACAGCCTGAATAGGAACTCTGTTATTTCCCACAATTCAACAAGGCTCCCACAGTGTGATGTCAGAACCATGGTCCTGACATCACACTGTGGGAGGGATTTTACCACAATATCAGCCATACAGAGCCCCCTGATCATCCATTTGTAAAAAGGAAAAGATTTCTCATGGGAAAGGGGGTATCAGCTACTGATTGGGATGAAGTTCAATTCTTCGTCACGGTTTCTCTTTAAGGGAAAAATGAGTTTTAAATAACGTTAATTATGACATGTTGCATGGGGAAATGGATTCATTGACTGTAATTTCAGCAACATGTTCTCAGGTCAATAAGAAACAAACACTGGCACAAGGTAGTGCCTACACCAGGGCTACCCAATAGGTCGATGGCGATCTACGGTAGATCGCGACCGCCTGATTGGCAGATTGCGGCCTCATGGCCGCGTCCCATTGAATTTTGCGGCCAACAGCTGTAGAACGCGGCCGCTTCCTATCAGATTCTGCTGCTGGCCGCTGATCTGTGTCCAATTGGGAGGAGAGAGGCGCGGCTGAGAGGCCAGGGGTGGCTCTTCCATGACGCAGCGTCATGGCTGGGGGCAGCGCTGGAGGCAACACTTCCGCCTTCACTCACACTGCCTGCCGGAGCGCTCTCTCAGCCGGCTGATGTGCAGCGGTCTCCGCTGGTAAAGTATACGGTGAGGGCGAGGTGTCATGGCTGTGCGCAGTGCTGCTGCACATAGCCTGCTTCCCGATGCAGTGCAAGGGGAGCTGGCTGGTGCTGCAGGTGACAAAGAGGGTGGACAATCAATTGCTGGTCCTTTGCTGTGGCTGAATCGTAATTGTGGCTTGCGCTTTGGGAGAGGAGGTATGAGAGATGACACATATAGCTAGTTAACCTACACTGAAGACACATATACCTAGCTAACCTGTACTGAGGGCACATTACCTAGCTAACCTGTACTGAAGGGATCTATACCTAACTACCTTTTCCAGGGGGGGGGGGGGGTGCATTTGAAATGTCAGTAGATCTCCTGGCCTCGTCGGATTTTAAAGTAGCTTGCGAGCCGAAAAAAAGTGTGGGCACCCCTGGCCTACACATCCTCTGCATTGGTATCACTGGCAGAAAAACTGGATTGCATCAAAGGGCAGCATTGTACGGCATGTTCATTTTGAAAGACCATGTCATGACACTATGTAAATTCTGTACTGAGGGAACTAGACTCCATGTGCTACCATCTCTGCTTAATGCACAAAGTAATTGGACACAGGAAAACACCCTAGTTGAAAAATAAATACTAGGGAACTTAATTATCAAAAGATGTTACAAGTCTATGAGGGAAAAGTAATTGTTATTTATATTAAAAAGAACAATTTCAGATAATATTCTTTTTTTTTTAATCATAATAAAGTGTTTCAACTGAAGATTGTATGCTTGCTGAAAAATAATGAGCTCCTGGAGCGAAGTCCATCATCACATGAAAAGAAATGAGCATACCGAATGATTGCCGTCTTACCCTTTCTTGAGATGTCTGGTAACGGAGATGTAGGGCTGTGGGGTCCCAATCCACAGCAATATAAGCATTGCCAATAAATGCGCGATCTTCTGCACAATCAATTTTACATCCCCTACAAAACCTAGATTGAAATCAATGAGAACAGACTCAGGTAAAGACTGTAAAGAATGAGAGCTAATTTACATTCAATCACAGATTTCGATTCAATAGTAGAAAGTCGATGGCATAACAAATCACTTCACCATTAGACTTAGGCCTCCACGTCTAAATAAGGGCTGCTAATACTTAGAAGTCCCAGGGAAATCCTGTCTATTTTTAGAACATTTTAAGAACAATCTTTGGTTGAAAGTCTGTTTTCAAACTCTTACCAATATTTATTTTATAGAACAAATTAAGAAATACACCCAAGTTAAGAAACGCAACTTCATTGTTCCGAAAGGACTGAAGTTCAGGTAAATATTTGAATTTTTTGGGGGAAATTCACTATCTATAAAAGTTGGCCATCTAAGATTCAGATTAGCATTCAGACTGTCAATTTAAAATCACCTAACTACCCTTAAAGCAGACTCGAACTAAAAACTGATCATGCTTGCACAATCAACATTACATTTTTATTGTATTTATAAAGCACTGCAACATTATATATATATATATATATATATATATATATATATATATATATATATATATATATATATATATATACACAGTGGAGGAAATAATTATTTGACCCCTCACTGATTTTGTAAGTTTGTCCAATGACAAAGAAATGAAAAGTCTCAGAACAGTATCATTTCAGTGGTAGGTTTATTTTAACAGTGGCAGATAGCACATCAAAAGGAAAATCGAAAAAATAACCTTAAATAAAAGATAGCAACTGATTTGCATTACATTGAGTGAAATAAGTTTTTGAACCCCTACCAACCATTAAGAGTTCTGGCTCCCACAGAGTGGTTAGACACTTCTACTCAATTAGTCACCCTCATTAAGGACACCTGTCTTAACTAGTCACCTGTATAAAAGACACCTGTCCACAGAATCAATCAATCAAGCAGACTCCAAACTCTCCAACATGGGAAAGACCAAAGAGCTGTCCAAGGATGTCAGAGACAAAATTGTAGACCTGCACAAGGCTGGAATGGGCTACAAAACCATTAGCAAGAAGCTGGGAGAGAAGGTGACAACTGTTGGTGCGATTGTTCGAAAATGGAAGGAGCGCAAAATGACCATCAATCGACCTCGCTCTGGGGCTCCACGCAAGATCTCACCTCGTGGGGTGTCAATGGTTCTGAGAAAGGTGAAAAAGCATCCTAGAACTACACGGGAGGAGTTAGTGAATGTCCTCAAATTAGCAGGGACCACAGTCACCAAGAAAACCATTGGAAACACATTACACCGCAATGGATTAAAATCCTGCAGGGCTCGCAAGGTCTCCCTGCTCAAGAAGGCACATGTGCAGGCCCGTCTGAAGTTTGCCAATGAACACCTGAATGATTCTGTGAGTGACTGGGAGAAGGTGCTGTGGTCTGATGAGACCAAAATAGAGCTCTTTGGCATTAACTCAACTCGCTGTGTTTGGAGGAAGAAAAATGCTGCCTATGACCCCCAAAACACCGTCCCCACCGTCAAGCATGGGGGTGGAAACATTTTGCTTTGGGGGTGTTTTTCTGCTAAGGGCACAGGACAACTTAATCGCATTAACGGGAAAATGGACGGAGCCATGTATTGTGAAATCCTGAACAACAACCTCCTTCCCTCTGCCAGGAAACTGAAAATGGGTCGTGGATGGGTGTTCCAGCACGACAATGACCCAAAACATACAGCAAAGGCAACAAAGGAGTGGCTCAAGACGAAGCACATTAAAGTCATGGAGTGGCCTAGTCAGTCTCCGGACCTTAATCCAATAGAAAACCTATGGAGGGAGCTCAAGCTCAGAGTTGCACAGAGACAGCCTTGAAACCTTAGGGATTTAGAGATGATCTGCAAAGAGGAGTGGACCAACATTCCTCCTAAAATGTGTGCAAACTTGGTCATCAATTACAAGAAACGTTTGACCTCTGTGCTTGCAAACAAGGGTTTTTCCACTAAGTATTAAGTCTTTTATTGTTAGAGGGTTCAAAAACGTATTTCACTCAATGAAATGCAAATCAGATGCTATCTTTTATTTAAGGTTATTTTTTCGATTTTCCTTTTGATGTGCTATCTGGCACTGTTAAAATAAACCTTCCATTGAAATGATACTGTTCTGAGACTTTTCATTTCTTTGTCATTGGACAAACTTACAAAATCAGTGAGGGGTCAAATAATTATTTCCTCCACTGTATGTGTATATATATATATATATATATATATATATATATATATATATATATATATATATATATATATATATATATATATATATATATATATATATATATATATATATGTATACACAGTATATGTATATGTAGCACATGTATTTGCATATATATTATATATGTAGCGCTGGAATCTTGCAAAATCACCATTCCCTTTCCTCCTGACAGCTACCTGGCTTCTGTGTTGACCAAGTGACAACATTAACTTGGGGCAGAAGACGGGAGTATGGAGGTCATGGCAGGGTGGGCTGAGGCATAGATGGACTTCAGCCAGGGCAGCTGTCAGCTTGCCCCAGAAGGCCACTTTGTCATTGTAAACTAAGAGGAGCAGAAGTCAGTGTGTGACTGCTGCTGCTTCCACCAAAACAAGATATTTAGTGGCATTTTTCTTATATTACAACTGGAGAGGAAGGGGAATTAAGCAAATAAAAATATTCTTTGAACTTGGCCTTTAAAGAGACTCTAACAAAATTTTCAACCTTATTTCTTCTATCCTATAAGTCCCTATACCTGTTCTAATGTGGTCTGTGTTACTGCAGCCTTTTCTAGTTGCACAGTGGCTGTTTTATCTCGGTTATATGATCTAATCTTCTCTCTTCTGTCGGCTGAGGCTGGAATGTGTGGAATGTACTGCACTGCTCATCATTGGCAGAAGCTATACACACCCTCTGCAAGCTCTGTATGAGTCAGAGACTGAGCTACTCTCAAGCCGATCACACTCTTGTAAGAAGCCATGTCTTTAGTTTGTAAACACTGCCTAAAAATGGCAATTACAAGCCAGGATTGCAGCAGGGAGTAGCAGAAACAGCACAGAGGGGCCCAGGAGAACATAATGAATAGAATGGTATGCTTTTTATTGTAAGAATTTTAGAGTGCAGAGTCTCTAAGTAAAAAACAGTATTCCAAAATATTAATACAAAATGTCATCACTTACCTATACCAAGGACACTGTGCACATGAATTCCCATCCTTCTGCACTACTCTTAGTGTGAAGGGATATTGGTATCCCATACTGTCATCACTAGAAAAAAACACAATGTTTACGGTTACTAAGAGACAGAATTATTTTGCCTGTTTAAACAAAATTGTCATGATACAGCAAAGTTCCCATTATCTGGAACTCAAGACAACCGGCAACCAGAAGTCTCAACTAACCAGCATGCCCGAGTAAGATAACTGGCTCAACTTTTGGAAGTTTTGGAGCATCAGGAACTACTCACTAACATCCAGGTGCCGTCTTCTACACATTCTGCAGCTCCCAGCGGCTTCCCGGTGTCCATGCACAGCTCCCGGCATGCCACATGATCTGATGTGGGTTAGGCGACAAGCTGGGAGCCATACACTGAGGACACTAGAGAACCGATGGGAGCTGAAGAATGCATAGAAGACGGGGCCTGATATCGGTGAGTAGTGCCTGCTAAGAGGGGGGTGAGAGTGTGTGTGTTTGGGGGAGGTTTGTGCTATTTAACACCGATTCAAGCCCAAAGGCTAAAAGAAAAAAAAAGCAACTGTCTTAAAATGGAGATTACGTATTACAGTGGTAAAATTCTGGATCAGAATAATAAAGCATTACCTTTGTATAAGTCTGTATAAATTGGGTGGAAGGTAAGTCTGCAATGTGACTTATACACTATTATACAAACACAGTGCGATACCGTTATGCTGAACAACAAAGTGCTGGGTTTATTTTTCATCAATGAAAAAATTAAGAATACCATTAGATTAGATCCAATAGGATGTGATGAGAATGCAGGTTTCATACCCTAGCTTAAAGGGAACCTTAACTCAAAAAAACCCCATGAGTTTCACTTACCTGGGGCATCTACCAGCCCCCTGCAGCCATCCTGTGCCCTCGCCGTCAATCATGGCTCCTCTGGTCCCCTGCTGCCAGCTGTTTTGCCGACTGGGAGTCGGCCGGCCACCATGCGTACCTTTTTACGCATTTCTGCTGTTGCAGGAAGCTATCGCGGACATTAACAAGTACATTTTTACGCGTTACAGGTGCAATGCATACATTTTTACCATATGGCTTTTAACTTAACGTTAAAGTGTAGTGTGTATTACAGGTTACTTTAATTTTTAATACATAGCCATTTTTAGGGTTTGTCACTTATTCAGCTTCTATATGAGTACCATACAAGCACAATTCAATAGACCTACCAGTCTTGTGCATGGTTGCTTGCTTCTTGCGGTGGAAGAGGACTTGCAAGTCTGGAGACTTGGATCCACACAGCATCATAAAGATCTTTTTTACGAGTATGGACAGTGCACGGAACTATCAATGGCATTCCAAAGAGGCTAGGGCGATTTTTCTGGGATGACAGGAAGTACAGCTCTGTTCTCATCTTGAAAATAAAAAGGAAGTAAAATTACATGAATAAACTCAATAGGTCTTTTCTTCTGTAATTCATTTTTTTTTCTAAATGGTCAGCATGACAAAAACATTTGAATGTAATCAAATAGAGAGGTTATGTTAGGTTCGCTACACATTATTTTTAATAAACCAGACATTAGTTTCACATAGAATCTGATAATATATCAATGATAATATATCAATGCTTCTTCAGTTACAATCAATATTGTGAAATATTGATTAGACATGCCCATTCTTTTCCTGATCAATGCCAGTGGGAAAGTGGCCAGGAATTATTATTATTATTTATTTATTTATATAGCGCCAATATATTCCGCAGCACTTTACAAAGCGCAATAAGACGACAAGGGGAACATAGATATACTAACAAATTGTAAAACGGAGTTCCAAGCAGCACAAATATTGTGACAAAAACAGTAAACATTAGGAGGAGGACCCTGCCCTTGCAAGCTTACAATCTAGTGATTGACCTTTACCAGGAATGGTATGAGAGCAATGTTTGCTCAGCTTTGTGTTGCATCTGGCAGTACACAGCTAGTGGCTGTAAAGGGGAGATCAATATCAGCCAAGATTGATATAATATATTGATAGTTTGCGTGACCTATTACAAATTGTATAGTGTATGCCTAGACTGAACATGAACAGAACTCTTTGGTCTGTATACATTATCTGCCGTTATTATATGTGTAAAGATAATTTCATAGGAGTCTTGTCCAGGTAAACTATTTTGTCAGCTTTAATTTTCACTGGAAAGTTACATTTGATTTCCATTTTAAAATATTAAATTTATCCACAGTAACATCTTGATATTTTAAGTCTTGCTTAAAGGGGAACTTCAGCCTAAACAAACATACTGTCATCAAGTTACATTAGTTATGTTAATTAGAATAGATAGGTAATATAATCTCTTACCCACCCTGTTTTAAAAGAACAGGCAAATGTTTGTGATTCATGGTGGCTGCCATCTTTATCATGGGGGCAGCCATCTTTTTGGTTGAAAGGAGGTGACAAGGAGCAGGAGACACAATTCCAACTATCCTGTGTCCTGATAACCCCTCCCAGCTGCACACACTAGGCTTCAAATGTCACATTCAAAATGTAAAAAAAAAAAAAAATTGCACCAAAACAGCAGAACTAGAACAACATCATCAGAAATCCCATCATGCTTTGCACAGCATCAGGGGAAAAAAGCCCGGGCAGTTTTCTTCTGTGCAGCTAAAAATAAAGCTGTAAAAGAGAAACTAAGTTCTGATGCTGTGAAACTGTTAAAGAAACACCAAGCCTTTTCAGTGCTGCTAAGTCGATTTTTAGTCCGGAGGTTCACTTTAAAACTATTAAGCCTAAGAAAAAACAATTTACTATCTTCAACTTAATTTACTATCAATGAAGAGTGCGACTGTTTGTTGGAAAGAAACAAAATTCAATCTGACATTGCTGTCCCCAGTTATGTTGGTGTGAGTTTGTACCCATAAGCAAAAGCTTATGACCATGGCTATAAGACCTTTAAACACAAACACACAATGACATCGATTAAATATATAACACTAGAAACAATATAGCTCAGAGCACATAGGAAGGTTTTCTGGGGGTCAGGGATAATCATTTGTACTGCCAGGTCTTATTATATCTGCATGTTTTCAATGACACATCCTGTATCAGTGCACAAACTATGGAGCAGCGAGTCAGAAACTTTTCAAGTGCACCTGAGGCCACATGTGACATGATGAGATAAACAGGTGTATGATCAGTGCAAAACGTATTAATAACCAGGCTGTTTTACTTGTTTTATTTGCTGCCTAAAAGAGTTACATTTTAGGCATGGAAGGGACGGCTTCTGTCTAGTTGGTACCTTGTTGGGAATATAGTAAACCTCACAGATAAGCAGATTACAGTCAAACATTTTCCTGGCAGAATACCACATCTGAGAGCAGAAGGAGATTCAAAAAAGGTCAATAGTGCATTTTTTATGCAATTTTCATCTCCCGATCTTTTTCAATAACTTTATCACAATGAAATTATCTATATATTTTTTTCCGCCACCAATTAGGCTTTCCATGGGTGGTACATTTTGCTAAGAATTATTTTTTCTAACTACATTTTAACGGGAATATTAAGAAAAAATGAAAAAAAAAATATTTCTCAGTTTTCGGCCATTATAGTTTTAAAATAATACATGCTACCATAATTTAAACCCATGTATTTTATTTGCCCATTTGTCCCGGTTATTACACCATTTAAATTATGTCTATCACAATGTATGGCGCCAGTATTTTATTTGGAAATAAAGGTGCATTTTTTCAGTTTTGCGTCCATCACTATTTACAAGCTTATAATATAAAAAATAATAGTAACATAGCCTCTTGCCATGCATATTAAAAAAAGTTCAGACCCTTAGTTAACTTTTTTTATTGTAATTTTTTTTTCATTAACTTTTTTTTATTTTACCATTTGGCCACAAGATGGCCTCAGTCTTTTTTTTAATGCGTCCTGTAAGCGTAACAGATATACTCTTACAGGAAGTAAAGAGGGGACGTTGAACTTAGAATGATTGGGGCTTCTCATCGAAGCCGTCAGTCTTTCTAACGGGGACTTATATCCATGAATGGTAACTGCGTCCCACTCATTTATCTGTGGGCTAACTGGCAGTGGCACGGGATCGTGCGAAATCGACCGTGGGAGCGAGCAGCAGCCCTTTTGGACATAGCAGATACGTCCAAAAGGCTTAAATGGTTAAAGTGCACCCGAGGTGATATGTGACATGATGAGATAAACGTGTGTGTACATTGCACAACTTATTAATAACCAGGCTGTTTTACTTAATTTATTTTACTGCCTGAAATAGTTAATTCCTAGGCATGGAAGTGACAGTCTCTGACTGGTCTGGAATATAGTAAATATCACCAAAAAGCAAATTGCAGCCATAAAAGTTTTCCTGGCAGAATACAACTGAAAATACATGAACTATTGACCTTTTTCTAACTCTGTAATACTTAATAGGCTGCTACTGATTAGAGACAGTAAAACATTCATCCTACTTTGTAAATGTTTAAATATAAAACAAAACCACAGGATACTTTAAAGTTTTTTTAAATGATAAATATTGTTTACCTTATCAGTTTATTTTTTTCCTTGGGTTCATTTTAACTGCCTTCTATTAAGGTATCGAAAAATCTCACAAGCAGTTAAAGTGTACCTGAGATGGGGAAGAAAATAAATGTATACATACCTTCAGGCAGATTGCTCCCTCGCCGTCCTCAGCTAGGCAGCTCGGTAACTCCCCCAGTCGGCTTCAGTCGGCTCCCCCGTCCCTCCCGTAGCCGGGAGCGTTATGTGACCTGCAAAGGCGCAGAAAGCTCCCAGCCACGGAAGCGTGATGGGGGTGAGCGTGGCCAGGCATGCATGGCTAAGCTTCTGGGACGTACCGGGCCATCCAGCAGCGGATCGGAGCAGTATGGAGAGACAGCGAGGGAGCAATCGGGCTGAAGTGGGCTGGAGGAGGCGCCAGGTCTTTATACATTTTTTTTCTTCCCCGATCTCAGGTTACCTTTAAGCCATCAGACCTTAAAGTACTACTAAGATGATAAACACTAACTGAGCATTACCACCAAAACCTTATCCCAAAGGGCAGTGTTTCTTTAAGTAGAGGTGGCAACTGGCAAGGCCTTAACTTCATCACTTCAGCAGCTGATGCAAAGGGAGTGAAGTGATTTAAAGAAGGAGTTCAGTCAGGAAGCTGAATGGAGATGAAACTCTGGACACAGACAAGACTTGTTCATACAATCAGGCATGCACAGTGAAATCTCAGGAAGGAGACTATTGTGTCAGCTTCAAGCCTCAATCCTATTTTTACATTACTAAATTGTATGGCGCAGAGATGTTAACAGCCATAATTATACTGTGACTGATCATACATGGGAGAGAGGAAGGTTTATTTCCTGAAAACTTTTGCAGCTTTTCTTAGTAGGAGCTGCTTTGTCTTTTGCCGGCAGTAAATATTTTTAAAGAAGCATTGCATGAATTGATTTTTGAAGGTGTAACTAGAGACTTGGGCTTCAATTCATCAAAGGGTGTTCGATAACAAAATCCCAGTCCTTAAAATACCGCATTCGGTATTTTACACTTCACTGTGCTAATTCATCAATATTTTCCCATGTGTGGTAGAGGTTCGTTAAGTTACCGAAGTAGGCTGTTAGATAACGGCAGAGTGGTGCAGAGCAGCTTGGAATGTCTCTGTGTTGTTACAAGCTGATAACAATAGAAGGCATCCAGACATCCCTTTACATGTAAACGTGTGTTATATTTACTGTTACTTATACTGCCTCTGCTGCTCTGAATCTGTCCATCAGTGTTTCTTAACATTTTACTTCTTTGCCACAACGTAGATAAACTTCCTGGAGACTTTACAAATGCCATGCTTGGTGATTTCACCACATGCATCTTTGTATATTCAAACAGGGACTCAAAGGGTTAAACCACCGAAGGACATCTGGGGATATCTTTTGTCCCGTTATCTCTGCTCACTGCCTGGGAGGTCTGGAAGCTTGTGTGGAGAAGCCTGTGTGACCTATCAGCAGCACTTGCAGGAGAACAGGGGCTGTTTCTATTGGCTGCCTGCTCCTGTTAATCATGAAAACATTCACACAGAAGGCTTTCGAAGCCTGTAACGACAGGGGAGAGCTGGAGATAAACACCGAATGTGCTAGCAAATGTGGTAACCTTGATGAATTAACATTTACTGACATTTGCTGACATGTGTTGAGCACAAGTCGGTAATTTATCTCATTGCTCTGTGATTTCAGCTTCTCATTCGGTAACAGCTTTGATGAATTAACATTTTCTTAAGTGCCCCGTTAACTCAGCTGTTTTCAGCATTACCGAATGCGGTAATGCTTGATGAATTGAAGCCTTGGTCACATAGGAGGTGGGCTTTCTAACTGAAAAGAATACAAATTGGGTATGTCAGCAATACGTCTTTAGAATTGTATCAGGCTCAGTTCGCACTTGAACCAGATCTCCAATGGTCCTTTGTATGTGCAGAGGTTCATTTTATTTTATATGCTTTAGGGATTCAGTGATTAACCACTTGCCGACCGCCCACAGCCCATGGGCGGCGGCAAAGTGGACGCCTAAAGGACCGCAATATGCCTTCAGGCGGCGCGTCCTTTAGGCATGCCGGGGGAGCGATCGCGTCATTGATGACGCGCGCTTCCCCCGGCAACTGGCTCCGCCCACCCGCCGTAACATCCCGCCGGCCATACGGAAGCGCCGGCGGGATGTTAACCCCGCGATCGCCGCTACAAAGTGTATAATACACTTTGTAATGTATACAAAGTGTATTATACAGGCTGCCTCCTGCCCTGGTGGTCCCAGTGTCCGAGGGACCACCAGGGCAGGCTGCAGCCACCCTAGTCTGCACCAAGCACACTGATTTCCCCCCCCCCTGCCCCCTGATTGCCCGCAGCACCCCTCAGACCCCCCCCTGCCCACCCCCCAGACCCCTGTTTGCACCCAATCACCCCCCTAATAACCCATCAATCACTCCCTGTCACTATCTGTCAACGCTATTTTTTTTTACCCCCCCCCTGCCCCCTCCTGATCACCCCCCCACCCCTCAGATTCTCCCCAGACCCCCCCCCCCTGTGTACTGTATGCATCTATCTTCCCTGATAACCTGTCAATCACCCGCCAATCTCCCATCAATCACCCATCAATCACCCCCTGTCACTGCCACCCAACAATCAGCCCCTAACCTGCCCCTTGCGGGCAATCTGATCACCCACCCACACCAATAGATCGCCCGCAGATCCGACATCAGATCACCTCCCAAATCCATTGTTTACATCTATTCTCTCCTCTAAACACCCACTAATTACCCATCAATCACCCATCAATCACCCCCTATCACCACCTGTCACTTTTACCTATCAGATCAGACCCTAATCTGCCCCTTGCGGGCACCCAATCACCCGCCAACACGCTCAGATTGCCCTCTGACCCCCCCTTATCAATTCGCCAGTGCATTAATTACATCTGTTCTTCCCTGTAATAACCCACTGATCACCTGTCAATCACCTGCCAATCACCTATCACCCATCAATCACCCCCTGTCACTGCCACCCATCAATCAGCCCCTAACCTGCCCCTTGCGGGCAATCTGATCACCCACCCACACCATTAGATCGCCCGCAAACCCGCCGTCAGATTACCTCCCAAATGTATTGTTTACATCTGTTATCTTCTCTAAACACCCACTAATTACCCATCAATCACCCATCAATCACCCCCTATCACCACCTGTCACTGTTACCTATCAGATCAGACCCTAAGCTGCCCCTTGCGGGCACCCAATCACCCGCCCAGATTGCCCTCAGGACCCCCCTTATCAATTCACCAGTGCATTAATTACATCTGTCCTTCCCTGTAATAACCCACTGATCACCTGTCAATCACCTGCCAATCACCTATCACCCATCAATCACCCCCTGTCACTGCCGCCCAACAATCAGCCCCTAACCTGCCCCTTGCGGGCAAACTGATCACCCACCCACACCAATAGATCGCCCGCAGATCCAACATCAGATCACCACCCAAGCGCAGTGTTTCCATCTATTCTCTCCTCTAAACACTCACTAATTACCCATCAATCACCCCCTATCACCACCTGTCACTGTTACCCATCAGATCAGACCCTAATCTGCCCCTTGCGGGCACCCAATCACCCGCCTACACTCTCAGATTGCCCTCAGACCCCCCCTTATCAATTCGCCAGGGCATTATTTACATCTGTCCTTCCCTGTAATAACCCACTGATCACCTGTCAATCACCTGTCAATCACCCATCAATCACCCCCTGTCACTGCCACCCATCAATCACCCCTGTCACTGCCACCCATCAATCACCCCCTAACCTGCCCCTTGCGGGCAAACTGATCACCCACCCACACCAATAGATCGCCCGCAGATCCGACATCAGATCACCACCCAAGCGCAGTGTTTCCATCTATTCTCTCCTCTAAACACCCACTAATTACCCATCAATCACCCCCTATCACCACCTGTCTCTGTTACCCATCAGATCAGACCCTAATCTGCCCCTTGCGGGCACCCAATCACCCGCCTACACGCTCAGATTGCCCTCAGACCCCCCCTTATCAATTCGCCAGGGCATTATTTACATCTGTCCTTCCCTGTAATAACCCACTGATCACCTGTCAATCACCTATCAATCACCCATCAATCACCCCCTGTCACTGCCACCCATCAATCACCCGCTGTCACTGCCACCCATCAATCAGCCCCTAACCTGCCCCTTGCGGGCAATCTGATCACCCACCCACACCAATAGATCGCCCGCAGATCCGACGTCCGATCACCTCCCAAGTGCAGTGTTCACATCTGTTCTCTACCCTAAACACCCACTAATTACCCATCAATCACCCCCTGTCACTGCTACCTATCAGATTAGACCCCTATCTGCCCCTAGGGCACTCAATCACCCGCCCACACCCTCAGAATGCCCTCAGACCCCAGCCCTGATTACCTCGCCAGTGCATTGCTTGCATCTATTCCCCCCTCTAATCACACCTTGAGACACCCATCAATCACCTCCTGTCACCCCCTAGCACACCTACCCATCAGATCAGGCCCTAATTTGCCCCGTGTGGGCTCCTGATCACTCGGCCAAACCCTCAGATCCCCCTCAGACCCCCTTCCGATCACCTCCCCAGTGCATTGATTGCATCTATTTTCCCCTCTAACCACCCCCTGAGACACCCATCAATCACCTCCTGTCACCCCCCTAGCACTCCTATCCATCAGATCAGGCCCAATACAACCTGTCATCTAAAAGGCCACCCTGCTTATGACCGGTTCCACAAAATTCGCCCCCTCATAGACCACCTGTCATCAAAATTTGCAGATGCTTATACCCCTGAACAGTCATTTTGAGACATTTGGTTTCCAGACTACTCACGGTTTTGGGCCCGTAAAATGCCAGGGCGGTATAGGAACCCCACAAGTGACCCCATTTTAGAAAAAAAGACACCCCAAGGTATTCTGTTAGGTGTATGACGAGTTCATAGAAGATTTTATTTTTTGTCAAAAGTTAGCGGAAATTGATTTTTATTGGTTTTTTTTCACAAAGTGTCATTTTTCACTAACTTGTGACAAAAAATAAAATCTTCTATGAACTCGCCATACACCTAACGGAATACCTTGGGGTGTCTTCTTTCTAAAATGGGTCACTTGTGGGGTTCCTATACTGCCCTGGCATTTTAGGGGCCCTAAACCGCGAGGAGTAGTCTAGAAAACAAATGCCTCAAAATGACCCGTGAATAGGACGTTGGGCCCCTTAGCGCACCTAGGCTGCAAAAAAGTGTCACACATGTGGTACCGCCGTACTCAGGAAAAGTAGTATAATGTGTTTTGGGGTGTATTTTTACACATACCCATGCTGGGTGGGAGAAATTTCTATGTAAATGGTCAATTGTGTGTAAAACAAATCAAACAATTGTCATTTACAGAGATATTTCTCCCACTTAGCATGGGTATGTGTAAAAATACACCCCAAAACACATTATACTACTTCTCCTGAGTACGGCGGTACCACATGTGTGGCACTTTTTTACACCCTAAGTACGCTAAGGGGCCCAAAGTCCAATGAGTACCTTTAGGATTTCACAGGTCATTTTGCGACATTTGGTTTCAAGACTACTCCTCACGGTTTAGGGCCCCTAAAATGCCAGGGCAGTATAGTAACCTCACAAATGACCCCATTCTAGAAAGAAGACACCCAAAGGTATTCCGTTAGGAGTATGGTGAGTTCATAGAAGATTTTATTTTTTGTCAAAAGTTAGCGGAAAATTGATTTTTATTGTTTTTTTCACAAAGTGTCATTTTCCACTAACTTGTGACAAAAAATGAAATCTTCTATGAACTCACCATACTCCTAACGGAATACCTTGGGGTGTCTTCTTTCTAAAATGGGGTCATTTGTGGGGTTCCTATACTGAACTGGCATTTTAGGGGCCCTAAACCGTGAGGAGTAGTCTGGAAATCAAATTTCGCAAAATGACCTGTGAAATCCTAAAGGTACTCATTGGACTTTGGGCCCTTTAGCGCAGTTAGGGTGCAAAAAAGTGCCACACATGTGGTATTGCCATACTCGGGAGAAGTAGTACAATGTGTTTTGGGGTGTATTTTTTACACATACCCATGCTGGGTGGGAGAAATACCTCTGTAAATGACAATCTTTTGATTTTTTTTACACACAATTGTCCATTTACAGAGTTATTTCTCCCACCCAGCATGGGTATGTGTAAAAATACACCCCAAAACACATTGTACTACTTCTCCCGAGTACGGCGATACCACATGTGTGGCACTTTTTTGCACCCTAACTGCGCTAAAGGGCCCAAAGTCCAATGAGTACCTTTAGGATTTCACAGGTCATTTTGCGGAATTTGATTTCCAGACTACTCCTCACGGTTTAGGGCCCCTAAAATGCCAGGGCAGTATAGGAACCCCACAAATGACCCCATTTTAGAAAGAAGACACCTCAAGGTATTCCGTTAGGAGTATGGTGAGTTCATAGAAGATTTTATTTTTTGTCACAAGTTAGTGGAAAATGACACTTTGTGAAAAAAACAATAAAAATCAATTTTCCGCTAACTTTTGACAAAAAATAAAATCTTCTATGAACTCACCATACTCCTAACGGAATACCTTGGGGTGTCTTCTTTCTAAAATGGGGTCATTTGTGGGGTTCCTATACTGCCCTGGCATTTTAGGGGCCCTAAACCGTGAGGAGTAGTCTGGAAATCAAATTCCGCAAAATGACTTGTGAAATCCTAAAGGTACTCATTGGACTTTGGGCCCTTTAGCGCAGTTAGGGTGCAAAAAAGTGCCACACATGTGGTATCGCCGTACTCGGGAGAAGTAGTACAATGTGTTTTGGGGTGTATTTTTACACATACCCATGCTGGGTGGGAGAAATAACTCTGTAAATGGACAATTGTGTGTAAAACAAATGAAAAAATTGTCATTTACAGAGATATTTCTCCCACCCAGCATGGGTATGTGTAAAAATACACCCCAAAACACATTCTACTACTTCTCTTGAGTACGGCAATACCACATGTGTGGCACTTTTTTGCAGCCTAACTGCGCTAAGGGGCCCAAAGTCCAATGAGCACCTTTAGGCTTTACAGGGGTGCTTACAAATTAGCACCCCCCAAAATGCGAGGACAGTAAACACACCCCACAAATGACCCCATTTTGGAAAGTAGACACTTCAAGGTATTCAGAGAGGGGCATGGTGAGTCCGTGGTAGATTTCATTTTTTTTTGTCGCAAGTTAGAAGAAATGGATTCTTTTTTTTTTCTTTTTTTTTGTCACAAAGTGTCATTTTCCGCTTACTTGTGACAAAAAATAATATCTTCTATGAACTCACTATGCCTCTCAGTGAATACTTTGGGATGTCTTCTTTCCAAAATGGGGTCATTTGGGGGGTATTTATACTATCCTGGAATTCTAGCCCCTCATGAAACATGACAGGGGGTCAGAAAAGTCATAGATGCTTGAAAATGGCAAAATTCACTTTTTGCACCATAGTTTGTAAACGCTATAACTTTTACCCAAACCAATAAATATACACTGAATGGTTTTTTTTTTTATCAAAAACATGTTTGTCCACATTTTTCGCGCTGCATGTATACAGAAATTTTACTTTATTTGAAAATTGTCAGCACAGAAAGTTAAAAAAATCATTTTTTTGCCAAAATTCATGTCTTTTTTGATGAATATAATAAAAAGTAAAAATCGCAGGAGCAATCAAATAGCACCAAAAGAAAGCTTTATTAGTGACAAGAAAAGGAGCCAAAATTCATTTAGGTGGTAGGTTGTATGAGCGAGCAATAAACCGTGAAAGCTGCAGTGGTCTGAATGGAAAAAAAGTGGCCGGTCCTTAAGGGGTAGAAAGACTGTGGTCCTCAAGTGGTTAAGTGGCCTGAAACAAGAACAGAGGCAGTATGTTTCAGACTGCAAATTGCATGCTAGACTTACTCTGGATGGCAGCATCAACGTCATGCAATGGGCTAAGGGGTTAAATGCACATGCGCTCCTGTGGAGCATGCGTACTTTAGTAGAATAGTTAGACTTTTATAAACACCCTATTTGCACTAAAGGTGTACATTTATGTTATCAATGACCATTATGTAGTAAGGTGATTAAAACATTAAAAAATTGACAAATACCATGTTGTAAGCTAGTGCTATAAATGAAAAGCTAGAGGACATTTAAAAAGATTCCAATAAGCTGTAAGAAATGTATACATTTATATTTGCATGTGATACAGCATACCAGTAGCAGGTGACTAAAACTAAAAACAGTTTTGTTTTTTTCAGAGAGAACAATATTTAGACCCAAGGTGAAATTAATGAAAATCAGCATACTGGAAAAATATTTGTAATGCAAAATGTGTGTAGGATACATGTTTTTCAGACATTCTTACCATTTTTCTGTGAATTGCAATGATATAACCTATGAAAGGGCCCTCCGGGTGAACTGAGACATGACCATTGAGTACTCCATTCACCATAGTCCTGTTCCCCATAGTCTCTGTTCCACATGGCACTACAGTATTTGGCATCCCATTTGGGATTATTGGTGGCCTGTTCAGCCCCCCATTTGCAATGAGACTCTGGGGTCCATTTGAAGATGGCACTGTGCTGGGCTCTGCAAACCAAAAAGTTAAAAGACTAAGTTAGATTTGTAGGCAATATCTTTTCCGAAAACTAAAAAGGTACAGCACAACTGAAAGAAAACCTCTTTCATAATAATCAAGAAGGAAATACAGGGAAAAAAAAGTGGTTGCTATAAAAGGTAACATCAAATCATTTGAGCAAAGAGTCAACAGCACAACCACAAGATACTTAAAAGTATATTACACATAAAACGCCTACATCCCTGAAAGGATAGATTACTGCCTTAAATGAAATTCTAAGATTAAGAAAACTGATCTATGCACCAGGGGTACCACAGATTAAGTTGTCAAAATAACGTACTTCGTAATTCCTCGGTCAATTACAGAACATCATACTTACAGAGAGTATTAAGATTACAAAACCTTGGTGGTGGGAAAACAGCCTATAATTCTTAGTTAAAAAAAAGGCTTAATTATGGTATGCAGGGCAGGGACTGAGGTTCTCTATGGCCAACAAGTCAATTTCACTTTTCCTGCTCCCAAAATGAAACAGAGTCCGTGTAAAATCCTGCACGATACCACCATGTTATTGACGTGTAGAAGATACTTCTTCATGTTCAAAATAATTCCATGAAAATTAGAACAATATATATATCAAGAAGAAAATGAATCAAGAAGTTCCACCATTTGAAGTTAAATGGTTGTGAAAAATATATATAGTTTACCAAGAGCTTACCTGGCTGAGCTGGACTAGTCGCAGATGTAGGAGAACCAGGAATTGGTACCTCAAAAGCACAAAGAAATCCACTAACTGACAGTCGAACCTTTTGGTTATCCAGGGGAAAATTCTAAACAAAATAAAAAAAAAAAAAAAAAAAAAAGAAAAAAGGAAAAATCTTCATCAACTTCGTAGGGAAATACAGTGTGACAAACTAGGACTTTTATCCCTAACAACCAATCATACCCTACATGTCATGTCATAAGTGCAAGGTAGAAAATGACACTGTTTTACTTTGTAAAGGTCCCAATAACAAGCAATGGTTATGTTATGATATTTGACAAATCAATAGATTTTAAATTGGAAAAGCAGAGAAGTCTAACACCTCTAATGTCTGGTAATGTTTATTTTGAAACACTTTTTTTTTAAAATCCATTGGTTCATTGCTTAACCTAATATTAAAATATACAGTCCATTTAATAATAGGACTAATTTAGAAAACAGTCATTCACTGCCTTCTATGTCTGTTTCCGACTCTTTAAAGCAAATCTGTCGTGACGCAAGGGCTTCCAAGGTTCATCAAATACGTGCAATGGGGGCGACAGCGCTGGAATGAGGGGACAGAACTTCACTTTTCCATATATGAATATGTGACTTTAAAGTGTACCGGAGACCTGCAAATGTAAAGATTTTTTACTTACCTGGAGCTTCTTCCAGCCCCATAAGCATGGATGCGGCCCTCGCCGTTCTCCCGCTGTCCTACGTTTGTCCGCAATCATCCCTGGTAACTGGCTCAGTCGGGTCCAGTCTGGGTCTTCTGCGCATGCGGGGACTCGGTAGATCCGGACTGACATGACTGAGCCAGTTACCAGGGATTGCCACTAAACGGAGGCATGTGGGAGGACGGCGAGGGACACATCTGTGCTTATAGGGCTTATGGAGCCCCGGGTAAGTAACAATTCTTTACATTTGAAGGTCTCTGGTTTACTTTAAGTCACTTTTACTTAAAGGTGCATTTGGGCTAAGCTTAATTGCAACTGATTGAACTTGATGGACAGATGTCTTTTTCAACCAAAGTAGCTTTTCTGAGTGTTTTTTTTCTTGCAACCCTTCCAATACAAGCCAAAAATTACTGTAACTTTTTTTGATGCTGCTGCAGGCCTCTTGGTAGCTTCTCTGACCAGTTTCCTCCTTGTTTTGAGTTTTTTTTTTTTTTAAGAGTCTGAAACAGACATAGAAGGCAGTGAATGTCTGTTTTATAAATTAGTCCCATTATTACTGGTAAATGGAGTGTATATTTTAAGACTATGTTAAGCAATGAACCAATATATTTAAAAAAAAAAAGTTTCAAAATAAACATTACCAGAAATTAGAGGTGTAAGGCTGGTTTCACAGTGGGACATTAAAGTCCCACGTTACAGCAGCCAGTAACGCAGCCTTAAGGTAGCCATACACTGGTCGATTTGCCATCAGATTCGACCAACAGATAGATCCCTCTCTGATCGAATCTGATCAGAGAGGGATCGTATGGCTGCCTTTACTGCAAACAGATTGTGAACCGATTTCAGCCTGAAACCGTTCACAATCTGTTGTGGTGGTGGTGGTGGTGCTGCCGCCGCTCCCCCCGCCCGCTGTCTTCTCCGCTCTGGTCTCCAGGTCCAGCATGCTTTACTTCTTTCTGCACGGCAGGAAGTTTAAACAGTAGAGTGCCCTCTACTGTTTAACCTGCTGAGCGGTCTGGACGAGCTCAGCTCGTCCAACACCGCCAGAGGCTGCCGCTCAGGCCCTGCTGGGCCGATTTCCACCAAATAAAAAGCAGCACACGCAGCCGGCACTTTGCCAGCCGCGTGTGCTGCCTGATCGCCGCTGCAGCGCGGCGATCCGCCGCGTGCAGCGGCGAAAGAGGGTCCCCCCAGCCGCCCGAGCCCAGCGTAGCCGGAACAAACAGTTCCGGCCAGCGCTAAGGGCTGGATCGGAGGCGGCTGACGTCAGGACGTCGGCTGACGTCCATGACGTCACTCCGCTCGTCGCCATGGCGACGAGGGAAGCGAAACACGGGGGGCCGCTCATTGCGGCCTTCCGTGTTATTTCTTGCCGCCGGAAGCGATCGGAAGATCGCCTCCGGAGCGCCCTCTAGTGGGCTTTCATGCAGCCAACTTTCAGTTGGCTGCATGAAATAGTTTTTTTTTAATTTAAAAAAAACCCTCCCGCAGCCACC
Organism: Hyperolius riggenbachi; assembly: GCF_040937935.1. NCBI lineage: Eukaryota > Metazoa > Chordata > Amphibia > Anura > Hyperoliidae > Hyperolius > Hyperolius riggenbachi. The sequence continues at coordinate 275,161,816 of NC_090647.1, forward strand.
CTGGCGATTTAATCAGAACGCCAGGGTGGTTAAACTTCCTGCCGGGCAGGAGGAACTGAAGCATGCCGGAGACCAACGCGGACACGGAGCAGCGGTGACCGGGGGTAGTCGTGCTGGCGGAGCAGGTAATGTATTGCCGCTCTATTGCGTCGGTCGTCGGGCAATCGAACGCCGCTAGCGACGCGCTCCCTACCCGCGGGCGATCGACGGTAATTTTCTGCACGGAGCGATCGACGGGATCGGACTAAATGGATCGAAATTCGGCGTGTAGCGCGAACGATTGGCTGCAGATTCGATCCCAGTGATCGAATCTGCTGTCGAAACGGCGGCAAATCGGGCCAGTGTATGGCCAGCTTAACTCACAGCACTGTAAAATCAATGTGCTGTTCACAGTGCACACGTTGCGTTACATAGTAACGCAGCACGTTTAAACATAGTGCTGCATGCTGTACATCGTACTGGGCTAAGCCACGTTAGACTGTTTGCACATGCTCAGTAATGTTGGAGGAGGAGGTCTCCCCTCCTCCTCTGCGGCCAGCCACACGGCTAATTAATGTTCACTGCACTGTGGTGACTAGTGGTGGAACTGTAGTGTTGTCCGGATCATGAACAAATCGTTCATTTGATCAGAATCTTTTTTGTGAGTCGAATCATCACAATGAAAGATTCGGTTCACAGTGGATGTCTGTCTGGAAGAAACAGGAACATACAGAATGTACAGTGCAGGGAAAGTCCTGTCCTGCTAGTCATTTCACCCAGTCTGCTTCCCTAGTAAAATGATTCAAATCATTCGGTTCAAAGATCCGGATCTTTTCAATGATCCGATTCAAATGATCCAAAGCCTTAAAAAGATCTGGACTTCCTATCACTAACCTGGAGCGGCTGCTTTGAGAGCTGAATAACGCAGCTCAATCTGACGTCCAACTTCAACACCACCATGCATTGCGTTATGCGACCTTAACGTCCCCTAAATGCAGCGTCTTGGTGTGAAAGTAGCCTAACACTTCTCTGCTTTTCCCATTTAAAAGGGAAATCTATTGATTTGTCAAATATTTATCATCATTTATCCATCTCCTGACTTGTGCACATCAACTACTTTAACCCTGAAATATTTTATCAATGCCTTGCATTCATAGTTCATGGTTTGTTTTCTGTTGCTCTACCAAACAATGGAATGCTCAATGAATACCCATCTTTAGGCAGAAGGAGTGAAATCTTATAAAATCATTTGACATATATGCAGCTACAGCACATGAATCATGAAGCAAGCATGATACACTTCTGCAGCAATAGGAGTCTAACCTACTGCAACATCACTTGCAGAGAACTGAAACTTTCTATTTGCATATGCACGAGGAGGTGGACTCTGGCTCTGCTTAAGAGGCAGCCCATATTTGCTATAAAGTTACACCCAGGTGAAATGTTCATATAGGACATGAAACACATCATTTGGAGGAGATGTAGCTGACAATGTTTAGCGCCCTCGTCTCCTGCATTCTGACAAATCACCCCATTCATACGCGTGTGGACCTGGGGCTTGGGAGACCACTGGGGAGTGCTTCAGAGGGACACCTTAACTGGCCAAAGGTGAACTTATTAGCTGGTGGACTTTGCCCTACAGCTTGGCTACCATGGATTCCGCAACATACTCTCCATGACTGGAACGTGGGGAGATCCCTCTGGCTTGACTTACATGTGCAGCTCTTGCAAGCAAACTGCTTTGCCCTCCCGTTTTACTGCTACTGATTTGTGCATTATTTCTACCTGGTCAAATAGCATCTCTAGCTTTGTGGCTGTTGCTTATCTAGGGGATCCCCGTTTCTTATGGACAGTCCAGGTTGAGTCAACATGAATGGGTTGTTTGTGGTGTGCTAGTATTGCTTACCGTGGCCACTGTACTGTAAGGTTTATTGTTTTTGAGTTTGTCATATTTATTATTCTACAGTGGATAGTTCATATAACCACTAACTCCTTTATTTTTATTTTTTTTTCCTGTTTTTAAATAATCCCAGTCAATCAGGAACTCACAGGTTATATCATAGTTGTGCGCACAAACTGTATGCCAATCCTTTAATTCCGCAATAGAAAAATGCATTTTTATTTCATACTAGTTCCCATTTTGTTAGGTATTTGTATATGTACTAATTGTGGTAGTGCTGCACGCTTAGCTCATGGGGGTAAATAACTTTTATCCCTTTTCTGATTGCATACAAACTATATTATTGATTTTTGGACTTCATTATTTTTGACCAAAAAACAAACAAACGAAAAAAAAAACTGGCAGAAGCTGTCCTACTAAAAGTGGACAACATTTGTGCATTTTTGAAACTGGAGAATGCATCAAGGTTAACATTCTATTTTTAGTGGTTCACCTACAAATAAATGTACACCATGTACACATATGTAAAAAAAAAAACTTGAGGACATCAGATGGATCAAAAGCAGATCATTTCATTTTGTGTCTGCAAACCAAACATGCATTGTGGACTAAAGCCCCATACACAAGCTCAACATATGTCTTTTATGCAGCACAATTATCAAACAACTTTTGTTGTGAAACAAGTTGAAACAACCAAAAAACTACTGATAAGATGTCAATCCAACAGTTGGATTGACATCTTATCAGTTGTTCAAAATATTCTAAAAGTGGATCCGTAACATCTACTATCTTGCTCAATAAAAGCAGATGTTTACAGCTAGTGCTGTGCCACCTCCTGTTCTTTAAACTTGAAGTCTTGGTCTTTGAAGGCCATGGTAACCCTCGGAAGGCAAGGCCCTGGCAAGCCAGACCTTTGTTGCTCTAGCATGAATGCTCCAGTAGACACTACAGAGCAGAAGGTGTCACAGGAGCTGGAGTTTTCAGTTGTTTCTTGTAATTTTCAAGTTTGACCTTACTCAATGCAAATGCATGAAGTATATATTATCACTTTTTTTTACCTTAATATTAGATCCATGTACTTCTGCCAGGAGGATTTGCTCAGGCTTCAAACAACAGAGCTCACTAAGCTGTTTCTTCAGGCCTGTGTACTTTTCATCCATGTTCAGCCTCAACCCATACCGTATGGGAGTTGTGCCATCTAATTTAATAACTTAAAAAAATAAATAAAATATAAGTATGTGTGTTAGCTTTAGAATCAAACAGTAAATAGCATATACCTAAATTTTCTCTGTTCTAAAGATTGTTAGAGGAGTGTTTGTTTTCTTGAAGCCCAACTTTAGGAAAACCAAAGAAAAAAAAATTAAAAAAATAATGTTCAGTGTCTATACACCTGTACCATTTGTGTACTTAAGTCATTAAACTACATTTTACACATGGTTTGTACCTCTCTTGTAATTATATGCGGTGTATTTTCAGTACTATTAGTTTGTGACATTTCTTATTGGGTTATAAACTGTCTGAACTGGTGTTGGCATTGTAAGGGGAAGCTCTGCAAGCAGCATTAGAAAATAGTTTTGGGCTGGAAGGAACTGGATGTCACATCAACTTTGACAAGAAATGGGAATAACCTCATTCAAATCTGTTTTTGTTTTGGCTGAAAAGAAAACGCCTGCATAAACTATGGTGGTATTGCGAGCAGCATGGTGATTGAGGTAGTTAGTGGCTAGCAATTTTGCCTTGAAATACTAGTTTCCCAGGTTAAATTTCTGTCTCGGGAACCATCTGGATGAAGTATGTAAGTTCTCCCTCTAGCACTCCAGTTTTGGCCCACATACACAAGCATACTGATATGTTAATTTATGCAGGAGAACAGAGGCGCCAAAAGGATAAAAGGAAGCTAAATGAGCTTAAAAACCAAATTCTTGGTAAATAGAGGAGGTAGTGGTGGACTTACTTCCTCCAAGTAGACACACAACGACTGTAGTAAACAGTCAATATATTTTATTTATGAACTCCAAATATGCAACGCGTTTCGCAGGTTTGATCCCGCTTCATCAGGCAATAACAACGGAGCAATAGCATATGTGGTCAGTAGAAGAGCCAGGCATCCCAGAAGTGCCTGGCTCTTCTACTGACCACATATGCTATTGCTCCGTTGTTATTGCCTGATGAAGCGGGATCAAACCTGCGAAACTCGTTGCATATTTGGAGTTCATAAATAAAATATATTGACTGTGTTTACTACAGTCATTGTGTCTACTTGGAGGAGGTAAGTCCACCACTACCTTCTCTATTTACCAAGAATTTGGTTTTTAAGCTCATTTAGCTTCCTTTTATCCTTTTGGCGCCTCTGTTCTCCTGCATAATATTGAGTCCACCCTGGGTGGAGGGTTGAACCCCTTTTTCTCATCTACAGAGAGCGACTTCTTATTCCTGAGTGGGGTCAGGAAAATCTCCCCACCTGCCTTTACAGTGGTTGCCTAATGGTAACCCTGGTTTGTGAGTATTAATATTTACTCTATCTAGTAACCATTTACCAGTACATATTACACTACTGGGGCTCTTGGTGTTCCTCGTTGATATGTTAATTTGTCATCCCTAGAGATGGTCAATGAATTGCAATCAATGAGTTGCAAATCTTTCCATGTTAATGCAAATTTGGTTGATCTTTGAATCTGCAAACTGAACATAGACAAATACACAGTTGCAGCCAATTTTGTTGTGTGTGCTTGTGCTATGCAGCAATAATTCACCTTTAAACCACTGTATGCACGTGCACACACGTCAGCTTTGTATCGTGGAAGCAGCTGCTGGAGAGATACGTAGAGAGCGCACTTCTCTTATGCCAGACTGGAGCCGACTGACGGAAGTGCAGGCACCTGGTTCCCGAAGCTGCGGGCAGCGGAGGAAGGCGGCGTGGGAGCGATCGGAGCGGATGGGGCTGGAGGAAGCCCCAGGTATGTATAAAATCTTTTTCATTTTACAGCTCTGGTACACTTTAAGCTTCATTATTACTGGTCAGTCTGTTGAAACAGATTACTTCCTAGGTATACAGTTTTAAAAGCCCTATTATCGTCTAGTAACATTTTCAAAAGACATGTTACAGTGTCTTGTACCACTATTTCAAAATGCGTATTACTGTCTTGTAACATGGTTTCCTAAGGCAACTTCAGCGAGTGGCGATTTTGGCATTGTATGAGAAATGTCAAATCATGCTGGCTGACATTTCTACAGGTACACACAACTTGTACAAAATGAATCAACTAAGCCTCAAAATATTATTGGTTGTTCATTTTCTGTTACACTAATGACATGTATAAAAAAAAAAAAAAAAAAACACCAACTGTAGGAAAGACAGCAACGCATTCTCTGGCAGATATAAACATTAAAATGCTATTTCCACCAACCTGTGATTTCCAGATGCATGTAACTGTCCATAGGAAGAGGCAATGAAAGGAAATTGAATGGGTCGAATCGGACGCTTACATGTCCACAGGTCTTGCATTTAACCTGAGACCTTAACTGTCCGTGAAACAAATCCACAACTATGGACTTGTTTCTTCTCAAGTGATTGTCCCATGCCTGAAAAATTGAGAACACTATGTATTAACTGAAGTGTTAAAGACAGTAATGCATAGCATTACCTCTACTGCACCAAACAGGCTAAATTCCAGGAAGCCTAACCAACACAAGCTGCATACAGAGATTTGAATATCACCTTCTGAAAAGAACTTTAGTGAAACGATTGTTCAAATATCTAGTGTACATGCTTCTCCTGACATCACTGGTTACTTATAAGTGATCTATTATGTTTGTTTTCTTACAACTGACCTCTATTTTGATTTTACAGTAGTCCTCACAGCAAGCTACAGTATTCTCCTTCTCCCCCTCCACTTCACAGAACACTAGAAGCTTTCCAAGCAGAAATATGTACAACAATCATTCCCAGCTAGATCTTTCCAGGCAATTATTATTTAACCACTTGAGGACCACAGTCTTTCTACCCCTTAGGCTAGTTACACACCAGGACGTTGCGTTTAGGGGACGTTATAGGGCACATAACGTGCCCCTAACGCAACGCCTGGTGCTCTCTGGTGTGGACGTCGGAGTGAGCTGCGTCGTGCAGCTCACTCTGGCGTCCGTGATGCGTACTCTTGGATGCATGCGGCATCACGTGGTCCCGCTCGGCCAATCGCCGCACAGAGCGGCTGCTCCAGGAAGTAAACACTGCACGTCACTGAGTGCAGTGAATATTAATTAGCCATGTGCCCGGCCACTCTCCCCTCCTCCCCAACATGACTGAGCATGTGCAAACAGTCTAACACGGCTTAGCCGCCTAGAACGCACAGCATGCAGCACTTTGCTGCGTTACAATGTAACGCAACATGGGCAGTGTGAATAGCCCACTTGTGTTACATTGCTGTGCGTTGGGGGAGCGTTACAAGCTGCACTAACGTGCGCCTGTAACGTCCCTGTGTGCAAGAAGCCTTAACCTGCCTGGCGTTCTATTAAGATCGCCAGGGAGGCTGCGGGAGGGTTTTTTTTTAATAAAAAAAAAAAACTATTTCATGCAGCCAACTGAAAGTTGGCTGCATGAAAGCCCACTAGAGGGCGCTCCGGAAGCGTTCTTCCGATCGCCTCCGGCGCCCAGAATAAACAAGGAAGGCCGCAATGAGCGGCCTTCCTTGTTTTGCTTCCCTCGTCGCCATAGCGACGAGCGGAGTGACGTCGTGGACGTCAGCCGGCCTCCTGACGTCAGCCGCCTCCGATCCAGCCCTTAGCGCTGGCCGGAACTTTTTGTTCCGGCTACGCTGGGCTCAGGCGGCTGGGGGGACCCTCTTTCGCCGCTGCTCGCGGCGGATCGCCGCAGAGCGGCGGCGATCAGGCAGCACACGCGGCTGGCAAAGTGCCGGCTGCGTGTGCTGCTTTTTACTCGAGCCAAATCGGCCCAGCAGGGCCTGAGCGGCAGGCTCCAGCGGTACTGGACGAGCTGAGCTCGTCCAGACCGCCCAGCAGGTTAAGGACCAGAGCCTTTTTTTTCCCATTCAGACCACTGCAGCTTTCACGGTTTATTGCTCGGTCATACAACCTACCATCTAAATGAATTTTCCCTCCTTTTCTTGTCACTAATACAGTTTTCTTTTGGTGCTATTTGATTGCTGCTGCGATGTTTAGTTTTAATTATATTCATCAAAAAAGACATGAATTTTGTCAAAACATGATTTTTTTTTAACTTTCTGTGCTGACATTTTTCAAATAAAGTAAAATTTCTATATACATTTTTGTCCAAATTTATTGTGCTACATGTCTTTGATTAAAAAAAAAATCCAATAAGTGTATATTGATGGTTTGGGTAAAAGTTATAGCGTTTACAAACTATGGTGCCAAAAGTGAATTTTCCCATTTTGAAGCATCTCTGACTTTTCTGACCACCTGTCAGGTCTCATGAAGTGCTAAAATTCCAGGATAGTATAAATACCCCCCAAATTACTCCATTTTGGAAAGAAGACATCCCAAAGTATTCACTGAGAGGTGAGTTCATAGAAGATTTTATTTTTTATCACAAGTTAGCGGAATTTTTTTTGATTTTTTTACACACAATTGTCCATTTACAGAGATATTTCTCCCACCCAGCATGGGTATGCGTAAAAATACACCCCAAAACACATTATACTACTTCTCCTGAGTACGGCAATACCACATGTGTGACACTTTTTTGCAGCCTAGGTGCGCTAAGGGCCCCAAAGTCCAATGAGTACCTTTAGGATTTCACAGGTCATTTTGAAGCATTTGGTTTCTAGACTACTCCTCACGCTTTAGGGTCCCTAAAATGCCAGGGCAGTATTGGAACCGCACAAGTGACCCCATTTTAGAAAGAAGACACCCCAAGGCATTCCATTAGGAGTTTGGTGAGTTCATAGAAGATTTTATTTTTTGTCTTAAGTTAGCAGAAATTGATTTTTTTTTTTCACAAAGTGTCATTTTCCACTAACTTGTGACAAAAAATAAAATCTTCTATGAACTCACCATACAACTAACGGAATACCTTGGGGTGTCTTCTTTCTAAAATGGGGTCACTTGTGGGGTTCCTATACTGCCCTGGCAGTTTAGGGGCCCTAAACCGCAAGGAGTAGTCTAGAAACCAAATGCCTCAAAATGACCTCTGAATAGGACGTTGGGCCCCTTAGCACACCTAGGCTGCAAAAAAGTGTTACACATGTGGTATCGCCGTACTCAGGAATAGTATAATGTGTTTTGGGGTGTATTTTTACACATACCCATGATCGGTGGGAGAAATATCTCTGTAAATAGACAATTTTGTGTGTAAAAAAAAAAAAAAAAAAAAAAAAAAAAAAATCAAAAAATTGTCATTTCCTTAACCTCCTTAGCGGTAACCCCGTGTGTGACACGGGGTAAGCCGCCGGAGGGTGCCGCTCAGGCCCTGCTGGGCCGATTTACTTCATTTTTTTTTTGCTGGACGCAGCTAGCACTTTGCTAGCTGCGCCAGCACCCCGATCGCCGCCGCCGCGCGCCCGATCGCCGCTATCCGGTGCGGCACGCCCCCCCCCCCCCCAGACCCCGAGCGCTGCCTGGCCAATCAGTGCCAGGCAGCGCCGAGGGGTGGATCGGGTCTCCCAATGACGTCCCGACGTCGCTGACGTCATTCCGCCCCGTCGCCATGGCGACGGGGGGAAGCCCTCCAGGAAATCCCGTTCTTTGAACGGGATTTCCTGATCGCCTATCGCCGGAGGCGATCGGCGGGGCTGGGGGGATGCCGCTGAGCAGCGGCTATCATGTAGCGAGCCCTCGGCTCGCTACATGATTTAAAAAAAAAAAAATTAAAAAAAAACTGCTGCGCTGCCCCCTGGCGGTATTTTTCATACCGCCAAGGGGGTTAAGTACCCACGTAAGGAAATCCCGTTCTGAACGTGGCGGGTAGCGGCGCATCGGCAGCGAGCGGCGGCGATCAGGACCAACACGCAGCAAGTAAAGTGCTTGCTGTGTGTTTTAAAAAAAATTGTGAAAATCGGCCCAGTGGGGCCTTAAAATTCATACATACCTTTAGTCTTAAGATATATACACGCTAGATTAAACCTGTCCACTTGGATGAAAATCTTGCATGTGTATTATAGACCCCCACACTACCCTATTGATTAAGGTTCCCCAGACTTTTTCGGTCAAGGGCCGGGTCAACATACTTCAGACTGCTGGGGGGCCGGAGTATACATAAAATGATGAAGAAAAACATTACATTGTACATAGGTATTGTAGACAGCTCCTATTAACATGTGCAGCCCTAATGTCTCCCATTTAACCAGACCATTTTAACATGTGCAGATAGTATGCCCCCCAACTCAGCAAGTGCAGTTATGTCACCAATACAAACTGCAGATATTGTGACCCTAACATAGCAAGTTATATGTGAGCCATAATGTCACCAAATGGCCTGCAGCACAATCCAAAGAAGTCTTTGCGGGCCAGACAAAGAAACATACCCAGGTGACAACCTGCCGTCCAACTGGACAAAAGTGAACGATTGGAAGCCAGTGAATGACTTCTTTCTGGCTTCCATGCAAAAGGGTACTGTCAGCACTGCTATTCTATATGTGGGCTCCCAATTTTTAAAGATGCAGTGGTACGCATATATAACTAATGCATTTTGTGTTTGGGGTGCCGGCAAAAAAGCCTCACGGGGCCGCATTCGGCCCACTGCTATAGATTCAGCATGCCGTACAGTAACCACTTGCCCATCCTTCTGCAAAGAATCAGGTGATGAAACACTTAAAAATTATGGGAGGGTATTTCATCAGCTTGTCAAACTAGTGCAGCACATGGTATAAGGATACCAGGATCTCGGCACAGGAGCTGTGCACTTGAGGGTTTTTTTTTTTTGTTTTTTTTTACAGATGGAGAAGTGAACTGTCAGGTTTGTTGCTACTGTTTGTTTCAACTGACATGAACTATTTATCCTTCTCATCCTAGAGATCCTAAAGATGCATACACTGGCCTCAATTCACGGAGCATTATCAAATGTTTATCAAACACTTTAGCAAACGTTTGATAATTTACCTCATGGGTAAAACCTCATTTTAAATTCACTAAGGTGTTATATATATATTGAATGTTTTACCGATAAAAACGTTCAACAAATATATAACACCTTAGTGATATTTTACCCATGAGGTAAATTATCAAACGTTTGATAAAGTGTTTGATAAACGTTTGATAATGCTCCGTGAATTGAGGCCACTGCCTCCAGAGATTTGGACTCTATCCCTTCTATTCTATTCCCGAAGGAATAGAACACACATGCTATTCTTAATCAGTGGTGATCCAGTAAAAGTCTGATTTCTGTACTATATTAAAGGCCCCACCTCTGCAGCCACTTCCCAGTTTGGCCGACCATCACTGTCCTTGAGCTCGACATATGGTTTGTCATGTACTCTGTTAAGATCTTCGTGAAGACCATCCAACAGAAAAGCAAGAAGTTCTTGGGAGTCCTGCTGCTGAAATCCATTGAAACGAGGGGCATACTTTGCTATTGTCCACTGGGGAAAAAAATAACAAGGTCATAGGTAAAAATAAGCAGTGTATTTTCAGAACAGATTAACTTACACAAACAAAATTTTGTAAGGTTCGAGCCCACAAACGCAGTTGAGTCTGCTTTTCAGCATCTTTAACGTTAATGTGTAACTGAAAAGCGGACACAACTGCGTTAGTGGGCTCAGGCCCTAAATATAACAGTGTTCTCCTCAGGCTCTTTTAGCCGGGTGCTCCACCCGGCTAGATTTGGTGACCACCCGGCTGTCATCGGCTCACCTCCTCACCTCCTCCTATGCTGTAAGCAGAGTTGCCCTGCATTTTCATCTCAACCCACCCGGCTACTTTTTCATGCCACCCGGCTGGAAAAAAATTCTGGGGAGAACACTGTATAAGTAAGAGAAGGCTGATTTAATTTTGCTGCTTGTCCTCCACACTGGGTCATTATAAATACTATGCTTTCATTTCGCTTGAACTTTTGTGCTGGCTGTATCTCACATGACTGCATGTTACTGAACTACAAAAGTCTTCAATGAATTGCTCCTTTCTACTACTTGTATACTCCGTACACAATACGCTCTCTATAATTAAGAAAATATAAAGAGATAAACATTTGCCAAGATATTGTTATGCCTCTCTACATTACAGACAATTTGAATGCTTTCATAAGTTTTCCTGTGTTCAAATCACAAACCCAGTCTTGTACCTCCCATGCTGTTTTAAACGTTTGTCCAAGTAATTGTATGTTTAAAATTAACACATTAAATCATCACTGCTCTTTAAAGGGACACTGAGCAGGTTTTAAAAAACACAATTTGGACTCACCTGGGGCTTCCTCCATCCCACCGTAGCCTGCAAGGACCCTCGGCATCCTCTCGACCCCTCTCTCGGTCCCGCAGGTGGCTCCATTAATCGGCAGCCTCTACCTGAAGTCACCAGTACGAGTCCCTCGCAGCACACGTTACGCATCCTCACACCGCCCACTACGCATCATGCCAGGCGTGCGAGAGAGTCTTGTGCGCGCACGGTTCAAAGTAAGAGAACCGCGCATGCACAGGACACGGTGATGACGCATAACGTGTGCAGCGGGGACTCATACTGGCGACTTCAGGCAGAAGTCGCCGATTAACTGAGCCGCCCTTTGGGGGGAGGGGTCGAGGCAAAAGAGAAGAGGCGAGAGGTCACCGGGGGAACTCGCAGGCTACGAGGACAACTGAAGTGGGAGGGATATGCAGGCTGCAATATTTATTTCCTTTTAAGCAATTCCAGTTTCTAGGCTAACCTGTTATCTATTTGGTTGCAGTAGTGTCTGAATCAAGCCAGAAACAAGCATGCAGCTAATCTTGTCAGATCTGACAATAATGGCAAAAACACCTGATCTGCTGCATGCTGGTTCAGGGTATATGGCTAAAAGTATTAGAGGCAGAGAGAATCAGCAAGATAGCCAGGCAACTGGTGGTGTTTAAAGTGAAATAAATATGGCAGCCTGCACATACCTTTCACTTTAGTTGTCCTTTAACTGCATTTCTCTTTAGCAAACACACTGCTTTAGAAACATTCTGTGAATTCTCTCACATGAAATTTGCTTTGACATTCTCCTAATGCATCCCAGAATGCTTTTTCTGTACAGTGTTTGTATTTTTGCATCAAAATAAAATTCTGTCAAAGAAAATCTGAACATGTTCTAACTTTCCAATAACGTTGAATAGAATAGTTTGTTCAGACTTGGAGCCATATGCAATTGATTTTATCTATAAAGTTTTCTCCTAGGAGATAATTTTTCATCTTCTGTTTTAACTAACTTTTCAGCAATCTGCAATTGAAAAAGTACTAAAATATAGGTGAAAAAGTACTGTCAAAATTATTGTGAGTATTGTGTTTCTTGCAGGTGGCTTAAAAGCTATTTTATTACGAAGGTGTGAAAATTTCACCTTGGGGGGATGTGATCAGCAACAGGGGGACAGCAGACCACCGAGGGAAGCCTCAATAGGATCCTGAGGCTTACCTCTCTAAGTATCTGATTTTGATCTGATCTCGGGTACACTTTAAGGAGCATAAGTCCAATAAGGTTTTAAAAAAAATACTGTCTAAAATTTTTATGCATAAGTCCCTGGATTATAACATAATAACTTGAGCATAAATTACCACAAGCTACTGGGCCCTGATTATTGTTAAAGGGGTGATTACTAATGACCGATAAGAGTTAGCAGAAAGGGGTACCTAGTAGGAAGGCAACAACATTTTTCTCCCTCAAAACAGCATAACCACTGCTGGTGAACATAGCAGTTCTTCAGACACTACTTGCCCTGTTGAGGTGTTTGGTAATGTAAAGCAGAAAGGTAAACTTTATGGCGCTATCCGATTGCACACATTATGGTGCACTGTGCATCACCCAATGAGAATAAGATGAAGTGGCCAGGTAATAATTGCAGTTACATCGTTCCATCAGAAGTGCGGAAAACAACAATTAGGCTTGGGGCTTAAAGTGTACCTGAGCTGGGAATAAAAAAAAAAAAAATATTCTCCCTCCTCCGCCACCTGGTTCATCCGCAACTGTCCCTGGAAAATATTCCAATCAGGCTAGTCGACGCAAACGCAGTCAGGCGCCAGTCCGGCAACATGAGAGTGCGCACGGCTGGGCCACGCATGCGTAGTTGGCCCTGGACTGGAGGGCTTTCCAGGGCCAATTGCAGAACAAACAGAAGGCGGAGGAGGACAGCGAAGGAGCGATGAGCTTGAAGGGGGCTGGAGGAAGCCCCAGGTATGTATATTTTTATTTCCTGCTCCATCTCAGGTTTACTTTAAACCTCGTACACATAAATGAGGAATGTCACCTGGCAGGGATCAGTATTCAACACACCTCCAAGACGACCACTGCCTTACTAAAGAAAGTGTGGGCAAAGATGTTGGCTAGACAAGCCAAGCATGTCTACAGACCTAAACCCTACTGAGCATCTGTAGGGCATCTTCAAACGAAAAGGTAGAGGAGCACAAGATCTCTAACATGCACCAGCTTTGTGATGTCGTTATGGAGCAGTGGAAGAGGTTTTAAGTGGCAACCTATGAAGCCTTAGTAAACTCCATGCCCAAGAGAGTTAAAGCACTGCTGGAAAATAATGGTGGGCACCCAAAATATTGACAATTTGACAGCAATTTTGATATTCTTCAAGTAGGGATGTACTGACTTGCTGCCAGCAGTTTAGACATTGATGGTTGTGAGGAGTTTCTTTGTGGGACAGCATATTTACACTGTTATACAAGCTGTACACTGACATTATTTCAAAGAGTAATTTCTTCAGTGTTGTCGCATGGAAAGATTTATTAAAATATTTACAAAAATGTGAGAGGTGTACTCACTTTAGATACTGTAGGTTATTTGGTTCTCTCGCTCTCAAAAACAAAACAAAAAAAAAACCCCCACAAAGAATAGCTAAGATCAACACTAGAATATTCTGGAATTTCTCACAACAGCACTGGTTTGTAATATACACAGTATGCAATATTGCAAGTTGTACCCTTAATTTAAGTGGTGCCACATTCTTCTGAGTCCCACTCCACAGCTCTTGAACCAAATCGCCATAACACTTTGCCATATGTCCTTTCATTCCTATGGGGTTTGTTCTAGAGAACAGGACAGGATAGTTTATTGTTAGGTAATGAGATATACATACCGTACATACATGCATGCAAGCATACACACACATTACATACATAAATACATACATATATATATACATATACACACACACACACACTTACATACACACACATATATATATGTATTTCTGAAGTGCAATATAAATTAAAGTGAGCCATTAAAGTGAATCTTCCATGACAACACATTAAAGTTAGTCAACATTCTCCTGCTTAATTATTTTAGTGGACCCACAGACTGAAATGGATGCAGCACAAAGCCCATCTTTATTCACAGAGTGATGGAGATTCCCACCCAACTTTCCACTTTATAGGTTTGCTGTAAAAATGTTGCTTTGAATTTCAGAGGAAAAATCCTGAAAAAAAATGTCTTGAATAACCATTGTTCATTTTACAAGTGCCAGTTGTGACCAAGACACACTGGGAACATAAGCCAGTGAAGTTGAATAGGCAGGACCTGGATCCTAGTTTTTCAACATTTAGGGAACATACATAAAACAGATTTTTGTCATCCAAGAAAATCATAGTGGCGATAGTGGTTACAGTGTGATTTCTCCTTATTATTCCACCATAATTGATACATATGGACCAGTCACTACGGCATCTGCCAACTCTTCCTTCCTTGTCTAAAGCACAGATGATACCGCTCAGCAGACAGCTAGCCAGCATATCTGTAAAGCAATTTTTCCTAAACTATCAATCTAAATTTGTTCAGAAGACAGCAAGCAATGGGCAGCGCTCACAGGCTGCAAGTGAAGTGAAAGCTCCAGAGATATGCCCAGCCCCTTGGGGCTAAATACACACCTTGAATACAAATCAGATTCAAATTATGTGCTAACACTAATCTAAATTCTAAAATTTGAATGCAAGCTGACACCCCTGGGGTGTCAGCTTGCATTCAAATTTTAGAATTTAGATTAGTGTTAGCACATAATTTGCATCTGATTTGTATTCAAGGTGTGTATTTAGCCCCAAGGGGCTGGGCATATCTCTGGAGCTTTCACTTCACTTGCAGCCTGTGAGCGCTGCCCATTGCTTGCTGTCTTCTGAACAAATGTGTATACCATTTATGGCTAGCTGCACCAGGTAAGGATTATGGTTTTAATTTTAGACTAGCTAGGGTTCACTGTTGGATATGTTTCACTGCTGAATATGTTTCACTGTTACATTAGTTTGAGGTTTTAACCTTTTTTTTTTTTTTTGGACAATTTTCATTGTTTGAACATGCTTCACTTTTTTATATGTTTCACTGCTAGATTAGTGGTTAGTTTCTCTCCTATGGGGCACGTCACCGCCGTTGGAGAGTCTATTAGGGATAATTTGTGCACAACTTATGCTGAAGCTAACGCCCCCCTTTACTGTACCTGTTTTGAATGCAAGGTGTGTAATCTGCCCGTTATTTGAGCTCTGCATACCTGTGCAGGTAGTCAATTCAGGTGCAGCTTCTGTTTGGAAGCGCTGCCATTTCCTTCTGCTGTATCAATCTAAATTACCAAGAACCACCATCGTTGGCCTTGTAGCCAAGAATGACTATCTGGCCTACCGTCAAGAGGTTGATACAGTATGCTACTGATGCAAGAACAAACTAGTCCTAAACAAACCCTAAACCACAAAGATGATCATCAACTTCAGGAAACGTTCTCTTAAACCGCCACGGATTTACATTGACAGTACTGAAATCGATAAGGGAATCCTGTGTTCCTCTCCTGGGCACAACCATCTTGGGTGACCTGAGATCTAGGGCTAAGACCACTTCTACCCAAAAGAAAGCCTAGCAAAGGTTATTACTTTGTCAACTTAAAAAAAGTTCCATATAGCCCAGGAGCTTCTGAGGTGCTACTACTCCACCACTAATGAATCTGTACTCTGTTTATCCTTCGTGGTCTGGTTAGCTGGCTCCTCAAATCAGCAAAGAGGATCATTGGGAATTCCCTTCCCCTTTTGACCTCATCTACAACTCCAGCCTGTGTTCCAGAGCATTAAGGATAGCTACCATTAGCTCCCATCAAGGCAATCGCTTCTTCAGCAGGCTCCCCTTAGGTTTGAGGTACCAGGCCACCTCCACCAGGACCTTAAGGCACAGGAACACATTATTCCCTTCCCCTGTCAAACTCCTGACCTCACTCCACCCCCACCCCAGGATCACCTCCTCCTTTTCACCCTTAAGTTGCTGTTGCCCACTGCTTGTCGATTCCTGTCACTGATGCACTGTTTTTGGTTTCCGATGTATTGTTTATCTCCACCTTTCTGTTATTGTACATTGTCTCGTTCCTACTTTAAGCCTTGTATGTTTTAGCTATGTGCCAAAACTAATTTCAGGTACAAGTTATATTGAAATTCAATGGGCCAGACATGAGGGTGGAATTCTGATTCATAGCCAGCTTCAAAGCTTAGGTTTTATTATTAAGCAACATACACATACCATACTTAAAAAAAAGCTTAAGAAAAAGCAACACATTTGATTACCTGTTTAGCTCATAGAGATGCCTCCCTGAGATGAAGTATTTCGTTAGAGGCTGAGTGTTACTGACACACTGGATACTAGAGTTCATAAAGCATGTATTTCCCAAATTGCTGAGACCTGTTGCTCCCTTTTCAGTGGGTACTGTGAGAAGGAAAACAGCTAATCAATAAAACCTTAAAGTTTTGAATGCTTCACACGAGACACCGCAATAAAAAAATAAAACTGCAGAATGTGGTCCAGAATTGTGTTAGGGCCCAGACACACTCTTGTATTGATGCTCTGCCATGCAGTGGGGCATAGGGTTTACAGAAAAGCATGGCACTGCTCTCTATGCGGAGCTGGCTCCTTTAAACTGTACACAGAAATACATGTAGATGTGAATTCTAAGAATGCACAGCATAAACGTGTGCCCATCAGACAGTGCTGCCTATGCTGAAACGCATTGCTGAAATCAGCTGAGCAATGGGAAAGTGTGATGAGTACCGAAACAGTTATCACAAAACAAATGAAGCGGCATCAAAGCACTTGACCTCCAGAACAGACTCCAGAACACCATACTGGGGAGAGGTCTATTACCTGCAGGTCTGGTCTGCTGCCAGCAATATCAGACCAGTTAGTAATGATTATTTTCAGCCAGAAGCAGTTTCCTAATTCTTCATGAAGACAACCATTTAGAAAGGTGTGCAAAACCCCCAAAACAAAACACTTTTTTTCACAGAAAATGGCAATCAAAGCAATGACACTTATAAGGCTATAGTGTTACTTGTTTGGTAATTTTTTTTCCGCTCGGGACAAAGGTCAAGTTATCCCACTATGCAGCTTCCAAACAAGCAGCCCTTCTCCCCATCACATTTTACAAAAACACTAGGTGGAGCAATGCTGCTTGTGCGTAAACAGTATTGCTATAAAAGTACCAGTAGGGATTATCATGTCACATGTTGCATTGTGCATAGGATACTAGGGGGGAAGAGTATTTCATAGCTGAAATTTCATATACCTGGTAAACATTGCAAGGATTTCCTTAAGCAAACTATTTGCACCCATTACAAATAATTACAGTTTTAGTTTATCTATTCCTCAAATTTCCATTTTAGTAAACACCATTAATACAAAGCCCATTAATCAAATACTTCTAAGCACATACATACCTTTGTGCCTGTCTATTTTGCTACTGTTTGCAATAAATGACATTTCTTCAGGCCAGCTCATGTCTTTGTTGCGAACTGGAAAGACATCATAGTATTAATACCATATACCATGGCAAAGTAACTTCTTACACAGTTATACAAATCTGCTACCAAGCCTTTCTATTCTGATGTGTTGTGGCAGTTCACTGTATTCATGTGCCTGCAGGACAAACAGCCCTGTCCTACATTCAAAGTTTTACTGACATTAAGAGGCCTATGAATATGTTACTCCATGTATTTATAAATTAGCAAAACATTAGAATGGTGATTTGCAGTAAGAAAAAAACATTCTAATTATTTTCACGAACTGTTAAAACTAGAAAGCAAAATATATATACCTTCTATAACCAAATGCTGCTCATCCTGGATTTTCAAATATTCCAGTCTATGATCTTCATCATCCAAAAGAGTGAGGTAGTTCTGATAAAAAAAAATAAAAACATTTCTTAACGGCAAATAATCAAAAGCTAGATCCTGTATAAACAGAAAACCTCTAGGCAGGGCCTGCGCTTCCATAGGGGCAAAGTGGGCAATTGCCCTAGGTTTTCTTCAGCGTAGCTACTCACCCGTTTCTGCTGGCACACCCCTCAGCTATTCCGTGTGTTCCTGCCTTCATCCCCATTCGCCACATTTCCTCAGTGACCCCGCTGCATGCTATTACATAATAACATGCATTATCGTCTGAGGATGAAGACCGGAATGCATGGACTAATGGAAGAGCGAGTCATCAGGGATAGGTGAGCCGCTACAATGACAAAAATGGGGCCCTGGGGACTACAATAGAGTTGGAGGCTGGACCTGGGAGAACCCAGCAGTTGGTTTGTTGGCCTTGGGGGTATTAGTCAGAAATAAAAGGCCCCTAAAATGCTGCTTATGGGGAATGTGGGTTGAGCCCCCTCCTAGGTTAATTTTGCCCTGAGGCCCTGATGCAAATAGAAACATCCCTCCCCATCTGCAGGTTCCACCAGGTCACTAGTAATTACACTACCTGATGCAGAGTAATATGCAGTGAGGCAGACCTGAGGGAGCTCGATAGCTAACACTTCTGCATTCCAGTCACTGTCTGTCCTCTCTTCAGTCACTGCCTCTTGTGTGCCCCTCTCTCCTTTGGGTGTGCTACTATGTCTTCTGGGTTGGATCCACTACCAGTATTAGGAAGGCTTGACCACAAGTAGTCCTCTGCATTGGTCACAGATAAAGTCTATGGCAAACTTTACAAGGTAACTTTGAAGGAGCACATCAGCTTTGTCAATTATACTCATTACGACTACACTTAAAGAACCCAAGGTGGGTTCTAAGAATTCTATTAGCACACAGAGGCTGGGGCTGCATATAATTCGCAGCCCCCCCCCCCCGACCCCTGTGCTCTGCTGGCCCCCATAAATCAAACGCCGTGCTAGTGACACGCCACGAGTCGCTAGCAAGCTGTTTACATTCCCACTGTCACTCTCCGCCACTCCAACGCCTCCTCTATATCGCAGCACCCCGCCTACGTCCATTCCCTCCAATCAGCGGGGAGGGAAGGGGCGCAGGTAGGGAGCAGAGATATAGAGGAGGCGAGGGCGCGGCGGAGAGTGACAGTGTGAATGTACACAGCCTGCTATCAACACACTCTGTTTTATGGGGGCCAGCAGAGCGCAGGGGGAAGGGGGGGCTGGGGGGAGACATTATAGCAACAGAGGCTGAGCATTATGTGCAGACCCAGCCTATGTGTGCTAATAGGATTCTTAGTACCCACCTCGGGTTCTCTTTAAATGATAGAGACGCTTCAATTATCAGAAATTTTATGATAATGGCAGTCACCTGTATGAAAGAAAAGGCACCTTGGTATCAAACAGATGCACATAGGTTGCAAACAGAATTGGTAAAGGGAATTAACAGAGCATGAACCTGAGGTTAGTGCAGACTCCATGCTTTTTCATGCTTCGTACTTGTAACCAGTATGATCCTTGCTCGTAAACCACTGTCTAGCAGCCACAAAAAAATGGCCCTACAGAAAAGGTAAGTGTAACCCTCATCTACTACGCAAATCTAGGCTTTCATGCACTATCCATAGATCAAGCTTTTTTCATAATTTTTAAGAAAAGCAAAGCTGTCCAAGTACCTCACTATTATATAACCACAACCGCATATCTTCTTCTTTGATGCGCAGACGTTGGGAAAGATACTCATGGATCTCTTTTATGGTCTGCATTCTGCTAAAGCATCCAGTATACGCCAAGACTCTCTTCAAAGGAGCATTTGGAGATGGCACATTTCCTGTTTTTTTTAAAAAGAAATGTTAATTCTTACAAAATTCAGGTATCATTTATCCAATCATATACATGATACATCTACATTTGCAAATAGAAAAAAAATATCTTTGAAACCTACTACAACCTACTAGAAAACTTTGGAAGCAGAGTTGCCTGACATACACAGACAGACACATGTGCTAAGAAAATGAAGGGAAAAGCACTAGTTCCACCAAAATATCCAGCATAGTAGTCAACAGTGCAATCCGTTCGATTCCAATAGTGTTTTGGGATTTAAGGGAACTAAATTCCATTTGTCATTATGTTGGAATGCTCGGTGCTTAAAATCAAATGGAAGCCGAAAAATCCTGGATCATCTATTTATTACAATTGGTCACTGATATTTGCATGGTAATTTTTTCACTTCGTGTGATGTCAAAGCAGACATTTTTATGTGATGTAAAAGCAGACATTTTTGGTTTCCCTCTTTTCTATTCTCTTTGTTCAGATCAGTGCTTTTTCTAATGCGATACCTCTATAAACAAATACATCAGAATGGCGTTCAGCAAAAATTATACCCAACTATCAGGCACTTGACAGCGACAGCAGAAATACACACATTTCCTAAGTCAAATGGCAAGATCACGTGATCATGTTATTGCCAATACAGAACACTGACATTTATGTACACATCAGCAAACTTGCAAGTCATGTGATTATCTACACCAACATTATGAGTTGCTTCATTGAACCCTGACTACATGCCCCAATTCAAACTGCAACTTGTGCGAAGACAAGAATTAACAAACATAACCATACATTACTTCTATTTATTAAAGCTCCTCTCTAAATGTTAGTCTGTAACTAAACTACATTAGATCTGTTAAAAAATCTATTAAAAACATTTCTTAATATATTCTAACTGATGGTTAGGGGTATTAAAGAAAACTTCTGTGCCATTATTATTCACTAGAAGAGTTTAAACGCTTCTAGACCATTTTGTGTTTCAAAATTCAATTTAAAAAAAAAATAGACTAGAACAATCCCAATACCCCAAAGTTAGAAACCTGTGGTTTCTTAGCTTTTATCAGAGCCCTTTGTCACATATTTAATTCCACATAGTGTTACTGTATTAAATATTAAATGGGGCCTGTATTTTTCAGAGATACCCATTATTGTTTTTTGTCCGTTAGTATTTACAGTAATTAACATTTTTGCTGGAAAATGCATTTAAATAAAAATACTAGAGTCAGTCTTAAGACTTACATTTTTACTAATAGACTTTTCAATATGCAAAAACTCAGTCATTCCACATTTCTATACCAACTCCTAAAGCTCTCCTACCTATTATATTAAACCTATTCAATTTTACTTAATGAAAAAAATACAAACATTAAAAACAGACTATTGCTATTGGAAAATGTACAAAAATCACTTGATATAGCAAAGATATAAAAGATTTAATGGAACATGCAATATCATTACCCTTATTTCACATAAAGCCACGCAAGACGGCATTCTGAGTAGCAAAGCAACAATGTTACCTTAACTGTACCCCACATTGTACCACAATATCCCTTAAAAAAGAAAAAAGCAAATTTTCAGCAATTACGGGTAAGAGGATTAGTTGTAAGATTACAGCAAGAAAGCTTCCTTTTATTAAAAAAAAAGCCACAATTAATCACCGATTTGACATTAATTAGTGCACAGCAAAAAGAAAATAAAAAGTTACCAAGATTCATTTGAAATTAAACAAGCTCTTATTTTTGCTTTGGACAAAAACTGTAAAATTTATGGATGGATGAAAACTATATACCGTATATACTCGCATAAAAGGTGACTCGCATATAAGCCCACCCCCCAACTTTGACCTGAAAAACCAGGGAAAAATGATTGACCCCCATATAAGCCGAGGGTAGGAAATGCTGGATTGGTGCAGGCCGCGTGATCCCCCCAGTGTGTCCCAGTATAGCTAGTATAGTACCCAGTATGGGTAGGTAGTGCCTCAGTATAGCTAGTATAGTGCCCAGTTTAGCCAGTATAGTGCCCAGTATAGGTAGTATAGTGCCCAGTATAGGTAGTATAGTGCCCAGTATAGGTAGTAAAGTGCCCAGTATAGGTAGGTAGTGCCCCAGTATAGCTACTTTGGGCCCAGTATAGCTACTTTGGGCCCAGTATAGCTAGTAAAGTGCCCAGTATAGCTAGTAAAGTGCCCAGTATAGGTAGGTAGTTCCCCAGTATAGCTAGTATAGTGCCCAGTATTGGTAGGTAGTGCCCCAGTATAGCTAGTATAGTTCCCAGTATGGCCAGTATAGTGCCCAGTATAGGTAGGTAGTGGCCAGTATAGTGCCCAGTATAGGTAGGTAGTGGCCAGTATAGTGCCCAGTATAGGTAGGTAGTGGCCAGTATAGCGGTCCCCCGCTGCCATTACCTGCTTAGGCAGCGGCTTCCTAATCCGGGTTCCCCTCTCATGTTGCGTATAAGTGATCACAGCAGCGCGCCCGGCGCTGCTGCTGTGACGATGCAGGGGGCAGGAAAGAGCGGCTCCCTGTAGCGGCGATGTGTATCGCCATTACCAGGGGAACCGCCCTTTCCTGCCCCCTGCATCGTCACAGCAGCAGCGCCGGGCGCACTGCTGTGATCACTTATACGCGTCATGAAAGGGGAACCCGGATTAAGAAGCGGCCGCTGCCTAAAGCAGGTAATAGCAGCGGCGGCCGTGGGGGGGGGGGGGAGCGGGGAGCGCGGACCACCGACCACCAGGAAACACTCACATACAAGCCGACCCCCCAACTTTTGACCCCCTTTTTGGGGGTCAAAAATTCGGCTTGTATGCGAGTATATACGGTAAAGCCATATGATCAAAGGAAATTGTTGCGCTCTACTACCGATAAATAAAATATTAAACTATTTCTTTCCAAAATTGTGCTGAAAAGGGCCCTACAGAAAAAAAACATTTTTCTCTAGATTAGGCAAAAGAAGATAGCGTGCCTGTGCTATACTTTTACATATCTTCAATGAAACTGGGGTGGAGAGGGGCAAATTACTTAAATTAATTTAGGACAGCAGATTAAAGAGGGTTTTTTTAGCGACCACCTTTAAGTAGTGGTCAACAGAAATACATATTTTGCTTTAATAAGTTTCAGGGAGCTGGCCACTAATAATAAATATACCCCATACTGCACCAGCTTTATGCACGGTGCCATCACATATTTCCCCATAGAGAATTTTAGATTGCAGTCAATACCATTATATTCTCCAAAAGTTTGCTACTGAAAGGGAAGATGACACCACCAACTTATTTTGGAAAAATATAAGTATTAGCCAGGTTTTTCTTAACTCTCTGTTGGTCTCTGCTCCTCTTCATGTGAGATTTTCTGCCTTATGGGACTACTACTGTATTAGTTCATGGTTAGCATTAACTTGTGAGAAGCTAATAAAGGAAGTCAGCTCAATACTATCTCAATAATAAGCTACAGCTATAATAAGGCTATAATAAGCTATTGGTTGTATCTTAGGGCTGTTTCACACTGAAGGTTATTCCATGGCATTTGCACTGCGATTGAAAATTGCCATCAAATCACTAATGCAGTGGCTCCGAATGGGAGCATTCATACCGCAGTGTTGGCAATCACAAAAGCCCTGCGTGCCACCCTTTGGGAGTAATTGTAAACAACAAACAAAAACATCTGTGATTTTGCCAACATTTTTCATGTTCATTCCTAATGCATGCTACACTTTTGGGACTGCAAATGCTGCAGTGTGGATGCGCCCATACAGAGCCTATGCAGTAGCGATGTTCACCCACGGTGTGAAACAGCCCAAAACCCTATTCAAAACAACAAAATAATAATTGGGTGGATCTGGTTTTTCTAAATTCTGAACAGGTAAAATTATTGTATACTAAAAACCATCAGCACTATAGTTACTGAAAAAGGTGGTGCTAGGACATTTTCACTAGTAGGAAAAGATTTTTGTTGTACAATTTGGAGGCTGGAATTTAGGAGATAAGTGGTGTTCACTCATGATGGAATATTTGTTAAGAATACAATTTAGAAGGGGTTTACAATTACGGTTTGAAGAATGTTATCTGCATACAGAGGCTGGATCTGCCTATACAGCCCAGCCTCTATTGCTATCCCAAACCCCCCTAAGGTCCCCCTGCACTCTGCAATCCCTCATAAATCACAGCCACGCTGCTGACAAACAGCTTGTCAGAGCTGGCTGTGTTTATCTCTATAGTGTCAGTCTGCTGCTCTCCACGCCTCCTGCAGAACTCTGGTCCCCGCCTGCATCCCTTTCCTCCCTGCTGATTGGGGGGAAGGGATGGGGGCAGGGACCGGAGCTATGCAGGAGGCGGGGGAGCAGCCGAGACTGACACTACAGATGTAAACACAGCCTCACAACACGGCTGTGATTTATGGGGGATTGCAGAGTGCAAGGGGACCTTAGGGGGGTTTGGGATAGCAACAGAGGCTGGGCTGTATAGGCAGATCCAGCCTCTGTATGCAGATAACATTCTTTAAACACACCTCAGGTTTTCTTTAAGCTCCAGGCACCCTGCAAATAATTAGAATTTGCAGGATTTATATACGAGATATGTTTTTGTTGTGCATGATCTCAAGTGATAGCCCCACCAATTGAGAATGCAGTTTGCAGAGGTAGCAGGCATTACAGTGGCGTGAAGACTATACCATCTCATTCTTGCTGCATTCTTACATTACCTCTGGGTAAATGCTGAGGAAACATTCTCAGGCTCATCATACCCATATTCACCCAGATGTTAGACTGCTGTTGGCGGGTCACCGGCTGCTGTCTCAAAAAAAGCAAATAGCGTGGAAAGAGTTCCAGTTCTGGAAGGTTCGTTTTACTATTTTTTATTACCTATAAAGAAAAAACAAAAACAATTGTTATATACTGTCAAACTGTATTTAACTTGTTAAAGAATTAGGAAACAAACCAAATACAGATTATTTGTATGCTCTATATACAAAGTGACATGAAGTCTAGCACTAAAGCCTGCACGGAAATATTAAGAACAAACAATAAAAAAGGTTTGTTTTTTCTTTTTTTCCCCACCCTTTAAATTGTAACCTTAAGCACTTTGCATTCCAGTGTTTTTACCCCTTACCATTTTTTTTTACAATTTTGTCATTGACTTTTTTAGGACATTCTAGGCTGTCTCTGGGTAATATTTTTCCCCCTCAAAAAAGTATGTTATAGGCATTTTACAGGGTAAAAGAAAAAAAAGACGCAAAAGCAGAAAATACACTTTTTATCATCCTACCTAAATTTCACATGACAATTGCCTTTGCTAAAACACTTCAAATTTATTATTTGGCTCTTCCCGGTTAAACTGATACCCCAAATACCTTATTTCATTACTAGTTTGGCATGTAGTAGATCATTTTTTACTACCCTATGGGTCTGTAGTGATCGGATCTGATTGCTAGAGTGACAGTTTGGGGGCCCAGATGCCATACAGATACACAGCTAGGCAATGGCAAAGAAATGCATCTTTATATTACTGGGGCTCAGAACCTGGACTGGACTGAAAGGAGACTAAAAATCCCAACAAAGTGCAAACTGGTGAGAAAAAAAGCACTGCATTTACCCAGACCTCAGAAGATAAAAAAGGATTCCTGGCGGCGCGGATTGGTGAGCTTAAGCACGCACTCTACATGCTGCCCAACTCTGGTTGCTGGGGTGTTACTTTTGTGCATAGTGTGGGTAGTGAGGTAGTTAAAGGAAACCTGAAATCTAAAAGCGTTCCACTTAACTGAGGATTTCTTCCAGCCCCCTGCAGCTGTCCTGGAACGATCCTCCGGTCCCCCGCCGCAGCTAAGTTTCGTTACTGTGACTTGCAAGTCGATAGCCACTGTACCTACCCGGCCCTGGCTGCTTGTGCCCTCCTACATGATCCTGTTGCTGGGAGCATCCTGAGCAGGTGCAGTAAGAGGTTTTTCGTACTGCATCTGCGCTGGATGCTACGGGAGGGCAAACGAGGACGTGAGAGGCCAGGGCCGCACAGGCGCAGTGACCATTGACTTGCCTGTCGGCGGTAACGAAACTTAGCTGTGGTGGGGGACCAGAGGATGGTTACAGGATAGCGTAGGCACAGGGTGGCTGTAGGGGGCTGGCAGAAGCCCCAGGTAAGTAAAACTTTTTAAAAAATCAATTCAGGTTTCCTTTAAGAAGCATGCACCAATCTCCATATGCTAAGGTATTTTAACTGTCCCCTTTTTGAGCAAGCAAGCTTAATGGCCCCAGAAACTTTTTATAGACATTTACAATGTAAATTTCCAAGGGCAAGTTCAATTTCCAAGAATTTATTGGTGGCGAGCACTGAAGCGCTCTACTATTTGGATTGATAGGGGAGCATTTACCTCTCTTGTCTAGCACTGTAGTTCTCCATTTATTTGCAGGACTTTTGTCTACTATTAAAAGAAACACGTGGCCATCACTAAAATTCCCCCTGAATTACATTTCCTGCCACGGCTTATACGTGAGCCAATAACTTTTCCATTCTTTAAAGTAAAAGCTGGGGGAGGAATATACTTGAGTATATAAGTTATTTAACAGATATATAGTCTGTATCAATTTGGAGTGAAAGCCCAGCAATCTTTTAAACCCGTTCTATGCATATAGACAATCCTTGATTCCTGCACTCTTAACAGTTAAATTAGTTATTGCCTATCATTTATACTGCAAAGTTTTCTTTCAACTACTTCCATACCAGCAGTCTTGTCACCATAAAAATCAAATTTCAACAGCAACTGGTCTGAGTGTATTAAGTGATAAAGATGCTAATCCTGCATTAAAACTTTCAAAACTTTTTCTGCGGTTATGATTTGGAGTTGTCACATGCTTAAAGGATATCCGAGGTGACATGTGACATGATGAGATAGACATGTTTATGTACAGTGCCTAGCACAAAAATAACGATGCTGTGTTCCTTTTTTTCTATCTGACTGAAAGAGTTAAATATCAGGTATGTAAGTGGCTGACTCAGTCCTGACTCAGTCCTGACTCAGTCCTGACTCAGTCCTGACTCAGTCCTGACTCAGTCCTGACTCAGTCCTGACTCAGTCCTGACTCAGTCCTGACTCAGTCCTGACTCAGTCCTGACTCAGTCCTGACTCAGTCCTGACTCAGTCCTGACTCAGTCCTGACTCAGTCCTGACTCAGTCCTGACTCAGTCCTGACTCAGTCCTGACTCAGTCCTGACTCAGTCCTGACTCAGTCCTGACTCAGTCCTGACTCAGTCCTGACTCAGTCCTGACTCAGTCCTGACTCAGTCCTGACTCAGTCCTGACTCAGTCCTGACTCAGTCCTGACTCAGTCCTGACTCAGTCCTGACTCAGTCCTGACTCAGTCCTGACTCAGTCCTGACTCAGTCCTGACTCAGTCCTGACTCAGTCCTGACTCAGTCCTGACTCAGTCCTGACTCAGTCCTGACTCAGTCCTGACTCAGTCCTGACTCAGTCCTGACTCAGTCCTGACTCAGTCCTGACGTGACTACAGTGAGACCCTAACTGATGAGAAATTCCAACTATAAAACACTTTTCTAGCAGAGAGCAGGAAAGAGATAAAAAGGGTCAATAGTTCATAGATTTTAGATCTGGCATACTTCAGTGACTGTGTCAATGAGCAAAAACAATAAAACAGTAAACATAAAACAAAACTGTGGGATATCTTAAAAAGTCATTTTTAGGAGAAGGAAGATAGATACAATCATTTATTTCATTAGTTTATGTTCGCCTCGGGTGTCTGGCCCTTTAGTAGTCAGTGCCAAACAGTTGCATGCTGGGTTTTTTTTTAATCTATAATATATTCCTCCTCTTCCATTTATTTCCCTGCCTAGCTGCTTATCTGAAACACTATCCCCTGCTCACTTGTGTTTACAAGCAAGGCTGAGCTGACTCAGCGATTGGAGAAAAGAAAAGAAAGTAAAGGGCAGAAATGACATCAGGATTTAGCCTAAACTGTGGGCAAAATACATGATTACCACCAGGAACAGAATTCTCTTCATTTACTATATAACATTCACTGAAATCAAAACGTGGACAGTACAATACATGTGTTATGTAAGTAGATCCAGTATTTATCTACTTATATATGTTTTTTTCCCTGGCATAGTATGGCTAACCCTACTGCTTTAAGGACCGGAGACTGCTGGTACTGCAAAACAGAGTAAACTGGCGCTTAGTCACACTCATCTCACCACTCTCCCATCTCCACAGGTCCCTCTCACTGCCAACTCTATGATAGTAGAGCTCTGTGTGCCGGTCTGAAACCGCTTTTAATGGCCCCTGACCCTGTCCATTAATGTAAACCATTGAAATTGGCTCCTGATCGGCTCTCAGAGCTCTGCCGAAATACTGATGGCAGGGTGAGTGGGTTGCGGAGGGGGCAGAGCGGTGAGAACGGTGGGAGCATGCGGCACAGATTGTTGAAATCGATGTCCTGTCAGCGCAGCCACAAGCAAGACGCAGATTTCAACCACGCTGGTCTGAAAGCGGGTATAATAATACAAATTAATCAAAAACAAATATCTGAGAAAACGTGCACTGGAGTAAAATTCTCTTTATTCAGACAAATACTCAGTACATGTAAGAGCAAAAAACAGAAATCTGATGATTGCTACTTACTGGTCGAGGTAATGACAAATTTGCTCCATACCAATGATAAAGCGCTCTCCATACTGGCTCCGGTACAGTTTCATAATCTTTTCCACGGATTAGAGATGGACTTTGTTTTAATCGTCCACCCTCCAGTGTTAGGGAAGGAACCTAAATAAAGTAAATTAAAACAATTTACACAAAAGGAATCAATACCTGTACAGTTAACATCAGTACTTTGTTTTATTTTTTGCACCATACAAATTTCAGCAGTGTAAACAATTGTGTTGCTTTGTTAGATGATCCATCTAAGAATATAACATAAATGACCAGTAAGTGGTGGCCAAGTCCAAATTATTATAAAACAAACTGAAATTTCAAAAAAAAAGGCAGAGGCAAGACAAGCCAAGAACACATTGGCAAGGGAATCATTCAAATTCATGTTTAACGCATCTTGACATGAGATTGTATTGTGTATATTTTATTGTATTACTGCAGGAAAGGGTCATTAACTAGGTTGCTGGCATTTTAAAGTGATAAAAGAAAACAATAACTTCTAAACATCAAATGTCTACATGTAATCCAATTTATATTGCTTATACAGGACTGACATACCTTTACATTTTCTTGCATTACTAAAGGCTGGTTGTCAATTGCACCTGGCTTTTGAGGATTAAGTTGTGACAATAGGCTGCCATTGGCACCAAACATACCCTGGTTATTGTTATCTGAAGTGTTATGTTGACGTGCAAAGCACATGTCTGCGCCTGCAGCGCTGGAATAGAACAAAGCTGAAAAAGAAAAAGAGATTATATTTTTACTGGATATGTCAAACACATGCCAACGCATTATGATCAAATTGCTCACAAATTTGCAAACCATTGAACCAATGCCAACATTATAGTTAACAGTTGCAAAGATTAGCTACACCCTATCTCATCTTAGGGCCTATTTCCACTAGCACGCGTTCGAATTGCGTACGGAAATTCGCATCCGGTTTTTAATGCGGATAAGAGTTTTAATGTGACAATTCGCATTGCGATTTGAAACCTGCCCAGCAACAAAACGTCACGTGTTTGCTGGGTAAGTCGAGTTCGCAATGCAAATTTACGTGTTTGTAATACGGTTTACATGCAGACCGATTGACTAACATTAGCCGCAATTCGTATCCACATTCCACTCGCATGCGGAAAAAAAAAAATGCAGCATACCATCCAGATTGCACTGCACACAAAAATTTGCATTGAATGGAAATACTGTAGCTCCATTCACTAACGTGTTGCATTTTTGATGTGGAAATCCGCATGCAGAATCAGAGTGTAGTGGAAATAGGCCCTTAAAGAGGAACTCCAGTGAAAATAACCTAATGAACAAAAGTGCTTAATTTTTACAATAATTATGTATAAATGATTTAGTCAGTGTTTGCCCATTGTAAAATCTTTCCTCTCCCTGATTTACATTCTGACATTTATCATATAGCATATTTTTACTGCTGGCAGGTGATGTCAGTGAAAGTAGCTGCTGCTTGCTTTTTTGGCAGTTGGAAACAGCTGTTCATTCCCACAATGCACCCACACAGTGTGATGTCAGTACCCTGGTGCTGACATCACACTGTGGGAGGGGTTTCAACACAATATCGGCCATACAGAGCCCCTTGATGATCCATTTGAGAAAAGGAATAGATTTCTCATGGGAAAGGGGGTATCAGCTACTGATTGGGATGAAGTGTAATCCTTTGTCACGGTTTCTCTTTAAGGCCCGTACATCCGCTGGAATGAACTCAGCTGAGGGGACAAATAACTACTGCCTCTGCTGACAATCCAGCAGGCCCCAACAGCCGTCTGGCAAGTGACCCACAAGGTGGATCAATTCAACACAGCCACAACTGACAGTTGTGTTCTCCCTGCCTGCTGTGTGATATCACATCTGCTCTGCTCCGTCAACCTTTGCCCACTCCCCGCATATCAACAGAACACGCAGTTAACCTGCAGACTAAATATGCGTCTGTACAGCCTCGTCCCAGCGATGTTGCCTTATGGATCGGGCCCCGATCCCCATTGAGTGACATCCATCTTGCGTGTAAATTGGCCTTTAAAGTACAAACACATTTTCTAATTTTTTTTTTTAAATAGAGTATGCATTAGATCTCTCAAGGGTCCTCTAAGAGACTAATCAAACATTTTCAGGAACTGACATTCTATTGGCAACTAAGCTCAGCAAAATCACATAGGGGCATGGTTAAAAACCTTGTACTGCATCATTTTGGCTGCCATATGTAGTTCATCTTGAAGAATTGGAATTCACTTTATAGTACAACTGAAGCGAGAGGGATATGGAGGCTGCCATATTTATGTCCTTTTAAGTAATACCAGTTTCCTTGCTGTCTCTGCTGATCCTCTGCAATTAATACTTTCAACTATAGATCCTGAACAAGCATTCAGCAGGATAAAAAGGAAAACGCGTTTTACGGGTCTCAGCCCGCTTCTTCAGGTCAATACAAGTGCCTTTAAAATATGGTCACAAGCGTGGATGCCAGAAATCCTGGCATCCATGATTGTGACCATATTTTAAAAGAACTTGTATTGACCCGAAGAAGCAAGCTGAGACCCGTAAAACATGTCCTTTTAATCGTGCTGAATAAATAATTTAATCTTTTTACATTTACCCTGTGGTTTTGGTGCTTACATCTTGAGTGGTAAAGATGTCTCCCTTAGTGTTGATTGGATACCTCATTATCCTATTCGAGTTTGGTCGAATTTGGATAGTAAACTATCCGAATTCACTCGAAGTTCGATATTCGAGTTAATCGAATATCCGATTCGACCTCGGATATCCGATGTCACTATCAGAGTCTGTATTCGAGTAAAATATTCGAGCTGGCCTTAAATAGCTTTTAAAACTTGTAGTGGAGGTCAATGATGCATGAAACCACCTTTTTTATGAAGAAAATCATCAAGTGATTATGTGGTGATGTAGTAGTTATAAAAAAGGTATCAAAAATAGTAAATGAACTTCATGAAAAGTGTTTGCATGAGAAGGTGTGTCCAAAATGGTTGTAAGTTGGAATTCTTCTTTTCCTTCTCCTTCTTCATCTTCTATATCTTCTTCTTCTATATCTTTTTCTTCTTCTATATCTTCTTCTTCTTCTATATCTTCTTCTATATCTTCTTCTTCTTCTATATCTTCATCTTCTTTTTCTATATCTTCTTCTTCTATATATCTTCTTCTATATCTTCTTCTTCCTCTTCTTCTCTATCATTATATTATGTGTCTTGGTTTTCCTTTCTTTTGTAATATTTTTTTTTTACGTCATTTGTGGAAATATTTTATTGTAGCCTCCCTGGCGGTATGGACGAGCTGAGTTCATCCAGCAAAAACTTGCATAAAGTGGTAATGACGAGCTGAGCTCGTCCATGTCGACAGGGAGATTTCCTGTTTCTCTGCCCCGCCGGCTGCCTTTTTTTTTTTTCATCAGAGGGATTCCCCAGGATGGCTGGATGCCTGACTGCACGCTGTGGGTAGCGATCTGTGCTAAATGGCTAAATAGCTGGTGGCGTATGGGCAGCAGCACCTTTTCATGTGTTCCCTGGCATTGCAAACATACAGACAGCAGGAGGAAATACAACAGCAGGCAGCGTGAGGAGGATGACTGTGTGGCAGACTGGCAGCAGGAGGGCAGGCAGCAAGACATAATAGGCCCTGGGTCCTAGCGGTGGTTCCAGGGCCGTAAATAAACACCATGAGGTTCCAGACAGCGGTCGTGAAGCCCACATTGTGTCCAATACACAATTGGGACAGCACAGTTTTCAACCCGGACACCTCGAAAATAATAACACAAAAAATTATTACATTTTTTTTTTCAGAAATGCAGCTATTTGTGAGCGTAAATAGCTGGTGGCGCATGGGCAGCAGCACCTTTTCATGTGTTCCCTGGCAGTGGAAACACAGACAGCAGGAAGAAATACAGCAGCAGCAGGTGTAATGTGTGAGTGCCACTTCATGTCCCCGTCTCGCTGACAACAGGGGCCAGGAATTCGCCTTCCACCCAAGCCTGGTTCATTTTGAGAAACGACAGTCTGTCCACAGACTTGTGAGACAGACGAGATCGCTTGTCAGTGACGACTCCACCGGCTGCACTGAAGCAACGCTCTGACAGTACGCTGGAAGAGGGGCAGGAGAGCACTTCCAGGGCGTACTGCACAAGCTCGCTCCAGATCGGCAGGTGCTTGACCCAATACTCCATGGGATCAACAGGGGCAACGCTGTCAAGCCCGCTGAAGGACCCCATGTAGTCAGCCACCATGCGGGTCAAGCGCTGTCTGTGACTGGAGAAGGATGCTGCTGCAGGCACCTCCTCTCTAGTCCCTGGCAGCTCTACACTCATGTAGAGCTCGTTGGTCAGAGACAGCAGGTCTGTAGTGCGCGTGCACTTGCTGCTGGTGGATGCAGGCACCTGCTGCTGCCTCTGTGCTGGCTGGACAGTGGGGGTGGATGGCTGAGGGAAGGCTTCCTCCAAGCGCTCAACAAGGGACAGCTGCAAATCCCTTATTTGTTGCGCACGGTCTCCTCCTGCAAACAGGAACTGGCTGAGCTTCCCCTTCAGACGTGGGTCCAGCATCATGCAGAGCCAGATGTCCTCCCTCTGCTTCATTTGGATGACCCTTGGGTCCTTGTGCAGGCACCTCAGCATGTGCGTCTGCTGGCACATCATCGGCAGCCCCAGAGCCGACAGTGCTGTCTTCCTCCTCTGCCTCCTCCACCTCATCCTCTCTCCACCCTCGCACCAGTCCAGCTGCGCTCTGCTGCTCCCCCTCATCAGCAGCAAGGTCAGGGATCTCCACCAACTCCAAGCCCTCCTCCTCAGAGGTGGCCTGTGAAGCTGCCTGCAGCTCCTGCTGGTCCAAGGCTGCCGCTCCCTCTTCCAGCAGTGCATACAGGGCCCTGTCCAGCACACACACCATGGGGACCCACTCGCACACCATTGCATGGTCCCTGCTTACCATGTTGGTGGCCTGCAGGAAGGGTGCCAGCACTGAGCACACCTGCTGCATGTGCCCCCAGTCCTCCGTGGAGATGAAGGACGGGAGGTTGGTGGCAGCACGCCCAGTTGCAGTGATGGCGGCAACTGTTGCTCGTGCAACGTACTGGCTGACAGCCTGCCTCTGTTCAACCAGACGCTCCAACATCGCCAGGGTGGAGTTCCAGCGAGTTGGAACATCGATCATGAGCTGGTGCTGTGGCAGGTGCAGCTCCTTCTGCACCTCTTCCAGGCTCACTACGGCTGCAGGCGAGTGCCGGAAATGACGCACAACCTTCTTTGCCGCCTCAAGGAGTCGGTCCATCCCCTGGTAGGTCCGCAGGAACTTTTGGACTACCAGGCTCAGGACGTGCGCCAGGCAGGGGATGTGGGTCAGGGCTCCCCTGCTGATTGCAGCAACCAGGTTTGCCCCATTGTCGGACACCACCTCTCCGACTCTGAGGCCTCTGGGGGTCAGCCAATTCCTCTCCTGCTCTCGGAGTTTGGCCAGGACATGGTTCGCCGTAAGTTTGGTCTTCCCCAGGCTGACCAATTCCAGCAGAGCTTTGCAGTGGCGGGGCTTCACACTGCTGCTGAGGCGGGGGGTTTGGGCTGGTGTGCCGGAGGATGGAAGCGGATCAGAGGAACCTGCTGCAATTCCGCTGACCCTGCATGGTGGTACCACCCACTGCGTTGTTGCTGCTGCTGCTCTGACAGTGCCCGATGCTGCTCCCCCCTCCTCACCCCCTTCCACCAAGCTGACCCAATGCGCGGTGAAGGACAGATATCGGCCTGTCCCAAACCGGCTGCTCCACGAGTCCATGGTGACGTGGACCCGCTGACCTACCGCGTGATCCAGCCCTCTCCCGACATTCGCTATCACATAGCGGTGAAGTGCAGGGATGGCCGTGCGTGCAAAAAAATGTTGGCTGGGGATTGGCCAATCAGGGGCTGCACACATCAGGAGCGCACGCATGTCGCTCCCCTCCTGCACAAGGGAATAAGGCAGGAGTTGGGAGCACATGGCCCGTGCCAGCAAGCCGTTCAGCTGACGCACACGACGGCTGCTGGGAGGCAGAACCCTGACCACCCCCTGAGCAGGGTCTGGCGACGCCTTTTGCTGGCACAGGAATCACTGGAGGGAGCAGAGGAGGCCACTGAGGACTGGCTGCCAGAACAGGCCGCAGTGCCGGCGGCAGAAGTTGCAGAGGGAGAAGGAGTAGCATTGCGTTTCTGATGCACTCCTGCTGGTGCTGCTCGGCAGGGCTGTGGAGTCGGAGTCGTGGAGTCGGGCAATTTTGGGTGCCTGGAGTCGGAGTCGGGAAAATATGCACCGACTCCGACTCCTAATGAATTTGTAACTGTAATTAAAATAGAAAATATGATAAAATGTTCTATTTCTCAGATAATAGTCATTAAAAATAATGTATATATATATATATATATATATATATACACAGTATATATACAGTAATAGCTGTGCTTAGTCCACAAAAATGAAATAAACCAATCAAAATTAGTTACTTGTGCTGCTTCAATAAAGCAGTCCCCGTATTTTTAAGGTCAGATATACATATCTGATTGTGACTGTATATATGATGTGTACACAGGAATCTCTAATATATACTAAGTAACATCTATGCTGTAAGAATAAAGCCTGATGTGTAGCTGTGTCACTAATAGAGATGGTCAACGAGATGGAAATAATTCTGCATTGATGCTGATTTATGCAAATGTATGCACTCCCTTTGCTGATGAAATCAAATAATGTGATATGTTATTAAAATTTAGTTTGGTCACTACAAATTAAAGGGTAACTGAGACGGATGAAAAGTAAAGTTTTATACATACCTGGGGCTTCCTCCAGCCCCCTTCAGGCTAATCAGTCCCTCGCTGTCCTCCACCACCCGGATCTTCTGCTATGAGTCCTGGTAATTCAGCCAGTCAGCGCTGTCCGGCCGCATGCCGCTCCCACAGCCAGGAACATTCTGCACCTGCACAATAGTGCTGCACAAGTGTAGTATGCTCCTGGCGGCGGAGTGTGTGCATGCGCACTACGCCTGACTGGCTCAAGTACCTGGACTCATAGCAGAAGATCCAGGTGGTGGAGGAGGACAACAAGGGACTGATTATCCTGAAGGCGGCTGGAGGAAGCCCCAGGTATGTATAAAACTTTAATTTCATCTGTCTCAGGTTTACTTTGTTACACAGTAGTACTATACTCTACATATGCACTCCCCACAGAGCTGCAGGGAATCCACTGAGAATGCTGTGCACATTGAACACAGAGGTGTTGTCTGTTTACAATCTCCTCATTCCCCTGCAGAGTACCTGCACATCACCCTTACATGTACCCACACTTACATTGCCTAGGGCCTGATAGATGTTCTTTGTTCCGGTTTGTACCTTTTACAAGTACTCTTACCAAGGACTAGTTTTAGTCCAAAGGGAATAAATATAGTAGTCTACATATCCTCACTTCAGTTGTCTTGTAAAATTCCTAAGCGTTGGCAGTTAAGAGACAAATTTCATGTTACATACTTTTAATCAACAAAATTGTAATATGCAAATTAGAGGAGTCGGAGGAATCCTAAACTGAGGAGTCGGAGTCGGTGGATTTTTGGACCGACTCCACAGCCCTGAGGTGGAGGAGGGCGGGTGGCTGCTGCCGACGGCTTCGCAGTGGTGGCGGGTCTGCCACTGCCAGCTTTTTTCAACGTCATGAACTCCTCATGCTCATGGAAGTATTTCCCTGCCAGATGGTTCACCAGAGAGGTGGTGCCGTACGCAGAGGGCTCCTTCCCTCTGCTGAGCTGCTGGCGGCACTGGTTGCAGGTGGCATACTTGCACTCCACATATGGCAGGGTGAAAAAACTCCAAATTGGGGAGGTGAAGTTGCCCCTTCGGCTGGAAGGTGCTGCTGCCGCTGGTCTCCCTGTGGTGGTTGGGGGGGGGTTCTTGGTGCGGCTGGTAGCATTGGCAGAACTCTCCGCCTCCGGATCAGCACCCTGTGTGGCCTGCATACCACGCCCACTTCAGATCCTGGATCTGCCACCCAGTCTCTGTCCTTCACCCTGTCATCATCATCCTCCCCCTCCGCAAACTTGTCCTGCTGGGATTACCCCACAAACTCCCCTTCTGCATGCATAACCACTGTCTGACTGTCCAAAGCATCATCCCCCAAAGTGCCCATCAGCATTTCTTCCTCCTCCATTGCCAATTCTGCGGCAACAGCACTCCATAGCCCCGCTGTGCTTGGGGATAAGAAGGTGCTGAGTGACAGGGTGCTGGTGTTGCCCGCTGGGGCTGGAGAACTGCACTCCTCCTCGTCCTCCCCAGGCAGTGCTGGGCGGCTGCTGCTGCTCTTGCGAACAGGAGTGGTGGCGGGCGTGGAGGACTCGGTTCCAGAGCGAATGGTGGCCTGCTCATCCACCATCAATTCCACCACAGAGTCTGTGTCCTTCTCCTCAATAGGACGGCTACGACCTGGCGGTGGGAGGAACATCTGCGCCACACGCTGCGGCTGCTGCGTCTCTGCAGAGTGACTCCCAGCTGTTGGGCGGCCAAGGCGTCAACGGCCAGTGGCTAAAGGCGGAATAGCCACTGGTGCAGACGCAGAACTGCGCATGGTGGTGGTGGTGTCGCAGCTGCCACGCCCACGACCTCCTATCTTGCCGATGCCCTTGCTGCCCCTGCCCAAACCGTGGCTGCCAGTGCCAGACATCGTATATTTTTAATATTATACAAATGGGAAAAAAAAAGTTATGTATAGGCGGGTGGGACAAGTGGGGTACTTTAATGGGGTGGGACTGGTGGTGGGTGTGTGAGGTGACAGACAGGTGTACTCTACAGCAGAGATCGGTGTAGCGCTAACAAGAGAGTGCGCAGTGCGCACACAGAGACCCTAGCTGATGCTGACTGACGGTGTCCCTATACAGACTACAGTACAGTACAATTCAGCGAATACACAATACAAGTAATATAAACAATAGGACGGGTGTAGCACTAACGAGAGGGTGCGGACAGCGCAGACATGCACTGCACACACAAAGACCCTAGGTAACGCGGTGACGGACGGTCCTTATACACAGACTAGAGTACACTACAGTACTAACTAAACAATAAAAGAATCTAGCTAAACAATAGAACGGGTGTGACTAGATTACAGAGAGCAGATACAGGACAGGTATAGCAGTAAAGCTGGGCCTTGCTAACTACAAAATAGTACAATATTCTATCTAACACAGAAGTAGTACAGTAGAATAGGACAGGTGAGAGCACAGGTAAGGGAACTAGTAGAGACTAGAGCACAGAGCAGGGCAGGCTGCCTTGCCTAGGCACAGGGCCTAGCTGCTGGCTGCAGCTGCAGCTGCAGCAGCACCAGTGACAGTCTCCCTCCCTAGTCCCTACAAACTAAACTGCCTAAAATACAATCTATCTACAATACAAAGCAATACAGGTGAATATCAAGTGTTGGAGTGTAAAAACGCTAGGTGTATTGAACAATAAATGCACTTGCACAGACAAAAAGCACTGGAGCAGTCTCTCAGTACAGTCAGTAAGTCGCAAGCAGGACGAGTGAGGCAACATGGCGCCCGCTATTTATAGAGGGGGGCTTGGCCAGGCTCCCCCTCTGATTGGCTGCAGTCAGAGGGCTGGGAGCCCTCTGATTCGCTTGTGAGGACTTGAGGTGACGTCTGACGTGACGCTATCCGAGCGGATGACGCTATCCGAGCTCGGATAGCTAGGATATCTCCGGATAGCTGATTGCTATCAGAGTGCGCTCGGATAGCACAGTCCGGATAGCTAATACTATTCGAGCTCGGTATTCGAGCTCGAATAGTGAAAAAAGAGCTAGGATATCCGAGTATCTCGGATATCCTAGCTCGGATGAGCATCACTACTCTCCCTCACCCCCTTTTTATTTTACTGCATTACCCATTTTTGGACACCTCCACCCCCCAGTATTGTAGTGTAATCTGGCTCAATACAAGTTTACATTGCAGTGAGCCAGTGATGTGCCGCCTCTTCATTCTATTACATGCAGATACTATCCTTGCAAAGAAACATGTGACTACTACTACTAATGCCAAACGAGTGTGATCCACTATTCTATTAAATGCCCTTCCCCCCTCTACATTTCACTATGTCCCCTTTCATGGCATGGAGTACCTCAGAAGGGAGGTGGTGGCTTAGGCAAGTTAACCTCCACATACAAAGTCCAAACTCCTAACACACCTCGGGACGATCTTGCTTTTCACAAAATTGTTCTCACTCATACCTACTTATCACACTGGATTAAAACATCAGGAACCTGTGAATGTATACAACAGATGTATAGCCATCTTATTTGTTTTTGCTGGTCTTTTCTACTGTGCTATGTAATGATACACATATTCAATCCCAAATAGACCTCAGATGAAACTAGACATAAAAGCTCTGCACAGAAACAGCTTCTATTCTTACTGCTGTTAGTGGACTCGGAAGCTTCTGATGCACTAGATA
Source organism: Hyperolius riggenbachi (assembly GCF_040937935.1). Lineage (NCBI taxonomy): Eukaryota > Metazoa > Chordata > Amphibia > Anura > Hyperoliidae > Hyperolius > Hyperolius riggenbachi. Next base: position 275,200,918 of record NC_090647.1, read on the forward strand.
TGTTATCAGAAGATTTATCTTCTGTCGTGCCATGTGAAATAGTCCCTGTACGGTCATCTTCCCTTTGATCTAATGAAGAGGCGCCCAATGAATGCCGGCTTCCATTTAATGACGGAGAAGGCTCAATAACAACAGGTCTTGAGTCCTAAAAAAAAAAAAAAAAAAAAATCTAATGAAAAGGTCAAGAAGATTAAAAGTACACAGTTGGGCATTACTAAATACTAGGACAGAGGTGCTGGGTATTATGACAGCTGACTGTTAAATACTCCATTGTTTACTGCCTGATGAAGCAGAAATATACCTGTGAAATGCATTGCAACACCTTTATTTGGAGTATGTTAATAAATCTATGTTTTTTGAAAACTGACAGTTTCAGGTCTGCTTTGGGGAGGCAAGTTCACCACTATCTCCACAGCAATTCTAAAGTTTTTAGCATATTTTATCCTGTTGGCACCTCTATTCACCTTCTACGATAGTTGTGCATTACTGTTTAGCCAGTCTTGTGACTCGCATAGGCCTCCCACACTACATAGGAAACCACAATGTTCCTTCTGTGAGTTCTGCAATTTTCCGTTCCACTTGCCTGCTTCCTATACATTGCTTTAGCATCATCACATTTCGAACCTCCCAACCATCCCGATTGTGCCAGGACTGCCCCCAGGTTGGAAGGCATGGTCTTATGTCCTGCTCCCTCGTGTCGCTGCAGGCCCCTGTTTTGTGCTTCCTAAGCCCCAGTATATGCAAGAACAGCAGGCACTTCTTGGTCTCAAGAGTTTGTTATCTGATAATCAAGGTTATACTTCTGATGACCCTCCTGTCTGTTTTTCTAATGTCTTTTTAAATGCACTTTAGCAGTTTTACAAACAAGCCAATACAGCAGGCATTACACTGACTGGAGGCCATGTAGTTTCACATCACTGGGTTAAGAAACTTGTGAGCAATTACACTAAATGACTTGTGTACTGCAGAATAAAACTTGTGTAAATTAGGATAGCAAATATTTAAGGTGTCACTGCATTTATAAAATTCCTTCTTTTGGTAATAAGATGTCACAGTAATGTATTTGGCATGTATTTCGACATCACACAGCTAAGAATTGACTCAAATAGGAGAAATCTAAAACTGTCCATTGTGATACAATGATTATTAAGTAAGTCATTCTTTGTAGCCTTATCAACCTTTCAATTGTAGGTGTGTAGAAAGTTTAACATTCCCTTTCACTAACTATACACTAACTAACTATACTTTAGACTGCAGCAGCGCCCTCAATACACTAACCTGACCACACTGGAGTAGAAGTGACAAGCTTCTCTGGGAGAGATAAGTGGGAGAAAATTCTAAATGCAGCCATACCACCCGCCCATTCATAAACCTTTAAGTGGGTTAGCAGAGAAGCAGCACTATAAGCCACATTCTGTGCAGCCCAAGAGGCTTGGCCACAGGTAAAAAATGCAATTGTACTCCATGAACTGCAAAGTCAATTAACCCTTTGCACACTTGCATACAAATTCTTTCACACAACTCATGATGCAGGAACCAACGCTATCACTACAGCTAAGATAAAAGGTGGGCTCCTTCTTGCAAGAATAAAGTATCTTACATAATCACATACTTCGCGTAGTGGTCTCCAATGATATTATGTGTCCTAGCTCTGGCCCTGTAATATGCATAGTGCAAACAAGCAAGCATTCAGTGTGTCAAGCCTATGTAGGGATTAGGAGCACATATACTAATGTCCTATCCAGGGAATTTGCATGCCGGGGGCGGAGAGTTAATTGACTTAATATGCAGCCAGTGACCAATCACAAGCTCAAAACTGATAATTTTCCAGCCTATATAACCTGATTGAATTGAGAGGTCAATCAAAATACTGGCCATAGTTCTGTGTGTATGTATAGCTTTTTTCCCTCAATTCTTAACCTATTTTGGTTCCTGGACGTAGAAACTACGTCCCGGCCCGCGGTTTGTTAGCCAGGCAATCAGTGAATCAGGCTATGGTGCCCGATCACTGATTCCTCTCCCCCGCTGAAAAAGCGGTAGCTTCTCTCGGAAGCTGCGCTTTTTCTGGCTGTTGCCTCCCCCATGCGTCACTCTAAGCGTGTGTTACGCTTAGAGTGACGTCATGTAAACAAACTCATGGCCGCCATCTTGTGGCCAAAAAGTAAAACTACAACTAAAAGTAAAAAAAAATTAAAATCAACACACAATTACATTATAAAACTATGGTTTACATCCCACCCTCCCAAAAATACCCAAATAAAATGTTTAATATAAAAAAAAAACATTACAATAAAAAAAAAACATGTAAATATTTACCTAAGGGTCTAAACTTTTTAAATATCAATGTAAAGATGAAATATTTCTATATTTTTTTTATTTTAAACTTGTAAATAGTGATAGATGCAAAACGGAAAAAATGCACCTTTATTTCCAAATAAAATATTGTCGCCATACATTGCGATAGGGACATAATTTTAACGGTGTAATAACCGGGACATATGGGCAAATACAATACGTGAGTTTTAATTATGGAGGCATGTGATATTTTAAAACTATAATAGCTGAAAAATTTCAGTTTTTTTCTTATTCTTCCTGGTAAAATGCATTTACAGTAAATTTGCTCTTAGCAAAATGTACCCCCCAAAGAAAGCCTAATTGGTGGCGGAAAAAACAAGATATAGATCAGTTCGTTGTGATAAGTAGTGATAAAGTTATAGGCTAATGAATGGGAGGTGAACATTTCTCAAGTGAAAACGACGGAACGCGAATGGGTTAATCTATATGCAACTGAAATTTTGAAAAAAAAAGAAACCATAAATCTGTACATTCACTTTATTATATAAAGTAATCAATGTCAGATCTAAATATCAATCTGATCTCTCACTTGAATAGGTTCTAAAGTGTAAATTGAATGCTGGCCTAACAACTTATACAGTACAACCTGAAAGCACAATTGGTACATGACCACTCACTGATGTCTGCCTGCAGCTTACTTACAGACTGGATTAAGTAATTATAATACTTTGTGTAGATTTAAGGTGTAGTAGTTTAGCAGCATTACAGCAGACATTTCTGGATATTACATAGTTTTCACCCTTAAGACAAGTGATAAAGCACATGTCAAAGTGATGGCACAGGACAAATTATGCTGCACTAATATGTCATAACACATTTTCCATAGCTAGCCTAAGAGCTACAAAATTATTTTAATTAGGTAATCATTTAACACGATAATTTTTAACATTCTAATTTGGTAATACAAAATGATGCTAATTTAAATTCAAAATCAATAGAAAACATATTGCTACATAAATGTTAAAATTAAAGACCACCTCCAGCCAAAGAAAATTGTCCGAATGGCAATACATATATGTAGTCTAGGCACTGTGTACAGTTAGATGAACCTATAAAGTTTAAATCTGGCACATCACAGTGGATAGAACAGACTCACATTAAGGGCCCGTTCACACTTAGAACTGTTTTGCGGGAGTGATTTTCCCGCGATTAGCGCAGAAAAATCACTGGACACTTCGGCGGTTTTGGAGCGATCGCGATTAGCGTGCTTTGCACGCTATTCACGATCGCTGATCGCGGAACGCTCGTCGCCGGCAAACCGCTGCATGCAGCGCTGTTGTGGTTATCGCTAACCGCAACTGCGGCAGTGAGAACACTGCCACTCGCTACATTGTGTAGCGGTTTTTGCTAAACCGCTAGCGGTTTGCCGTGAGCGGGGATCGCGCGATTCCCGCTCAGGTGAGAACGGGCCCTTAGATCTGTCAGCAGCACTTCCTTAATTCTCCTAAAGCTGAAAGCATTGTGCCCACCTCTTCAGCCTGGTTAACTCCCCTGTCCCTCCCCTGCTGTCTGCCTGGATCAAATTACTTCTCTTTTCACAGTGTGTAGGAGAAAGAAGACACAGGAAAACTGCAACATCCAATCTTATGTCTGTTTGCTATAATTCTTATTTCAGATGTCTGTCTGTCTGCCTAGATTAGATCACATGGGCATGAAGGGTGGAGTTATATCAACCCCCAGCATCATTTGCACCTATGGGTTGGAAAGAAAAATTAGAATTATTAGGAAAGTTGTATTTGAGGAATAATTTTATTATTGAACAACCACCATGTTCCCAATGAACCCAAAAAACTCATTAATTTAATATCAAAGCTGAATATTTTTGAAAGTAGTTTTTAGTTTTAGCTATTTTAGGGGGATATCTGTGTGTGCAGCTGACTATTACTGTGCATAATTATTAGGCAACTTAACAAAAAACAAATATATACCCATTTCAATTATTTATTTTTACCAGTGAAACCAATATAACATCTCAATATTCAAAAATATACATTTCTGACATTCAAAAACAAAACAAAAACAAATCTGTGACCAATATAGCCACCTTTCTTTGCAAGGACACTCAAAATCCTGCCATCCATGGATTCTGTCAGTGTTTTGATCTGTTCACCAACAACATTGCGTGCAGCAGCAACCACAGCCTCCCAGACACTGTTCAGAGAGGTGTACTGTTTTCCCTCCTTGTAAATCTCACATTTTGTGATGGACCACAGGTTCTCTATGGGGTTCAGATCAGGTGAACAAGGAGGCCATGTCATTAGTTTTTCTTCTTTTATACCCTTTCATGCCAGCCACACTGTGGAGTACTTGGACGCGTGTGATGGAGCATTGTCCTGCATGAAAATCATGTTTTTCTTGAAGGATGCAGACTTCTTCCTGTACCACTGCTTGAAGAAGGTGTCTTCTAGAAACTGGCAGTAGGACTGGGAGTTGAGCTTGACTCCATCCTCAACCCGAAAAGGCCCCACAAGCTCATCTTTGATGATACCAGCCCAAACCAGTACTCCACCTCCACCTTGCTGGCGTCTGAGTCGGACTGGAGCTCTCTGCCCTTTACCAATCCAGCCACGGGGCCATCCATCTGGCCCATCAAGACTCACTCATTTCATCAGTCCATAAAACCTTAGAAAAATCAGTCTTGAGATATTTCTTGGCCCAGTCTTGACGTTTCAGCTTGTGTGTCTTGTTCAGTGGTGGTCGTCTTTCAGCCTTTCTTACCTTGGCCATGTCTCTGAGTATTGCACACCTTGTGCTTTTGGGCACTCCAGTGATGTTGCAGCTCTGAAATATGGCTAAACTGCTGGCAAGTGGCATCTTGGCAGCTGCACGCTTGACTTTTCTCAGTTCATGGGCAGTTATTTTGCGCCTTGGTTTTTCCACACGCTTCTTGCGACCCTGTTGACTATTTTGAATGAAACGCTTGATTGTTCGATGATCACGCTTCAGAAGCTTTGCAATTTTAAGAGTGCTGCATCCCTCTGCAAGATATCTCACTATTTTTGACTTTTCTGAGCCTGTCAAGTCCTTCTTTTGACCCATTTTGCCAAAGGAAAGGAAGTTGCCTAATAATTATGCACACCTGATATAAGGTCATTAGACCACACCCCTTCTCATTACAGAGATGCACATCACCTAATATGCTTAATTGGTAGTAGGCTTTCGAGCCTATACAGCTTGGAGTAAGACAACATGCATAAAGAGGATGATGTGGTCAAAATACTAATTTGCCTAATAATTCTGCACTCCGTATGTGGAATTCGGACCCTGGGGGTGAGAAAATCACACTTTATCATGTGTGATTTTATATATCTTGCCAACTTATTAGGTTTAAAGCAAACTGTAATTTATAATTTAGGCACTCTTTAAGGTGATAGACTGTTCAATGCAGTGCAATGCTATGGGTGGTCCATTTGCAACAGCTTCTGCCCTGCTACATATCGACCAAGATCTTTCGCCCTGACCGGGTTTTTTTTTCAGATCTATTTTTGGTCAATACGACATTTTGGAGGAAAAGATACTCTGAAAATCTATCAAATCTGCAGGGGAGAAAAGTGAAAAACAGTGTGTATGGGTACCCTTTATTGTCTGCACTGGCAGGTCAATTGAAAATATAGAAAGTTTTCTGTTCTTGAACTTGCACATGGTTGCATTAATTCAACAAAACTTCCTCTTACTTCCTTTCACTGCATATTTTAAATAAATCTCAATCTGCCTGCTACCACAGTCTATCTTGTTTATGCTTAAAGAAACACTAGCGTGAAAATTGTAAAATTTAAAATGCATGTTAACATACAAATAAGAAGTATGTTTCTTCCAGAATAAAATGAGCCATAAATTGCTTTTCTCCTATGTTGCAGTCACTAGCGGTAGGTAGTAGAAATCTGACAGAACTGCCAGATTTTGGACTAACTCATCTCCTCACGGGGGATTCTCGTGGTTTTGTTTAGTTTCAAAAGCACTTATCAAATGGCAGTTGCTCTGTTCAACAGCCAAAAAAAAAAAAGTGTGCAGCGAGCAAGGATGCTGGCCAGCATCTTTGTATAAATCCTTTTCAGGGAGTGTCTTTATAAAGCTTGAAAGCCTTGCTGAGAAACCCCCATGAACAGATGGACTAGTTCAAACCTGTCGGTTCTGTCAGATTTCCACAACTTCTGTAAGTGACAGCAACATAGGAGAAAAGTAATGTATGGCTCATTTTACTCTGGAAGAAACATACATTCTTATTTATATAGGTTTACATGTATTTAAAATGTTACGATTTTCACAATAGTGGTCCTTTAAATTTTACCTAGTGCAATAATAAAATATGCACTGCGATTTTATCGCCTCCTATGCATCCGCTGTGGTATGCTCACTTTAAAGGGAACCTGAAGTGAGATAAATACGGAGGCTGACATCTTCATCCCTTATAATAATGCCAGTTGATGCTGAGCTTCTGGCAGGGAGAACATTTATTTAAATTGCTTGAGATTTGCTACGCAGGGGACATGCATGCAAAATCCCTTATAATGCAAGTTTATAGGCAGCACAAAAATCGCATTAGCGTGTGTTTTACAATGCGATCTCTTGCACCACCTAAACAGAAAAGAGGCACTGGCTGGAGATGAGCTTTTATGCAACATAAAAGATATTCATTGACCATCTTAACTGCTAGCTTATTGCTAAAAAACAAATAAATATGAAATATTCTAGCACTGTAAGATTTGAATGACCTGAACGCAAAATAGGTTGTAGTACATGGTTTAAGTAATGTAACATTTATTATTAAAAAAAAATGAATAAGTACTTACGTATTTTACATACTCCTTCCACTGTTGCCACCACTGCATAGAAATAAGAAACCAGTTATGACCAAAGTAGAGTCCATGCCGACTCTCTCGCTCCAACCATCCCCTGCAAACCAGAAAAAGTTTACAATAAGGCTTAAAAAAAAATGATACGTAAATACATTTGTAGAACTAAGCATGAATAGAAGTTTGCTGGAGTCCCATATATTTTCATCTTTTTTTTTTGTTAGTCTTAAAGTGAACCTAAAGCCAGTTAAAAAAAATGAGATTAACTCACCCGGGGCTTCCCTCAGCCCCCTGCAGCCGATCGGTGCCCTCGCAGCTCCGGTCCGATGCCTCTGGACCCGCCGGCGAACACTTCCGGTTTGGCCGTCACCGGCGGACAGGCATGGGAACGCGAGTGATTGTTCGCGTTCCCAGCCTGTATATCGCCCCCTATGCTGCTATTGCGGCCAGGAGGTCGCAATAGCAGCATAGGGGGCGATATAGAGGCTGGGAACGCGAACAATCACTCGCGTTCCCATGCCTGTCCGCCGGTGACGGCCAAACCGGAAGTGTTCGCCGGCGGGTCCAGAGGCATCGGACCGGAGCTGCGAGGGCACCGATCGGCTGCAGGGGGCTGAGGGAAGCCCCAGGTGAGTTAATCTCATTTTTTTTAACTGGCTTTAGGTTCACTTTAAGACTGTATTTGCCATTTCGGGACCTCACGATTACTAAATGGTAGGCTAATACACGAATCGAAAGAAACAAGCTGATAGAATGCATATATTTTTGGACGACTTAGTTTCACCTTGCTGGTGCGGAGTTCGAACCCCTTTTGCACTCAGAACTGATTTAATTCAATGTGGAATTCCTCAGAGATTTTGGTCCATATTGGCATGATAGCATTGTGCAGTTGATGCAGATTTGTTAACTAAACATGCATAATGCGAACCTCCCATTCCACCACATCCAAAGGTGCTCTATGCAGTGTTCCCCAACCCTGTCCTCAAGGCCCACCATGTTTTGTGGAAATCCACAGAGGTAATTAATCAGCTCTGCTGAGGCACGAATTATCTCACCTGTGCATGTCTGTGGTTTTCTGCAAAACATGTACTGTTGGTGGGCCCTGAGGACAGGGTTGGAAAGCTCTGCTCTATTGAATTTTGGTGACTCAGGAGGGCATTGGAGTGCATTGAATTCATTATCATGGAACCAATTTGAGAGGATTTGAGCTTTGGGACATGGTGCATGGTGGAAGAAGCCATATGAAGATGGGTAGGGTGGGGTCATAAAAGAGTTGGGACATGGTCAGCAACAATGCTTAGATAGGCAGCAACAATGATGCTCAACTGGAACCAAGGGGCCCAAATGTGCCAAGAAAATGCCCCAGTCACAATTAAACCACCACTAGCAGCTTGAACTGTTGACTCAAGGCAGGTTGAATCCATGCTTTCTTAATGTAACTGCAAAATATATTGCTGCTTACATTACACAAGAAAGATATGCATTTGGGCTGGAGCAGCTGTGAAAGGGCCTCCAGGTTCGGTTTGCCTCCCAGTCCTCCCCTGGCATTACTGATACCTGTATGGGTCCTTCACTGCAACTGGATTTACATTTTAACCACCCTGGCGTTCTATTAAGATCGCCAGGGCGGCTGCGGGAGGGTTTTTTTTCAATAAAAAAAAAAAACTATTTCATGCAGCCAACTGAAAGTTGGCTGCATGAAAGCCCACTAGAGGGCGCTCCGGATTCGTTCTTCTGATCGCCTCCGGCGGCCAGAAGTAACACGGAAGGCCGCAATGAGCAGCCTTCCGTGTTTCGCTTACCTCGTCACCATGGCGACGAGCGGAGTGACGTCATGGACGTCAGCCGACATCCTGACGTCAGCCGCGGCTTCGATCCAGCCCTTAGCGCTGGCCGGAACTTTTTGTTCCGGCTACGCTGGGCTCAGGCGGCTGGGGGGACCCTCTTTTGCCGCTGCACGCGGCGGATCGCCGCGCTGCGGCGGCGATCAGGCATCACACGCAGCTGGCAAAGTGCCGGCTGCGTGTGCTGCTTTTTATTTGATGAAAATCGGCCCAGCAGGGCCTGAGCGGCAGCCTCCGGCGGTGATGGACGAGCTGAGCTCGTCCAGACCGCTCAGCTGGTTAAAGTAACATTTAATCCGTAGCAACAAACCTGATAATTTGGCCCTCTTCTTCAGGGGTAGCTGGCCTTAACCCTAAGACTATGTGGCAAACCTAAATAGAAAAAAAATTTAAAAAAAAATTACAAACCAAACTTGATTATAAAGAAAATAACTTTCTCCAAAGTGTACTGCTGTATTAGATAAAATAATGGGGAAAAAGTCAAACACACAAGTGTTTAGGAAAAGTTCCCTTTTTTCCATCACATGTCAACTATAAAAATGTAAATAAAAACAGAACGCGTCACAATATCACATCCTATGGAAACCAGAACAGAAGCATTACATGCAGTAAATAAACAGTAAAGCACTCCCTACACTTCAGTGTGTAGAACCACTAAGACAGTAGTTTTGATCTTAGTGGAGACTATTGCTTTATTATCCTTACATCCGACACGCAAATGCCATATACAACATTTGTTCTTGTTTCCATAATCTACACATCTGTTTTCTACATTCACGGCCACAGGAACAGCACTATTACTCCAAAATTCAGGCATCACATTTTCTATCTATATGTATTGTTTTTGAATCCGTCATGCCCATGCCCTTCCTCAACAATCTAAAGAAACAAGCCTTGATGCAAATAACACTCTCTCTCCTGAGTTTTCCTACAGATGTTTTTACACTTTATCAATAAAATACCTTCCCAGCCATCAGCAAGCGAAAAGCTCTCAAAATAAGTCACCCCAATAGTAACTTAAAACTATTATTACTTTTCCTCCTACTTTTTAGTAAATATTTCACTTGCTAGGTGCTGCAAAGGTGTTTTGTAAATAAGAAGAGAAAACATCTCCTGGTAGAAAAGGTAAAATAATCAGGGTCACAGTACTTTACAGAGCAACTGGAAGACCACACTAAAAATTGTGAGGACAGAAAAAATGATCATCGGCTTTTAGATTGTTAGAGCTCAAATTGACACCAACATAAAGCTACTCACATAATAAGCTGTAATGTCCTTTTCCAGGCAAAGTGAACACTTGCATCACTAGATGCTTGGCTTTTTATATCAGAGATTGAGAAAGACCTACACAAACTAAACCCCTCCTCACTGTGATGACCTGCTTCCTGTACTTGGCAATATTTTAGCTTTCATTGTATGTGCTGCTCTTCAATTTTAGCATCAGACTCTGATAGATGAAGCTATCATATTTCCTAACACAGCATGCCTTACAAAGAACCAGTTATTCAAAATCTACTCAACAAATGGTTGGTACCTCTAGCTGCAAACCCTCTTCTTGATGCAAATTACAAATGAAGGATTAAAATATGAGACCTTGGAAAAATCAAAAATAACTTTAAAGTGAACCCAAGGTAAGAGTGATATGTTTGTTTCCTTTTAAACAATACCAGTAGCCTGGCAGCCCTGCTGATCTATTTGGCTGCAGTAGTGTCTAAAAGTGTACACCAGAAACAAGCATGCAGTTAATCGTCAGATCTGACAATATTGTCAGAAACATCTGATCTGCATGTGCTTGTTCACGGTCTATGGCTAAAAGTATAAAGCCTCATCTACACGGTACAATTTTCCATCACATAGACGGATCTAGTAGATGGATCTATTAAGAAATTGCATTATGTGTAGATGTCCAAACTGTTTCAGATAAATTTTGCAATAGATTTTGATAAGTACCCAAAATCGAACGCAATCCGATTGGACCGGCTGGAAATTATCTAATAGATCCGTCTAATAGATCCGATCTGATGGAAAATTGTACTATGTAGATGAGGTTTTATGCCGGGGATTCATGGCACTTTTATGCACCGGATCCAGCCAGCGGCTCGATGCCGGCGCATCCCCGCTCGTCCTCGCGGATCAATTGCCGCTCGTCCCCGCCGGTGATTCCTTATCAGCGCTCGATTCCCTGCCATTATCCGCCGGCGGGGATCGAGCGGTCGAGGGATATGATTGGGCCAGCTGAATATTATCAGCTGGCCGGATCAGCTGGTCGATGCACTGTACAGAAACATACCGTGTATCCCCAGCATTAGAGGCAGTGGTACAGAAACATACCGTGTATCCCCAGCATTAGAGGCAGTGGTACAGAAACATACCGTGTATCCCCAGCATTAGAGGCAGTGGATCAGCAGGACAGTCAGGCAACGGGTATTGCTTAAAAGGTAATAAATATGGCAGCCTCCATATAACTCAACTCCGGTTCACTTTAAAGAGACTCTGAAGCGAGTCTAACTCCACTTTTTTTTAATGTTAAGCACTATAAACCCTGCTTAACCGATGCATTCCCTCGGCACAACGAGGGCAGGAAGTGATCCCCGGACACAGCAGAGGGGATTTGGGGGGTATAGACCCCTCATTTTGCCACAGGGATGCGGCGGTTTAGCAGGGCTTTTAGTGCTTTACATTAACAAAAGTGGATTGAGACTCGCTTCAGAGTCTCTTTAACTACTTCCCTACTAAGTAGTTTACCCTCTTATGTACCAGAGCAATTTTCACCTGTTAGCACTCCTCCCATTTATTTCCCAATAACTTTATAGCTACTTATCACAATGAAAGGATTTATAGCTTGGTGGGTTATTTTTTTTACCATCAATTCGGCTTTCTTTGGATGGTACATTTTGCTAAGAATTATTTTATCCTAAACGCATTTTAATGGGAATAATAAAAAAATGGAAAAAAAATCTTTTTAATTTTCAGCCATTATAGTTTTAAAATAAAACTTTCTACTGTGGATAAAAATCACACATTTTATTTGCCCATTTGTCTTGGTTATTGCAACATTTAAAATATTTCTCTAGTACAATGTATGGCGACAATATTTTATTTGTAAATAAAGGTGCATTTTTTCTGTTTTGCATCCATCACTAATTACAAGCCCATAATTGCATACATAATAGTAATATAAGTTATGACATACATACTAATAAAAAAAAGTTCAGTCCCTAAGGTAACTGTATTTTTTATGCAAATTTTTAATTTTGGTAACTATGGGAGACTGGGGGAGGTAAGGGGTTAATTTTAATATGTATATTTATTAATAAAAAAATGTATGTTGGTGTAATTTCACTATTTGGCCACAAGATGTCCTCACACATTTTCTTCCTGCACGTGCTGTTGATACATCAACAAGAAGTAATGCGTGCAAGTGTAACTTACTCTGTTACAATGACTGCAGGCATCTCATTGATGCAGGCAATGGACACGGGGTCTTATATCACTAATTCACTGATCTCCCCATTACTAGGTGGCGACGAGAATGTGTGCGGGAGTGAACGGCGGCCATACACCGCAATAGATGAATATCTACGTCCCTGGGCAGGAACTGAAGTCATGCAGGAGGTAGATATACCGTCTGAAATGTATTATGTGGTTAAGCTAGCCAAACTTATTAGCACACCAGAATTAAAAAGGACAACTGAAGCAAGTGAGATAAGGAGGCTGCCATATTTATTTCCTGTTAATAATTACCAGTTGCCTGGTTACCCAGCTGATCCTCTGGCTTTAATACTTTACTGACCGTAAGGTATTGTTGTCATTGCATCAGGAAACAAAAAAGTAATATTTTATCTCAGCATCTCTAGGCTTTCACAATGACCATTCCATTACAAAAAGAATGAATGTAGATCTGCAATAGACACATCTGTCCGGGATGCTTTATTTTTCTGTACAGATGAATTACTCCCACTCAACACATCCTCCACACAAGCTATTAAAGTGCATCATACAGTCAGCTCCAGCACACAGCAAACATTTAAAACTGCTCTTTAAAATACCTGTAATTTATATAACGAACTCTGATGTGATTTTTTTTTCTAGTTCAAGTACAATAGAGGACCACTATGATGAAAAACTAACATTTAAAATACATATATAAACATACAAGTAAGATGTGCATTTCTCCTAGGGTAAATTATTAACAGTACGCATTTATATACCACTGACATGTTCAGCAGTGCTTTAAAGAATGGACTAAATTGGTTTCACAATCAGGAAGTCACAATCGAATCCCCACCACTATCTGAACCCAACACAGGAAAATATAAAAAGTATATACTCCATGGTGTCCTTGCCAGGATTTTTACCCAACGCTGTAAGGGGAAAATGCTAGTTACTGTACAACTACTACTTTCCTACGAAGGTCTCACTATCATTTATTTGTAATCTGACAGTTCTAAAATCCATTTAAACATTTTGAACTATTGTAATGTGTCAATAGGGGATTTTTAAAAGCACTACCTGGCAAACACCTACTAAACTTGTAGCCCCTCCCCCTCATGCACACACTGCTCATTTAGGGAGTGCTTTAAATGAATAAAAGAAACCTTTAGAATTCTCCATGAGGAGATACATTAGTCCAAAACCTGTCAGTTAAGCCTCATACTCCCCGCAATGACCCAGGAAGATAGATCCAGAAATGGCTCCCTCACAACAAATGTGCAGCAATTCATCTTCCTGCCGGCGGGTCACTCAACGTACACAACGACACATACAAGACTTTTAGCGATTGTGGTACTTTGAGTGGTGTCTTCAAGGATCTTAAAAATCCGATCCGCCGTGACTGTCTTTCATTGCCAGGCAACGCTAAGCGACGTTTGTGTAATCGAGCACCTGTACCCACGTCAGAAAAACGACAGATTAAAAAAAAAAAACCCGCCAGTTGTCAGGGAAAATCATCTTGTGGGTACACAGCTTAACCACTTCAGGACCACAGTCTTTTCGCCCCTTAACCTCCTGGGGGATACAATTATATCGCCCAGGAGGTGGCGCAGCACTATTTTTAATTTTTTTTTATTTTTTAAATCATGTAGCGAGCCCAGGGCTCGCTACATGATAGCCGCTGTGCAGCGGCATCCCCCCACCCCCTCCGATCGCCTCCGGCATACAAAGCAAACAGGAAATCCCATTCAGAACGGGATTTCCTGTTTGGCTTCCCCCGTCGCCATGGCGACGATCGGGATGACGTCATCGACGTCAACGACGTCGTGACGTCAGAGGGAGTCTCGATACACCCCTCAGCGCTGCCTGGCACTGATTGGCCAGGCTGCGCAGGGGGTCTTGGGGGGGGGGGAGCGGCACGGCACGGCGAGTAGCGGCGAATCAGCGCGGAGCGGCGGCGATCGGTATATACACGCAGCTAGCAAAGTGCTAGCTGCGTGCAACAAAAAAAAAATTATGCAAATCGGCCCACCAGGGCCTGAGAAAACCTCTGTGGCGGCTTACCCCGAGCTCAGCTCCGGATTATCCCCCAGAGGGTTAAGGACCAGAGCCTTTTTCTCCATTCAGACCACTGCAGCTTTCACGGTTTATTGCTCGGTCATACAACCTACCACCTAAATGAATTTTACCTCCTATTCTTGTCACTAATACAGCTTTCTTTTGCTGCTATTTGATTGCTGCTGCGAGTTTTAGTTTTTATTATATTCATCAAAAAATACATGAATTTTGGCAAAAAAATGACTTTAACTTGCTGTGCTGACATTTTTCAAATAAAGTAAAATTTCCTATACATTTGAGCGCGAAAGTTATTCTGCTACATGTCTTTGATAAAAAAAAACCCATTCAGTGTAAATTTATTGGATTGGGTAAAAGTTATAGCGTTTACAAACTATGGTGCCAAAAGTGAATTTTCCCATTTTCAAGCATCTCTGACTGTTCTGCGCACCTGTCAGGTTTCATGAGGGGCTATTATTCCAGGATAGTACAAATACCCCCCAAATGACCCCATTTTGGAAAGAAGACATCCCAAAGTATTCAGTGAGAGGCATGGTGAGTTCATAGAAGATTTTATTTTTTGTCACAAGTTAGCGGAAAATGACACTTCCTGACAAAAAAAAGAAAAAAAAAAAAGTTTCCATTTCTTCTAACTTGCGACAAAAAAAAATGAAATCTGCCACGGACTCACTATGCTCCTCTCTGAATACCTTGAAGTGTCTACTTTCCAAAATGGGGTCATTTGTGGGGTGTGTTCACTGTCCTGGCATTTTGGGGGGTGCCTAATTGTAAGCACCCCTGTAAAGAATAAAGATGCTCATTGGACTTTTGGCCCCTTAGCGCAGTTAGGCTGCAAAAAAGTGCCACACATGTGGTATTGCCGTACTCAGGAGAAGTAGTATAATGTGTTTTGGGGTGTATTTTTACACATACCCATGCTGGGTGGGAGAAATATCTCCGTAAATGACAATTGTTTTATTTTTTTTTACACACAATTGTCTATTTATAGAGATATTTCTCCCACTCAGCATGGGTATGTGGAAAAATACACCCCAAAACATATTATACTACTTCTCCTGAGTACGGCGATACCACATGTGTGGCACTTTTTTGCACCCTAACTGCGCTAAGGGGCCCAAAGTTCAATGAGTACCTTTAGGATTTCACAGGTCATTTTGCGACATTTGGTTTCAAGACTACTCCTCACGGTTTAGGGCCCCTAAAATGCCAGGACAGTATAGGAACCCCACAAATTACCCCATTTTAGAAAGAAGACACCCCAAGGTATTCCGTTAGGAGGATGGTGAGTTCATAGAAGATTTTTTTTTTTTGTCACAAGTTAGCGGAAATTGATTTTAATTGTTTTTTTTCACAAAGTGTCATTTTCCGCTAACTTGTGACAAAAAATAAAATCTTCTATGAACTCACCATACTCCTAACGGAATACCTTGGGGTGTCTTCTTTCTAAAATGGGGTCATTTGTGGGGTTCCTATACTGCCCTGGCATTTTAGGGGCCCTAAACCGTGAGGAGTAGTCTTGAAACCAAATGTCGCAAAATGACCTGTGAAATCCTAAAGGTACTCATTGGACTTTGGGCCTCTTAGCGCACTTAGGGTGCAAAAAAGTGCCACACATGTGGTACCGCCGTACTCAGGAGAAGTAGTATAATGTGTTTTGGGGTGTATTTTTACACATACCCATGCTGGGTGGGAGAAATATCTCTGTAAATGACAATTGTTTGATTTTTTTTACACACAATTGTCCTTTTACAGAGATATTTCTCCCACCCAGCATGGGTATGTGTAAAAATACACCCCAAAACCCAATATACTACTTCTTCTGAGTACGTGTGTGACACTTTTTTGCAACCTAGGTGCGCTAAGGGGCCTAAAAAAAACCAATACATATCAATTTCCGCTAACTTGTGACAAAAAATAAAATCTTCTATGAACTCATCATACACCTAACAGAATACCTTTGGGTGTCTTCTTTCTAGAATGGGGTCATTTGTGGGGTTCCTATACTGCCCTGGCATTTTAGGGGCCCTAAACCGTGAGGAGTAGTCTTGAACCCAAATGTCGCAAAATGACCTGTGAAATCCTAAAGGTACTCATTGGACTTTGGGCCCCTTAGCACAGTTAGGCTGCAAAAAAGTGTCACACATGTGGTATCGCCGTACTCAGAAGAAGTAGTATAATGTGTTTTGTGGTGTATTTTTACATATAACCATGCTGGGTGGGAGAAATATCTCTGTAAATGACACATTTTTGATTTTTTTTACACACAATTGTCCATTTACAGAGAGATTTCTCCCACCCAGTGTGGGTAAGTGTAAAAATACACCACAAAACACATTATACTACTTATCCTGAGTATGGCGATACCACATGTGTGACACTTTTTTGCAGCCTAGGTGCGCTAAGGGGCCCAACGTCCTATTCACAGGTCATTTTGAGGCATTTGTTTTCTAGACTACTCCTCACGGTTTAGGGCCCCTAAAATGCCAGGGCAGTATAGGAACCCCACAAGTGACCCCATTTTAGAAAGAAGACACCCCAAGGTATTCTGTTAGGTGTATGATGAGTTCATAGAAGATTTTATTTTTTGTCACAAGTTAGTGAAAAGTGACACTTTGTGAAAAAAACAATAAAAATCTAATTTCCGCTAACTTTTGACAAAAAATAAAATCTTCTATGAACTCATCATACACCTAACAGAATACCTTGGGGTGTCTTCTTTCTAAAATGGGGTCACTTGTGGGGTTCCTATACTGCCCTGGCATTTTACGGGCCCAAAACTGTGAGTAGTCTGGAAACCAAATTTCTCAAAATGACTGATCAGGGGTATAAGCATCTGCAAATTTTAATGACAGGTGGTCTATGAGGGGGCAAATTTTGTGGAACCGGTCATAAGCAGGGTGGCCTCTTAGATGACAGGATGTTTTGGGCCTGATCTGATGGATAGGAGTGCTAGGGGGGTGACAGGAGGTGATTGATGGGTGTCTCAGGGGGCGGTTAGAGGGGAAAATAGATGCAATCAATGCACTGGGGAGGTGATCGGAAGGGGGTCTGAGGGGGACCTGAGGGTTTGGCCGAGTGATCAGGAGCCCACACGGGGCAAATTAGGGCCTGATCTGATGGGTAGGTGTGCTAGGGGGTGACAGGAGGTGATTGATGGGTGTCTCAAGGTGTGATTAGAGGGGGGAAATAGATGCAAGCAATGCACTAGCGAGGTGATCAGGGCTGGGGTCTGAGGACGTTCTGAGGTGTGGGCGGGTGATTGGGTGCCCGCAAGGGGCAGATTAGGGTCTAATCTGATGGGTAACCGTGACAGGTGGTGATAGGGGGTGATTGATGGGTAATTAGTGGGTGTTTAGAGGAGAGAAGAGATGTAAACACTGCACTTGGGAGGTGATCTGATGTCGGATCTGCGGGCGATCTATTGGTGTGGGTGGGTGATCAGATTGCCCGCAAGGGGCAAGTTAGGGGCTGATTGATGGGTGGCAGTGACAGGGGGTGATTGATGGGTGGCAGTGACAGGGGGTGATTGATAGGTGATTGACAGGTGATCAGTGGGTTATTACAGGGAATAACAGATGTAAATATTGCACTGGCGAATTGATATAGGGGGGTCTGAGGGCAATCTGAGCGTGTGGGCGGGTGATTGGGTGCCCGCAAGGGGTAGATTAGGGTCTAATCTGATGGGTAACAGTGACAGGTGGTGATAGGGGGTGATTGATAGGTGATTGATGGGTAATTAGTGGGTGTTTAGAGGAGAGAAGAGATGTAAACACTGCACTTGGGAGGTGATCTGATGTCGGATCTGCGGGCGATCTATTGGTGTGGGTGGGTGATCAGATTGCCCGCAAGGGGCAGGTTAGGGGCTGATTGATGGGTGGCAGTGACAGGGGGTGATTGATGGGTAGCAGTGACAGGGGGTGATTGATAGGTGATTGACAGGTGATCAGTGGGTTATTACAGGGAATAACAGATGTAAATATTGCACTGGCGAATTGATAAAGGGGGGTCTGAGGGCAATCTGAGCGTGTGGGCGGGTGATTGGGTGCCCGCAAGGGGTAGATTAGGGTCTAATCTGATGGGTAACAGTGACAGGTGGTGATAGGGGGTGATTGATGGGTGATTGATGGGTAATTAGTGGGTGTTTAGAGGAGAGAATAGATGTAAACAATGGATTTGGGAGGTGATCTGATGTCGGATCTGCGGGCGATCTATTGGTGTGGGTGGGTGATCAGATTGCCCGCAAGGGGCAGGTTAGGGGCTGATTGATGGGTAGCAGTGACAGGGGGTGATTGACGGGTGATTGACGGGTGATTGACAGGTGATTGACAGGTGATCAGGGGGGATAGATGCATACAGTACACGGGGGGGGGGGGGGGTCTGGGGGGGTCTGGGGAGAATCTGAGGGGTGGGGGGTGATCAGGAGGGGGCAGTGGGCAGGGGGGGGATAAAAAAAAATAGCGTTGACAGATAGTGACAGGGAGTGATTGATGGGTGATTAGGGGGGTGACTGGGTGCAAACAGTGGTCTGGGGGGTGGGCAGGGGGGGGTCTGAGGGGTGCTGTGGGCGATCAGGGGGCAGGGGGGGGGAAATCAGTGTGCTTGGGTGCAGACTAGGGTGGCTGCAGCCTGCCCTGGTGGTCCCTCGGACACTGGGACCACCAGGGCAGGAGGCAGCCAGTATAATAGGCTTTGTATACATTACAAAGCCTATTATACAATGTAAATGCGGCGATCCGGGTGCAAGTAACCCGCCTGCGCTTCCGAACGGCCGGCGGGTTACTACGAGCGGTGGGCGGAGCCAGTCCCCGGCGGCTGATCGCGTCACGAATGACGCGATCGCCGCATAGCCACTCCCGCAGCCGCCCCCGCCGATGGGCGTATTGCGGTCGTTTGGGCCCAGTCTTTGCCGCCGCCCATCGGCTGGGGGAGGTCGGCAAGTGGTTAAGAGTCACCAAATTAGCAGACTACAACACATTTTTTGAAACAATTTTACATCTAGATTTGTAGACATTTTACAGGAACATCATAGTGGTCCTTCAGCATAATTCCTGGGTTATTGCTGACAGGTTCATCCAAGACTTCTCCACAATTGTTGGAGAGTTCTGTTTAGGAGGTTATTTTCAGTCTTGCCACGCTGCATCTCTGATGAGTCAAGCAAGACTCCTACATTTCATGTGTTATTATGTGCAAAATAAAATGAATGAATGAAAAATCCACAGCAAGTAACAAAAAGCTATAGTAAAACTGTACATCAATTTTACAAACTGGTATTAACCCAGGCTTAAAATATTAGTTTGAGATGAAAGGCCATTCAAAGAAAGTATTCCTTAAAGAGACTCCGTAACAAAAATTGCATCCTGTTTTTTATCATCCTACAAGTTCCAAAAGCTATTCTAATGTGTTCTGGCTTACTGCAGCACGTTCTACTATCACTGTCTCTGTAATAAATCAACTTATCTCTCTCTTGTCAGACTTGTCAGCCTGTGTCTGGAAGGCTGCCAAGTTCTTCAGTGTTGTGGTTCTGTGATGCATCTCCCAGCTCCAGGCCCCTCTCTGCACACTGCCTGTGTGTTATTTAGATTAGTGCAGCGTCTCTCTGCTCTATTATCTTTTACAAGCTAGATAAATCCTCCTCTGAGCTGGCTGGGTTTTCACATACTGAGGAATTACATACAGGCAGAGCTGTCTGCACTCTGCAGGAAGAAACAGCCTGACACTTCAGTGGAAGATAGCTGCAGGGGGAAAGAAACACACAAATGATCTCTTGAGATTCAAAAGGAAGGGTGTATACAGCCTGCTTGTGTATGGATGTATTTTCTATGTGTGGACATACTGTACATCAACCTACTTCCTGTTTTGGTGGCCATTTTGTTTGTTTATAAACAAACTTTTTAAAACTGTTTTTAACCACTTTTAATGCGGCGAGGAGCGGCGAAATTGTGACAGAGGGTAATAGGAGATGTCCCCTAACGCACTGGTATGTTTACTTTTGTGCGATTTTAACAATACAGATTCTCTTTAAAGGTAATGTCCAAGCAAAATAAAAAAATGAGTTTCACTTACCTGGGACTTCTACCAGCCCCATGCAATGCGTAAAAATTTACGCATTGAACCAGTAACGCGTAAAAATGTATGTGTTAATGTTCCTGCACTAGCGGGAATGCGTAAAAATGTACGCAATGCAATGCTGCCAGCGGGGGACTAGAGCAGCAGTGAGTGACTACGAGGGCACAGGATGGCTGCATGGGGCTAGTAGAAGCCTCAGGTAAGTGAAACTCATTTTTTTATTTTGCTTGTACCTTCCCTTTAAGATTTTTCCACTTGATCCATGCAATTCCAGGTACATGTTTTTGCTGCATAAAAAAAACACATATATCCAGGCACATCGCCTCTAGTTAGGACATTAAATAAGTTATTAAGGAAAAGGGAGGTGCTGAAGGGGGTGTGGCCAGAAACCAGCAAAAATCTATTAACCCTTCGCGCTCTCGCATGCAAATGTTCAAACAAATGCATTCACAGATTCACTCATCCAGGCACCACTGTTATCCCTACAGCCAAGTTAAAAGCTGGGGTTTTAGTTCACAGAAGAATGCATTCTTATGCTTAGTCACCTATACTGCGCAGAAGTACCCAGGTAAACATAGGTGTCCTAACTCTGGCCCTGTAACCTGGGTACTTCTGCACAGTATAGGTGACTAAGCATAAGAATGCACTCTTCTGTGAACTAAAACCCCGGCTTTTAACTTAGCTGTAGGGATAACAGTGGTGCCTGTGTTTTTGCTGCATGGTTTTCTGGACACTGTGTGTTCTGTATTGTCATGCGATGTTTGTCAATGTACAAATGGGCACAATGTTTTGGGGGGAAAAAAATGAACCTGCTGTAAGTATTATTGCTGTCCATGAAAGTACACAACAGATGTAATGGGCTCACTGAAATTAAAAGGGCTGTCAGTTCTACTGCATTTTTGGTGGGATGAAAAACAATGACATTTGGGGTGGTGGAAAAACATTACATAAAAGAGTACCACAATTTAGATAAGTTATTGCAATTATTTTGTCTTTTACATATTCTTTCCTTTTTAGAAAATCCGATGTGAAAGACAGAAAAATGGTCTGTTTGCCGACAAGCATTTCTATTGTTGCATGATTTTAGATAGGTATGAAATGACTTGTCCTGCTAACTACTGCTATTTTAGAAATAAGCAATGCCAGTCAGTTCAAACTGCTACAGAGCTGTCAAATAAAAAACAAAAAAACAAAAACACAAACCTATAGTAAATGACAGCTAGATAGGAGCAAAGTCATTCACAGTGCATTTCACTCTGGGAAAAATGTACCTCATATGCATATGTAGTGTATTTTCCATCGTATAAGACTGGGGATAAAAAGTCACTGCGTCTTATAAAATGAATGCAGGGAATCCTTGACTTTGGAACACCTGCCAATACGACCCGCTGACACATCAGGGACTCCCTGCAAGTTTCTCCCCTTCAGTCTGCAGTGTGCACCCCCCCCCCCCCCCCATGTCTGTCTCCTGCCCCCTCTAAGTGTAGCAGCAGCTGGCTTATCCATGGCACCTGCGGAGCCCACAGACCTCTCCTCCTGTCCCACGCGGATTCCCCTAGTGATGGCTTGTGCTGCTGGCACAATCAGCACAAGCTGTTCACTAGGGGGAGCTGCGCGGAAGTGAAGAGGTTTGTGATCCCTGCGGGCACCATGGATTAGGTAAGCCAGCTTACACAGGGGGGCAGGAGACACGGGTGAGGAAGCGGAGGCACGGGGGTGGGGGTGGGGCAGAAGCTAGGACAGAAGGGGACACATGCTGGGAAAGAAGGGGAGACAGGAGGACACATGGGGAGACACATGGGGAATACATGGTGGACACGGAGGAGACACATGGGGGAGCCATGGTGGACACAGGAGGACCCATGGGGGACACAGGAGAACACATGGGAGAGCCTTGGTGGACACAGGAGGTCACACATGGGGGAGCCATGGAGGACACATGGAGGAGACAAATGTGGGAGCCATGGTGGACACAGGACAACATATGGAGGACACATGGGGGAGAACATGTATGCTCCTGGAACATGGGCACACCAGGTTTACCAGTGTTCTCCCCAAAACTTTTTCCCAGTCGGGTGATATGCAAAAGTGTCCGGGTGTGGCAAGACAGGGAAATACAGGGTGCGTGATTCCATAGGAGAAAACTGTAATTGCCAGGGTGTCCATTTTCCATTGAAATGTGCAGCCAATACCATTCACAACATAGTGAAATTCATTATTGTGAAGTCATGATCACTTTTGGAATGATAAAAATATAAGGCAATGGGTAATGATGCATCAGTTTTTGTGGCAAAACCTATCAAAGCAATGTGAAATGACAAAATCCCATGCAGCTACCACAAGTGATATGCAGGAGCAGTATGAGGAACTGTACAGGGCCCATCATTGTGCTGGACAATCACGGGTGAACACATTTCACCAGGATAACAGGAACTTTATTATCTTTCCAAATCTGATGCTGTATGTTCACGTGTGAAAAACTGAAAGGTCACCTCAACTGAGACCAGCACATTTTTCTATTACATAATCCTTTTTATATGCAATATACATGCATAATAAGTATTTTTAAGTTTAAATAAAACAGTTACATGCGTCAGTAGTACATGCTCTACATACATCGGGTGCCAACAGTTCGTAAAACGATAATCTCTACACAGAACTGTTGCTAAGGAACACTGAGTTTTGCTAAGATAATGATTTTGCTCTTTGCTCCTGGCTTTTGGCCCTTAGGTATGCTTAAGAGGCAGACTGCGATACTTTTGAGGCATGTTTATTTTATGATGTTTTATTTTCTCTTTAATAAAGGCTGATTTAAAAAAAACAAATAAATCCATATTGCTGAATTTCCAAACAGACACAATAAAGTAATAACGGTCTTTGCCACTCAGTCACCTGTATACCTGAAACAAATTTACATTGTTCAACTGCATTTCCAAGGTGCTCATGCGGTGGATAATTTTCCTAACTTTTGTTAATAATGTCATCTATTTAACTGCCATTTGTTTCACTGGACTGGCTATGGGTAATAGTGTGTGACTGACTGATTCCAATCTCTACTTCAAACCTCCTTAGTCACCAAAGCAACTGCAACAACACATAATGATATGCCCAAACAAGCAGTGATCAAATACCTAGGAACTCTTTCATGTGCTGCCCATCAAACAGCAGCAGTTAACCTTAATTTTTCAACCACAAAGAAAATAAATCCACATTATACTAGGAGCTCAAGTTGAACATTTGAAATAAAAAGTTGTGACAACTGAGTATTTGATGCACAGATCAGTTCTTGATTACAGATTGGCTTTTGAAAATTCTAAATAGCTGATCACAGTACTCAGGGACTTCAAAAGCTGCATCAAAAAGGTAATGAAGTCCCTACCCATGTGACATTACATAGACGGTAATGAAGACTGCAGATGGTCAATAAGATGTTAATAATTCTGTCTCACATGCCTAATCTGCCAGTTTTGTTTGCCAAGTTCCAGCTGCAAAAAAAATTGCATTATATTTACATGCAAGCAGAAATCATCATCCTCTAACTCCCTATCTCCACAATAAACAAAACAATAATGTGCAAGGTGGGAGGAGGGAGAGTGATAGAATTATACTATTGAAAAATACTTATTACTGTTGAAAAGAAAGTTGTTACATTTTCAAAAGTCCATTGCACAGATATGCTCACCAGTAGCTGTGCACCAATCCATACACACTTCAGAGCCTGGCTAGCGTCCTGTGAACTACAGTTCTGCCCTCCTTACATACAGGGCACAGGATTATGGTAATGCAGGGATGCTGTGAACTGTAGTCAGTCCTACCTTTGGTGTCACATGACCACAACTAATAGAAATTCCACTGTCAAACTGTTCGCAAAGCACGTCTGGCCTACAAAACAGGCATTCTGTTCACCACTTTGCCTCTACACACTGTCTGTATTAGTATGCAGGCAGATTACTTTTAGAATTTGCTTTCTTAAACTCTGGCTTTAAAGGGACTCCGAGCAGTGCAGAAACTATGGAAAGATGCACATCATTTTAAAGCTCTTTCTCCTCTTTCCAATGATATATAAACCGCCACCCTACGCCTTTTAGTTTTCGCTATTTTCGCGATTGAAATTGCCGCGGCCGTGATTTTGATCGCGAAAATAGAGAAAACTAAAAGGCGTAGGGCAAAGATTTAGGTGTCGTCAGAAAGAGGAGAAAGAGAGCTTTAAAATGATATCCATCAAGCCATAGTTATATTGTATTACACAGGGCGACTTTTTGTCAAAGTCAGCAGCTGCATTTAGCAGAATGGAGCTGCTGATACTGGGGAAAGTGTCGTCCTGTGTAATACAATATAACTATGGCTTGATGGATATCATTTTAAAGCTCTCTTTCTCCTCTTTCTGATGACACCTAAATCGTTGCCCTACACCTTTTAGTTTTCTCTATTTTCGCGATCGAAATCGCGGTCGCGGCAATTTCAATCGCGAAAATAGCGAAAACTAAAAGACGTAGGGTGGTGGTTTATATATCATTGGAAAGAGGAGAAAGAGAGCTTTAAAATGATATGCATCTTTCCATAGTTTCTGCACTGCTCGGAGTCCCTTTAATTAGCTTTAATTCGGTGAAAAAAAATACTAGCGATATTTGTGATACGCACCTACATTATAAAATGAGCATTAGGGACACTTCCATTTCCTGCACGATACAAGACTTCTGTATACAAGAACAATATACGGTACATGCAAAATTGCCCACCTTTAACTGCTAAATCTATTAAGGAAATTTTGCAGCGGTGCCACAGAAAGTTTTACCCATATATTTGAATAGAAGTGCAACCTTCTACCACATACCTTGCAAATTCCCTCACCTCAGATATACATTTCCATTTTTTTAAGACTTTGCATGCCTGCCAAGAATGGTGGAGGTGCAGAATAATTTATTTATGAAACATCATGGCAGTAGGTAACTGGAATGCTTTTAAGGCATGTATAGAAGTTAAGATGCGTACACACGTCTGATTTTTCCAAACGACCGGTCGTTCCAAACGACTGTTCGTTTGCACGTCAAATCGGGCGTGTGTACAAACGGTCATTCAGCAGATAACACTGGTTTTGACTGAACTGCTTGGCAGGTCGGTCAAATCCAGTCTTATCAGGTGAACAGTCGTTTGTACACATGCCCAATTTGACGTAAAAATGACCGTTCGTTTGGAAAAGTCAGACATGTGTATGTACCTTTACAGTATAATACCATATGTCTTCCAAATCAAAGATAAGGATTAGCAGCAGCTAATCTACTTCTAGTGAGTGCCTTCCTTCTCGGATGTGTCCAGCCTTGAAATGTGCCCCTTGTAAACTATGCAAATCAATGTTCCACAGAGGTAGATTTCTATGCTGGTCACTTAAAAAAAAAGCGGGAAATTGGTGTTGGGTAGACATATCTGTAAACTTCTGCATTATTAATTAGATAATACTTTTAAAACATATTAAGAATGTTTGAAAAGCCAGCTTACACTTTAATAATGTGGTAATGGTTCCTAATGGTTCTTCAAGTTTCAGGTTTTTGATTTTACATCTCTCTACACCTTATACAACATTAATCTCACTGCATAGCCACTGCAATGGTGAAATTGCTTCTAGGGTGGCTGCATAATAATGTACATTCATTCCTCTATCATATTTTTCACTTCCAATTTCTCTACTAGAGCACTCATTCCCAAAAGCACCACAAGATCTTTACTGTTTCAGCTATTGAACAAGTTTTGCCTGATGACTGTTAGAATGACCTGTCTGCTAAAAAGGGTAGCGGGAAGGAAATACTGTATACACCTTAAAGGAGACCTGTAATGACTTTCAAAAAACAAAAACAAAAAAAACAAAAAAAAACAACTTTTCACGTTTTACTTAGCTGGGACGGCTTCTGCCAGCCCCCTGCAGCCTACCTGTGCTCGCGCCGTCCTGGCGACAGGAGTGCGAACAAGAAAGTGGACGTCGGCTTGCAAGTTTGAAACTGAGCCACGGCAGGGGACTGGAGGATCGTTCCAGGACAGGGTGGGCACAGGGTGGCTGCAGGGGGATGGCAGACGCCCCAGGAAAGTGAAGCTCCTTTTTTTGAAAGTTATTACAGGTTTCTAGTAAATGAACAACTGATTCGACCCCTCACAGAAAACTTCACTATTCCTTAGGGTCCATGGCCCTCTGTGGAAGGGTTTCACCACAATGGCCATCATTCATAAAGCATTTCCACATGCGGAAATGCTGAAAACAGCTGACTTTACCGAGAACATAGCAAAATGTCTATACATAAAGGCTGTTTCTGTACGAAAAGCTGACATTCCTGAGCAGAGCGATAAATTACCGCCTTGTGCGGTGATTATCTTAACAAATGTTACTAATTATCAATTCATAAAGATTAGAGCAAGCGGTATGAGGACAGGGAATACCGCTCCCTTGGAAGTAGCGATAAGCATGTGGAGAACAGCTAAACTAATGAGCCAGACCTCCCAGGCAGCAGCAGTGAGAGCAGCGCCCGGAGGGACTCAGGCAGCTTCTCCTGTTACGCCATCCTACCGACAGCCTAGAGCCAGCCTAGTTTGGGAAATCACCGCACTGCTATCGCAGCTGTAAACATTTTTATGAATGAGCACACAGAAGTCTAAAATACCCAATGCGGTGTTTTCCCACAATGATTTTCATTACCGAACACACTTTTATGAATGATAGCCAATATCAGCTATACAGATGTTCCTGATAATCTATTTGAGGAAAGAAAAGATTTCTCATGGGAAAATCCGGCACGAACAGGAACATGGCCACAAAAGCATATCCAATAAGCTCTTACAGGATATGTTCAGAGGCTAGGGCTATTTTTCAAATTCGGGCTGATTTTAAATATCACAAGTCTCAAAAACTTTTCATGCTGGATAAAAAACGGAATGACCTGCTGAAGTTTGTGTGATTATTAAAGGAACAAGAAAAAAAAACAAAAAAGAATGGCAAAATATTTACATGACTTTTTAATTTTAATTTTTATTTTCAGAGAGAAAATTAACTACTAGAGCAGGCAGATAGACAAACAGGAAGGAGAAATACATAGCTAGATCTGACTCATGCCACCCACAGCCAAAAAAAGATCACCTCAACCTTTACATCACTTACCTGAAAGAGCAAATTTAAAAACTCATTGGCGAGAGCACTTTTAACACTCCAAATCTGGTAGTCTTCCAGTGTAAGGTGCCCGCTCTGTATCAAAAAATAATGTATGTAATTAAGATTTCTAAAATGTACCCTTATTACAATAAATGCCATTGTGCTAAAAAAAAGAAAGTAAATAACTCTGCGTTTAGCCAGTGTATACGCTGCACAACATCAATTTACCATGCAAAGACATATATACGCAGGAGTCCCCAGCCATCGGACTGCCAGCTGCACCAGCCAGGCCACACCTTTCTGTACAGTGCCTGGAGTGCTGTCATTCTGCACATTGTGCAGCAGTCAGCTAAGTGCTCTGTAACGGGGTAGCTCGGCTTTGTGCATAGCAGGCAGTGGCCGAAGCAGGGCTTTTTTGGCACACAGGGCGCGCCACGTAGTGCCAAAGCTTGGAACGGCTATTGCAGTAATGCTACAGTCCGCACCTGGGTAATTAGGGAACCTGGGGATTGGCGGATCCCGAATTACTTCTCCCTCCAAATTGCGACAACTCGGAAAGAAAATAGTGTTCAACACCCCCAGAATTTGTGCGGCAGCATGGTAAGCCCTTATTCAGCACGAAAAAGCCCCACGTCATTCTCTCATGTACGCGCAGTGGCTTCATTGTTGCCAACCAGTCCGCTGTCATTCTGAGGTGCTACCACTATCCCTGCTCCAACCTATCATCAGTGTGAAGGGGCATGGAGTAAATGGGATTATGGGAAAGGCACACTATCACTGGGGCTGACAGAAGGTCAAAAACCTCCAGGCCACAGGTGTCGATCAAACCCCAACTTTGGGCAGTGGACAGAACTGAGGTCGACTCAGCAGCTGGGAGGGAAACTTACTTTGACTGCTCAATAGGTAGGAGCAAAGCAAGTAAAATACATTTTATATTAATTTAATCAAAATGATACCAATTGTTTCCCAACCAATGCTTTAATAAAGTATGATCACTGCCCATTCTCCCCCATCAACTTAAGAGCCGTAGTGGTAACATTTATTTTTACACAGCCCTGTGTCAGTAAAAAGCAAAGCCCATGTACCACCACCTCTTCTCCTGCCACTGGGCTTCTCTGTTGATTGACAGAGTGAAAAATGTGCTTGCATGCATTTTAAAGCGGTACAGATGAGCAACCCCATTCACTTATGAAGTTACATAGAACGGTGCTGCTTCGTATTCATGTGGTGCTAACGTTTCAAACCACTAAGTTTAAACACATTTAATTCCAGTATTTTCACTAGAATTTTAAATGCATCAATTACCGGTAAACAGACAAAATCCAGGTAGATACATATAGCTATGAGAACAATTTTGCCACTTGAACTTCACAGAGCACTTTATAGAGACTAAGAAAAATGTCATCCTTTTTTTCTACTATCCTACAAGTTCCTAATCCTATTCTAATGTGCTCTGGCTTACTGCCGCACTTTCTACGATCACCATCTCTGTAATAAATCAACTTCTCTCTCTCCTGTCGGATCTGTCGCCCTGTGTCTGGAAGGCTGCCAACTCTTCAGTGGTGTTGATCTGTTATGCACACCCCCCCTCCAGGCCCCCTCTATGCACACTACAGTGTGTGTTATTTACATTGGACAGCTTCTCTCCTCTCTTAGTGAGAGAAGAGAGCTTTACAAGCTGGATAAATCCTTCTCTGTTAGGCTGTGAAAGGAGCTGTGCTGTCACATGCTGAGGAATTACAGACAGCTGTCTGCAGGAAGAAACAACAAGCATGTCACTCTTCAGTGGATGATAGCTGCAGGGGGAAGAAGGTAAACACACAAATGATCTTGAGATTCAAAAGGAAGGCTGTATACAGCCTGCTTGTGTATGAATGTATTTTCTATGTGTGGACATACTGTACATCAACCTACTTCCTGTTTTGGTGGCCATTTTGTTTGTTTATAAACAAACTTTTAAAAACTGTTTTTGACTACTTTTAATGCGTCGGAGAGCGGAGAGGGAAATAGGAGATGTCCCCTAACGCGCTGGTATGTTTACTTTTGTGCGATTTTAACAATACAGATTCTCTTTAACCTCCCTGGCGGTAAGCACGGGCTATGCCGCCGGGAGGCACCGCTCAAGCCCCGCTGGGCCGATTTGCATAATTGTTTTTTCACGAGCTGCGTGCAGTGCCCGATCGCCGCCGCTACCCGCCGATCCGCCGCTATACGCGTCGCCGCAGCCGCCCCCCCCCCCCCCCCAGACCCCGTGCGCTGCCTGGCCAATCAGTGCCAGGCAGCGCTGTGGGGTGGATCGGAGTCCCCTTTGACGTCACGACGTCGATGACGTCATCCCGCCCCGTCGCCATGGCGACGGGGGAAGCCCTCCAGGAGATCCCGTTCTTTGAACGGGATCTCCTGATCTCCGATTGCCGGCAACGATCGGAGGGGCTGGGGGGATGCCGCTTTTTTTGTTTTTTAAACGTATTTGCTGCCCCCTGGCGGATTTTGACAAACCGCCAGGAGGGTTAAAGAGGAACTTCAGCCTAAACAAACATACTTTCATTAAGTTACATTACTTATGTTATTTAAAATAGATAGGTAATATAATCTCTTACCCACCCTGTTTTAAAAGAACATGCAAATGTTTGATTTCATGATGGCAGCCATCTTTTTGGTTGTAATGAGGTGACAGGGAGTATCATACACAGTTCCAACTGTCCTGATCACCCCTCCCAGTTGCTAAGCAACGTGAACAACAACATAGCAAATCCCATCATGCTCTGCACAGCATCAGGGAAAACAGCCCGGGCTTTTTTTCTTTTGATGGGTGGAGCTTAGATAAAAATACAGCAAAAAATGATGCTTTGGTAAGAAAAACAAAGTTCTGATGCTGTGAAACTGTTAAAGAAATACCAAGCAGTTTCAGTTTTGCTGAGTAGATTTTTAGTCCGGAGGTTCACTTTAAGGATGTTGTCTATGCAGGTTTATCACTATCCCTACAGTGTTCATGTAGCAAAAACTATCTAGAGGGAGCAGGACCAATCATTCTGCTGACAGTACTTTCTGACACAGAAGTGACAAGATTGGTCAGCACACTCAGTCAATCATGAATTTTGTTTTGGCAGGAATCTGATGTCAATTTTACGTCATGGGGATTTGCTTGTATTTATGCACTATGTTTACCATCATCAGCAACATGTACATTGGAAAAGGGCATTTGTGTACTTACAAAATTATTGTATACATTTTGACAAGATATAGAATAAAACTACACTTTTTTAAAAAAAAAATAAGTGGTCTCCGATAAAACTTAAAACTTCACTGGGAATGTTAAATCTTTCTATATTTCTATCTTAAAACATGCCACAATCGCTACAGTGAGTAATTCCATAGGATTACTCATGCAGCAGCGCTTTGCTTTTAGCGACAATATTTGTTGCTATCTCGGAGGTAAATGTGGGAGAGGGGTTCCCTGTTCAAAACGAGCGCCAGGGTTTCCAGAGCTGCCATTGGACTGCTCTTTCTCCCTGGCCGCACCCCGCCTCTCTGCATGCTGTTAATGAGAGAATGAATTTCTCATTCCAGTGTCGTGACTCACAAAAGTGAAAGTGGGCCATTGTGGCCCACAGGAGCGGCGGTTTTGGATGCTACCTGATCCGCTAGGCCTCTGGATCAGGTAACCTAGTTTTTTTTTTTATTTCATGAGATCTCTTTAAGGAGCATAAACACCAATTTTTATAGGCCCAAAAAAGGACAAATTTTACCACCTTCATGTAGTTTGAAAGCCAATAGACTTTGAATACTGTGAACACATTGGATAAGTAAGCTCCAATACTGCACGAAAGTGGAAAAATTGGCTAGTCCTTGGCCAATCAAAATTGGAGGTCTGTACCAGAGTTTAGTAAATGTACCAGAAAAAAAAGGCAAGTTAGGAATTCTGACTCACTGCTAACATGATCGTTTCATTCAATGGCTCACTGATTTGTGAAACTACATAATAAGAACTTCAAAAAACTAAACACAGTGAGTAATGGAAAAGTTTTCAATTGCGTCAGACTGTTATAAAATACTTATTGTGGCAATTAAATTTGAATTAGTTATCCTAAACTATGTGCTGTATTAACATAATAAAATAATGTCATTACCTTTGTTGTATCATGGGTTTTTAAAATATTGTCTAGGATATCAGAAAGATTCAAGTTTAACTCCTGAAATGACAAATACAAGGATAAGTACAAAAAACTGCATTGACTAAAGCATTTAATTACACTAAAATAAGCACTTTTTTCAGGTTGTAATATCAAGGAAGGTTATTTTCCACAAGTGTTCAGTGTAATACTTCATATATTTATTTAACGCCAACATCTTCTGCATCGCTGTATAGAGTATATATAGTAATGTCACGAACTGTCCCTCATAAGTGCTCACAATCCAAGAAAGAATTACATGAAAATCGGACATGGAGCAATTCATGAGATAGCAACCTGTTTAATGGTTTCACAGGTTTGCATTACTTTAAAGCACTTCACATTGGCATTAAATACATTCTTTAGCATGCATGCCCAGTTACAAAATTGGGCACTGGCGCAGGTGGCAGGCAATGCTTATATTATAAGAAGCACTATTACCAGCTCAAAACTTTTCTTCTAGGTTCTGCCCCACCACTCTATTACTGAAACAGTGGCTGCAAATCTGTCCCTGGCCTGAACTCTGCCCTGATGTATTCAGTTCTCCATTCATGCATTGGTTTGCAGGGCATAGCGGTTACCTGTCATGACAAGTAACTGCATTTGAAGTTAGGTCACCAGCATATATAGGCAAGGAATTATATCAAACTGATAAGGTTAATGTAGGTCATAGTACTTGGGAGTCACTATAGAGATACAGAGTGCCAGAGAAGTGTTAGGATAGCTAATCAGCATATCTGTTCTGTATGAGTGATTAAGAGAAATGTTAGGAGAATGTCAGAAATTGAGCCTTCCATACTCTTTACATGACAGCTGCACGTTTTCCAGTGTTTGCATTTAGAGAGCTTTAAAGCCTGCCATACAAAATACGATATTTAACAGATCAGGTAAACATCCATCTCTCTCCGATATTGTTTACCTAGATTGTTGGCATGTATCACTTGATGTGAAATCAGATTAGCAAAAGAACTGATGCAATATAAATCAAAACAAAGCCAAAGCTAGCTCTGCGCTGTTCTAAGAATGGCCTTTGCTAACAGATTCTAAATAACGACCAAAATTGTATCAAGAAAGGCCTCATTTCTAGACGATTTACATGGGAGGCAATTAACTTTTCTAATGAATCAATCATCTAATCTATTAAATACCCACACTATATGGGTATCTTGAAATGTGTTTTGATACCAGCTAATCAATTAGCTTTTACACAACCAAAAACAAGCTCTGCAACTGTGTGTACACACAGAAACCATTTATAACTGGTGTGGGGCTTTAAATGTGAGCTATATAGAATATGAAATTAGCAAAATGACAGCACTGAATAAACTTGCATCTGGCAACTCCATTTAAATAGCAATAATCCTAATGGATAGAGTGATAAGCCTTTCCATATCATTAGACTGAAGTACTATTCCCAATATGTCTGGAATTTTACTGCTCCCCAACCAGCAATTTCAGTCTGGAGGGTATTATTTCAATTTTATGGAACCAAAACATAACCTGGTCAGACTAATTACATATAATTACCATTTATAACATTAAAATGCCACACAAATTATATTCAAACAGCTTTTAACAGCCACAAAATAACACTAGCTCAAATGACTTACCTGATATCACGTATTACTGTATTTACTTAGGGCTCTTTCACATCAGAGCTTGCGTTAGAGAACGCTCAAAGCATACGTTTTGTTGTATGCCTTTTACTGCGTTTTGATATGCGTTGCACTGCAGTGAGTGTGCGTTTTTAATCCGTTTTCAATCCGTTACTGCACATAGAAAAACGCAGGTAATTTTTTTTTCTTTTAGTTGTCAACTTTCTACATTGTTCCTCTGTTGCATTCTGGGACTGATTGCCTGCGTTAACGGATTAAAAACGCGCATAGTGTGCGTTTTACATTGACTAACATTGTAACGCATAAAGCTAGCGTTGGCCAAAAAACTGCGCCTGGGTGCAGTGGAACGCAACGCACAAAAAGGCTGCGTTATATGTGAAAGCTAAAATGAAAGTCTATGGACTTTCATTTCACCTTGGGTAACGCAAACTTTATCCTTTGCGTTGAAACGCAGAAAATCTGCCCTAATGTGAAAGAGCCCTTAAAGCCTGCTCTTTATCTTTGAAATTGATATTACTGCTGTGCAATGCTTGTTTTTCAATGACAAAAGGTCTGAACTACTTCAGATACTAACTTAAGATACCACAGGTGAATTAAGACAAAACACAAGTTACTACCGTATCTCCACAAATATATGACAAGGTCTTGTACATTTTTGCTCAAAAAATGCGTTCCAGCATATTTCAGGGGCTGTCGTTTTTAAACAAACATACATTTATTCTTGAACAAAACAATACTTGTTCAATGTAGTCACGTCATCACGTTCTAAATCATCATTATAACATTCCAAACCCCCAATTCCATCATTAATTTCTTGTGACTTCATTTTACTATGTACAAAAATCTACATTTATTGAGAGACGAACACTTTCCAACCGTTACGGTTTGGGGTCTAATCGGAAGGGTCTTTTGAGTGATTATTTTGGGGGTGTCAGCTTTCTTTGGTGAATGGTTCATTTGTCCTGCTTGATTCTATTGCCAATATATATTTTTTATCATTTACATGTAGACCATAGCTGCCTCGACACTTTGTAGATTGATCTCTTTTTTAGGATTCTCTTGGGAGTAAGGCTTATAATTCAAGCATCCTCATGAATGCTGAAAAATCATGCTAGGTCTCAGGTTGGGGGTAGGTTTAATTCGCAGGGAAACAAGGTAAATAAAAAGCCTATGGTCCATTAGGAATCAGTTTAAACCTTACAGCATCTCCCAATGGCTTAAAGGGAAGGTTCAGGGAGGGGGGGGATAAAAATCCTTATCCACTTACCTGGGGCTTCCTCCAGCCCGTGGCAGGCAGGAGGTGCCCTCGTCGCCGCTCCAGAGGCTCTCTGTCGTCTCCGGTGGCCGACCCGACCTGGCCAGGCCCGGCTGCCAGGTCGGGCTCTTCTGCGCTCCAATCTGCGCCTCCTGGTGGGCGCGCTGACATCATCGGAAGTCCTCCGGGCTGTACTGCGCAGTACAGCCCGGAGGACGTCAGATGATGTCAGCGCGCCCGCGTGGGACGCAGAAGAGCCAGTCATTAGAGCACAGAAGGGACCAACCTGGCGGCCAGGTCGGCCACCGGGAGCCTGCGGAGCGGCAGCGAGGGCACCTCCTGCCTGCCATGGGCTGGAGGAAGCCCCAGGTAAGTGGATATGGATTTTGATTTTTTTTCCCCCCTCCCTGAACCTTCCCTTTAATGGGCAATATTATTTGATAAAAATTATATTAACCTTTAATAAAAAAACCAGTATATTTGAAAAATACTTTTGCGAAATCCGTATCCGCCCGGCGGATCGCTCAAAAGCAGGCTTATCACCCGAACGACAGTCTGTACACACGCCCGATTTGGCGTGCGGATGACTGAACGACAGGACGTTCAAACGACCCTTCGTTCGCAAAAATCCGCTGTGTGTATGGGCCTTTAAGCGGTATCTTCACCATAAAAATCAAATTTCAACAGCAACTGGTCTGAGTGTATTAAGTGATAAAGATGCTAATCCGGCATTCAAAACTTTTTCTGCTGTTATGATTTGGAGTTATCACATACTTAACCACTTGAGGACCTAGGGCTTTCTACCCCTTAAGGACCGGCCACTTTTTTTCCATTCAGACCACTGCAGCTTTCACGGTTTATTGCTCGCTCATACAACCTACCACCTAAATGAATTTTGGCTCCTTTTCTTGTCACTAATAAAGCTTTCTTTTAGTGCTATTTGATTGCTCCTGCGATTTTTACTTTTTATTATATTCAGCAAAAAAGACATGAATTTTGGCAAAAAAATGATTTTTTTAACTTTCTGTGCTGACAGTTTTCAAATAAAGTAAAATTTCTGTATACATGCAGCGCGAAAAATGTGGACAAACATGTTTTTGATAAAAAAAAAACCCATTCAGTGTATATTTATTGGTTTGGGTAAAAGTTATAGAGTTTACAAACTATGGTGCAAAAAGTGAATTTTCCCATTTTCAAGCATCTCTGACTTTTCTGACCCTCTGTCATGTTTCATGAGGGGCTAGAATTCCAGGATAGTATAAATACCCCCCAAATGACCCCATTTTGGAAAGAAGACATCCCAAAGTATTCACTGAGAGGCATAGTGAGTTCATAGAAGATATTATTTTTTTGTCACAAGTAAGCGGAAAATGACACTTTGTGAAAAAAAAAAAAAAAAAAGTTTCCATTTCTTCTAACTTGCGACAAAAAAAAATGAAATCTGCCACGGACTCACCATGCCCCTCTCTGAATACCTTGAAGTGTCTACTTTCCAAAATGGGGTCATTTGTGGGGTGTGTTTACTGTCCTGACATTTTGGGGGGTGCTAAATTGTAAGCACCCCTGTAAAGCCTAAAGGTGCTCATTGGACTTTGGACCCCTTAGTGCAGTTAGGCTGCAAAAAAGTGCCACACATGTGGTATTGCCGTACTCAGGAGAAGTAGTATAATGTGTTTTGGGGTGTATTTTTACACATACCCATGCTGGGTGGGAGAAATATCTCTGTAAATGACAATTTGTTAATTTTTTTTACACACAATTGTCCATTTACAGAGATCTTTCTCCCACTCAGCATGGGTATGTGTAAAAATACACCACAAAACACATTATACTACTTCTCCTGAGTACGGCGATACCACATGTGTGGCACTTTTTTGCACCCTAACTGCGGTAAAGGGCCCAAAGTCCAATGAGTACCTTTAGAATTTCACAGGTCATTTTTTCACAAAGTGTCATTTTCCGCTAACTTTTGACAAAAAAATAAAATCTTCTATGAACTCACCATACTCCTAACGGAATACCTTGGGGTGTCTTCTTTCTAAAATGGGGTCATTTGTGGGGTTCCTATACTGCCCTGGCATTTTAGGGGCCCTAAACCGTGAGGAGTAGTCTTGAAACGAAATTTCTCAAAATGACCTGTGAAATTCTAAAGGTACTCATTGGACTTTGGGCCCTTTAGCGCAGTTAGGGTGCAAAAAAGTGCCACACATGTGGTATCGCCATACTCGGGAGAAGTAGTACAATGTGTTTTGGGGTGTATTTTTACACATACCCATGCTGGGTGGGAGAAATACCTCTGTAAATGGACAATTGTGTGTAAAAAAATCAAAAGATTGTCATTTACAGAGGTATTTCTCCCACCCAGCATGGGTATGTGTAAAAATACACCCCAAAACACATTATACTACTTCTCCCGAGTACGGCGATACCACATGTGTGGCACTTTTTTGCACCCTAACTGCACTAAGGGGCCCAAAGTCCAATGAGTACCTTTAGGATTTCACAGGTCATTTTTGTTTCAAGACTACTCCTCACGGTTTAGGGCCCCTAAAATGCCAGGGCAGTATAGGAACCCCACTAATGACCCCATTTTAGAAAGAAGACACCCCAAGGTATTCCGTTAGGAGTATGGTGAGTTCATAGAAGTTTTTATTTTTTTGTCACAAGTTAGCGGAAATTGATTTTAATAGTTTTTTTTCACAAAGTGTCATTTTCCGCTAACGTGTGACAAAAAATAAAATCTTCTATGAACTCACCATACTCCGTACGGAATACCTTTGGGTGTCTTCTTTCTAGAATGGGGTCATTTGTGGGGTTCCTATACTGCCCTGGCATTTTAGGGGCCCTAAACCGTGAGGAGTAGTCTTGAAACCAAATGTCGCAAAATGACCTGTGAAATCCTAAAGGTACTCATTGGACTTTGGGCCCCTTAGCGTACTTAGGGTGTAAAAAAGTGCCACACATGTGGTACCGCCGTACTCAGGAGAAGTAGTATAATGCGTTTTGGGGTGTATTTTTACACATACCCATGCTAAGTGGGAGAAATATCTCTGTAAATGACAATTGTTTGATTTTTTTACACACAATTGTCCATTTACATAGAAATGTCTCCCATCCAGCATGGGTATGTGTAAAAATACACCCCAAAACACATTATACTACTTTTCCTGAGTACGGCGGTACCACATGTGTGACAATTTTTTGCAGCCTAGGTGCGCTAAGGGGCCCAACGTCCTATTCACAGGTCATTTTGAAGCATTTGTTTTCTAGACTACTCCTCGCGGTTTAGGGCCCCTAAAATGCCAGGGCAGTATAGGAACCCCACAAGTGACCCCATTTTAGAAAGAAGACACCCCAAGGTATTCCGTTAGGTGTATGGCGAGTTCATAGAAGATTTTATTTTTTGTCACAAGTTAGTGAAAAATGACACTTTGTGAAAAAAAACCAATAAAAATTAATTTCCGCTAACTTTTGACAAAAAATAAAATCTTTTATGAACTCGTCATACACCTAACAGAATACCTTGGGGTGTCTTTTTTTCTAAAATGGGGTCACTTGTGGGGTTCCTATACCGCCCTGGCATTTTACAGGCCCAAAACCGTGAGTAGTCTGGAAACCAAATGTCTCAAAATGACTGTTCAGGGGTATAAGCATCTGCAAATTTTGATGACAGGTGGTCTATGAGGGGGCGAATTTTGTGGAACCGGTCATAAGCAGGGTGGCCTTTTAGATGACAGGTTGTATTGGGCCTGATCTGATGGATAGGAGTGCTAGGGGGGTGACAGGAGGTGATTGATGGGTGTCTCAGGGGGTGGTTAGAGGGGAAAATAGATGCAATCAATGCACTGGGGAGGTGATCGGAAGGGGGTCTGAGGGGGATCTGAGGGATTGGCCGAGTGATCAGGAGCCCACACGGGGCAAATTGGGGCCTGATCTGATGGGTAGGTGTGCTAGGGGGTGACAGGAGGTGATTGATGGGTGTCTCAAGGTGTGATTAGAGGGGGGAATAGATGCAAGCAATGCACTGGCGAGGTGATCAGGGCTGGGGTCTGAGGGCATTCTGAGGGTGTGGGCGGGTGATTGAGTGCCCTAGGGGCAGATAGGGGTCTAATCTGATAGGTAGCAGTGACAGGGGGTGATTGATGGGTAATTAGTGGGTGTTTAGGGTAGAGAATAGATGGAAACACTGCGCTTGGGTGGTGATCTGATGTCGGATCTGCGGGCGATCTATTGGTGTGGGTGGGTGATCAGTTTGCCCGCAAGGGGCAGGTTAGGGGCTGATTGATGGGTGGCAGTGACAGCGAGTGATTGATGGGTGGCAGTGACAGGGGGTGATTGATGGGTGGCAGTGACAGGGGGTGATTGATGGGTGATTGATAGGTGATTGACAGGTAATCAGTGGGTTATTACAGGGGAGAACAGATGTAAATATTGCACTGGCGAATTGATAAGGGGGGGTCTGAGGGCAATCTGAGCGTGTAGGCGGGCGATTGGGTGCCCGCAAGGGGCAGATTAGGGTCTGATCTGATGGGTAACCGTGACAGGTGGTGATAGGTGGTGATAGGGGGTGATTGATGGGTAATTAGTGGGTGTTTAGAGGAGAGAATAGATGTAAACGCTGCGCTTGGGTGGTGATCTGATGTCGGATCTGCGGGCGATCTATTGGTGTGGGTGGGTGATCAGATTGCCCGCAAGGGGCAGGTTAGGGGCTGATTGTTGGGTGGCAGTGACAGGGGGTGATTGATGGGTGATAGGTGATTGGCAGGTGATTGACAGGTGATCAGTGGGTTATTACAGGGAAGAACAGATGTAATTAATGCACTGGTGAATTGATAAGGGGGGGTCAGAGGGCAATCTGAGCGTGTGGGCGGGTGATTGGGTGCCCGCAAGGGGCAGATTAGGGTCTGATCTGATAGGTAAAAGTGACAGGTGGTGATAGGGGGTGATTGATGGGTAATTAGTGGGTGTTTAGAGGAGAGAATAGATGTAAACAATGGATTTGGGAGGTGATCTGATGTCGGCTCTGCGGGCGATCTATTGGTGTGGGGGGGTGATCAGATTGCCCGCAAGGGGCAGGTTAGGGGCTGGCTGATGGGTGGCAGTGACAGGGGGTGATTGACGGGTGATTGATGGGTGATTGACAGGTGATTGACAGGTGATCAGGGGGATAGATGCATACAGTAAACGGGGGGGTGGT
The DNA here is from genome assembly GCF_040937935.1 of Hyperolius riggenbachi. NCBI lineage: Eukaryota > Metazoa > Chordata > Amphibia > Anura > Hyperoliidae > Hyperolius > Hyperolius riggenbachi. The sequence continues at coordinate 275,240,856 of NC_090647.1, forward strand.
CTGGGGGGGTGGTCTGGGGAGAATCTGAGGGGTGGGGGGTGATCAGGAGGGGGCAGGGAGCAGGGTGGGGGATAAAAAAAAAAATAGCGTTGACAGATAGTGACAGGGAGTGATTGATGGGTGATTAGGGGGGTGATTGGGTGCAAACAGGGGTCTGGGGGGTGGGCAGGGGGGGGTCTGATGGGTGCTGTGGGCGATCTGGGGCAGGGGGGGGGGGAAATCCGTGTGCTTGGTGCAGACTAGGGTGGCTGCAGCCTGCCCTGGTGGTCCCTCGGACACTGGGACCACCAGGGCAGGAGACAGCCTGTATAATACACTTTGTAAACATTACAAAGTGTATTATACACTTTGTATGCGGCGATCGCGGGGTTAACATCCCGCCGGCGCTTCCGTATAGCCGGCGGGATGTTGCGGCGGGTGAGCGGCGCCAGGCGGAGGCGGAGGATCGCGTCACTGATGACGCGATCGCTCCGCCCATGCCCCTACAAGGACCGCCGCCAATTGTCAATACGGCGGTCGGGAAGTGGTTAAGGAACACTGGACCTTTAGTAGTCGTGCCAAAGAATTGCATGTTGGGGGTTCTTTTTATCTATAATCTATTCCTCCTTTTCCCTTTATTTCCCTGCCAGCTTCTTATCTGAAACCTAATCCCCTACTCACTTGTGTTTACAAGCAAGGCTGAGGTGACTCAGCGATTGGAGGAGACAATAAAAAAAGTAAAGGGCTGAAATGACATCACGAGTTAGCCTTAACTGTGGGCAAAAGACATGGCCCTCACCAGGAACAGAATTCTCGTAATTTACTATATAACATTCACTGAAATCAAAACGTGGACAGTATAATACATGTGTTATGTAAGTAGATCAAGTATTTATCTACTTATATATGTATTTTTTTCCCTGGCATAGTATGGCTGATCCTACTGCTTTTAGACTGACCAGGTGAGCAATTAGCTTGTTTGTTTCTTTTACAGAAGTCTTCATGTTCATGCATAATAAATAACTGTTGTATTAATTGAAGAAAATGTGCCAAAACTGGAGATTTAAGTCATGAGAGAAAATTAGGAAAAACATAACATTTGATGGGTTTAACATAATGGCAAATGCAAAAGTCTTAACAAAATATTGAAAACTAACAGTAAAACTCACAGGTATGGCATCAGTGCGATTGTCTTTCCAAACCTCTAGTAGTGCAAGCACCATGTCTTCCAGTTCAGTGCGAGACAGAACACCATCACGATCAACATCAAATACCTTGAAACAAACTAGATAACAGAGGACAGAAAATGAAGCACCAGCAGGGAATAGTGTTCCAAACAGAGACCCTTTAAAGAGACTCTGTAACAAAAATTGCATCCTGTTTTTTATCATCCTACAAGTTCAAAAAGCTATTCTAATGTGTTCTGGCTTACTGCAGCACTTTCTGCTATCACAGTCTCTGTAATAAATCAATGTATCTTTCCCCTGTCAGACTTGTCAGCCTGTGTCTGGAAGGCTGCCAAGTTCTTCAGTGTTGTGGTTCTGCTATGAACTCCCCCTTCCAGGCCCCTCTATGCACACTGCCTGTGTGTTATTTAGGATTAGAGCAGCTTCTCTCTTCTCTCTTCTATTTTACAAGCTGGATAAATCGTCCTCTGAGCTGGCTGGGCTTTCACATACTGAAGAATTACAGACAAGGGCAAAGCTGTTTGCAGGAAGAAACAAGCAGCCTGAAACTTCAGTGCATGAGAACAGGGGGAAAGAAACACACAAATGATCTCTTGAGATTCAAAAGGAAGGCTGTATACAGCCTGCTTGTGTATGGATGTATTTTCTATGTGTGGACATACTGTACATCAACCTACTTCCTGTTTTGGTGGCCATTTTGTTTGTTTATAAACAAACTTTTTAAAACTGTTTTTAACCACTTTTAATGCGGCGAGGAGCGGCGAAATTGTGTCAGAGGGTAATAGGAGATGTCCCCTAACGCACTGGTATGTTTACTTTTGTGCGATTTTAACAATACAGATTCTCTTTAACTAAAAAATGCAAGTTTCCCGAGTGATAATTATGCCATACTGTTTCCTATGCATCTATTGTTATCGCACTGAAAGACCAAATTTGAAGATTGTATTATTCTATCAGGTAGCCCTCCCAAAAACATAACTTTTCTTTGTATGGTTTCACATTTTCCTGATGAGTAATAAGTACCAAATCTAACAAAGCAAAATTAAAAAAAGAAAAAATGCCTAAACCTTTTTAAAGGTGCAACATCCTCCCACTTACTAACTTCGATCTACATCAGTGGGCTAATATTCAGTGCTGTAGATCTGGACGAGGATGAAAGAAGCCATGAAGAATTTATTCCTATATGATCAGTCAAATGTATAATTACAGGCGTCACAGTAATTAATAATTAGACTGCATATAGACATTTAAAGAGCAGACTTGTAAAGAAATAGCCTGCAGTATCACAATGTATGATGTTTTCAGAACACCAGATTAAAATAAATCTGGTGGTTTTACTAAAAATTGTGGCCAGATAAAAACCAAGATATAAGACGTTCCTGGAGATGTATGTGATGTTCTTTGTATTTCTATGCACATCATTTGAAATCTTTTTAAGCGTGGGGAGAGACCAAGGGTGTGTGCTGGGTATAATTAATTGCACATATACAAAGGAATCCTCCCCGCATAGTTGGAAGGATGTGTGCCATACTTCTCAAAATTAGGTGTGTTGTGAAATAATTTTCCCTGTAATTTTTTTTAATATTTTCAAATTAAAAGTTTTGTGCAAAAATTAATCATATCTACAAATGACCTGAAAACAAGCCAGAAGATTAGATTAATTGGGATTAATTAAGCACAGAGCATGTTTCATATGGAGCTCATTACAGATCTATTCTAGATGTAAAAATCAAATACTTAAATGAGATTTATGAAACATGGAGTACATTAGACTAATGCTGGGAATACACGGTTCGTTTCTGCCGTGCGTTTCTGCTCTCGATAGTTTTTGCCGCTCAATTCTGCAGTCGATTCTCTTATCTTTTTCCATTCACTTCTATCAGAAATCGAGTGGCAAAAGAATCGAAAGGGAGAGCGGGCATGTCGGAAATTATCCATCGAACCATCTAATCACCTAAAAAAAACGAACCGTGTATTCCCAGCATAAGTTGACTTAAAGGATACCCAAAGTGATATGATGAGGTAGACATGTGTATGTATGGTGCCAAGCACACAAATAACTATGCTGTGTTCCTTTTTTTCTTTCTCTGTCTGAAAGAGTTAAATATCAGGTATGTAAGTGGCTGACTCAGTCCTGACTCCGACAGGAAGTGACTCTCACTGATAAGAAATTCCAACTATAAAAACACTTCCTAGCAGAAAATGGCCTCAGAGCATAAAAGAGATAAAAAGGGGAATTTCTTATCAGCGAGGGGTCACACTGTAGTCACTACCTGTCTGAGTCAGCCACTTACATACCTGTTCTTTAACTCTTTCAGGCAAAGAAAGAAAAAAAGGATCACAGCATAGTTATTTGTGTGCTAGGCACTGTACATACACGTCTATCATCATGTCACTTCGAGTATCCTTTAAAGGGGAACCAGAATAACATATACTAGAATGTTATTCAGGATACCCACTTTTACATTAATGACGGATTTCAGCATCATAAAATCAACTTTGATCCTCTACATCACAGTCAGCAGGCACATTGTAGCCAATCAAGCTACACTCCCTCCTGGAGACCCTCCCCCCCCCCCCTTATAAAAGGCAGGCAGCGTCAGGCATTTTACTCACTCGTGTGCCTGCCGTAATTGGAGAAGAGAGAGCTGCTGCAGAGAGAGATATAGGGAAAGCTTAGTTAGGGCCTGTACACACTGCTGCGCCTGCGCTGCGCTTTTCAAATCGCATGCGCTTTTTAATCGCAAGGTCTTCTGAAAAATAATGAAAATCGCGGAGACCTGTACACACTGCTGTGATGCGCTTTTCCTATTCTCATGAAGGCTTGCGCTTTTAAAAATCGCATGCGATTTTAAAAGCGCAGCAGTGTGTACAGGCCCTTAGGCTCTTGTAGGCTTGCTCCTTGCTGATTCTTATAGCTAAAAAAAGCACCCCTCAACAGCTCTTTTGAGAGCTAATCTTGTTCTTGTGATCTATTTTTTTTGTGTGGCCCACTTGCATTATATACAGCCCTGTCAGTCAGTCGCAGCTGGCCTTTGGCCCCTTGGTGGTAATTACTACTGTGCCAGGTGCAGATTTGTAATACCCATCACTGCATATACCTACTTGTTCATTTCAGTGCACCTACCTACGTGAGCGCACGCAGTGTCACTGTGCCTGTCCGGTACCTGTCTGTGTGTGACAGGTGCACATTGTAATACCCATCCCTACATATACCTACCTGTTGTTCACTTCAGTGCACCCACCTACCTACGTGAGTGCACGCAGTGTCACTGTGCCTGTCCGGTCTGTGTGTGACAGGTGCACATTATAATACACACCACTGCATATACCTACCTGTAATCACACAGACTTTGGCAGCCACATGTTGGAAATTAGCACCACTCAGCAAGGAGGAGACACACTGGTAACCTAAATCTCAATTTAAACTAAAAAAAAAAAAAAACATGGCGTCTTTATGTGCTTAAAGGGAACCTAAACTGAGAAGGATATGGATTTTTCCTTTTAAAATAATACCAGTTGCCTGACTCGCCTGCTGATCCTGTGTCTCTAATACTTTTAGCCACAGGCCCTGAACAAGCATGCAGATCAGGTGCTCTGACTGAAGTCAGACTGGATTAGCTGCATGCTTGTTTCAGGGTGTGATTCAGCCACTATTGCAGCCACAGAGATCAGCTGGACTGCCAGGCAACTGGTATTGTTTAACAGGAAACATCCACATCACTCTCAGTTAAGGTTCCCTTTAAATATACTTTAATCTTGGCTTGCAAAAAAATTGACATACAAAAGGTGGCTCACAACACAGTTAAAACGTCCTAAAAACATAGGTAGGCACTGGAGCTGCTAGATCAAATCCCACTGTCCCTGTAAGGGCGTTTCCACTTACTTGATCGCCCAGCCGCAGCCTATGCAAATCAATCCGGGCACTCAATCCCAATTGGACAAATGTGGACCCACCACCCGGCGCACACCACGAGGTCTCCTCATTCATACCCTAACAGTGCACTGTATAATAGGAAGGATGACGGACAACTTCCCATACACTGTCCTAGTCTTCCAATGCTATTGTTTAATTCTGCACAAAACACACTGGGGAGGGGGGGGGGGGGGGGAATGGGGGGATGGCAACAGTCAGCAAGCGATTCCAACCTCCTTTCACACACCAATTGTGGTTCTGTACATGTATTGCACAATTTAAAGCTGATTAGCTACCAGGACTTCTATGGAAACGCCATCTTGCAATGCATACAGCGTCATATGTCCTTCAGATTTTCCGCCCGGCAGGGGCTGCACATTATAGGGCTTGTCTTTCAAATGGAATGGGTACTCGCAACCTTCTAGCAGCTTGGCATCTTTCAGAGGGAGCAAGGCTCAGGGCTCCATTAGTCAGCAGATGCCCGATACCATTATCGCATCACCTCACACCGCTTCCCGCTTAGGTCCTCTCGGTACTCCACCGCGGAGGTTCGTGGCCATTGGGACACCGCAGGGGAAGATACCAGGCCGCAATCATATCTCAAAAAAGGATATAACCAAACTGTACCATGAAGTTGAGAGGCAAGTGGTGTCATCTCTGGCACAGCATTGGTCAAGGGTCCATCTGACCATGGATGCATGGTCTGCCAAGCACGGTCAGGGCAGGTACATTACTTACAGAGCCCATTGAGTCAACCTGGTGACCGCTGGCAAGCAGGGAGTACGTGGCTGTGCAGCAGATCAACTTGTGACACCTCCACAGGCTTGCAGGCAGTCCTCCTCTTTTCCTGCTACATCCTCTTTGCTGTCGTCCTCCTCCTCAGCTGAGTGGCAGTTCAACTCTACTGGTGCTGCGATCTCTCCAGCTACACAGCCCCAGCTCCCCAGGGCCTATGCTGCATGCCAGGTACGACGGTGTCATGCCATATTAGACATGTCTTGCCGCAAAGCAGAGAGTCACACTGGAGCAGCTGTCCTGGCTGCTCTTAAACAGGTGGATCAGTGGCTGACCCCAACTGGACATCGGCAACCTGGTGTGCGACAACGGCAGCAATCTAATTTCAGCTTTGAATTTGGGAAAGTTGACACATGTTCCCTGCATGGCACATGTGCTGAATCTCATCATTCAGAGATTTGTGTCTAAGTAGCCAGGCTTACAGGACGTCCTGAAGCAGGCCAGGAAATTGTGTGGGCATTTCAGGCGGTTTTACACAGCCATGGCACGCTTTGCGGACATTCAGCGGAGAAACAACTTGCTGGTGAGACGCTTGATTTATGATAGCCAGACTCGATGGAATTCGACCCTTGTCATATTTGACCGCCTGCTACAACAGGAGAAAGCAGTCACCCGGTATCTCTACAACTACAGTAGAAGGACACAGTCTGGGGAGATGGGGATGTTCTGGCCCAAGAACTGGACACTCATGCGAAATGCCTGCAGGCTCATGCAGCTGTTTGAGGAGGTGACAAACATGGTGAGTCGCAGTGAAGACGCCATCAGCGACTTGATCCCCTATGCTTTTTCCTGGAGCGTGCCGTGCGTAGAGTGGTGGATCAAGCTGTGGAGGAGCATGAAGAGGAACAGGAGGAAGAGTTGCAGGATAAATTCTCATCAGAACCAGATGTTTCCTCAACACCTGCGGCAGCACAGAGGGGGGAGGAGGAGGAGTCGTCGTGTGGGGAAGAGGAGCCAGACTCAGATGATGAGGAAGGTGTCTTTTTGGAGGAGGCGGCAGAAGAACAACCGCAGCAGGTGTCGCAGGGGGCTTGTGCTGCACAACTTTCCCGTGGTATTGTTAGTGGCTGGGGGGAGGAGGAGAACTTGCCCGACGTCACTGAGGAAGAGCAAGAGGAGATGGATAGTACGTCTGGATCCAAATTTGTGCAGATGGCGTCTTTCATGCTGTCCAGCCTGTTGAGGGACCCCCATATAAAAAAAACTCAAGGGGAATGAGCTGTACTGGGTGGCAACGCTACTAGACCCTCGGTATAGGCACAACATTCCGGAGATGTTACCAACTCACCTGAAGGCAGAAAGGATGCAGCACATGCAGAACAAGCTGGCAACTATGCTTTACAGTGCTTTTAAGGGTGATGTCACAGCACAACGGAATAAAGGTACCACTGCCAGTAATCCTCCTCCCATGTCCACGCAGGCAAGGGCAGGACGCGCCAGCGATCTCATGATGATGTCGGACATGCGGACATTCTTTAGTCCAAAGCCTCGCCTTAGCCCTTCCGGATCCACCCTCCAATGCCTGGACCGGCAAGTAGCCGACTACCTGGCCTTAAGTGTGGATGTAGACACTGTCTGTGATCTTTCATTTTCCAAAGACTATAGTCTGATGTGTGTATGCACCTTAAGTCGCTCCCCACACAGCATCTCTGCCTGCAGGCCTCTTGACTGCCTTCTCCACCACCACAAACAGGGTCCAGGACTCCAGGCGGATTCCTGAATTTTTAAGTAACTTTTTTGGTGCGTGTACATGCCTGCCTAATTTTTCTGGCTGCGCTGCAGCTGCATCAACAACACAAAAGGCATGTACATGTGTCAATTCCCCTTCGTGATCGTTACCTTGCCACGGTGAAGGGGCTTGCATATCACAATGAAGCAATGACCGCCGGGGGGGGCACACCTAAGATAATAAGGTCATTGCTTCATTGTGGACAGACCAAATTCGATCAGCTGGACACTCAGTCACTGTTGTTCTGTCATTCAGCTACCTCAGCCCGACCATATGGGCTTGAAAACCGCCATCGCCTGCACTCTGCCCATGGTGCGCACCAGTCCAGCACGGCAGTCACTACACAAACAGCTGTTTGCGGTGCGTTACACAGTGAGTTTGGTCTGTCAGTGTGAAGTACTCCGATTACACTCCTTGATTGATGTATATGTTACGGCCAGAACCTGAAGTTTGGCCACTTCGCGTTCTGGCTGGCCACTTCGCGTTCTGGCCGGCCAATGCGCGAAGTGGCCGCTGCGCTGCGGCCAGTGTTAGAAATGAAATGATTCCTGTTAAGATTAATGTATTTTCCGGCCGTCTCGCTGCAGCCAAATGTATGAAAAGTTAATCTAATGAAATGAAGCCGGCGGCAAATGTAGCAGATGAAGCCGCCAACTTCCGCTCTGCCTCTCTCTACTCCCCCTGCCTCTCTCTCTCCTACTGGCAGCCGGCGGGGACACGCGTGTCCCCGAGAGTCATTTGTTGCAGCAGGGAATCCTGCCATTCCTGCAGAAGCAATGTCTGCAGCCTCCCCGCTCTGCTTCCCTGCCGCGACTAACGACTCTCGGGGACACGCGTGTCCCCGTCGGCTGCCAGTAGGAGAGAGAGGCAGGGGGAGGAGAGAGAGCTTGTTAATTTAATGAAATGAAGCCGGCGGCAAATGTAGCAGATAAAGCCGCCGGCTTCATTTCATTAAATTAACAAACTTTTCATACATTTGGCCGCAGCAAGACGGCCGGAAAATACATTAATCTTAACAGGAATCATTTCATTTCTAACACTGGTCGCAGCGCAGCGGCCACTCGCACATTGGCCGGCCAGAACGCGAAGTGGCCAAACTTCAGGTTCTAGCCGTAACATATACAAATGCAAGATGTTTTAAAGCACTTTAGGCCTGCAATTTAGCAATAAAATGTGATTTTTGCCCTTAAACCGCTGCTGTGCATCAAATCCTGATTTTTCCCAGGGAGTTTTGGCGTGTATGCCACTCCGCCATGCCCCCCTCCAGGTGTTAGACCCCTTGAAACATCATTTCTATCACTTTTGTGGCCAGCATAAATGTTTCTAGTTTCCAAAGTTTGCCTCCCCATTGAAGTCTATTGCGGTTCGAGCCATCTCTAGTTATGATGTCATGTAGCCTTCTCCCAGTGCACTCTGGAAACTCATTAATGTTCCTGCTCACTTCACAGAGGGGGAGGGTGGGGAACAACACAACACAGTGCCAGGAGTAAAGATGGCACCATCTGTGATAAATTGGTCAATTAAGAATGTGTATCAGGGTGATAAATGGTTTTACAATGGATTAACAATTTATAAATGAATATTGTACAAAATAATCAATTTTATTAAGTTATATTCAGTAAAAAGTTTATCTAACATGCTCTGTTATGTATGTAGGGAGGCATGCACAACTTGATAATTACATTTCTGTCTCTCCGCTAGTGGGCCCCGGCAGCAAGCAGACAGCCCACAAGATATCTCCTTGAAGTCTATATGGTTGTCCCGGTTTTCATCAAATGCGTTAAATAACCCTGTAATCAAAAAAGGTGCATTTTAGTTTAAAGTATAAATATTATAGCACTCAATCTCATTTTACTTCTAAACCAGTATAAAGAAAGACTGTACTGGGAAAAATATATGAGCTACCACTGCCAATGTTCTACTCAAGCCCAACAAAACAAATGCTTGAACAAGGCCGGTTCTGGCAGGAGAATATAAAAACAAAAGTCTAGAAAGTGATGAGCAGAATAACAGTTCATAGGAAAAACATGCTTGAAACTGTGATACAGCAGGTTTCCTGCCCTATCGGGATGTAGCAAGTGGGTGGGTCAATGAAGAGTGATCATTTGCTTCCCAAAGGGAGAATGGTAAAAGCCAGGCTGCATTTCCCAGCAGTAAAGCTGAAAATAAGTGGCTGAAGCTAGTGAAAGAGGGCAGACAGAGAGAAAGTAACAAGGGTACAGGATAGAAACAATTTGCACATAGGGGCTTGTTCACAGCTAGGGGTTTTTTTTAGCGCCGGCGATTTTTTAAAACACCCTGAAATCGCTAGTGCAATGAATCCTTACGGGATAGTATAAGCGCGTTTCGTCCGCTTTCCGCTCAGCAAAGTGATGCATATACCATTTTCAGGGCAATTTTGCTACAATGGAAGGTATGGGAAAAACGCTAAATGCTCAGAAATCGCTTTATCCTGGGATTCTCCAGTGATTGCGTTAACGCTTATGAATAAATACATGTTATTTATTAATTTCCAGGTGAGAGAGTTCACTTCCCGACTGAAGTCAGGAAGTGAAAAAACAATCGCTCGGCAAAAGAAATTACAAAACGCTTTGTACAAAATCGTATCTTGCAGTGGAGTGCTGGGAGGTGGAAAAACGCAAAAAAATTTAAAATCGTTGGAGTCAGCGATTCCGATTTTAGATGTGAACAAAGCCATAATGTTTTTGTAGCTGCACAGATAGGGGCTTGTGTCATTCCTTATGTCATTCCTTATGTCATTCCTTGTGTCATTCCTTATGTTGGCATAATCTGCTGTAGACTGATATGAAGAAAAAAAAATGCCTTTGCACGCGTTACTGCTGGTGCAGGAGGCTATCACGGATGTGAACATGTATCTTTATACACGTTGCAGGCATATATATGTTGTTACAGTTTTCTCTGCATTTGTGTTTTTGTATGTGTTTGCATTTCATGCGAATCGCATGCGATTTAAAGAGTGCGGTAAGATGGATTTTGCTGTGCGATTTTAAAACACGCAAAACACAAAATCGTACTGGAAAACGCCCCAATAAGATTTTGTGCAGCTCAAAGACTTACATTGTATGTAATTTCACGTTTTCCTCTATGCGCCAAAACACATGTGATTCAAGAAAGTCTACTCCCTGTCTAAATAAGCATATGGCCAGCTTAGTCAAGGAAGTCATAACACCTGATCTGCATAATTATTCTGGGTTAGGGACCCAGATTAAGGCCTCATTCACATTGGGTGCGTTCAGAAACATATTTAAGAGCATTATAAAATAAACACATGCGCTTATGTGCGATTCATAACGCGCTTTAATGCATTGTGGTGCGCTTATTTTAAGCAGTTTCATGCGTTTAAAAGCACTTGAACACGTTTTTGTTCAGCACGTTTTGCTTATTTGATGTAGCAGTTGTCAAAGATTTGTTTTAGTTTGAATTTTTTTATTTATTTTTAATTTTTAAGATGTGAACTTGTTACATTAGAATCAATGTAAAAAGCTTTAGCTAGCAAAGTGCGCAGAACAAAGCGCTGCGAAAAGCGTACAGCAACGTCCCAAGTGTGAACGAGGCATAAAGGCAAAAGATTAGCCTAAAAGACCGACAACAAGCTTTTTTTTAAGCCATGACGGACTTAATTTGTAAGCGGAAACAACTCTGAAACTATTTAAAAAGCAACCAAAAGGTTTCAGCATCTCACAGGGCATATTTTTATCAGCATTATCTAGTACTGAAATAAATGTGTGAAATATTTCAAGTGTTCTATATTTGTGCATAGATTTTACCTGACGCATGATATGATAATTATTAAGGCAAGACATTTTAATAAAATATGTATTATGACGCTGAACAGAGTTAAAAAAAAATGCAATGAAGCCATTTAACAATATAGCCAGCACCAGGACTGTAATTTAGTTAAAGCCCAACTAAAACCAACATTGATGATGTTAAATTCAGAAAGCATGCATGTTTCCTACCGTGTCTCTTCGAAAGTAGAACCTTCCCTGAAAATAAATCCTAGCATATCTTGCGTCACGTAAAATCTATGCACAAATATAGAACACTTGAAATATTTCACACATTTATTTCAGTACCAGATAATACTAAATTAAAATCTGCCCTGATAGATGCTGAAATCTTTTGCATGCTTTTTAAATAAATAGTTTCAGAGTTGTTGTTTCAGCTTACAAATTAAGTCTGGCATGGCTTGTTGTCGGTCTTTCAGTCTAATTTTACTAACACCAGAAACAAGCAGGCAGCTAATATTGTCAGATCTAACAATGTCAGAAACGCCTGATCTGTGCATGAGTTCAGGTCGACTTTAAGCAATACCAGTTACCTGGCAGTCCTGCTGGTCCTCTGTCTAATACTTTTAGCCATAGCCCCTGAACAAGCATGCAGCAGATCAGGCATTTCTGACATTATTGTCAGATCTGACAATATTAGCTGCGTGCTTGTTTCTGGTGTTAGTCAGACACTACTGCAGCCAAATAGATCAGCAGAGCTTGTTTTGACTAGGATTGCCACATGTAAAGGGTGTGGATTGGCCAACAACTGCCCTAAATAAAAGAAAAATACTGGCTCAGAGCGTAACATTACAAGAGTGACAGGTCATCAGATCCCTTAAGGAGAAAAAAAATATCATCATCATCATGCCAGTGGATAAAGATGTCATCATGAGCACCAGTGACTACATCCAGGATGCACAGTTGTCCAACACCATGCACTATAACAAATTACAGAAAGTCTTCACAAAAAGCTACAGGATTGCACTCAATAAGATGGTAAACAAATTGCCCACCAACATCAGAGGAAATGTACAGACCTTAAAGGGACTCCGAGCTCTGAATAAAAAAAACAAAATTGGTACTCACCTGGGGCTTTCTGCAGCCCACCGTAGGTCGGGAGGTCCCACGGCGTCCATCCGGCTCTTCTTTCAGGGCCTGGTGAGAAATGGCTGCCTAGCGGCTCCCGGAGACGTTGGGCCCAAGTGTCGGGCTCCTTCTTCCTCATACGTCATGTCTGACGTCACCACGCCGGCCGCCTTGCGTCATTATGGCGGCTGGCGTGACAGTACAGCGCATGCGCGGTTTAAAGCCCCAGGTGAGTACCAATTTTGTTTTTATTCAGAGCTCGGAGTCCCTTTAATCTCCAAAAGTCCTAGAACAGCCTACTGTTTTATGCTCCCCAAAGAGGGAAATCCAAGCAGGCTCATAATCTCAGGGATTGGGACTATTACAGAGAACAACTCAGGGGGGTTTGAAAACATTTTGAAACCCGTGGTCTCAGACCCACTCAACTCCCAAATCAACTGGTGGCCTTTGGTCCAATGCCCGAGGGAACCATTCTTGCCACTATAGGACGTAGAGTCCCTGTACATCAACATCCCCCATGATAATGGTATTGTGAGCTGTTGTAAATATCTTTATTTGTACCTGTAGAGCCAGTTGCTGGACAGATTAAATTCATTCTCACGAAGGGTAGCGACTTCTGGCAGATAGCCCCGCCCCTTTGCACCCAAGTGGTGCTGTGTTCTCTGCATCGATATACACCACTTGGCTGCAAGGGGGTGGGGATAACCACCGAAAGTCGTCGTACAGAGGGTCTCCAAGATGGAATTATACTCAAAGAACCCCCAAAGTCAGTATAACTTTGTAGAAGAACAGCATGCGCACCATGTGTATTTTAGACTTTATAGTCACTTTAAGAGATCTTATCTATTTGTAAATACCTCACAACATCTGAGGGATTAATAAATATCCTTTTGATGTCCCGTTGTAATTAATGCATCTGAATGACACTTATTTACATTTGAAAAAAAATCTCTGAACCACCTTCTGATATTCAAATGTATATAAGCTGTGCGTTCTAACATTGCGTCAGTCTACAGAATTATAATCTGACGAAGGCTTATTAGCCAAAAGATTACACTTTTTATCTAAAGTTAACCCCAAAAAATTGTATTTAATTAAAAAACGTCCTGCTAACTACTTCTAACTACACACTGCTCTACTAGTACTAGAAACACAGAGAGATTGATGATACAGTTTATCAGTATTAAGGTAAAAATATTTATAGAAATATCATGGTAACCGTATTTTCTATACAAAATGTAATATATGATTAATGGTTGTCTTGGCAATGGCAGTTAACATCAAGTTAATCATCATCAAGTTATAAAAACTCCACTCAAGTAATTGGCTTTTTTCCCTTTCACAATTACAGCATACAGCATACCTTCACTCAAAGACTGGTGAATTGGTGGTGAAATCAAAGGGACAAAGGTTTCCAGGTCAAATCTTCCAGTCCGTGACTGAGCCTTTAACAGCCAGTATCTTTTCTCCAAATCGATGATATCAGATTCTTCCACTGAAAAACAAAAAAGTTAATTGTCACAAGAGTAAAAGGTACATTTCCACATGCAATTTTGCATGCTACTTTTCGGGTGCTATATCGCATGTGAACGTGAATTTGCATGTGTCAGTTTTCACATGCAAATTCACATGCACAATTTGTTTTAACATGACACGAAAACACGCAAAAAAAACGCCAGCTTGAGAGAGAGCCTGTAGTGAACAATGTGGGCACTGTGCAGGCACCCAGGTTCTACCTCTTAGTACATCAAAGAACGTGTACTTTGCACAGGTGCAGTAGCTGCTTTCTACTCAATCGGAAACAGCCAAGCCCAATCGAGTCTGCTCTACTACACAGGCACAGACGATTTACGCCTGCTCAGTACAGCAGACCAGATTGGGCAAGGCTATTTCCCCCAGAGCCCGAGCGGCAAGCAGCAACTGTGCTTATGCGAGGCGCGCACACACACACATCAATATTGTGGTGGCTGTTTCTATGGGGGAGCCAGCACTGGATCACAACTGCTGAGAAGGACGGAGGAGCCTTATTAGGATTCAGAGACCTACCCCTCGCGAGGCAAGTACCCCCCCCCCCCCCCTCCTTGTTTTTTTTTTTTCCTTACAGGTTTCCTTTAAAACTTGTAAAATGTCCTGGTTGTAAAATATATATATATATATATATATATATATATATATATATATATATATATATATATATATATATATATTTATTTATTTATTTATATTAAAGCAGCTTCAGAAAACATCTCTATAGATAGTTTCTAGCAACACCAATTACGAGTGTTTACACAACTTTAGTTTGTCTCAAGAATAACCTACGTTACCAGACAAAATTAGCACAAGAGGGACATAGCATTCCTCTTCTCCTGTACACACGGATTACAACAATTACAAGAAATCTTCCGCTGTTTATGTTGTAAACACACTGGAATAGTTTCATATGCTTACCCTTTTGTGCATTCAGATAAACAGTGATACATTATTAAAGAATATAAATAATAATTACAAAGTAACACTTGAAGTAGCTCAAGCAGTCCCACTCCAACAATAGATGCAATTGGCAGGATTATAAATTGCCTTATTAGGTGTTCACTGGTCCATGAAATTAAAGTGTACAGGCTAAAGATTTGGCCTTAGCAGGGGAAGATCGCATTCTCTATTAACAAAATGCATATCAAGACATGCACTGTCCTCCTCAATGATTTCCAAAGTTAATTTGTTGGGAGAAACCGCCTGTAAAAGTCATTGTGGTTTCTTGGTGCATTTTAACATCAGTTTCAGCTTTAATGTACAGTGATATAGAGCTGGAAAATCCATATACATTGACAAAATGTAAAACTATGGCTATTCTCTTCTCTAAATGCTAAGCAGCTACCGGTACTTGCTAAAATTTCAAACTAATTACTTTAGTGTTGTGTGCTGCTTTGATTGGCTAACAATTGATGCATTCACTAGAATGCTTGCATCATGAAAACTCAAGGCGCAGGTCGCTATTGCAGACAGGAATATGTGTAAGGATACGCTTGGCAAGGGCTGTGCAGTCGCAGTGGCCTGCAGACTCAGAGTCAGCGAAAACTAAACTAACACGTAGTGGGGGACCAGAGCATGGGTAGGTGGCTGCATGGGCACAGGACAGCTGCAGGTGGCTGGTAGAAGCCCCAGGTAAACTGGAACCCTTTTTTTTCAGGTCACTTAACCTGCCTGGCGTTCTATTAAGATCGCCAGGCTGGCGACCGGACTTTTTTTTTTTTAATAAAAAAAAACTATTTCATGCAGCCAACTGAAAGTTGGCTGCATGAAAGCCCACTAGAGGGCGCTCCAAATCCGCACTTCCGATTGCCTCCGGCGATCAGAAGTAACAAGAAGGGCCGCGATGAGCGGCCCTTCTTGTTTTGCTTTCCTCGTCGCCATGGCGACGAGCAGAGTGACATGGACGTCAGCCGACGTCCTGACGTCAGCCGCCTCCGATCTAGCCCTTAGCGCTGGCCGGAACAGTTTGGTCCGGCTGCGCTGGGCTTGGGTGGCTGGAGGGACCCTCTTTCGCCGCTGCACGCGGCGCATTGCCGCGCTGCGGCAGCGATCAGGTAGCACACGCGGCTGGCAAAGTGCCGGCTGCGTTTGCTCCTTTTTATTTGATTGAAATCGGCTCAGCAGGGCCTGAGCGGCAGCCTCCGGCGTCTCTGGACGAGCTCAGCTCGTCCAGAACGCTCAGGACGTTAAAGCGGAACTTCAGTAAAAATAATGTAATAAAAAAATTCCTTTATTTTTACAGTAATTATGTGTAAAAGATTTAGTCCGTGTTTGCCCATTGTAAAATCTTTTAAATCCCCGATTTATATTCTGACATTACATGGTGCCATTTTTACTGCTGGCAGGTGATGTAGCTGTTGCATGGTTTTTTGGCAGTTGGAAACAGCTGTAAACAGATATTTCCCACAATGCAGCAAGGTTCACAGACAGGGAACTGCCAAGAGTACGTACCCAGAATTTGTTTGTGGGAGGGGTTTCACCACAATATCAGCGATACAGCGCCCCCTGATGGTCTGTTTGTGAAAAGGAATAGATTTCTCATGTAAAAGTGGGTATCAGCTACTGATTGAGATAAAGTTCAATTCTTGGTCGGAGTTTCTCTCTAAGTATCCCTTTAAAGCAGCAGGGGCAGTTATATTAACCCAGGAAAAAAAACACATATATAAGTAGATAACTACTTGCTCTATTTACGTATCAGATGTATTGTACTGTCCACTTTTTTATCTAAGTGAATTTGACATAGTAAATAAAGAGAATTCTGTTCCAGGCATTTGCCATCTTGATTCCCTCTGACTGAAGACAATCCTGATGTAATTTCATCCTTTACTTTTTTTCCTCCTAGAAACTGCACGGTCATAGCTAGCTTGCTTTGTAAACACAATTGAGCACAGCATAGATCAGATTTCAGCAGCTCATTGAACTTCCCTCAATCAGTGAGGAGCAGGAATGTGGGAGGGGTGATGACAAGCTTCCTTCACATTGGCAATGGCAAAGATAGAGCCAGGCTGACTGAGATAAGATTTATTACAGCAGAAAACTTTCAGAATAGATAGGAGTGCTTGCAATGCAGGGTAAGGTTGCAGGCTGCATATTAAACACAAAGCTGTAGGCAAATGGAATTTGATTTTGTGGCTGACAATCCCTCCCAAATAAAATTATAAACAAAGAGAAACTCCAACCAAGAATTGAACTTTATCCCAATCAGTAGCTGATACCCCCTTTTACATGAGAAATCTATTCCTTTTCACAAACAGACCATCAGGGGGCGGTGTATGGCCGATATTGTGGTGAAACTCCTCCCACAAGAAACTGAGGACCGTGGTACTCCTGGCAGTTTCCGGTCTGTGAACCTTGTTGCATTGTGGGAAATAGCGGTTTACAACTGCCAAAAAAGCATGCAGCAGCTACATCACCTGCCAACAGTAAAAACGTCACCATGTAATAAATGTTGGAATGTAAATCAGGGATTTAAAAGATTTTACAATGGGCAAACACTGACTAAATCATTTATACATAATTATTGTAAAAATGAAGCACTTTATTACATTATTTTCACTGGAGTTCATCTTTAACTGCATTAAATTATCAATTGCCAACAACAACTGTGTTGCATAAATGAAAGAAATAAGTTGAAACAGTGGTACAGTCAAGTCTTCGTACCATAAAGCAATTGTAAAGACTGCTAATGGAAAATAAGTCTCTACAGGCTGTGAGAAGGCACAGTTACATATCGTTTACATATCTGATGCCTGTATTGTCTGTTTTGCCTAGACTGTATGTTCAAATACAAAGTGAATAGCAGGTTGTAAACCTGCATGAGGAACTGCACTATCACTGGCAACATTAATACTACAAGTTTACTGTTTGCAACTTATTGCAGGGAAATGTTGGAGCATAGACCAAGTCATGTAATAATGTCCAAAGGCATGTAACTCAAGAAAGGGTTACTATTATACCACTTAGGCATACTGGCTTAAAATGAAATACCAGTAATACTGGGTCAGTGGAATTTGTTGTTTTTCTAAAAACAAGCCGTCACACCAATGGTCTGTTTATGGTCAAAATAAAAGAAGAATTTTCAAACTAAAAGAAAAGAAAAAAGAAGAACTGGGATAGGGGTGAAGCAAATACAAACAAAAATCTATATTTAAGCAGAATTGTAAACAGAATATGGAGATAGATCTTTAAAAAAAAGTATGCATTAAACTGTGTACTTACAATAGCAAAATGACTGAGAATCAAACTACTTTAACAAATGCTGCAGATTTTTTCAGGGAAAAAAAAGGTACATCACAATTTATGGTCATATTTGTATTAAAAATACAGTATATGGTACACTGATGTATGTTAAACTAGAAAAAAGGGTTTCAGAATAACTGAAAAAGAAGTCTGGTACTTCATAAGGCCTGTTCACACTTCTGAACTCAGATGAACTGCAACATGCAAATCAGAAATCAAAATATAGGAATCTGGAGAGAGGGAGAGAGGGGGGGGGGGGGGGGGGGGGGAGAGACAGACAGTGTGTGTGTATGTATGTAAATAAAAGAAACAAACAAGTCATACTAACCAAAATTATAGTTTAATATACAAAGATGTGACATAAATCTAACAATTATATTGCTACAGCTTTGAAAACATGTATTGCAAAATATAACAACATTTTGGAGGATGTAATCACTATTTTTATAGCTCCTAAAATGTAAAAAGGCAGTGTGTAGTATGTGACGTTTTACAATAGCACTGATGACAAAGACAGAATGCAAATGAAAGGATTTTACCTACCTACAGGGGCGATTCTTGCTGGCTCACAACAGTAGAAATACACCATGCTCCATACTTTTTAAAAGTGGAGAACATCTGGGACATGCTCTTAGACACCTTACAGATTAATTTATTTTATGATGACATAACCTATAGTAGTTCCTGCCAGTAGAAGGACAACTTCTCCATGTTTTACTCTTTCCAACATGCAGTGAGAGGCATGTAATCTCTAAGAATATTAAGAATCTGCTTAGCATGACGTAGAATGACAGAGAAGATAAGAAGATAATATGGGGGATAGACTCACACTAAGCCACGCTAGACGGTTTACTGATTAGCCTAGTGATTTGGAAAATACAGTTGCCTTCCATCTCTCTTTGTTACACACAGATCATAAGAATACATGTTCATCAGATGTATCATTGATTTTTAGCAGCCAGAATTTACTGATATGTGAGGGACAGTGTTAAAAAAAAAAGAATTATATATTCTTGTTGAAGTAGATTAAGCTTTCTAATTAACTATACAGGTGAAAACACCAGACAATATTCAATAATATTCAATGTGTAAAGCCACACTCAGGGCTCTTTCACACTAGAGGCTGCGGTAGAAAAGGCTGAAAGTCAGCCTTTTGCTTAACGCCAATACATAGCGTTTTCAAAGCGTTTTCAAAGAGTTTTACAGCCCATGTGAAAACGTCCTTTTTTTTTTCTTCTATACAAATAAGTGAACAAGATAGCTGTAAAACGCTTTGAAAAGGCTTTGAAAAGGCTGAAGTTGGCGTTTTCCATTGACTATCATTGAAACGCCAACAGCCAACTTTGGCTGTAAACAGCCCTGAAAAAGCTCCTGGGAGCGTTGAAACGCAACGCTCCAAAACGCCGAGTTAGATGTGAAAGGTAAAATGAAAGTCTATGGACTTTCTTTTACCTAGCAAAACGCCAACTTCGGCCGTGGCGTTAAAACGCCGAAAAATCCCTCTGGTGTGAAAGGGCCCTAAAGGCCTGTACACACGCTCAACAAAACTGCCCGATTGTCGTCTGACTTCAGCCCGTTTTAGACTGTTGGACGACAATGAGGCATGTGTACTCGTGCAAACGACTTGACAAGCGTCACGACACAACTGTTGGTCTGATATTGTGCGTGTATACAAGACGTTTGAACGACTTGTACTTGTTTTCAATGTGTAGTCCGTGTGCAGTATGTAAATGAGTTGGTCATTTATCCATCTGGACGTGTGGACATATAGGTCGTGCGACTGGTCGTGTGCAGGTTGTGCGCTTGTTGGACGTGTGTATGCAGCTTTACTTTCTAAAGTACTTCTGTAACAAAATGCAAATTTGACTTTGCCATTCCCAGTCAAGCTGAAAACAACTATGAAACTGGTTATTTGAAGTTAAAATCGACAAAAGCCTCTTACCCAGATCGTACATGGAAGGGAGTGCCGCAGTGTGCTAGATAATCTACAATAATGTTAAATATTTTCAAAGGGATTCCAGTAGTGAAACAGAGAGGTGTAAGAAGACCGGGAAAGCCTCTTCACTATCCAAAGGCTTTTCTCAACTGAGGGATCTATTTTATTTTTTATTTTCTCAGTTTAGATACGCTTTAAATCTATGGCATTGTTATGTAAGACTTGTCAACAGTAATAACAGGGATAGCACTATAATTTTATATATTTTTGTATATTAAAATTAACAGAACTAACAGATCTCTTGATGTTTTTCAAACAGTTAGATCTCTTGATGTTTTTCAAACAGTTATATAGTTATCTTGGTTTAAAAAACAAAACAAAAAACAGTTATTTATTAACCACTTCTCTACCACAGGGTTTTTCACCTAAAAACCACAGCAATTTTCACATTTAAGGGAGGCAAGGGTTAATGGGCTTAATGGGGGTATAATTTATTTAAAAAAAACCTCACTGATGCTGATCAGTCACTAATGCTGTGTTAGTTATCTGAGATCCTCTCAAGAGTGATCTCAGTAACTGTAACAGCATAGTGACTGATACAATGTTTACACACATTCTGCATGAATAAGCACTGTCATTGGCTTTGTGAACACATGTTCACATCAGCCAATCACAGACCAGCGGGTGCCCGACGCGTATGCCCGTCCGCATGCACGCGGACGCGATCGCGCACGCGAACGCGCACGCGAACGCGATCGCGCACAGCAGGAAAATAAACAGGAGTTGCCTATCTACGCCCCTGTGACTCAGGTGAATTTTAAAGAGGCGTAGATAAGCGTGGCAGAGGTTGTTAAGTGGTTAATACTGGAAATCCCAGTTGGATATTCCATTGTAATTGACAGGGGCTGCAATATAAAAACTCAAGCAAAAGAAAATCTAAACTGTGGCCCACAGAAACAAACCTGGTACAGAGAATTTTTGTGGGCAGAGTAGGATCAGAACAGCTGCACAATGTAAAATCCAGGTCTACATATACATACAAGATGTACATTTGTCCCAGCGTAAAATGCACTATAAATTATCTTTTACCTAGGTCACTGTCACTTACATAGGTAGTGAAACTAACAGTTCTCACAGGTTTTGGATGCCCTATACAAAAATGCAGATTGCCACAATTCTGGCAGTTGGACTGTGCTACTGCCAATTAGGGAATGATTTAGGACACGATAGAAACCCTAAAAATCCCCCATGAGGAGAGGGACTAGTTCAAAATTAAATTTTTACTAACTACTGTAAAATGACAGCGGCCTAAGGAAAAATGTAATTTATAGTACATTTCACATATTCTACAGTATGTGGAAGGAGCACCTGTAAACTAGGCTAGGGCTTATTTTATTTATTTATTTATTTATTTAAATAGCACCAACATATTGTTCAGCGCTGTACTTAGTATATATTGTCTTGTCACTAAAGGGGCCCATTCACCTAACGATTTTGCCAGCGATATACAGCAGATTCGATCACTGTGATCGAATCTGCTGTGAAATCATTGCGCAAACACTGACAGAATGATTGATTTCCATCCGAAATCAATCGTTCTCGTCGATCCGTCCATGCGGAAGATTATTCTCGATCGCCTGTAGGGTTGGGAGTGCGTCGATAGCGGTGTTCGAATGCCCGACGACCGACGCAATACATTACCTGCTCCGCTAGCGTGACTCCCCCGGTCTCCGCTGTCTCTTCTCCGCGCTGGTCTCTGGGTCCGGCAGGCTTCACTTCTTCCTGTCCCGGCAGGAAGTTTAAACAGTAGAGGGCGCTCTACTGTTTAAACTTCCCCCAGACAGGAAGAAGTGAAGCCTGCCGGACCCGGAGACCAGCGCGGAGAAGAGACAGCGGAGACCGGGGGAGTCACGCTAGCGGAGCAGGTAATGTATGCGGGCGGGGGGCAGCGGCAGCACCAACACCACAGATTGTGATTGGTTTCATGCTGAAATCGATTCACAATCTGTTTGCAGTAAAGGCAGCCATACAATCCCTCTCTGATCAGATTCGATCAGAGAGGGATCTATCTGTTGGGCGATCTGATGGCAAATCGACCAGTGAGGGGCTCACAATCTAGTCCCGATCATACTCGTATGTCTATGTATGTATGTATGTATGTATGTATATATAGATCGTGTAGTTGTATGTATCAGTCTAGGGCCAATTTAGGGGGAAGCCAATTAACTTATCTGTATGTTTTTGGGATGCGTTAGGAATCTGGAGTGCCCAGAGGAAACCCAGGCAGATGCGCTGCAAGGTGAGAGCGCTAACCACTATGCCACCAAGCTGCCCATTGTTACTTTGGTGGATCGCGGAGGCAAATTTATAAAACATACCGCACAGCTATAGCAAACTCGCACGTCTGCATTGTGCCTCCCCTCCCCCAAATATTCCCCGATTCAGCCAGAGATCTATTCTTCTCAAACAAGAGAGAGTGTGAGTGACTGAGTGAGTGAGTGAGTGAGTGAGTGAGTGAGTGAGTGAGTGAGTGAGTGAGTGAGTGAGAGAGAGAGAGAGAGAGAGAGCGCATTCTGAGGGAAAAACATACATACTTGGAAGAGAGAACTACTACCAGAAACCAATGCAGACAGCAAGAAGTAGCTATGACATGACAGTAAACAAAAGCGGGATAGCCCTGTTGAACCTGTGGCGGAGGCTCGGTCTATACATAATGAATGGGCGAACCAGGGGTGACTCTCGGGAGATTTACTATGAACTCACACGTAGGCAACAGTGTGGTAGATTATGCTGTCACAGACACCATAAACATTAATGCCCTCATAGTCACCCCTGAAACACACCTGTCAGACCACAACCAAATATTGCTGTACCTGAAATCCACCGATAAATCAACCACACAGCAGCCTCACCAGACCGGTCTCTACACGCTGCCGCCATCCTTCAAATGGCCCAAAGAGTCTGCCATCAAATTCACCAACATGACCAACACTGCCAAAATCCAAGAACTGCTGACAAACTTTCATACCAACCTATACGAACCAAACCAACAATGTGTCAACCATGCAGTGAAGGACTTCAGCAACATCTTAAATAACATGGCAGCACTCGCTGGCCTCAAGCAGACCAACTTTAAGAGATCCACAAATAAACAGTGCCAAAAATGGTTTGACAGAGTGCAAGGCTCTACGTAATTCTCTAAGAGCAGCCTCTAACCAAAAGCACAGAGACCCAAACAACCAGGACCTATGGGAAGCCCATGACCACCTACAGAGACAATACAAAGACACCCTCAGGCGGAAAAAACAGAGCCACATCTCCCACGAACTCCAACAGCTGGAGGACTCCCTCCAAGACAACTCATTCTGGGAGACTTGGAACCACATTGGGACAAAGCCCAAGAAAAGCCCTCTACACATTCAAAATGGCCACATCTGGCTCCACTACTTCAGGGACCTCTACAAAAAGACATCCCGGGAAATTCCCAAACCCCAGAACAGAAACAAATAGCCGCAAAACTGAAAAACATGGAGGAGGCAATCAAGGACTTTCAAAACCCTCTGGATACACCAATCACAGTGCAGGAAATAAGAGAAAGAACAAAGCTGATAAAATGTAAGAAGGCTAGTGGTACCGATGGCATCCTGCCAGAGATGATCAAATACAGCCCGACGGACATACATGAGGCACTCGCAAGACTATTCAACCTTATCCTGAGTGCGCGCGCCTTTCCTCAGGCCTGGAGTGAAGGCCTCATAACACCCATCTACAAGAATGGGGACAGATACGATCCAGCAAACTACAGAGGAATCTGTGTCAGCAGTACACTGGGGAAACTGTATAACAGCATCATCAATAAACGGATCCTCTCCTTCCTCACACAGCAGGACGTACTCCGCAAAAGCCAAGCTGGGTTCATGCCAAACCACCGCACAACCGACCACATCTACACACTGCACAGCCTTATCAAGACCCATGTCCACAGCTCACGCGGCAAAATACACGCTTGCTTTGTGGATTTTAAGAAGGCGTTTGACTCGGTGTGGCACCCAGGCCTTTTCCTAAAACTCCTAGAGAGCGGAATAGGAGGTAGAACCTATGATGTCATCAAGAGTTCATATACTGGGAACCAATGCAGTGTGAAAGTGGACGGGAAGAGAAGCGCGTTCTTCAAGCAGGGTCGAGGAGTCAGGCAGGGCTGCAGCTTGAGCCCAAAGCTCTTTAACACATTCATTAACCAACTGGCTGTAGCCCTGGAATCCTCCCCAGCACCAGGCCTTCTCCTGCATGACCACGAGATGAAGTTCCTGCTGTATGCAGATGATCTCCTGCTGCTCTCCCCAACAGAAAGGGGCCTACAGGACAGCCTGTCAGTACTGGAGAGTTTCAGTACCACATGGGCACTGCCCATCAACCCAAAGAAGACAAAAGTGATGTTGTTCCAGAGGAAAAATCTAAAAACGCCCACCTCCTCATTTATATCAAATGGCTGCCCACTGGTGACCACAAACAGTTACACCTACCTGGGGCTAAAAATTAACCAAACAGGGAGCTTTAAACCAGCAGTAGAGGCCCTGAAGGAAAAAGCCTGCAGAACGTTTTATGCCATCAGAAGGCAACTTTACCACCTAAAACCAGCGGTGAGAGTCTGGGTAAAGATATTCAACAGCATTACCACCCCAATCCTGCTCTATAGCAGTGAGGTATGGGGCCCGGTCACCTACCTTGACCAATCAAAATGGGACTCCAGCCCAACAGAAATCTTCCATCTAGAGTTCTGCAAGTATCTTCTCCAAGTCCTTCGCAGCACTTCAAACTCAGCTTGCCGGGCAGAGCTAGGCAGATTCCCACTATGGCTGACTATCCAGCAGAGGGCGCTCTCATACTGGGCACATATACAGAGCAGCAGCCCCAGCACTTACCACCATAAAGCCTCACTGAGCCATGGGGGTGAGGCCATACCACGCACTCTCAAGCAAAGCGTCAGCAGCCAGCCCAGCCAAGACCACCAACACAGGCTGACAAAAGCCCAAATAAAACGGACTATAGAAAGCTGCAAGGAACGATACATAGAGGAATGGAGAAGTGACATAAAGAACTCCCAGAAACTCACTGTCTACCAATCACTTCAGAGGGAGTACACAATGGCTCCCTATCTGGAGAGGCTACACCACCACAAAGACAGACAGGCCTTGAGCCTGTACCGTGTCAGCGCCCACAACCTGGAGATAGAGACAGGGCAGCACAGACAGACATGGAAGCCCCGGGAGGAGAGACTGTGCAGACAATGTGAACAGGGGGTCCTGGAGGATGAGGCCCACTTCCTGCTACACTGCAGCAAATACGCACCTGTGAGGACTGTCCACTTCCAGAGACTCTCTGACCACATCCATGATTTTACCTCCACAGATGAGGAGAGGAAACTCTACATCCTACTGAGGGAGGAGGAAACAACCATGCAAATAGCTGCCCGATATATCACTGCCTGCCACCAACTGAGAGGAACATGATACCACATGGACTGTACACCCCCAATACCCCCTATGGACTGTATTTCCCAGTCCCCCACATTGTCCCTTACTTCCTCCGCACACCTATGGACTATATATCCCAACCCCCTATATCCTTCCCTTATTCCCACAACCCCCCTCCCCATGTTAATGTTTTGGCAATGCTAAATGTAATTGGTCCTGCCAATAAAGCTTTTTTGAGAGGGAGAGAACACATACATATCTAACTATATATACACCTCAAACAACTACTAAGTTTGATTTTGCTTTTAATGACCTTTGAAAACTGCATTCAGTGAACTAAAAGCAAACTTCTTATCTCCTTTACTTGCAAGAACCTTCAATTACGTCTGTTAATAATTAATGGCTTTTTGAATCTTAGCCTGATGTTTAAGAAATGAATCTTTCATTTTAAAGGGAAAATAAAAGTTGTCAGGTGTTTTATGTGTTGGTAAGAATCCAAGTCTGAAAAGACAGCACCAACTAACAGCCATATCGCCACTAGCAAAAATATGTTCAGTTTGGCTTGCCAACAAGCATTTTGCTGAAACCCTTTCATAGCCAGCTGGACTCTCCCCTAAATCCAAAATGGATTACAAAATATTATATAAAAAATTAGAAAAAAGTCAGTATGATGTGAAACTTCCAGATTAAAAAAAAACAAAGTGCAACAAATTCTTACAACTATAAAACAATGGTATATGAAAAAATAAAATTTCATAGGCACAAAAAAAAAAAAAAAAAAAAAAAAAGTAGGACTTCATAATTCAAATAGAAAAAAAGGTAAGGTCCTTAGGACATTGAAAGAGGAAAATAAATTGAAGAAAAAAAAAAGTACAGTATAGGCAAGCTAGAACATATGTATGATATGAAGTACCTCTATCGTGAAAATCTTAAATGTAAAATGCATGTAAATACATTCAAATAAGAAGTACATTTCTTCCAGAGTAAAATGAGACAAAGTACTTTTCTCCTATGCTGCTGTCACTTTCAGAAGGTAGTAAAATTGTGACAGAACCAACAGGTTTTGGAGTAGTCCATTTCCTCATGGGGGTATCTTAGGGTTTTTATTTATTTTCAGGGTGTTTAAATTTGCCATAGTCAATCTACTGCACTTTTTTTTTTTGGGGGGGGGGGGGGGGTTTAAGGAAAAAGCATTAAAGTGGCCCTAAACTAAAAATACAAGACTTCAGAAATAAAATACATTTTCTAAATTATAATAAATAGCAGCCCTTTTCAGCTGCATTATGACAAATATAAAATATTTTACATTTATTGGAGAAACGCCTCCCTTCCTTTCAAATTGCTGGGACAGAATCTGGCAAACTGGTGGAGTAGATGGTGTCCAGCAAAGGAGGAATTGCTAATGGCTGCCCCCAGTATAACCCTAGTTATGCAAAGAGAAGGGTGAAAAGCATGCACTGAAATGCTCATAGGCTTGAAGGAGTGTTTATTTATCTTTGTATGTGTCAGAGTGGTGCAACTAAATATTTTGAATTAAAAAGTTTGGTTTGGGTCCGCTTTAAGGAATATCAGAACAACATTTGTACACAAATCTTGAATACTGTACTCCTAACAACTATATATCTGTGAAGAGGTACTTGAGGTGATATTATTCACAGTTGGAAGCACTCTGCAAACATCTTTCATAAAGGGGTACATGCTGTATTAATGTTATATACTGGTCTAAGTCACACACCTGGCACAAGTATGTAGCCAGATTGGAAGCTGTGGTGGGTACAAAAAAAACAAAAAGACCACAGAGACACTGTGAGCCCCAATGGTGAATTATCTTTGGATAAATGGTCTAGGGGTAAGAGTAATAATACTCACAAGTACGGGTTGCTCAAGAGGGAACCACTCAAAATAGGCATGTGGGGAAAGCCCGTCCCCACTCGGTCTTTCAAAAGTGGTCGCAGCTCCTTCAGAAAAAAAGATCGTGATCGGACCAGCTGAATATTATCAGCTGGCCAGATCAGCTGCTCGATACACGGTACAGAAACGTACCGTGTATCCCCAGCATAAGGAGATGCCAGATTCAGTACCTTCACTAGACTAATTAAAGAGCTGCAACCTAAACAACCCCACCCCCCCATTCCCAATAACAGACTCAATATCCACCTAAATAAACATTTAATTGAGGAGTAACAGATGACCTATACTTGGAGCTGGCTACAAGGCACTGCTTTATCTCAGCAATGGGAGGTGAACTCGGTCAGGCATTGTTAGTTGACCATCATCTGCATTAAACAGAAGATTGAACTTAAGGGGCCCATACACTGGTCGATTTCAGATATCGATTGATCGATACTATGGAATCGGTCGATCAATCAGAAATAGATTCTATCAAATCTATCAATTTGCGGCTGATTTTGATCGATTTGATCTGACAGGATGGAAAATCTAGGTCGATCTGCTGCTGGAAGCAGATAGATGGCCCATAGAGGTGCATAGGATCTAATGGTCCAATAATGCATTTAGATCGATTTTCTATAGATTTCCAATAGATTTCATTCTGAAATCTATTGGAAGTCTGTTCTTAGTGTGTGGCACACATCAGATAGATTCCTGTCAGATTCGACTTGACAGGTATCTGGCAGAAATCTATCGGATGGTCAAATCTGCTGCAAATCTATAAGTGTATGGCCACCTTAAGGCTTTAAACGTTTTCTATTGATGGTGGTGAAGGAAACCTAGAAAAGCTACCAAACATAACATTGTAAAGCACATAGAAAAAAAGGAAAAAAATGCAGAAAAGACTTACAGTGTGTGACACCAGCCAAAGTCTGATAGAAAGTCGGAGTATCACTGTCATCTGTGAGCGTGACAAAAACTCCACCAGATAGTAACCATCGAGAAAATGTAAATGCATCTTTATTTTGAAGAAGCCAATTTCGAAATTTTTCGTAGTTCACCTTTTCACCCTAAAACAAATAATAAAAAAAAAAGTTAATTCGTTATCACACTAACAAATATCTGTTGCTTGTCATTAATATATCCTTAGATAAAATCCTATACATGTAAATGATTTCAAAGTTAAACTGAAGCAACCAGGAGGTTTTATTTGACGCAACAATTATTCTCTAGATCTTATAAAATATTTTTTTTCAAATATAATTATTAGCTGCAGAATTTTTGATAGCACTTTGCAATCCAAACTGTTAATTTATATATTCACCAGTTTGATCAAATCTATGAACATAGTTCACCGCATAGGACACTTGTGTCGTTTAAAAGTCACGCAAATAACCAGCAAGTATAACTGACTGACACAATTATCTGCACGACAGTAGCACTTTCCTCATGGTTTAGCTAAAATGCACTAAAGTAATGCATGAGAAACTACTAATTGAAATCTAAGAATTAGGCAACTTATCCAACTACAGCTTTTGGGTATTTCCATAACTTAATCATTTGGAATCATTTATGCTTTATTTGAATACAACTTCCAAGTACTACTTTAAAATGTTAAGCACCAGTGATATGCAAGTTATGTTCATTGTATCAGTTCATGCAAGAATGGTCAGTGGGCCACTGTGTCAGCATTCCAGACATCTATCAACAGAATAAGTACACCAAGTAAGCAAGTCAGCAATAAATCCTTTAAAGGGATACTGTAGGGCGGGTCGGGGGAAAATGAGTTGAACTTACCCAGGGCTTCTAACGGTCACCCGCAGACATCCTGTGCCCACGCAGCCACTCACCTTTGCTCCGGCCCCGCCTCTGGTTCACTTCTGGAATTTCAGACTTTAAAGTCTGAAAACCACTGCGCCTGCGTTGCCGTGTCCTCGCTCCCGCTGATGTCACCAGGAGCGTACTGCGCAGACACAGACCATACTGGGCCTGCGCTGTGCGCTCTTGGTGACATCAGCGGGGTCGAGGACACGACAACGCAGGCGCAGTGGTTTTCAGACTTTAAAGTCTGAAATTCCAGAAGTGAACCAGAGGCGGGGCCGGAGCATCGGTGAGTGGCTGCGCGGGCACAGGATGTCTGCGGGGGACCATTAGAAGCCCTGGGTAAGTTCAACTCATTTTCCCCTGACCCCTCCACAGTGTCCCTTTAAACAGTAGGCACTTTACCACCTTGAAAATGCATAGTATATGTTGCAAATGCTTGCTTTTCAAACAGATGACACTTAGAGTTTTGACACATAGTGGCAGAATTAACAAGGTACCAACAGACTAGCGATTTCATTCAACCAGATTAGGTGATGATCACTCTCTAGGCGTCAGCAGACAGAAAGACACCCCAACCTTTAAGTACTGACCAGACTGTCCAATACTGTTCAAGTATTCCAGTAAGAAGCTGGAACGGTCTAGCTGTGATTTAATTTCAGTGGGAGTGAAAATAGTCTGAGGGGAACAAAGCTTGAGTAAATCAAATCCGCATAAAGTGCTAAATAAGCGGCTAAATAGTCGCAAATAATTCTGAGTTAATACAGGATTATGCAAATTCGGACAGAGCCATTAGGCCAGTTTTACAGTCGTCGTTCTGCGCATGTGCACCGCCGCCAACATGTTTAAAATTCCTGTGTTGCCCATTGACTTGCATTACTTCTGCCGCCACAGAAGTCCAACAGAAATGCGCTGTTGACTTTGCAATAGTTTAATGGCGGATCAGGCGTTTCCGGAATGAAGAGACACCATAAGTGTGCCAAGTCCCCTTGCATTGATGTTGTGTTATCCTGCGGTAAAACAGGGTAAGGCAAGTGTAAAAGGGACCTCATAAGAGCACAACAGGAATAATGTTTAAACAGGATTGTGTTCTGTTGCAGGGATTGAATAGAGGAAATACCTGGTTTACAAAGCAAAATTATTTTCATAGTCCTAGTCATCAAGGCATGTCCAAAATTACCACTAACCATCCTAATAATTTTATATTTAACAAAACTCAGAACTCTGTGATATGTGACTCTTCAACATTGCAGTGCAATAAAGCCATGAAGTACTCATAATTTTGTATCCTTTGTCATTCACGGTTCCAGTTGAATATTATGTTCACGTTATTATTTGTCTGTAATAGAACATGTTAACTGTTGATGCACTTCATTAAAATCCTTTTTTGTTTAAAAAAAACAAAAACAAAAAAAAACAACTCAGCACTGCAATCATGTCTCATCGGTAGACTTCAGAGAATTCCTTGAATCAATGCTAATGGCTATTGAACTTTGCACGTTACTTCTGCCTAAGTAAATAAGGCCAGTTAAGTTCAATTTACTATCATTTAAAAGATTTCATATAAAATGTGACATTATTGCATAGGCTAACTGATGGTATTTTATAAACATTTCCTCTAAGAAAGTGTACATCAGTTTTATGATGCAGTATTTTTTTCAGCAATTTCCCTGTAAAAATTAAGTAAAGGTCAGGTCTGACAAAGGCAATAAGCAGCTTGGGGCTTTGATCTGATGTTTAACAAGACTTGACAGTTCTACAGTATGTGAGAAAATTGTAGTCTCTTGCAATCAATAAATCATCATACATGCAGAATATTCAAAAAGAAAAATCTCAGTACTGTATGTGTCATATGGGTGTTACAAGATTAGTGCAGAACAAACGAGTGAAGCTGGATTTTAGTGCTGAGTTGCACATCTACACATAAGTGATTATTAAATCAGGAGGCATCATATAATTGAACTGAGTAATCTCACAAAGGGACTAAGCAACAAGTGTACATGTTGAAACAAATGTGATCAGCAGCTGAAAACAATCATGCTACACAAATGCAGAAAAGGTTTAAAAAGAAGCTAAAGCAACATATATTATGGAGGCTGCCATATTTATTTTCTTTTAAGCAATACCAGTTGCCTGGCAGCTCCGCTGATCCTATGACCCTAATACTTTTAACTACAGACCATGAACAAGCATATGCAGATCAGATAATTGTGACATTTTTTGTCAAATCTGACAAGATTAGCTGCATGCTTGTTTCTAGAGTGATTCAGTATTTAATACCAATATTTTACTATTGTTTTTTTCGACTGTAATAGTAGAATACCCGTAAATTTACATATAATCTACTATCGGCTTTTCTGGGCACCCAAATTTCCAGGCGCCCTCATGATGTACGCAAGGTACTGTGCCGAAGCCATAAACTCCCATGTCTCTGGTAGAGGACCTGAGGTATTCAGCAACATTAAGTTACTCACAAATAAACTCAACTAAACAACGATGGCTGACTATCTTATTATAACGGCACAGTTCTTGGAGTGAGAATATTAGTTAGCAAGTAGATAGTCAATTATTGAAAAGGAAGTGCTGTAAGAAAATAGGCTGAAAGTTAACTGAACAACTCAAAAAATATATCCTTTGAACCTCCCCCCTAAGGAAGTTTTTGCAAATGGTGTGTACTTTTGAGGGGGAGGAGCACTGGAGCAGTAAGCATTTCATTACCTTTGGGTGCTGCTTCCTAGCTCCCAGTTTGTATGCGGTCCCCCATCTGGTCTATCCCTGTCGCAGCTCAAAGTGTCCATGGTGATATCATCTGGGCTCGGCTGCCATGATGCATGTATTAATGCATTAATGGACTAGATCTACCAGCATGCACTGTGGTGGTCAGGGCCACTTTGCCTTACTGTGGGCATGTCAATCTGCATCCAGGAGAGGCAAAATGGAGGACCACAAAGAAAGAGCTAGGAAGGTAATAAAACGCTTTCCTCCCCACATCCCACATTCTTTACGATATTCCATTAGGTAGACGTGCGTTTGATAGTTTTGGGTTTTTTTTTAATCCAGGTGCTTAGTTTACTTTAAAGAGACTCTGTAACCTCAAAAAGATCCCCTGGGGGTACTCACCTCTGGTGGGTGAAGCCTCCGGATCCTAATGAGGCTTCCCACGCCGTCCTCTGGCCCACGGGGGTCTCGCTGCAGCCCTCCGAACAGCTGGCGACAGACCAGACTGTAAAATCAATATTTACCTTTGCTGGCTCCAGCGGGGGCGCTGTGGCTGCATTTCGCTCCGAACTACACGGAAATACCCGATCTCAGTTGGGTCCGCTCTACTGCGCAGGCGCCGGAAACTTGCGCCTGCGCAGTAGAGCAGACCCGACGGTGATCGGGTATTTCCGTGTAGTTCGGAGCCGACAGCCGTCAGAACGCCTGCGCAGGAGCCGGGAAGGTAAATATTGACGTCATCTTTCACGGAGGGCTGCAGCGAGACCCCTGAGGGACGGAGGACGGCGTGGGAAGCCTCATTAGGATCCGGAGGCTTTCCCCACCCGAGGTGAGTACCCCCCAGGGGATCTTTTGATGTTACAGATCCTCTTTAAGGACCTGAGTAACTGTCAAGAGTCAAATTATGATGGCTAGACAACTGAATTAAAGCAATGCCAAAAGACTCCTGGAGTGATTCCAGTAAGCAGTGGTTGGTACCATCAATAAGAAATGGATCAAAAAAGATTGGTCGTGCGCATATTATTGGCCAAATTTCCACTAACCAATTTGATCAGATCAATCTGAACATAAAAAAAAAAAAAAAAAAAAAAAGATTGAGTCCATTAATCTGATCAAATTGGCTAGCGAGAATGCAGCAGTTTAAAGAGACACTGAAGCGAGAATAAATCTCGCTTCAGTGCTTATATTCAGCAGGGGCATGTGTGCCCCTGCTAAAACGCCGCTATCCCGCGGCTGAACGGGGGTCCCTTGCCCCCCAAATCCCCCCCTGCAAAATCTACGACCAACTTGGTCGTAGATTTTGCTGCTGTTGAGGCAGGGCTAACGGCTGCAGCCCTGCCTCTCAGCGCCGTCTATCAGCGGCGCATCGCCGCCTCTCCCCCGCCCCTCTCAGCGAAGGAAGACAGAGGGTCGGGGGAGAGGCGGAGATACGCGCTGACAAACGCGCATGAGGCAGGGCTGCGGCCATTAGCCCTGCCTCAATGCGGAAGAGATCCCCGCAAAGAACGAAGTGGATTTCTGGGGGTCAGGGACCCTCGTTAAGCCGCGGGATAGCGGCGTTTTAGCAGGGGCACACATGCCCCTGCTGAATATAAGCACTTGTCAGAATTCTAGCGGTTTTATTAATGCAGGAAAAAGCTGTCATAAGTGTATGGTTTAAGCTTTAATATTCTATGCAAAATTTCAATGTGAACTGTAAACTTATAGTACTTCTTTAATATTGCTATGTGACTGAGCATATTCCAGGCTGTAAAGCTTAAAAGATTTTAACTTGCAAGCTGGAAGATTGTTGATGTACTGGTTACAAGAAGCCAAAACATTCTTTGTTAATGTCAAGGTTAGACTGCACAGTATGTGTAAGACAGAATGCTGGTTTAAAATTAACATTACTGCAATAATTATTACACACGGATATTATTAATCTAAATATTAATGATCAATACAGTCCTTCTAAAGAAAGAAATAGTTATTGTTAAACCCTATATAATAGAATCTATTACTCTGAAAGATATTTAAAATCTGTAGTCTACCCGTGGAAGATGAGAAAGTAAAACTTTTATAAGATTGTTTCAACTTGTAAGCTAGACAATTGTTGACATGTTCAGTGGCTTGAAGGCCATCACAGCCAGCAAGAATATAATGCCATGTTTTGACTATGATTGTCCTTTGGAATGTCAATAAGTTCCAAGGTTTTTGTATTGTCCCGTATTTAGGACAATGATGCCATCTGGCGGGTTCATACTTTTATAAAATCAACATTATTAATAGATTGTTATTTGTTATGAAATGCTGACCTCTGCCGGTGGACATTATATTTATTTTATAAGAAAGACAAAAATATAGACATTGATTTTATATTAAGATTTAATACGTAAGTATTCCTTATATGATTCATTGTTTTAAGAAGAATTATATAATAAGCTTTATTTTTAAATAAGTATATTAGAAGCCCTGTATGTTTTAATAAGCCTTAAATTGCTGAAGGCTCTTGCAGGTCTGTGTTAGTGTCAATCTGACCTGGTAAAGTACCAAGACATTCAAACATAATTAACAGGGAACACTTTATCAGAAATGCGTCATGAATGACATTGTTTAGTCTCCATGTCTGGGTCAGCCAACAGACAAGATGGCTGTTGACGTCCATTTTTAATTACGTGCGTCAGAAATGACCTAAACAAAATGTCAAGCACTCCAAATGACGTTAATTCCCACAAGATAAGGTAATTAGGAATTTATAAACAATAATATTGTGACTTAGGTAATCAAAACATGATAAAGCATTGACGCACGAAAGCTTTAGCCAATCAGAACCTGGGATCCAGGGAAAGTCCAGATTAAGCAGCCATATTGCCTCCAACCCCTATAAAAGTAGAAGCTGAAAGCTCATAGTTTGCAGAAGCCCAACAATCTTCTGAGAAGACACATGAGGCAGAAGCTACCTTCCCACACATTGTTCTAGATGCTGAAGATATGTCAGAGAAGGGGTAATATGCTTAATATTCTGGTGATTTACTTTATTAATTTTTCAGCATTAAGTTTTATTAAGATGTTAGCAAGAAGTTTTTAGAAGCTATTTTTTATGCTATTTCTTTAAGAAGATTACTACAAGTTTTACACAGCTACTAGATACACAGCTATTGATACAGATGAGACTACTTTTGATCTTATTCTACATAACACAACCGTTATATTACTTTTTGAATGTACTTAGAAGATTGATAATTGCTTGGCTCTAAAGCCTTGATAAGATGGAATACTGTTAATAAGGAAACACTACTTGGAACTGTTCATATTTTGTATATATGCTGTATGATTAAGCAAATACAATTTTTTATATAAAATCACATACTGAGTGCACTGATTCATTTCAAGGTATACCGTCAATCTATAATTACTGTTATAGAGGGTTCAGACCCCACTATGCCGGATTTATATGATAGCAACGCTTTAAGGGCTGGACCTTTACTGAGTTGGCAATCATGAAAAAGGCAAGAACCGCTCAGGTTTTTGACACACTGAAGCGAGATTTATTCTCGCTTCAGTGTCTCTTTAATCAGGATGACAGATTATTTTCAATCAATTACTGCGGCGATCAGAGATGATCAATTGGCAAAAGAACTGTATGGTTAATGGCGCCCTTTAGTGAACAAGCTTATTTTCGATAAGACTATACAGATAAAAAGAATCAAGACGCAGCATTAAAGAATCCAACTAGCGATCATGCCTAAACCCTACCATGTCCTTTTACATCAATTTAGATTTGAATTACTAAAACTATAATGCAATAGGTTACAGTGACAATTCTTAGACAGGCCTTTAAACGAGCGTATAATAGTGATCGGGCCAGCCTACTCAATTCAAATAAGATAACTGGATCCACCAATCAGCAGACGAGGTTTTGTACTCGATATTGTTCCGAGCATGATTGGATCACGCATGCTCTGGACAAATACTGGTATATTTTATGCAATGACCCGCAATTATCTCCCTTTGTTTCACCAAGACCCAATGTTGCTTTTCGCAGGGCACCTTCATTGAGGGACTCTTTGGTTAGAAGTCACTTTGATGGAGTTGATGGTCCAAGGCCGCATTGTCGGACTCTTGGTACTTATACCTGCGGTGGCTGTAAGTTTTGTAGACATATGTATGTCGGTGGGTCTGTCTTGCTTCTGGACGGTAGGCAGTGGAGGTTATCACACTATGTTAATTGTATCACTAAATTTGTTGTGTATAAGCTGATGTGCCCCTGCGGGGCTTTTTACATTGGCAAAACAACACGCGAATTGCGTGAACGTATATCGGAACACATTAAAAGTATTAAAAGTGTGAACTCCACTGCACCCGTCGGCCAGCACTTTAGACAAAACCATGGGGGTAATTATAGTGGTTTGAGATTTGTGGGGTTGGACCGCATACATGGGTCCATTAGAGGTGACAACCAGGATAGATTGCTGAAGCAAAGGGAATGTCGGTGGATTTTTGATTTGAAGGCAACAGTCCCCCCTGGTTTGAATGAGATGGAGGGCTTTGCATCTTTTTTACCTGTTTGATCTCTTTGTCTGCATTTTGGTGTCTGGCGGGTGTTTTCTGCCCTCTTTTTCCGGGGCTTTATCTTCCTGTATCGTCTGGGCTGCCTTTTGTCCCGGCTGTTGTCTGCTCCCCTGAACCCGTGAATGGACACTGTTCTTTACTTAGTTTTTTTGGGAGATTCAGGCGTAAGTTTAGCCGTTCTAGCTGCAGCGTGTATACTTCGCTTAGCAGTCTAGTTAGCTTCTGATAGCTTATCTATTTGTATACTGTACCTATGTTGCAGGTCTTATATTGAATATGTGAGCTTTGAATATTATTCTGTACCTTTGTGGTGTGTTTTTGTGCGTCGCTGGGCGGCTCGGCGCGGCCTCAGCCCCCCTCCGTATGTGCGCGCGGAGTTCCGCCTTGTCCCAGGTTGTCCTGGGCGGCGGGACTCCGTGCGGCGCTGTGCGGTTGGCACGCGTTGTTCCCCCTCTCCCTCCCTGGGCGCTGGTTTGCTGCGGCAGGAGGTGTGTTTTGCTGGGGGAGTGACGCGTGTTGCCGTCAATGGATGGGGGGCGTGGTCGGGCTGTCCCGCCCCTCGGCTCAGTGATTGGTTTGTTAGGCCCATTTAATGTCATTCTGCTGATAGAGCGGTGAGCCGCGCCCCCTGAGGAAACGAGCAGGAAGCTCGTGAAACATGTCGGGGCTATAACTGGCGTCACCGCGTGTCTGCCCGACTCTCCTGCTGCTCGGACTACTTGGACTATCTCCATGCACACTGGCCCATACGATCTTGAGGGGCTACATACAGCAATATTGCCCCATTGCCAAGAGACACTCTGGATTCTGGAGATTAACCAAGCACACAGCAACCTACTATCAGGACGTCATTTCTAAGGTATTCTTGGATGAGAGACTGCTGTTCACTGGCTGAAGGCATGTATGCCTGTACGGAATGTACTCAGCCAATGTACATTGACAGTGTGCCTATGATGCTCAGCTGACACGGATGTTGTGATGCTTTTGCCATTTGCCACTGTTTAACTGCTTGCTGCATCAACTGCTTGCTGCATCCTCTATCCAGAGGAGACTCATGGGCTACATGTGCTGCATTTAACCAAGCTCAAACTTGCATGACTCCTGCTGTGACTAATGCTGCTTTGATACTAGTCTGTGCTGACACTTCGTTGCTGCATATGTTTGCTATACAGTCGCTGTTCAGAGGGGGACTGTCATTATTCTGCAACCGTGGAGGAACTCTTACAAACAGCCATATGAACCATTTTTGACACATATTGAGGTGCACCTCATCTATTTGTCAAGGGTTTTTTCTGTATGACATGTTGAATGGATGGATGTAGGAAGTTCCTAGTGGTAGATATAGGGTAGTTCAGGTATTGAGGTTTGGGCAATTTTAAGGATTTTTTGTACGTTGTTTGATACTATTAAAATTTATACAATATTTGATAAAAATACTTTTATGTGCATTTTTGGTATGTACCATCCACCCTGTGGTTCCTTCCTTTAAAGTTTTGCTCTATAATGCAATATGGTACTGTATAGTATTTAAAAAAAAATAATTCACAACTGATCAGCTTGTAGCTTACAGATACCATTGTCCTCTATATACAAATTCAATTATAAAAATATAAAAATGTTGTGGGGGGAGGAAGAATTAACTTACCTCCAGGGTTTTCTACGGAGCCCCAGCCTCCACGAAGGTGACCATCTTACTGCCTCACAGCCGTAGTTTGAAACGTTCCTGGCTAAAGGTGTATTCCGGGAGATGTGGTATTCCCAGCCACCAATGCATGCCAGGGTATGTAGCGTACCCGGCAACTGTGCATGCAGGAAATGTAGTCTTTTCATTTTTCGGCTGAGAGATGTAAACGCATTCAAGACTACATCTTCTAGTAAGCACAACGGCCAAGCCCGCAAAAACCCCCAGCATGCATCAGTGGTCGAGAACGCCACATCTCCCGCACACACCAGTAGCCAGGACATGCTGGACTCACTGCCACCTTGAAATGTAGCCACGTGGCATCAAGATGGGTGCCTTCGTGAAGACGGAACAACTCCAGTAGGCAAGTTAATTTAACTTGCCACACCCTGACAAAATAGACAGCCTTTACATATTATTATAGTTGGATTGCTCAGGCCATTTTAAGATCCTTGACCAACTTCCGTGCTCTCCTAAATCATAGTCTCTAAACACTACAAAACTTCACTGGTGTAATCTAAAATAATGTACCACAAAAGTACTCATGCTTATAGAGAATGGGCTTGATTTAATAACACAAATAGCACGCCTTATCAAAGTTAACATGCCTTATCAGAGTAGCATAGCGAGTGCTACGAACCCGCAGGGGCTCAGGGCAGGACGAGTGGAGCTCTAGTCATTGCCAATTAGCAGGCATAAGTTCGCTATGCTATTTTGATAAGGAATGCTAACTTTGATAAGGCATGCTATTTGTCTTAGTGAATCAAGCCCATTGACAGGTAACTGAGAAAAAAATCAAAAGTGTAATCCAAACAAAAATACAGCATTGATATTGAACAGATATAAAATATTAAATTGCTAAAACATACCTCAGAAAAACATTTCTTAAGGGATAATGGGACTTCACCATCCACAACACCAAGCATACTCTCCATATCCTCCCGTACAACATAGCTTCCAGATTCATTTGAAAAGAGGCTAAAAATATCTGAAACAGTAAAAAATAAATACATTGTGATTAGATTGGAGAAATGCATGCAAACCCAACATCATCAGTTTATCTGAAGGGGCTGGACATATCACAGTAGATCTCCTCTTTAAACACTTTCACATTCTACCGTAGGTTTCTAAGTAAAGCCGGATTCATCTCAAAATGCAAACAGGGAGTTAGGGGAGCTGAAAGAGAAGAGCTACACATTTCCATCACAGGAAAATTAATTCAGCTTCTCAGGTCTCTTAAAGAGCAACTCCAGTGAAAATAATGTAATAAAAAAGTGCTTATTTTTTACAATAATTATGTATAAATGATTTAGTCAGTGTTTGCCTATTGTAAAATCTTTTAAATCCCTGATTTACATTCTGATATTACATGGTGCCATTTTTACTGTTGGCAGGTGAAGTAGCTGCTGCATGTTTTTTTTGGCAGTTGGAAACAGCTGTAAACAGCTATTTCCCACAATGCAACAAGGTTCACAGACAGGAAACTGCCAAGAGTACGTACTCTGAATTTCTTTGTGGGACGGGGTTTCACCACAATATCATCCATACAGCGCTCCCCTGATGGTCTGTTTTTGAAAAGGAATAGATTTCTCATGGAAAAGGGGGTATCAGCTACTGATTGGGATAAAGTTCAATCCTTGGTCGGAGTTTCTCTTTAACAAGTCATTTAAGCAAGCCATTTTGGCAAGTCTCCCTAACACTGTTACTGCCAATAGAGCGCGTCCTTGTGGCTGCAGCTCTGGTGCTTTGAGTCCGCCAGGAGAAAAGCGCGATATAAGTTTTTGTCTTTTTTTGTCTTTAATTCTCTTTGGGGTAATCCCTGCCTATTAATGTGAAATGGCAGTGTCAAAGAGCTTTTTTTAGCAGACTGATATTTGGGGTGTGGGGACTCAGAGGAGCGAGAGAGGCCCAATAGTGCAAAGTATGGGGCCCAAAATGTTCTTATAACAGCTCTGCTATACCCCTAGCAGATTTCCAGGTTCCTTCTGGCACCAACTATCTCCTGCCAACATCGTGCCCTAGGATAAAAGATTCCAGATCATAGAGAAAAACAAGTCAGAGGTAGACTAGCAGATACATCTCAGGCCCTCCCACAAGGCAGCACTCATCTTAGAAACCTTTGTCAGGAGGGTGAGAAACTAACTACAATAACACATCACTTAGCTACAAGGAATACAGGGAATGTGGGTGATTTGCAGCATGGGTTAAAAAGGCCCCGTGGGAGGCTACGTTCCCCAACTTCAGAAATCCCAAGAACTTAGGTAAGGTGAAGTTGAACAATATCTCACAAAAAAAAACTATTTGAGATTTAGAGAGTAACCTGGTCTTCACTGTAATCATTTTGTTAAGAATGTGTCATTAATGGATACCTGAACTGAGGTGCCACATGGTGATAGAAACATAGGTGCATATAGTCCTACTAAGAAACTGCATGAAGTTCCTTTCCGTTTTCCTGTACAATACGTGTTAAACAAAAAAAACAAAACAAAAAAGGTGGTTTCTATGCAGTCAAAGTGAATTTAGCCCAATTTCCTGAATGGTCAATACAAGGCAAAACACTTTTTTGGCCGAGGAAACAACGCTAATAAGGAATTAGCATTGAAAAGTATCTTTAGGTCTGCCTGTTTAGCAACTGAATGAAAAGTTTATTTTCAGTTCAGGTTTACTTTATCTGCATGCCACTATGACTGATTTATGGATTTCTGCTGCAACAATCACAAGCTTTTCCATTAATTCAACTTTTCCACGAGGATAATGCTAGTTCAACTTATAGCCCCAATCTAACAGGCAAGGATAATGTGGTCTTCCAGAAAGTGGGCACAGTCATTTCTGAAGGGCTTGTCTCTCTTGCTATATCTGGAAATTACTGTATGTGTGCCTGCACATATATTTATCAGACAGACCAGTACAACAGGAAATCTAAAGATAGAGAGGCCATTTGCATGGTCTCATCAGTGGTAAAACAACAAAACAATAAAAACTGACAGCATACACAGTATCAGTTACACATACGCTATTTTACAATTTAATGTTGTGAAAAATGACCTTTACTTCAGTCTACACCGAACTATGCAGGCAGGAATTCAAACTTGCTTTCTTGCAGTCATGACAACATACACTGAAAAGCAAACCTAAATATCTCTTTGTCTGAACAATTCATATGCAGACACCCCCATTTCCCCTGTCCAAGTGTTCCATTAGCTTATCCAAATCCACCAAAGTATAGATTTCTGTCTTTACTTACATTTAGCCTTCTCTTCATCGCGACCTCTGGTGAGAAGAACAAGGCCTACTATCAAGTTGTTGAAGTGTAATCCTTTTGAGGTTCCACCAAATGAGCAGTAGATTACCTAAGAAAATAAAACCGTGATTACATTTTAACTATGGTGACAAAAAAGTGTGGTAGTACATTTGCTACCTGTATATAATGCAAGGGAAACGAAACAATCACAAACAAATCTCTCGTCTCCATGCCAATACTCCAATTAGACTGGGAGGGAGAAGGTGTGATATTTTCACCCCTGATCAATAAAATGCCATTTTAACCACTTCACCACTGTGTATTTTTTCCCCTTATGGACCAGAGCAATTTTCAGCGCTCCTTCCATTATTTGCCAACAACTACTGTATCACTATGAAATGATCTACAGCTTATTTTTTTTCACCACAAATTAGGCTCTCTTTGGGTGGTACGCTTCGCTAAAAGCTAATTTATTCTAAATGCATTTTAATGGGAAAAAAAGAGAAGATCATTTCTCAGTTTTTGGCCATTATAGTTTTAAAAAACAATGTGCTATTGTGAATAAAACCTACACATTTTGTTTGCCTATTGTTGTTACAATGTTTAAAATATGATTCTGTATTTTGTACCAACTCTGTATTTTGTATATTGGTGTATATCATTGTCTATTATTATGAGCCAAATGTTTGCTTCTTTGTACAGCACCACAGATTATGTTGGCGCTTTATAAAGCAATATAGTTCAATTAGGTTTGAGGCTGTTTCAAACTTAGAGCAAAACCATTACAAATCAGTTGCTACACAAAACTGACTGGCTATTTCAATGCAATCCCCTTAATAAATGCACCTTTGTTTTTGCAAAGTAGATCTTTAAAGAGCACTTGAGGTGGGTTTGATAAATGATATTAGGACACAGAGGTACGTTCTGTATACAATGATCAGCCTCTGCGCCCCCCCGGCTCTGCTGTACCCCAGTCAAAAAATTGCCAGGCTAGCGACACGCAGCTTGTCGCTTGCCTATTATTTACCTCTGCCTGTCATTCACCCGCAGCTCCCCCCGCCTCCTGTATGGTGTGGCTCCCTGCCTGTGTCCCTTCCCTCCCCGCCTCCATAAGCCAATTGTAGGAAGCTTACGGGGCGGGGGGGGGGGAATGGACACAGGCAGGGAGTCGCACTATACACGAGGCGGAGGAGCGGTGGGTGAAGGGA
The DNA here is from genome assembly GCF_040937935.1 of Hyperolius riggenbachi. Lineage (NCBI taxonomy): Eukaryota > Metazoa > Chordata > Amphibia > Anura > Hyperoliidae > Hyperolius > Hyperolius riggenbachi. The sequence goes on from NC_090647.1 coordinate 275,283,628, forward strand.
GGAACGCTGGAAGGACACAGAGGCTGGTCATTGTATACAGAACGTGCCTCTGTGTCCTAATACGATTTATCAAACCCACCTCAGGTTCTCTTTAAATAAGAATTTTGCTTTTTCTTTTTCCACGATAACCACAAGACAACAGAAAGTGCAAAACTTGAATTTTCTCAGTTATTTTAAGTGTCCTTTTTGTGCTAATAGAAGCCTAATTAATTATATGAGAAATATAAGAACAGCAGCAGATAAGTGACAATAGAAACTCTCTGCTTTCTTTGTAGGGAATTTACTAAAGGTCAGCATGCAGGTCAGTTTTGGAAACCTGCTGAAAGCATCAGAATAAGTCATCCAGAAGCTGGAGAAAAGGTATATAAAATAAGCATGTAATATGTGTAGCTTGTACTGACATTATGTAGGTTCACACTACAAAGGATTGCAGCCGTTTCCTCAATGAATCTTTCCCGTTACAATTACATCAGCCGAGCTTTCAGCAAATATTTAACAACAAATTACATTTTAACTTATTTTTAAAATATTTTTTTTAAATCAGTAAAATGGTGATGCAGTTTACAAAAGCCAATACAAATTATATAATCGTCTATAATCCATTTGACTTATGCTTTCAAAGTTAATTTCTTCAGAGGAAAAGGAGACCGTAAAATCTCCATTACAAATGTGAGCATTTGTTACCACCTTTACAATATTAAACATTGTTCTAAAACCTGCACTCGTGTACCCCCCAAAAATACATACATACTGTATACACACATACATACCACACACACAGAGAAAAGTCTAATAGACCTTAGCAGAAACTGCTTACAAGCGAGGATCCATTCCCTATGTCACCTGCATGTACGTTTTAATAAGTTCTTACACTTTTTTCTGGTATCTCTGCAAGAGCAGTTTGAACACACTGAATGTTTGCCTTAACTTCCTAAACTGGAAGAAAAAGTACATCACTAAAACACCTATACTTGATTGAACTTGGCCAGAACAGCAAATAAGGTATGGGCCAGATCTTTGGCGACATCCAACAAAACCAATGCCCATTGTTCTCCTACCCACCCCGCCCACAGAAAGCCACTCCACCATTTGCTGCATGTTGACCCTATTCCACAATAACAGACCCATCACTAACCTCTAGGCTAGTGACACGTCTGCACAAAACATGACTTAAAGCTGTTGCCCAAGGAAGAGAGTCCTGGCCCCAGATAATCCTCATACAAGTGTATGTGGCTTAAGAGCCCTTTCACACCAGAGGGCTTTTTCGGCGTTTTAACGCCACGGCCGAAGTTGGCATTTTCCTAGGTAAAAGGAAAGTCCATAGACTTTCATTTTACCATTCACACTTAAGGCCGCATTTTGGAGCGTTGCGTTTCAACGCTCCCAGGCACTTTTTCTGGGCCTACCGCGGCGTTTTTCATTACAATTGATACTAATGTATGGGCGTTAAAACGCCTTAAAAACGCCTTGAAAACGCCAGCAGCCAAAACGCAGCGTTTTAGCCTTTTCTCTGCTGCCTGTAGTGTGAAAGAGCCCTTAGCGCTCAGAGGCACACTTGGTGAAGCTTGTCACAGGACAGTCCTCACAAAGTGAATGCATCTCCTCCCTTCCTGCTGTGTTCCCACCCATACACAGATAGAAAGATGTGTAATGAGGCATGTCACCAGATAGTGATGGTACTCAATTCCTAGAGCGATAGTGCAGGGGCTAAGGCTGTAAAATTGTGTCGCTTGCCTGCAGGCTACTACGTTCTGTTGCTATGCTGAAAGGAGGAGGATCACACAGCGGGTGAATAGGTGAACCAAAAAAATAAAAAATGCTGGTGGCCATCTTTTAGCCAAGTCAATCCATTAGGTGGATCGCTCGCTGATGCATACAAAAGGGCTTTTTAGGGAGAAAGAAGGCAGAGGCACAGTTAAAGCAAGTAGAAATACCTTTAATCCACGGTGTACTGACACGCGGGGTTACAGTGGGGGTGAGGGGATGCCTGACAGCTGTTTCGCTAAGAAAGCTTCTTCAGAGGCAAAATTTAGGAACAACAAGACCCGAGTAATGTCTGGCCATAAATAGTTTCACTTACCGCCATCCAGGCAGTGACAACGCCCTTTTACTTTTAAGTTTTGACATTCTAATAATGTCTATTGTTTATTGCCCATGGACATCTGTGTCCCCCTGTGTGTTTATGGCCTTTAGTTTATGATCACCATGACAACAAAAAGCCCTGCATAGCGGCCAGCAAACGGGCAGGCTGTGACGCCGTATCCCGGATCTGACGTCACGCACGAGGCGGGGAGACCTGCCGCTCACCAATTGGTTAGAGCAGCGTGTGCGCAACTTCCGGGGGCGGAGCCTATATGCCGGGACTGCTGTATGGGGGCGTTGTCACTGCCTGGATGGCGGTAAGTGAAACTATTTATGGCCAGACATTACTCGGGTCTTCTTGTTCCTAAATTTTGCCTCTGAAGAAGCTTTCTTAGCGAAACAGCTGTCAGGCATTCCCTCACCCCCACTGTAACCCCGCGTGTCAGTATACCGTGGATTAAAGGTATTTCTACTTGCTTTAACTGTGCCTCTGCCTTCTTTCTCCCTAAATTGCAAAAGTGTATGCTCTGGAGAACACGTTTGGCATGGAGTACGCAATCCGGTGAACCCAGTGTCCATCCACCCACATCTAGTGCCAGTCTGTTCCTTTTCCACATACATACAACGGGGCATTGGGGGCAGATGTACACATGCTAGATGCTATTGATTTCCACTACAAGGATCTTTGTGTCTGCCATTCTTGTACCTTGCACTTGGTCCAGTCATCCTGATGATAGCCAGGCGGGCGACAGACCTCCTACCATACTTTCCTGATCTATGACTTACCAGGTATAAAATCTTTTTCTTGGCTCCATCAACTTGCATTCATAGAGCCAAACAAAAGGCCCAATTTATCAATGTGTCCTGGGCCCTACCCATTGAAGCATGATGGCCACCCTGGCCTGTTCCCACTCCTGACATGACCATTGGTGCCCTGAAGTCTAAAAATCCCCACCCAAAAAAAAAAAAAAAAAAAAAAAAAAGACGTATTTGCTTTATATTGGTATATTTCTCATAAATTGACAGTTGTCATAATTTCACTGTGTTTATGGACTGAGCATGATGTGTCAGAATATGTACATCTCTGGCCTCTACAATATCTGCTCAGTGTACAAAGTGGAACGCCACGCTTTTCTCCTCTGCCATCATCCTTGCAGGAAGGATAAATGCACGATATTGCAAAGTGATATGTGGATAGTGACGTCACATTCCAGATCTGCCCATGAGGATAGACTGGAAAAAAAAACAGTGTTCTCCCCTGGACTAATTAGGTAGGCGGGCCGCCTGAATGTTTTAAAACCCCCGCCCTGCCCCTCTGTTTCCCGGCTGTTTATCTTCAGCACAAGCTCTTCTGATACCAGGAGAACGTTGCACATGAACTGTGATGATCGCCTTTCCAATGGTACGAGATCTCTGCTAATGTCTTGTAACCAGCAGGAGCACTTTTAATCTGATAAAGTGCAGAGTATACAATGCAGAGTCTCCAAAGGACTTGTGAGAATGCAGGGAGCTTTCAATTTCAAGCTAGAGGACCTGATAAAACAAACAATCACTGCAGTCAGATGCAATTTCGATAAGATGATTTGCTGGGGATGGAGGCTGCTGTTGAATGCTGTCTGTCTCAACCCCCATAATATTATTTAGTATAGCGCCATCATCTTCTGCAGCTCTGTACAGAGTATATTGTCTTGTCGCATCACTGCCCCTAAGAGGGGCTCTCACTCTAATCCCTACCATAGTTATATGTCTATCCATCCATCTACATACATACATACATACATACATACATACATACATACATACATACATACATACATACATACATACAATGTAGTGTATATATGTCTAGGGCCAATTTAGGGGGAAGCCAATCACCTGTATGTTTTGGGATGTGGGAGGAAACCCACACAGACACAGGGAGAACATGCAAACTCCTGCAGATTGTGCCCTAGCTGGGATTTGAACCAATGACTCATCTCTGCAAGGCAAGAGTGCTATTCACTACACCACTGTGCTGCCCATATGCAACTATGCTGCCCAAACACTTCCTTAGTTTAAAGAGTCTGAAGCGAGAATAAATCTCGCTTCAGACCTCATAGATAGCAGGGGCATGTGTGCCCCTGCTAAAACTCCGCTATCCCGCGGCTAAACGGGGGTCCCTTCACCCCCAAATCCCCTCGGTGCAGCGGGGGAGCGCTTCCTGGTTGGGGCAGGGCTAACCGCCGCAGCCCTGCCCCACGCGAGTCTGTCAGCGCGTATCTCCGCCTCTCCCCTGCCCCTCTCAGTCTTCCTTCACTGAGAGGGGCGGGGGAGAGGTGGTGATGCGCCGCTGATAGACGCGACTGGAGGCAGGGCTGCAGCCGTTAGCCCTGCCTCCACGAACGACCAACTCTACGACCAACTATTGCGGGGGTGGGTTTGGGGGTGAAGGGACCCCCGTTTAGCGGCGCGATAGCGGCGTTTTAGCAGGGGCACACATGCCCCTGCTAACTGAGCTCTGAAGCGAGATTTATTCTCGCTTCAGAGTCTCTTTAAACGACAACTGAAGTCAAAGTGATATGGAGGCTGTCATATTTATTTCCTCTTAAGCAATACCAGTTGCCTGGCTATCCTGCTGAGCCCTTGTCTCTAATACTTTTAGGCATAGCCCCTGAACAAGCATGCAGAAGAGCAGGTGTTTTTGACATTGTCAGATCTGACAAGATTAGCTGCATGCTTGTTTCTGGTGTGATTCAGACACTACTGCAGCCAAACAGATCAGCAGGACTGCCAGGCAGCTAGAATTGCTTAACCAGTTCGCATTCAGTCGTTTTTCGCTTCATGCATCCGAACAATGTTCACCTCCCATTCATTAGCCTATAACTTTATTACTACTTATCACAATGAACTGATCTATATCTTGTTTTTTCCGCCACCAATTAGGCTTTCTTTGGGGGGTACATTTTACTAAGAGCCACTTTACTGTAAATGCATTTTAAAAGGAAGAATAAGAAGAAATCGGAAACAAATCATTATTTCTCACTTTTCGGCAATTATAGTTTTAAAATAATACATGCCTCCATAATTAAAACCCACGTATTGTATATGCCCATTTCTCCTGGTTATTACACCATTTAAATTATGTCCCTATCACAATGTATGGCGACAATATTTTATTTGGAAATAAAAGTGCATTTTTTCCGTTTTGCATTCATCACTATTTACAAGCTTATAATAAAAAAAAAAAAAGAAATATTTCATCTTTACATAGATATTTAAAAAGTTTAGACCCTTAGGTAAATATTTGTGTTTTTTTTTTTTTTTTTATTGTAATGTTTTTTTTTTTTTTTAATTAAACATTTTATGTGGGTATTTTTGGGAGGGTGGGATTGAAATTGTATTTTTTTTGTAAATATATGTGTATTTTTATTTTTATTTAACATTTAGATGTAGTTTACATTTTGGCCACAAGATGGCAGCCATGAGTTGTTTACAGTGACGTCACTCTAAGCGTACCACGTACGCTTAGAGCGACATAGGAAGCAGAAAAAGCGTAGCTTCCGAGAGAAGCTGTCGCTTTTTCTGCGGGGGAGAGGAATCAGTGATCGGGCACCGTTGCCCGATTCACTGATTCACTGGCTAACAAACCGCCGGCCGGGAGCGCGCGTGCACGCGCGCGATCAGCCGCGTGGACGCGCAGGAGCGCACATGGCTTCCTGGACGTGAGTTTCACGTCCAGGAATGGCAAATAGTTAAAAAGAAATAATAATGGCAGCCTCTATATTCTTTTTAAGTCAGTTGTCTTTTAACCACTCTAAATGCAATAATCACCCCAGTATGAAACAAAACTATAACACCCATATTCAGTGTTCTTCCCAGGCTCTTTAAGACTGGTGCTTCACCCGGCTAATTTTGGTGAGCACCCGACTCATCGGCTTGCCTCCTCATCCTATGCTGTAAGCAGAGTCCCGGTCCTGCATTCCCCCCTCGCACCCCACCCGGCTTTTTTGTGCCACCCGGCTGGAAAAAAAAATCCTGGGGAGAACACTGAAAATTATAGTCTCAGTACATCTGAGACAGAGGGGAGAGAGCGGCATCACAAAGGCCACAGAAGTGGGTAGTATGACAATGCACACTCCAGTACAGTACTCTGCATCTGCAAGCCAGATTTGTGCTCTGCTGATGCTCAAGGATGCACATGCAGAGATCACTACTGATACACTACAATTATGGACTAGCTTGATTCCCATCACTGTGGATGACCCCAGTAAACAAACCACATTATTGCAGCCATTCCCAATCCCATGTATACACCTAATAGAAAAAGAAAAAATATCATACAAGCATTTACTGCGTTCAGATGTCTTGTCTGGAGCTTAAAATTCACACTCAACCTACAGATCAGACGTACCACAACAGAATTAATACGTCTGGCACTAAGTGCTATTTTTGGAGCTCTCAAGGACCAGAAGCTCTTGCGAAACTATATCTATTTCAGACAAAATACTGGGTAAGAAAGAGATTTTGCAATTTTCTTTCGAATTTGAGCTTTCCTCAGGAACAAAAATTATGGATTGGTAATCACTGCTTCAAGTGAAACACTTGATGGTGTTTTTGACTGGTTTTTAAATTAGACTTATTTAATCTTTTTGTCACGGTTAGCCACATGCTTACTTTGTCTCCGCAATGAAATGAAGGCTTCCCCCACCCGAGGTGAGTACCCCCCAGGGGATCTTTTTGAGGTTAGAGTCTCTTTAAGGGCTTGTTCACACTACAAGAACTTTTCTAACCGCTTTGTTGTTTTAAAAGCTCTTGCTAATGTTATCCTACTGTATGTGGGTGTTCAGACTAGAGAGATTTGATTTTGTAAAAATTTCCCTCAACATTGCATTAGCAAGAGCTTTTAAAATTTCTAGCTCTTTGAAGGACAACTGAAGTGAGAAATATATGGAGGCTGCCATATTCATTTCCTTTTATATAATACCAGTTGCCTGGCAGTCCTGCTGGTCTATTAGGATGCAGTAGTGTCTGAATAATGCCAGAAACAAGCATGAAGCGAATCTTTCGGATCTGATTATGTCAGAAACACTTGATCTGCTGCATGCTTGTTCAGGGTTTATGGCTAGTAGTATTACAGGTAGAGGATTAGCAGGACAGCCAGGCAACTGGTATTGCTTAAAAGGAATTAATATGGCAGCCTCCATATACCTCTTGCTTCAGTTGCCCTTTAAGGATACCAGAGCCGGGGAAAAAAAAACCTAGGAAAATATCGCGCATGACATACACATGCGCAGTGTGTTCCTGGCCATGGGCAGCCCAGCCTGCGCAGAAGCCAGACTCACAAGAAGATCCCGTGATACGTTCAGGTAAAATGCGGGACCAGAGGGGGAAGGGGAGCGGTAGGCATCGGCACAGGTGACATTACATGCCTGCTCCCCCCGTTTCCTAGTTGTTTTCCGGCTCTGGTAGCCCTTTAACTAAAATGGAAAACAAAAGTTTACTTTCTTAAAACAGGAAGTATTTGAGATTCAGGTTGGCATGAGCCCCAAGGTGTCTCTTAGTGCATCACTGCTGACATATGCAAATCATCCATTGTTGTCCTTGGAAGCTGAACACACCTCCAGATCCGCTGAAATGCAATGATGTGTCAGCTGTTAATTTGTACAAAGCCACAATAATCCAACATGCATACAGACTGTTTTAGATTGGTTGGTCCTCATCAGTGCATGGCATAGATTAATATGGCTCTATGGAGTAGAACTTGAAACACCCAGAAGTATAGATCAGGGCTTTTCAACCTGTTCACTCACTGTACCACTTTTATCACCTGAAAAATGTCAAGTACCACCAGTGTGCCTGCGCAATAGATATGAATTGATCAGACTTGTGTGTTTCCATCGGAGCCCGAGCAGAGAGCCACTACTGCGCGAGCACTCACACCAACAAGGAGATCTTTGAGGGGTTCCGGCGCTGGATCCCCTCTACTGAGAGGAAAGGGGGAAGCCTCTTTAGGATCCAGAGGCTTCCTCCTCCCAGGGCACATTTTTCTTACAGGTACACTTTAAGAAAAGGGGAGGGCATATGGGAGCGGAATAGCAGAAGGCATTGGTGGGGAAAAGGATTAAAATCAGATTGCAAGCCCACAGACTGCCATTATTAGCAGTCTGGATGTAGATTGCCAATATAGGTAGTCCTCCCCCCCCCCCCCCCCACACACACACACACACACTTCAATACAGGTAGCCTCCCCCACCACCAGAGAGCTGGGCAGTGACTCACCACAAAGTTCAGTTCCCCCTTGCTTGCTCCTCACTGTGCTGTCCTGTGTAATAGTTCAGACCTCAGATCAGTGGTAAGCTGGGCGCAGTGAGGAGACAGCCAGGCGAACGGTGCACAGTGACGGCGGGGCTGCGAGGGGTAGCCGAACTTTGTGGAGGCAGGACCGGACCAGGCCAAGTGTCAGGTGGGCAATTAAGTAGCAGGTAAACTTGGAATGTACCACCTGGCCAACAGCAAAGTACCACTGGTGGTACGCGTACCACAGGTTGAAAAGCCCTGGTATAGATTAACCAGCAAGCTCATGGTGAACCAGAACTCATTGGAGTGTGTAAGGGGCTACAAAGGTACAAAAAGCTCTCTTACTAAAAAGCTATGGAAAACAAAAGTTTGTTTTCTTAAAACAGAAAATGTTTGTGATGCAACCTGAATTATTGAAAATACTTTCTGTTTTAAGAATACAAACATTTATTTGCCATATCATTTTATTTCTGGTTCACCATGAGCTTGTTAGTCTGTAACTCTGGGTGTTTCAAGACCTACTCCATAGAGCCACATTAATTCATGTGAAGCACTGATGAGAACCAACTAATCCGAAATAGTCTGTATACATGTTGGATTATTATGACTTTGTACAAATAAGCTGACACATCACTGCATTCCAGTGGATCTGGAGGGGTGTTTAGCTTCCAAGAACAACAATGGATGATTTGCATATTTCAGCAGTGATCAGGGCTGGATTTAGGCCAAGGCTACAGCCTAGGGCACCACAGGAGCAAGGGCACCAAAGCAGCAGGCTAAACTGGTGCAGCATTTGTAAGCTTGAAAATGCTGCAATGCAGGGAGATCAGACAAGCGTCCGACTGCGGTACTCTGCTGCTAGCCGCCTGTGCAGCAGCCACCTTGCTCTCTGTGCACATTTACACTGTGGCCAGCGCCTATGTACTTGGGCAGCATTGGCAATGGAAAGGAAGAGAAAGCTTTTGCACTGGAGATGAGTGGAGAAATGAGTGACACTGATGGCTGCTGTGTTATAAAGGTGAGCTGGCTACCTACTGTATGTTGAAATGAGGGGGGGAGGGGGGAGGAATTAAGGGTGTCATCTGGCTACCTATACTGAAGGGAAAGGAGGGAGGGGTCATCTGACTACCTATACTGGAGGAAAAGGAGGGAGTGGGTCATCTGACTACCTATACTAGAGGGAAGGGGGGAGGGGTCATCTAGCTACCTATACTGGAGGAAAAGGAGAGAGGTCATCTGAATACCTATACTGGAGGGAAAGGAGGAAGGGGTCATCTGGCTGCCTATACTAGAGGGAAGGGGGGAGGGGTCATCTCGCTACCTATACTGAAGGGTGGCAGCTGGTGACAGTGGCCTTGGGCAGTGATGCACTGGGAGACACCTCAGAGCTCTCGCCAACCTAAATTATCACAAATATGTTCGGTTTTAAGAAAACAAACTTTTGATAAATATCTGAAAAACCCTAAAACCAGCTTCAAATAATTAACCTCAGTATAACACTGGAAGGGAGGAGGGCAGTTCAGAACTACAATTAGCTATAAATGTACTGTCAGTGTGAGTGATGATCATTAAAGTGATCCTAAACTGAGAAGGATATGTATTTATTTATTTATTTATTTTTAATAATATCACTTGCCCGACTCTTCTGCTGATCCTGTGTCACTAATACTTTTAGCCACAGCCCCTGAACAAGCATGCAGATCAGGTGCTCTGACTGAAGTCAGACTGAATTAGCTGCATGCTTGTTTCAGGTGTGTGATTCAGCCACTACTGCAGCCAAAGAGATCATCAGGACTGCCAAGCAACTGGTATTGTTTAAAAGGAAACATCCATAGCCCTCCCAGTTTAGGTACGCTTTAAGGAAGATCTCAATGATTTCATTGAAGTGGACCTGAACTCAGAACTCCCCTCTGCTCTAAACGCAACAGCATAATAACCTCTAACAAAACAAAACAAACAAATCTTTGTTACAGCTGATACTGAAAAGAATGACCGGCACCATCCATTGTATTAGGCTCTTTTTATTGATTAGAAGTCATGTGCCGCCAATAAGCATTGTTACAACTGATACAAATCTTAAAATAAATATGCAGTGTTTCTACTTCCTGATTCATTGAAGCAGAAATATTGTCAACTGCCTGTGCTTTGAAATGAGCTTATCTGCCTTATCTGCCATGGCAGTCATGTGACACGGGAGAGATCAAATTACAACTTGTAATTAGACACAAATGGGGGGGAATAAAAAATGCTAAACTCTCTGAACACATACAGGGTGCAAGTTTTCCTTCTGTCCTGTGCAAGAGTTCAGGTCCACTTTAAGTGCCTGCTAACAGCACTGTCCAATCAGCACACATGGGTAAAGAGGTGCCCAAGTACAGATAAAATTAGGTTAAAATCAAATAAAACTTCAAATCAATGTCATCAGATAAGACAAGATTATGCATAATAAATCTTAAGCTCCATACGAACGCTCAACCGCGGTCTTTCATGCAGCACGGTGTTCTCCCCAGAATTATTTTTTCCAGCCGGGTGGCATTAAAAGGAGCCTGGTGGCATGAAAAAGTAGCCGGGTGGGAAGAGATGAAAGAACGCAGGGCCGTCACTTCTCTGCTTACAGCAGAGGAGAAGTTCAGCAGATGACAGCAGAGTGCTCACCAAAACTAGCCGGGTGCAGCACCCAGCTAAAAGAGTCTGGGGAGAACACTGCAGCACAATTATCAAACAACTTTTGTTGTGAAACAAGTTGAACAACCCAAAAAAAACCTTTTTTTTTGGTTGTTCAATTTGTTTCACAACATAAGTTGTTTGATAATTGTGCTGCATAAAAGATCGCTGTTGAGGGTATGTATGGGGCTTTATTGTCTTATCTGACTGTCATTGAGGTAAGCCACCTCATTTTTCTACATTTTATTTGATTTTAACCTAATCTTTACCTAGGCGCCTCTTTACCCTTATTGAGTGCATTACACCGTATCCAGTCCGTTGGGACACCCCAAGTGGAGACAGGTACATTGCCTCCACCTGTCTTAAGTGGTGTAAGTAACTTCTTTTTTATTTTATACATTATCCTCTGTCTTTTTTTCCCTCAAGGTGTCAGGACACCCCACACTATGTTCAATCAGCAGGCTGGGAGAACCACAACATCCAATGCAGTACTTCAGGGGTTACAACAAATGGTTTATAGAGCAATTTATGTTAGTTGGTGTCTTGTTATGAGCTGCCACAATTTCAGGACTGCCTGGATGAAATCACAAAGCTCTGCCAGTAACACATACACGTAACACATACTGTATTTCAGCTGTGTATTAAGGTGTTTGTCTGGAGATCAGATTTAACAAATAACCCTTATTGCGGTGTATGCAGCAATGAAGATAAAATAAATAATGCTAAAACAAACTAATTCCATATTCTACAACACTAACAACAGCAATGATATAAAAAGGCTTAGAGGCTACATTAAAAGATTAGGCTATAAAATAACCAGCTCCTGCTCCTATCTGTTTTCAGAAAGCCACACTTCAATATACTTATGAGATAAATGTATTCAATTAAAGTATCTATAGAAACATAGAAAAGCATCTGCTGAGCTCCACGGGAGTAGTGCTAAATGCTTTTAGTTTGAGTGATATCCTGGGTGATTTACACAGAAAAAGAACAATCAAACTGCACAGTTTACTAACGGATGCTTAGGACAGCATGTAAATGGCTTTAAAATAAATAAATAAATACATATTAACAACTAAGAAGCATTTAAAAAAATACTGAAGACTTATATATGAGGAAGTGCCTCTAGCTTTCATAACCTAATTAAAAACATTTGTTGTCTTTGAGGCTTCATTATATATTAAAAAAAAAATAGCAAATCAAACCACTGCAGATTTTGGCTAACAGCATGGTCATCTACATGACTTTGTATAGCGGAATGATAAAATAGAAAAAAAGAAAGCAATAGATATCTGTAGCTATGCAGCACTATGTGAATCCTCTAAATATGTCTCGCTTATTAAACAAATATATCTCAGTGCAAAAATGTTGTGCAGGAGGAAGAACGGACTAATAGATACTGAAAACAGTAAAGTAGAATAAATATTTGTTTATATGATTTGCATACTATCTCAGCCTAATATAAACTAGGAAACTCCTGTCATGGAAATATCAAACATGGAGTCTGACTTTATTGCACTATTAAAATGAATGCTGATCCTCTGGCTATAAACTCTTCTAGGTCTCTTAGCCTGGAACAAACCAGCCTATTTCTAGGTTTTATATCAGGAAGACATGTTCTGCTACATACCATTAGTTATAGCAATATTCTTAAATCTCTAACCTAGTTTATTAATAACTTATTTTGTGGAAACTGGGGAACCCTAAGCAAGCACACCTAAACACAAGGCGAGCATACAAACGCTATACAGCTATAGAGCGCTGGCCAAAATTCAGACAGGAGACGCTACTGCAGTAAAGAAACTAGAATTAATCATATAAGGCAGCATTATAGCTCAGAATAATACATAAGGGCAGCAATGGCAGCCTTCATGCTTTTTTTCATTGCAGATTTCCTAAGTGGAATATGTGTAGCAGATCAGCTCGCATGCACTTTAGAAATCATGAACCCAAATTATACAATGTGCGTACAGAGTCCCTGTTACATCATTACTTAAAGCTTTAAATTAATTTTCCTCAATTTTAAACTCATTACTATTAACACATGAAAAGCATTTGAGCAACTTTAAATAAAGTCGTGTGCAGTAGTAAGTAGTAAAAAGCAATCTTGAGAGAGGGGCTATGCATCAAAATTTATTTTCTATTGATTTCACAAGCAAGCCCGACTACTGTCAGAACTGGTGGGAAATTTTGACTGAATCAGCAACAGGGTTAAAGACCACTGTGCTGCTGTCACTTACAGTAAGTAGTAGAAATCTGACATTATCGACAGATTTTGGGCTAGTCCATCTCTCCATAGGGGATTCTCAGCATGGCCTTTATTCTTTATAAATGCATTCCCTGAAAAAGATTTATACAAAGATGCAGGCCAGCCTTCCTGCTCACAGTACACTTTTCTGACAGTTGGACAGAGCAACTGCCATTCACTAAGTGCTTTTAAAAATAAAGAAATATCTGAGAATACCCCATGAGGAGATGGGCTAGTCCAAAACCTGTTGGTTCTGTCAGATTTTTACTACTTACTGTAAGTGACAGCAACATAGGAGAAACGTAATATATGGCTCATTTTACTCTAGGAGAAATGCACTTCTTATCTGTATATCTTAACATACTGTATATTTTACATTTTTAAATGTTTGCAGTCCTTTAAGCAGAGGTTTCTATTGAAATTCTGTTTAGAATCTAAGCAGTCAAATTACATTGAATGCTCACTGAATGGAATAAGCAGAGACTTGGTTAATTTATGAAGGGGTCATGGAGTGTGGACAAAAGAAGCAGACCGTGTCATTCCATAACAAAACAAAAACCAAAAAAAAGGCACAATAAAAAAAAAAAAAAAAAAAAAAAAAACCATCCACCTAATGTGGATATCAGTTTGTGGCTAGACAATGAATACACTAATACACACATGGCTTCTTAATAAGCTTTCATTGAGCTGGAATTACGTTTAGTATAGTTATAATTAAAAGAAAAAAATCATTTACCTCTGCAACTTTTGGAGGAACTCCATCTCCAAGCACTTCCCTGATGAAGCACTGCTGACTCATGTAATAAGAAGGACCACCACATGTCCTCTTGAAAGCATCTTTCAGCCTCTTCAGCTCTACATCAGTCACTGAATTTAAAAAGAAAAATATATTGATAAACATTTTCAAACTCTTTTACTTCTTGCATTTTACACAAAATAATCTGCCACGCTTACAAGGACAGGTTTTAAAATGCTTGTAAAAAAAAAAGTGGTTCATTTCTGATGCATTTACAATGGGTATGTTAGTTTATGAAAGAGATAAAACTTAAGACCTGAAAAATGCATGTCCCATGACTGGGGCTTTTGCCTGTATTTGCATGTGTTTCTTATTCATGTATTACTTCCCATTCCCTGCATGCAGTGTTTACTTGATCGCCCTCAGACAGTGACACGAATGGATATTTCCTTCACGAGCAGTTAAGGGGCAGAAAACATGGAATATAGGGTTGAAAAATAGTCTGTGTAAATGAAGCTTAAAATGAAAAAAATACATATGAAAAAGGCACAAACTATAGTGAGCACTGTGGCAAAAATTACCACATCACCACTACAGTGATGATACAACTGAGCAGTTTCACAGACCTATGCTTAGTTTACAATTTTTAGTTAGGTAGATGATTTGCATTAAAGATTGAAGCATGTCATACACTAGTCGATTAGCACGCCGATGTACAGCAGATTTGATCACGGTGATTGAATCTGCTGTGGAAGCAGTAACAATTATAGCCCGATCAATTTCCATACGAAATAGATTCGGTCAATCTTACAGAACAGGAACAGACACGGTTGGCGTTTGATACAGCAGCATCAGAGACAGAATAGTGGCAGTACTGGCTGGCATGTGACCTCTCTGGTCTGGTGGTTTGCTTCATGCCATGGGTCTCCTCCTCTCTATGTCCTCTTCTGTCCCCTGTCATGTGACAAGCCAAAGTTCAAACACTAGAGCTCTGGCAGCATACATGCCAGAGCTTTGGCATATGAACTTTCGCTTGTGTCACATGACAGGGAGCAGAAAAGAACATAGGAAGGAGGAGATCCGCAGTGTGGAGTTAAATCACCGGACCCGGGAGGATACGCACCAGACGCACAATATGCTCAACCAGTAAGTAAAGCTTTCAGGAGAATCTGAACAAAAGCAATTCATAAATCACAAAACCTGATTCAAATTAAAAAAAAAAAAAAAAAAAAAAAAAAAACTTAATTTCTAAGAAAATGCAGTTCAAGAACTATAAAGAATGTAAAAACGCCTAGCAATCTAATTTCACATTAGTTACAGAGGAAGACACCACAATTAGTACTACTGAGTTGAAAGCATGAATCTATAGGTCAAACTAAACCAAAAACCTAACAAGGCAAATTCTAAATTGTAATCAGATATATAAGAAAATACAGTCAGTGTATCGAAAGGAAAAGTTGTGGATAGAATACCTGGTTTATGGAGCAAACGTACCAAACAGACTGCACTGTAGCTTATTTGTTCTCCATTCTGGAATCAGCGAGAGATGGTAAATATGGTGTGACCATGGTATAACCAAAGAAAGAACAAAGTACGCCAAACTATATGCCAGCTTACCCAAGAGTGATTAAGGGAGACCGAAGAGAGGAATGGACAACACACACAGGTATGTGGATCCAGCATAAACATACCTTTATGCTTACCTTTGCTAGCTTTGCCTTGGGTCAGGTACACTTTGAGCCTGTATGGCAGGCAAGCAAGCATAGGTACACAGTGTATTTTGAAACTGGAAAGTTCAGTTCCAAATGTAATATATAATCACTTTATAGTAAATTTCACAGGACCTCGCTAAGTACTTTAATGTATCAAACTTAATCAGAATTGTTCATACATTATATATTCATACAGGTGCACAGTGGGGACATTAGGACTGAGTTTACTATAGCCAGAGGATAACTACATGAGAGTTTACTCTAATGCTGGGCATACACGGTTAGATAGTTCTTATCAATCGAGCCGCTGATGGCTCGATTGATGAGATCCAACCTGTCCAATCACCATGGCGGATCGATACCGCGCTCGTTCCCCGCGGGCGGACAATAGAAAAAACTAAGCGCTGATAAGAAGCGCCCGCGGGGAAGAGCGGGAATCGATCCGCGCGGACGAGCGATGACGCGCTGGCTCGATACCGGCGCATAAATGAACCGTGTATGCCCAGCATTACAAGATACTACTGTACTTATAAATTACACTAATCAACATGACTGCTTTGACAATTAGCCTTGTTTGGTTTTGAGTTTAGGTAGGCCTTAAAGTGTACCCGAGATGGTACACTGAGCTTTATCTAGACTTATCTGGGGCTTCCTCCAGCCCCGTGGAGCACAGTTGCCTCCCTTGCTGCCCCCTTCGGCCTCTTCGTCCTTGCAGTATGCCTCCCGGTAATCTGGACACACTCTTCTGTGAATGCGTGGCTCAGCCGAGAGCAAATCACTCATCGCGCTCCCGAGGCTGGCAGTGTTCTGCGCTTGCGTAAAACGCCCTGGGGCTGGGAGCGCATGCGCAGATGCCCATACCTGGCAGCGACTGACCAAATTACTGGGAGTCCTAGCGCCAGAACGGAGAGAGCAAAGAGGACAGCAAGGGTGGCCACAGTGCTCATGAGACTGAAGGAAGTCCCGGGTAAGTATAAATAAATCCCAGTGTACCTTCTCAGGTAAACTTAAAGTCAACTCCTTAGTACTGTATTAGATATGCCTACAATACAGTGCTCTGAAACAAAATGGTTAAACTGGAAACAAGGGAATATTTAATATTTCAGTTCATCTCAGAGGTTTGCACTGGGCTTTGGGTCTGGGCTCTGAGGGCAAGTAATGGACGTTGCTTTGTGCATAGAGGGAATGGAACACTGAAAAAGAACAGTTCCCATTCACACCGCTTCCCATCCTCACGTCTGTCCATATCATCATACTCCATATTCTAGGTCATCGTTATTACCCTTGCTGGAATTAAAGTAAACCTACCACTTCCTTCACCAAAATAAAAGCTATGCATGACACAGTATGTTAAACTTGCAATTGTGATTTTCAGCTTGAATGCTGCAGCTCAGTTAATCTCAGTTAATGAAGCTTAAGGGGCCCATACACCTACCGATTTTCCCGCCCATATAAAGCATATTCGATCACTGATCGAATCTGCTGTGAAACCGTTGCGCAAACGTTGACCGAACGATCGATTTCCAACCGAAATCCATCGTTCCCGTCGATCCTGTCCGTGCAGAAAATTTCGCTTGATCGCCGGCGGGTCGGGAGTGCGTCGATAGCAGCGTTCGAATGCCCAACGAAATACACCACAGCAGCTCCACATATTCTCCACGGTTTCATGCTGAAATCGATTCACAATCTGTTTGCAGTAAAGGCAGCCATACGATCCCTCTCTGATCAGATTCGATCAGAGAGTGATTTATCGGTTGGTCGATCTGATGGCAAATCGAACAGTGTATGGCCACCTTTAGAATGCAAAACCCTTGGGCTATTGTTGCATCTATAGAAGAGGGGCATACATCATACAATTTTGATTGTGCAATCTTACCACATTTATTTAGTGTAAGTCTGTGTAGTGTATTGGCAGCTTAGCAGTCTGGAGAGGCCATTTTGGGGCATAATAAGGTCAAGCAGCACATTCTGCGAAATGAAAACCCTAAGAACCTAGTCACACTAGAGCGTTTTGCCACGATTTCGGCAAAACGCTCAAACGCTAGCATAAGGAAACCCTATGGGCCCATTTTTACTTCAGCAATTTGCGCTAATCGCCGCAAATCGCCCACAAAAACCGTTAACCGCAAACGCGTCGCCTGCACCATTTTCAGGCTATTTCCCGTCGATCGCTGCAGTGTTCAGTGATTTTTCCACATGAAAAATCATTCCTAAGCTGTTAAAATTAAAATGTACAGTGGAGGAAATAATTATTTGACCCCTCACTGATTTTGTAAGTTTGTCCAATGACAAAGAAATGAAAAGTCTCAGAACAGTATCATTTCAATGGTAGGTTTATTTTAACAGTGGCAGATAGCACATCAAAAGGAAAATCGAAAAAATAATCTTAAATAAAAGATAGCAACTGATTTGCATTTCATTGAGTGAAATAAGTTTTTGAACCCCTACCAACCATTAAGAGTTCTGGCTCCCACAGAGTGGTTAGACACTTCTACTCAATTAGTCACCTTCATTAAGGACACCTGTCTTAACTAGTCACCTGTATAAAAGACACCTGTCCACAGAATCAATCAATCAATCAATCAATCAATCAAGCAGACTCCAAACTCTCCAACATGGGAAAGACCAAAGAGCTGTCCAAGGATGTCCGAGACAAAATTGTAGACCTGCACAAGGCTGGAATGGGCTACAAAACCATTAGCAAGAAGCTGGGAGAGAAGGTGACAACTGTTGGTGCGATTGTTCGAAAATGAAAGGAGCACAAAATGACCATCAATCGACCTCGCTCTGGGGCTCCACGCAAGATCTCACCTCGTGGGGTGTCAATGGTTCTGAGAAAGGTGAAAAAGCATCTTAGAACTACACGGGAGGAGTTAGTGAATGACCTCAAATTAGCAGGGACCACAGTCACCAAGAAAACCATTGGAAACACCTTAGGGATTTAGAGATGATCTGCAAAGAGGAGTGGACCAACATTCCTCCTAAAATGTGTGCAAACTTGGTCATCAATTACAAGAAACGTTTGACCTCTGTGCTTGCAAACAAGGGTTTTTCCACTAAGTATTAAGTCTTCTATTGTTAGAGGGTTCAAAAACGTATTTCACTCAATGAAATGCAAATCAGTTGCTATCTTATTTAAGGTTATTTTTTCGATTTTCCTCTTGATGTGCTATCTGCCACTGTTAAAATAAACCTACCATTGAAATGATACTGTTCTGAGACTTCATTTCTTTGTCATTGGACAAACTTACAAAATCACTGAGGGGTCAAATAATTATTTCCTCCACTGTGTTAATAGAACTACTAGCAAAAAACAATGGGGGCAATTCACAAAAAACTTCTCATAAATAACTTATTTTTCACCTGATTCATAAAAATAACCTTTCAGCACATTTATAAGCAACATAATCACTCAAAGTAAGTTGTTCCTGATTAACCTCATTTCAGTATTACTTTTCTTATCTATATTATATTGTTAAGCTCCCAAAGAGCAAAAAAACGATATAAATTAAGGTAAGATGAAAACAGACTAAAACATGTGAATCATGCCCATTGTGGCTGACCACCCCTTACTGTAAATAAGGTTTCACAACTGAAAACTGGTTGGTGAATATTTAGCTTTGGTTTGTTCTTGACCTTGGCGAAAATCAGAAGCCTGAGACATTTACGTAAAGATTACACATAAGGAGGCCAAGCTAGAAGTGCAAAGGCCACATTAAGATAAACTTCCAAGGTACATTATATAAAATTGCTAAGGTTTCCATCAGCTCCACCCAACAATCAATATATACAAAAATCTATAAGAAAAAAAAATACTGCAAACTTCAGGCAGTGTGAATGGGATCTTACTCATCAAGTCTTCTCCCCGAGCATAGTGTCTCACAGAGCTGCCCCCCATACTTTATACCAGATAGATGTATAAACAACTTTGTTTGGTCATTTCTTTAATTGTTCCTGACAGACACCTGTAGCATAGCCTTGCACCAACAGCAATTTGCAGCACACAGTTGTGTAAAAAATATAATGTTGTTTGGTCATTTAATTAGTCCAGGACAGATGTCCACATTTTTTCCTTGCCTTCTTTACATGATCCATCACACAAAACTAATATTTGCCTACTGATGTTTTGACTTCCATTTTGTGGAAAACCATATGACGGTTTGGAATTTTTTTTCCCCTCTCGTTTTTACTGTTCGACACATGCCCAACAAATGTGGTAGTCCTAACATGTTTAGGCACTTTGCTATCAAACGTTTAAAAGGAACCCGGGATGAGAGACATATGGAGGCTACCATATTTATTCCTTTTTCAAACAATACTAGTTGCATGGCAGTCCAGACCATATTTCTGATCAGTAGTGTCTAAATCACACCCCTGAAACAAGCATGTGGCTAATCCAGTCAGACTTGCGTCATAGACATCTGATGAGCAGGTCTCTTCAGGGTCTACGGCTAAAAGTGGATCAGCAGGAAAGCTACCCCAATGGGCATGATTTTTTTCCTTTTTTTTTTTTTTTTTTAGCCTCAATCATAAACTATCACTTACTTTATCTTCTGCAGTATTCCTGCCTTTCAACGAGTCCCTCACATCCATAGAATCAGCTTTTATTTTTGTCGACCAACTTAGTCACAGAAACTTAGTCACTGTAGCTCTGCCTCTCTCAGTGCCAATCGTCGCTAATCTCCGCCCCTCTCCACCCATTTCTGCCCCCACTCCAATTCATTCCGCCCTCCAATGTGCATACAGAGCTGCACATCCATCCATCTCCAGGCACTGTGAAGAAGGAGCAGGGGGGCGCGTATGATTTTTTTCGCTTCAGATTCTCTTTAACCTCCTTGCCGGTCTAAAAAATCCGGCAAGGAGGCAGCGCCGCACTTTTTTTTTTTTTTTTTTTATCATGTAGCGAGCTACATGATAGCCGCTAAGCGGCGGCATCCCCCCACCCACTCCGATCGCCTTCGGCGATCAGAGTATGCAGGGAATCCCGTTGAGAACGGGATTTCCTGCAGGGCTTCCCCGGTCGCCATGGCGACCGGGCGGGATGACGTCACCGACGTCATAGACGTCGTGACGTCAGAGGGAACTCCGATCCGCCCCTTAGCGCTGCCTGGCACTGATTGGCCAGGCTGCGCAGGGGTCTGGGGCGGGGGGGGGGCGGCTCGGCGCGGCGGGTAGCGGCGAATCGGCGGCGAGCGGCGGCGATCGCGACCTACACGCAGCTAGCAAAGTGCTAGCTGCGTGTAGGGAAAAAAATTATGCAAATCGGCCCAGCGGGGCCTGAGATATCCTCCTGCGCAGGTTACCCCGAGCTGAGCTCGGGATAACCGGCAAGGAGGTTAAAGGAAATAAATATGGTCGGCCTCCCAATGTCTCACCTTGGGTTTCCTTTAAAGCGGATCCGAGATGAAAAACGAACTAGAACAAGTAACTTGTCTATATATGTTACCTAAAGTTTAGATGGTTTACACAGCAAATCTAGCTGCAAACAGTTTTAATAGAATATGATAGTTTATTCCTGTGATACAATGACAGCGGCCATGTTGTTTGTAAACATTACACAGAGGCAGGCTTATCTGCATCTTGAGCCATCAGCCTAATCCCCTCTCCTCCCCTCTGCCTCCGAAATTAATGGCTAGTAACACCTCCTCCTCCTCCTCCTGCCCAGACTGAGCTCCCATGAGCCCTTGCTACTGCCTTGGCTCTCTGAAAACCTGTGGGCGTGGCATTTATAGGAAATTAGAGTATTAAAACAAAAACAAAAAAGTATTTGGCTTGAGGAATGCACTATAAACTATAGGAAAGGAACACAATTATGCAATGTGTAAAAGTTCACCTCTGATCCACTTTAACGTCAGCCCATTGACTGATGGAATTTGTTGAATAGTTTAGCTGAAAATTTGCGGTACCACTCGAAGTTCAAAAATTTTTTGCAGCACTGTCAGAGGCGTTCTTGCTCAACCTTATACAGCAGCCTCCAAATGCGTCTCAGTACAGGGTCCCCTGTAAAGCGCATACATTTTCAGTGTAAACCTAGCCTAAAACAAGGAGAGGCCCTAAACAAAAAGGTGTTCTTTGTGTCCAAGCCCAAAGTTCAACATGAATGGGCTTCATGAGAGACGGACCAGACACCAAGGTATTTCAGTGCTAGTCCCTGGATATGGATGCTCTATTCATTTGAATGAGATGCTAGATTAGAGTCCTGTTCTACTCAGCTGGAGATAACCAGAAGACAATGCACCAGAGATAATGACCAGTCTTTACAGAAAATAATCTAATTACAGAAAATCTTGCAGAAAATCTAACAGAAAATTGCATGGTGTGTACTAGGCATTAGTCATAGACCCTGAACAAGCATGCCAATCAGGCATTTCTGACTGGAATAGCTGCATGCTTGTTTTAGGTGTGATTTAGACAACAGTGCACCCAACGAGATTAGTAGGACTGCCTGGCAACTGGTATTGTTTAACAGGAAATCAATATAGCAGGCTCCATAGGAGACAGGCAAAAAAGGCGTTGGACATTTGGGCGTCGCCATAGACTGTAATGTGAATTATGACTATAGCGATGCTCAGAGGGTAATTTTGGCACTGGCAAAAAGACAGAGCCCAAATTACATAAAAACAGTGCAATTCAGCCGCCAGCTAGCTGAATTGCATCTTACCCCCGCGAGTCCATGGCGGCCTGGAGGGGGAATTGCAATAGAAGGGTGTGCAGTTTTTCGCCTTCACCCACACTTCTCAATGCTCTTTTTAGCATGTATGTGCCTCCATATCCCTCTCAGTTCAGGAGTACTTTAAGGGAAAATTGAGACATGTAGAGGGAATGGCATTTTGCATAGGGGAAGGGGATGATTGCTAGGACATGTGTATTAGGGGGATGTGTAAAAACACAAAGCTTGTGTCAATTATACACAGCCCTGCAATTCCCTGATAGGTTTGGCACCAAGCTGTCAACAGCCAATTCTACACATTTATGTGCCTCTGTGGGCACAGCTATTACTGCTGCTTGGCAGAGCATCATCTTGTTCAGAATGCAAAAGGTGCAATGCATACTTTAAAATATGAGAATATTCTAGCCTATAGCTTGGCTTGTCTGTGCTGCAGGGGGTCAAAACCATATACCGGTACTTAAAATGACTTGACATCTTATACACATATTAAAAACAAGTCCTACCACTGAATGCCTATAAAGCACTCAAAAAGCACTTTATCTAGATTTGAGTCTTAAAATTACAATACTTTTTGGGACATTTACAAGCAATTCATTTCCAAAAATAACCTCTGATTTTCAACAGCCCAATAATTTCCATAATTGCTGTTATTTTATTACAAAAAAAAAAAGTGTACAGATTATCTTGAATAGGTTTTACTGAAACCACTGCCCATGAATAGGGAGCAAAATTATGATTTAATATTGGTACGACACTGCATTCCGCATCGCATGTGGTGCTTTCCATTTCCAACTTGCTAAATGGAATTCACTGTACTTCCTAAGCTACATACATCAATACCGTCATGTTATGGATCCTTTTATAAAGAGCTTCATTATGAAAATAGTGCCTAAACTCTCACTTCACACAGCAATATGCAAATTGCTACATAAATCATAGGTAACAAACTGAAAGAAATTTCAACAAATTGATGAAAATGGTGGAATGGAGCATACAGTACAGTCATTGCATGACCTATGCAAGGAATTTATGTGTTTCCTTTATTATAGTGACACAAAAAATTTGGATGCTAATCTAAAATCTACAACCATTTGCTAAACTTCACATAATGATTATTGAAATGTGATCTGTTATTGTGCTTTAAAAGCCTTAGCTCTCAATAAATAGCTCAGCGCTTGTGATAGCGCTGGCAATTTAGGTGAACATAGCCTTGGAGGTTGTTTAAAAATATTCAAAGTTGACTTCCCCCAAAGCTAAACCCGGCAATACCATAGTCGATCAATCGATCAAGGTCCGGATAGGCATTTCTAAAATATATCACAATACTGGTTATGACGCTCACACCCCCTGTGGAGCAACCCCTTTTTGCAAGAATTTTCCTCTGTTCCTGATGCACATTTCTGGGTCAGCAAAGGGGTTGTGTTGCTAATGTACATAGTGACAACTGGCCACTGGCCAGCACTAAAGCAAAAGTTTCACATCCCTGGAGTGCAGGAGATCAGATACCTACAACTTCAGCATGCCTTTCGCAGGCAGTTCCCGGAGTTACAGCCCCACTAAAAGCAAACGCTTAGCGCTTTTTGAAGTGATTTTTTTAAGGCGATTCTACGCATGTGCCTAGTGATTTTCTAAGCACTCCTAGCGATTTTTGGAGCATTTTGGTGTAGTGTTTTTTTTTTTGTAGAACTGTAACTGAACAGATTCTTTAACAAAAATGCTTGGAAAAAAATCGCTCTGATCTAGCGATTTTCAGAGCGATTGTCAACTTTCCTATACTTAACATTGAGGCTGAATCCATATTGCCATATTAGAAACCTATGTATACCCACAGAGGAGTGGGGAAACGCTTTCCTCTGACATGGGACAGATGGAAAAACCAAACATAATGCCATGCAGCCCTCTACTTATATCGCAATGTCTCCACGATCTATAGACCCTCTTACTCTAAACTATTAACCTCCCTGGTGTTCAACTACCCCAGGATTTCTGTGCAAAAAATGGTTCGATTACTTTCAAAACATTTTTAAAGCACAGGTTATGGTATTGAATTTAACAAAAAATAAATTACAGTACGGCTACGCTTGAGACTGAAGAGGGGCTTGGCCCCAATCAGATTAGACAGACAATCTCTTGTAAGTTATCTCTGGAGGATTCGCAAGAAGCAATGGGGGACCAGAGGATGTTGTGGGAAGCCTCATTAGGATCCAGAGGATTCCCTCTTAAAGAGAACCCGAGGTGGGATTTACTTATGCTAGTGGGGCACAGAGGCTGGTTGTGCACAAACACACCAGCCTCTGTTGCCCCATGGTGTGCCTCCAAGTCCCCCCTGCGTGCCGCTATACCCCCCGCAGTGCTGGCGACACGCAGCGCGTCGCCAGCACAATGTTTACCTCTCGCCTGTCTGTTAGCGCTGCTCCCCCGCATCGGCGCTACCCGCCCGCATCACTTCCCTCCAATCAGAGGGAGGGAAGGGACCCGGGCGGGTAGCGCCGATACAGAGGAGGCAGGGAAGCGGCGCTAACAGACAGGCGAGAGGTAAACATTGTGCTGGCGACACGCTGCGTGTCGCCAGCACTGCGGGGGGTATAGCGGCGTGCAGGGGGGTCTTGGAGGCACACCATGGGGCAACAGAGGCTGGTGTGTTTGTGCACAACCAGCCTCTGTGCCCCACTAGCATAAGTAAATCCCACCTCGGGTTCTCTTTAAGTTAAGTATGTGATTTTGTACCCAAGCTATGGTTCGGGTATACTTTAAGTCTACACGGGCGGGAAGTACAACTTAATGCATACCTTTCCACCCAGACTGCTTTAACGGTTTTGCTACGACAAATTTATTTCATACTACAAAAAAAAAAAAAAAAAAAAAAAATGAGGCATGCTGCTGTATGTGTATAAGATCTGTAATAATCACTCCGATTAGCTGAAAGCAAAACCCATTTGGACTTAAAAAGAATCTGTACTGTCTGTTTTGTACAATAAAAAAAAAAGAATCTGTACTGTCTGTTTTGTACAATAAAAAAAAAACAACAACATACCAATCGAGTCACTGTGATCTCCTGGATCACTCTTTGCCGTTTCCGCCGCAATCCTGGCTTTTAATCGCCAGTTTTAAGTAGTGTTTACAAACAAAAAACATGGCTGCTAACTAGGAAGTGGTGTGTGGGTGTGTGTGTATTTTGAGCTATGTTTAGGGTCGTTGTCTTGTTGAAAGTGGAATCCATGCGTCCCTCAACTCTGACAAGATTCCTAGTCCCAGCACTGGCCACAAAGCCCCACAGCATTATGGAACCACCACCATATTTTACTGTAGGTAGCAGGATTTTTTGTGGGAATGTGGTGTTGTTTTTCCTCCATGCATAACACCCCATGTTATGCCCAAATAACTCAATTTTAGTTTCATCAGTCCACAGCACCTTGTTCCAAAATGAAGCTAGCTTCTCCAAATGTGCTTTACCATACCTCAAGCGGCTCCGTTTGTGCTGTGGGCAGAAAATGCAAGATACAGAACATAGATCTCCTGAACCTTTCATATATTTTAAGAAGTTTTCTTAGCTTTATAGAAATAACATGGTGTTAATCTTTTCCACATTACTAAACTAAACAATAGCTTAAACGCTAAATAGGATTTTACAATTTTTCAAGGAGCCTTTTTTCCTTAGTCTTTGCATTTCAAAATATTTGTGCTCTACATAACAGCAACAGTGCATTATCAATCATTGTTCAATAAACCGTAAAAAGTACTTAGTTCAAACTGTGCTCATACGGCACTATAAACAGGATTTAAAGGCATTTCTTTTTAGAGGTGCTGAATACAAATATGCAGGTTTCCTGCATTAATTTCTTCAGAGCACAACATCTCAAGCAATGGTATCTGAAATCCCGGGAGACAGGAAGCATGGCCAAGGAGCATTTCAGCAACAAACTTTTTCCTGAACATGTAATGAAATAAAAGCGTAAAGCCCTGATACATAAACAATATAGACCTCCTCACTTCAGCCACTGCTAACCACTTGTAGCCCCGGTCTTCTAGATTAGTGTTGGGCGAACAGTGTTCGCCACTGTTCGGGTTCTGCAGAACATCACCCTGTTCGGGTGCTGTTCGAGTTCGACCGAACACCTAATGGTGTTCGGCCTTTTAGCCCGAGCTACTCAATGCCCCCCGATCAGGGCCCTGTTCGCCCGAATACGGCCCCCCTATGGGGTCGCAGGCATAAGGGGGGAGCATGCCCCGATCACGGGGGGGGGGGGGGGGGAAGAGTCGGAAATACCCCCACCCCCTCCGCTAGTGCGCCCTTCTCTGCCCGCTTCCCCATAAAAAAAAGTTTGCGGAAAGTTAATAGTACCTGGTGGCTGGCTGGCTGGCAGTGACTAGGAGATGCGTTGAGGCCGGGCAGCGGGCGGTTCAGCGGTAGTACCCTTGTGGTACTTCCGCCCTTTCTCTGACCTCACGTCCTCTACGTGATGACGCATACGAGAGTACGCGTCACGCGTACCCTCGTATGCGTCATCACGTAGAGGACGTGAGGTCAGAGAAAGGGCGGAAGTACCACAAGGGTACTACCGCTGAACCGCCTGCTGCCCGGCCTCAACACGTCTCCTAGTCGGACTCCTCCTCACTCATCTCACCACTGCCAGCTAGCCAGCCACCAGGTACTATTAACTTTCCGCAAACTTTTTTTATGGGGA
Source organism: Hyperolius riggenbachi (assembly GCF_040937935.1). Taxonomy (NCBI): domain Eukaryota; kingdom Metazoa; phylum Chordata; class Amphibia; order Anura; family Hyperoliidae; genus Hyperolius; species Hyperolius riggenbachi. The sequence continues at coordinate 275,310,701 of NC_090647.1, forward strand.
AGCGGGCAGAGGGGGGAGCGCTAGCAGAGGGGGTGGGGGGAATTTCCGACCCCCCCCCCGCGATCGGGGCATGCTCCCCCCTTATGCCTGCGACCCCATAGGGCCCCCAAAAGCGACATGTTCCGGGGTCCCATTGACTTCCATTGAGTTCGAGGTTTGGGCCGAACATGCCGAATATCTGGCCCATGTTCGGCAGAATGGACTCGAACCCGAACATCCAGGTGTCCGCCCAACACTATTCTAGATCCCTCTTTTTATGCTGCCTCACTCTGGATTCCTCTGTCCACTACTAACATTCAGCTTCACTGCTGGAAGGAGACAACAGCAGAAGCACACAGAAGACACAGCAGTAGGCCACAGTTGAAGTGAGGAGACCATGGTCCATATGCAATTCACTTTTTCACCTAAGTTTTCTCCAAGTTGATATTTTCAAACTTATGTATAAAATGCCTTTTAGATCACCAGCAAGCAAGAAAATACGCAAAATAAAATTGCTAGTACTTGTTTACCTTATTTTTGGTACTTTTTCAATTGCAAAGTACTGAAAAGTTATTTTAAAGAGAAGAGAGAGGGAGAGGGAGAGAGAGAGAGCACAAGAGAGAGAGAGAGAGTTACAAGCCCCAGTGGGGCACCCAGCTCAATGGTGGAGCTTTCGGCTTCTGGCACCCCTTATGTGCCTGTGATGTAGAGGCTCTGGCAGCGGTTGAGGGGAGCACAGGTACCCAGGGTCTGTGGTGACTGCGGCCTAGACCATGGCCCTAGAGTGCAGCAACAGGCTGTGGACGCAGGATACCTGGCATGATGGGGAAACCCAGGTCTGAGGTGCTGGTGGTTCTGCAGCAGTGGAGTACCTGTGGTTGCTCTCAGAAATCCAGCTCCTGGCTCCACACACAAAGCAATGAGAAAACACATCTCCAGCTCCACAGGCAAAAAACTGATGTGAAAACGGATAGCCTGAGCTTTATGATTGGCCCAAAAAATCCTCCCACTCCTTCCTAATGATAGAGACGTTTTCTGTCAGGGAAAAACCTGAACGAAAACTGATGCAAAACTAATGCACTTTCATCAGTTTGCAGTACGGTGGGTACTTCCCCTAATCTTCCCCGGATCCGGACTGCAGTGTCCGTCCTGCAACTGTGTCTACTCATGGCTAACACGGTACAACACTACTGCTTATCCTACATGCAAGAATGAGATGGACTTGCGAGGTGGAGAGGAGATTTGATTTGCAGAGTGAAGACTGCGAGACTAGCGTGGTATCAGGAAATATGTGAAGTTATGCAACATAGAGGCAGATTGGGGAGGGCTTTGTAGAGAAAGTCTATTATAGTAATTCTGACCAACCAGATGCAGTAGGTGGTGACTGATTGTTCCAGGTCAAAGCTGCAGACATTTGCATAAAATGCGCAACAGTTTGAAACTATTGGAATCTACATTGACCGTCTTTATTTGTACCTGGGTGTTTTGTTTTTTTTCATTTGTGTTTTATTTGATCTTTAGTCGTTTTCTCAAGAGATAGACAAAAAAAACAAAAACAAACAAACAACACAGCATTGACCAAGTACGCAGTCAGGAACTCAAAATACTGGCATGAACAGATAACCAACTTCACAAATGACAATGGTGGAGTCCTTGGGAGATGTTGGGAATCAACATCTACTTGGAAGAAATCCGCAAAAAGTCTCATCAATCCAATCAACTTTGCCATATTAGGAATTTTAAACAGAACAGCCCTCAGGTCCATCCCACTCCCCATAAACTGTAACCTGAAGGACAAACCTCAGAATAACACACCTCCCTCAAAACCCTCCCCCGATTGCTCTCTCTACGTGGGGCCAATTATAGGTGCAAGTAGTGCAGCGAGAAGTCACGTAGGTAGTTCCAACGGGCCCAGCATTCCTGGGAGTTGCTCAGTACTATACACAATACAGAGAGGTATATTTGAAAGGGTGCATTATGTGATAAATTTTGATACTGGTAAACATTTTGTTTAACCACTTCCCGAGCGCCTACTTCATATTGGCGGCGGCAAAGTGGCAGCCCCAGGACCACGTAACGCAGATTGGCGTCAGGTCCTGGGGCACTCTCTGGCCGGGGATCGCGTGCTGGGATGCGCGCGCATCCGCCGGCAATAGGCTCCGCCCACCCACGACGTCAACCCGCCGGCCAATCCGAAGCGCCGGCGGGTTGTTAACCCGACGATCGCCGGATAGGAAGCGTATAATACGCTTTGTAATGTTTACAAAGTGTATTATACAGGCTGCCTCCTGCCCTGGTGGTCCCAATGTCCGAGGGACCACCAGAGCAGGCTGCAGCCACCCTAGTCTGCACCCAAACACACTGATCTGCCCCCCCCTGCCCCCTGATCGCCCACAGTACCCCTCAGACCCCCCCCCCTGCCCACCCCCCAGACCACCGTTTGCACACAATCACCCCCCTAATCACCCATCAATCACTCCCTGTCACTATCTGTCAACGCTATTTTTTTTTTAGTCCCTAAACTGCCCCCTGCTCCCTCCTGATCACCCCCCCACCCCTCAGATTCTCCCCAGACCCCCCCAGACCCTCCCCCCCCCTGTGTACTGTATGCATCTATCCCCCCTGATCACCTGTCAATCACATGTCAATCACCTGTCTATCACCCGTCAATCACCCCCTGTCACTGCCACCCATCAATCAGCCCCTAACCTGCCCCTTGCGGGCAATCTGATCACCCACCCACACCAATAGATCGCCCGCAGATCCGACATCAGATCACCTCCCAAATCCATTGTTTACATCTATTCTCTCCTCTAAACACACACTAATTACCCATCAATCACCCATCAATCACCCCCTGTCACTGTTACCCATCAGATTAGACCCTTGCGGGCACCCAATCACCCGCCCACACGCTCAGATTGCCCTCAGACCCCCGCCTTATCAATTCGCCAGTGCAATATTTACATCTGTTATTCCCTGTAATAACCCACTGATCACCTGTCAATCACCCATCAATCACCCCCTGTCACTGCCACCCATCAATCACCCCCTGTCACTGCCACCCATCAATCAGCCCCTAACCTGCCCCTTGCGGGCAATCTGATCACCCACCCACACCAATAGATCGCCCGCAGATCCGACATCAGATCACCTCCCAAGTGCAGTGTTTACATCTCTTCTCTCCTCTAAACACCCACTAATTACCCATCAATCATCCCCTATCACCACCTGTCACTGTTACCCATCAGATTAGACCCTAATCTGCCCCTTGCGGGCACCCAATCACCCGCCCACACCTCAGAACGCCCTCAGACCCCAGCCCTGATCACCTCGCTAGTGCATTGCTTGCATTTCCCCCCTCTAATCACACCTTGAGACACCCATAAATCACCTCCTGTCACCCCCTAGCACACCTACCCATCAGATCAGGCCCTAATTTGCCCCGTGTGGGCTCCTGATCACTCGGCCAAACCCTCAGATCCCCCTCAGACCCCCTTCCGATCACCTCCCTAGTGCATTGATTGCATCTATTTTCCCCTCTAACCGCCCCCTGAGACACCCATCAATCACCTCCTGTCACCCCCCTAGCACTCCTATCCATCAGATCAGGCCCAATACATCCTGTCATCTAAGAGGCCACCCTGCTTATGACCGTTTCCACAAAATTTGCCCCCTCATAGACCACCTGTCATCAAAATTTGCAGATGCTTATACCCCTGAACAGTCATTTTGAGAAATTTGGTTTCCAGACTACTCACAGTTTTGGGCCCGTAAAATGCCAGGGCAGTATAGGAACCCCACAAGTGACCCCATTTTAGAAAGAAGACACCCCAAGGTATTCTGTTAGGTGTATGATGAGTTCATAGAAGATTTTATTTTTTGTCAAAAGTTAGCAGAAATTGGATTTTTATTGTTTTTTTCACAAAGTGTCATTTTTCACTAACTTGTGACAAAAAATAAAATCTTCTATGAACTCACCATACCCCTAACGGAATACCTTGGGGTGTCTTCTTTCTAAAATGGGGTCACTTGTGGGGTTCCTATACTGCCCTGGCATTTTAGGGGCCCTAAACCGTGAGGAGTAGTCTAGAATCCAAATGCCTCAAAATGACCTGTGAATAGGACGTTAGGCCCCTTAGCGCACCTAGGTTGCAAAAAAGTGTCACACATGTGGTATCGCTGTACTCAGAAGAAGTAGTATAATGTGTTTTGGGGTGTATTTTTATACATACCCATGCTGGGTGGGAGAAATCTCTCTGTAAATGGACAATTGTGTGTAAAAAAAATCAAATAATTGACATTTACAGAGATATTTCTCCCACCTAGCATCTGTATGTGTAAAAATACACCCCAAAACACATTATACTACTTCTCCTGAGTACGGCGGTACCACATGTGTGGCACTTTTTTGCACCCTAAGTGCGCTAAGGGGCCCAAAGTCCAATGAGTACCTTTAGGATTTCACAGGTCATTTTGCGACATTTGGTTTCAAGACTACTCCTCACGGTTTACGCCCCTAAAATGCCAGGGCAGTATAGGAACCCCACAAATGACCCCATTTTAGAAAGAAGACACCCCAAGGTATTCCGTTAGGAGTATGGCGAGTTCATAGAAGATTTTATTTTTGTCACAAGTTAGCGGAAAATGACACTTTGTGAAAAAAAACAATTAAAATCAATTTCCGCTAACTTGTGACAAAAAAAAAAAATCTTCTATGAACTCACCATACTCCTAATGGAATACCTTGGGGTGTCTTCTTTCTAAAATGGGGTCATTTGTGGGGTTCCTATACTGTCCTGGCATTTTAGGGGCCCTAAACCGTGAGGAGCAGTCTTGAAACGAAATTTCTCAAAATGACCTGTGAAATCCTAAAGGTACTCATTGGACTTTGGGCCCCTTAGCGCAGTTAGGGTGCAAAAAAGTGCCACACATGTGGTATCGCCGTACTCAGGAGAAGTAGTATAATGTGTTTTGGGGTGTATTTTTCCACATACCCATGCTGAGTGGGAGAAATATCTCTATAAATTGACAATTGTGTGTAGAAAAAATAAAAAAATTGTCATTTACGGAGATATTTCTCCCACCCAGCATGGGTATGTGTAAAAATACACCCCAAAACACATTATACTACTTCTCCTGAGTACGGCAATACCACGTGTGGCACTTTTTTGCAGCCTAACTGCGCTAAGGGGCCCAAAGTCCAATGAGCATCTTTAGGCTTTACAGGGGTGCTTACAATTAGGCACCCCCCCAAAATGCCAGGACAGTGAACACACCCCACAAATGACCCCATTTTGGAAAGTAGACACTTCAAGGTATTCAGAGAGGAGCATAGTGAGTCCGTGGCAGATTTCATTTTTTTTTGTCGCAAGTTAGAAGAAATGGACACTTTTTTTTTTTTTTTTTCTGTCACAAACTGTCATTTTCCGCTAACTTGTGACTAAAAATAAAATCTTCAATGAACTCACCATGCCTCTCACTGAATACTTTGGGATGTCTTCTTTCCAAAATGGGGTCATTTGGGGGGTATTTGTACTATCCTGGAATTTTAGCCCCTCATGAAACCTGACAGGTGCGCAGAAAAGTCAGAGATGCTTGAAAATGGGAAAATTCACTTTTTGCACCATAGTTTGTAAACGCTATAACTTTTACCCAATCCAATAAATATACACTGAATGGTTTTTTTTTTATCAAAGACATGTAGCAGAATAACTTTCGCGCTCAAATGTATAGGAAATTTTACTTTATTTGAAAAATGTCAGCACAGAAAGTTAAAAAAGTCATTTTTTTGACAAAATTCATGTCTTTTTTGATGAATATAATAAAAAGTAAAACTCGCAGCAGCAATCAAATAGCACCAAAAGAAAGCTGTATTAGTGACAAGAAAAGGAGGTAAAATTCATTTAGGTGGTAGGTTGTATGACTGAGCAATAAACCGTGAAAGCTGCAGTGGTCCGAATGGAAAAAAAGGCTCTGGTCCTTAAGGGGTTTTATGACTGCAGTCCTTAAGTGGTTAAAGGGGTTCTTTCGCGAATGAGGAAAAAAATAAAAAGTGGTTTATGCATAAAATATTAAACATCCTTCTAAAATAGTGTAAAAAGTTTTTTTTTTTGTTTTTTTTAAATGAATAGTTTCATCAATACAACATGTAATGTAAATAGTGACGGATGACGGCTGGGAGGCTAATCCATTTGTTAGGGGTGGTGGTTTTCACAAACATAACTTCTGCCTAAGTAGTTTTCAGTGGTATAACCCACTTCTAGCAGGAATCGCCGTTATAGCCCTAACGGCTTAGCTCCGCTGAGCTGCTGAACATGTGTTTACATTGTTGCTAGGAAACCAGAGGTCGTGCAGAGACTCGTTTGTGAAAAAGAGTCATAAGGTGCTGGGAGATTGAATCAGTCCCATCTACACCATATGATTCTTTGTCAGATTCGATTTAATTTAATTTGATTCATTGATTTGATGTGATTCAATCTGACATGTTCGATTCAATTTGAATCGAATTGAATCGAATCATGAATCAAACATGTCAGATTAACTCAAATTAATGAATCAAATCAAATCGAATGACAAAGAATCATATGGTGTAGATGGGACTGATTCATTCTCCCAGCAACTTATGACTCTTTTTCACAAACGAGTCTCTGCACAGCCTCTGGTTTCCTAGCAACAATGTAAACACATATTCAGCAGCTCAGCGGAGCTAAGTGGTTAGGGCTATAACAGCGATTCCTGCTAGAAGTGGGTTATACCACTGAAAACTACATAGGCAGGAGTTATGGTTGTGAAAATAAAGTAAAAAAAAACAAAAAACAAAACAAAAAAAACACCACCCCTAACAAATGAAAATTAACCATTGTACCCTTAGAAGCTAACCACACCTCCAGAACCGCTGGAATGCAATGATGTGTCAGCTTGTTAATTTGTACAGAGCCATAATAATCCAACTTGCATACAGACTGTTTCGGATTGTTTGATCATCCTCAGTGCATGGCATGGATTAATTTGGCTCCATGGCGAATTCTTTTGTGTTTTAGGAAAGCAAACTTTTGTTTTTCTTAACATCTTAGTAAGGGGGCTTTTAGGACATTGTAGTCCCTTACACACTCCAATGAGTTATGGGTCACCATGAGCTCGCTGGTTAGTCTGTACCAAACAAATGGATTAGCCTCCCAGTCCTTCATACGTCACTATTTACAATACATGTTGTATTGATGAAACCATTCATTTTTTTAAAAAAACTTTTTACACTATTTTAAAAGGATGTTTAATAGTTTATGCATAAACCACTTTTTATTTTTTCCTCATTCGCGGAAGAACCCCTTTAAAAAGCAGAAACCCTGTATTAAACGCTTAGTGATTTTCTCCTTATGCATGAGCGTGTCTGCTGTACCTGGGTGTTGAGTACATTAGAACATTTATGGAAAGCTTTTTTTTTTTATCCCCACCAAATCAAAAAGCACCTAAAATCGTGTTTTTCCCTTTCCCTGTAACACAGAGTCACAGAGTACCCAGCAAGCCCGTGGTGAACCAAAACTCCTAGGCGTGTGTATGGGGCTACAATAGACCAAAAAGCTCTCTAACTAAAATGCTATGCATTATTCGTATTTTCATAGCATTTTAGTAAAAGGGCTTTTAGGTCCATTGTAGCCCCTTAAAGGGAATGTCCAAGCAAAATAAAAAAATTAGTTTCACTTACCTGGGGCTTCTACCAGCCCCATGCCGCCATCCTGTGCCCTCGTAGTCACTCACTGCTGCTCCAGTCCCCCGCTGGCAGCTTGCCGACCTCGGAGGTCGGCGGGACGCATTGCGTACATTTTTACGCATTCCCGCTAGTGCAGGAACATTAACACATACATTTTTACGCGTTACTGGTTCAATGCGTAAAAATTTACGCATTGAACCAGTAATGCGTAAAAATGTATGTGTTAATGTTCCTGCACTAGCGGGAATGCGTAAAAATGTACGCAATGCGTACCGCCGACCTCCGAGGTCGGCAAGCTGCCAGCGGGGGACTGGAGCAGCAGTGAGTGACTACGAGGGCACAGGATGGCGGCATGGGGCTGGTAGAAGCCCCAGGTAAGTGAAACGCATTTAATCGAATCGAAAATAGAATCGTAATTGAATCGTACAAAGAATAGTATCGTGCAGATGGGGCTTTACACACACCTAGGAGTTCTGGTTCACCATGAGCTTGCTGGGTACTCACTCTGGGTGTTTCAAGTCCTACCCCAGAGAGCAACATTAATCCATGCCTGCCGTGCACTGATGAGGATCACCCAATCTGAAACAGTCTTTATGCATGTTAGATTACTGTGTCTGTATATTTTAAAGCTGACATTGTTGCATTTCAGCGGACCTGGAGGTGAGTTTAGCTTACAGGAACAACAATTGATGATTTGCATATTCAGCAGTGATGCACTAGGAGACATCTCAGAGTTCACTCCAACCTGAATAATTGCAAAATACTTTTTTTAAGAAGGCAAACTCGTTTTCCTGGAAAACTATCTCATGATTATCTGGCAGTTTATGGGCACCCCAACATAACTGTCCGAACAGAGCAGCTAGAGAACAGGAATGCAATCTGCAGAAGCTCAGCACGGCAAGCACATACAAAAAAACTGGAGGAATCTACATACAGAAATATGACATGATCCTCCTAGATACATCTATCTAAATCACTCACATTTATTGTACAGGTTTGCTTTCTGGTGGAGAAGGCTTAATTGGACTTGATTGTTTCATGCAGTTGTTCCAAAGAATAGCAGTCAATCCCCAGAGCTGCTTTACATTTACGTAGTCTCAAAAAGGCCTTTCTTCTTGCTCAATTTGGCATGTGAACTACTCTAAACCTTTATTTCCCAGAGGAAAAACAGAGAGGTTGAAGCATTAGTATGGATGGAAGAGACTGAAATGGCAGAAATCATGCATTAAAGCCCTTACTCTTCTGCCATGATCATTGGGAAAACACCCCATATTTGAACTAAAGAATTTCTATTTTTACAAATGCTACAGTATGATACATACACCACTCAGCCACAACATTTGGGGGGAAAAACAACATGGGTGAAGTGAATAACAAATTATCTAGCTGGAATGGTACCTGTTAAGCAGTGGCAAAAACTGTCCAAAACTGGAAGTGCTTAGAATAGGCACATGAGCATCATAACTGGACCACAGCAAAGAGGGAATTTGGCCTGGACTTATGAATGTTTTAAAACATCTGTGGGGTGTGTTGAAAAAGTCCAATCCATGGAGAGCATACCTCGCAGACTACAGTAGGATCTACTGCTAACCTCTTGGTATTATACATCTCAGGACACCTTCAGAGGCTTTGTACAGTCTGTGCTTTAGTAATTTACAGAGACACAAGCAGGATCTAAATATTATACACATGTTTTGGTTGGTCAATGTATGAGTGCAATTAAGCTTTAACATATCTGATAAAGTAAAGGGCACTAAGTAGTTTATCTTGTGAAAAATCAATTTATTGTGTTCAAATGTTGCATTCCATAGTGTCATCACGGAACCTGGAACTTCCTCGTAAACATCAGACATGCCATGGTGTCACTTGAAACCAGTAATGAGGCTACTGGAACTACAACAAGATGTGAAGATACATCTAGGCACAAAAGTACAACTGCGGTAAGTATTTCAAGCTGAAATCCACAAAGGTATAAAACTCCCATGCTGCTTGAGCTTTTCCCCAACTGGCAAAATTGCTGATAGGAGCCTCAATCAAGGAGTTCTTGAGGCCCTCCAAGGACTGAAAGTAGTCCAGTGTCCAAGGTTAGACGGCCAATACTCCATATTCTCTTCACAGCACTTTATGGAAGGTGGTGTGTCTAGACGTTAATGACATAGTTTAAAACTCCAGTTGCAACTAGAATAGGGAAAATTGTATAGTTACCTTCGGTAATTTTCCTTTCCTGGAACAGAAGATGGCGACATACATTGGGTTAAGCCACGCCTCCTGACCCCTGATAGGACAGTTCACATATAAATTCTAAGAATCCCCCCCCCCCCCCCCCCCCTGGTCATTCTCATGAAAAATCAGTCCTCGTATGGACCCGAGGGTGGGATTCGTATGTCGCCATCTTCTGTTCCAGGAAAGGAAAATTACCGAAGTATACAATTTTCCCTATTCCTGGACAGAGATGGCGACATACATTGGGATATACAAAATCAAAAAGAGAGGGAGGGAGTATGCAAAATACAAAAAAATTTATTTTTCTAATACAGACAAAACAGCTTCTCCAAATTTGAGCGAAGTCAGACATGCAGGATTCACATGATAATGTTTAACAAAGGTGTGCATAGAGGACCAGCTTGCTGCTCTACATATTGTGTCTACTGAAACTTTAGCATAGCATGCCCAGGAGGCGGCCATTCCTCTGGTGGAATGGGCATGAATTTCCCAGGGTACCTGAAGTCCTTTAGTTTTATAGCACATCTGGATAATCTTCACAAGCCAGTTGGCTAAAGTTCTGGCTGTAACAGACTCTCCTTTCCTAGCTCCCTGAATGTTTACAAACAATCGGTCAGACCTCCTAAAGGATTAAGTAACATCAAGATAGGCCTTAATGCTCCTTCCCACATCCAATGGATGGAAATCCTGGCCCGAATGAAAGGTTGGCAAGGTTAATTCTTGATTGATGTGGAAGGAGGAAGCTACCTTAGGGATGTATTGAAGAACTGGTCTGATTACCACTCTGTCTGGAAAAAATTGAAGGAGGTTGTCTGTACAACCTAATGCTTGCAAGTCAGAAACCCGTTTGGCAGAGGATATTGCTACTAAGAATATCGTCTTCAAGGTAATATTCCACAATGAAGCAGATTCCACTGGGTGAAAAGGAGTATTAGAGAGTACGTCCAATACTACACAGAGGTCCCACTGGGGGAAGAAAGGCTTCCGTGGAGGTCTAATCTTTTGTACGGCTTGGATGAATTGGATGACCAAAGGATTAAGTGCCCATCTTTCGTTTGTCAACGCAGAAAGCGCCGAAACTTGTACTTTAATTGCAGAAACACTCAACTGTTTATCAACTCCTGTTTGAAGAAATCCTAGAATGTTCTGATTTGTTGGCATAAGTAGGTTAAAGTTGTTGAGTGATGTAAAACTTGCGAACCTTTCCCAGATCCTATGATAAGTAGCGTTAGTGGATCTTTTCCTGGCCATCAGTAAAGTGGATGTTACCTCCTCGGAGAGACCTAAGGACAAGTACTTCTGCCTTTCAATTTCCAGGCCGTCAAACTGAGACTGTTGACATTGGGGTACAAAAGATCCTGTTGATTCAGTAGGTCTGGAATCTGTGGCAGTTTGATTGGCTGTTCTATTGCCAACTCCATCAGAATCGGAAACCAGGGTCTCCTGGGCCAGTCGGGTACTATAAGTATGATCATGCATTGTTCTTGTACCAGTCTTTGGAGAAATCTCAAGATTAGAGGGAATGGAGGGAAGGCATATCCCAGGTTGAATTGCCATGGGAGTGTCAGGCAATCTGTCCCTGCTGCTAATGGGCTGTAATAGCGGGAGTAGAAGATTGGTAGTTTGGTATTGGCTGGAGAGGCAAACATGTCCACCTGTGGAAGACCCCATGTCTCCACCAAATGCCGGAATACTTGACCGTTCAGAACCCACTCGTGCGGATTCGCAAACTTTCTGCTCAATTGGTCTGCTAACACTTTCTGTTGGCCTGGAAGATACACAGCTGTTAAGGTTGATAGATACCTCTGGGCCCACAACATTATGAAGGTCACTTCCTGCATTAGTGTGTGGCTCCTTGTTCCCCCCTGCCTCCTGATGTAAAATACTGCAGTTGTATTGTCTATTTGGAGAACAACATCCTTTCCGTTGATCAGATGCCGGAACGCTTTCAGGGCCAAAAAGGCTGCCCTTAGCTCCAATATATTTGAGGGGACTCCCGTCTGCCGGATTCTCCATTTGTTCTGGACCTGCACCTTCTTGCAGTGGGCACCCCATCCTGATAGACTGGCGTCTGTGGTGATCACCACTGGTATGTCTGGTTGCAGCTGGAATCCCTTTGTTAGGGGTTTCTGCTGAGTCCACCATTTCAAAGAATTCTTCACAATCATCGGAAGTAATATACTCTGCGACATACTTTCCTTGTTCCAATGCCTTAAAAAGTAAATTTGTAGAGATCTTAGGTTCCAGTGTGCCCACCTCACCATGGGGATTGTTGATGATAAAGTCCTGATGAGAATGAGACATTCCCTCGCTGATAGATAATTTCTTGCTATTAGAGTGGACACCTTGTGCTGGATTGATTGGACTTTCTGAAGAGTAAGACAAACTTCGTTCTGAGTAGTTCTGAACCTGGCACCCAGGAAAACAAGATCTTGTGATGGTGTCAGCTGACTCTTTTGGAAGTTTATTAACCATCCCAGAGCCTGCAATGTTTCTAACAAAATTCGCTGATGGTGAAGGAGGAGAGAACGATTTTGATTGATCAGAAGAATGTCATCGAGATAGTGGAAAACTCTCAGACCTTTTTGCCTTAGGAAGGCTATCACAGGAACCAGCACCTTGGTGAAGGTTCTGGGTGCTGTTGATATCCAGAACGGTAGACTCTGGAATTGCCAGTGTTGATCGTTGATTGCGAATCTTAAGAATTTCTGAAAGCTGGATCTTATAGGGATATGTAGGTACGCATCTGCCAAATCTATGGTTGTCAACCAATCGTTCTTCCTGACGGCCTTTATGATGGTCTGCAGAGACTCCATTCTGAAATGATGAATTCTTATATATCTGTTCAGGAACTTCAAGTCCAGAATAGGCCGCCATCCCCCTGAATTTTTTGATACCAAGAAGAGTGATGAATAAATCCCTGTGAATTCCTCTTCCCTTGGGACCCTCACTATTGCCTTGCTTTTTACCAGAGACTGAATATAGTCCAGCAGTATAAGTCTCTTGCTTCTGTTCAGAGGCATCTGTCTTGATAAACCGGGATGTTGGAGGGGTTTTCTTGAAACTCCAAGAGTGTCCTTTCCTCAGCGTCTTTAACACCCAGTCGTCCCTGAACGTCTCCACACAGACCTGCCAGAAGGAGCGTAATCTTGCTCCGACTGGGTATGGCTGGGCGGACGCACCTTCAGAAAGATTTTTGATTTGGATTTGCTCCTGGATTGGTCTTTGTCTTGCTAGATCTAAGAAAGGACGATTGAGTACCCTTCCAATTTTTGTTAAATTGCCTTCCCGGCTTGTAAGATCTGGCCTGTTGAAATCTAGACGAAGAAGCTGACTGTCTTCTAGCTGGCTGTTGCCTAAAGGGGCGTGACTTCTTGTCCTGCGGTAAAAGGCCCGATTTACCTCCCGTCACTTTGGCAATAGCTCCGTCTATTTCAGGGCCGAAGAGATGCTTTCCATTAAACGGAATCCTACACCAGTTGTTTCTGGACGATTGATCTGCTGACCACAGCTTTAACCATAAAGCTCTCTTAGCTGTCACATTATGCAGCATTGCCCTAGCTGATGATCTGATGGAATTAATTGCCGCTTCCCCCATAAACTCGCTGGCTAACTTCAGTTCATCTAAAGCCTTGACAATCTCCTGTCTGTGTCAGAATTGAGGGCCGTTTCAATGTTGTCTATCCAGACTTTCACCGCCTTGGCCAAGGATGTTAGTGCCACAGCTGGTTTACATGCAGCGCCAGACGCTAGGAATGCTTTTTTGATGTCTGTGTCAATTTTCCTATCTAGCGGATTACTAAATGAAACCGCATTGTCCATTGGCAGGGTGACATGACGTGCAAGTCTCATGATAGATGCATCAACAATAGGGGCGCAGTCCACCAATTTTGCATCCTCTTCACTGAAAGGGTAGAGCTTTGCAAATCTATTTGATAAGGATGGTTTCTGTTCTACCCTGCTCCACTCTTAAGAATATGTCCTTAATAATCTTCATAAAGGGAAAATTATTAGGTTGCTTATCCAGGTGCGGATAGTATTTATCGGGCTCCTGAGGAGAATCCTTATCCTCCTCCCATGCTATCGCGGACTTAATTGCTGCCACAAAGGCTGGTATTAGGGCGAAATCAAAACCCACTGGAGGCAGACCAGCGGCTGATGTACCCTCTTCTAGCTGCGAATGGGGAACTGAAACCCCCGGATGGGAAACTGCCATTTTATTAAATGTCTCTTGTACAGCCTGCTGAATAAAAGACAACACCTGCTCATTGTCAGCTTCCTTGTCTTTACCCAGTTCCAAAAAGCATGCTTCACACACCATCTTGTCTGGAAGCGCCGGTTGCGCACAAGACCAGCAGAGCGATTTTGCAGGCTGTGAATATCTTTGAGCCTCCATAGTGACCAGATTGGGGGATCTATCCCTCCTTGGAGGACTGTATGACCTCCTGTAAGAAGGATATCTGTAATAACCAGGGGAATATCTCCTCCTAGGGGACCTACGGTCTCTGGAATCATGCCTATAGTCCCTATTTGAGTAATGGCTCTCAGGAGATCTCTTCCTTGCGGGAGATTGTCTCTTAGATGAGAGTCTTCTAGACGACTGTCCCTTATCAATCCTGGATCTCTCTTGTCTCTCAGGAGATTTCCTTTTTGAACTTGCATCATGGGAGGAATGATGAGCATCTTGCCCTCTCCTGGATCTTGAACGTGAGCGTGACCGGGTACGGACTCCCATGGAGGACTGGTGACCGTTAGACACCGCTCGTCCCTGCTCCCTTTCCTGCGGACTGTGGAGACACAAAAAGTTATGTTCCACTAAGAAATCCGTATTTTTTAGAAAGGGAGACTGCACTCTTTTAAGATTCCCTATAGCCCGTGCTCCTTTGTATGAATTAAATTGGCACCCCAAGTGAACATATATGTAAAGGGTTGGAGGGGGAGTGATCTTTAATCACTCAGTTACCTTTCCTGGGGAGTGAAATGAGCCTGCCTCTGTTCATCCATCCTGAAACAAACATTGCAACATCAGCAGCCGCAAAAAGGTAACAGGAAAAAATCATTTTACCTATCCAGGGAGTCTCATCAAGTACCTGAACCTCCTGGTGTTGATGGTAAAGCCCCGATGGGGTGGTGTCCGAGATGCCCAGCAGCCTAAGCGATACCGCAGTATGATACTGCACCCGCAAGGCTGTGAGGAGATGCAGCTGCCTGCGACCAGAGCGATCCTACTACTGCCCGCTCCGCCGTCTTTTAAACTAAAATCCCGGAAGTCACGCTATCCTGTCCAATCAGATGCGTCCCTCGTCTTCTCGCGGGAAAAGACCGAACTACTCTCTCGTGCCCTCACCAACTTCAGGGCACGAGAGCTGCGGCTGGGGAGGGAGAACCCTGCATGTATAAGCCCCGTTTAGAGGCTGCAATGCCACCGCACAAGCAGGAGAGGCTGAACCCGCGTCGCACGCCCAAGTTTAAGGTAAATATACCTTAAAAAAAAAAAAAAAAAAAAAAAAAAAAAAAAGGCGCTTGTTTAAACAAAATTTAAGAAAGAGAGAAAAAAAAAAACGAACTGTCCATTCGAGGACAGAAAAAAAAGAATGGCCGGGGGGGGGGGGTTCTTAGAATTTGTATGTGAACGGTCCTATCAGGGGTCAGGAGGCGTGGCCTAACCCAATGTATGTCGCCATCTCTGTCCAGAAAAATGATTTCAAAGAAGAGAAACAAAGGACTGGCACCGAAATGCAGCAGGGAGGATAAAAGCCACAGATGGTCTTACCTGCAGCGTGCTCCAAAAAACATTCAATTTACAGTCCAAAAAAAGATGAAGGAGATGGGCATCAACTGCATTAAAAAAAAACTCTTTATTGTGGTCGGGTAGACACAGTGGTTACAGCAGTGGGGGGAAAAAAAAAGCAATGTCTCTTCCCCCCCCCACTGCTGTAACCACTATCGTAACCACTGTCTACCCGACCACAATAAAGGGTTTTTATGCATCTTTTTTTGGACTGTAACTAGAAAATGAACCCACAGGTGCAACAGAAAAAAAGCATTTACAATGTCTAACTTTACATTCAGTGTAGTCAACCTGCCTTAAAAGACTACAATGGACAATGTATGTTCCTTACTGGAGGTCAAAAAGAAGAAAAAAAAAAGGTTAGTACACACAAAGGGATTTCTGTCCCCCGGCAGGGATTCAGGCTAGTGACGCTTCTCTTGTAAAGGAAGAGGCGAAGGGACAACGATCAGTGCACGATGGAGAAGCTTACCGTGGGTGGGGCGAGTGGGGAGGGCATTATGTTCAATGCTCGTTAAGGCGTCATGGATCAATAAAAGGTGGCGACTGTACACATGCTGGATTCACTCAAGATTCTTGGCCGAGCCGTCATTGTTGGCTGCCATGGTAGAGTTCAATCCAGTGTGCATGTGTAGCTTAATGGATACATGAGGCCTCACCCTTTTGTGTCTTGAAATGTGTTATTTATTTCATAGCTTGCACTCTGTTATACATTTTATTCATCATGTTACAGCTGTCATTGTAATCACCAGTTCTGCATTTTGTACTAGTGTCCATATTTCATGCAGATCATTGTCTGTGTCATTATGTTCCCCTTGTTTGGCGCTTTATAAATCAATAATAATGAGGTAATATCAAAGTATTGCAGCTTTACTTACCTGGGGCTTCTTCCAGCCCCTTGAAGACTCTGTCCTTCGGCACAGTTCCACAGTCACCCAGTCATCAACTCTCCCCTCTGTAGTGGCCGGCAGCTTCTGCGTTCCACTTGCACTCTCATGACTGGGAGTGTTATGCGCAATAGACCGCTCCTGACCACGGCCGAGCACAAGCAACAGACAAAGCCGGGCTGTCAGTCACTACAGAGGGGAGAGCTGATGACTGGGTGACTGCGGAACTACGCTGAGAAACAAATAGACTTCTTGGGGCTGGAAGAAGCCCAGGTAAGTAAAGCCGCAATACTTTTTATTTTAGACACACTATGTTCTGATTATTTCCCCATGTATATACCTCCTTTATGTAAGCATGTACGATATTTTTTACTAGGGTTTTAGTCCCTTTTTTGTAGTAGCATCACACCCAACTCCATGGGCTTCATCACCGTCCTCCTGGGAAGCACCTTCCCATTAAGAAGGCATCAGGAGCGACATTAGGGTTGCACTGTACATGCACGGCACTGCCGTAAGCCCCCATCGCTAGGAGCCTTTTACGACTGCACAGTACTACTTGCGCAGGCGCAGAACACTCCCGGCGATAGGATCACGATAAGGTGGAGTGCTGTGCTGGGCCATATGTGTGAAGGTATAGGGTACTGGGAAAAAACACAAAGGCAAAGGGAGCCCAAATTGTGCAGTATATCACAGGTAGATGGATAAATAAAGCGTTCGAAAAGGGAATACTCACAAAGGTGGGCTGCACACGGGACAACCAACCACTTCAAGCAGGTGGACTGTCTTATGCCTGACTCCACTCGGGTATTCCAGTAATCCTGGAGGCGGTCGCTCTCTTGATAAAGAACCTCAAGCACTCTAAAACCGTGAGGTGGTGTGGATTCCACCTCAAGTTTGGTGTATGGGACTCCTCACTGGACCGTGGAGGGGAGTATGACACAGAAGACGTTGAAGAGGCGCCCAATGGAGTATAAAAGAGTTAAAATCACTAAAAACTAAAAGGTTGAGGTGGCTTGCCTCAGACGACAACTCACTTTGAGTATTCCCCCCGCATGCGGCTATTAGACTGCAGTGGCACTTTATTTGGCCTTAGGAAGTGGGCTAGATCCCACGAAAACGCGTTGCCTGTGCTTGTTAATAAACATTTCTACTCAAAGTGAGTTGTCTACGAGGTAAGTCACCTCAACCTTTTAGTGATTTTAACTCTTTTATACTCCATTGGGCGCCTCCTTACCCTCACATGTGTGAAGGGCAGCTTATCTGATGCCTTCCTAACAGGAAGGATTGAGAACAAACAGAGCCACCTGGGAGGACAGCTAAGGAGCCCACAGAGTTCATGGGGCTGGAGGAAGTAAAGTATAAAAATTCTTCTATATACATTTTTTTTGTCTCAGATACACTTTAAGAGGCAAAAAAGGGGAAAAGACCTGCTTGCTTTTTTTGGCTCTGTTCACAGTGGCATTGGTAATTCCGAGTAGCAAGCTTCTCAGAATTGAAATGGTAATTAGCCGCTGATTAACCCCCTCCCGACCGCCTAACACCGATTGGCGGCGGGAGGGTGGCAGCCCCAGGACCAGCTAACGCCGATTAGCGCCAAGTCCTGGGGCAGGGTTTTACAGGGGATTGTGCATGCCGATGTGCACGCATCCCCACTTGAGTGAATAAAGTAGTCGACCAGCAGTGAAGATTTTCAATTTTCTGTTTAATTCACAAAGACAGTGAGCTTTACTGCCCGGCTGCAAAGTAGACACGCTCACTTCCAAGTGTGCCCTACAGTGCTGTGAGCATCTGAGAGCTACCTGAGAGCTATACTTACACCTGATACCTACACCGGGTGATGGCTGTATATTCACTGTCTTTGTGAATTAAACAGAACATTTTAAAATCTTCACTGCTGGTCGACAACTTCATTGGATTTCAAGTCTGGAAGCCACACAGACTAGACCGTGCAGGAAGGATCCATAGCAAGTGAGGTGTGCTGTTCAGGAAGTATATCTCCCGGCTTGAGTGACGGAGACGAGCTTCGTCAACAGTCTGCCAGCAGCAATTGTCGCAAGCAGACTTAAAAAAAAAAAAAATGTGTGTGGAGATTTGTGTGGTTAACCTGCTTTGCGGTATGCCAGACACTGTGTCGGGTATACCGCTCTGTGGACTCAGGAGTCCCCCAAAATTAAATTTGTGCCAAATGAGTGTAAAGCCTAGGCTAGCTAGTAAAAGTGTAGGGCACCCGCAGCTCCCCTGCAATCCCCCGTTTATACATTACCCAGCCTGGATCCAGCGATCGCGCAGCCTCCCTGCACAGCTCCGGTCTCTCTATGGGGAGGATCGGGTTTGCGCATGACGTCACGACGTCATGTGAGATCCTCCCCATAGTGAAGACCGAAGCTGTGCAGGGAGGCTGCGCGATCGCTGGATCCAGGCTGGGTAATGTATAAACGAGGGACCGGCGGGGATCGGAGGATGCCGGACACTTCTAGCTAGCCTGGTGCTAGCTAGAAGCTTTACACTCACTTGGCACAAATATTAAACAGTCGGGGAAAAAAATTTACAAAACCTGAGCGGCTTAACACTCAGGAGGTTAAACAAATGTAACCACGGGTAACAGGGGGTGTTTAGATTACGCAGAAGTCTGCAGGATAGTCTGCGGTCCATTCCACATCATTACAAACAGTGAGCTGTGTTCCGCGACTTAATACCACACTTCCCCCTCCCAGCTTGAAGGAGGTAGTGCGGTAGCAAGAACAAGAAAAAAAAAAAAAAAAAAAGTGTATAAAGTTGGTTGTGCCATGCCTTTAAAATAAGAACAAACGCCCTTGGCGTAAATTCCCTTCTTTCATGGGTTTTGCGCCAGGAGATATTTTCACCTTATCAATATAGACTTTACAAAAAAAAAAAAAAGAAAAAAAAAAAGAAAAGAAAGAAAAGTACCTAAAATAAATTGTCCCAAATTAACTTGAGCCTGATGTCACTTTTCTTACCTACTTTTTAGAACTTCCTCACTTGTTAGTTGCTGAAAGGGGATTTTGGAGAGGAGCTAAAAAAAAAATAAAAAAAAAATCTCTAGGGACAAAGCTTAAAGCGGATTCGAGATGAAAAACTAACTATAACAAATAAACTTGTCTGTATATTTTATCTGAGGTTTAGATAGTTTACACAGCATATCTAGCTGCAAACAGCTTCAACGGTATATGATTATTTATTCCTGTGATACACTGAGGGCAGCAAAGTTCTGTTTGTAACATTGCCACAGGCTGAGGGCTGGAGCTTGCCTGTGTGTGTACATGCAGTCCCCTCTGCCTCTGAAATCAATGGCTAGTAACCTCCTCCTGCCTAGACTGAGCTCCCATAAGCCCTTGCTACAGTGCCAAGGCACTGGGAAAAGCTGTGGGCGAGGCTTGCTTAGTTTATAGGGAATTAGAGTATTAAAACAAAACAAAAAAGTATTTGGCTTGAGGAAAGCCCTATAAACTATATGAAAGGAACGCAATTATGCAATGAGTAAAGGTATATCTTGGATCCACTTTAAAGGACAACTGAAGTGAGAGGTATATGACATCTATTTCCTTTTCAATACCAGTTGCCTGGCTAGCCTGCTGAGTGGAATGCCCGACACTGTGTTGCGCAGGAAAAATAAGCTGTCAGGCATGCCGCTCAGGAAGTTTTCTACTGCACTCTATGCTCCCAGGATAAGTTAGCTAGCTATAAGCCACCTGTATAGCGATCTCGCGCTCAAGTACCCACATCGCAATTTTCCCGCCGACCAACAATTTTTTTTGAGTGCCGAGAGATCATTTCCACGATATTGCGACGTGGGTACAGACGCACGATCGCGTGACGTCACTTAGCATCGACTGTCACAGCGGATCGGATCGCTAAGATTCCCAACGATTCCCGCACAAAGTATCGCGATCACTTGAAGTCTTGTTTGTTCCTGGCGTGTAGCGTCTCATGATGTTGTGTGCACCCGCGACAGGAAAAGGCGTCGCAGGACCTGTTGGGTGGCGAGTACGGAGCTTTAGGGCCCTTTTCCACTAAGAAGTGATTAGTGGGCAGCGACCTAGCCACATCACATCTCTTCCGCATCTCCTGATGTGGAATGTGGAAGTGTATGGAGGGGACAGCGAGCGGATACGGCCATGCTGCAGATTCTCAGATCGCTCCGCACGCAATGTAAACTGTTCTTTTGCCATACATTGGTTTCAGGACACCTGCAGAGCGATGCGGCTATGTAGCCGCATCGCACCGCTTCTAGTGGAAACAGGCCCTTAGAGAGGGATGGATGCGGAAATAGAGAGAGATGGGGCAGATCCGCCACCCACTATCCCTGGAGAGGGAGGGAGGAGGGGGGGGGGAAATCGGTGAGGGGCGCACCTATACTGGGCCACTTATAGCTAGCTAACCATGATGAGACACATACAGCTGGCTAACGATACTGGGGAACCTGTAGCTGGATTACCTATACCTGGGCACCCAAGTTAGCTAACCTGGGGCACCTATTCTTAGCTGCCTATACTGGGATCACTTATACTCATTGGCATGCTGATCCCTCGTTGTCTGCCTCCGATAGTGACATGTTCCCTGGCGATCAGTATTGATGACGCCAGAGTCACGCACAGTCAACAACATCTGGCGGCAAACTTTTTTTTTTTTGCATTGAATTCAATACAGTAACCTGTGGGAATTCCGAAGACGGGTGAGCACTGCACGGTGGGTGACAGGACTGATAATGTATAAATGCACACACGGGAGGGTACAGTTATACACTAGGGGGGACAACGGCGAGGTGGCGGATGTGGCAGACTCATGCTGAAATCAATCGTGAATGGGCAGACAACAGATCTTTCTCTAATCAGATGCGATCAGAGAGAGATTTGTCTTTTGGTTGAATCTGCCCATCTACGCTAGGTGTATGGCTACCTTTACATTTGTATTAGTGCAGGTTAAGCAGCAGCAGCAGCTCAGAAGTGTAAATGATCAGAGATTTTAGGGAGTAATTTTAAAATTTTAGTTTTGATTTTATTTTGTTTCAAGCTTTTATTATACTCAAAATATTTACTAGACCCTTGCTTGACACATTTTGGCAAGTTACAGGAAAAAGGGTTACAAAAATTAATTGGATCCCTTTATGTACAGAAATCCATCAGAAACTGAATGCCAGGGAGGTTAATACTTTTAGCCATAGGAACTGGACAAGCATGCAGCAGATCAGGCGTTTCTGATATTTGTGTCAAATTTGACAAGATTAACTGCATGCTTGTTTCAGGTGTGATTCAAACACTACTGTTGCCAAATAGACTATCAGAGCTGTCCAGCAACTGGTATTGTTTAACCTTCTGGGGACCGCCGTAGGTTGAATCAACGTCCAGCAGGTGGTGGTACAGTTCTGACCGGACGTTGATTCTACGTCCGCGCTAAAGAACCGTCCCGATGCAATCGTGCGCTCCCAAGAGGGGAGATTAAGCGGTCATATGACAGCTGGCATCTCCCCTCTTGTGATCAGCAGCCATCGCGTATGGCTGCTGATCACGTGATCACTACGATCGCCGTCGGATCGTAGTGATCACTTTGACCGCAGCGGCGGCAGGGGGGAAGAGAAGAGGATCCACTCACCTCCCTGCTGTTCCAGCGACGATCGGCGCCCCACTCTGCTCTGGCCGGCATCTCTGCTCTGTCTGACATCAGCGCCGGGTCCCGGCTTGATGACATCATCAAGCTGCGACCCGACCTGAGTGTCATTTGGAGCGGAGATGCCGGCTGGAGAAGAAGGGGGCTACTGCGGCTCATCGCTGGAGCCTGGCAGGCGAGTGATTGCTGCTGGTGTAAGGGGGGACACTTGCCACCATGGGGGGGGGGGGGGGGGGACACTGCCCAGCCAGCCACAGACGGGATCCGGCCGCCTGACCCCCCCAAACGCGCGCACCCCCCCTCCACCGCAAAATGCGCTGGTCCTTAACCTCTTGAGGACCATGGTGGTAAACCCCCCTAGTGACCAGCCTAATTTTACATTAATTGGCCACTGCAGCTTTAAGGCCAAGCTGCAGGGCCGTATACCTCTGCACACAAGTGATCTCCCCCCAACAGAGCTCTCTGTTGGTAAGGTCTGATCGCCCCCCCCCCCCCCCCCCCCCCTCCCCCTGTGTTTATTTTTATTTTTTTTATAAATGTTTGTTTTTTTTAATATTTGACATTTTCTCTTTTTTTTTCTAAATCCCCTCCCTCCCCCCAGCCGGCCAATCACGGCGATCGGCTGTCATAGGCTTCTGCCTATGAGAGCCGATCGCTTTCTTGTCCCCCATGGGGACAGCCGTGTCACACGGCTGTCCCCAGTGCAGCGCTGCTGCTGATCGCAGCGCTGCACATGTAAATACACGGCGGTTTCGCCGTGTAACAGTCTCCCGAGCGGCGATCGCCGCTCGGAGACTGAAGGCGGAGCTCAGCTCCGCCCACCAAGCAGGAGATGCGCGCGCACCGTGCGCGCGATCTCCCGTAAACTGCTGCCCCAGGACTTTCCGCCATTTGGCGTTAGCCGGTCCTGGGGCTGCCGCCGCGGCCACGCCTACTGGCGTGACGCGGGCGGCAAGCGGTTAAGGGGGGTTAGGCGGCCGGTCCCGAAGTGGTTAAAGTGAATGTACACCTAAATAGAAAAAAAACAAACAGATACTTAACTATGGATAAAGCAGGCTCTGGGTCCTATAGAGCCTTCTCGTTCCTCTCATGGTCCTCTCGTTCCAGCACTGTCACCACCGGCAGCAGTATCTGACCGATGAGTCAAATACTGCTCTGTGCTACCCCTTCCGGGAGGCTTTGGAAGCCTGAGTGTTCCTGAAGCCAGGCAGCTCTGCACTGTGCCTGTGCGCTCATGGCAACAGATTGGAATGGCAGTGACAGTGCTGGAAGGACCTTGAAAGGAACAGAAAGGCTCTATAGGACTCAGAATCTTCCCTCTCCTTAGGAAAGTATCTGTTTCTTCTATTTACATTAGCTTTAAAAGAAAAAAATATGGCAGCCTCCATATACTTCTTACTTCAGTTGTCCTTTAATTTAATCAAAGCCTCATGCTCTCATTCAGGGCACAAACTCTGTAAAGATGTAATCATTTTTTTTTCTAAACATTACTTAGGGCTGGTGCACACCGAGCGGCTTTTTCAGCGTTTCTGCAGCCGCTTGCGGCTGCAGATACGCTTGGTCAATGTATCTCAATAGGGTGGTTCACACCAGAGCAGGAGGCGTTTTGCTGAAACGCATACTCCCGGGGTTAGGCATTTTTTGGATTGCGGATGTGTTTCTGCCTCAAAGTTAAGTATAGGAAAAACGCAAACCGCTCTGAAAAACGCCTGTTCAAGTTACCCGTGGGCTTCTAATGGTCCCCCGCAGGCATCCTGTGCCCATGCAGCCACTCACCGATGCTCCGGCCCCGCCTCCGGCTCACTTCTGCAATTTCAGACTGCACCTGCATTGCCGTGTCCTCGCTTCCCCTGATGTCACCAGGAGCGCATGGCGCAGGCACAGACCATACTGGGCCTGTGCAGTACACTCCTGGTGCCATCAGCGGGAGTGAGGACACGGCAATGCAGGTGCAGTGGTTTTCAGACTTTAAAGTCTGAAATTGCAGAAGTGAACCAGAGGCGGGGCCGGAGCATTGGGGAGTGGCTGTGCGGGCACAGGATGTCTGAGGGGGACCATTAGAAGCCCCGGGTAATTTCAACTCATTTTCCCCCGACCCCCCTACAGTATCCCTTTAAGGGACAGGAGGGGTTAATGGCTGCAATACTGTATGCAGTGCAATCATTAACCCCTCTTGGTCCCCAAGTGCAGCCATTAACTTTGCTGGGTAGACTTATACTTGAGTCAATAAAAATGTGCAGCTTAAGAGGGCCAAACAGAGTCAATTTATACACAAGGACGACTTATATCAGAGGATATACACTTCGTCTCTGCCAGACCTAGCTGAAAGTAAAGGTAGCCACACACACCTCAATTTTGTTCCGTTTGTTCCTAGACAAATAGAACACTCTCTGACCAAATCTACCAGAAATCTATGTCCCAATGTAATTTCATTAATTTTTTGTCCAGACAGAAAATCTTGATTAATCCGCATCTGGATCAATGGCCTATATCCATGCAATGTATTAAGCAGTGCAAAGCTGCCTACAGTTCAATTGAATTTCAATCTACTTCATATGCAGAAAACTATTGAAAATCTATGTGCAGTGTATGAAAGGATTATGTCCCGGTCTGATCGGATACAGACCAGAGAGGGATCTAGTTTAACACATTGGATGGCAACCTATTAATGTGTGGCTACCTTACAGCCTTGTACACATGCTAGTTAGTGCTTGGCCGAGCGAGCCAGTTAGTGCCAACTCTGGCAATAAATGAATTGTATAGCGGCACCAATGTATTTATGAGAGAACCAGCCTGTCGGATCATCAGGCCGATGCCATTGTTGTGCTTCTTACATCTCAGATTTCGTTGTACGCTGTGATTTTACCCCTTCCCACCCTCCATAGCAACAGGATGCATTTCTAGCCTCTAGGATTAGGTATGTCTGCACATGAGCTGAGCAGTATTTGGCATAATAAATTCCCTGTAGTTGTGAGCACAGTGACCTCTATGGATAAAGCTCTCACTGAACTGAGAAATAAGGATGCAAAGATCAAAATTTGTACCATACACATCTACAGAGTCAATTGTCACTATAGATGCAAAGAAGCATTATTCAGCAGGCCTTATAAAAAACGTAGTTGGCTGCAGACTGAATTAGAACTGTAGTTCATTAATGTTAACCTACAAAATAACATGCATCAATGCAATAGTCTATATTAATAAAAGTGGAGATGCACTTTGATATCTGTAATGTGGTTAAAAGCCATTTGTGATCATCAAGCATGAGGCCTGAAGAAGCATCAGCATGAGTGTAGGAACATTGTAAGGAAATTACATAGCACTATAGTATTTACTATTAGAGGCAGCCTGAGGAATTCAGCGTACTGCACTTTGAACTTTAAACCTATTTGATATCTTACGGCCTGGCAGAGCTTATTTCAATAAACATATGAAGAAACAGAACTCTACTCCATACTTCTCAAGTAAGATTAAACATAAATAAGATTATACAATGGTTTTAAAATAGATGCTGTTTAAGTAGGTCATTAATCTTGCAGGAAGCAGAAGCTGAGCTGTTGTCCAATGAAGAGGCAATACATACATCCTCTACAACGTGCTGCATATGTTCTAATAGCAATGCCAATCTACAGCTGAGGGGATCTTAAAACTTTTTATCTAGCAACACACATGAACCATATGGAAATATGAAACCTGCCAGGCACTCCACCTGCTCAGCTCACACTACAAACAGCAAAATATGGTGGCTAGCATTGCTGACTGCCTGCTTTCTAGAAGATTAATGAGCTACCTAAAGCCCAACTAATTCCAAAATTGAACAAGGCAAAATTATGAAACAACCTTCTGTGCTTTGTTACATGGTTACACCCGATTTACCCAGCCAACAAATTACACATGGGTAAAGAAGCGAGCTGTACTGCAATCATATGCACGTCTAGCCCGTGAAAAGGTGACCCGTAAAGAACTTTGTATCAACTTACTGTTTGCATTCACCCATTATCTTGACTGCTAACTGACCATCTAGTGATACTGCAGCCCGATCGACCATCTGTTGCAATAATTTTATTGAATCAGAATGAAAAAACGGAGCCGCAACAAGCATGTACAATCAATGACTTGACCGATTTTGGGCCGAAATTGGTGGAATGCATCAATCAAGCACACTGGAAAATCTCAGCCCAATGTGGTCAATTGAGGGGGGGGGGGGGGGGGGGGATGGCAGAAGGAATGCTAAATGTAGCACAGGCAGCATTACCAGGCCGATTCCAGAGAGATTTCATGCTGATATCGATCGGGGAATTGGCCTGCAATGTATGGGCATCTGCCCATACATCGGCAATATGTGCCAGCAACAACATGGGGAGCCAGCAAGCACGTGAGGCGCAAACTAGGCCTGAACGATTTTAGGAAAAAATGGAGTTGACCGATTCCTGTCCGAAATTGCGATTTCGATTCACAATTTCCTTCAAATCAAGCTTTGTTCCCCCTCTGTGCCCGTTTGTTAACCCTCTGTCCCGTCTTTCTTTGTGCCCCCTTTGCCTCTTTATGCCTCCTTTGGGTCTGTGGGCTGCAAGCGCCGGGACTTTGGGGAAGTTTGAAGCCGCTTCTTCAAACTTCCCCATGTGCAAATGACGTAATTGCGAATTTCGCAGCTTTGACGATTTCGAAATTGTGATCTTGGTGATCCGATTTCGGTTTAAATTCAATTTATCTTTCAGGCCTAGCGCAAACCTGGAAAAGGAGTCCGGACACAGCATGAAGAAGTTTTAAAGCAGGGGCAAAGGGGGTTGTACATGTACACTAGGTAGGTGGAAATCAGTCACTTGGTTTATCTGCCCAGACATCGTCTGATGTAGGGGCACCTAAAAAGTATATAGAGAAATCATGAATATTACAGGTTTACAGTTCAAAAATATAAACTACATCCTGTGTTTATTCTAAAAAACAATATCAAAGTTGAACTACACAAACTAAAAACAAAAACTTAGGCAGGGATCAGCATTGCAAACAACTGACCGGTTTCAACTTAAATTTGTACTCGTATGCAAATGTTTGTGTGCAGAACAGCTAATGGGAATCTGCATGTGATGTGTGAAATTATGCTGCAAGTAGTACTTTTTTTTCATACATGCAAAAACGCAAATTTTAGCAGAAGTATGAACAGGTTTGTGAACATTTGGAAAAAGTATGTGAATTTTAATGAGAGTGAACCCTGTCTTATGGTACATATTGATTAAACGTAGGATATAGCTGTAGATTTGCTTTTAGGGTGGTGTAATGGTTAGCACTCTCAACTTGCAGCACTGGGTCCCTGGTTCAAATCCCAACCAGGGCACTATCAGTATGGAGTTTGTATGTTCTCCCTGTGTGGGTTTCTTCCCACATCCCAAAAACATGCCGATAAGTTAATTGGCCCTAGACTACAATACTCATACATGCCACATCCAGAAATCTAGATGCAGAAAAACCGATGAGGAACTAGTGGAAATAGGCCCTTCATACATATTTACCATATGACTATGGTAGGGATTAGAATGTAAGCAACAATATCTGTACAGCGCTGAGGAGGATGTCAGCGCTATGTAAATACTAATAAAAAAAATCCAAAACGAACCCTGGGTGTGTAGAGCGTTCAGACAGGAACCCTGCACACCAATCAAGCCCAAGGCAACCCAACTGTGGGCATGTCTGTAACTGGCCATACACATCTTCCACTGGGCAAACTGGTTTTTATCTCTTTCTTTAAACAGAATCTGATCGGATTGCCATCAATTCCTAATACCACACAGAAGATAAGATATTCAATAAATTACAGCAAGAAATCTATTGAAACATTGATAAAACTGCAACGTTGCACTGTTTGATGCAGTGAAATGTAATTGCCCCACCCCAATCTATCAAAATTATCAGTATAACAGGAAGGAAAACGTCTATGGACTGTTAAAAACCAATTGCACACAATGCTCAGTGGATTCACAACTGCCCTGCAGAGAGTGTATATGTAGAGTATAGTACTACTGTATAACCATGGCTAAATTGCAGACACAAACCCCAAATTCTATAAGCTATCAAATGAACTGATTTCGTGAGCAAATTTAGTTTAACCACTTTAAGGACTGCAGTCATAAAACCCCTTAAGGACCAGAGCCTTTTTTTTCCATTCAGACCACTGCAGCTTTAACGGTTTATTGCTCGATCATACAACCTACCGCCTGAATGAATTTTACCTCCTTTTCTTGTCACTAATACAGCTTTCTTTTGGTGCTATTTGATTGCTGCTGCGAGTCTTACTTTTTATTATATTCATCAAAAAAGACATGAATTTTGGCAAAAAATTGATTTTTTTAACTTTCTGTGCTGACATTTTTCAAATAAAGTAAAATTTCCTATACATTTGAGCGCGAAAGTTATTCTGCTACATGTCTTTGATTAAAAAAAAAAAAAAAAAAAAAAAACATTCAGTGTATATTTATTGGTTTGGGTAAAAGTTATAGCGTTTACAAACTATGGTGCAAAAAGTGAATTTTCCTATTTTGAAGCATCTCCGACTTTTCTGAGCACCTGTCATGTTTCAGGAGGTGCTAAAATTCCAGGATAGTATAAATACCCCCCAAATGACCCCATTTTGGAAAGAAGACATCCCAAAGTATTCAACGAGAGGCATGGTGAGTTCATAGAAGATTTTATTTTTTGTCACAAGTTAGCGAAAAATGACACTGTGACAAAATTTAAAAAAAAAAAAAAAAAAAAAAAAAAAAGTTTCCATTTCTTCTAACTTGCGACAAAAAAAAAAATGAAATCTGCCACGGACTCACTATGCTCCTCTCTGAATACCTTGAAGTGTCTACTTTCCAAAATGGGGTCATTTGTGGGGTGTGTTTACGGTCCTGGCATTTTGGGGGGTGCTAAATTGTAAGCAACCCTGTAAAGCCTAAAGGTGCTCATTGGACTTAGGGCCCCTTAGCACAGTTAGGCTGCAAAAAAGTGCCACACATGTGGTACTGCCGTACTCAGGAGAAGTAGTATAATGTGTTTTGGGGTGTATTTTTACACATACCCATGCTGGGTGGGAGAAATATCTCTGTATATGACAATTTTTAGTTTTTTTTTTAGTTTTTTTTTTGTTTTTTTACACACAATTGTCCATTTACAGAGATATTTCTCCCACTCAGCATGGCTATGTGTAAAAATACACCCCAAAACACATACTACTTCTCCTAAGTACGGCGATACCACATGTGTGGCACTTTTTTGCACCCTAACTGCACTAAGGGGCCCAAAGTCCAATGAGTACATTTAGGATTTCACAGGTCATTTTGCGACATTTGGTTCCAAGACTACTCACGGTTTTGGGCCCCTAAAATGCCAGGGCAGTATAGGAACTCCACAAATGCCCCATTTTAGAAAGAAGACACCCCAAGGTATTCCGTTAGGAGTATGGTGAGTTCATAGAAGATTTTATTTTTTGTCACAAGTAAGCAGAAATTGATTTTAATTTTTTTTTCACAAAGTGTCATTTTCCGCTAACTTGTGACAAAAAATAAAATCTTCTATGAACTCACCATACTCCTAACGGAATACCTTGGGGTGTCTTCTTTCTAAAATGGGGTCATTTGTGGGGTTCCTATACTGTCCTGGCATTTTAGGGGCCCTAAACCGTGAGGAGTAGTCTTGAAACCAAATGTCGCAAAATGACCTGTGAAATCCTAAAGGTACTCATTGGACTTTGGGCCCCTTAGCGTACTTAGGGTGCAAAAAAGTGCCACACATGTGGTATCGCCGTACTCAGGAGAAGTAGTATGTGTTTTGGGGTGTATTTTTACACATAGCCATGCTGAGTGGGAGAAATATCTCTGTAAATGGACAATTGTGTGTAAAAAAAAAATAAAAAAAAAAATTGTCATATACAGAGATATTTCTCCCACCCAGCATGGGTATGTGTAAAAATACACCCCAAAACACATTATACTACTTCTCCTGAGTACGGCAATACCACATGTGTGGCACTTTTTTATAACCTAGGTGCGCTAAGGGGCCTAACGTCCTATTCACAGGTCATTTTGAGGCATTTGGATTCTAGACTCCTCCTCACGGTTTAGGGCCCCTACAATGCCAGGGCAGTATAGGAACCCCACAAGTGACCCCATTTTAGAAAGAAGACACCCAAAGGTATTCAGTTAGGAGTATGGTGAGTTCATAGAAGATTTTTTTTTGTCACAAGTTAGCGGAAATTGACACTTTGTGAAAAAAAAAACCCAATACAAATCAATTTCCGCTAACTTGTGACAAAAAAAAAACAATCTTCTATGAACTCGTCATACACCTAACAGAATACCTTGGGGTGTCGTCTTTCTAAAATGGGGTCACTTGTGGGGTTCCTATACTGCCCTGGCATTTTAGGGGCCCTAAACCGTGAGGAGGAGTCTTGAACCCAAATGTCGCAAAATGACCTGTGAAATCCTAAAGGTACTAATTGGACTTTGTGCCCTTTAGCGCAGTTAGGCTGCAAAAAAGTGCCACACGTCGTATCGCCGTACTCGGGAGAAGTAGTATAATGTGTTTTGTGGTGTATTTTTACATATACCCATGCTGGGTGGGAGAAATATCTCTGTAAATGACATATTAATTTTTTACACACACAATTGTCCATTTACAGAGACATTTCTCCCACCCAGCATGGGTATGTGTAAAAATACACCCCAAAACACATTATACTACTTCTCCTGAGTACGGCGATACGACATGTGTGACACTTTTTTGCATCCTAGGTACGCTAAGGGGCCCAACGTCCTATTCACAGGTCATTTTGAGGCATTTGGATTCTAGACTAC
The DNA here is from genome assembly GCF_040937935.1 of Hyperolius riggenbachi. Taxonomy (NCBI): domain Eukaryota; kingdom Metazoa; phylum Chordata; class Amphibia; order Anura; family Hyperoliidae; genus Hyperolius; species Hyperolius riggenbachi. The sequence goes on from NC_090647.1 coordinate 275,341,748, forward strand.
TCCTCACGGTTTAGGGCCCCTAAAATGCCAGGGCAGTATAGGAACGCCACAAGTGACCCCATTTTAGAAAGAAGACACCCCAAGGTATTCTGTTAGGTGTATGGTGAGTTCATAGAAGATCTTATTTTTTGTCACAAGTTAGTGGAAAATGACACTTTGTGAAAAAAAAACAATAAAAATCAATTTCCGCTAACTTGTGACAAAAAATTAAATCTTCTATGAACTCACCATACACCTAACGGAATACCATGGGGTGTCTTTTTTCTAAAAAGGGGTCACTTGTGGGGTTCCTATACTGCCCTGGCATTTTACGGGCCCAAAACCGTGAGTAGTCTGGAAACCAAATGTCTCAAAATGACTGTTCAGGGGTATAAGCATCTGCAAATTTTGATGGCAGGTGGTCTAGGAGGAGGCGAATTTTGTGGAACCGGTCATAAGCAGGGTGGCCTCTTACATGACAGGTTGTATTGGGCCTGATCTGATGGATAGGAGTGCTAGGGGGGGGGGTGACAGGAGGTGATTGATGGGTGTCTCAGGGGGTGGTTAGAGGGGAAAATAGATGCAATCAATGCACTGGGGAGGTGATCGGAAGGGGGTCTGAGGGGGATCTGAGGGTTTGGCCAAGTGATCAGGAGCCCACACGGGGCAAATTAGCGCCTGATTTGATGGGTAGGTGTGTTAGGGGGTGACAGGTGGTGACAGGAGGTGATTGATGGGTGTCTCAAGGTGTGATTAGTGGGGGGGAATAGATGCAAGCAATGCACTGGCGAGGTGATCAGGGCTGGGGTCTAAAGGGTTTCTGAGGGTGTGGGCGGGTGATTGAGTGCCCTAGGGGCAGATAGGGGTCTAATCTGATGGGTAGCAGTGACAGGTGGTGACAGGGGGTGATTGATGGGTAATTAGTGGGTGTTTAGAGGAGAGAACAGATGCAAACAGTGCACTTGGGAGGTGATCCGGGTCTGCAGGCGATCTAATGGTGTGGGTGGGTGATCAGATTGCCCGCAAGTGGCAGGTTAGGGGCTGATTGATGGGTGGCAGTGATAGGGGGTGATTGATGGGTAATTAGTGGGTGTTTACAGGAGCGAACAGATGTAAACACTGCACTTGGGGGGTGATCTGATGTCGGATATGCGGGCGATCTATTGGTTTGGGTGGGTGATCAGATTGCCCGCAAGGGGCAGGTTAGGGGCTGATTGATGGGTGGCAGTGACAGGGGGTGATTGACAGGTGATTGACAGGTGATCAGTGGGTTATTACAGGGAAGAACAGATGTAAATAATGCACTGGCGAATTGATAAGGGGGGTCTGAGGGCAATCTGAGCGTGTGGGCGGGTGATTGGGTGCCCGCAAGGGGCAGATAGGGGTCTAATCTGATGGGTAGCAGTGATAGGGAGTGATTGATGGGTAATTAGTGGGTGTTTAGGGTAGAGAACAGATGTAAACACTGCACTTGGGAGGTGATCTGACGTCGGATCTGCGGGCGATCTATTGGTGTGGGTGGGTAATCAGATTGCCCGCAAGGAGCAGGTTAGGGGCTGATTGATGGGTGGCACTGACAGGGGGTGATTGATGGGTGGCAGTGACAGGGGGTGATTGACAGGTGATCAGTGGGTTATTACAGGGAAGAACGGATGTAACTAATGCACTGGCGAATTGATAAGGGGGGGTCTGAGGGCAATCTGAGCGTGTGGGCGGGTGATTGGGTGGCCGCAAGGGGCAGATTAGGGTCTAATCTGATGGGTAACCGTGACAGGTGGTGATAGGGGGTGATTGATGGGTAATTAGTGGGTGTTTAGGGTAGAGAACAGATGTAAACACTGCACTTGGGAGGTGATCTGATGTCGGATCTGCAGGAGATCTATTGGTGTGGGTGGGTGATCAGATTGCCCGCAAGGGGCAGGTTAGGGGTTGATTGATGGGTGGCAGTGACAGGGGGTGATTGATGGGTGATTGCGCAAAAAAGTGGGATCAGCGCATCACCAGGCCGCCTCTGAATTGCCTCTGCTCAGAGATGCGCTGAGCCCCCCCAGAAACTACAAACGCACCTTGAACCCAGCGCTGTTCATTTCTTTGCTAGGTTATAATTTATTTCTGGTCAGCTGCTCCCACTTAACAGTTTTGCCTTTGGTGTATATGCAGAGCCTCTGTTTGGGTTCAAGGTGTGTTTGTAGTTTCTGGGGGGGGGCTCAGCGCATCTCTGAGCAGAGGCCATTCAGAGGCGGCCTGGTGATGCGCTGATCCCACTTTTTTGCGCAATTTTCAATTTTACTTGGTAGCGCGCCTAGGCTGTGCATATGCATAGGTAGGATTTAGTTAGTGTTAGGTCCCCTCCCAAGGAGGAAAGACTTCTTCGACAGTGGGAGGGACGAGTACTTAACAAGTTGCATGCAAGCTGTTACAGGAAACTAACATCCTCCAAGTGGTAGACAGGTCATGTGTATGCTCAGTGTGTATTTTATCCCATAAGTGGGGCTTGCACTCTTTTGCAGGTAAGCATTCATCTGTTTTTAAGTAGCGCTGTTCATTTCTTTGCATTGACAGGTGATTGACAGGTGATCAGGGGGGATAGATGCATACAGTGGAGCTGGAGAGAGAGAGAGAGAGAGAGTAAGCAGCACTGAAGATGAGCTCCTGATTCTATACAACTTATACCTTGTAATGAGCAAATTGAAGGACATCACAAAAGCAAGGAACAGACATACAGACAGAATGAAAAACTAAAGACATGGACTAAACAATTTTAAACAAGGACATCCAGACAAAATAAAAGAAACAAGCTTATGGAGTAACAACAAGCAGACTGCTGAAGAGACCCCTGCCCTCAGAGAAATAACAGAAATCCAGAGGAACAGAACACAAGCCCTCTCCAAGGTAAGGGCTTTCTGCCATACAGCTGCATAAACTGCATAAACTTGTCAATACATTATAATAGAAAGACAAAGATATAAAATAAGAAAAGTACTGTGATAATGCAAAGGCAAAGCAGCATAGACAAGACTGAAGCCTCAGAGACAGAAGGCAGAGCCAGCAGGAGGTCAGGAATCCTAAGGATAACATATCCACAAGGAACAAACAAAGATCAAAGGAAGCCAATTAAGAAGGCAATACTGAAAGACAATACAGAAACTCTATGTGCAGATTATAACAAACTAGGGAGCATAACTAATTTAATATTATATACAGAACATATCCTCGCATGGCACAAGGCAATATGTGAACACTACAAAGATATTACAATTGTGGACATCAACCAGGATGGGGACACAGGCAGGCAAATAAGAACTCAGGATGATGACTCCCCCCAGCAGACAGCATTAACCATCAGTGTTTATAACAGTGGAACCATCTTGATCCAAGGTGCTAAATGCAGACTGGAGGAATTTGAGAAGCTATTTCCCCATATCAGAGAGAAAGCAGAAAACTATAAAACCATAAATAACCCTGCTACACAAAAATGTGAGGCTCAAACTACAAAACAGGGAGAAAAACTGCCCCCCAGAGACCCTCAATCACACCCCTCCCTGGAGACCCTCAGAGATTGTTTGTCTAATCTAGAGATGGACTTCACAGTCTTCAGAGAACAATATCAAAGAAGCCAAGGTGTGAAAAATGCAAATGACCAATTGAGAGAAGAACTAGGCAGGCTGAAATCTGAGCACACTGAAGCTCTGTGTGAAATCAAAGCATCTCTTCAACAACTGCAGGAGGAGAATTCACAGCTTAAGGAGGAGATCCGGAAAATACAGATATTAAATCAGCCAAAAGAAGAGGTGACAACAAAATGTACAAAGGTTCCCACAAGTCGTGCGCTGATTGAGGACTGCACTGTACACCACACACAAGATACAGTAAACACCAAAGACCACCACAGCCAGCCAGACCCCTCCCCAAATGCTACCAACACATGCCCACCCAACACCTCAGAGCCCAGCCACTGCCAGCAAGACCCCTCCCCAAATGCTGCCAAGACTGCCCCACCCAACACTCCAGAGCTTAAGCCTAAACACCAAGCAAATGGCTCCTATAGACCTCGCAGTCCTGACATTGTGCTGATTATAGACTCTAATGGGACATACCTGGACATAAAGAGACTCTTTCCAGGGAAGAATGTCATTAAAATCACCTGCTCAACTATTGAACAAGTAGCAGGGGTCATTAATGAGCCTCATTTCACTGACCCAAAACATCTCATCCTGCACACCGGGACCAATGACATTAAACAAAACACCATAGACCAAGAAACCATCACAGACAAACTGTCACAAATTGCAAAAAGGGCACAGCTGAAATTCCCCAATACAAAGATTATCCTCTCTTCCCTGCTCCCAAGAAAAGATATCTCTCACCAGACAATCCAACAAATCAATGCAAAGCTGACCTCCAGTCTCAGATCCTCACCAGGCATACAACTGGCACAGCACCCTACAATCTCAGCTCACCACCTGTACAACAACAAGCACCTTAGCAAACAAGGAGTCAGCCTCCTTGCAAAGGAGTTTAAGGACATGGTACTTGATAGACCTCAGAGACCCCAAGATAGACCTAATCCAACACACAGATGGCAAACTCCAATAAAGCGTTACCAAAGAGAGCCGCCACAAACACAACAAATGCGGAGGAAACCGCCTGACCCACAATGGCAACACGGAACAAGGGAGGACAGAAACACGGCGGAAATCAGGACTTTGTGTAGCACTTTATATAGTATACTGATGCGACACCCCGAAAATATTGAGTCCTATGACAATCCCTGCTCATTACAAGGTATACAGACCTAAAATGACATCACTCATTATCAGTAGCTGGAACATTCAAGGGCTGAATGCCTCAGCTTTTGGATGCAAAACAAATGATCCAGACTTTAAAAAGAGACTTGAAAACATTGATATTCAAATCCTCCTGGAGACATGGACCCGGGCAGAGGATGAATCTCTTGCACCCATGGGATACAGGGAATTCTCTGTATCTTCACAGAAAAACAAGAACGTTAAACAGGGTCGTCGTTCAGGAGGCATACTAATCTGGTACAAGGAGGAGCTTACAGAGCACATTAAAGCTATCAAACGAGGAGACAGCCACATCTGGATCAAAATAAACAGCTCCATCCTCACCTCTCAGTCTGACATGTACCTGTGTGCAGCATATATCCCCCCAACAGAGTCCCCTTACTACAAACCTGATATTTATGAGGTCCTACAAAGAGAAGCCAGCCACTTCCAGTCTCAGGGCAGAGTACTCATCTATGGAGACCTCAATGCGAGAACAGGCACAGAGAAGGACTATCTGACCTCTGAGGGAAACGCATACATACTTGGAGGAGAGAGCTACTACCAGGAACCAATGCAGACAGCAAGAAACAGCTATGACAAGACAGTAAACAAAAGCGGGAAAGCCCTGTTGAACCTGTGTCGGAGCCTTGGCCTATACATAATGAATGGGCGAACCAGGGGTGACTCTCTTGGGAGATTCACTATGAACTCACACGTAGGCAGCAGTGTGGTAGATTATGCTGTCACAGACACAGATCCCATAAACATCAATGCCCTCATAGTCACCCCTGAAACACACCTGTCAGACCACAGCCAAATCCTGCTGTACCTGAAATCCACCGACAAACCAACCACACAGCAGCCTCATCAGACCGGTCTCTACAAGCTGCCACCACCCCTCAAATGGCCTAAACAGTCTGCCACCGAATACACCAACATGACCAAAACTGCCAAAATCCAAGAACTGCTGACAAACTTTTATAACAACCCATATGAACCAAACCAACAAGGTGTCAGCCATGCAGTGAAGGACTTCAGTAACATCCTACATACCATGGCAGTACAAGCAGGCCTCAAGCAGACCAACTTCAAGAGATCCACAAATAAACAGTCCCAAAAATGGTTTGACAGTGAATGCAAGGCTCTACGTAATTCGCTAAGGGCAGCCTCTAACCAAAAACACAGAGACCCCAACAACCGAGACCTAAGGGAAACCCATGACCACCTACAGAGACAATACAAAGACACCCTCAGGCAGAAAAAACAGAGCCACATCTCCCACAAACTCCAACAGCTGGAGGACTCCCTCCAAGACAACTCATTCTGGGAGACCTGGAACCATATCGGTGCAAAGCCTAAAAAAAGCCCTCTTCATATCCAAAATGGCCACATCTGGCTCCACTACTTCAGGAACCTCTACAAAGACATCCCAGAAAATGCCCAAACCCTGGAGCAGAAACAAATAGCCGCAAAACTGAAGGACATGGAGGAGACAATCAAGGACTTTCAAAACCCTCTGGATACACCAATCACGGTGCAGGAAATAAGAGAAAGAACAAAGCTGATAAAATGTAAGAAGGCTAGCGGTACCGATGGCATCCTGCCAGAGATGATCAAATACAGCCCCCCGGACCTACATGAGGCACTCGCAAGACTATTCAACCTTATCCTGAGGGCGGGCTCCTTTCCTCAGGCCTGGAGTGAAGGCCTCATAACACCCATCTACAAGAATGGAGACAGATATGATCCAGCAAACTACAGAGGAATCTGTGTCAGCAGCACACTGGGGAAACTGTTTAACAGCATCATCAATAAGAGGATCCTCTCCTTCCTCACACAGCAGGACGTACTCAGCAAAAGCCAAGCCGGGTTCATGCCAAACCACCGCACAACCGACCACATCTACACACTGCACAGCCTCATCAAGACCCATGTCCACAACTCACGTGGCAAAATACACGCTTGCTTTGTTGATTTTAAGAAGGTGTTTGACTCAGTGTGGCACCCAGGCCTTTTCCTAAAACTCCTAGAGAGTGGAATAGGAGGAAAAACCTATGATGTCATCAAGAGTTCATATACTGGGAACCAATGCAGTGTGAAAGTAGATGGGAAGAGAAGTGCGTTCTTCAAGCAGGGTCGAGGAGTCAGGCAGGGCTGCAGTCTGAGCCCAACACTCTTTAACATATACATTAACCAACTGGCTGTAGCCCTGGAATCCTTCCCAGCTCCAGGCCTCCTCCTGCATGACCGTGAGGTGAAGTTCCTGCTGTATGCAGATGACCTTGTGCTGCTCTCCCCAACAGAGAAAGGACTACAGGACAGCCTGTCAGTATTGGAGACTTTCTGTACCACATGGGCACTGCCCATCAACCCAAAGAAGACAAAAGTGATGGTGTTCCAGAGGAAGAATGGAAATAAAACCCCTACCTCCTCATTTATATTAAATGGCTCCCCACTGGTGTCCACTAACAGCTACACCTACCTGGGGCTGGAGATCAACCAATCAGGAAGCTTTAAACCAGCAGTACAGGCCCTGAAAGACAAAGCCCGCAGAACATTTTATGCCATCAGAAGACAGCTTTACCACCTAAAACCACCAGTGAGAGTGTGGGCAAAGATATTCGACAGCATCATCACCCCAATCCTGCTCTATAGCAGTGAGGTATGGGGCCCGGTCACCTACCCTGACCAATCAAAATGGGACTCCAGCCCAACAGAAATCTTCCATCTAGAGTTCTGCAAGTATCTCCTCCAAGTCCATCGAAGCACTTCAAACTCAGCTTGCCGGGCAGAGCTAGGCAGGTTCCCACTATGGCTTACTATCCAGCAGAGGGCACTCTCATACTGGGCGCATATACAGAGCAGCAACCCCAGCACTTACCACCATAAAGCCTCACTGAGCCAGGGGGGCGAGGCCATACCACGCGCTCTCAAGCAAAGCATCAGCAGCCAGCCCAGCCAAGGCCACCAACACAGGCTGACAAAAGCCCAAATAAAACAGACTATAGAAAGCTGCAAGGAACGATACATAGAGGAATGGAGAAGTGACATAAAGAATTCCAAGAAACTCGCTGTCTATCAATCACTACAGAGGGAGTACACAATGGCTCCATATCTGGGGAGGCTACATCACCACAAAGACAGACAGGTCTTGAGTTTGTACCGTCTGAGTGCCCACAGCCTGGAGATAGAGACAGGGCGGCACAGACAGACATGGAAGCCCCGGGAGGAGAGACTGTGCAGACAATGCGACCAGGAGGTCTTGGAGGATGAGGCCCACTTCCTGCTACACTGCAGCAAATATGCACCTGTGAGGACCGCCCACTTCCAGAGACTCTCCGCCCACATCCAGGATTTTACCTCCACAGATGAGGAGCGGAAACTCTACATCCTACTGGGGGAGGAGGAAACAACCGTGCAAATAGCTGCCCGATATGTCACAGCCTGCCACCAACTGAGAGGAACATGATACCACATGGACTGTATTCCCCCCCAATACCCCCCTATGGACTGTATATCCCAGTCCCCCATGCTGCCCCTTACATCATCCACACACCTATGGACTATATACCCCAACTCCCTATATCCTTCCCTATTCCCACAACCCCCCCCCCCCCCCCGCCCATGTTAATGTTTTGTCTTGTTTTGCTTTGGCAATGCTAAATGTATTTGGTCCTGCCAATAAAGCTTTTTGGATTTGGATTTGGATTCAGTACACAGGGGGGGGGGGGGGGGGGGTGTGGGGAGAATCTGAGGGGTGGGGGGGTGATCAGGAGTACCCAGGGGGCAGTTTAGGGACAAAAAAAATATATAGCGTTGACAGATAGTGACAGGGAGTGATTGATGGGTGATTAGGGGGGTGATTGTGTGCAAACAGTGGTCTGGGGGCGGGGGGGGGGGGGTCTGAGGGGTGCTGTGGGCGATCAGGGGGCAGGGGGGGGGCAGATCAGTGTGTTTGGGTGCAGACTAGGGTGGCTGCAGCCTGCCCTGGTGGTCCCTCGGACACTGGGACCACCAGGGCAGGAGGCAGCCTGTATAATACACTTTGTAAACATTACAAAGCGTATTATATGCTTCCTATCCGGCGATCGTCGGGTTAACAACCCGCCGGCGCTTCCGATTGGCCGGCGGGTTGACGTCGCGGGTGGGCGGAGCCTATTGCCGGCGGATGCGCGCGCATCCCAGTGCGCGGTCCCCGGCAAAACAGTGCCCCAGGACCTGACGCCATTCTGCATTACGTGGTCCTGGGGCTGCCACTTTGCCGCCGCCAATATGAAGTAGGCAGTCGGCAAGTGGTTAAAGCCGTAAGATTAGTCATACTATGTCAGGGAAAAAAAAAAAACAGTGAATGTTATATAATAAATGAAGAGAACTCTGTTCCTGGTGGGGGCCATGTCTTTTGCCCACAGTTTAGGCTAACTCGTGATGTCATTTCTGCCCTGTACTTTTTTTCTTTTCTCCTCCAATCGCTGAGCCACCTGAGCCTTGCTTGTAAACACAAGTGAGCAGGGGATCAGGTTTCAGATAAGCAGCTGGCAGGGAAATAAAGGGAAGAGGAGGAATATATTGTAGATAAAAAGAATCCCTAGCATGCAACTGTTTGGCACTGACTACTAAAGGTCCAGTGCTCCTTAAGTATGTGATAACTCCAAAATATTAAAAGCGGAAAAAGTTTTGAAAGTTTTGAATGCAGGATTAGCATCTGTATCACTTAATACAATCAGACCAGTTGCTGTTGAAATTTGATTTTTATGGTGACACTCCTGCTTTAAAAAGTCATGTGGAAATGGATCTGGAGCCGACAATGGTTACAAGTGTTAATTCTTACGTGCACTCTTCTAAAAATACTACAGTACAGCTCAAATAAAATGAATACTCTCATGTACTAGTATGCATGTTAAAATGTGTAAATGTCAGACTGCATAATAACTCAGCTGGAAGTCACACTTGTGCCACAGGCAGGGCTGTGGAGTCTGAGCAATTTTGGGTGCCTGGAGTCGGGAAAAAATGCACCGACTCCTAATGAATTTAAACTGTAATTAAAATAGAAAATATGATAAAATGTTCCATTTCTCAGATAGTCATCATAAATAATTTATACATACAGTAATAGCTGTGCTTAGTCCACAAAAATGAAATAAACCAATCAAAAATTAGTTACTTGTGCTGCTTCAATAAAGCAGTCCCCGTATTTTTAAAGTCAGATATACACATCTGATTGTGACTGTACAGTATATATGATGTGTACACAGGAATCTCTTACATATACTAAATAACATCTATGCTGTAAGTATAAAGCCTGATGTGTAGCTGTGTCACTAATAGAGATGGTCAACGAGATGGAAATAATTCTGCGTTGATTCTGATTTATGTACGCACTCTCTTTGCTCATGAAATCAAATAATTTGATATGTTAAAATTTGGTTTGGTGACTACGATTTAAATGGTACCTGAGAAGGATGAAAAGAAAAAAGTTTTTATACATACCTGGGGCTTCTTCCAGCCCCCTTCAGGCTAAGCAGTCCCTCGCTGTCCACCTCCACCACCTGGATCTTCTGCTATGAGTCCTGTTAATTCATCCAGTCAGCGCAGTCCGGCCGCATGCCGCTTCCACAGCCAGGTACGTTCTGCACCTGCGCAACAGTGCTGCGCAGGTGTAGTATGCTCCCGGCAGCGGAGTGTGTGCATGCGCACTACGCCAGACTGGCTCAAGTACCTGGACTCATAGCAGAAGATCCAGGTGGCGGAGGAGGACAGCAAGGGACTGATTAGCCTGAAGGGGCTGGAGGAAGCCCCAGGTATGTATAAAGCTTTAATTTCATCTGTCTCAGGTTTACTTTGTTACACAGTAGTACTATACTCTACATATGCACTGTCCACAGAGCTGCAGGGAATCCACTAAGAACGTTGTGCACGTTGAACACAGAGGTGCTGTCTATCACCCATAAACCTGGTTCAGATTGTGCATGAAGAATGTGTAATAGAGGAAGAATCTCCTTATTCCCCTGCAGAGTACCTGCACATCACTCTTACATGTACCCACAGTTACATTGCCTAGGGCCTTATAGATGTTCTTCGGTCTGTACCTTTTACAAGTACTCTTACCAAGGACTAGTTTTAGTCTATGACTAAAGGGAATAAATATGGCAGTCTCCATATCCTTCTCACTGCAGTTGTCTTTTAAAATTCCTAAGCGTTGGCAGTTGAGCCGAATTTCATGTTACATACTGTCAATCAACAAGACTGTAACATGCAAATTAGAGGAGTCGGAGTCGAGGAGTCGGTGGAATCCTAAACTGAGCAGTCGGAGTCGGTGGATTTTTGAACTGACTCCACAGCCCTGGCCACAGGTACGCACCAAGCTTTCTTCTAACAGAAGAAGAGTTATTACACATAAAAGATCCCCATTTACACATCAGAGGTGTGTGTGTGTGTGTGTGTGTGTGTGTGTGTGTGGGGGGGGGGGGGGGGGGGGAATGCATCTACACATACAAGGCTGTGAAGCCCGGTGCACACCAGGCAGATCTGCCGGCCGCATCCGCCTCAGCATCCGCGTGGCTAATGTATCTCTATGGGCTGGTGCACACCGGTGGTTTGAGGTTTTTAGCAAACCGCAAACGTGCCTCTTGCTGCACGTTTGCGGTTTGCTTAAAACCTCAAACCGCCGGTGTGCACCAGCCCATAGAGAGATACATTAGCCACGCGGATGCTGAGGCGGATGCGGCCGGCGGATCGCATCAAGATCCGCCCAGTGTGCACTGGGACTAAACTCTGTCATCCGCACCCAAAATCGCTAGCGTTTTGTGGATCTGCTAGCGGTTTTGGTGTGCACTGGGCCTTAGGGGAGAACAAGTGAGCTTGTGGTGCACAATAAAGGCCCATTCACACTTGAGCGATTTTGGCAAAACGCTCAAATGCTAGCACTTTTGAAAGTGCTAGTGTAATTAAACCCTTTGGGCCAGTTCTTACTTCGGCGATTTGCGCTAATCACGAAACCCAAACGCGTTGCCTGCACCATTTTCAGGCGATTTTCCCGGCAATTTATTGTATTTTCATGTATTTCAGTGCTATAGAAGCGCTAAATGTGATCGCGGAAAAAAAAAAAAAAAAATTGCCATTGTGTTCAGCGATTTTTACGCTGAAAAATCACTCACGCAAAACTTACCGCCGGCGTTTTGCGCTTTCAAGTGTGAATGGGGCCTCAAGGACAAGCCTGTCAGACACATCTACAATCTATTGTCTGTTTTCTCTTGAGCATGCTTGCACAACTTCAAGCCAAATGCTAGACACATGGTGCTGGACCAATGACAAACACATGACAAAGCAAATTGAAAGATGTGAAACAGCAACAAATATAATGGACATAGTATTGATGCATGACAGACACTCAGACACAACAGGTTCTCTTTCACCAAATTAATTGAGAGCATTGTGTATACTGTATATAAGGTGCTAGACTGACAGAAGGCTAAAGCACTGTTTATATACAGTGCTGGTACAAAATCTGCCACCAGCCGCCACACAGATGTTCTTTTTCTGAACACACCATTGCACTTTTAGGAGCTCCAGAGCTCTAAGCAGAGCAGCCAATTGCTGCACTGCAAGTCACGTGATCAGCATAATCACATGAGCAGGAAGAGACAGACTCATGGCAACAGTCTCTGTTTTGGTTTAAAATATAACAGTTTGCTAAAACAAAAACAAATGAAAAAGCAACAAATCCTAAATTATCAATAGTTAATCTAATAATATAAATAATGACACTACTGTATTACTAATAACTTCCCCGTAACTTCCTTTAATTTGATGCATTACTACTGCAGAATTTAGTGATCATATAATTTAACCCAGAGACAGTACTACTATATTGTACACACATTTCCTGCATAACTATTGTGAATCCAAAAATGAATAAAAATGTGCACATCAGGTGGAAGCAGGGCCAACAGAGTGGTGCACGATGGCGGAGGCGAGACCGGTATAAGAACAGTGCCAAGCACAGGCAGATCACTAGCCAACGCGTCAATAAACATCGGGGGATACTGTACACATGCAAAGTTCTTGGCCAAAAGCCATCTGGCATGTGTAAAATACTCTACATTGCCGGAGACATCCTCAGTGCATTTTAATGCATTTCCAAGGACCCAATGGGTGTTTAGGGAACCTGCACGGTATATGCTCCTACCCAGGGCTGTATTTAAGGGGGTACCTAAAAAAACTTAGTTGGGGCTGCTTACAGCCCCTGTAGTCCTTCTAGTCCCTTGCCATCGATCATTCTGTTTCATTCAGCTGCTGTGTCCCTTTGAAAGCTAGCCAACTGGGCCAATCAAAGGCACGTGCACAGTTGCAATTTTTATGAACTGCACAAGCTTAGAATGTTCACGTCCACGGAAGCAGGATCAAGGAGCTGCATATGTAGCTTTCTGAGGGGACAGCTGCTGAATGGAACAGATCAGTACAATGGGGGACCAGTAGGACTACAGGGGGCTGGAAGTAGCACCTAGAAAATTAAACTGCCCACATTAATTTCACTTTAGGGCCCCTTTAAGTAAAACTTTTTGCACATCTCTTTAGTACTACACAACCAAATAAGCAACCCTCTGGAGTCTTATGCTGGGAATACACCATGAGATTTTTCTAGCAGATAGATGGTTCGAAAGATAATTTCCGAGAGGTCCGATAGATTTCTCATAGAAGTGAATGAAAAACGTTCGGAAAATCTATCGGAAAGTAAATCTGCTGAAAAATCTCATTGTGTATTCCCAGCATTAAGCTATGTATATACGGTAGACTAAACTTGGCCAAGGCAGCCGTTCAAGGCCAACTCAGCTAAGAATCGTGTGTGTATGTATAGACCCCCAGGGTTACTTAAAACGGACCTGAACTCAGAACTCCTCTCTGCTCTAAAAGATACACAACAGCATAATAACCTTTAAACAAAAACATTTCTTTGTTACAGTTGATAAAAATTCTAAAATAAATCTGCACTACTTCCCGATTCATGGAAGCAGACATGGTTTACAGCCAGTGCTTTCATATGAGCTTATCTGCCATCTCTGCCATGGCAGTCATGTGACACGGGGAGAAATCAAATTTCAACTTGTGATTAGACACAAAGGAGGGGGAATTGGGCAGGCTAAACCCTCTAAATACATACAGGGTGCATTTCCTTCTGTCCTGTGCAAGAGTTCAGAACCAGGGCTGTGGAGTCTGAGCAATTTTGGGTACCTGGAGTTGGAGGTTTCATAAAGTCCAACTCCAGGTACCCAAAATTGCGCAGACTCCTCGACTGACTCCACAGCCCCGTAAAGAACCCTTCAACTTCACCCAACAGAAGCCACTCCATCATGCACAGCACTGATGTCTCTCCTCCCATTACCATAAACAGTAAGCATCACTCTGCTACCGTATATACTGGTTACTGTGAACAACAGTCTGAGCTGTCCTTATGTCATATCAGAGCTGTGGAGTGGGAACAATTTGGTTTATAAACTAAGGAATCGGAGTTGGAGTCGGATGTTACTTTTTTGCACCGACTCCACAGCGCATATTTCACATAGGATACGGTGTTCATACATTACTCAAATTTGCTGCCTCTGTATCATGTTGATCGATTTTCAGCTGAATCAATGACCAACATGCTTAAAAAACCTCTCTCAAAAGGGCTCATTCAGGTGCACGCAGTGGCGGCTTTCGATATTCAATTCTGACAATCAAAAGGACCCCCGGCTAGTTTCCCTCTCAAGCACTTTCAATATATTTATTGCAAATTGAACTGGAGTGCAATGCAAAAAAAAAAAAAGACACTTTATTGCAAATGTATTTTATTTATTTATTTTTAAATGCAAAGAGATGCTGAACTGGGGGCATGCTTCTGCAATTGTCCCAGCTTCACTCCATGCAAAAACAGACCTAAAAGAGGTTTTCTCAAGTAACACTCCATGGAGATCACAAAACATACAACACACCACACTGGGCAGGTTTTCATTGTGCAATTCAAAGTCTCTGTTGGCAGCCTTGAGATTCCACCCAATTACATTTTGGGAGCAAGTCTAACAAGAGATAAAGGGCTATATTTAAGAGCTGAACAAAACCAGTCAGATGTTACCAAAACCAGTCTGATATGTTTACGGATTCAGCAGGGGAGGCTCAAGACAGGATTTGCATGTCTCTTGTTTTATCCAAATGTTCTCATTTTACCAATTAATTTATGATTGACTTCATTATCCAAATAGCATAGAATAATAACTACGGTAAAAAAAATATCAAATTTTAACTGTTACAAAACAAGCAACATTTATGCAACTAAAATCACACAGTTCTAGCATTGTACACTGCAGATTCTTGCATGTGTTTACATTCCTTTGATAGACAGACTGGAACAAAAAACAGTTATGAAATATGTGAATATGGATGCAAACCTAAAGTTTGCTGATTTACAGACTTTTTACTTAGGCTCATCCTTTCTAGTAAGCTTTCCAATTACTGTAGTAATTGTGCATAACACTACTAAATACAAAGGAGAAACCTATTATGTAGTTTGCTATATTTCTTCCTGTAGAAACTCATTACTGTCAGGAACCATAATAAAGAAACATGTATGGTAAAAACCTCTATTAGCTCACTTAAAACAACATTTCTTTAAGTGGATCTACATGCAATATTTGCAAGTGTTTCGAAAGAATGTACAAAGGGTCAGAATGTCTTGGTTGTACCACTACCTGGTCTCTTTTGAGAAAGATTCCTTACACTTCCTGTGGTTTTTCAGTAACAAGTAGTGAGGTAATCTATCCAATCAAAAGAAAAAAAAATGCATTTCTGGAACTTTGGGAATCAGCTAAAGGTTGGGTAAATCTACAAATTTTAGTTCATCCACTTGCTACCAAGAAACTAATGTAAAAAAGGAAAGAGCATTCCCTCACTCATGTTCAGCACCACCAAAATACCTTCAGCAGAATCCTAAACAAAGTCACCCTGGACCAATACTGTACAGTGAACTGGCATCTTTGAAAACAAGGAAGTTCCTATTGCTCAAGCATTGTTTCTAGAGCTATGAAGTATTACTGTGTGACAGGAATTGCTTGCAGAAACTAGCCCAAAACTGTAGATACCTTTTGTCCAAAAATGATGATCTGTGGTTGTTTCAGGTGATAGTTTACCCATCACTGCCTAGACACAGGCATTTTGGTGGCTAGTATGACCTCTATATAAATGCCTAGAAACTCCAGTGAAACCACTAGCAAGTGCCAAGTAGGCACCTGTTTTGAAAGTCAACAGATAACCAGTCCTGTGAAAGTACCAACTACAAGTGCTTCTAATGCGAATGTGCTTTTATGGTGCAAACACCCGCCATACGGCTGCAAACAACGGATCCGTCAGACCCTCCCGCTGGGTGGACGTTCAGCCGCCAGTAGCTCTGTTGGCAGACTGATAAGGCTGTTTCTGAACAATCCGCTGAGCGGATCAAAGCATGATTAGTTTGCCTTCAGCGCGTACACACGGGCTACTGTCAGCTGAACGTCCGCCCGGCGGGAGGGTCTGACGGATCAGTCGTTTGCAGCGGTATGGCAGGTGTACGCGCCTTTAGGGTTAAAAGTAATCAAGTTGAAAAACTTAACCCAGTCATTGCTATTTACATCCAGATAAGATGGCACCAGACAAGTTCTGCAAAGAATAAAAAGGGGATGGTCGACCAAGCAAGGTATACCCTGTATATAGCACAGTTAGCAGATCAGATGTCCTGATGACTAGGTGATCTTATCTGGATTCAGATCTGTTATGCCTTGTACACGTTAACCCCTATACATACATACATACATACACACACACACACACTAGATGACACATGGCCGAGGCTATTGTTAATGAGGTCTCTGCAGTGCACCCAGCGTGCTAAGCAGCCTACGACCTGTCAACTGGCAATCCGCCTGGTGGATTGCTTCAACCGACTGACAGTCGAGAGCATTATTCTCTCCAACTACCCTGCCAGCCATGTGACATGTCCAAGCCATACAGCTCCCCGCAAAGAAACTGAAAACATTGTTGGCCTGCAGGATATAGACATGTCTTTCAGCCTGAGCCCAGCCATGTTGACTTAGGGATTGGGTACCGATCGCTGATAGGCAGCATTCCTTGTACGTGTATACAATGCTTTAGACCAGGGGTAGGGAACTTTGGCTCTCCAGCTGTGATATAACTGCAAATCCCAGCATGCATTTGCCTTTATTAATCATGACTTTGGCTGTCAGACTCCTGCAATGCATTGTGGGACTTGTAGTTCCTTAACAGCTGGAGAGCCAAGGTTCCCTACCCTGCTTTAGACTGTTCTCAGGAGAGGCCAAGAACCTAGCGTGAACAGGTATCCCCGAGGTCACTAAATGATTCAGCATGCCGATTGGCGTCAGTGTTTACAGTTCTCCTTATCCGGCGTTAGTCTAGGGCACCCTGCAGGAAAGCTCATAAGGAAATTGCACTAAAGTGATTGGGTAAAGGTGGCCATACACTGGTCGATTTGCCATCAGATCGAGACCAACAGATAGATCCCTCTCTGATCGAATCTGATCAGAGAAGGACTGTATGGCTGCCTTTACTGCAAACAAATTGTGAATAGATTTCATCATGAAATCGATTCACCATCTGTGAAGCTGCCGCAGCCTCCCCCCCTCATATATTACCCGATCAGGCCGGTGCGAGTCCCCCAGTCTCCGCTGTCTTCTCCGCGCTCGGCTCCAGCTTCACTTCACGTCCGAGGAAGTTTAAACAGTAGAGGGTGCTCTGTTTAAACTTCCTTTCGGGACAGGAAGAAGTGAAGCCTGCTGGAATCCAGCAGAGAATAAGCAGCGGTGACAGCGGCGATACGCCCTGGCCGGATCAGGTAATGCATTGCCGGTAGCGTCAGTCGTCGGACATTCGAACACCGCTATCGACGCACTCCCGACCTGCCGGTGATCGAGCGAAATATTCCGACACAGACCAATGGGAACGATCGATTTCGGACGAAATCGATTGTTCAGTCAGCGTTTGCGCAACGATTTCACAGCAGATTCGATCACAGTGATCGAATCTGCTGTATATCGGCGGGAAAATCGTTAGGTGTATGGACCCCTTAAGACAGCACCCTCTCCAACTGCTAGGTTTCAGATATTTTATAGTAAAACTACAATCACACTATTTGGTCAATCACAATGCTTTGTGTTGTAAAGGGTGCTGTGATAGAAGAAATGTTCTCTATAAGGGTTCCTGCTGGATCCCCTTAACTAGACTAGCACCCATTAACCCACTTGCAGAAGCCCCTCTGTCATTCCTGATGCAGTTGTCCCTTATACAAAGGGTACTCACTTTCATAAACTTGAGTGCTTTTCTCCTCGCATCTGTACGTCTTTAAGCCCACATTTGTGTTCCACCATCCTAAGTACAACACTTAAAGAGGAACTTTAAAGGGAACCTGAAGTTAGGAAAATTACTTAAAATAAACACATGACGTAGCTGCAAATGAATATTACATACTAACCTCACTGTCAGTTCCTCTCAGAAGCTCACCATTTTCTTCTTACAGTGATCCCTTCCAGTTCTGACAATATTTTGTCAGAACTGAAATATACCAGTTGCTGTCAGCTATCAGCTGCTGTCAGTTACAACTGAATGTGCAAGGTAATGGCCATGTTTTCCTACGGCTCAAGTGGGTGATATTACAGTTTGACAGTGTGCTGACCAGGAAGCTCTTATGGGGTAATGGCCATTTTAAAAATGGAGGAAAGAGAATTCCATTAATCACAGTGGACAAACAGGACGCAGGAGAGGAGAAAAAGATTGAGAAATAGACTATACAGGAGGTAAGTATGACCTGTGTATGGTTATTTTGACTTTTTATTATCAGTTCAGGTTTTCTTTAACCAAGGATGGAACTTCATTCTGATCAATAGCTGATATCCCCTTTCCCACCAGAAATATTTACATTTTTCTCAAATAGATCATCAGGGAGGTTTGAATGGATGATATTGTGGTAAAACCCCTCCCACAGTGTGATGTCAAGACCAAGGTCCTGACAGCTTGCCGTTTGTAAACCATGTTGCATTGTGGGAAAGAACAGCTTTTTCCAGCTGCCAAGCAAGCAGCAACCCCTTCTGTACATAGAACTCTCAGTAACGAACATTCTGCACAGATCACCGGGCAGAACTAAAGAGGTCACCACCAAATACATTTCAGAACATAAATCAGGGAGAGGAAAGATTTAACAATGGGCAAACACTGACTAAATAATTTATAAATGAATATTGAAGAAAAAAAAAAAAGCAATTTTATTGTCATTTTCACTACAGTTCTATTTAAAGGATACCAGAGGTCAAAAGTTTTGGAGAAAGGGAGAGGGGGAATAGGGAAGCAGGCATATACTATCACCTGCCCTGATGCCCACCGCCGTTCTCTCTGCACCCCCATAGCTTACCTAACAGCCCCCTGAAAAGCCCCAGGATCCATTTCTGGTCAGCCTCTAGTAGGCAGGCACTGGCCAGGCTGCACGTCCCACAGCATGGCCAGGAGCGCTCTCTGCTGTATGTACTGATGTCATACGTATGCGTCGTGAGCCCCCGCCACGCTGTAGAATCTACAGACCGACCAGAAGTGGAAGCCAGGGGGGGTTTCGGGGGGCTGTTAGGTACGCTATGGAGGGCAAAGGTGGGCTTCAGGACAGTTGATAGAATATGCCTGGTCAACCCCCCCACCCCGTTTTTCCAAAACGTTCGACCTCTGGTATCCTTACATGCTTCTAAAGAAGTAAATCTTACCATTCTTTAGAAAAATGCACTTACAAGACAACTTATAGTGTGACCAATACAAAGGAGTTCTGTGGCCTGTACATGGAATTTTCCTAAAACATACAATGCCGCAAAAGCATGTAGTGTTTAAAGGGAACCTAAACTGAGAAGGATATGGATTTTTCCTTTTAAAATAATACCAGTTGCCTGAATCGCCTGCTGATCCTGTGTCTCTAATACTTTTAGCCACAGACCCTCAACAAGCATGCAGATCAGGTGCTCTGACTGAAGTCAGACTGGATAAGCTGCATGCTTGTTTCAGGGTGTGATTCAGCCACTATTGCAGCCACAGAGATCAGCTGGACTGCCAGGCAACATCCATATCACTCTCAGTTAAGGTTCCCTTTAAGTGGCCTTAAAGTGAACCAGAGACGAAGCACCCTCATGTATTATATCATATATATCAGTGGGGACATTAGAGAAAACACCTACCCTGCTCTGTTTCATTCTTCGCTGCTCAGCTTGCTTGCTATAATCCCTGATAAAATCCCCGACTGAGCATTAAGTCTGGCTTTGCTCAGGAATCATTATAGCTGAGTCTGTCTTTTCTGAGGTCTTTTCAAGCCCAAGCCTGCTCCTTCAGGCTCTGCTATAATGACTCAGCTATAATGATTCCTGAGCAAAGCCAGACTGAATGCTCAGTTTGGGATTTTATCGGGGCTGATAACAAGCAGGCTGAGCAGTGAAGAATGAAACAGAAAGCAGGGTAGGCGTTTTCTCTAATGTTCCCAATGATAAATATGGTAAAATACATAAGGGTGCTTCGTCTCTGGTTCACTTTAAAGGACATCTGACGTGAAAGGGATATGGAAGCTGCCATATTTATTTCCTTATGAGCAATACCAGTTGCCTGGCTGCCCTGCTGATCATCTGCCTCTAATACTTTTAGCATAGACTATGAACAAGCATGCAGCAGATCAGGCGTTTCTGACATTGTCGGATGACAAGATTAGCCCCATGCTTGTTTCTGGTGTGTGTCAGACACGACTGCAGGCAAATAGATAGGGCTGCCAAGGAACTGGTTTTGTTTAACCATATTCCTCTAACTTCAGTGGTCCTTTAAAAGGGAACCTAAACTGAGCGAATTTAAAATAAACAGAATACACCTTGAAATAAATATTACAGACTTCCCTCGCCATCAGTTCCTCTCAGAAGCTCACCATTTTGTTCTAACAATAATTCATTCCAGTTCTGACAAGATTTTGTCAGAACTGAAATACATCAGTTGCTGTCAGTTACATATCAGTTATATATCAGTTGCTGCCAGTTATAACTGAAAGGACAACTGATGAGCAAGGTAATGTCCATGTTTCCCTATGGCTCAAGTGGGCGATATTACAGTTTAATAGTGTGCTGACCTGGAAGCTGTTATGTTGTAATGGTCATTTTTAAAATGGAAGATTAAGAATTCCATTGATCACAGTGCACAAACAGGACGCTGGAGAGGAGAAAGAGGTCAAGGAGTAGACTACAGGCTAGGCAAGTATGACATGTGTGTGTTTATTTTAGCTTGCCATTTTCAGTTCAGGTTTTCTTTAAGCAGGTACACACGCTAGAGTGTTCTCAGTCAAGGCCACACCACAGCAACAGCCGCTGGGTGCAGTGGAAATGGGCCCTAGGGCCCTTTTCCACTAGCAATCGCTTGCGTTCACGCTGAACGCTAGCGATTGCTGAATCGCAATTACCGCCGATTCCCCGACGTTCGCGGCCGCGATTTTGCTATGCTATGCATAGCAAAATCGCGGAAAAAGTCGCTCCGCGGCGCGATCGCGATCAAGTAAAAAACGAATCGCGGTAGTGGAAATTACCTACCGCAATTCCTATGTTAAAAAGCAAACCGTAGCGATTGTAAAATTGCTAGCGGTTTGCGTTTTTGCGATTCAGCCAGCGCAAACGCGCTGGTGGAAAAGGGCCCTAAGGGTTTTGTTCACACTGCAAGTGATACCTGGCATTTGTGCTTTACAGCCCTAGTTACATGCTTTGACAATGTAAATTCCATTCTTAGGGAGTTCACATTACAAATGTGGTTCTGGCTGGCTTTAAGAAAACAACCTGTAAGCAATTTGGTGGTATTTTCTAGTCTCTTGAAAAAAGGAGCCCATGGAAAATCCCTGTCTGCACCAGTATCAGCTCTAGCAAGCTCCAGTCAGACAACCACTGTGAAGTGCCAGCCCACACCAAGCAACACCTGCTAAAGTGACAATCAGCTCTAGAATTATTTTCAGCCTTTGTGTCAGTGTATTTTTTTATGTCACCACCTCAGAGATCACTCCTTGAATATTGGAGTTCCAGTATAAACACTCAATGGGAAGCTTTGCACAGACTAATAAAAATAAAAGACAAGGAACTAGGTGTTTTTCTTTTACACCTTACAATTACAGTAAAGCTTGGAGACACTCAACACAAACATAGGCATTTACTTCTCAATCCTATATTCTATGCACCGAGATAGTAAGGTCACCTGTCCTGCCCAGAGACAGATAATGCTCTTCAAAACACCAAAAGTAAACAATTCGGTATGAGAGAACAATAGGCTAAACACCACCTCCAATAGCAGTGAGTCTAGCACACAAACATAAGCACAGTTTATCCTTGCACAGCCTTTGGAAAGACAGCATAGACTGAGGAAATGTGTTGTGCAGCCAGCCTGTGTGTGTGTGTGTACGGCTGTCACAATGGCTGGATTAGATGCTGCTGCATTTCTCCAATGCTCACAGGCTGGCTGTCTGGGAGAGGTAAGCAAAGCTACGTCAGGAGGGCAGCGATCACCCTGCAGCAGTGTTGTAGAGCTGTCAGTCATCGCTGGTGGTCACCCACGTCCTGCAGCGTCTTCCCTGCTTGTCACTGACCTTTCCAGCCCACTGCCCCAAGACGAGCAGGCCTCTGCGAGCCAGCAGTGCTGTCCAGCAGGTTACCCTACTTCCTGATCGCAACCTGACAAGCCAGCCCACTGCTCACCTCTTTTAACGGCTTCATCATACGTGAGGAAACCAATCCGGGACTCCTTGGCCCCCATGATGATGGCCCGTATCAGGAATAAGGGAGCAACCTTCTCACTCCATGTCCGGTAGGTTGCCTGTCCCAAGGGGAGAGGGTTCCCGCCCCACTTATGCCAAGACTGCCGTGCTACTGTACTCCGCTCCACACACCATCACCTGCTGCCTCACATCCAGCAACATCAGGAGCCCCGCCCTCTCCTGCTCTCTAGCCGTCGCTTCCTCTAACGGAAGCCCCGCCCACCACGGAGCCGGTCACATGACCCACACACCACTGCATCACTCGGCCCCGCCCTGCATCGTCTCTTCCACTTGATTTGTTACATTGCTGCTATTTTTCTGCTAGTGAGGAGCCGCACTTTGCAGTGTATCAGCTGCCCGCTTTGCTCTCGTCGCTAGCACGCTGACAGCACCAAAAGCGACGGTAAACACGGAGTTGTTCATGTGATGTGCGACCGGACTTTAGTCAGACATCTTTCAACCGGGCAAGCCTACATCTCTATCACTGACTGAAAGCACTTTAGTTGCGAGTGTTTACGGTGTCCTTAATAGGCCAAAGTTTTTCGAGTATTGCTAACATGCTACAGTATGTTTGAGAACTCAGCGGCTAAAAAGGATTACCATACACTGGTCGATAGGGCCAAAAGATCCCTCTCATCATAATCTTATCAGAGAGGGATCTATGTGATTGGTTCTCTCACCATATTGCACATAGAGTTGCATGAGATTAAAGAAAAAAAGTATCTAATCATGATGCAGTGCAGCGCTATGGGCCATCAATCGATATCTTTCATCCAATACGATTGCCCAATTTGATTTTGCCTTAAAGTAGATTACAGCTGGCATGGGGCACGATTTCTAGAGCATTTGATCAAATGATGGAATACAAAGGACAGACCTGATGGGAGACTGAGTCTCAGAAGTATCTACTCCCCCTAGTAGTCTCCCATCAGGTCCATCCTTTGTATATACGACTGCTTTTTCATAGATTTGAAAGAATGTATTTCGATTGGCTGAAACCGAACTTTGGTTGTAAGTATAAATACTAGATAGTAAGGACATGTTAGGGTAGTGACAGGCTTGACAAAGGAACAGCTGCTCCAAAATGTCACAGCTGCTCCAAATGTCACATAATTACTATTTGGTGTCAGCCATACTTTATTTCCACTTATACCTTCATCATGCCTCCAGTCACACCTGATCACATCTCTCCAGTCATACCTTCACCACACATCCATTTACACCTAATCACACCTTCAGTCATGCTTTGATCGCACCTCTAGTCACGCCTGATCTAACCCCCAGTTTTACTTTCACCATGCCTCCAGTCTCGCTTTCATCACATCTCTAGCCCCGCTTTAATCACTCCTTCAGTCATGCCTTCATCACACCTCCAGTAACAACTGATATATTCTCCAGTCATACCTTTATCATACCTGCTCCAGTCAAGCTTACATCCAACCTCTAGTCATGCCTTCATCACACCTCCAGTCACACCTGAGCACAAGTCATGCCTTCATCACACCTCCAGTCACACTTGATCACATGTCATGCCTTCATCACACCTTCAGTCATGCCTTCATCACACCTCCAGTCATGCTTTCATCATATCTCCAGTCATGCTTTCATCATATCTCCAGTCATGCCTTCATTACACCTCCAGTCATGCCTTCATCACACCTCCAGTCATACCTGATCACAAGTCATTCCTTTATCACACCTCCAGTCATGCCTTCGTCACACCTCCAGTCATGCTTTCATTACACCTCCAGTCATGCTTTCATCATATCTCCATTCATGCCTGATCACAAGTCATGCCTTCATCACACCTCCAGTCATGTGTAAGGATCGGTGTCAGCACGCAGAGAGAATCTGATTATTGGTGATATGCAGTATCGCCAATAATACAGACGTCACCCGATCATTGATGATCTGCAGAATCACCAATAATACAAGTGCGACTAACCTCTGGACACCTAACACAGTAGATAAACGATAACAACAGTAATGATAGTACAAGATCGTGGAAATATCCACCACACGGCGATTCCTCAGAGGTGTGGTTACCTCTGAATGGGAACCCCGTGTGTGAGATCCTCAGTCCAGGCAAAGAGAGGAATCTTGGCCTCTGGCAGTAATGGTCTGCTAGGGCAGGCGTCTCGGACAGGCAAGCCTCAGAGATAGCCCTACAGTGGGAGACGTTCCACTGAAGGGAGAAAGGTCAGGCGGCAAAAGGTTCGGCAACAGAGAAGGTGGCAACAGTACAGAAACAGAAACCTGATTCAGAGTCGTTTAAACAGGCAGGGTCGGCAACTTGAATCAGATAGGCAGAAGTACAAGAGCGATAAGAGTAAAGAGAAGTCAGAGCAAGCCAAGGTCAAAACACAGATAAATATACAAGATACAATCCTAATCTAAGGTGTGACGTCCTTGGTGACAACACCTGGGAAACTGAGCTAAGGTCTGAGTGCTAACACTATGTGTATCACGACAGCAGACAGTGAGCAAATGACATCTGTGGGCTTAAATGCAGAAGCCTTGTTCCACCAGCCCGCCCAAGGGGCTGGAATTGAAGTCAGCATGTGATTGGCTGGCTGAGGTCAGCTGACCCTTCTTCTCAACTGATAAATGGCCTGCCGCCTCGCACGCGTGCGCATGACCCTCTGCCTCTGAACATCAGAGAGGCCAGGTCATCGCACGCCCGCGCACCGAAGTCCGCTGGCTGGGTAGCGGGACCCGCCTCCATGCTGTCAGCCGCAGCGGTGACTGCCTTGCTCTGCGCCGGCGGCTCCGTATGGGATTCGGAAACCGCTGGCTGGGAAGCGGAGGCCGCCGTCATGCTGCCCTGCGCAGCGGCGGCGGCTCCGCTATTCCTCACATCATGCCTTCATTAAACCACCAGTCATGCTTTCATCATATCTCCAGTCATGCTTTCATCATATCTCCAGTCATGCTTTCATCATATCTCCAGTCATGCCTTCATTACACCTCCAGTCATGCCTTCATTAAACCACCAGTCATGCTTTCATCATATCTCCAGTCATGCCTTTATTACACCTCCAGTCATGCCTTCATCACACCTCCAGTCATGCCTGATCACAAATCATGCCTTTATCACACCCCCAGTCATGCTTTCATCACACCTCCAGTCATGCTTTCATCATATCACAAGTCATGCCTTCATCACACCTCCAGTCATGCCTTCATTACACCTCCAGTCATGCCTTCATCACACCTCTAGTCATGCTTTCATCACACCTCCAGTCATGCCTTCATTAAACCTCCAGTCATGCTTTCATCATATCTCCAGTCATGCCTGATCACAAGTCATGCCTTCATTACCCCTCCAGTCATGCCTTCATTACCCCTGCAGTCATGCCTTCATTATACCTCCAGTCATGCCTTCATTACACCTCCAGTCATGCCTTCATTACACCTCCAGTCATGCCTTCATCACCCCTCCAGTCACGCTTTCATTACCCCTGCAGTCATGCCTTCATTGCCCCTCCAGTCATGCCTTCATTACCCCTGCAGTCATGCCTTCATTACATCTCGAGTCATACCTTCATCACACCTCCAATCTTGCTTTCATCACACATTAAGTCATGCTTTCATCACACCTCTAGTAAAACGTGATCACTTCTTCAGTCATACTTTCATCACACTTGATCACATCTAGAGTTGAGTCTTCATCACGCCTCCAATGACATCTGATAGCACCTCTAATTACGGCTTCTATCACTGCCAGTCATGTTTTCATCACACCTCCTATCACACTTAATCACATCTCCAGTCACACCTGATCACTTTTACAGTCCCATCTTCATCACACATCGAGACCTGTCTTCATCACATTTGAGCTATCACTGCCATTTAGTTATTATTGCACTAGCACCTTTAAAAGCGATAGTTTAATAAAAGTGATTTGTAAAAAAATAGCGATATCGATCATCGGTGATATGCAGTTATTGCTCAAGTGTGAATGGGCCCTCAAATAGGAGAGATGAAGAGAGAAGTAGTGCAGTGCCAGCCACCATATGTTGCATTCCAGAGCTGGCACAGTGCTTGTCTGCTGCTTAAAGAGAACCCGAGGTGGGGTTCTGACAATGCTATCCCCATACAGAGGCTGGGTCTGCTTATATTGCCCAGCCTCTGTTGCTATCCAGATCCCCCCCTAAGTTCCCCCTGTGCTCTGCTATCCCCCATAAATCACAGCCGCGCTGCCGACACGCAGTGTGTCACAGCGGGCTGTGTTTACATCTGTACTGGCAGTCTGCGTGCTCCCCCTGCCTCCTGCATAGCTCTGGTCCCCGCCCGCATCCCTTCCCTCGCCGCTGATTGGAGGGAAGGGACACGGGCGGGGACCGGAGCTGTGCAGGAGGCGGGGGAGCACACAGACTGACAGTACAGATGTAAACACAGCCCGCACAGCGCGGCTGTGAATTATGGGGGATAGCAGAGCGCAGGGGGAACTCGGATCTGGATAGCAACAGAGGCTGGGCAATATAAGCAGACCCAGCCTCTGTATGCGGATAGCATTGTCAGAACCCCACTGTGGGTTCTCTTTAAAGAAAACCTGTGACTAAAAAAAGTTCCCCCGGGGGGTACTCACCCCGGTTGGGAAAGCCACCGGATCCTATCGAGGCTTCCCCCATCCTCCTGTGTCCCACGGTGGTCTCGCTGTGCTCCTCCAAACAGCATGGATGTAAATATTTACCTTCTCGGGTCCAGCGCAGGCGCAGTATCGTCTCTCCGCTCAGAGATAGGCGTAAATAGCTGATTGCTGTCAGTCCACTCTACTGCGCAGGAGAAAGTCTCCTGTGCCTGGGTAGTAGAGCGGACCCGACGGAGATCGGCTATTTACGCCCCCGCTGGAGCCAGGGAAGGTAAATATATCAAGCCTTGTCAGGCTTGTCGAGCCAGGATTGCAGGAGGCTTCGGGGGAGCCAGCGCTTGATTGCCTGCAGCTACAGGGGAGGAGGAAGCCTCATTGGGACCCTAAGGCTTCCCCCTCCGGAGGTGTGTACCCCCCAAGGGAACCATTTTTTGTTACAGAGTCTCTTTAAAGTAAATGGGATGGGGGGAAGGAGATTTTTACTTACCTGGGGCTTCTTACAGCCCCTTGTAGTCTTTATCCCTTTCGGGACCAAGAACATTAGAGTTACGTCCTCTGTGTGGCTGCCTGGTGATGACAGGGTTTAACTCTAACATCCTTGAAGCCCCGCCATGATCGTGCGCACCCGAGAGGGGAGATTAAGCTGTCATATGACAGCTGACATCTCCCCTCACTGATGAGGAGCCATGGCAATTGACTCCTGATTACGTGATCATTACGACTGCTGCTGCCGATCGTAATGATCACTGAAGAGGAAGAAGAGGATCCACTCACCTTCCTGACGCTCCCCCAGGGATTGTTGCTCCCCGTCCGGCGTCCATCCTCGCACTTGATGACGACAGAGCAAGGTCGCATGTCAGGGAGAGAGGAGGCAGCGAGAGCCATGGTTCTTAATCATGCTTCTGTTGTTGGGAGCATTCTGCACGAGCAGTCACAAGTCTTTATGAACTGCGCATGCTCAGAATGCTTCTGGATATAAGAGCGTGATAGAGGAGGCACGTGGACAGGGCAGGCGCCATAATGCGTAACCCAGAAGGGTCGCAGACTTGAAAGGGAACCTGACATGGCCCCAGTGTATTTATTTATACTTACCTGGGGCTTCCTCCAGCCCCATGAAATCCGTGGCCTTCCTCACGGTTCTCTCTGGCCCCTTTGTTCACTAGATATCCTAGTCATTAATCCTGCTGGCTGCACTCTCCTGCGCATGCGTGGCTTGGCCTGGCTCACACCCCATCACGCTCTTGTGCCTGGGAGCATTCTGCGCCTATGCAGAACGCTCCCAGGCACGGGAGTGCATGCGCAGAGGCCCACAACTGACCGCATCACCGACAATGATATCTAGTGTACGGAGGGGCCAGAGAGGACGGCGAGGGAGGCCACGGACCTCATGGGGCTGGAGGAAGCCCCAGGTAAGTATAAATAAGGCACAGTGTACCATCTCAGGTATACTTTCATTAGGGTGCTAGGATCATCCACCAGGCAACCTAGGCAGGTGCTTGGCGCTTGGCAGGTGTCAAGGGGCCCACCTGCGACCTTCTTTGACCTCTTTCCACATCAGCTTATCAAAAGGATCACAAGGGGGCCCCAAATCTACTACCTTGCCTAGGACCTTCTTCCATCTCTGGTGACCACTGAATAACAGAGAGGACCTAGAAGACACACAGGGACATCAAAGACCTCATGGGGCTGGAGGAAGCCCCAGGTAAGTATAAATAAGGCACAGTGTACCATCTCAGGTATACTTTCATTAGGGTGCTAGGATCATCCACCAGGCAACCTAGGCAGGTGCTTGGGGCCTAGCAGGTGTCAAGGGGCCCACCTGCGACCTTCTTTGACCTCTTTCCACATCAGCTTATCAAAAGGGGGCCCCAAATCTAATACCTTGCCTAGGACCTTCTTCCATCTCTGGTGACCACTGAATAACAGAGAGGACCTAGAAGACACAGAAGGACCTCAAAGACTACAGGGGACTAACAGAAGCCCCTGGTTAATAAAAGTCAACTTTCTCCCCTGGGTCATGTGTACGTTAATGAAGTGCTCAGCTGCTGCTGCTGCTGCTGCATTGGGTAAAGGGGGGGGGGGGGGGGCAGTCTTAGTGTAACTCTGGCACTCTTTCACTTTGGAATTTACAGAGGAGGTCCACTTAAAGAAATCATGGCAGGGACCCTTGAGTCCTTTATGATCTCCAGTTTAAAAAAAAATAAATTGTGTTTATAGGGCATTCCTCAAGCCAAATACGTTTTTGTTTTGTTTTAATACCCTAATTTCCTATAAACTAAACAAGCCACACCCACAGCTTCTCCAGAGTGCCTTGGCGCTTGCAAGGGATTGTGGGATTTCAGTCTGGGCAGGTGAAGAAGGTGTTACTAGCTATAGATTTCAGAGGCAGAGTTTTCAAAATCTGAGAGCTGCAGTGCAGATACAGTTCAGTTGCCTGTGTAATGGAGGAGATAAGAGTGGAGTTTTCACAGAATATGCAGATTAGCATGCCTAGATACAGATAAGCTTGCCTGTGTGTGTAATTGTGTAATAGTGACAAGCAGAAAACATATCTGCTCCCATTGTATCACAGGAAAAAATATTAATATACTGTTAAAGCTGTTGGAAGATAGATTTGCTGTGTAAACTATCTAAACTTTAGATAAGATATATAGACAAGTCACTTGTTATATTTAGTTTTTCATCTCGGATCCGCCAAAAGCCGCATACCATACTGCAAAGCATTCTGGGGCCCTCCCCTCGGCTGCTAATGAGAAGTTACAGGGTCAAGTTACAATAGCATGTAACTCAGTCCAGCGCACAGCACTGATAAATCTCCGGGCAGAGTACACTGCAGGAGTCCGCTATTGTTCCTAGCCACATGGCTAATTAATATTCACTGCACAGTACTGTTATTCAGTAAGAGCTTTTCTGTGAGTGGAATCATCAGGAAGCAGGCAGGACATGACACATTTGGCTTTATAGGAGACAGACAAACATGGAACCTGCCATGAGCTGTCAGGAGCATCATTCTCTGCAAATACTATATAAAGATTCTGTGAAATCCAAACGTGGACAGTGAAATGCATATGTAATGTAAGTACAGCCAATCTTTAGCTACTGATATATGTGTTTATTTTTTCTGAGACCTTATACCTAACAGCTCCTCTTTAATACAACCACCTGGCTTTTAATGAAACTTTTCACAGAGTTTTCATTTATGCAGCTGTGCAAAGTGCTTGCCTGCTGTTTTGTAGGGATTTGTGGGCGTCTGTCAAAATTTGCCAAAAACCTGTCAGATGTACTACAGTGTTTATCGGGCACCTAGAATTTCGATTTCATTGCATACTTTTTTCTTTTTTTACATATTCTTTATTAATTTTTCAAATATAATACATTTAAAAATAGACAGTAGCTCAATATACAAAACATTAAATTGTTTCCCGGACATCCAGATCAAATCTCAATTTCCTCGAACATTTATTTATTCACCTCAACCACTTTCTTCCCATTTTATCTCCCCATCTTCTCCACTGTGCCTCTCTTCTTCTTGCTGGGGGCTGCATACTTTTTTCAACAGCAAGAATATAGGACCATTGCTTGTGAACATGATCTCTCCCAAATACTTGGCAACAATTTCATAAACACTTCACAGGAATTTTCAGAACACTGCCATTCGAGACTATTGAGCGGTTGATGTTCTTATGATGTTTTTGGAATTTTGCTTTAAAGGGATACTGTAGGGGGGTCGGGGGAAAATGAATTGAACTTACCCAGGGCTTCTAATGGTCCCCCGCAGGCATCCTGTGCCCACGCAGCCACTCACCGATGCTTCGGCCCCGCCTCCGGTTCACTTCTGCAATTTCAGACTTTAAAGTCTGAAAACCACTGCGCCTGCGTTGCCGTGTCCTCGCTTCCCCTGATGTCACCAGGAGCGCACGGTGCAGGCACAGACCATACTGGGCCTGCGCAGTGCACTCCTGGTGCCATCAGCAGGAGCGAGGACACGGCAACGCAAGCGCAGTGGTTTTCAGACTTTAAAGTCTGAAATTGCAGAAGTGAACCAGAGGCGGGGCCGGAGCATCGGTGAGTGGCTGCGCGGGCACAGGATGACTGTGGGGGACCATTAGAAGCCCCAGGTAAGTTCAACTCATTTTCCCCTGACCCCCCCCCCTACAGTGTCCCTTTAACTGCATAGTTATCAAGCACAGAGCAGCTGTCAAACCAGGGCTGTGGAGTCACTAGCGCTTAGAAATCGCTCCTAGTAGGTTTCTGGCGTGAAGCTATGTATAAATTTTGTCAATCAAAATTATTGTTTGTGGTGTCTGTTTCAAGTTGCAGTGCTAAAGTCTAAATTTTCCCTCTGTTCATAATGATTAGCTACACAATTCTAAGTTCTATACACACGCTGTTGCTTTAATTTAAAAAAAGGTGGGGGAGGGGGGAGTCTGCAGGTTTATCAGTCACTGAGCTGTGCAGGACTGGCTAAGTCCTGACTAAGTCATGAACTGCATGCAACACAGAAAACTCCTGTGATTTGGTTGCTGTGTGAGTTTCCAATTAAAAATCTTTAATTCCTCCCTTATGAAAAACTTTGGCAAAGTAGACATCCATTCTCGACCCAGTTATGCACCTTTTTTTATTCACCTCAGGTTGTGCAAATAATTAAAACACTGACACTTAGGGTGGGAGGGGTGTGGCTTGTCTATGGTGCAATAGGACGCTGAGTCTCAGAGCTCCCGCCAAGAAATAGCCTTTTTCCTTAGAAAAGCAATTACCGTATTAGCGGCAGAATTTAGAAGCAGGAGAAGTCCGGCAGAAAGTTTTTTGTCACCACTTACATCCAGCAGTTCCTTCAACTTCTGACCTGTGCAACAGCCATGTAAGAGGAGCAAGCCAATATGGTGCTGGGACCGAGCGGCAAGGAGAAGGAGAGGGGAACTGCAGACAAAACAGCTCCAAGCAAATCCCCTGGGCCCAATAACGGTTAACCCAGGTCAGTGCTCCCCTACCCATTCAGAAAGTGTTGATTCCTATATTTCAATGTAGATTTAAAAGACTACATCTGCTCACTACCTAAGATGCGTGAGCTGGACTGAAGGCACATACAGATGTGAGCTAGTGGATGTGAAACAGAACATATGATATATAGGGTTGAGGGTACTGAAAAAGGCCTTGAAAAGCTCAAACAAACACAGGCAGAGCAGCAGTGCATGATAGAACAGTTAGCACCAATCCAGAAAATATTCTTAAAGCATGACGTTCAAGATAACCACCGCAGGTGCAACAATGTCCAGGTCAGGAATTCCGGAGGCTGCTAAAGCTGCAGATCTCATGCCCACATTGACAGGCGTCTTTAACATGCTGCTGGGAAACTCCAGAGACAACCCTAATGAAATTGACATCCACCACACACTGGCCCCTATCAGCATGGATCCGGAGCGGCCAAGAGATGTACTATGCAGACTACACAACAGGTTTTACACTAAGTGGGTCCACAGCACAAATCCTGACGCAAAATCAAAAGGTTCATTAATTGGGGTGCATAAATCCCTCCCTCTTACTGGCACAGAGTTCTTAGCTGATCCCCAGGGCAGGTACGTTTTCTTAAAAACCAGGGGATGCCTTTACACCTTTGCCTCCATGTATCTACCTAATCAGAACCAAGGTCAATTACTTCTTAGACCCTTGAACAAACTGTAGGCTAAATCCAGCTTGGGATTCTTCCACAGGCTACTCCATTATTCCTTACGTATTGAGAGTTGAAATTAAACAAAACTTTATAGATACGAGACTGGTTGACAGCTGGAGGGCTCTAAAGCTAAAAACTAGAGACTTCACCTTTTATTCCTCCCACCACAATTATTTCAGTAGAAATGACTATATTTTAGTGTCCCACAGTCTCCTGGATGGGACCCTCACAGTAAACATTGGCCCTAAACTGTGGGCAGACCACTCCCCAGTCCTCTGTAGCCCGAAACTGTGAGAGGAGTTTCCTTATTCTTTCTCTTGGATATTGAACAATAACCTCCTAAAATACCCATCCTGCTCTAATGAGATTAAGCAAGCAATCACAGAGTTTGTGATCAATCACTCTAATGATGAGTCAGCGGCAACTACAAAAATGGGAGGCCCTAAAGTACACCCTAAGGAGGATCTTTATCTCCCATGGGTCCAGACTTAAGAAAGCATGGAACACCAAAATAGTGGAGTTTCTTCAGCAGGTTGTGGATTAAAAAAAGATAACCCAACTCAAACTCGGGTCCAATACAGACAATATTAGGAAGCTTTCTAACAGCAGACAACTCTCCCTGTTATATCAACAATCCCTTGAAGAGAGGGAAAAGTTCAATGGTTTGTAATACAAGAAGGGGGATAATTGCGACACTTATACTTGTGCATTATTTCAACCATCACCAAGGCTCCTCATTTGTCCCACCAGTTTCAGTGGGTGACAGCCAAATCAGCTATAAATCCTCTGAAATAGCAGCCACCTTTTCACGAATACTACCATAAATTGTACAACATTAGAGGCAGATATCATGACTTAGACCCTGGCACCTTTTATGAAAAAGTCTTCCAGTACATCAGTTGCACCAAACTGGGTACAATTGACCCCTGGAAGGTGAAGGCATTGGACGAGAAGTTTACTGAGGCAGAGATGTTAGTTGGCATAGAATCCCTGAATTTAAACAAATGCCAAATGTTAACCGGGTCTCTGTACCACCTAACAACAGTTTGTAGTTTCTTTCCTGGGCTTGGACAGAGGTTTCATCTTGTGTGACAAGTCCCTATGCCATCTATCAATGATTTTCTGAAATATGGGGCCATTAACAATGTCCAATAATTGGGGTGTAAATTTAGGCTAAAATACACGATTGAGCTGTCTGTGAGGAACAAAGTGACTCACATTTAGTTGGGTCCTGAATAACAGACTTTTAGGGCTTAAAGTGAACCTCCGGACTAAAAATCGACTCAGCAGCACTGAAAAGGCCTAGTGTTTCTTTAACAGTTTAACAGCATCAGAACTTTGTTTCTCTTATCCAAGCCTCATTTTTAGCTGCACAGAAGAAAACTGCCCGTGCTTTTTTCCCCTGATGCTGTGCAAAGCATGATGGGATTTCTGATGTTGTTGCTCTCGTTCTGCTGTTTTGGTGCAAAATTATTATTTTTTTGACATTTTGAATTTGACATTTGAAGCCTAGCGTGTGCAGCTGAGAGGGGTTATCAGGACACAGGACAGTTGGAACTGTGTCTCCTGCTCCTTGTCACCTCCTTTCAACCAAAAAGATGGCTGCCCCCATGACAAAGATGGCAGCCCCCATGAATCACAAACATTTGCCTGTTCTTTTAAAACAGGGTGGGTAAAAAATTATATTATCCATCTATTCTAATTAACATAACTAATGTAACTTAATGGCAGTATGTTTGTTTAGGCTAAAGTTCCCCTTTAAGGGAGTTGTCATAGAAACCAATTGGATGTCGTCTCAGAGTCATGGGCGCTCCACTGTGCAGGGGGGGGGGGGAGGGAAGAGGGATCTGTTGTGCACAAAATGTAAGATCTAAAGCTATGCCTCTCCTACCCAGGAAAGCTCTGCTGTGTAGTACAACCCCAAATTCTACGTTGTCTAAGATTGGTGATAGCAGACCTGGGATAGACGACAAGTGGAATATATGCCTGGTTTTGACCCATGTATGTAGGACTACTGCTGTCCAGAATGTCAACAACTCTTGCATGGGCCTTTCATACTTATGCATCCACAGGATAGCCCATGGGTCTAAAGGTGAGTTCTCTGCTTCTAGGCCAAACAATTGTGTTTGGGCTGTGTTCTTGAACATATCAACTACTAGTGTGAGTTGGGAAGCCAGGTGATACTTTTGTGCCCATCCCAATTTGGCATAGAGTTTCCTTGAGGAAGCACCAATGGATTGTTTTGAACTTCTCTGCCTCAATGGACAAACACACACATGGATATCTTCTTATGCTGCGCTTGGTGCATGATCATGACCATCTTAATGGCATCTTTTACTTACCTACCATGGATCAGCGTAATTTTCACATTTTAGCACTCCTCCCTTTCATTTGCTAATAACTTTATCAATACTTATCACAACAAGATGATCTATATATCTTGTTTTTTTTGCCACCAATTAGGCTTTCTTTGGGTGGTACATTTTGCTAAGAATTATTTTAATCCTAGGCCATTTTAATGGGAATAATAAGAAAACATTGAAAAAAATAATTATTTCTCAGGCTTCAGCCATCGAGTTTTAAAATAAAATGTGCTACTGTGGATAAAAGCCACACATTTTATTTGCCAGTTTGTCCCGGTTATTACAACATTTAAATTATGTCCCTAGTTTAATGTATGGCAATTTTATTTGGAAATAAAAGTGTATTTTTTCAGTTTTGCATCCTTCACTAATTACAAGCTCTTACTTACAAAAATAACAGTAATATACTCTTATGACATACATATTACAAAAAGTCTGTAAGGTAATTATTACTTTTTTTAAATGTAATTCTTTTAAATTATGAATAAAAATATTTTATTTTGGTAACTATGGAAGAGTGGTGGAGGTAAGGGATTAATTTTAATGGGAGATGCATGTATTTGTATGTAATGCAATGTGTTAGAGTGCAATTTACTATTCGGTCACTTGATGTCCCCCCTCAGTTTATTTCTAATGTGTAGTGTTTACTACACACAAGCATTACAGGAAGTAACGCGTGTATGTTTTTACTTTAATTTTGTCAATGACCACACAGCATCTGATTGATGCCAGCAATTATTGATCACAGGCATTTAGATCAGTAAATGGGAACTGTGTTCCCATTCACTGATATGTCTACAAATGGCCAGCGACGAGAATGTGCACAGGAGTGTGCGAAACGACGCAGTGAAGTATGTATATCTAAGCCTCTGGAAAGGGAACACTCCTCCCGCGGGGCATAAATATACTGCAGGATTTTCAATAAGTAGTTAAAAATGAATTATTTGACATCCACTAACCAAGGAACTGATTCCCAAACATGTTTTTTTCCGTATCATGGGAAAGTACATGCCTTTGAAACTGCTTAAATATAATGTGAAGGCAGATCACTAGATAATTACATTTTTCTTAGGGTAATCGTTAATGAATTAATTTAAAATGTCATATTATTTTTGTTACCAGACAGCACGTCTAGAATATAACAATAGTTCAGGAGATGAAAACACTTAGTTAAAGAAAAAGAAGGAAATGCTCCACTAAACACCCGGTTTTATACACCTCCTAAAATGGAGAATTTTTTTTTCCTAAGAGAAGCAATGAAAGCAGGTTTGTGTTCAACTTATCCCTTTACAAAGGACAATGACATAGTAATTATCTGCTGTCATGCTGAAATGTGCTACATTGTATTTGGAGATAACATTTATAAAAGACTGTAGTGGATGCTGTGAGATATCTCATGCATTACCTTTGTGCCAGGACCAATGTTCAGTATTTAAAAACAAGGCTTTTTCCTAAGTTACAGGACAAAATAACATCTTTCCCTGAATGCTCCAAGTAAACAGATGTAAGGGTGAAGGAGAGGAACGCTGCCAGTTGGGCAGTCTGCTGCATGCCTTTGTGTGGAAGACACAATATAGTATTTGCACAGTAAGATCTTTAAATTGACTCTGCAAATCAATTTTAGTAATATGCCAAAGGGTAATAAATGAGCAGTGTGGTTTTCATACAGCGGAATGCAGCATTGCTTTAGATAACACAACAATCAAAATGATTTCTAGGTTTGTACGAGGTGTGCGCTTACACACAAAGAAAAATGAGGCGTGTTATAAAGGAAAAACCTCTGTTATATATTTATGTAGATAAATGTCCTGTGCTCAAGTGTACTGTGACCGGTGTCTACAATTCCACCGCATCCTTTTTTTTATTTTTTACACAGAGGCTAAGGAAATATTTTTTGTTATTTCTTTTACAACTGCTTTG
The DNA here is from genome assembly GCF_040937935.1 of Hyperolius riggenbachi. Lineage (NCBI taxonomy): Eukaryota > Metazoa > Chordata > Amphibia > Anura > Hyperoliidae > Hyperolius > Hyperolius riggenbachi. The sequence continues at coordinate 275,378,895 of NC_090647.1, forward strand.
TTTTATCTTGGGTATTGGAGGTGGCCATAAACTTATCGATTTGCCCATTTAATTCCCAGCAGATTCAATCACTCTAATCAAATCTGCCACAAATCAGATATCTATTGCCCCAACATGTCCTTTTTGAAAGAAATGATCAAAACTGTAGATCAGACGGGACAGAAAATTTCCATCAATTGAGGGCAGGGAAGCAACATGGTCAATCAATGGGCCCTAGTGTTGCATTGTATCGAACAAAGCAATGCTGCTATTTGATCAATTTTAAATAAATTCCTGCTGAAATGGTTGTATTTATACTTACCTGGGGCTTCGTCCAGCCACATGAGGTGTGTGGGCTCCCTCGCCGTCCTCTCCGTTCACTTGATATCCCCCTCTGTAATCTGGCCAGACATGGACAGTCGCGCGCTTCTGTGAATGCACGGACCGGCTACGTGCGTGCCCCGACTGCACTTCCATGCCCAGGAGCTTTCTGCGCCTGTGCAATACTACTACGCAAGTGCAGAATGTTCATGGCTGTGGGAGCATGAATTGGGGGTGCACATGGCAGGGTCGAGCAAAGCAGAGGTGCACGGCTGGCAAGATTACCCTCGGGGCATATCAAATGAATGGAGCAGCCGTAGAGGGCAGTGAGGGAGCCCACGCAACTTGTGGGGCTAGAGGAAGTCCCAGGTAAGTAGAAATACACCCGTTAATCATATCTCAAGTTTCCTGTGTATGGCTTGCTTAAGGCTCAAATATTTGCTACATTCTAAATCAGGGGTGCCAGTTGCATAGGTCATGATCTGCCAATAGATTTCAAAAGACTTCTGGGTACACTGCCTACCTGAGTGACATAAGCATTGTACTCTGTCTCTTTGATAAGATTATGATGTTTGCAAGGTGGTGAGCCATACATTCAGAAGCATTATGCTGCTGATTACAATTTTGCAGGACATTGAGCATGATATAGTAAGCATAATATTGGGACTCTATTTGGTCATGCACTGTTCTATTTGGCTTACTCAGGAGAACTCTATGATATGTATTTAATTGACTGGCGGCTTCTGGTAATCACTGATGAATCGAGACAGCTAATTTCAGCGCAGTGCTGTGCCGATGATTTAGGTGCCGCCGTAGGACGATGTTCTGTTTGTCACAATACACTGAGCAAGCTGATAGCATCTCCAGCCCTCAGCCTGTGGAAAATTTCACTCCCCCTCCCCTCTGCCTCTGAAATCTCTGGCTAGTAACCTCCTCCCCCTCCTGCCCAGACTGAGCTCCCATAAGCCCTTGCTACCTGGGACTGAGTGCCAAGGCTCTCTGAAAAGCTGTGGGCGAGGCTTGTTTAGTTTATAGGGTATTAGAGTATTAAAACAAAACAAAAAAAGTATTTGGCTTGAGGAATGCCCTATAAACTATATGAAAGGAACACAATAATGCAATGAGTAAATGTTTATCTCGGATCCACTTTAACTGTCCCTCAGAAGAGCTCACAACCTAATCCCTACCATAGTCATATACCCATCCATCATAGTCTAGAGCCATTTTTTAAGGAAAAGCCAATTTACTTATCTCTATTTTTTTAGGATGTGAGGAAACCAGAGTGCCTAGAGCAGTGATGGCTAACCTTTCAGAGGCCAAGTGCCCAAACTGCGACCTAACATCGACTTATGTATCGTTGAGTGCCAATAGGGGGGTTTGCCACAAAATGGGCGTGGCCATGACATTGTATGGGCGGAACTAACGTAAGGATGTAACAGCGAGGCATAAGAAAGCAGTGTTTCCGCCATGTTGTGGTGAAACGAGGATTCGCATCATGGGTGTGCAGAAACTGTGTGATGCTATTTATTAGTATACCCGCCGTAACCCCAAAACAGCAACTATAACCAACTATGACCATTAAATAATAAATGCAGCAACAGTTACCCCAGACACCAGAAAATAAACGCAATGTGGGCAACATTTCAGCAGAAAATAACGCAATGTTGGTGACATTTCAGCAGAAAATAATGCAGTGGGCAACATTTCAGCAGAAAATAAACGCAGTGGGCAGCATTTCAGCAGAAAATAACGCAATGTGGGCAACATTTCAGCAGAAAATAAACGCAGTGGGCCACATTTCAGCAGAAAATAAACGCAGTGGGCCACATTTCAGCAGAAAATAAACGCAGTGGGCCACATTTCAGCAGAAAATAAAGCAATGTGGGCAACATTTCACCAGAAAATAAATGCAGTGTGCCACATTTCAGCTGAAAATAAACGCAGTGGGCTACATTTCAGCAGAAAATAAACACAGTGGGCCACATTTCAGCTGAAAATAAAGCAATGTGGGCAACATTTCAGCAGAAAATAAACGCAGTGGGCCACATTTCAGCAGAAATTAAACGCAGTGGACCACATTTCAGCAGAAAATAAACGCAGTGGGTCACATTTCAGCAGAAAATAACGCGATGTGGGCAACATTTCACCAGAAAATAAACGCAGTGGGCCACATTTCAGCAGAAAATAACGCAATGTGGGCAACATTTCACCAGAAAATAAACGCAGTGGGCCACATTTCACCAGAAAAGAACGCAATGTGGGCAACATTTCACCTGAAAATAAACACAGTGGGCCACATTTCAGCAGAAAATAATGCAATGTGGGCCACAATCACCAGAAAATAAACACAGTGGACCACATTTCACCAGAAAAGAATGCAATGTGGGCAACATTTCACCCGAAAATAAACACAGTGGGCCACATTTCACCAGAAAATAAACGCAGATGGGGCCCGAAGCCCTGTACTGAAGACACAAATAGTCTCCAGTACAGGGCTTCGGAGGCTATCTTCCCGTAGCCCTGCTCTGCCTCCCGGGAGACTGCGGCCTGGAGCGGGGCTGCGGGCTATGAACTAGCGTGGCGTCTAGTAGACGCTGCTGCCAGTTCATGCAGCATTGGCGTGCCAGCAGATTCGGCTATGCGTGCCATAGGTTCGCCAACGCTGGCCTAGAGGAAATGTGGGCAACATTTCAGCAGAAAATAAACACAGTGGGCCACATTTCACCAGAAAAAAAACGCAGTGGGCCACATTTCACCAGAAAATAAACACAGTGGGCCACATTTTACCAGAAAATAAACGCAGTGGGCTGCATTTCACCAGAAAATGAACGCAGTGGGCCACATTTCAGCAAAAAATAACGCAATGTGGGCAACATTTCACCAGAAAATAAATGCAGTGGGCCACATTTCACCAGAAAATAAACGCAGTGGGCAGCATTTCACCAGAAAATAAACACAATGGGCCACATTTCACCAGAAAATAAACACAGTGGGCCACATTTCACCAGAAAATAAACGCAGTGGGCAGCATTTCACCAGCAAATAAACACAATGGGCCACATTTCACCAGAAAATAAACGCAGTGGGCCACATTTCACCAGAAAATAAACGCAGTGGGCCACATTTCACCAGAAAATAAACGCAGTGGGCCACATTTCAGCTAGAAAATAACGCAATGTGGGCAACATTTTAACAGAAAATAAACACAGTGGCCCACATTTCACTAGAAAATAAACGCAGTGGGCCACATTTCACCAGAAAATAAGCACAGTGGGCCACATTTCACCAGAGAATAAATGCAGTGGGCAGCATTTCACCAGAAAATAATCACAGTGGGACACATTTCACCAGAAAATAAATGCAGTGGGCAACATTTCACCTGCAAAAAAAGGAATGTACTCACCTGACAGAAGTCTCCTCTCCCGACCGGCCTCTGGCGCGCAGCTCCCCGGACGATCCTCCTGCAGTCTCCCGCACTGACAGGCAGAGAGCAGGGCTACGGGAAGATGGGGCCCGAAGCCCTGTACTGGAGACACAAATAGTCTCCAGTACAGGGCTTCGGACGCCATCTTCCCGTAGATCTAAGTGTTTTTAGAGTTTTATCTGAATTTCCTTGATACAAGTTCTGATTGCTGTAAGTTTTTCAATAAAGTTTTTTGATATGTGACATAGTGAGGCCTGGTTTGTAGAGCTCTTCTTGGAGGTTTTTTGCAGATCTAGTAATCTGAGTTTAAGGCCCACAAACACCTGATACATCTGCGCACATGAGGTGGTTTACATGTGCAGCAGAAAGATTGTAGGATGTGATGTCACTGGAAGACCATCAAGTTAATACAAATATTACTAAGGCGGGGTTTTAGAAACCCAAAAAAGAGGTCTCCCCCTCTCTCTGGTATCCCAACTATTTGGGACCCTCTAAACATACAAACAGCAATCTCGACTTGGTCAAGTGATCGTTTTTTAATTTACATCTGTGGGGAGGAGTGAAGGCAGCTAAAATAAAGATGGCATATAGAATATCTGACGTATTACAGGAGGAGATTGAAAGTGCTTTCTCAAAGAAAGAGGTCACTGATGGAAAAAAGATAGTGAAGGATAAAGAACCACTCTGGCAGCTTTTCAAAGGGCACCGTTATCTAGTAGAGAAACAACTAAAACGGAGGTGGAATGTCTCGTTTTTACAGTCTTACTATAAAGCTAAAGTTATCCCTCATGGTATCCGTGAGAGAATAGTACCGGCTGATAACCTAATGTCGGAAAGATTTAAGAAAGTTTGGTCTGAGGATTGCCTGCAGAGGGGTCTTCACATCTTAAAACTCTTCATAGAAGAGGAAAAGGTGCAATTGGAGGAGCTGTCAGAGGTGGTTGAAAAAAGTGGTGAACAACTGGATAGATACAAAGATGACCCAGAGTTTGAGAAATTGAATAACAACTTAAAAACCCATATAGAAAAAACTCAATTCACAATTAAGAAAATGAAATTATCCAAATTTCAGAAAGATATTGCAGAATGGGATCTGTCAACGGTATTTGATCCGTCTCTTAGGCCTAAACGAGGTAGATCTAAGTCAAGAAGGAGAGGTAGTGGCAGTCGACCAAGACGGCCCGCCCCACCTCCAAAAAAACAAAATGAGGATAGAAATGGAAAGAACATGCAGAGTAGTGATGAAGACAGTGACAAACAAGTAACTTTTTTAGATCAGGACGAAATGGAGGACGAGGACGAGGACAGCGACGACCAGGACAGAGACAAAGGTACAATAAGAGAGAACAGGGTGGCCGGTCGGGGAGAGGGAGGAGTAAAGGGAGCTGCAGGGAGAGAAATGCCGAGGAGAGGGAGGAGTCAGAACAAATAGAACAAAAACAACTAGGTGTTAATGTGGTTAATCTGTCCAATTTTCCATTAGAAGATCGACACGTGTCGCTGCTCTCCAAGGGACTCACTTTTGCCCCCGTTCAGAAGGGAGATGAATTCACTGTTTATAAGGATATTCTCCTGTTTTTAAGGAGAGTACAATTAAAATTAATGTTTAAGGATAAAGAGCAGGTAAAGGACAACATAGATGAACAACAATATGAGTGTCTAAATTTAGATGAACGAGAAGCTTTAGTAGCATTACAGAGTTTATGGGATGAAGGCCATGTAGATGAAGAAATGGACGACACAACTATGACAGTGACTGATACACCACGGACGAAATTAAAGAAAAAATCCAAGTTCATGCCCTCTCTTAATTCAAATAAATACCTCTCGGTCTTTTTGGAAACCCTAGCCAATGACCTAAAAATTATGGAATTGAATCCTAAAGTCAAGCAAAATCTAACCAAAGATGAAAAACTAGCTCTACAGGAGTTGAAAAATGCAAAGGGGTTTGTAATAAAGCCGAGTGACAAGGGGGGAAATGTGGTCCTCTGGGGGGAAGATGATTATCTGAAGGAGATGCATCGCCATCTTGATGATCGTTTGATATATCAACAACTTGACCGGGACCCATTTCCCCCTTTAGTTGACAAAATCAATGACAAAATGGAGGGGGCCTTCAGAGAAGGTCTTTTGTCCAAGGCAGAACTTGAATTTTTGAAAATTGATGAATATGTCAGACCCACTCTATACCTAATCCCTAAACTCCATAAAAATAGAGAGAAGCCCCCTGGACGGCCGATATTATCAGGGAATGGAGGACCAACAGAGAGAATTGGACAGTTTGTAGATCAAAAATTAAAAACGCTAGTGCGAAGCCTTCCGTCATATGTCCAGGACACAAGAGATGTGCTAAAAGTCATTTCTGACTTGTGGGTGCTACCGGGGGCCCTCCTGGTGGGAATTGACGTGGAGTCTTTGTACACGTCGATTCCCCACCGGGTGGGCCTCGAGGCTGTGTCCTTTTTTCTTGACGAGGCCTACCCGACTCAGACTGACCACAATCTGTTCGTGATGGACATGCTACATCTGGTACTGACAGAAAACTACTTCCTCTTTGGGGGAGTGTTCTACTGCCAGGTGGCTGGGACGTCAATGGGAGCGGCGTGTGCGCCGGCATATGCATGTCTCCATCTGGGATTTTGGGAGAGGAGAGATGTATATATATTGGATGCGTTCCGGCGCCACGTCGCTCTGTGGATTAGATTCATTGATGATATCTTGGTGGTGTGGAATGGAGATGAAAAAGAACTTGAAGGGTTTATACAAAAATTGAATAATAATAACAGAAATATCAGGTTGACGTATACGGTTGATGAGCATGAGATCCCATTCCTGGACCTAAAGATTGCGGTCAGGGGTGGAGTTCTCAGTAGCTCTACGTATAGGAAACCAACAGCTGGTAACACCATACTCCACGCCACCAGCCATCATCCCAGCCACCTGGTAAGGAACATACCCTATGGACAGTTCCTTCGTTTGAGAAGGAACTGTTCATCAGAGGAGGAATTCACTAAAGAATCGCGTGAATTATATTCACGTCTAAGGGAACGCGGATACCCACATAGGACACTCCGTAGATGCCTGAGAAAGGCTAGGGACCGTGATCATGAAAGCCTCCTTGTACCTGGGAGAAGAGATGGATCAAATGCCCTGAACAAAGAGAGAATTATAACCCAATATGGCTCACATTGGGAGTCTCTGAGAGCGGTACTGATGAAAGCCTGGCCTATTTTGATGGCTTCATCAGACATAGCACAAATTGTGGGCCATGTCCCCATGATAACAGCCAGACGGGCAAAAAATCTAAAGGACCAGTTGGTGGTCTCTGAATTCAAAAGCAAGAAACAATTTGAAGAAAGGAAAACTTGGCTAGGATCTGTGCCCCCTCCAAAAGGTATGCATCGGTGCGGGAGATGCAAGGTGTGCCCATATGTACATAAGACAGACTCTTTCTGGGACACAAAATGTGAGAGGAAATTTAAAATTGAGTCTTTTATGAACTGTGAGACCACGGGGGTGGTGTACATGGTGACCTGCCCCTGTGGTCTACACTACATTGGGATGACCACTAGAATGTTCAAAGTTAGAATATTGGAACACATGTCAAACGTGAAAAACAAAAATGAGGAAAATAATGGACCTCTGAGGGAACACTACCAACAATATCATGGGGGGAGCTTTAAAGGTAGCTTAGTAAAGGTTCTAACTTCTATAACCAAAGGGGCAAGAAAGATAAGTGTGGAGAGAGAACTTCTCCGCAAGGAAACAATGTGGATATATAAACTAGGTACATTGTCCCCTGATGGTCTTAACTCTGAGATTAATTTTTCAGTCTATTTGGATCCATATTAGACTATGCTAATGAGCCCCATGGAATGTTGGGCTATCCACTCACGGCCTCATATATGTCTGTAATTCCTCTGTGACTATTGTATCTATCTCATTAGTAGCCATGAGTGGTATAGTGTATAGCCTATGGAGCTTAGGATGGTGTTCTCGTACATATTAATGCGCCATGTGATATATGATATGTGTTCAAATTGAAGTGAAAAAAGGAGTTATTCTGATACACATATACATATATACAAAAAAGAGGCCAGAGCAAATACAAATGACAAGAAAAACTGTGTGAAGAATAGGATATGGGAGGTACCGTGCATGGATAGTGCAGCTTGATATGTATGAAGTTACTGTAGTACTAGCATCTGTCCCCGCAGCGAAATATGTAAGAATAAAAAGCATTACTTGAAGTTCCTGCAAAGAGGCCAGAGCAAATACAAATGACAAGAAAAACTGTGTGAAGAATAGGATATGGGAGGTACCGTGCATGGATAGTGCAGCTTGATATGTATGAAGTTACTGTAGTACTAGCATCTGTCCCCGCAGCGAAATATGTAAGAATAAAAAGCATTACTTGAAGTTCCTGCAAAGAGGCCAGAGCAAATACAAATGACAAGAAAAACTGTGTGAAGAATAGGATATGGGAGGTACCGTGCATGGATAGTGCAGCTTGATATGTATGAAGTTACTGTAGTACTAGCATCTGTCCCCGCAGTGAAATATGTAAGAATAAGAAGCATTACTTGAAGTTCCTGCATGTGTGAGAATGTTTATCCCCTCTTTCCTGATATACTTGTTGCTTTAAAATCCGGAAAAATCTGTAGCACCTTGAGAAAAACATACGTTTAAAGATATGGGCAACCTTGCCAATAACAAAGATGGCGCCTGTGGATACGTCAGGTGACTGTTGTCTGAATATAAAAGGACTGACCATCCCCTTCCCCTTACAAGCCACACCCTGATGAAGCCCATTGGGCGAAACATGTAGGTGGGAGGAGCTATAGGAGGCCGGCCTCGCCCACTGCTTTCAACCCATGCCGCTCTGGGAGCGTTCTGTCGCCGCCATTGTTGCCGCTGTCTGGACGTGCTGACCCAGCGGAGCTCTGGCACATCATCCTGCCTGCCGATGGGATAGCCTGCGTGCACACCCTCTGCTGAGATGACCAACACAGACTCTCTGGGAGACGTAAGACACAAGGCTATGTGTGCTTTTGTGAGCAAGACAGCGCTGTCAGTGTGTTGTCTCAAAGTGCTATTGCAATAATGTCATGCTAACGCTAATGCTATAACAGCTTGCTGAACTGCACATTTAACCTCATGTGGCGGAAACTGCTTTGCTATGTGTGCTTAAAGGACTGCCGTAGCTCTGATTGCTTGATCTGAGGAAGTCCTGGATCAATACTTACAACGGACAGGTTCTGTTTAAAGCTTGAACAAGCTAAGCATGATTCTAAATTGGAGACTACATGCTCAGTTGAGGTGATGTAGTTTGAAGTAGGCTCTTAATTGCTCTGCTGAAGCTGGTGCATTTCTTTTTTGAACACTTGGGGAAAACTAGTCCTTTTTTTTCTACCCAGAGCTCTGTGGTCATTTTTCAACATGCGCAGGCCTTCCCATGTGCTGCATGACATGAATGGATGTATGTGAAGCGTGCGTGGGATGCAGGGGCTGTCAGGTTTATCCTTATGCTTTAAGTGTTTTTAGAGTTTTATCTGAATTTCCTTGATACAAGTTCTGATTGCTGTAAGTTTTTCAATAAAGTTTTTTGATATGTGACATAGTGAGGCCTGGTTTGTAGAGCTCTTCTTGGAGGTTTTTTGCAGATCTAGTAATCTGAGTTTAAGGCCCACAAACACCTGATACATCTGCGCACATGAGGTGGTTTACATGTGCAGCAGAAAGATTGTAGGATGTGATGTCACTGGAAGACCATCAAGTTAATACAAATATGCCATCTTCCCGTAGCCCTGCTCTGCCTCCCGGGAGACTGCCGGCTGGAGCGGGGCTGCGGGCTATGAACTGTCGCGGCGTCTAGTAGATGCTGCGGCCAGTTCATGCAGCGTTGGCGTGCCAGCAGATTCGGCTACGCGTGCCATAGGTTAGCCAATGCTGGCCTAGAGGAACCCCACGCAAACATGGAGTGAACATACAAACTCCGTGCAAATAATGCCCTGGCTGGGATTTGAACAAGAGACCCCTAATAATATTTTCATAATATGAATGATCACCAGTTTGTGAATAATGTAAGGTGGCTGTTTGAAGGCCAGAATGGGGTGCTTTAGATATACAATATTTATTTCAGTGAGTCATCCTCTCTTTCAGTGGACTGTAATTCCTTAATGGTTTTTGTGTATACCTTCTAGTCCTGGATTGTAGGTAGCTACCAGTGGTGTATTGGACCTGATGCACAAAAGCGCACTAATATTGCAGAAGACATACATCGCACAGCAATGTTGCCCTTACTACCGGCACTGTTTACTGGGAGTTACGCTATTAGTGTTTCACGCGGCACTCGACTAGTATGACTGCTGTTAAGGTAATGCACGTTTCCAGAATGAGACTGCTGGAATGGCTGGAGTGGGTGTAAATGAGTGAACTTGAAATCTCAAGAGCTCTCACCCCCATAATCTGCAATTTTTATATTGGTAACACCAAGGGGGGTGGGGGGATTTTTATTTTAAACACACTTACCTAGGGAAGGTCTAAATCAATATACTAGCAGAACTTAATTGGGAGGGGGCCAGCTACCACGTACCCAATATTTATCACTGCTTGTCATCTGTCACCTGTTGCCTTCATGACTATGATTATTACCACCGATCACTGCCTGCTACTAGAATTAGCGTCACCCGCGGTACTTAACTAGCATGACAGTTTTTATGGTAACACGCGTTTCTAGAATGGGACAGTTAGAATGGCTGGAGTGGGTGTTGATGAGTGAGATTGAAATCTCAAATACTCGCATCCCCATAATCTGAAAGTGGTCTACTGAATACTTCTTAGTACTCTGCAACATCGCTGGCTGCAGCTATATATGATGGAGTGCACATGCAAGAAATATTTCATGCAATTTTAGGACAATAATGGAATTAGAATAATGTAGTATTAGTAAGGCTCTAGCTTAAGTTACTTATGTGTGGTTTTGCCTATTAACTTTTTTTACAGTTTAGAAAGCGCACACACACAAACAAGTCCAGAGAGGGTCAGTACCATGTTATAATTAAAGCTGTGTATTAGTGCATAAAAGTGCAATGATCATGTGAAATTGACAATACTATATTTGAATTCCATAGGCTCGCTGCTATATGTAGAGTAGGAAGTCTGTAATGTGTATTTTCTGCATGTGAAAAATGGTAAAACTGGCTTGGCCATCAGGCTCCTAGTGTTGACCTCTTGGCATGCATATCATAGGTATCCCAACCCTGTCTTCTTCCTCCTTCACATCCGTGTTATAATGCTACGTGTAAGTGATGGCAGTGGATGATATGCCGCACGTGCAGCATATCAACATAGATGTGAAAAAGAGATATCCACAATTAGAACAGGGTTGGGATGCCTATGGCACACATACTAAGGTGTCAACAATTGAAGCAGGCCAATATTTTTATCCTAATAGTATAAACAAAAGATGCTAATTAGAGAATTTATTTAAACTCGATAACTTTTTATCCTTTTAGATAGTAAGCTCGCAAGGGCAGGGCTCTCTCCCCCTTTTGTGCCTTGGAAATCATTATAAATTTTTTTCATCATGTTACTTTTATCACTGTCATTACCAATTCTGTATTTTGTATCATTTTTGAATTTTGCCACTAATTGTGCATCTTGTATTTTGGTGTACACTATTGTTTGTATTATTATGTACCACATGTAAGTTTCTTACTTTGTACAGCGCCAATATGTTGGCTATTTATAAATGAACAATAATAAGAATAATATAATACTCAAAAACAAGAGGAAAAGTGAAACTCCTGAAGTGACGGCATGATTGTTGGTTGCATCTACATTGCCTAATATTCCTAAAAAAATTATGTGATTCATCATTGACCTCTGAAAAAGTGGATGAAAAGCTGCAAAATGTGCAACAAGCAGTTTTTTGCTGACACAAAGATATTTAATGTGGCTAGATGCATCTATTAGTATATGTGGAACGATTGGTGTCAGCAATAACAAGGTTTCTGAGTATTTGGTGATCTGCAGTATCACCAAATAATGCAGATACTATATCTGATTATATGGTGATCTGCAGAATCACTAATAATGCAAATATAGCAATACTGAGAAATATCGAGACCTTAGTCACACTTTATTATACTGAGTGTAGTGATTGGTGCAACAGTAAGTACTGACAGATTTGGCAGTACCTCACCAGAGGAGCTGATGAGCACTGTCAGTACAGTGAACACCTCACCAGTGACAATGGCTCACTGGTGAGTGGAATGGTCAGACTAATCGAGTAGGCAACAGACAGGCAGATACAGTACAAAATCGGAAGGCAAAGAGGAAACGATTAACAGGCAGAGTCGGCAACAGTATCAGATGGGCTAAAGTACAGAATCACTGGACAGAAGGATATAACGATTTCAGGCAGAGTTGGCAACAATATCAGATAGGCAAAAGTACAGAAACGCTGAGAGTAAGGATAGTCAGGAACGAAGCAGGAGTCATACACGGATAATAAACAGTAATAAAGCACAATCCTAGCACTATGTGAAATCCCCGGTTTCCTCCCGGATCAAAGCACACTGGATCTAACTAAGGTCTGAGCGCTAACACGAAGTGATCGCAGCAGCAGACAACTGCGAGTGACTCCTCAGCTCTTTTGAAGTTGAGGAGTCTCTGAGGCACGGCCCCGCCGCCCAGCCAATCAGGAGCGGCCGGCGCCTCCCGTGACGTCAGCCGACCCTTCGGTCAGCTGACGTCTCTCCTCCCAGCATAAAGGTCGCGGTGATGCGCTCGCGCACGCCCTATTGCGACTCTGTGGGCTGCGGACAAACCCGTCCTCGGCGTGCTAGACGCCCGAGGCACGGGGGCAGAGGGGGAGAGGCAGCCGCGGTGGTAGAGCTATCCTCCGCGGCTGCTAACTCATTAATTGTGACAATATGTTAAAGAAACCAAAATATACGGTATGCAAAAAAAAAAAAACCAATACAAAAAATTCTAATTCTTACATTTATAATGTAAAATAAATTCTTTAGGAATGGAGATTGTGTTAAACATGGTTTTTTAAAATACACTAAAGCAATTTATGAATGGATATTGAACATATAATTAAAGTTACAGCCACACATGTGACATTAACATCAATTATTAGATGATTACACCACCACAAGAAAGCCCCCTTTTTGGTCCGACAGTTGCTTTTGTGTAAAGCACAATTTGATTGACTATGCAACACGTTTTGTGTATTGCACATAAATTCATTTATTTTTTATAATAAGGATGCACAGGTTTGTAAAACTTTCTATCCGTGGCAATGCTAGGTGCAGCTTGGTTAGCCTGAACAGTGAGCTGTCCAAACTCCTGCCTCTATCACATCATCGCCCTAATGAGGTAGTTCCACTAAACACTGAGCAAGGAGGAACTGCTGAGAGAGAACCCGAGGTCAGCGGGATATGGAGGTTGATCTATTTATTTTCTTTTAAACAATGCATATTGCCTGGCTATCCTGATGATGCACTGCCTCATAGACCCTGAACAAGGATGCAGATAAGGTGTTTCTGACAAAGATTCTGATACGATTAGCTATATGCTTGTTTCAGGTGTGTGATTAAGACACTTCTGATTAGAAAGATCAGCAGGACGGACAAGCAACTTGTATTGTTTAAAAGGAAATAAATATGTCAGCCGCCATATGTCTCTCACGTTGGGTTTCTTTGAACTGTAAGAGTTAATATTTATCAACAGGAGGTGGTCAGGTGTTCTACTTTGTTCTAGGGAAGGAACTCCTACTCTGCTAGCAATTATTGCCCACTGATACACCCAGGCCAGTACTTACATTTAGGAATGATTTCTATGCAAATATATGCAGATAAATATATGCAGCTTGAAATGGACCAATACATTTTAACCTGGGTTTAAATTGATTGACCCATTTTAAAACTGAATATATTTTCACAAAAAATTGCATACATCTCCATCAACTTAGAAATATTTGCATCTCATTGATCATCCCTACATAATATAAATATATATATATATATATATATATATATATATATATATATATATATATATATATATATATATATATATATATATTTCATTAAAAAAATATTTGTATTTTATTTGTTTTGCAAAAAATACTGGCACAAACCATCTTGCATTAGTAATGCATTAAATCATTAACATTAACAGTGGCTGAACTTGGGCTTTAAATTAGCTCTACTGAATTTTTTACATAACATGAAGAACAGCCAACCTAAAAACAAATTACGCAGATTGTGAGGAAATCTCTTCCTGTGCTACAGGCGGATGAAACGCTCAATCAGATCATCAAGCAAGGAGTTAGATTTGCTAGTAGAAGGGCTCCCACACTTGGGAGCATCTTGTCACCTAGCCTTCTCCCTTCCAGTACACAACGACCGTGTTGGCTGACCACCCCTGGCTCATATAGATGCAATTTCTCAACGTGCCACTACTGTAGTGTCCACAAACCCACCCGTTCTATTGTTTCTTTTTCCAATGGTAAAACCTTTCCCATCAAACAATACATGAATTGTGACACGAGGTATACAATTTACCTTATCTCGTGTTCCTTATGCCACACCCAATATGTGGGGTGCACTACCAGGCACCTCAGACAACGTATAGCCGAACACTACAGGGGGGCTGGCTGGTTGACCCTAGAGGTGTCCAATGTAGCAAAGCACTTTAGATCAGTCCATTCAGGTGACATGTCCTCTTTCTCATTTCAGGGTATTGAGCGTGTCCTAAGGCCTGTGAGAGGGGGGGACGTTTACAAACGTCTCCTTACCAGGGAGGCCTACTGGATTTTCCAATTAGGGACACGCTCACCGGGAGGACTTAATGCAAGATGGGACCTCAACACAGTTACTTAGAGTGGATCAAATGATCACCCTTGTCTTTTGTTTACACATGATTATATAAGTTCATATCTTGAATCTCTTGAAATTTATGAAGATGATCTAATTCATGCTGCCTAATGTTATATGGTGCCTAATCGCATGCATTTATATTTTTATGCCTTTTATAATGCTTTTATGTAATAGATTATCTCAGTGTGGGGAATTTCTGTGTGTCCTTTTCTCCCCCCACTGTTTTATATGCACCTTTCTTTGTGGGTGGGGTCTATTGAACATGTGGTATCGGGTGTAACCTTACTCCATATAGGAGTCACCCTTTCTCATGTGCGCCTATGCTATGATTAAGGGCGTGTAACGCCCGAAACATGTCAGCATGTGGTGCTGGCTTTTAGCTTGTTATGTGTAACGATTGAATAAAGCCATATTGATTCTACCGACATCGTGCGGACTTCACTTTCTACGGTCTTGGATCTGAGGTCTTGGCAGCCTGCTTTCCTGCACTGTCGGTGAACGGAGGTGTGAGCGGAGTTCCACATTTACAGTGTATCTTCTGTCATTTTCTCTGCTCCCTCCATTGGCATCCATTCTCACATAGAGCTATCATCACCACCAGGCATGGCCCAATCTGAACAAAGAACATTACGCAGCAATGCCTCTTCATGCATACCAGGCAAGGATTCAACATCCACCAAAGTGCTTCTTACTACATCATCTAAGAAGGCAGTGTCCTCTATACATGCTGTGCAGCGCAATCTGGACATGGTCCGCAAAACAGCTGCAGCACAAGCAGCAGCTCAAATAGCAGTAGGAACACAGCCTTCGGAAATTTTGACAGCGTCCACAGCTACACAGTCTACAGCTGCAGCCAGCACTACAAGTGTACCTGCTTTGTGTTCGCCGCCGGCTCCTTCCGGGATAGAGGGTCCTGGATTGGATGTGGCCCCTGCCCTCTCTGCCGTTGTGTTGCCAAGTGGGGACCTCCTTGCTGGAGGAGTGCGCTGGTCTCCAGTTGCGGAGGAGGCTCCTGTCGAGCGGACTCCCCTGACTTCCGGCGCGCATCTGATGACGTCAGAGCTGGGCGCCCGACCCAGGCTACCAGCTTCACGCAGGCTGTCTCTGGACACCTTATCCCAGGGAGGAAGCGTCCCGCTTGCCCCCCGCCGCATCTCCGGCAGGTTTTTGCCACTGACTGGCCGGCCTTCCGTACCACCATCTGCGGAAGCCCCTGACCTTCCTCTGGAGGTTCGACCACACTGTGTGCAGCTGGTGCGTGGTCTATGGGATAATCTCCAGGACAATCCCCAGGAACAGCAGGCCATAACCGATCCACCTCATGGAGTCGCCATAGCGGATCCGAAGGTTAGTGATCTGGGGACAGTGACCGGTTTATCCAACCTGTCTGCAGCTGCCTACATAGCAGCACATGCTTCCTTTGGGGATGTATATTTATCGCATACTCTCGATCCCAATCTGGGTGCCCTATGTACTACTGGCTCAACAGTGGGTGCGGCTGGGCTTGATATGCCCACACAGGGACACATCTCCTTGCAGAACTCTGGGTCCTCTGACAACCACTTGATTGCACTTGGTGACTTGGACTATGATCCTGAGCGATCCTCAAGATTTGCAGCAGTGTTTTCGAGACATTTGGGGGCCTCTTCTAATATTAATTCAGAGGCAACGCTCAAATCTGCTTTTATACAGCTTGAGGATCTCATGTTGAAGGAGACCAAGGTTTGGTGGGACCTTACCAGTCTCAAGCAATACGTAGCAGATAATATTATTCCACGTGGCTTGAGAATTAGGAAGGTCCCTACCACCATCTACTCAGATAACTTTGTTGTAGAATGGAATGCCATTTTGAGTGATTGTTCAATCAAGTTGATGAAATTGATCATTGTCTATGAGGAACAACGATTGGTTGACCTACGATTGCAGGTCTCGGAGATCAAGGGCACTCTTTCTAAGCTCGACACGTTGCAACAATATGACGATTTAAATATAAAACTTTTGGACAACGTGTCGAGGCTGGAGTCCCTGATCACCGACACCAAACGAGTCAAGTATTTACGGGATGTAAACGATTATAAAAAGGGTGTTGTGTATGAGTGGGGTCGTTGGGAGGCCACCTTCAGGTCACCAAGATCTACCTCCCGTCGACCTAGAACTAAACCCCCCAAAAAGGTTACCTTTAGCTCACCCGAAACATCTGACTCTCAATCTGAGCTATCGGATGCTTCTGGAGCACAGGTTCATGGGGCAACGGGAGGTATAGACCCTGCTACATGTTCCAACAATCAGCTGTCAAAAAACCAGCAGCCCATCCTTTCCCTACCCGCCCAGCACAAGAGGCACAACAAATACAAATACAACAAGAAAAAAGGCCGAGGCGGACGAGGAGAGGGGGTATAAAACACAACAAGCAGAGACGGGTGACTCCAATTTCCGATTGTGCCACTCATACAGTTGTTAATCTTTCAGCCACTATTTTGTCCGCCCCAGAGATCGATTTACTCTCACGGGGGCTCTCCTTTGCCCCCACTACACATTTTGATGTGTTCTCCACACTTCTAGATGTCAACAAGTTTGTCAGGTCTGTTCTTCTGAGAAAGCATTTTATTGACGGGCAGACTGCGGATGAAGTGGAGTACGATTTATCAGATGGTGGAGGTATGGCCTTGCCTGATATAAGAAATTTCGGGGACACCAAATCTCTCTTGTCTTTAGAGCAATTGCTCTCAGAGACGGTCCCCTTGGTTTCTGAAAATGACGTCAGGCCTGTCTCTATCCGCAATCCAGCCTTCTATCCAACGACTGCCCGCAGTCCCCCCGTTGATGCTTTCCAGGAGGTCATAGAGAGAGAACTACTTGAACTAGCTTCTGCTAAGGCCCCAGGCCTCCGCAGCAACCTCCCTCCGGCTGAAAAGCAGGCCCTCTCCTCCCTTAAAGACAATATACGCATTGTTATCAGGAATGCGGATAAGGGAGGAGCAGTGGTCGTCCTGGATACAGAGGTTTATCGTATGGAGGCACTGAGGCAGCTCCGGGACTTGGCCACCTATTCTCCTCTGAGATGTGACCCTACAGCGGAGTATAGCAGACAGCTGCTTTCGCTCTTGTCCTTGGGCGAAAGTTTGGGAGTAATCTCCAAGCGACTAGCAGAGTATCTCGCCGTTTCTTCCCCTGTTGTTCCGGTGTTTCATCACCTGCCCAAGATTCACAAACAGGGGTTTCCCCCAGAGGGCAGGCCAATTGTGGCTGGGATTGGCTCTCTGGGGGAGCGCCTGGGCAACTGGGTGGATGAACACCTACAACCCCTAGTGCGACGTCTTCCCGGCTACATACGAGACACTAAGCATGTGCTTAGTAGTCTACTGCACTTCCAATGGCATGACCACTACAGTTGGATAGCCATTGATGTTAAGTCACTATACTCTTGCATTCCCCATGCTCTCGCTCTGGATGCATTAGATTATCATATGGCGAGATACTCTGCTTTCTCCGCGGACCTCCAGTTCTTCGTCGGGCGTGCCGTCCAATATCTGCTTACCCACAATTATTTTCTTTTCGAATCTGATTTTTATGTACAACGTTGTGGAGCTTCAATGGGAGCAAAATTTTCTCCCTCACTGGCCAATTTATATATGGGCTGGTGGGAGGAGCTCCACTTGTTTAGTGACTCCAATATCTATTCGAGTCACATTGTGTGGTATGGCAGATATATAGACGACCTGTTGGTCGTCTGGGACGGCACGCACGACGAGGCGCTGCAATTTGTGGAGTTTCTTAACGGGAATTCTCTGAATCTGGTGTTCACTTCCCAGTGGACCTCCTCAGAGGTCAATTATCTTGACCTCACACTGAGGGGGGACCCCTCTTCTGCCTCTGTGGTTTCAGGCACGTACCGCAAGCCGTGTAGTGGCAACTCCACCCTGAGGGCCAACAGCTGCCATCCGCCCCATACCATCCGTGCTGTTCCCGTGGGTGAGTCGATCCGGGCACGCCGTAACTGTTCTGATGGCTCGGCCCTCGGCGTGGAGCTGGACACTGTGGGTTCTCGTCTTGGGGAGCGTGGCTACCCCAGGTGGATGATAGAGAGGGGTAGGAGGCGGGCCTTGATGAGAACCAGGGAGGAATTATTGACTCCTGGCTCCCGCCGAACGCAGTCACGATCCAACAAAGACATGACTTTTGTGACTGCCTATAGCCAGGAATATAAACAAATTACGCAGATTGTGAGGAAATCTCTTCCTGTGCTACAGGCGGATGAAACGCTCAATCAGATCATCAAGCAAGGAGTTAGATTTGCTAGTAGAAGGGCTCCCACACTTGGGAGCATCTTGTCACCTAGCCTTCTCCCTTCCAGTACACAACGACCGTGTTGGCTGACCACCCCTGGCTCATATAGATGCAATTTCTCAACGTGCCACTACTGTAGTGTCCACAAACCCACCCGTTCTATTGTTTCTTTTTCCAATGGTAAAACCTTTCCCATCAAACAATACATGAATTGTGACACGAGGTATACAATTTACCTTATCTCGTGTTCCTTATGCCACACCCAATATGTGGGGTGCACTACCAGGCACCTCAGACAACGTATAGCCGAACACTACAGGGGGGCTGGCTGGTTGACCCTAGAGGTGTCCAATGTAGCAAAGCACT
The DNA here is from genome assembly GCF_040937935.1 of Hyperolius riggenbachi. Lineage (NCBI taxonomy): Eukaryota > Metazoa > Chordata > Amphibia > Anura > Hyperoliidae > Hyperolius > Hyperolius riggenbachi. Next base: position 275,398,167 of record NC_090647.1, read on the forward strand.
TTAGATCAGTCCATTCAGGTGACATGTCCTCTTTCTCATTTCAGGGTATTGAGCGTGTCCTAAGGCCTGTGAGAGGGGGGGACGTTTACAAACGTCTCCTTACCAGGGAGGCCTACTGGATTTTCCAATTAGGGACACGCTCACCGGGAGGACTTAATGCAAGATGGGACCTCAACACAGTTACTTAGAGTGGATCAAATGATCACCCTTGTCTTTTGTTTACACATGATTATATAAGTTCATATCTTGAATCTCTTGAAATTTATGAAGATGATCTAATTCATGCTGCCTAATGTTATATGGTGCCTAATCGCATGCATTTATATTTTTATGCCTTTTATAATGCTTTTATGTAATAGATTATCTCAGTGTGGGGAATTTCTGTGTGTCCTTTTCTCCCCCCACTGTTTTATATGCACCTTTCTTTGTGGGTGGGGTCTATTGAACATGTGGTATCGGGTGTAACCTTACTCCATATAGGAGTCACCCTTTCTCATGTGCGCCTATGCTATGATTAAGGGCGTGTAACGCCCGAAACATGTCAGCATGTGGTGCTGGCTTTTAGCTTGTTATGTGTAACGATTGAATAAAGCCATATTGATTCTACCGACATCGTGCGGACTTCACTTTCTACGGTCTTGGATCTGAGGTCTTGGCAGCCTGCTTTCCTGCACTGTCGGTGAACGGAGGTGTGAGCGGAGTTCCACATTTACAGTGCAAAAAATACTGGCACAAACCATCTTGCATTAGTAATGCATTAAATCATTAACATTAACAGTGGCTGAACTTGGGCTTTAAATTAGCTCTACTGAATTTTTTACATAACATGAAGAACAGCCAACCTAAAACGACTAGTTTGTAGAGCATCCTGAAAAGGTCACCCTCCCCCTTTTGAAAGCAACATTTATTCAAATCATAATGCTGAATTATGAATGTCAAAAGAGGTGACTGCAGTGCTGGTGTCTTGATTGACACAACTGCTATAGCGCTGAATGATTCCACAAAAATGTTGACTTTAACAAAATCTCATACAGTCAAAAGTTCTTGCAACCCAAGGTTAAATGCACAGCAAGATAGTCCAGGAGTGGTTTTCCATTATTTCAAGAAACGTCACTTTCTAAAGATGGGTTATACTCCTGCTGATACCAAAGCCTGCATGATGGCTGTCAGCGCTGAATAGCCGGCTGTAAATCAGAACCTGCAAATGTTTATTATTCATTCAAAGCTCTTATAGCCAATCATGCTTACACTTTTCCTTTTTATGTATCTTAGATGCTGGACAAAATCAGTGAACATGAGGCACTGTGGTTTTCTTTGCAAATGGAAAACATTCACAATGATTTATTAAGGGTGGCAATTTCAAGATGCAAAGAGGAAGAGGAAAGTCATAGCAACCAATCAATTTTTAAACATCTCTTCAGTTCACAGCATTTGGAACACTATAGCCTGCTGACTGGTTGCTTTCGGTCATTGCAGCTTACCTTATTAAAAGCAAAGTTAAGCAATGTGTGATAAGGTAGACTGATTTTTCCTCACATTTTACTCTTTGCAATTTCTGTCGCATAACTTGCACATACAGTATATGTTATGATGGAGTGGTACATTTGATTCTGGCACATGTGGATTCACTGCAAGCACTCAAGAGGACCAATAATGCAATTACTAATCCTGTGATGTTTGTCGGTTTGCAAAACTCTTTTCATCTCCTTTGTTGCCTAACCTTGACAGATCCCATTATAGACAAAACCCCTTCCCAATGTCTAAACTTACCTTTTCTCCTTTGGTTAATCCTCTCCCCAACATCAGCCAGTTCTAAGGCTCCTTTATCCATTCCATATAAAACTAACCACCCCATACCCTGTGACCAATATTCCTGACTGAAAACGAATCCTAAATGACAAACTTAATTATTACACAGGTTTCATTGTCCAGTTTGGCTTAGGTTTCCAGAGCCCACTCCATCTTCCTGCAGCCAATTTTCCACATACCTCCCATAATGTCTTTGCAACAGGTTCCTGTGATAATGGGTACCCAAGCACTGCCAGATCTCCAAATGTATATGTAGCATTAATGTGTGTGCTTATTCCACCTGCTCCAGTGAAGGTGTTGGTGTCATCCTATTAGGGCTCAAACCCACTAGTAACCTTTTCTAAGCGCTAGTGATTTGAAAAGCTTTTGCTAATGCAGTGCTATGGGGGATTTTTATAAAATCACCTCGCTCAAGTGATACACCCAAAACATTACATTAGCAAGAGCTTTTCAAATTAGAAGTGCTTAGAAGTTGCTTAATAACGTATTGCAAGTGGGTTCCAGGCCCTAGACAAAAGCCTATCTAGTCTGTTGCCAACTAAAAGAGGGCTATAGTATCATTACTTCAAAATCCATCTTACTTGGAAACAAAGGGGATGAAAATTTATTAACAAAAGATGTGCAATCTTGCGCTAACGCAGGTGAGAGGTCAAAGTGGACCGCAGACTGATCACACTCTGGCAGCTCCTCAAACACTCGGCTGTGAGCGGACTACTGGAAAAGGAAGCAAAAGACAGGAGGAGCGCTCCGTAGTGTGATACCGTTTAATAAAATGAAAACTGCGCAATAAAAGATACACTTACTAGATGTGTATGAACAGTAGGCATTTAAAATTGGCATATAGCCCAGAATAAAAAGGACATCCCCTCTTGGAAGCGAAACCTGAAGCTGCAGTGGCCAGCGGCAGCAAGGATCCAGATGGTAAATGGATGACAGGTGTCCCTTCGGGGTGACTGTGTGCAGGTTACGTCAAGACGCGTTTCGGCGTGTCCACGCCTTCGTCAGTTAACGTACCTGCATGCACACTATGCTCCTATTTATAACAGGAGTCAAGGGAATGGCTTCCCAGAGCAAATTGAGGTTAACAAGGGTGAGAGGGTAGGGGGCGGGGTTGCAAAGTACTGCAAACAAAAACCCTATATTTTCCAGCCTCCTGACGGAGCTCAACTCTAAATCACCAGGGCATAAAGCCCTGACGGCAAATAACTGATTGATTCAACTGCAACAGTATGAAGTGTTGCAAGAGAAAAAAAAAAAAAAAAAAACACCGTGGCCCCAGCATCCCTGTAGATGGGAAAAAAAAAACAAAAAAAAAAACGTGGCCCCAGCATCCCTGTAGATGGGAAAAGCTGGAGCTGGAAACCTCGGCTTCCCTGGTGGCATGTTGACTCTCCAGGTGTGCTGGAGGGGAGGAAGGCGAGGGACATGACTGGTGGCCCCCAAGTGCAGGAATATTTACCTCACGGGCAGGGGCGTGGTCAGTAGCGCAAGTTGCAACAGAGGGCGTGGCCAGCGGTGCACACATATGGTAGCCTTGGCCTTCCAATAGAGACAAGGGAGGGGGGTGTGGCCGACAACCCAAATGACAGCGGGGGGCGTGGCCAGCGGCGCCTGTATATACAAGTACATGCCTCGGCATCTCTGTTGGCATGGGTATATTCTGTATGGGCTGAAAGGGGAGAGATGCAGAGCCCTGCCCGGGGGGCTGTGGCGCTGGATGTCATAAATGCAATTTTGGGCAGCACTGAGAGTGCTGCACATGAAACCCAGCAGCAAGACTGTATAGAAAACGCTGGCCACCGCAACAACAATGAGTCTTATGTACAATGCAATAAACAGTACATGAAAAACATATATACAAGATATATATATATATATATATAAGAGCGAAGGACCAATATAAATGAAAGTATAAACAAAAACAATAAACAAAAAAGTGTATGAGCACACAAGAAAGGCATTTGAGAACTAATAAACACAACATTACAATTAACGTTCTGTGGTTCGTTGATCTGAAGACACATGACAGCGTATACAGTGTTTTACATCGGACATGCAGGCATCTGTGTATGTATACACCAGTGTCTGCAATATCTGTGCCTGTGTCCATCTACATAAGGCCATATTTCCCACCAGCTGCAAAGTGCGGAGGGGGGGGGGGGGGAGAGGCAAGATTTGGGATGGCATGAGAATTGGGAACTAGATCAATGGGAACCCGGTTGGAGGTGGACCCAAGTGGTGGTGCATGGCAAGTCGTGCTGCACCTGGAGGGAATCATATAAAGTTGGCTGTTTCTACCTCCTCGTTCAACCCTGCTGGACACAAGGTGTTCAGTCTGAAGATCCAGTATGCTTCTTTTTCGCACAGTTTCCTGTATCTTAGACCCATGGGTAGTCCAGATGAAATGGCCTCCAGACCCATGATTGTTAGGTGGTCAGTGGACTGGTCATGGTTCTCAAGGAAGTGCCGAGGGACACTATGAGTCTGCAGTCCATCCTCGATTCCTCGTCTGTGTTCCCCAAAACGTTCCCGTAGTGGGCGTGTGGTGCGGCCGATATAGTATTTTGGGCAATCACAAGATAGTAGATACACTACATACGGAGTGCCACAGTTTATAAATTGTTTCACCTGGATGGTGTGCTGGTCTGTCTGTACAAGCTTCTGGCGATGTTGTATGAAGGGGCAACATTTGCACCTGGCTTTTCCACAACGAAAATTTCCAGTTAGCCCAAATGCGTTTGGACGAGAGTCTCTTTGATCTTTGGAGCCGATATTACTTTTTGCTATCTTGTTCTTGAGGGATTTCGCCCTCCGGAAAATGGTGTTTGGTTTTGTGGGTAGATGACGGCTAAGAACAGGGTCACGCAAGAGGAGGGGCCAATTCGTGCGAATGATGTGATTGATATTGCCTGCTCTGTTGTTAAACGTGGTTACAAACTGCGGTCCTTTAGTAGGGGTTATTTCACCTTCTGTTCCTTTCCTTTTGGGGGTTTTCTTGTCTCTGTATTCTGATCTAGCCTTCTCTATATTAGTTGTGTCATAGCCTTTGTCCAGGAATTTTTTTGTTAGGTATGCCCCCTGTTTGTCATAGTCTTCCTTGATGGAGCAGTTTCTGCGGAGACGGCAGAACTGGCTCCTTGGGATGTTGTTGATCCACCTTGGATGGTGGCAGCTCTCTTTGTGTAGGAAAGAATTCCCAGCAGTCGGCTTGAAATGTGTTCGCGACGTGATTTGACCATGGTCATTGTGACCCAGTTCCAAATCAAGGAACACAATGTTGCTTTCATCTGATACTGAGGTGAACTGTAGACCAAAGGTATTGTTATTGCAGTATTCAACAAACTTGTTGAATGTGTCCTCCGGTCCTTCCCAGATGATGAGGACGTCATCTATATACCTAAGGTATAGGGCGAGGTTTGCCCCGAACGGGGAGTTGGACCAGATGTAATGGTCCTCCCAGTAAGCCATATATAGATTTGCGAAACTCGGAGCAAACCCCGCCCCCATCGCCGTCCCACAAGTCTGTAAGTAGAAATCTCCAGCGAATGTGAAATGGTTGTGAGTGAGAGAAAACTCCAAAAGATCCAGAATGAATTGGGCCTGGGTGTGATGTATGCAACCATCAGAGGTGAGGAAATGGCTTACAGCATCTAGACCTTTCTCATGTGGGATACACGTGTAGAGTGAGCTGACATCCAATGAAGCCCATCTGTAATGTTTACTCCACTGTACATCCCGAAGAATGTCCAGAACATAGCTTGAGTCTCTTGTGTATGCTTTGGTGTTCACCACTATTGGTTGTAAAAAGTGGTCCACATATTCTGATAGGGGGGCTAGAATCCCATCCATACCAGCAACTATTGGTCGGCCCGGAGGGGAATTTTTGTCTTTGTGGATCTTGGGTATATGGTAGAAGTACGGAATTAATGGATGTTCATTGATAAGAAAACGGGATTCATCCTTACATATCGTCCCCATCTGCAGGGCTCGTTGGACTAGAGTTTTGAGTTCTGTCAGATATTCTACTGTAGGATCTTTGCTCAATTTTTGATAAGTTGAAGAGTCTCCCAGCAAACGGAGCCCCTCTTTGAGGTAATCTTCATGATCCACAACCACTATGCCTCCACCCTTGTCCGCCTGACGGATCACGATGTTGTTATTTTGAATGAGTTGTTTTAGGGCCTCTCTCTCTTGTCTATTGAGATTGTTGTATTTGTTCTTATCTCTGTTGCCACACAATGTTTTGAGTTGACACCAAACAGCTTGGTAGAAATTGTTGATGTGGGGGCCTTTGGCAAAGGTGGGGTGGAAGATGGACCTGGGTTTGAACCCACTGTGTTGTATTTCTGGATTGGTCCATAGATTTAACCAGTCCTCTGCTTCACTTGTATCTTCTTGCTCAGCCAATAGGTCCTCTAGGTCCTGTAGTGCTCCAAACTCGTCCCCCATGGTACTGTCACTGCATGGACCAGGCTCGGTGATGCCTGGTCTCGGGGGTGGTTCCTTGTTGTGTGTTTCCTTCAACCCATAATATCTTTTTAAAGTCAAATTCCTGATGAATTTGTTCAAATCTTTGAATAATTGAAATTCATCTGGCCCCACCGTTGGGGCAAAATTGAGCCCCCTATTCAGTAAGGTGATTTCACTGTCTGTTAGGGAGTGGGACGACAAGTTGAAGATCTTTATTGTGTCAAATTGTCTGTCCCTAAGTTTTCTCCGTTCTTTCCTTTTTTGGACTTGACGCCCACCTCTTGTTCTTCGTCGGACATGTGTCTTTTCTTTCCCCCTAAGGTCGGTGTGGGCGGGGGAATTGGCCCTAAAAAAGGGGCATTGACATTGATATTATCTTGGCGAGGATCTCGCAGGGCGTCAGATGTGGATAATTCTCCTAAAAGCGCCACGGAGCTGTTTAGTAAATACGACTTGTTTGGGGACCTGTTCAGGGACTCGTTTTCCTGAAGTTGAGCGGCCAAGGACCAATTGAGTTGGTCCTCATTACCGTTTGTTATGTTTTTCTCGTGAAACTCCTTTCTCATGTCCCAGATTCGTCGAAAGGTGTCTCTCCCCCTTCTGTCGAATCTGTTTGACCCATGGTCTTGGCCATGGGCTCGAGATAGCTCATTGCTGGAAGGTGGTCTCCTAGGCCTTTTGACATAGGTAGACGTGTTTTTGTCAAACTTGTGTGAGAATGGCTCTGATTTGTGTGATCTATTGTTTGGTCTCATATAGATGTTGGAGTTGTTGATATTGGACCTGTTTTGTCCTCTGTACTCTTTTCTCCGATTTTTCCTTCGGACAGTTTGCCATTCCTCATTTTCAGTATTGGTCCCAGTCTGTGTATGGAGGGGAGGGTGATGACCCCCCTGGCCCTCAAGTCCCTTGTGGGTAGGCATGGGGCGTGTGTTGTGTGTGTCAGCCCTGTGTGTGTGGATGATGGGTGTCTTGCTCTGGGGCAGTGAACCATTGTTCTTAGGCTTATCAGGTCCCCAATGAAATACATTACCCAGGGCATAGTCTACTTTGTCCCTCTGGAACTTTTTGACCTTTCTGTCTAATAATTCATTTTCAAAGGACTTTAGAAAGTTTTGACTTTTGGTTTCCCATTCATTATACTCTCTTAGGTCTAAAAACTTGGACAGTTCCTGCTCGATGTCAGGAATCACTGTTCTGACACGGGACAGGTTACGCTCTCTTTGCGCGTTGGCAATGGTCATCCATGTGGTGGTGCAGGTCTTAGACGCTACTTCCCACTTGTCAACCAAATCAGGGTCCAAAAAGTCACACTCTTTGGTGTTCCTCATCCCTCTGGGGGCTATGTGGTGTCGGATATATTCAGAGAGGAATGAGGCATCTATCCATTGGGTAAATTCATATTTTCTAGCCTCTTCCAACTCTCTGAACAAGCCGATCATAGAATTGAGTTTTAGTGTATGGTCATCGGTTTGTCTGTTGTTGATCATTGTGGATTGAATACCCTGATTGACCCTGTGTGGGTCAGACATGACATCATCACATATAGCCCCCAACTTAGCTTTGATGTCTTCTGTGAGATCGTCCCATCTGTTGGATGCAGTGACTCTTGTGGCTCGACTAGCCATATTTGTAATCCTCTGCGTTGTTGCTGCAAGATTCGGTCAGCCGTATAGATGCCAATGAGGAAAAACAAAAGATGTGCAATCTTGCGCTAACGCAGGTGAGAGGTCAAAGTGGACCGCAGACTGATCACACACTGGCAGCTCCTCAAACACTCGGCTGTGAGCGGACTACTGGAAAAGGAAGCAAAAGACAGGAGGAGCGCTCCGTAGTGTGATACCGTTTAATAAAATGAAAACTGCGCAATAAAAGATACACTTACTAGATGTGTATGAACAGTAGGCATTTAAAATTGGCATATAGCCCAGAATAAAAAGGACATCCCCTCTTGGAAGCGAAACCTGAAGCTGCAGTGGCCAGCGGCAGCAAGGATCCAGATGGTGAATGGATGACAGGTGTCCCTTCGGGGTGACTGTGTGCAGGTTACGTCAAGACGCGTTTCGGCGTGTCCACGCCTTCGTCAGTTAACGTACCTGCATGCACACTATGCTCCTATTTATAACAGGAGTCAAGGGAATGGCTTCCCAGAGCAATTGGTCCTTCGCTCTTATATATATATATATATATATCTTGTATATATGTTTTTCATGTACTGTTTATTGCATTGTACATAAGACTCATTGTTGTTGCGGTGGCCAGCGTTTTCTATACAGTCTTGCTGCTGGGTTTCATGTGCAGCACTCTCAGTGCTGCCCAAAATTATGACATCCAGCGCCACAGCCCCCCGGGCAGGGCTCTGCATCTCTCCCCCTTCAGCCCATACAGAATATACCCATGCCAACAGAGATGCCGAGGCATGTACTTGTATATACAGGCGCCGCTGGCCACGCCCCCCGCTGTCATTTGGGTTGTCGGCCACACCCCCCTCCCTTGTCTCTATTGGAAGGCCAAGGCTACCATATGTGTGCACCGCTGGCCACGCCCTCTGTTGCAACTTGCGCTACTGACCACGCCCCTGCCCGTGAGGTAAATATTCCTGCACTTGGGGGCCACCAGTCATGTCCCTCGCCTTCCTCCCCTCCAGCACACCTGGAGAGTCAACATGTCACCAGGGAAGCCGAGGTTTCCAGCTCCAGCTTTTCCCATCTACAGGGATGCTGGGGCCACGTTTTTTTTTTTTGTTTTTTTTTCTCCCATCTACAGGGATGCTGGGGCCACGGTGTTTTTTTTTTTTTTTTTTTTTTTTCTCTTGCAACACTTCATACTGTTGCAGTTGAATCAATCAGTTATTTGCCGTCAGGGCTTTATGCCCTGGTGATTTAGAGTTGAGCTTCCGTCAGGAGGCTGGAAAATATAGGGTTTTTGTTTGCAGTACTTTGCAACCCCGCCCCCTACCCTCTCACCCTCGTTAACCTCAATTTGCTCTGGGAAGCCATTCCCTTGACTCCTGTTATAAATAGGAGCATAGTGTGCATGCAGGTACGTTAACTGACGAAGGCGTGGACACGCCGAAACGCGTCTTGACGTAACCTGCACACAGTCACCCCGAAGGGACACCTGTCATCCATTTACCATCTGGATCCTTGCTGCCGCTGGCAACTGCAGCTTCAGGTTTCGCTTCCAAGAGGGGATGTCCTTTTTATTCTGGGCTATATGCCAATTTTAAATGCCTACTGTTCATACACATCTAGTAAGTGTATCTTTTATTGCGCAGTTTTCATTTTATTAAACGGTATCACACTATGGAGCGCTCCTCCTGTCTTTTGCTTCCTTATGAAAATTTATTAAATGGGGATAAATGCAGCTATATTTAAAAGACCACTATCGTGAAAAATTAAAATACCTGTATACATGTACAAATAAGAAGTACATTTCTTCCAGAGTAAAATAAGGCATAAATTACTTTTCTCCTATATTGCTGTCACTTACAGTAAGTAGTAAAAATCTGACATTACTGACAGGTTTTGGATTAGTCCATCTCTCCATAGGGGATTCTCAGCATGTCCTTTATTATTTATAAAGACACTCCCTGAAAAGGATTCATACAAAGATGCTGGCCAGTCTCCCTGCTCGATACACACTGATTTGGCAGTTGGACAGAGCAACTGCCATTCATAAAATGCTTTTCAATAAAGAAAACCCTGAGAAACCCCTATGAGGAAATGGACTAGTCCTCAACCTTTAGGCCCTGTCAGATTTATACTGCTTACTGTAAGTGACAGCAACAAAGGAGAAAAGTAATTTATGGCTCATTTTACTCTGGAAGAAATGTACTTGTTATTTGTAAGTGTACACATGTATATTAAATTTTACAATTTTGGCGACAGTGGTCCTTTAAGCTTCAGAGTGACAGTCAATGAGCAACAAATACGGCAGTGGAAAGTGGATCCAGTGTCAGACTGCAGCTTTTAGCAACAAAAAAGAGAAAATACAAGTAGATATATTTATCACTATATTATAATTAATTGAAGTCAGAAAAAACTTTTAAAACAGTAACAAAAAAAAAATAAACTTACTGGTCGTGAACTTACTGCTCCTTTAAAAATATGTCCTCCTTAAGCTGGCCACTAACGATACAATTTTTTCATCCAATCTTACCATTTCTATGTAATATAAGGTAACTGCCTAAATTATTCATATTCACTCAATTTACCCTTATACTACATAGATTTGGTAAAATTGGATGAAAAAGATTGTATAGTTAGTGGCCACCTTAAGGTGCCCATACGCAGTACAATAAAAATGTTCAATGTTCCTGTTTACCTAAACGATCAAATCGAATGAAAGTTTAATAGAGTCTTTTTTTTTTCTATCACGAAAAAATAATCGATTATCCCCTTTTTTAAATAAAAATCTGATCGGACATGTTGGAAAAATCTTTATATTCGATCTAACGGAATAATTGAACAAAATTATCTCATCAAAACAAAATGAAAATATTGTACCATGTATGGGCACCATTAGCCTTACCCCGGGATAAACCATACACATATGTACAGATCATGTGCTTTTAGTGTATACAATTAGAGGTTACTTTCAGTGAGGAGTGAATAAGACAACAGGTTTTTCTCCAGAGGTGCTATTGTTTATATGAGTGTCAGGAGGTGGTCCCGTGAAGTGGAAATCCACCTCTTTCATTTTTATTTTTTTTAGTAGTCTTTGATGTGATGGATCTAGAGAGCTAGGCTTACTTACTATGCTCAGTTTATATTGTGTGTTTTAAGTTCAGGATCAATTTAAATAAAAAGTGAAGTCTACGCACATTTTCCTGATTTTGCAAGAAATAGTACCATTAGCAATGGTCAAATTACTTTTTCTTTCTTTTTTTCTGGATCAGAGAGCACCTTTTCACAATGCGTTATTTCATCTTATTTGATCATGTGGGAGGAGTTATAATAAATTCCACAATTTCTGCAGTAGTTAGAAACGTGAACATTCCCGCATTCTCTGAGGCCTCAGTCACACCTAGAAACGGAAATGCATACACCTGCATGTTGCGTTTTGTGGACTGTTTTTTCCCCAGTGCCCATGTGCGCTGCGTTTCTGGAAAAAGAGCTTTACTAAGCGCTTTTTCAGACCGGTTTTATAATTCACTTCCTGACGCAAGTCGGGAAGTGAACTCCTTGACCCGGAAAACAATAAATACAATGTATTTACTCTTTAAAACGCGAACGAATCGCTGCACAAAGCGATTTTGTGAGCATTTGCGTTTTTCCTATACCTTTCATTGAGGCAAAATCGCCACAAAAATGGTTCAGGCACCGCTTTGCTGCACGTATAGTGCAAGAACCGTGCTGATATGAACCTTCTCATAGAGATTCATTGCACAAGCATTTTGTGGGTGATTTTAAAAATTGCCTGCGCTTGAAAAAAGGCTGAAAACCCCCCTAGTGTGAACGGGCCCTCACGGTGGGTATGGGTTTACCTCTGCCCCAAGCTATACAATTATAATCTTGAACTTCCCAATGAAAGTTTAAATGGCAGCTCACTGTTGAATCCAAACTGTCACTGGGTCTGGACACTCCTGTAATAGCTTTGTGCTATCGCAGGACTATGAACTGAATTCCTCTATGCTAGGTCAGGTGTTTGTTCCCTGGCATGCTCAGGTGGTATTGTTTTGCATGATCGGGCATGATCAGGGTGTGCCACAATTTCAAAGCTACTCTCCTTTTCTACATATTCACATTTTAATCTAGAGGGCAACCATTAAGGATAATAATTGCCCACTATAACATATAACTAATGAGCCCCGCCCTACATGTTTCCTCATCAGTTACAGCAGGGATATAATATTCACAAATAATCACTCGACCTTTATACCATTCATCATCTAATCCATTCTAAACCCCTTATTACCTTCAAATCACAGATAAAGTATCTATTAAAGCAGTAACAGATATAAAAAGATGTAATATAAAAAGTTGAAGCAGGTTTCAGCCTCTTGCATTCTAAAAAAGCACCTGAAGTGAATCTAATGTGATAAACAACTGTTTCTTTAGACCTAATCCTAACTGGCCCATTGTCTTATTTTGTATTTACTTTAAAAAAACTACCCTTATATACGTGAGACAGCCAAAACTTTAATGTCATTCAGCTCCTATAATGACAGATTTTGTACTTGTTACTTTTCCCTGCACTCAGACGTGTGTTAACCACAGCGATATTTACAATTTGTAATGACATTCACACTGTACTGTATGCCAGCGACCTCTCTCACCCAGGCCACTGCTTTTTCAGCCCGCTTCCATTGGGCCGAAAGCTACGGTCCATTTCCACCCGAACCACTAGGCACAGGAACTCTTCCCCCCCCCCCCCCCCCCCCGTCAGCCTCCTGAACTCTCTTCACATACTGTCCCCTGAAGCTGCTGCCAACCAGTCAACCTGCCCACTTGACTAACTGATCAGACTTTTCCGTGCCATTTCTTGTGAACTTTTTGTATGATGTATACTGTACTTTTATTTTTTTTATTGCATTTTGCGAACCTATCTCCTGTATCTATCCTCTACTTGAGCTATGTATTGTGCAAAACTCAATGCCTGGCAGAACCCAGTCGTGCTTGGCAAAATAAACAATTCTGATAAACTGATCCAGTGAAAACTGATCTGTTTTTATTTAAAATGGATCAGTTTCTTACAATGGCATCAGTTTTTCATCCGGTTCCATCTTTTTAATTTCTGCATCGCTACCCGCTCAGTACCTGTTCACATTCCTCCACAGCCGCTGTTTGAGTCCTGTGTATTTTAGAAACCCCAGTTGCACTGTGGTATGAATCTTTTTTTTTTACATATAATGCCAACATCAAATTAAAAAATGAGCATATATTTTCATGAAACATTAAAATTAGTTTTAACATTGGATATTTTGCTATTGTACCAATTTCAAATTAGTTTTGGTGGGAAATGATTTCTAAATATTCACAGTTTTCATTTGCACTTTATATAGCAGCATAACGTTTTCCTTTTTAAATAGGGTAGTTACAAAAGCACATCTGATCTGATTTGACTTAAAGGATACCAGAGCCTAAACCCTTTAGGAGCAAAGGGGTAGCCGGCATGTATGGTGAGCTGTCCTGATGACCACTGCTCCCCTCATTCTCCTGCTTCACCCTCCTTACATACCTAAAGCCCCCCCGGACGCTTCTTCCGAGTCACCAGAGTCGGGCTTCACTGCGCAGATGCTAGCCCAGCTTGCACTCTTCCCTCAGCATGCGACCATGAACACTCTGCACATGTGCATGATTTCACAATTATGCTACCGCCAGCGACCCAGAAGAGGCTGCCGGGGGCTTTAGATAATAAAGGAGTGGGACACAGGAGAACGAAGGGAGCGCTGGCCATCAGGACAGCTCACCATACATGCCGGCTCCCCCCCACTTCTCCTACGGGTTTCAGCTCTGGTAACCTTTAAGATTGTCCTTAAAGGATACCCGAGGTGACTTGTGTATGTACAGTGCCTAGCACACAAATAACTATGCTGTGTTCCTTTTTTTCTTTCTGTACCTGAAAGAGTTAAACATCAGATGTGTCAGGACTGGGTCAGACTACAGTGTGACCCTCACTGATAAGAAATTACAACTATAAAACACTTTCCTAGCAGAAAATAGCTTCTGAGAGCAGGAAAGAGGTAAAAAGGATCAATAGTTCATAGATTTTAGCTCTGGAATACTTAAATGAATGTGTCACTGAGCAGAAACACTTAAATAGTAAAAACTTAAAAAGTAGATTTAAATATAAAATAAAACTGTGGGATATCTAAAAAAGTCATTTCTAGAAGAAAGAGGATAGATACAATTGTTTATCGCATCAGTTAATTTTCACTTTGGGTGTCCTTTAACCTCTTAACCCATTCGCGTTCCGTCGTTTTCACTTGAGAAATGTTCACCTCCCATTCATTAGCCTATAACTTTATCACTACTTATCACAATGAACTGATCTATCTCTTGTTTTTTCCGCCACCAATTAGGCTTTCTTTGGGGGGGTACATTTTGCTAAGAGCCACTTTACTGTAAATGCATTTTAACAGGAAGAATAAGAAAAAAACTGAAAATTCATTTTTTCTCAGTTTTCAGCCATTATAGTTTTAAAATAATACATGCCTCCATAATTAAAACTCACATATTGTATTTGCCCATATGTCCCGGTTATTACACAGTTAAAATTATGCCTCTATCACAATGTATGGCGACAATATTTTATTTGGAAATAAAGGTGCATTGTTTCCGTTTTGCATCTATCACTATTTACAAGTTTAAAATAAAAAAAAATAGAAATATTTCATCTTTACATTGATATTTAAAAAGTTTAGACCCTTAGGTAAATATTTACATGTTTTTCTTTTTTATTGTAATGTTTTTTTTTTATATTAAACATTTTATTTGGGTAGTTTTGGGAGGGTGGGATGTAAACAATAGGTTTATAATATAAATGTGTGTTGATTTTTATTTTTTTTAACTTTTAGTTGTAGTATTACTTTTTGGCCACAAGATGGCGGCCATGAGTTTGTTTACATGACGTCACTCTAAGCGTAACATACGCTTAGAGAGACGCATGGGGGAGGTAACAAACAGAAAAGGGGCAGCTTCCGAGAGAAGCTGACGCTTTTTCAGCGGGGGAGAGGAATCAGTGATCGGGCACCATAGCCCGATTTACTGATTGCCTGGCTAACGAACCGCGGGCCGGGGGTGCGCGTGCACGCGCGCGATTGGCCGCGGTAGCGCGCATGGTTCCTAGACGTAGTTTCTACGTCCAGGAACCAAAATAGGTTAAGGACCACAGGACCCCCCTAAAGACCAGGCCATTTTTTGTAAAATGGGCCACTGCAGCTTTTTTATTATTATTATTATTTATTGTATTTATAAAGCGCCAACATATTACGCAGCTTTAAGGCCAAGCTGCACAACACAGCACACAAGTGATCCCCCCCCCTTTTCTCCCCACCAACAGAGCTCTCCTCCTCCCCCCCCCCCCACCTCCCCATGTTTGTTTGTTTTTCTAATACATTTTGCCTTTTTTATTATTTATCTACCCGTCCCTCCCTGCCACAGCAAGCCATTTACTGTGATCGGCTGTCATTCAGCCTATGACAGCCGATCACCATCGAGATTTAGAAGGGGACAGCCGTGTCCCACGTACAGCGCTGCTGTAGATCACAGCGCCGTACACGGTAATTAGACGGCGGTTTTGCCGTCTAACAGTCGATCGCTGCTGGGAGACTGAAGGTGGTGCTCTGCCTGCGTGTGATCTCCTGCAAACTGAAGCTCCAGGACTTTACGGCGATCGGTGTTAGGTGGTCCTGGGGCTGTAGCCACGGCCTGTGCCCATTGGCGTGACGCGGTCGGCAAGCAGTTGAAGCTATCCTGAACTAAAAAGTAAGTTTTGAGATAATTAATTGTATGTACATACTGTTGATAAATAGAAAATTAGTAACTCTGAGTCTCAGAAACAAACACAATAGAAGTAATGACCCTTACAACTTTTTAGCACTAAAACATTATCAGCATTGTTTCTTCAGCCAGACAAAAGTGTTTTGCTTTCTGTCTACTTTTCAGGACGTTGGCTAAATTTGACTTGCTATTTGACTGCCTCATTTGTATAGATAACATATTTTCCAATGTCAATGCCTAGCCAATCACAAAGACACTGTGATTATCACTGTAATTGTGGTGCCCTGTTTCCACTGATACAATGAAGTTTTTACCCACATGCTATTATAGTGCCTGCTGCATTTTACCTTTTATTTGCAAAGTGAATGGAAGAGCAAGAAAATGAAATACAAACCCAATGCTTTGTGCCTTTGTAGCAATTCCTTGCAGACGGCAGTAGTTGAAATCTATGCTCTATTTGTGTCCTATTATTCCTGCCAGTGTGTAGAATACAGCTACTCTTGTTGCGTAGACCCATCACTGCAGGCTAATCACTCTGCAGTAACAATGACAGCAGTGCTACATGCACTGATCAGAAGCCAATTTCATTGATTCCTGACCCTGTGATCACTGTGAGCCCATCACAGCGATCACAGCTTTGTTTCTGAAAAAAAAATGCTCTCTGGTCCTAAAAGGACAACTGAAGTGAGAGGAATATGGAGGCTGCCACCTTTATTTCCTTTTAAGCAATACCAGTGTTAGGTATTGTGTACTACCTGCCCCTGCCTGCTGGTGGCAGTATTGGCATGGACTGCCTGGAACTTTCATTGTGCCACCAGCAGAGGGCTTTGTGGACTTTGAGCAGCCCTGGAGTTCTGCCTTCTACCAGCAGGTGGCTGTATACTGTCTGTGAGAAAGACCTGCAGTTCCTGATCTGGCCTGCAGGTGGTTCAGGAGCATATCCTGCAGGATCACACCACCAGCTGTTTCCTGATACTAATCTCTCTGATTGCATGACCTATATAAAGACTGTTGTTTACTCCAGGCAGTTGCCAGAACTTTGTAGTCCCTTGCAGACATGAGTCTCTGGACAAATCCTTGTACCTGTAACCTGATCTGTTCCTTGTTCCTGTTTATCTTGCCTTTTGATCTCACTGTTGCTTAATCCCTGGTATTATTATTATTATTTTTAGTATTTATATAGCGCCGACATATTACGCAGTGCTGTACAGTGTGTGTGTGTGTATATATATATATATATATATATATATATATATATATATATATATATATATATCCTGCACATTGCTTGTAAATAGTTAGTCAGAGTGTTGGATGTACGTGTGCACACTGTTTGTTCTGGTTAGTGGTAGATTCATTAGGAGATTCATTATATATATTGGGCTCTATTCACAATCACACATGCGGTAAGAGACTTTTGATCGCTATGTAACCTCCAGTGATAAGTTCCGCATTTTTTCAACACTCACTAAAAATTTTCCACATGTTTTCCGTATGCGGAACAATGCGTAAAAAAAAAATGGGGAAACATGCGTAATCACATAGTAAACATGTGGAAAAGAAGTGACATTAAAAAAAAAAAAAATTAAAGTCCAGCAAACACAGCACTCAAGGCTCCAGACATCATTTAAGTCAATGGGAAGCGAAATATATCACCAAGTACTAGTAGGTGATCTAAAATCTTTAGTTAAGTCAGAAATAATGTGCCCCTTTTTGTTTGTGAATTTAGTTTTTTTGGGGGAAATTACCGACTTTTGCAGAGTTTTACCACACTTTTTACGCATGCGTGTAAACAATGGTACAATTTTACGCATACTGTAAAATTTTGTGAATTTCAAGATGGTCTTATTTCAGTCAGAAATTTACCACAAGTGCATTTCCGCATGCGGAAAATGATTGTGAATAGAGCATATTGTATATTGGAGTGATTGCATGAGGTTTGCACTTAATTTGCATTTCTTTGTATGTTGGCACAATTTGGTCACAAACTATTTTTGCACATTATTCCTCGTTTCAGTGTCTGTATTGCTTCACACTGTGGCCATCACCTGTTCCTCGATTCAGGTTTGTAACAACCGGTTACCTGGCTGTACTGCTGACCCTGTGCCTCTTATGCTGGGTACACACCATGCGTTTTCCCGCTCGATCCGAGGGTCGATCGGGATCGATTCGACTATTTCCGACATGCTCAATTCGGGCTTCGATCGTTCCTGCCGTCGATTTTGCATACTTAGCATGCAAATCGACAGCAGGAACGACCAAAGCCCGAATCGAGCATGTCGCAAATAGTCGAATCGATCCCAATCGACCCGCGGATCGAGCGGGAAAACGCATTGTGTGTACCCAGCATTATACATTTAGCCATAGACACCGCACAAGCATATGCAGATCAGGTGTTTCTGACATCATTGTCAAATCTGACAAGATTAGCTGCATGCTTGTTGGTGTTATGCTAGGTACACACCATACAATTTTCTGTTAGAATTTCTGTAGGTCCTAAAGTGGTTAATATAATGTTAAATATTGTATTTATTTTTTTGAAGACTATATTATACAGCAGTCTCTTTTTTTAGGTATTTGTTATAGGTTACAAATAGACTGATATTGTGTCAAGCTTATTTTAGTTTGTAATATTGGATAGCTTGTGGTAATATTATGTATATAAGTATATTATTATGTATATTTTAGTTTTAGTTTATAATACTGGATAGTCTAAGCAGTAGTTTTATAAGTTTTACTATGATAACATTTTATATTCACAAATGCTTTTATTTATTTCACCTAAATAATGGTCTACACAACAGAAAGACATGACATGGGTTGTCATTAATCTGGTCTTAATTACACAGAACTACCGGTACATGATATTCAGACAGTGAACACATGGGTGCTTGGGTGGGTGCCAAGCTGGCAAAAGGAGATAATCACTATCACTATCTAATCATGGGACTTGGCTGCATAGTATTTATGGAAAGCTTTTACAGTACAGAAACATTTCTATAGCTCTATTCATTCTCACACTCCCCTGCAGATGTGTGTATCTGTGACGTGTGTATATGAGATTGTGTGCATGTGTATGTGTGCCTCTGCATGTTTGTGTGTGTTACCAAGCTCCTAGATAGGTGCAAATGACAGTTCTTTATTTTCAGATATATTTCACCAATAAGTGCTGCTGCAAGGTTTTAAGTACATTCGGGGTTCTTTTTTTGAAAGCGGAGGGGAAAAATTAATACTAAGCTCGCAATATTCTTACTTTTATCTTTAAAAATGTTTATTATAACATCTCTGTGAGGAAAAGTACAGTAATGTGTGGCCCAAGGGATCTAAACACACTTATGGGGCATGTCACCCGGCAGGCAGCAAGACCTGATCCCTCGGGTCACATTGCAGGGCCAAGGCTGTACAAACTTGCCGCTAGCCTGCAGGCCAGTGACTTGTTCTTTTGCTATGCCAGAGGGTAGGATGGTCGGTGGAGCAGCATGAAAGTGATGTCACGGAGGTAGGGGTGAGAGGGGAGAACAATGCTCTCGGACAGTGCTCAGTTTCTGGACTTATTGCTGGCCAGGGCATTGGAGAGCATCCAGGGCTGCAGAACATGTGCTAGTTTTGTCTAGTATGTGTACAAGGCTTAAAGAGACACTGAAGCGAGAATAATTCTCGCTTCAGAGCTCATAGTTAGCAGGGGCACGTGTGCCCCTGCTAAAACGCCGCCATCCCACGGCTAAACGGGGGTCCCTTCACCCCCAAACACCCCCCCGCAAAATCAACTACCAAATTGGTCGTAGATTTTGCTGCTGCTGGAGGCAGGGCTAACGGCTGCAGCCCTGCCTTACAGCGCGTCTATCAGCGGCGCATCGCCGCCTCTTCCCCGCCCCTCTCAGTGAAGGAAGACTGAGAGGGGCGGGGGAGAGGCGGAGATACGCGCTGACAGACGCGTGTGGGGCAGGGCTGCGGCGGTTAGCCCTGCCCCAATGCGGAAGCGCTCCCCTGCTGCACGGAGGGGGATTTGGGGGTGAAGGGACCCCCGTTAAGCCGCGGGATAGCGGCGGTTTAGCAGTGGCACACATGCCCCTGCTATCTATGAGGTCTGAAGCAAGATTTATTCTCGCTTCAGACTCTCTTTAAGAGCAGGACAAGTGAGGATAAAAAGGCACTGAACAGCGATTGAACAGCCTTAGTGGATGCAGGTAGAGGATCCTCCAGAGGCTACCTGAGGTACGTATGTGATTTTTTTTTTTTTTTTGCCCCCAAAACACACAGGTACAAACACTTTTTCACCAACCTCCTTTGTCCAACACGATTTTCACCTTTAGTCAAGCCTCTGTATGAATAGGAGACACTACTCATCTTACTGACCATGGTTGCCCCCAGGATTTCGGTGCACAAAAGTATAGTATTTGAGGTTCCTAGGGAGGCCAAACAAAGTAGAAAAATAAAGCCACAAGTCATACACAGATCATCATATAGCAGATTCTCCAAGACGCCAAAGAAGCTCATTTCCAGATTCAAAGCCATGGATCGTAGAGGAGAGATCACATACCAGATTTTCCATGGGAATAAAACAAACTTATGATCAGCTTCAAAGCCAGGGATCACACACAGAGGATCAGATTGCACATTATCCAGAGAGTACACCTTAAAGCCCGTACATACAGTACACCTGACTTAAGTCAGCTGAGGCAGCAGCTAATGACTGCCTCAGCCAATAATCTGCAAGCTTGGTGGATCTACTCACCTTCAGTGACGCCGATATCCCGTCAATCTCATTGTTTGTGCCGCTGCCCAGTCAGCCTAGTGACGTCAGCACAGCCCAGCAATGGGCTCAATTTGTAAAGCATTACTGCATACGGTAATGCAGAAAACAGCTGACTTTACCGAGCACTTAGGAAAATGTCAATTCATAAAGGCCGTTACCGCATGAAAAGTTGAAATTATCGAGCAGTGAGGTAAATTACCGACTTGTGAGGTAAATACCTCAATATGTCAGTTCATAAAGACTACAACATGCGGTAAAAACCTGAAATATTACTGGCGCCTCTAATGTGGTGTAATCAGTGTAGAGACTGTGGGAAGCTAATCGTGACTTGCAGAAGCAGAGAGCTATGACTGATAGGAGCAGAGACGATAGTCTCTTGCAAGTCTCGCTGATTGGATGTTGATAGGTTGCGAAGGCTGCTCAGGTGTAACAAGCTTTTCTACCCCTCAGGCAGCAAGCAGAGAGAACAAACAAAAGCGGTTTCCCCTGAAGCCCTTTGGCCGTTTAACCATTTAGGTTCCTGTTTGAAGATGCGGAGGAACTAGTGGGAAAATCACTAAAGCAGGGCATGTTTAGAGTTTCTTAGAGTTGATCTAAGCTGTGGCAAATAAATAAAATGTTAAAGACTAATAGATTCAGATCGAGCAGCAACAGTAAAATAAACGTACATTCTAAAGGGATGTCGTGATGCCTCTTACTATTGTAATGCCCTCACTGCACAGAACAGCTTGTAACAAAACAGACAGCTCTACACTGCTCTGCTGTTACCGAACAAGTTTTTGTCTATTGAAGCCAGTAAATTACTGAACTTCTACCGCACCTGTGAACAGTTTTATGAATTATCACACAAGTCTAAAATACAGAAAGCGGTATTTTAATCACTTCGGGACCAGCACCCTCTGCCCCCTTAAGGACCAGAGGGTGCTGGTCCAGTAAACCGCTGCTTCCCGACGAATCGCCGCTAAAATCCGCCGCTCCCGACGGTCACGCCGCTCTGTCCCCGCCGCAGGCTGGTCTCTCTGCCGTCGGTATGACGGCAGAGCGCTGTGCGCCGGTCAGGAGCCTCTTTCATTGGCTCCTGACCCTGTCACTCCATGTAAGCCAATGGCAACAGCTTACATGAATGACAGGGCCAGGAGCCAATGAAAACGGCTCCTGCCCGGCTCACAGTGCTCTGCCGTCATAGAGGCGGCAGGGCAGCTGATTTCGTCGCAGATCGAGCGCGGACAGCGGCGGGGACGGGCAGGGGCGCGCGGTCAATGGGACGTATAGATTACGTCTGGTCAGAACAGCAGCGCCCCCTGCGGCGGTCCGCAATAGGTTAAAGTCCAAATTATTTTTTTTATGGTTGCCGCTGCAGCACTGACTGAGGGAGGCTTACATGAAGACTCCAATCAGACCTACCTGGGATGTGTAAAAATTCTCAAATGGGACATATGTGAATGCTGCAATGCTAGTACAGTCACTACTAGATGCATGCAATTGGCCCCCTGCCTCTCTGCTGTATATGACAGCATTAGTGGAGAGTGTAGCAGGGATAATTTAGCATGCGTGCAGGCTTGTGCCTACAGACTACATTCATATGTCCACTCAAAGAGACCATGCCACACTGCCTGACCCCTGTGGAAGTAAGCAACGGCGCCACTGAGGCCTCATTCACACCTAAAAGCGAAAACGCCAACTTAAGCGTTTTTGTGTGTTTTTTTCCCCCTCCCGGCGCTCCCCTGTGCACTGCGTTTCAGGTAAAAGCGCTTTTCTAAGCGCTTTTCCAGTGCGGTTTTGTAATTCACTCCCTGACACATGCCAGAAAAAAAGGCCGAAAACGCCCATAGTGTGTATGAGCCCTCAAGCAGGATCTGTAGAGTAAGTTCCGACTCTTCACAGTCTGTATGCAGGAGCTCTGCATAGTAAGGAAGTATATACCATATGCCTGTTCTGTATTTTAATTACAATACTGTTTATAATACTAATAATAGAATTATTTCATTCCTTTAACCAAAATATTATCAACCCAGTTTGTAAAATAACAAGAAGCCTGATATAAAGGCACTAATATTCTTTCAGGGTAGAACCCATCATTTACACATAGAAAAATAGCAAAGCAATTACTGAGAAGCTCAAAAAGGGCAAAACTGCTAAAAGATATTGTTCTTTTAACAATGCTACTGGTATCTTCAGGCATAAGAGTCTAGTGCCAGTTCTCTGCTCTCAGCACAGAAAGCTAAGAGCTAGGCCATAGGTCAAAACTAACAGAAAATGTTGTACAAAACCCCTGAGTCAGCAAAGACCTGATAACCCGAGTAAGCCGCAACACAGAATTCTGCATGCTGTTCATGCACAAGTGCTCCTTTATTCCTGCTACATACTGTATCTCTTCAATTAGCTGGGCTTTTATATTTCATTCACTAAAAAGAAAGCGATATTTACTGTCTGACAGGACCATAGGAGGAAACAATTTCACAGGTCTTGCTTTCAATGGAAAGTTACATTTATTAGTACGGTTAAAGTGTACCTGAGACCATAAAAAAAGATACTTACCTAAGAAGAGGTAAGCCTCTGGATCCTGCAGAGGCTTCCCACATTTTCCTGGCTCCCCACTGTTGCCATGTGCGAACTGCCAGAACATATCCGACAAAAGCTATGAGTATGGCTGTGCCTGCGCATAAGGCTGAAGCAGCTTGTATGCAAACGGCTTCAGCTTAGTGCCTAGGCACAGCCTCTAGAGGAATCCGTGCGTGCACTATAAGATGGTCCCGGGCATTGCCTGAGAAGCCTCTGGAGGATCCAGAGGCTTCCATGTTCTTAGGTAAGTATCTATTTTATGCCACTTCGGGTTCTCCTTAAAGAGAACCTGTACTGAGTAAATTTAAAATAATCACATGAGGTAACTTCAAATGAACATTACATAGTTACCTTGCCATCAGTTTCTCTCAGAAGCTCACCATTTTCTTCTGACAATAATCCCTTCCAGTTCTGACAATATTTTGTCAGATCTGAAATATATCAGTTGCTGTCAGTTATAGCTGAGAGGAAAACTGATGTACCAGGTAATGTCCATGTTTCCCTATGGCTCAAGTGGGCGATGTTACAGTTTAACTGTGTGCTGACCAGAAAGCTGTTATGGGTAATGGCCATTTTCAAAATGGAGGACGGAAAATTCCCTTGATCACAGTGAACAAACAGGACGCAGGACAGGAGAAAGAAACTGAGGAGTAGACTACATGGAAGGTAAGTATGACTTGTGTATGCTTATTTTGACTTTTAATTTTCAGTTCAGGTTTTCTTTAAAGAGGAACTCCAGTGAAAATAATGTATTAAAAAAAAGTGCTTCATTTTTACAATAATTATGTATAAATGATTTAGTCAGTGTTTGCTCATTGTAAAATCTTTCCTCTCCCCGATTTACATTCTGACATGTATCACATGGTGACATGTTTACTGTGGGCAGGTTATGTAGCTGCTGCTAGCTATTTTGGCCGTTAGAGACAGCTGTAAGCAGCTATTCCCTGTCTGTGAACATTGCTAATTTGTGGCAGTTTGCCAGGAGCACCGCGGTCCTCAGAGCTTCTTGTGGGAGGGGTTTCACCACAATATCAGTCATACAGCGCCCCCTGATGGTCTGTTTCTGAAAAGGAATAGATTTCTCATGTAAAAGGGGATATCAGCTACTGATTGGGATAAAGTTCAATTCTTGGTTGGAGTTCCTCTTTAAGGCTTAGTTCACATGAAGCTGGATCACAAATGGCCCATTTGAAGCAGACAGTGCAGTGTCGTCCTCTTTGAGGGTGTTTTGTGTCCAGTTTGAGTCCAGACCAGATGTATTTCCACCACAGAAGTGCATCCACTGTCCTGAAAGATCATGCCAGTTGGATTTTTCTTCTTACTGCAACAGATCAAAGGGATCTGTTACAGACTGACAAGTGTGTTCGGATCCTATCCTATATAACCTCTGTCTCTCTGCGTTCCCTCCTGTGTGTGTGTGTCCCTGCTTTTGCGCTACTGTGCAGGTGCGGCACACTTGCAGCAGTTAGGCCTTGCTCACATTGCGTTCCGCTCTCATGTCCGTCCGCGGTGGGCTTATTTTGAAGTGTTTTTTTCTTTCCGATTCCCGGGGCTTGGGTGGGCGATTCTTTTTTGTGGTTAGCGGTTTCCGATGCGTTTTTCCCGAGCGTTTTGGTAATTCACTCCCTGACGCAAGTCAGGAAGTGAACTTTTTGATCCGGAAAAGAATAAATACAATGTATTTATTCTTAAAAACACGAACGCAATCACTCCACAAAGCGGTTTTGTGAGCGTTTTGCGTTTTTCTTATACCTCCCATTATAGCAAAAACACCTGAAAATGGCTCAAGCACTGCTTTTGAAAACTAACAGCACACTGAACGCTCTAGTCTGAACTACACCATAGCACAACATGGTGTAAGTGCTTTCTGTGCGTTTTCGGACAAACGTCCGCACTTAGATTTTCCAAAAAAACCTTCTAATGTGAACAAAGCCTTAGAGCAGGAGGAGGACGGGGCCATGGGAGGGGGCAGGCGTGTGCACGCTTAGGCTTGCGCGGCTAATGAAGGAGAGAGTCAGTGCGGGGGGTCGCGGCCAGAGCCTAGTGTCCGTTTTTAAACAGGCGTTAGGCCTAGTTAATAAATAAAATCCATTTGACAGCCGGTTTTTGCGTTCCACTTCAATCTGGCAAAAGGGGCCAAACATGCAGTGTTAACCGGGCCTCAGAGAAGAGTAAAAATTTGAATCTTCCCAAAGCCCTACCATCTCTAACACCATCTATGGTTACTGTAGTCAAAGTCTGGGAGGCTGCTGGCTCATTTTTGTCCTCAAAAAATCATCGGTCTCCGCACACCCCATTATGAAACAACCCTAGACTTCCGGAATTTACTACTATCCCTGATCCATGTTTATGGGCTGACAAGGGAATTGTTAAATTAAGAGATATTACTACAGACACCACCCTTATGCAGTTTGATGACCTTAAATCCTTATTTTCCTTGCCCAACTCTATGTTCTTTAGGTACATACAGTTTCGCCACGCCTTCCACTCTCAATTCCAGAACATAGTTCTGGAAGTGCGCTCTCACCCTCTAGAACTCCTGTTGGCCCACTCTGGCCTGACAGGCATCACCACGTAAATTTATGCAACCCTGATGGATAAAGAGGCCAACATAATGAATCGCTTGCTACTTAAGTGGTGGGGAGACATGCCGGAGTTGACAGATAAGGAATGGACGGACGCTTTGGCTCACTTCATCACAACACCAATCGCTGCTAGACATAAATTATCGTCTCTCCGGTACCTCTATAAGTCCTATCTAACACCTGTAAGGTTATCTAAAATGGGCAGACTTGACAATGGGGCTTGCTGGAGGTGTAGTGCCCCTGAAGCCCGTTTTATCCATATGTATTGGGAATGTGATCACATCCGACCCTTTTGGAAAGATAGCAGTGCAAAGGAAAGGATGTCCCGCTACACCGTTGTGGGGTAAAAATATCTCTCCGACTTTATTATACACATCAGCAAAAACACAGACAAAGGCTCACGCGTATCGGAGCTCTACATGGCTCCTTAATTAAGGAGCCATGTAGAGCTCCGATACGCGTGAGCCTTTGTCTGTGTTTTTTCTGATGTGTATAATAAAGTCGGAGAGATCTTTTTACCCCACAACGGTGTAGCGGGACATCCTTTCCTTTGCACTGCTGTCTAACGCTCCGGGTCCCAGGCTCCCGTTGGTTGCATCGGTGGTTGCAGCGATCCACACCATTTTTCCTCTTTTGTAAAGATGTACACGAACTCCTGACTACGCTAATTGATAGCAGAATTCCCTTTACTGCTAAGGCCATGCTACTGAGTGTATTTGGTGATCTTCCAATAGCAGAAAAGAAACTGTACCTAGCAAGACTCTTGCTGATGTATGCTAGAAGCGCGTTTGCTCTAAAATGGAGAAATGGCTCCCCAGCAACCATCTCAGAATTTAAAGCTCATGTTAATGCTGTCCTGCCTATTTATAGAAGTGTAAATGAAAATAGAGGTTCATGTAAAAAATGTTATAAGTTATGGTCATGTTGGATGTCGACATTTATAATTGAGATGTAAGCTGTGTACCGATAGCATTAACATTTGTTTGTATGTATTACTCCTGAAACCATATTATATTATTGTTGGGGGAGGGAGGGGGACTAGACCATTCTGGGGATCAGAACAACTATTATATTGTTTGTTTTTTCTGTTTGTTAAAAAATCAATAAAATTGTTTAAATAAAATTTTTTTTTAATCTTTTTGTACAACAGGAGATATTTGCAGCACTCCCAAATATAGGCTGCACCCGAGTTGACCAGTTGCATAGATGTGCAGAGCCCAAAACATGGGCAGATTACACAAAATTAATGTGTATCAGTTTGCATTCAATTTATTTACCGTATATTCCGGCGTATAAGACGACCCCCCAACTTTTCCAGTTAAAATATAAAGTTTGGGATATACTCACCGTATAAGACTACCCCTCTTCCAATGTACACCAAATTAAAATAAAAATAAAAAAATCATGTGCTGGTGCTGTGTATGAACAGATACTGGTGCTGTACTGTATGTGTTACCCAGTATATAACAGTGTATAGTCAGTTGACTTGTTGCATTGGTCAACTCTCCTTAAGTAGACTGGTCAGCTCTCCTTGTCTACCTGTTTATTGGAGCGGTATGGAAGAATAGATTGCGCTCCCTCAGCAGGGAGATCTGAGAGGCGGTAACAGGATAGGGCGTATCACCCGGCATTAATGACACCCGGCATATAAGACTACCCCCAACTTTCTAGAAGATTTTCAAGGTTTAAAAAGTAGTCTTATACGCAGGAATATACAGTAGATTATGGTTTAATGCATAGTTCTGATTTGTATTCAAGGTGTGTAATTAAGTCCCTGGGAGGCGGTGCATGCCAGTTGGTTTAATTTCAGTTGCAGCCTGATTGAGCGCTGCAAATCCTTTCCCTGTTCTTTAGAAAAGATTTGAATATATTTAAGAATCATGAGAATAATTTTGCATGAAAACTAAAAGTTAAATCCATTGTCACTATCAGGAAAATTTGCAGCTACAATTAATTAATTATGATAAAACCAATAATGAATATATAATGATCAATATAAATGAGTCAATTAAAGTGAACCTCCAGACTAAAAATCTACTCAGCAGCACTGAAAAGGCTTGGTGTTTCTTTCAGGCCTCTTTTCCATGGACTGTTGAGGTTTGTGCTCAGCAAGCAGTTACCAAGCAGCAGTGAGCAGTTGTGAGAGTTTGAGAGGCGTTTCACTGCCTATCAACAGTCCGTGGAAAAGAGGCCTAACAGTTTAACAGCGTCAGAGCTTTGTTTTTTTTACCCAAGCCTCATTTTTAGATGCACAGAAGAAAACTGTCGGGGCATTTTTCCCCTGATGCTGTGCAAAGCATGATGGGATTTCTGATGATGTTGTTCTCCTGCTGTTTTGGTGCAAATTTGTTTTTTTTTTTTTTCATTTTGAATTTGAGATTTGAAGCCTAGCGCGTGCAGCTGGGAGGGGTGATCAGGACACAGGACAGTTGGAACTGTGTCTCATGCTCCCTGTCACCTCTTTTCAACTCAAAATATGGCTGCCCCCATGAGAAAGATGGCTGCCCCCATAAAATCCAATTTTTTAAATTTTACAAATGTACCCCCCCCCCCCACTCCCTTTTTAAACTCCTTTACCTACAGTGACCACCACCCCAACCATGCCAAGGCTTATTTCCACTTCTATGCTTTAGAAGCATGCATTTCACTTATTGAAGACTAAACTTCAGACAAAAAGGCCCAAAGACAAACAACAACTAAAAGTTGCTGCAATAAAAGCCCGGCAGAGCATTAAAAAAAGGAGGAAACCCAGCATCTGGTGGTGTCCATGAGTTCCAGACTTCAGGCTGTCATTACCAGCAAAACATTTTCAACCAAGTATGAGAAATGAACCTTTTATTTCCAGTTACTTAATTTGTGCAATTACTTTTGAGCCCCTGAAATTAAGGGATTGTGTTAAAAAAATGCCTCACA
Organism: Hyperolius riggenbachi; assembly: GCF_040937935.1. NCBI lineage: Eukaryota > Metazoa > Chordata > Amphibia > Anura > Hyperoliidae > Hyperolius > Hyperolius riggenbachi. The sequence goes on from NC_090647.1 coordinate 275,426,708, forward strand.
TTTTTAAGCAAACGTTTTGTTCAACCAACTGAATTAAAGCTGGAAGTCTGCACTTAAAACTGTGTCCGAGTTTAATTTCATCATGGGAATGTGCAGAACCAAAATTAGAAAAAAAAGTTGTCTCTTTACAAATATTAATGGACCTAAGGCCTGGGACCCACTAGCAGTCTTCTCTAAGCTCTTGTGATTTGAAAAGCTCTTGCTAATGTAAGGCTATGGGTGCTTTTTATAAAATCACATTGCTCAAGTGGGATCACACCCTTTGAATTACATTAGCAAGAGCTTTTCAAATCACAAATGCTTACAAAAGGTTCTGAAAAGCACTGCTGGTGGGTAGTTTAAATAAATAAAACACACCTCCAGGTTTGAACTAGCTTAGGCAAATGGTATACAGTAAAACTATGGGGTGATAAGTACCATATTTTCCGCCGTATAAGACACACATTTTCTCTCTAAAAAATGGGGAGAAAGTCCCCGTGTCTTATACGGCAAAGGCAGGGAATCCACGACTTACAAACGCCCACCGATACGAATCGCCAAATCCGCTGCCATGGGGGTTCCCTGCCTGTGTCCCCGCTGTGCCTGGCTCCCCCGTGCCTGGCTCCCCTCCCCCCATGCAAGCAGCAGCTTACCTCATCCACCTGCGGCGATTGCAGACACCAGTCTTCTCTGTGCGGCTTCCTCTAGTGCCAGGCCTCTAAAGCCACAACATCAATGACGCGTCATTCAAAGCCTGGAGACACAAACCAGGGGACACAGGTTGCCACAATCACTGTATCTCATATCTATGACACCATCTAGTGGTGTCTTGAGACACAGCTGTATCATCCTTGGGGCACATCTGGCTACAGGGAGGGGCTTATACACGAGTCAATCACTTTTTCCTGGTTTCTGAGGGAAAAGTGGACCATGTTTGGCCAGCAGGAGCAGGCAGTTAGTGTCCACTTCGATGGTCCGCTGTGGTCGAGCTGCAGCCTGGGATTATCACAGATGGCACAGAAGTGCGGCCTCTTTGCTGCAATGGATCCGTTGCAGAAGTATATAAAATAGGACCCATTCACTGTCAGTTTTGCGATGAGCAGAGAATGTATAAAACAAATGTTCATTCTCAGTTGAAGTGGGAACTCAGCTTTAGGCAGCAAGGCATGTAAGGAGTGGGAGGAGTCAGGCTAGGTCAGGTGCTCTGCTTTGTCCTGGGGAGGAAACAACCACTTGGCTGGCAGTTGGGAGCAACTGGATGCTCCCAGGCAGGAACTTATATACGTATGTATTGCAAAAAGTACAGAAGCGCAATGCACAAAACATTGTGCACCGATAATTAAAGCAAATTATTTTACTATCATATCCATTAAAAATAGGAGGCTGAACTGGCTTTACAAGAGAAACAAAGAAGTCTGCACTGCTTCAGCATTTGGATAGCTCCTCTTGCAAATACTGCATGTGGCTCACACTGGCTTCTTTTACATGTAATAGAGTTGTGCATAAAATATACTGGTCAATTAGAATTCATTTTTCACTGACCTGTGAAGCTCAAAGTAAACTGAAAACTGACTGGTGCCACTTCTACCATTTATTTGATCACCCATCAGACATGTTAAAGGCATTTTTCAGGTTTTATCAGAGTTGTTTCCTCAAAGATAGGATCAATAAACAAGTAATTGTGGAAAATTATGTCTGCCAGAATATGCAGCCAACAAGGCTCTGTAAAATCTATGATGTCTGGAGTATAGGTTATATAGCAGGGATACCAGCCATCGATGGCTGTACAAACCATCTGTGCAAAATGAGGACAATAAAGGTTCTACATGAAGTCTATGCAGAAAATAAATACATGTTTGTATTGTAAGTAATTTCATAAGAAAAAGGAAGTATACCCTCTTTCAATCCAGGTCCTTAAGGGCTCTTTCACATTATACAACATGTGCAGGAGCCGTTCTCTGTTCTCTGCCTGCGGCGTGTCATCGGGTATCTGCGGTGCGACGCAATCAGCGGCGGTAGCTGGTAATTAAACCCGACGGAAAACGCTGACTCACGGGTGCATTGGATGAAAAACTGCGCCCGGGTGCGTCGGAACCGCAACGCATGTAAACGCAGCGTCAAGTGTGAAAGGTAAAATGAAAGTCTATGAACTTTCATTTTACCTTGGTTAACGCAAACGTTAGCCGTTTGCGTTAACGCACAAAATCTGCCCTAATGTGAAAGAGCCCTAATGCTAGGTACACACCATACAATTTTTTGTTACATTTTCTCTTAGATTTACCTGCCAGATAGCTTTTTTCCATGTTGTAGGTAAATCTAACAGAAGAATCTAACAGAAAATTGTATGGTGTGTACCTAGCATTAGTCCAGGCAGGTGAATACAGCCTCTGATGAACAATACATGGCATATTACACTGTTATTTAACAAAGTCAAAATGCAGAAGCAGTGTGTAAAACTTCTTCCCACTTTGTGTTACTTATTTGATTACTAGGGATCTTAGCCCGTTTAATAATGGGCTCTAGGTCTGTCACTGCCGCCACCTGTCAGCGTGCATGCGCGTGCCGGCGCACACACGCCCACCCGCCCGGCCCCTTGGCTGTCCTGCTTCTGTCCCAACAATGGCTGTCCCTGCGGCACATGTGCAGTAGCACAGACGCGGGGTACACACACACAGACATGGGACGCAGAGACACAGGGGTTTTATTAGGTACAATGGCCTCGATTCATAAAGCATTCCCGCATTCGGAAATGCAAAAAAACGCTCACTTTACCGACCACACACCAAAATATGCATTCATAAAGGCTTTTTCCGCATGAAAAGCCGACATTTGCGAGCAGAGTGATCAATCACCGCCTTGCGCGGTGATTATCACAGCAACAGTAACAAATGTCAATTCATAAAGATTAGAGGTAGCGGTATGCGGACGGGTATTACCGCTACCTCTGATGTGGCGAGAAGCGTGCGGAATCCGTTGCAGTGAATGGGACAGACCTCCCAAGCAGCTGCAGAGAGAACACCGCACGGAGGGATTCCGCCTGCTTCCCCTGTTTCCGCACGTCTCCCGACAGCCTAACGCCTGCCTACAGCGGAGTATCTCCGCACGTATATCACAAGTAGCTAAATTTTTATGAATTACCACCCTGAAGGCGGAAATACCGACAGCGGTGTTTCCCCGCTCGACTTTCCCCGCTCGCAGGCAGTTTTATGAATCGAGGCCAATGTGATGATTGGTTTCGCTTTATATTCAGACATGGCTGGTTTATGGTTATATACATGTGCCTTGGATCAGATTATGATCACCCATCCTACGGCATGTGCTCATGGGACATTGCTATTATATGCTGTATTGTGTCACTTTTGTGATGTATATCATATGGTCAAAATATTGTATTTCCCTGTATTGCATATTTTTCGGTACTTATCCGTTAGCCGGGCGCATCCGGCAAGTGGCGCTGTTCGTGTTAATTCCAATCATAATTACTTCACGTCAACCTGTGAATGTAAACGCCGGATGCGGCTTGCTTCGTGAGTGTCTCGCTCTCCTCCCCCTCTTGCCCTCTCTCGTATGAGCCTTAGGGAGGGGACATGCGTGTCCCCCCAGAGTCGTTCGTCGCGGCATTGCGACGAACGACTCTGGGGGGACACGCATGTCCCCTCCCCAGTGTTCTATAGGAGAGAGGGCAAGAGGGGGAGAAGAGCGAGACACGAAGCAAGCCGGCGGCTTGATCTGTTTAAGCCGGGCGCATCCGGCGTTTACATTCACAGGTTGACGTGAAGTAATTATGATTGGAATTAAGATCAACAGCGCCACCTGCCGGATGCACCCGGCTAACGGATAAGTACCTATTTTTCTCTTCAATAAACCTGGCATGTTAACCCCCCAAAAAAATTCTTCCCACTTTAAAAGGAATTAAAGTGAACCTGTGTGACACCTATGGAAGCTGCCATATTTATTTCCTTTTAAACATTACCAATTGCCTGGCAATCATGCTGATCTTTTTGGTTAGTAGAGTCTAAATCACACACCTGAAACAAGTATGCAGCTAATCTTGACAGATTTGTCACAGACATCTGGTCTGAATATTCTTGTTCAGGGGCTATGGCTTAAAGTATTAAAGGCAGAGGGTCAGCAGGACAGCCAGGCAATGTGCTTTATTTAAATCCTGACTGAACCAACAGGTTTTGGACTAGTCCATCTCCTCATGGGGGATTCCCAGTTTTCTTTGTTTTCAAAAGAAGTTGCTAATTGAAAAGTTTGAATTCATGTTTTTTACAAGATTTTGTGTTTGAAACTTTATTACACTCAAAACATATACTAGACCCTTGCCAAAAAGTAATAGAACCACTTTTTGCACAGAAATCCTGGAGGGATTGAATGCCTGAAGGGGGGGGGGGGGGGGTTAAGAAGACGTTCTGGAGTTTTCTATTGGGTCCTGCCTATCTCTCTGACTATGTGCTAAAGACCAGGTACAATTCAGTTGTTTTTCTATTTGTAGTTTTTTAAGAAGAAAAAAACAAACAAAACTAAAGGTTCTATTCTCCTCTAAAAGTAAATTGAAGTAATAGGAATATTGATGTCACTGCAATTCGCCTTTGAAACTGACAAGTATTTGTAAAACAAATGTTTTGGCTTCTGTATCAAACACCTGTGACAAGCATAGAGCCAGTAGAATTAGAATATCTGATCTACATACAGCAAAGTCCCAGTTACTTGGAATTCAGGCAACCGGAAGACTAAACTAACTGGCATGCCTGAGGGCCCGTTTCCACTATCGCGAATCCGCACGCGGATTCGCACAGCCAATACAAATGGATGGGCTTGTTTCCACTTGTCAGTTTTGCTGTGCGTTTTTCTGTGCAGGATTTTTCTGCACGGCAGAGCCCTCAGAATTCGCCTGCATGTGGAATGCATGCAAATCGCACACAATGTATTTAATAGGGAAATCGCATGCGTTTTCCCCATGCGTTTTTTGCCGCGAATTCGCATATGTACCAATGTAAATTCACACAGGCAGTGACATGGTTAAAATCGCATATACCCTCACCTATGCGAATTCGCGGCAAAAAACGCATGCGATTTCGTCAGAGGTGGAATCCAAACGATTCCGCATCGCGATAGTGGAAACGGGCCCTGAGGGGATAACCAGTGACAGTGCTTTGTGTGGCCTCGCTGCTGTTACATCCAAAGACAACTATAACCGGGAAAAGGGGGTTGGGTGGCACATTGTGCAGGATGCCTGCAGATATTCTCAACTTGTGCCTGTCCCCAGACACTCCACCATTAACACCTCCTCCCACCCCGAACTTGCCTATGGGTTTGCAGGGCATAAAAGACTTACCGAGCCTCCTGGCAGCATCTCCTACCCTTCCTGTAGCTGGCTTTCTGGCGTCCGTGCATAGCTCCCAGCGTGTCACGTGGCACACCAGGAGCTGCACACGGAGGACAGGATTGGTCGAAGATGCCGCCCTGAGGCTTGGTAAGTATTTTATGCTGCCAAGGGGGCTAGGTTTGTGCTTTTTCGGCTAGTTGCTCAAGCAAGCAGCAAGCCCAGCATCAGGCATGCCCTGTAGGTGCCGGATACTGGGGACTTTGCAGTACTAATTCTGGCTCAGTGGCTCAAAAATGGCACCAATTGTTTCGCTTCTGGAATCCTTTGAAAGACAATACTATTATATATATATATAACAGTATAAAATTGAACAACTACTAAAAACATTACTGACTTTTCTTTTAAAATGAATGCATAAGAATCCCTGAGCTAACCAAACAGCTGCAGCACAAAGCCTTGTCTGCAGTGTTTTGTCCGCACCCCAGCCCCTTGGAACAGTGGAAATACATTTGCTGAAGTGATTAATCAAGCTGCCCCATCTGGATGTCTGGTGGATGCCAGGAGAATGTGCATATTGGCAAATGTAAAGTTTGGTGGTGAAGGCTAAAGGCATTGAGGCTCTTTTTATAGTGTTAGCTATGCCTTCTAGTGAAGGGAAATAGTAATGTAGCATTAAAAAGTTTGTCTACCAAATTTATATAGCTGATTTTCCAATGACAGCAGTGTTTCCCTTTAAATGTGTAAAAGCACCTCTGGCTGTGGAGTTCATGTGATTATATAGATTGGGCTGTAAAATGTAGCTGTGGAAACTCCTTTGCTTTATGCGATGGTTTGCTTACTAAAGTTGAGCAACTATTTGAATGGTTTCTATAATTAACGGAGGACATGAAAGCATTACCAGCTACAGGAATGTAGATCAATGCAAACGGCTTTTTAAGCATCCAATGGCCAAAGTCTGTGCACTACAGATGGCCATGATAGAATTAGCTGGAAACTGAACTAGCAAATAAACATTTACTTGCCAAGAGAATTGGGTTCACAGGCACAAAAGATGGAAAGACAAGATATCTTATGAGGCTTTAGAAAAACACCCGGATTTTCTCATTTAAAAATAATACACTACTCCTGACAGTAAAGAGGGATACATTACAGGGACACATAGGAATGGCAGAAGAGCTCACTAGAAGATCTTAATATATAGTAAAAAATCAGCTTGAATAAAATGCAATGGCAGCTTTCAGAGCAGATAAACTACACTTTGGGTACTTGTACTTTGTAAACAGACAATATTACTTGTGTACACATTTTTATCTTAAAAGTGAATCGAGCACCTTTTTTAGCACTCAGGACATTTCTATAGCACATGAAACATGCATGCCAACAAACTGTTTTATTATTAAAATAAACTTTCATTTTACCTTGTATTTTACATTCAAAGTAGTTTTATTAGCCCGTTTCAGCAGGCCTGCCTGGCCGTCCCCGGCCGCAGAGATTTCAGGAAGCTAATTGTTTTATTGAGCTAATTATCAAGAAGTAAACAATACCTTTTCATCAACAAAGGGGGTGGGTAATTAGGACTGTTTCTTCAAAGACATTGTGTGTGTCAATGTGTCAAGATAGCATCTCTGACTTCTGTAAATAAGGAATGTGAGAAGGGGAGGGGGGAACATAGCAGCTTCTATGCCAGGAGAGATTCCAGTGAAAGAGAATGTGCTCAGTTCCCTTTAAAGTGGTCAGAGTTTCAGAGAACTAAGTTATAAAAGTCATTTCCCAGCACTGTGCACATAGCAGCCTTAAAGGACCCCTGAACTGTACCAGTTGCCTGGCAGTCCTGCTGGGCTCTTTGGCTGCAATAGTATCTGGCGCACACACCTGAAACAAGCATGCAGCTTACAACTGCAACTGTGGCTAATACAGTCAGAGCAGCTGATCTGCATGCATGTTCAGGGTATATAGCTAAGAGTATTAGAAACAGAGGATCAGCAAGTCAACCAGGCAATATGCATAGTTTAAAAGGAAATCAATGTCAGCCCCCATATCCCTCTAATTTCAGGTTCACTTTAACTACTCATGAAACAGAAGTTGTACTTTAGACATACAGTAAGTTATGCTATAATGTATGTGAATAATACGTTGTGAGTAATGTTTTAGAGCAAATCTTGGGTATGTTGCAGTTCATGCATCTTACAGTTATATGGTGACTTAATGTGTCCATACACGGTACAATAAAAACATTACATTTTCCCGTTCATTCGACAAAAACGATCAAATTGAATGAAAGTCGAAAAGAATCCTTTTTTTCCAATCAAGAAAAACGAACAATTATCCATTTTTTTCAATACAAATCTCATCAGACATGTTGGAAAAATCTTTATATTCGATCTAATGGAATAATCAAATGAAATTATCTAATTGAAAAAATCTAGACTCATGTGCACATGAGAATATATCAGTAAGAGCTATTTGGGCAGTTAATGTGAAGGGAAGTCGGGTTCGGGGGTGTGGGCGGTTGGTTGTGGGGTAGCTTGCTGTTATGTGTTTTTATGTGAAGAAATAGAAAGGTTTGCAAATATTAAATAAAGTTTTGTATTTTTATAATCAATATATTTGTATTCAATCAAGACATACCCTTCCTATACCTTATCTCAAATAATTTTTCTCTAATTGAAAAAAATTGTACCATGCACATTAGACTCTGTAAAAAAAAAAAAAAACTACAGCTAATGTAATGTATACTCTGAGGCCTTGTTCACATTGCCTTCCGTTCACATATGCATCCGTGTGGGGCTTTTTTTAGGAGTCTTTTTTTCCGATTCCCAGCGCTTAGGTGGGCGATTTGTTTTGTGGTTAGCGGTTTTCTAAGCGTTTTTTCCCGAGCGGTTTTGTAATTCACTCCCAGTCAGGAAGTGAGCTGTTTGACCGGGAAAAAAATAAATACAAAACATTTAGTCTAAAAACCGTGAACACAATCGACTTAATGTGCTTTTTTGTACATGTTCGCCGATTTTCCTATACCTTCCATTGAGGCGGAATCACCCCGAAAATGGAACATGCACCGCTTTCCTAGTCGCACTGCGCACAACCCACGCTGATATGAACCTTCTCATAGACATTCATTGTCCACGCGGTCGGGGAGACGTTTTTAAAAATCGCAAGCGGGCGAAAAATAGCCGAAAACACCTGCAGTGTGAACAAGCCCTCAATTAAATGATAAATGCAAACTGAATGTCTTGGTCACATTTGTACTACCTGTTAAGCAGGGGTGTTGCTAGGATCCTAAGAGATCCGGGGTACTTTTGGGCACACCAGCTGGAAAAAGGTCGTCGTGGCCACGCACTGGAATGTGGGTGTGGTCATTGGTGAAGCCAAATTTACATTAATTTAACAGCGGTCTAAATAAAAAAAAAATGCAGCATATCACATAAATAGGCAGTGTTACCCAGGGGCACGTCTAGCCATTTTGTCACTCCAGGCAACAAAACCAGCCAATGTCCTCCCAGGCCATTCTGTTGTGCTGCTGTGAAGTCCCCAATCAAGCTGGGTTGTGGGCCGATTGTTTCCTCCATTGCGCTTCCATTGCCGGAAGCATTCTGTGCAAGCGCAGTAACAAGCCTTACAAACTGCGCATGTGCAGAACGCTACTGGCTATGACAGAGTATGATTCACTGTGCACTTTACCATGCTACGCAGCCAGCTTTTGCTCCCGTCTCCCCACCAGGGCGGTTTTTTAGGCTTAGGCAAACCAAGCAAGATGCCTGGGTGACAGCTGCTTGAGGGGGCACCAAGGAGCTATTCTTAGCAGACTGTGCTTTATGGAATTCTACTACACATCTGCTAGTCTAATGAGACATGGATGAATGGCAATTTTAACACCTAAACGGGCACCATTGATTAATATAGCAAAGGTTGCCTGAATAACATAACAATGAGTGGCAGGTACTGTTCATAAGCTAATTAAGCTGTAATTGTTTTGATCTGTTCTGTATTGATTGTTGCAACAGAGTCTTCACACAGACAGTATTTTTTTTTTGGCTACACATTTCTCAACATTAGAAAGGACATGATGTCGTGTGATCTGAGTGAATTCGAGCCATTGATGTGTATCCGCCTGAAAATAATATGTATCCTTTATAGACTTGTTTTGAGAAACAACATTTTTTGTATGTAATCTATCAATTCGTCATTATGGTCTCCATAGCCAATGAATGTAGGCTACAAACTTCCTATTCATAAGTTTAGGGGGTGGGGGCAAGCAACAACCACCTTGCTGTGGGCATCAAAATGGCCAAAAATTGCTCTGCTCTCCACCCACCAGCATCTCACAAAATCTGACCTGATGTTCACTCTCCAGCCTCCAAGATTGACTGATGCTACTTGAAGTAAGTTAATCTGACCTCTCCTCCAGGCTTTGGTCAGCTCTTTTCACACTGATCCCTAAACTTTGCCTGCAGGCTGCACTCGAGTTACGGGTGAGCACACTTCCACGGGGCAGGAGGCGGGTTGGAGCGGCACATCAGGACCAGCATGGGCACACAGTCACATCAGGAAGATTAGATGGATGGAAGAATAAAATAAGAATGATGTTGCTTCTTATTATTTTCTTTCGCCTAACATTAGTTTGCATATTCTAGGAGTACTATTTTAAAATAATTAGAAAACATTTACTTTTTCCTGGTAACTTGTTAACATGGTCAAATGACATACTTTCACAAGTATACCTCTGGAACTGATAACTCCCTTATTTCAGTATATTCTTTGCTAACAATCTAAGTTGACAATATAATTCCTCAGTCTTTCACTGGTACATCTTAAAGTCCTTGTACATATGTACATATATACATATATATACATATATATATATATATATATATATATATATATATATATATATATATATATATATATATATATATATATATATATATATATATATATATATATATATATAAAAAAAAGCTTTGAGCAACTACACTGTAGTACTCTAATTTATTGTTTACAGTGAGAGACAAAAAAAAAGGAACCATGTGCTAAATAAGGCCACAGTAGCATCTAGTGGCAGAAAGTGAAAGTGCAGGCAATTGTACATTTTCAGCATTCTAAGTACAACTACGTCCCCGTAATCCAGAAGTCTCAATTAGCTGCTAAAATTTGAGTAACTACAAATACAACAACCCCAGGGGCAAACGCAGGATTTTTAAGGGGGGGGATGCATGAAAGGTCCAAAAGCACTTATGTCCCCGAGTGCTTCCGAATACAGGTGGCTCCATACTGCCCATGCACAAAAGTGCGCTGGCGTATTACGGAGCTGCTTATCTTTGGAAGTACTCAAGGACACAAATGTTTCTGAGGGCTTCTGGAAGCAGCAAATTTGAACAGGGGACAGCTCTGGAACAACTCCCCGAGAGAGGAACGGGAGATAGACTTAGTTTGGACAATTCAGTGGAATATGTCACATGTCACATAGCGCAAGCGATACCCATATGATGCAGGGATATATGCATCTGCGGAAGATGGCGGCGCTATATAAATACTAAATAATTATAATTTGCCTCACCAGGATTGCACTTTTATTTAGCTTTCCTGTATGACAAGAAGACACAGCCAGCCAGCACTAGGGGAAGAGGGAAACAAAGGTGAATGAGGGAGGGCTGGTGCACACCAAGAGTGCTTTTGAGCGTTTTTCAAATCAACATTGATTTGAAAAGCGCTTTTCTAATGTTACCCTATGTGGGTGTTCCCACAGCAGCGTTGTGATTTTTTTCAAAATCGCAGGTATACCGCATGTAGCATTTTTTTGAGTGATTCATTCAGAAATCGCTCTGAAAATCGCACTCACTAATTGCTAGCAATTGCTATTGTGATTTTGGCGTGCACTAGCCCAGAGAGAAGAGGAGTGGAGAGAAATTGAGAATAGCCTGAGATGGAGCATTATCTGTATTGCAGTCCCACATCACACAGGCTACTTGCCTGTAATAGAGTAACCCAGCAGCTCAGGGTGACCCAAACAACTAGGAATGTGTAGGGGGATAAAAGGGACCAAAAAGCCCTCTTACTAAAAAAGCAAAGCTTGGTGTAATTTGCAATAATTCAGTTATAAATGAACATTTGTGGTTACCCACAATGCACTACTACTAAATATGCAAATTATCCCTTTTCGCCCTTGTTAAGCCAAGCAAGCATCCAGAACCGCTGGTATATAGCAAGCCTGTAATAGGACTCCTTTCCCTGCCAGTCTCTCACACAAGTTAGAAAGCAGCCCTCCTGGAGTCTAGGGACTGTCAAAAAATGTTCACCTTGTTTAACAAGATGCAGTCATTATGACATAGGGGAGAGACAGATTTTTGCCCACGGACCCTCCAGGCAAGCTCTGCATCATGCTGTGTATATATACCAGCTTGCCTGCCCTTTAATTGCAGTTTTATCAGCTAGCCTAGTATTTTGCATTGCCTTACAACAACAAACCTGAATACACCAGACACCAGCCCTAAATCACTGAATGAAAGGGGGCCTGGGGGGAGATTGCCCCCCAGGTGGAGTGGAGAGACTGAGATAGAGCAGATAGCGTATCTGTATTGCAGTCCCACATCACACAGAGGCTACTTGCATGAACTGTGTCTCCTGTCCCTGCCAGCCAAATCCAATAAAGCTTTATTGGCAGGACCAAATACATTTAGCATTGCCATAACAAAAACAAAACATTAACAACATGGTGGGGAGGATTGTGGGAATAGGGGAATGATATAGGTATACCGTCCATAGGGATGTGGAGAATGTAAGGGATGGTCAGCCTCTCACACAAGCTGCAGGCAGCCCTCCTGGAGTTTAGGGACTGTCAAAAACTTTTCAACCTGTGACATGCCTTATGTAGCTGCCTAGATGCAGTCTTTACAATAGGGAAAGAGCTGAGTTTTTCCCACAGACCCTGCAGGCAATGCTCTATATATTTACCAGCTTGTCTGCTTCAGCGATTTCAGGGAATTTTTTTTAAACGTACAGGAGTCTCAGGGGGGTGTTCCATACATCCAGAACCCCCGTCTGGATACGCCAGTGAACCCCTATGTCTAGGGGAAAACAAAAAAAATTGTCATAACATTTTTGGGACACTTCCTCCCATTCATTCCCCAGTCCTATGGGGAGAATGGTAAGAAAGCATCCAACTGCAGCCATGGTGGGTGAAACAAAATCTTTTCAGACTTTGTAGATTGCAGAAGAAGCTACAGATTTACAGAACCTTTGTTTTTGTTAAAGGCAGAGTCTTTTGTTGAGAGTAGACGTGTGTGTGTGTGTGTGTGTGTGTGTGTTCTAAGGCAAAAGGAAAATGAAAGTAAAAGTGTGTGTGTGTGTGTGTGTATATATATATATATATATATATATATATATATATATATATATATATATATATTTTTTTTTTTTTTTTTTTTACATACTTTCATTGAATAATCAGTGCTGTTCGGGCACTTAGATTGGCTTTGAGAACATATGTTAACATATGAGGTATATGGAGGCTGCCATGTTTCTTTCCTTTTAAGCAATACCAGTTGTCTGGCAGCCCTGCTGACCTTCTGCCTCTAATACTTTCAGCCATAGACCCTGAACAAGCATGCAGCAGATCACTTGTTTCTGACATTATTGTCAGATCTGACAGATTAGCTACATGCTTGTTTCTAGTGTTGTTCAGAGACTTCTGCAGCCAAACAGACCAGCTGGGCTGCCAGGCAACTGGTATTTTTTTTTTAACAGGTAATAAACATGGCAGCCTCCATAGTCTTCTCACTTCAGTTGTCCTTTAACCTTCCTGGCGGTAAGCCCGAGCTGAGCTCGGGCTATGCCGCCGGAAGGCACCGCTCAGGCCCCGCTGGGCCGATTTGCATAATTTTTTTTTCCTGCACGCAGCTAGCACTTTGCTAGCTGCGTGCAGTGCCCGATCGCCGCCGCTACCCGCCGATCCGCCGCTATCCGTCGCGCCGTAGCCGCCCCCCCCCCCCCAGACCCCGTGCGCTGCCTGGCCAATTAGTGCCAGGCAGCTCTATGGGGTGGATCGGAATCCCCTATGACGTCACAACGTCGTTGACGTTGGTGACGTCATCCCGCCCCGTCGCCATGGCGACGGGGGAAGCCCTCCAGGAGATCCCGTTCTTTGAACGGGATCTCCTGATCGCCGATCGCCGGCGGCGATCGGAGGGGCTGGGGGGATGCCGCTGAGCAGCGGCTATCATGTAGCGAGACTTTGTCTCGCTACATGAAAAAAAAAAAAAATTAAAAAAAAAAGATTTGCTGCCCCCTGGCGATTTTTTAGCAAACCGCCAGGAGGGTTAAGATGAAGCCCTGCAGGGCTTAGATATATTGCCCCAACACAGTAAGGGATTAATGGGCCCAGTCAGCCAGTGTTGCATGTCGATGCATAAAGGGCAAAATGTAAATTAGGGGGCAAGTACATAAGATTTTATATATTTCTTTTCAATTTAAGAATTACAATTAATTTTTCTAAATGATTGCAACATTAGAAAAATCTGACCAATGTAAGGGCCTGTTTCCACTACACGCAGATTCTGCATGCAGAAAACTGACTCCAATGAATGCCTATGGGCCTGTTTCTACTAAACGCGATTTTTCTGATGCAGATTTCCCATAGGCATTCATTGGAGTCAGTTTTCTGCATGCAGAATCTGCGTGTAGTGGAAACAGGCCCTAACACACTGTTTGGAACCTTTTGAAAAATTCAACAATTGTTTTAATCTAAGAAAAATAACAATATTTTACTGTATCACATGTGGAGACCTTTAGGATAGTTCCTGCACCAGTGAATAGGGCACAGTGCTGACAAAAGGAGGACACAGGGAGAAAGACTGTGGAAATCAGATTGAGGTCTGAGAGGGCAAATGGGAAAAATAGTAAACCTTGAAACACATCCCAGTAAAGAAAAGGTGCAGAGTGTAGTTATGTTTTTGGGTAGAAAGTGGATGGCTGAGAAACGTAAATTAAGAAGTCGAGTAGCAGCAAAGCAGCCTATGGGGAGAACGAATAGGGATGAGAGAGGACAATCTAACAAAAAGTAAGATTGTTCCATGCCACTTTCCATCTTCATACATCTCAGACTTCTAAACTGGAACTTCCATGGAGTGCATCAGGAAGGCAGCTGCTTAGGCGAGTTAACTCCTGCATACACAGGCCATGCTCTCGGCACACTCTGGAATGATCTTGCCTTTCAAGAGATTGTTCTCGCTGTTCCTTAAAAGGTCCTTTGCACAATGAGTCTGTTCGATTGCAACAGACAATATCATGCATTCCAGTTCCTCTTCCGGCAGGCAGAGCAGGGCTACGGCAAGATAGCGTCCGAAGCCCTGTACTGGAGACTATGTGTCTCCAGTACAGGGCTTCGGGCTCCATCTTCCTGTAGCCCTGCTCTGCCTGTCAGCGCGGGACGTTCTGAGGCTGGCTGCGCTGCTGCAGGAAGATCGTCGGGGGAGCTGCGCCCAGGCAGAGGAGTCTTCTGCAGGTGAGTAAATGCTTTTCTTTTTACAGGTAATTATACATTTAGTGAAACACTGCCCGCATTAGGATAATTTCCTGGGGAACACTGCCCGCATTAGGATAATTTCCTGGGGAACGCTGGCCACATTACCATTATTTCCTGGGGAACGCTGGCCACATTACCATTATTTCCTGGGGAACGCTGGCCACATTACCATTATTTCCTGGGGAACGCTGGCCACATTACCATTATTTCCTGGGGAACGCTGGCCCCATTACGATTATTTCCTGGTGAACGCTGGCCACATTACGATTTCCTGGGGAACGCTGGCCACATTACGATTATTTCCTGGGGAACGCTGGCCACATTACGATTATTTCCTGGGGAACGCTGGCCACATTACGATTATTTCCTGGGGAACGCTGGCCACATTACGATTATTTCCTGGGGAACGCTGGCCACATTACGATTATTTCCTGGTGAACGCTGGCCACATTACGATTATTTCCTGGGGAACGCTGGCCACATTACGATTATTTCCTGGTGAACGCTGGCCACATTACGATTATTTCCTGGTGAACGCTGGCCATATACGATTATTTCCTGGGGAACGCTGGCCACATACGATTATTTCCTGGGGAACGCTGGCCACATTATGATTTTCTCGTGAACGCTGGCCACATTATGATTATTTTCTGCTGAACGCTGCCGCATTACGATTATTTCCTGGTGAACGCTGGCCACATTACGATTATTTCCTGGTGAACGCTGGCCATATACGATTATTTCCTGGGGAACGCTGGCCACATTACGATTATTTCCTGGTGAACGCTGGCCACATTACGATTATTTCCTGGTGAACGCTGGCCACATTACGATTATTTCCTGGGGAACGCTGGCCACATTACGATTATTTCCTGGTGAACGCTGGCCACATTACGATTATTTCCTGGTGAACGCTGGCCATATACGATTATTTCCTGGGGAACGCTGGCCACATACGATTATTTCCTGGGGAACGCTGGCCACATTACGATTATTTCCTGGTGAACGCTGGCCACATTACGATTATTTCCTGGGGAACGCTGGCCACATTACGATTATTTCCTGGTGAACGCTGGCCACATTATGATTATTTCCTGGTGAACGCTGGCCATATACGATTATTTCCTGGGGAACGCTGGCCACATACGATTATTTCCTGGGGAACGCTGGCCACATTATGATTTTCTCGTGAACGCTGGCCACATTATGATTATTTTCTGCTGAACGCTGCCGCATTACGATTATTTCCTGGTGAACGCTGGCCACATTACGATTATTTCCTGGTGAACGCTGGCCATATACGATTATTTCCTGGGGAACGCTGGCCACATACGATTATTTCCTGGGGAACGCTGGCCACATTATGATTATTTTCTCGTGAACGCTGGCCACATTATGATTATTTTCTGCTGAACGCTGCCGCATTACGATTATTTTCTGGTGAATGCTGCCCACATTACGATTATTTTCTGGTGAATCATTGCTGCGTTATAATTATTTTATGGTGAATCATTGCTGCGTTATGGTTATCTTCTGGTGAAAGATTGCCGCATTACTTTTATCTCATGGTGAAACATTGCTGCGTTACGATTATTTTCATCAGGGGGGCACCACACGGGGGGGGGGCACAGGTTTTCTCGCCTGGAGTGACAAAATGGCTAGAGACGCCCCTGATTAGGAGAAATTATCAGAAGATTCAGTAAGTCTAATAAAAAAAATAACAGCTTAGGGCTCGTTCAGACTATACGCGCTGCCGTGCGCATTTTGCTAGCGCGTATAGTGTGCGACACGCAAGAACGGTAGAAGGGCATAGACAGCCCTTCTACCATTCCCATCATATGCGATTTCGCTATCGCGTGCTGCACGCATTTTTTGGAAATCGCAGCGCAGATCCCATTCATTGTAATGAATGGGATCTGCAATGCAGCACATAGTAGCACAAATGGCGTGCGATCCGACGTGCTGCGTTCTGATCGCACAGCCATCTGCGCTGAATGATGTGAACGAGGCCTTATCGTTTTAGGACTTGGATTCATTCTACATTCCAATTTGTGCTGCTGTGGGTTTTAGGATGTAGAATCTGCGTCCATTAAAAATAGTCATGTGATTGTGTGCTGCCCTGTGCTCAAAGGAATGAATGTTAGCAAATAGCAACAATCATTCAAAAAAAAAAAAGTTTCAAAAGTAAAAAAAAAAAAAAAGAAAGAAATATTAAAGTGGCATGGTTTCAATATAATAAAGTTGTTTTTTTTTATCCCCAGTAAAATGACAACTGAAGCAAGAGGGATATGGAGTCTGCCATACTTCTCTCCTTTTGAGACATACTGGTTGCTGGGCTTCCCTGCTGATCCTCTGCCTCTAATACTTCTAGCCATAGACCCAAAACAAGCATATGCAGATCAGAGGTTTCTAACATCATGGTCAGATCTGACAAGATTAGCTGCATGCTTTTTTTTTCTGGCGTTATTCAGACACTACTGCAGCCAAATAGACTAGCAGGGCTGCCAGGCAACTGGTATTGTTTATAAAGAAAACCATGGCAGCCTCCGTATTCTTTTTATTTCAGTTGTCCTTTAAGTTTTAACCCCAGCTCGCATATTAACTCATTGTTAACCCCTGCAATACCTACGCATCTGTACAGCACTAGAGCCCGTAAACTGTCACCGTAGCGAATGCATCTGATCGCTACTGATGCACAGGCTGGGGATAATGGTCGTCCAAGCGCCAATAGCTAGTAATAAAATATGGCATATAGGGTATCATTTTAACTGGGAAGGGCCAAATAATTCATTTTATGTGTTTTATAACTGTGGGACGTGTCATGTGAAAATTAGAAACGGTGAAACATGAATAAATGTGTATTTTCTGCATTTATGCCTATTTTATCCCCATAAAATGGACTATAAAAATAGTTTTGGGAAAAAATTTTACTCAAAGAAAGCATAGATTGTACTAAAAAATATACATAACTAAGCTGTATCAAAGCAACCAAATTTTGTTTTAAAGGCAGAATCTCTACCAGACTGTTCAGTACTAGATTCTTCCACCTCGTTGAGGGATCCTCACCGAAGAGACCTAACCTCTAACAATTAAATTTAGTAAAAACCTTCTAGGCATTTTAAGGAAAACCAGGATTAGTTCCTGGTAATTCTATTTTTAATAACCCTCCAGGACAGTGACATTGAGTGATAGGGCTCCGCCCCCAGGAACAGGAAACACCTGCGCAAGCGCTCTATAAATTTGTTCCCCAGGTATCCGTACCTCAGTTGTAATCAATGACCTGACGTCTAACCTCCCAGGACAGTGACATTGAGATGATAGACAAGTATCACCCACCTTAGGGAGGGACCACAGCTTGCAGGACCTTTCTTCCAAAGGACTGTTCTCCTGCTGACATCAAATCCAACCGGTGGTGTTTTATGAACGTGTTCATGTTCTTCCAGGTTACAGCTTTACAGATGTCTGATGCTGATGCCCCAGCCCTATAGGCCCAGGTTGTTGCCATGGATCTAGTTGAATGTGCTGTAATATTTTCCGGTGACTGTAGACCCTTCCTTTTATAGGCTTCCGCAATACATACTTTTAACCATCTTTCTTTTGAGCATTTTGTCATCTTTTCTCCAACTCTACCCCCTGAGAAATTGATTAATAGACTTGTAGTCTTCCTGAGTTTCTTTATTCTTTGTAGATAAATTAAAAGACATCTCCTTACGTTTAACGTCTGCCACTTCTTTTCCTTTGAATGAATGGTATTTTTACAAAAAGGCGGCAATATAATTTCTTGGCTTCTATTGGCAATTGATGATACTTTTGGTAGGAATTCCGCTACAATCAAAAATCGAACAAAAAGGTTCTTCAGAACTGAGTGACGCTAGCTCCCCAATTCTTCTTGCTGAGGTTATGGCAACTAAAAATATTGTTTTCATTGTTAAATACCTTAAAGAAACTTCTTGCAATGGTTCAAATGGCATTTCCATCAGAGCGTTAAGAACCAATGGACAAATCCCATTTTGGATATCATTTTTTAATAATTGGTTTTGCTTTTTCTTCTGACCTGAAAAACCTTATAATTAACGGATCCGTTGCTAGTCTCTTATCCAGAAACACTGACAATGCTGGCACTTGTACCCTTAGATCTTGTAACCATCCTTGAATAATTCCATAATGAAATGACTCTTTGGAAAAAATATAGACAGATGTCCACGACATCTCAAAATAACTAAAACTAAGAAACAACCAGCTCCATATAATAATAGCAATAATCTTTATTGAGGAATAGACTGAGTAAAAACAATTAAAAACCCACAGAGGTGGGGACTACAAAGTGCAGACAAAATAGCTGGTAGTGTAAACTGTTTCAACTGCCAACTGAAGGAGAACTCCACAAACACCAATGCAGGTTGTAAAATTCTAAAAGTTTATTAAAAATAAAAAATAAAAATACACTTTCTACTCCATGTAACCAATGAGAATTACAAACAATGAATCTATAATATCACAGTCTTCTAAATATCTTCTGATCTTCTTCCTACAGAACACCTTCGGTAGTTGAGAGGAAAACAACTGGTTAATAAAACATATAACCTTCCCACCCGGTAAGTATTTCTGAGCGTACCCACCCACTTTAATGACCATGAACCTTATTTGATTTTTCCTAAAACCCTGTGTACTAGAATAATTTCAGTTTAATCCTTCTCACTAATGATACAATCCACGTGAACAGCGCCCTTTCAGCTGCGCAAGACCAGATGCGACCTACACAACTTCCGGCCGCAACGTCACAATTTGGGCGTTAGTCCACCGTACTAAGGGCAACAGCTTTCCTCCGTTGTAGGTCTGCCTCCACCGCTGCGCACATACCTCCGTGAGCCGAGGACCCGCTGTCTTCCTCCCAACACTCCACACCGCTCAGGGGGATGTTAGGAAGGCCCTGCATAAAGCAGGGAAGGAGCTACCCGCACACAATATGAAGAAACCCTCCAGGATGGTGCTACAACTTCCCCAGGGACTGAACTAGCCTCAGCTCTGCCTGGCTGCTGGCTAGCAGATCCCATAAAGAGCTCATGTTGCCAGGGCAGGAAACACAACAGAGGTACAGATACCTGGGAAACAAATTTATTGAGAGCTTGCACAGGCGTTTCCTGTTCCTGGGGGCGGAGCCCCATCTCTCAATGTCACTATCCTGGAGGGTTAGACAAAAAAAAAAAAAACACATTGCTTGCAAACTGATGCTTTTCCTGTGATACAAATGCTAGTAAGGTTAGCAAAAAAAAACAATTTTCACCCTGAACCACTTAATCCCACAGGCCCTTTTAATCATGATACCAAGTGCCATTTTCCCCTGTCAGCGCTCCTCCCATTCATTTGGCCATAACCTTGTTATTTATCATACCTAAAATACAATTTTTTCCAAAAGCGCACTGGTACATATACTAATAACCCTACATAAACTTTTTAGGCAATGCATTCCCATTCAGTGATCTCCTGTCTAATGATCAGTGGCGATAACGAGAGCAGGATCGCGTGGCGGGAAGTTTGTAGCTACATCCCTGCAAGAAGAAGAGGGAATTTAGAGGAACATAGTTAATTGTCCCGGGAAGAGGAAGTGATTAAATCTCATGGCGTTCCATCTCAGTTAACCCAGGTGCTGCACACTCAGCCTTACGTTCCCAACTGCGTCTGCCTCTCTCTCGCTCATGTGGCGTACAAGAGGAATCACCGCCGGGAGACCTGGGTGCAGGATACAGCCGTCATGGCTTATTCTGCTCCTGCACAAGTTCCCGGCGACATCAAATACTATTCCCCCTCCAAGCCGCCATGGATGGTGGAGAATGAAATAATTTGTCTTCCAGCAATTGCTGGAGGCCGAATTATAGTGTTTTATAAGTAACATTAGCTCAGTCTTCTGATGGCACTGAAGTTACTCACTGTACGCCGCTATAGCTGTAAGTCCTATTACGGTGTATGGTGGCGTCGGCTGCGCCCAAATCTCCTGCGCTCGAATGAAAGTGTTCGCTCATGTGTACTCCCGTAGCCACTTCTGGGATCCACCCTAAATGACCTATATCTTGTTTCTTTTGCCTCAAATTCGGCTTTTTCTGGGTGATTTTCTATGCATTTTACAAGGAAATATAAGGGAAAAATGAAAAAGACACTATTTCTCCAACTCTATCCCTCAGTGTTAAAATACAGAATGCTTCTATAGAGAAAAAGCAGAGTTAGTACCTGCTAACGATGTTTTCAACAATCCTTCAGGGCAAGGTGAGACGTCGCCCCTCCCAGACGCAGGAACAGACAGCACTTCCCCTATAAAAGAATCAAATGGTTAGTCCACCCTCAGTGCGTTTAGACAAGTACCCGACAGGTGAACAATCCACTAACCCACAATCAGTGCTACTATCTGAAAAGACAACAACACCAGGGTGGGATCGTTGCCCTGGAGGATTGTTGAAAACATCGTTAGCAGGTACTAACTCTGCTTTTTCCCCACAATCCTTCAGGGCAAGGTGAGACGATAAACAAGTAATATAACCTTAGGGTGGGACCACCGCTTGAAGAATTTTCCTCCCAAACGCTTGGTCATGAGCAGACAATGCATCAATCCGGTAGTGACGAATGAACGTAGAGAAAGTTGACCATGTTGCCGCTTTGCAAATCTGTTCAGGAGATGCACCTGCTCTATTCGCCCATGAAGCTGCCATGGCCCTAGTTGAATGTGCCTTAAAGGAAGCTGGCGGATCAACATTCATAACCTTATAAGCCTCAATTACTGCTAATTTTATCCAATTAGCTATAGTCGATTTAGAAGCTGCCTGGCCTAAATTTTTACCTGTATGTAAAATAAATAATGCATCTGACTTTCTGATATCGGCTGTTCTAACCAGATATTCTAAAACACACCTTCTAACATCTAAGGAATTGAAATTCTGCTCTTTCTCATTTCTTGGATTCACACAAAAGGTCGGTAACACAATATTCTGAGACCTGTGGAATTTTGACATCACTTTAGGACAGAATTTCGGATCTGTTTGAAGCACCAATCTGTCCTGAAAGTCTTGAAAATAAGGACTTCTAATCGACAAGGACTGAATCTCACTGACTCGCCTAGCTGTAGTAATTGCTATTAAGAAAACCACCTTATAGGTAAGCATTTTAAGAGTACTATCCTTTAGTGGTTCAAAAGGAGCCTTAACTAGACCCTGCAGAACCACAGACAGATCCCAAGGAGACACGTATGGTCTGAAAACAGGAAGTTTTCTTGAAATTGCTTTCATAAACCTCACTATTAAAGGAGAGGTAGAAATAGGCACACCAGAGAAAGCGGTAAGCGCTGCCATCTGTACTCTGAGAGTACTGACTGACACATTCTTCTCCCAACCTTCCTGGAGAAAATCCAGAATTGCTGGAATAGACATGCTATCAAACTTAGACTTTTTCAGCCAGACATGGAAAACCTTCCAATACTTCAAATAAATTTTTCTTGTCACCTCTTTACGACTTCCCATCAACGTTGAGGCCGCTTTATCCGACACACCTATGCTCCTTAACCAAGCTAGTTCAGGATCCATACCGCCAGATTCAGTCGATCTGGATGTGGATGCCAAAGATCCCCTTGGACCAATAAATCTGGTCTGAGGGGCAGTAACCACGGTTGTTCCACCGTGAATCTTTTCATTACCGCGAACCAAGATCTTCTTGGCCACACAGGTGCTATCAGAATCATTCTCCTTCGATTTTTTCTCCATTTCCATAGCACTGCCGGGATCATGTTCAGGGGAGGAAAAACATAAATCAACGGAAAATCCCACTGGTAATTGAACGCGTTTATCCCTAACGCATTTTCCATTGCATTCAATGAGAAATAGCTTTGGGTCTGCGCATTCTCTTGAGATGCCAGCAGGTCCACTGACGGAACACCCCATCTTTCCGTGATCAGCAGAAAGACTTGTTTGTTCAGTGACCATTCTGAGGCTAGAATTTTGTTTCTGCTCAGCTTGTCTGCATCCAAGTTCAATGTGCCCCTGAGATGAACCGCTCTCAAGGACAACACATTCTCTTCTGCCCAGAATAAAATCTCTGCCGCAGCTTCCTGTAATAACCGGGACCTCATGCCTCCCTGCTTGTTTATGAATGCTACTGTCGTAACATTGTCTGAGTGCACTAATACATGTGTCTTGAATACTATCTCTTTTGCCTGAGTGAGTGCCAAACCCACAGCTTTCAATTCTCTCCAATTTGAAGAGCTCTGAGACTCCTGCCTTGACCATTTTCCCTGGAATGCTGCATGGTCCACATGAGCCCCCCATCCCCACGAACTTGCGTCCGTGGTTAAAATCTTTTCCGTTGGATACTTCCACAGATTGCCTCTTAGTAGATTGGAGTCCTCCAACCACCACTGAAGGGATGCTTTCACTAGTATTGGAATGGAGACCCTGAAGTCCAGACTTCGAGGCTGTCCATCCCAGTTTTCCAACAGGAAATTTTGAAGCTTCCTGAGATGCGACAGCACCCATGGCACAGCCACCATTGTCGATGACATTAATCCCAACACCTGTGATATCATTCTTAATGACGGTTGCCATTCTTTTTGAAGGGTCAGAATCGCATTTTTTAATCTTTCCACTTTTTTCTGTGGAAGATAGAACTTTTGATCCAACGAATCTATTGAAATGCCCAAAAACAACATTCTTTGATTTGGTAATAGGCACGATTTTTCCTGATTTATTATCCACCCTAATGACTGTAGATGATCTGAAACCATATGCAGATGATCCTTCAATTCTGCCACTGAATTGCCCATTATCAAAAGGTCGTCTAGATAAGGCATTACCATGATCGACCTTTCTTTTAGAGGAATCAAAGCTTCCCCCAGAATTTTTGTGAACATTCTTGGTGCGGAAGTGATCCCAAACGGGAGGCATAGGAATTGAAACTGCATCAGTATTCCGTTTACCTGAAGGGCAAATCTTAAGAATTTTTGGGATCGCTTGTGTATTGGCACATGCCAATAAGCATCCCTGAGGTCTAATGAGACCATGAACGCCTCTGGAAATAACAGTTCCCTTATGGTGAATATTGATTCCATTCGGAACTTCTTTTTCCTGATAAACGGGTTCAATCTTTTTAAGTTCAGAATCAGACGATATTTCCCTGATTGCTTTTTCACCAGAAAAATCGTTGAATAAAACCCCTCTCTTTGTTCCTTCTTCGGAACCCTGCATATTACATTTTGGCTTAACATGTTTTCTAAAATGTTCAACATTTCTGGAACTAAACCTGAGTCTTTTGGTGGTCTTGAAATCACAAACCTTGACGGAGGGGGTATGGCAAATTCGATTTGGTAACCGAATCTGATTGTCTGCCGAATAAATGGACTTTTTACCCACCTTGACCAAGTGTGGTAAAAATATTTTAGCCTTCCCCCGACCGCCTGACACAAGTCATTGTGGTTTCGACTGCCCTTCTGATGGCTTAGATCTAAATCCTCCTCTTCTGGATTTATCACCGAACCACCTTTTATTTCCTTTTTGATCTTTATATGACTCTTTTTGGTTTGCCGCTGGCTTACGAAAATATTTTGTTAGACACTTTTTGTTTCTTCGGAAATGTTTTCTTCTTATTAGAAGTTCTTTCCAAAGCCAGATCTAGATCTGGCCCAAATAACAGATCTCCTGAGAAGGGGACTCCACATAATCTATTTTTGGATGCCAAATTACCATCCCAAGTCTTGAGCCACAATTCTCTCCGAGAAACATTTACCAGGGCAGTAGACCTGGCTGTAAATCTTATAGTCTCTGCCGAAGCATCCGCCAGATAATTTGCTGCCTTATTCAGAATCGTAATCGATTCCATCAGCTGCTCCACTGAAGCCCCTGCTAAAATATTTGCCTTGAGCTGGTTAATCCACAATTCCAACGTTCTGGCAACACATGTCGAAGCTATTGCCGGTCTAAAAGTAGCCGCATTTGCTTCCCATGTCCTCTTAAGATAGGCATCAATCTTCTTGTCTACAGGATCTTTAAGATCCCCTAGATCCTCAAACGCCAAATCGCCCTGTTTCGAAACTTGCGAAAAGGGAGTATCTAACTTTGGACATTTGTCCCATAAAGCCGAATCCTCACCCGTGAAAGGAAATCTGCGTTTCAATGCTTTAGACACAAACAGCCTCTTCTCTGGATCTTTCCATTCCTTCAGAATTGTCTGCTTGATAGCATTATGCACCGGAAAAGTGAGACCTTTCTTTTCCTCCATACCTTTATATAATTGGTCATGAAGGGACAAAGAAACAGCTGCCTCATTGTTTAATTCCAGTGTCTCATTAATCGCCGCGATCAGGGCTTCGGTATCTTCCACCCGAAACCTGAATCGGGACGGCGTATCAATTTCTACCTCTTTAGAATCTGAGTCAGCTGAACTTTCATTCACATCTAAATGTTCCTGACCTTCACCCTCAGTTACTGGAGTCACAGATACAGTACTCTGGGATGTAGAAGCTGCAGCTACAGACAGAGGATTTAAAGGAAGCTAACGAGGAATTTATCTCTTCTCTAAAAGCTTGCAAGGTCTCTTGGACAGAAGGCCCACCTTGTTCCCCCAAAATCTTTTCTGTACATTGCTGACAAAGTTTTGGCATAGGGCAATGGCAATTTCACATTACATACAGGGCATCTCTTATAAGTAGGAGGAGGCCTCACTGCTTCAGTTGTTTTGGCCTGTAATAACATACACAGCAGTATAAGATACGGATAGCCCAATGGATATGCATGCAATCCCCAGAAAGACTCTCTGCCTCACCTTCTGAGCGGCTGGATTACTCTCAGTCTTTTCT
This sequence comes from Hyperolius riggenbachi, assembly GCF_040937935.1. NCBI lineage: Eukaryota > Metazoa > Chordata > Amphibia > Anura > Hyperoliidae > Hyperolius > Hyperolius riggenbachi. The sequence goes on from NC_090647.1 coordinate 275,452,364, forward strand.
GAAGCAGACATCATAACAACGATATCCTGCACAAAGACTGCAGTCTGTCCACTGCAGAGTAACGAACGCCACCACCAGCCTGCACATGCTCCTTCCTTTAAACACTTCCGCCCACGAACGTCACGCAAGGCGGAACCAGAGCCGGAACCGGAAGTGACAGAAGAAAACCGGCCCCATAGGCTTAAGAGGCGGCCTCCGGCATACCCGCCGGAAACTACGCATCAACCAGTCTCATGCGGATTCACTTCCGCATACAACACACGCGAGACTCACCAGCGTCCGGTCCTCTCCCGCTCCGACTCCTCCGTAAGCGGAAAGGAAAGCCGTGCCTTCCACTCTTGCTCCATCACATTCGGCTGAGAAAGGTAGGCAACCTCACAGACACAGCCCAGTGTGAGGTGAAGGCGAGACGACCTCAGTACCGCCATCTCCGCCACCCTAGAAACTGATACCTGCAGCTCAGCACACAGGCTCAATCTCAAGGGGAGATGCCGACCTGCCTGGACGCAGGAACAAACAGCACTGAGGGTGGACTAACCATTTGATTCTTTTATAGGGGAAGTGCTGTCTGTTCCTGCGTCTGGGAGGGGCGACCTCTCACCTTGCCCTGAAGGATTGTGGGGAAAATACACATTTTATTTGCCCATTTGTCCCAGGTATAACATTTAAATTATGTTCCTAGTATAGTGTATGGCTACAACATAATATTTGGAAATAAAAGTGCATTTTTTCTGTTTTGTACCCTATCAATAATTACAAGGCCTTAATTGCTAAAATAACAGCAATATACCCTCATGACATACATATTAAATGAAGCTAAGACCCCCAAAGTAACTGTTTATTTCTTATTTAAACTGCCACTTTTTTTTTTTTAAGTGTTTTTTTTTTTTAAGAAGTGTTTGTTAACTATGGGGAAAGGGGTTAATAAAGGCATTAGTAAATATTATATTTCTGTATTTAATTTAACTTTTTTTTGCCACTTGCTGGCGCTGCAAACACTATCCTGGGTTCAATTTTTTTTTTTTTTTACTTTCATCATTATGAATTAACATGGCTCCTGATTCAGATCATGTTCATTCATTTCAGGCATTTCGATTGCTGGGGGAACACGTTCCCGGTCACCAATAGCTGATATATAAATACTGCTGTGAACAAGCGGTGGGAGCGTGCACACCTGCCGTTAATTGACAGGATACCACCAGTACGTCATGTTAGCAAGAACAGTGTTCAAACTGGCCACACGTCCAGTTTGAGTTAACGAATTAAGAACCCTGACATTGAAAAGATTAAGATGCCTCCGGTCTTCTAATTTATAGGACATCTGATACACATCCTGTCAAGACACCTTAAAATTTACATTTACATCCTACAAGCAATTTCATGACGTTCAGAAGAATTTGATTATAATGCCATCCACACAAATAAAAAACTGAGCGTCAATTTCTACCCTGGTACACAACTGTCTACACAAACTGAAAACTGTTGCATTTTTGCCTGGTACATCTAATGAGATTGATTCCCGAATGGTCAAGGTCAGCTGGAGACCATTAAAATCTAGGAATGACCTACTACTGAAGTTATCCTCTGGTGTAGAACATGACACTACCTTCTGAATTTAATTGCTCGGCTGGGCAAGTAGTGGTTAATAGCATTTAATTCTATTCTGCTTATGTGGATGGAGGGAAAGAAATTCATTTCACAATCTTTTTTTTTTTTTTTTTTTTTAAAGCAAGAATATTTTAGATCACCATTATATCCTTACTAGGCATTTACATTTTTACCACAGTGAATTATACAAGAGAATAAAAAAACAAGATGGACTTAAATATGAAGCAAGAATTTCACATAACTTTATTAGATCAGTTTTGTGGTTTTATTTTAGCAATGCAGTTGTTACAGGTACACAATGCCATTTACTAACAATTTCATTAGGATGAATACAAAACAACTCGACACGGATATATGTATAGAATGATCTGAAATGTATCATTTGCACAAACAGGACACCAAGATATGTCACGTTAGGCTGGGAAAGGTTTTCTTTTGACAAATTAATGTAATTCTATTTAGTCTGGTTAGGAAGAGAAAAATGTATTTTGGCTCAAATATTAATAAACACACACATATCTCTCTCTATGACATTTACAACCACCCACCATCATAACTGTATTTTCTGTTTACGCCAACATATATATATATATATAGCCTTGTGTGAGAAATATTGATTTGTCATATAACACTATTTTTGCCTCCCATCCCACGTAAAAAAAAAAAAAAGGGTACAATCAATAATGAACTTATGCACCATTTTTTTTTCTAAATAACTATGCCTGTGTATATATATTTTTACCTTAAAAAGTTTACTATATTTTTAAAAGTCTGCTTTAAAATTTTTGCCATTTATAACAAACTCACTAAGGCCACTCATGCATTAGATATTTAAGTTTTGTAATTAATAGCAGCTTCAACAGGAATGTCTAGAAACAAAACTGGACTGGGGAAAAGAGCTTGGCAAATTAAAAAGAAATATATGTGAATAAAAACTGCCCTTATATGCCATGCTCCATCATTTATTTTCTGAGCCTGACCATCTCACATGTATTCCTAATTAACCAAATGATGACAATTTTCAATGAAAAAAATCTGTAGAAAGTTTTACCACAATTATTTTTTTTTTAACACAAACAAACAAACAAAAAAAAAGTAAAAAAAAACAAAAAAAATCACAAACCCACAATGCATAGCTAGTTCTTTATAAAAGGGAAAGCAACTACAAACCCAGTCAGCAGGTTTCCAAGTTTCTGGTCTTGCAGTTGATGCAAATATTGCATTGTCAACATAGACAGAATATGGTTATACACTACATTAACATGGGGTAAACAAATGAAGCAGTTGATTTTCTGAACAATAGTTTTACATACTTCTGCTGATTTAACAGATCTTATAAAATTTTATAACAAAAAGGTTTTACCAAAAAGGAAGATTATTATTTTGACCTCTGAAATACATTTATTAATGTGAAATTACAGTCAAAGTCTCCCATGTGCTCAAAGAGAATAGCTACACGCAATTTCTAAAAAGACAGAATGCAGATTAAAAAAAAAAAAAAAAAAAAAAAAGTACCCGATATTGCTAATATGCTTACTTCCACCTTTCCCGGGAACTTTATCATGGAACGCTGCCCTGATCCCAAGCAGCAGCATGCTTTTTATTCTTCCTCGGACTTAGAAATTGTGTTGATTTTATTTCCTTTACACAGAAAACATAACGTTGGGACAAAGGTGGGAAGTATATTTCGGCCATAGAAATTGTGAGACTTAAAGGGGAACTTCAGCCTAAACAAACATACTGTCATTAGGTTACATTAGTTATGTTAATTAGAATAGATAGGTAATATAATCTTTTACCCACCCTGTTTTAAAAGAACAGGCAAATGTTTGTGATTCATGGGGGCTGCCATCTTTGTTATGGGGGCAGCCATCTTTTTGGTTGAAAGGAGGCGACAGGGAGCATAAGACACAGTTCAACTGTCCTGTGTCCTGATTACCCCTCCCAGCTGCACACCCTAGGCTTCAAATGTCAAATTCAAAATGTAAACAAAAAAAAATTGCACCAAAACAGCAGAACGAGAACAACAACATCAGAATGCCCATCATGCTTTGCACAGCATAAGAGGAAAACTGCCCGGGCAGTTTTCTTCTGTGCAGCTAAAAATGAGGCTTGTATAAGAGAAACAAAGTTCTGATGCTGTGAAACTGTTAAAGAAACACCAGGCCTTTTCAGTGCTGCTGAGTCGATTTTTAGTCTGGAGGTTCACTTTAACCTTTTTTTTAAACAAAGGTCAATGTGCAATGGCCATAGCAAAAACACAGTAAATATGTACACACCAATGTAAAAACAAGCTAAAAATGACTGACTGCATGGTGATAATAAATTAGGTATTCAATGAGACCTTTAGTCAACTGTTTAATCCTTGCTCATTGCAGGACTGAAAATCGAGTGAATTACAAAGTTTTACAATAGTCAGCGAGTAGAGTGGAACTTCCAAGTAGTAATACTTGTTTTACTGATAACTGACAAATATAGGATTTCCTCTCCCACTAGTGACATTTTCATTTTGTCATTTTAAAAGCCCATGGGGCACAGATAGCATTAAAAGCTTAAGGCTTCCATCACTATCCACTAAATGTTTCAGCTTGAGTTTCCACTTAAGAGCACCACTACTGGAGAGACCCATCATTGCAAATGCATGATTTAAAGAGTCACTATAGTAAAAACGGTATAATTTAGAATACAGGTGTACACATATGTATGGTATGTATGGCCTAGAGTAAAATACATTAAACTTTTTCTAGTTAGCGGTCACCGGCAGGTTTTGGACTAGTCCGTTTCCTTATGGGGGATCCTCTACATTTTCCTTATTTTCTATAGTAAACTACTTGGCCAGGTCCCTTTAACTTGGCCAAGTAGTTTAAAGAGATTCTACTGTAGTATGAATGACAGCAAAAAATCAGGGCAAAAAATAAATAAAAGCCTACTGTGCAATAAAAATCATTACAGAATATGGTTTTCACTGCACCTCCATTTCAACATAGCATAACTGAAGCACTACAATCATGCTAGAAACTCAGCTCAGCTTACAACAGGCATATAAAAGATAATTATGCACTTAAAAGACCACTATCGTGAAAATCTTAAAAAATGTAAATAACGTAGACCCATACAAATAAGAAGTATGTTTCTTCCAGCGTAAAATGAGCCATAAAATATTTTTCTCCTATGATGCTGTCACTTACAGTAGGTAGTAGAGATCTGACAAGTTTTGGACTAGCCCATCTCCTTATAGGGGATTCTCAGGATTTTCTTTATTTTCAAAAGCACTTAGTGAATGGCAGTTGCTCCGCCCAACCACCAAAAAAAAAAAAAAAAAAAGGTGTACAGCAGGCAGGGAGGCTGGCCAGCATCTTTGTATAAATCCTTTTCAGAGAGTGTCTTTATAAAGAATAAAGGCCTTGCTGAGAATCCTCCATGAAGATATGGGCTACTGCATAACCTGCCGGTAATGTCAGATTTCTACTACCTACTGTGACAGCAACATAGGAGAAGTGTAATTTATGGCTCATTTTACTCTGGAAGAAATATACTAACTTGTATGTGTTTACGTGCGTTTTAAATGTTACAATTTTCCCGATAGTGGTCCTTTAACCAAAATCTTGCTTAAATTAAGGAAAAGTGGAGATACAGAATTGCATGTATTATGAAATGTATTTACTTTTTTTGTTGACAAGCTTAAATCGCTCTTTAACAGTCAAATGCTTGATTTATCCATTACCACAACATTTGAGGTGGCATGACTAGAATATTGAAAATTACTGTATTTTAGCTAGGTTTTGCAGGTTATTCACCAAGTAAAATGATACCACTACAAAAAGCAGTACAGAGAAGTTGCTGACATGTACGTGTATTTGTGATTTTTTTTGCCATCAACATTTCTGGTGAAGTGCTCTTTACACTTAATGTTGTAGTGGGCAGTGCACATGTGTTACAATTCATGTAATACTTCATTTTCCTTTAAAATGTATAAACGCTAAAGCAAAAAGAAAAAAAAATGGCACTAATGAAAACAAACAATACCACACCATATTTCGCCATATACATTACCAAATAAGTTATTACTGTGCAGATTTATAAAACAAGGTATTAAAATTCAGGTACAAAATACGTAAACACGCATGGTCGTAAAAACTCAACTAAAAAAAACAACAAAAAAAAAGCACAAAGCCAAAAATTACCAATATTTTTTTTTTAATTGACACGATATAAAAAGAGGACTGCTAGCATTCTAAGTTGAAATAAAGACGGAATGTATGCACACTCTACTTGAAATCTGTCTTCAAATATTCAACATCCAAGATGTCATTGTCAAGAGAAATTTCACACCATATAAATCTAGGAGGCACTTAAAGACCTACAATAATCAATAGGTATTATTGAAGTATGGCACTTGACAATCTCACTTTATTAATTCCCTTGGACATCTTTGACTTTAAGGCTGCTTCCACACAGGGACGGTACAGGCGCACGTTAGTGCAGCCTGTAACGCTCCCCCAACGCACAGCAATGTAACACAAGTGGGCTGTTCACACTGCCCACGTTGCGTTACATGTAACGCTGCACGTTGTAGTGAAAGTGCAGCATGCTGTGCGTTCTAGCGGCTTTAGCCGCGTTAGACTGTTTGCACATTCTCAGTGGGTGGGCGGAGAGGAGGCGGGGAGATGCCGCTACAGTAGCCGCGCACATGGCTACTTAATATGCACTGCACTGGCGACCGCTGATTGGCCGGCGGGACCACGGGATGCGGAGTGTCTCGCTCCGAATCACATGGTCCAGCCGGCCAATCAGCGCCACCCTGGGAGACATTATGCGGATAGAGCCGCCTAACTCTACCATCCTCTCCTGCACCACCATGCGTTGCGTTAGGGGCACATTATGCGACCATAACGTCCCCTAAAACGCAACGTCTTGGTGTGTAAGTAGCCTAAAGGTTGCCAGTAAATTCTACAGAGCTGTACACACAATAGGTTTTTGACAGCCTTGACAAAGTCTAATGTCAGTACAGTTGCCCCACAAAAGTTGAGTTATGTTTTAATGTAGAAGAACAGCTTAACATCGGAAGTAAATGTCCTACAATGCAGGGTCCTGTTGTCCACAAATCAGGTACAACAAGCAAGATGGATCCACAACTCAGAATTTGTGTGGTTCATTTTTTGCCCTGAAAAATGAAGTTTTACTGGTGTGCTTGTGGATTATTCAATAAAGACTTGGATTTATCTACTTTCATCTGAGTTGCAGATTCTTCTCTTTGGAGGTTTTATTTTGATCGGTTATCACTACACAAAAGAGCACAGTTTTTTTGCTGCACAGCTTATAATTTACCTCTCCTTTTAATAAAATAGAACAGCTTGGCTACAGACTAGGAGCACCCTAGCCCTTGCCCCGAAAGTGGTCAACCAGAATGATCACCAATGACAGTAAACGAATGGGTGCACAAAGCTTAATGAATGCAATGAGGAACAAAGTCACAGCCTTTAGGGTTCTTTCACACTGTGGCCCATATGCAATCTCTCTCCTGAGACATTTTTCATCTTCAATTTAAAATAACTTTTTAGCACTTCGCAATTGAAAAAGTACCAAAAGTAGGTGAAAAATGACTTACAATTATTTTGAGTACCGCTATTTGTTTGCTTGCTGGTGGTTTAAAATGCATTTTATTTTATGTTGTGAAAATACCACCTAGGAGAAAACACAGGTGAAAAGGTGAATTTCATATGGCCCACAGTGGCAGTGAAGCATGTCATTGTACTATAACTTTTATTTTATATTTGCACCGCAAAAACTCGCAGTTTGAATAGTGTGCAACGCAACGGTGCCGAAAAAGTCAAAGGTCCCTTTTTAAATATTGCTTACAAATCAGATTGGCACAACACAATGCACAGCTATAAATAAAACTCTAACTATCATCTATTTGTTAATTTATTTAAGAAATTCTGGGTTGAAAAGTTAAGAAATGAACAGACTCTACAAGCCATGGAAATTTGTGATATGATGGATTTACGGTTATCTGCATTAAAAAACAGTCACTATGAAGAAAACATGAGTAAAATGCTATAAAGAAAAAAGTGGAGCATACTGAATGCTGCACTACTGATGAACAAAACTGCATATTGTCCAGACAGTCTTAGGAATTCAAAAGGGAAAAAAAATGTAGATTATTCCCCCAAGTATCTCTTGCGTCTCCCTGCGTCCTGCTCTGTCCCTCTTGTGTTCTGTGTCTGCCTCTATCCTCTTGCCTTCCTCTATGCCCATTTGTGTCCTCACCATGCCCATTTGTGTCCTCACCATGCCCCTTTGTGTCCTCCTCTGCATGAACACAGTACAGGGAGTCCCCGACACTGCGGCAAGTTGGAGGTTCGTAGTGGCAGGCGTTCAAAAGTCAGGAACTCCCTGCATTTGGACTGTAAGACTTTTAGAGGAGAGAAAGTGAGTCTTATAGCCCCCCCCCCCCCCAAAAACAACACACGCTCTGATATAGAAGATGAAGATATGGGCTACTGCATAACCTGTCGGTAATGTCAGATTTTTACTACCTACTGTAAGTGACAGCAATATAGGAGAAAAGTTATTTATGGCTCATTTTACTCTGGAAGAAATATACTACTTATTTGTATGTGTTTACATGCGTTTTAAATTTTACAATTTTCCCGCGCGCCAGCGATCGCGCTGCCTTTACCGCCAGTTAGCGGGGAAATGAATGGGAACGCAGTTCCCATTCATAAATCTAAGTCCCCGATTCAATGAATACCGGCGTCTACGAGACGCCGGCATTCATTGCATCTTCCTGTTAAGGGCCACGCATTACTTCCGATTCACGTGCTTACGTACGTGAATCGGAAACGATGACTGAGGACATCTTGTGGCCAAATAGTAAATTACACCAAAATTCATTTTTATGTAATAAAAATCCCCACACTGACTTTTATAATTAACCCTTTCCTCCCACACCCTTCCATAGTACCCAAACTTTTTTTTGTATAGGAAAAAGGTACATTAAAAAAAAGTTACCTTAGGGACTGAACTTTTGTGATATTTATGTCAAGGCGGTATATTACTATGAATTTTTAATTTATAGGCTTGTAATTAGTGATGGACGCAAAACTGAAAAAAATGCACCTTTATTTCCAAATAAAATATTGGCGTCATACATTGTACTAGGGAATTTTTCTTTAAACGTTGCAATAACCGGGACAAATGGGCAAATAAAAGGTATGTCTTTTATCCACAGTAGAACATTTTATTTTAACACTATAATGGACAAAAACTGAGAAATAATGCATTTTTTCAATTTTTTTCTTATTCATGTTAAAATGCGTTGAGGATGAAATAATTCTTAGCATACCCTACCACACAAAGAAAGCCTAATTGGTGGCGAGAAAAACAAGATACAGATAATTTTGCTGTGATTAGTAGTAAGTTATAGGCAAAAGAATGGGAGGAGCACTGACAGGTGAAAATTGCTCTGGTCCACAAGGTGAAAAAAACCCTCAATGGTCAAGTAGTTAAATCCAGGAAAAGAAATGATAAAAACACCCATTTGTGAGGTGACTGGGAGGCAATACAAGTCACTTGGGCTATTCTACTTGAGGCAGCAATTCTAGGACTACAGAATTTATAAAAGGTGTTCTATCAGAAATCTCACAAACCTGAAAGTTTCTCACAACACACTGCACTGCAGTGGACATACGCTGCTTATAAATCCAACTTGACAGTCAACCATAAAACAAAAACACTAAAGAAAGTCACCAACATGGAGCATCTAGTATGATGAGGGTTGTATTACAAAAGCCCTAGGACCAAAATCGCAAAAATTGTAAAATTTCAAATACATGTAAACACATACAAATAAGAAGCACATTTCTCCCCGAGTAAAATGAGCCATCAATTACTTTCCTCCTATGTTGCTGTCACTTTCAGTAGGTAGTTGAAATCTGACAGAACCAGTTTTGGACTAGCCCATCTCCTCAAAGGGGATTCTTGGGGTTTTCTTTATTTTCATAACAACTTAGTGAATAGCAATTGCTCCATACAACTGCTAAAAAAGTAAGCGAGCAGGGAGGCTAGCCAGCATATTTATATAAATCCTTTACAAGGAGTGTCTTTATAAAGAGTAAAGGCCATGCGGCAGCTTCCGCCGAATCTGTGTCCCTCTGTGCGCCGTGTGTACGGCTGTTGCAACATGCAACATTTGTGCCTCGTGAGTACGAGGCTAAAGTGACAGCAACAAAGGAGAAAAAGTAATTTATGGCTCATTTTAAATCTGTAAGAAATGTACGTTTTTACATGTAGTTTACATTTTACTATTTTTCGCCATCGTGGTCCTTTAAAAAGATTGATGAAAAATTTTAATAAGTCATAACTTAGCTCCTCATCAGCAGTGTTTTTCACCATTTATAAAAATGTACACAGTAATATGTATTTGAAAAGCATCAAAGTTACTTGTCAGTGTAATTTTTTCTACTATTTCCCTTAGCTTCTGACTAGACAAATGAGGAAAAAACAAAAAACCAGCAGAGCAGGTTGGCATTTTGCAGCCCTCTCTAACTTCCATACAAAGATTGACCTTCCTCTTTTTTACATAAATATATAATATACACACTTCCATATGTGAAATAAAGAATGCATGTTTATTACTCAGTCACCAGATATCAACTGCAATGCCCGTTGTCTGCCAGGTCATGCAGGTCTGATACACACATTCCACTTTAAAGAAATGGTTGCAATAGGTGGCAATTTTTGGCTGCTTTTCTACTATACTTTGCACTAACGAGGTAGAAGTAATACTGTCAAAGCATGTCAAATAAGTTCAAGCTTGCATATGTGAAAAACAACATTAGGAAGTTGCAGGAGGTACAGCAGAGTCTCAGTTATCTGGCACCAATGTTAAAGAGAACACGAGGTGGGGTTCTCACAACAAAATCCCCCTACAGAGGCTGGCTCTGCCTATCGAGCCCAGCCTCTGTTGCTAATCAGATCCCCCCCTAAATCCCCCCTGCGCTCAGCCAGACCCCATAAATCTCAGCCGTGCTGCCGACATGCAGCGTGTCAGCAGCCGCTGTGTTTAGCTTCCTAACGTCAGTCTCCGCTCTCCCTGCCTCCTGTATCGCGCCGGTCCCCGCCCACGTCCCTTTCCTCCACGCTGATTGGAGGGAAGGGACGCGGGCGGGGACCGGAGCTCTGCAGGAGGCGGGGGGAGCGCCGAGACTGACGTTCGGAAAGGTAAACAGCCGCACGACGCAGCTGTGATTTATGGGGTCTGGCTGAGTGCAGGGGGGATTTGATTAGCAATAGAGGCTGGGCTCGATAGGCAGAGCCAGCCTCTGTATGGGGTTTTTGTTGTGAGAACCCCGCCTCGGGTTCTCTTTAATAAAAGGCCTAGCTAATACAGTACTTAATACATACCATAAACTCTGTATTACATAGTTATTTGGGTTGGAAAGAAACACAAAAAAAAAAAAAACACATACGTCCATAGAGTTCAACCAGAGAACAAAGTACAACTCCAGCCTGCTCCGGCACATATCCCTGTTGATCAAGAGGAAGGTGAAAAACTTACAAGGCATGGTCCAATTAGCCCCAAAAGGGGGGGGGGAAATCCTTCCCTTCCCATATTGACCCCCCCCCCCCCCCCCAGCGGTAATCCCAAACTGAGCTCGGGCTGAGATTCAGCTGCTTAGAGCAGTAAGCCCAAGCTCAGTTCGGGCTAGCCAAAACATCCACACACACAGCTTTCCGTTGCCCCCCCTCCTCTCCATTACCTTGTTCTTTCTTTGAAAGATAATATTGTTCAGCTTCCTGGCACAGCTCTGAAGTTTCCCCCAATACATATAAACCGTCAAATATAATTTATAAACTCAGAATTAGCTCCAGGCAATGGCAATTAGCTCCAATTCTGACCTTGCTATAAAAAAAATAAAAATAAAAAATAAAAAAAAGTCGGTGAAAACATATCTATAGTTCAGAGTACCTTTTATATCGAAATATTTTGAGTGAAAACAAATGCAGGTAGTCCCCTACTACAAATGACGTTTCAGAGATAAATTTATCTTCATAAACAGTTGTAAGTACAGAGGAAAGCCCTGTCACTTAACTGTCCCCTGGAGTGGCTGTCGCCTATGTATGTATCATGCAGTGTGTGTATTGCAGTCTAAAGGTGGCAACACACCATACAATTTTTTTTAAATACCTGTTCAATTCAAGCGTACCAATCAATTTTTCTGACCGATTGTAACAATTCAAAAATCTGACCAATGTACCACACACACACACCTATGTTCAATTTCCCCCCAATCATGAATAAAATAAATTGCAAGCTGAGAAAAAATTGATTGGAACTGTACATCAAGTAATTGACAATCCATCACACACCATATAATTCTTGATAAAGTTATGGTGCCCATACAAAATACAATAAAAAAAAAAAAGTTTGATTTTCTAGTTTATTCGATCTAAATTATCAAATGAAAGTTAAAAATATTTTTTTCCGATCAAGAAATTCGAACGATTATCCCGTTTTTTCTCGAAAAAATCTGATCAGACATGCTGGACAAAATATTTATATTCGATCTAACGGAATAATCGAACTAAATTATCTAATGGAAAAAAAAATGAAAAATTGTACCATGTATGGGCACCTTTAGTCTGAAATTTCCAACATGTCCAATCTCCAAAAATCCGATCGTATTTATCTATCGAAAACAAAGAAAAAAAAAATCTAAATTTTTTGGGACGACCGATCGGAATTATCAAATTGGTGAAAAATTGGATCTTTTAATTGTATGGTGTATGGCCACCTTCGGGCTAATTAAGGGTGGGAGAATAAGAATAGATTTTATTTTATTTTTTTTAAAACAAACATTAACATTTATTAATAAAAACAAACAAACTAATGATTGCAACCGCAATCACAGACCACCAAAAGAAAGCTCTATTAGTGGCAAGAAAAGGAGGCAAAATTCATTTGGGTGCCAAGTTATATGACTGAGCAATAAATCGTTAAAGTGGTGAAGTGCGGAATTGTAAAAGACGCCTGGTCACTAGTAGGGTATAAACAACTAGTCCTCAAGAGGTTAAAAGCACATTAAAAACAAAATAGTTTTTTTTAAAAAGTGATTTATCCACGTATCACCAGGTTTAACACAGGACTCTAACTTCCAAACAAACAATCTCCTGTAATGGAACCGGTTTGTAAGTAGGGGTCCACTTGTGGTAGGTTATAAAAAATTTCAGAAGAACTCAACCCAAACTCTGCCTCAATCTGCCTATTTCTCAGCAAAGCACTACTATTGTTGAGTACACACAAACAAAATTATAGTTTTCAATTAATCTAATTGAATGTGAAAGCCAAAAAAACGTACATGTAAGTTAATCCACAGTATTAACCTCCCTCGCGTTCTATTAAGATCGCCAGGGCGGCTGCGGGAGGATTTTTTTTTAATAAAAAAAAAAAAAGAAAACTATTACATGCAGCCAACTGAAAGTTGGCTGCATGAAAGCCCACTAGAGGGCGCTCCCGATGCGTACTTCTGATCACCTCCGGCGATCAGAAGTAACAAGGCCGGCCGCAATGAGCAGCCTTCCTTGTTTCGCTTTCCTCCTCCCTATGGGGATGAGCGGAGTGACGTCATGGACGGCAGCCGCCTCCGATCCAGCCCTTAGCGCTGGCCGGAACTGTTTGTTTCGGCTGCGCTGGGCTCGGGCGGCTGAGGGGACACTCTTTCGCCGCTAGACATGGCGGATCGCTGCGCTGCGGCGGCGATCAGGTAGCACACGCGGCTGGCAAAGTGCCGGCTGCGTGTGCACCTTTTTAGTTGAATAAAATCGGCCCAGCGGGGCCTGAGCGGCACCCTCCGGCGGTAATGGACTAGCTGAGCTCGTCCAGACCGCTAAGGTTAAAACATTCATCCAAAATTAGTAAATTTGTCCGATCATTTAAAATTCAATCATTTCATTAAACTGCATTAAAAGGACACATAAGCTAAATTAAAATCAAAAATCAATTAGATTTAATTACTTGGGACTTCCTCCAGCCCCTAGAAGCCTATGTGTCGCTTACCGCAGCTCCACTCTCTGCCAGTGTCATGGAATCCCCTCTGGCTTCTGCAAAGCGGCTGCATGCATGCACAGAAGTTGCCAACCTGGCCAGGTCATCGGCCTCTATGGAGGGGCCCCCAGGACCCCGGCAGAGAGCAGCGTCTTTAAAGTGTACCTGACACAAAGGATATAATAAGTTTTATACCTACCTGGGGCTTTTTCTCTAGACCCCTTTAACCACTTAAGGACCAGGCTCTTTTTTCCTGATCTGTGCTGCATAGGCATACCCCACTAGGGGGATGTCCTGCTGGGGGGGGGGGGTCTGATCGCCGCAAGCTATCTGTGATTTGCGGGGGGGGGGGGGGGGCTCCTCAAAGACCCCCTCCGCAGCGATTTCCGCCCTCTCTGCTCTTCCCTCCCTCTAGCTAACGCTGTGGGTCACCTAGGATAGGCTTCAGCCTATCAGAGGCCGGGGATCGCCGATCTCCTGTACGGCAGCTGCGCCGTATGATGTAAACAGCGGGGATTTCTGCCCCGCGTGTTTACATTTAGCCCGCAAGCGGCGGCTCGCACTGTTCACGGAGGCACCCTCCGTGAACTGACATGGAACGTTTCCATGGTAACACCACTTCGACCTGCCGACACCTGTCGGCGTTAGGTGGTCGTTAAGTGGTTAAGCGGATCCACCCCTCACAATCCTCCCCAGCTGCCTGGATCCTCTGCAATCTGGCCCAGTTATTCAGCCAGTCGCCACAGTACAGCCGTGCATGCTCCCTTGTCACACTCGGAGGCCAGGAGCTTTGTGCGCCTGCGCAGTAGTACTGCGCAGGTGCAGAACACTCGGCGCCTGGAGCACAAAGGGTTGCACAGCCGGGCATGTGCAGTAAGCCCTGACTCCCAAAGTTACATGGCCAGATTGCAGAGGAACGAGGCGGGAGAGGATGACAGTGAGGAACGGATCAGCGTGAAGGGGACTAGAGGAAACCCCAAGCATGTATAAAACTTCTTTTATCCTGGACTAAGGTTTACATTAACATTTTCCGACACTAACATTATTTGGAGACTATGGCCTGGTGCACACCAAAACCCGCTAGCAGATCCGCAAAATGCTAGCAGATTTTGAAACGCTTTTTTTTATTTTTCTGCAGCGTTTTTAGCTAGCGTTTTGCGGTTTTGTGTAGCGGTTTTGGTATAGTAGATTTCATGTATTGTTACAGTAAAGCTGTTACTAAACAGCTACTGTAACAAAAACGCCTGGCAAACCGCTCTGAATTGCCGTTTTTCAGAGCGGTTTGCGTTTTTCCTATACTTAACATTGAGGCAGAAACGCATCCGCAATCCAAAATCTGCAGCAGCCCGGGAGTATGCGTTTCTGCAAAACGCCTCCCGCTCTGGTGTGCACCAGCCCATTGAAATACATTACCCTAGCGGATCCGCACCCGCAAGCAGATCGCAAACAGCAGCGGAAACGCTCCGGTGTGCACTAGGCCAAGCAGTCTACCAGACTGGAAGTGTCCTTATCCATTGCAACGTTTTATGGGAAGTATCCTGCTTTTTCCCCACCTCCTTTGTTAGGAATGAGAATGCTGTTAAGCCATCTGTGTAGGTTCATTTGCGCATCATCTAAGATAGCTGCACAATAATGCTGTGCACATCAATCCAACATCTACGGAATGGAACCCAGCTCCTCCAACTGGGAAGTCTTGGACATGGAACAAGCAGCAGGTTGTCCATGATTTCTTAAATAGCTTTCAGAGATCTTAGAAGTGCCCTGACATTTGCAATGCAGCAGCATTCACAAACCATATACCTAACTTCTTGTACATTGTAATGTTGCCATGTTAGCCAGATGGAACTTGTAACATGGCCATGGTATCAGAATTTTGCCACCCAATTTTTCAACACAATGGCTATACAGTCTATAGGAAGGCATCGAGACGTGTTTCCAGAAGGAACTGATGTGAATAAATTGACAGCCTACATTTCCGAGATCTCTAAAAAGTTAATTCTCAGGTAGGAAATGCTATAGACCCACGTTTCCCAACCCTGTCAAGTACCCCCAACAGTGTGTATTTTGTGGAAATCCACAGATAGTTAATCAGCTCTCCTGAGACAACAATTACTTCACACAAGAATGTTTGTGGTTTACTGCAAAACATGTACTGTGTGTGGTACTTGGAGGACAGGGCTGGAAAATCCTGCTCTATCCTTTATAAGTGTGCACAATTGGCTTTTATAGCTAGACACAGACATTCAGTGGTGGCAAAATTATGCTTCGCACAATGCAATACTGTTGTCTCAGCAGAGATTCATGGAGTACATCATGCCTCCACAGGACCCTATTTATCTGGTTGCACACCCTGCTGTGTAAGAATATATCTGGACAGGGCATGCATCAGTAAAAAAGGTGCATACACACAGACTATAGTCTTTAGAAAATGAAAGATCACAGACCAATCTTACCACCCTTCATGTAGTATGAGAGCCATACCTTCACAGTCTTTTCTATGGAGCTGAACCCCGCCATCAGAAAAAAAAAATCTTTGCATGATGCTGCACACACAGATGCTGTACAGACACAAAAGATCAGTATCTGCAAAAGATCTGTTCCTGCCAAAGATCTGTTTCTGCAAATTGCATTCATAGTCTATGAGATCTGCAGATCCTCATACACACCTTGTTTAACTGACATTAATCTGCAGATCAGACAATCATCTGCAGATCCATCCTGGTGGATCTGATCTGCAGATGAATGTCAGTTAAACAAGGTGTGTATGATGATCTGCAGATCTCATAGACTATGAATGCAATTTGCAGGAACGGATCTTTGGCAGGAACAGATCTTTTGTGTCTGTACAGCATCATGCAAAGATTTTTTTTCTGACGGGGAGTCCAGCTCCATAGAAAAGACTGTGAAGGTATGGCTCTCATACTACATGGAAGGGGGTAAAAATGGTCTGTGATTTTTCACTTTCCAAAGACTATAGTCTGATGTGTGTATGCATCTTAAGGGCCATACATGCCCTGTAGAACAAAGTGCTAGTCTAGATGTGCTCGTACAACATGGTGGGAGTGCAGCCTTCAAAAACCTAAAACCCCCTCCCCCCCCAAATAATTAAAAAAAAAAAAAACACGGAATGATGGTTGTGCTTTCTAATGCATTTATACAGATGATGTTAAACAGTACAGCAGAAACTTTTCATATGAAGGGCGAAACATCTGCCTCTAAGCAGGAACATTTTTAACAGCAATCAGGATGATGACCAACCACAGAAAGTCTACAGAAGAACAATGGGGGACAAAATACCTATTAAAGGAAGACATGCTTGGATGTGTAGCATAGCTTGCGTTTCTTTCAAATTGGGATTTAGCAGGTGAGTGACATTGTCACTTCCAAATTAAAATGAACATTAGAAGCCAAACTAACATTTCATAGCATTACAAGAGAAAACACGTGGCAAAGGTTGGTGACAAAGGGATTAAAATGGGTCAAACATTGAAATAGCATGAACACCGGTGTGTTCATTTACCACCCATCTCACCCATATTCAGTGCACAGTGCTACTGAAGACTTCTTTCACAGGTAGTGGGATTTGAAGATTCCACTTTCTGAATAGGAAGCCAGTAAAGTCCATTGGTCTTACAAATAAATGGCCAGGTGAACAGCTGCAAGTAAGTACAGCAGTGAAAAAAAAAAGAAAAACCCCAGTACATTAGAAAACCGTGCCAAAACAAATCTTTATAATATATATTAAACATATGCTTTCGGAATTTAACATTTTTAGGTTTAGTTGTGCTTGGTGTAAAGTCACATTCAGAATGTAATATTTAAAGCCCATGTTCTGCTTGTTCACTGTAAGGATCAAGCTATTATAACGCAATGCTTTGTGCAGCTCACGTACCAAAATCTTATAAAAAACGAGCAATAAATATGTCCTAAGTTGCTGTAGAAATATGTGGTGTGCTAAAACTGGACCTTTAAAGAGAACCCGAGGTGGGATTTAATTATGTTAGTGGGGCACAGAGGCTGGTTGTGCACACTAACACCAGCCTCTGTTGCCCCATGGTGTGCCTCCACGACCCCCCTGCGTGCCGCTATCCCCTCCGCAGTGCTAGCGACACAGCGTGTCGCCAGCACAATGTTTACCTATGTTGTGTCTGTCAGCGCCGCTCCCCCGCCTCCTCTGTATCGGCGCTACCCGCCCGTGTCCCTTCCCTCCTGCTGATTGGAGGGAAGGGACGTGGGCGGGTAGCGCCGATACAGAGGAGGCGGGGGAGCGGCACTGACAGACACGACATAGGTAAACATTGTGCTGGCGACACGCTGTGTGTCGCTAGCACTGCGGAGGGGATAGCGGCACGCAGGGGGGGTCGTGGAGGCACACCATGGGGCAACAGAGGCTGGTGTTAGTGTGCACAACCAGCCTCTGTGCCCCACTAACATAATTAAATCCCACCTCGGGTTCTCTTTAACCTTCTGCCGCCCGCGTCACAGCTGTGACATGGCTGTCCCCATGGGGGACAAGAGAGCGATCGGCTCTCATAGGCAGAAGCCTATAACAGCCGATCGCCATAATTGGCTGGCTGTGGGGAGGGAGGGAGGGAAGAAATTTAAAGAAACAGGGGTTTAAATACTATATTTAAAAAAAAATTAACATGGGGCGAGCGATCAGACCCCACCAACAGAGAGCTCTGTTGGTGGGGAGAAAAGGGGGGAGGGGAATCACTTGTGTGCTGAGTTGTGCGGCTCTGCAGCTTGGCCTTGAAGCTGCAGTGGCCAATTTTGCTAAAATTTGGCCTGGTCACTAGGGGGGTTTAGCCCTGCAGTCCTCAAGTGGTTAAGCTGGCCCGTGAATCACACTATTGACATTTTAATAATGAACTAGAACGCAAAGTGTGTTTGCAACGGGGACTTCAACCAAGCAGATCTATACTTAGAGTATCATATCAGATATTTACCAGCATTTTCTAAGCAATAGAATTATATATACACAAAGTATGCGTTTTCTATCCTTTAGATTTAAGCAGCTTACTTGCATTTTTAAGCGTCAATATACATAAGATTGCAAATCTTTTTTTACATGATATAAAAAAGGTAGAAGTTACTCTTTGGAAACAATATGAAGTACCAGATCTATGAATATCTAGAATTTTTTTTTTTTCAAAAGCTTACATAATCCTGTTATGACACCTTTATAGAACAGTAGAGGCACTGGTTATCCTACTGAGAAGTGTAGAAGGCGCAATGACAATACTTCACAATCTTACTAAAAATTAGGCAACAATGTCAGTCATTTTAATAACAAAGTTGCTCACAACACACAGGTTTAAATGCTAAGAACCTAGAATTTGTGTATGCACATGCCACTACTAGAATCCACAAAACAGTATACAGTAGAATCTCGTTATAGTAAACTCCGCTATATGAAACCTCTGGATATAGTAAAACTCAGTCCTCAGAACCCCAAAAAAATGCAATGACCAATTCTGATATAGTACACTTCTGATATAGTAAACTACTTTCCTGGTCCCTTGCAAGTTCACGATAAAAGGATTCTACTGTATAAGTCTTTCCATACAATAGCAGAAACAAAAAAGATGTGCACGGGAGAGCAGTGCAGTTTTACTATGATCATTCCAAACAAATGCCCATTCATTCGTTTTCCACTTTTTTAAAGAAAAAAAGCTTCACTGCACTAATGAGTTTATGTTAATTCATACTATCCCCAAATCTCTGCCTTCCACTCTGACAAGACTGCTGCAGAAATTACCACATGGGCATCATGCAAGACACTCAATCCAATCACCTCTCTTCACCACAGATTGGGAAAGCTGCAATACTATTCCAGCCACCAGCCTCCTTGAAATATTAAACTGCAGGCGGTGTGTCTTTATGAATGACAGCAGCGAATTGCAGCTAAAACCAGAAGCAAGAGTAGGAGAATGACGCAAGTTTAGTTATTTGGGAGGGGGAGTTGGAAAACGAATTGTGGAGACGAGCTTTTATATGTTTTGCATTTAATTGGATGTTTAGGGCAATTTTAAAGTTTCCTTTAAGATGTTCACCTTTAGGCTACTTGCACACCAAGACGTTGCGTTAGGTGCCACGTTAAGGTCGCATAACGTGCACCTAACACAACGTATGGTGCTGCAAGAGCCGACGGTAGAGTGAGCCGCGTTAGGCGGCTCTATTCCGATAAAGTCTCCCAGAGTGGCGCTGATTGGCCGGCGGGACCACGTGACACGGAGCGAGACACTCCGCATCACGTGGTCCCGCCGGCCAATCAGCGGCCGCCAGTGCAGTGAATATTAAGTAGCCATGTGCGCGGCTACTGTAACTGGCTCTCCCCGCCTTCTCTCCGCCCCCTACTGCGCATGTGTAAACAGTCTAACGCGGCTATAGCCGCTCTAACGCCGTAGCATGCTGCACTTTGCGGGCAACGTGCAGCGTTACATGTAACGCAACGTGGGCTGTGTGAACAGCCCACTTGAGTTACATTGCTGTGCGTTGGGGGAGTGTTACAGTAACGTCCCTGTGTGTATGCAGCCTAAGTTTACAATTTCTCCATTTTAAATACAAATGTGTCATGGGAGAAATACAGAAGTTGAAGTTAAAGCCCAGTCTAAGATAAAAATGAAAATACTGATAAAGATTCATGGCTGTAATGCCGATCTGGATTATTAAATTCTGTAAAAATCTGGAAATTATGCCTAAACCATATCACAATAGAACAAAACTAATATAGTCAAAAGATCTGCACTAAAATCCAGATGAGAGGTAAACAAAAATGCTGCAGCGGCCAATTCCATAGTTTTCAAAATGCAAGTGTTATTTCCTTATAGTTTCTGTGTAGCAGCCATTTTTTTTTTCATGACTAATTAGTTGATAAACGTTTTACAATGGTAGTTTTAACAGTCTAAAAGCACCATACAAAAATGTCTCCATACTGCACACAAATACTTGAAATATAAAAACACATTTTTATCAATATATACAATTTGTACATATAAAAAAGTGTGAAATGATTAGTATGTATGTTTTTTCTTTTTTATAAAACAAGGAATTTGCGTTTACTGACCTTTACAAGTACATTATTCACAAAAATGCTAATTTTTCCTTCATTAGATCATGGTTTTGTTTTTGAAATGACAAACCAAGCAAAAAGATATCCAATATTATTATCCTAGTTAAAGTGAATATTGTTTTAAGAAACTAGCGGGGATGTCGCAGCAAAAATGTACATAATGCTACAAACATAATAGAAGTACTACAGTAGATCGGCACAAAACACGGCACATTTTAGCTTTCCTCTTATTTTTTTTGTCAGACTCTTCCTAGAAAATATCCAGGTTAGAAATATTAACTTTCTCCATTAACTGAAGTTTGACACAAGCACCTTACTTTATTGTAGATTTATTGCATTTTAAAACTTCATCGATTTTGTTATGAATGTTAAAAGCAGGAGCAATAAGAGCCTAGCTTCAAACAAAATTAGGAGAGTTTGGAACAGGGACACACGATTTCCACACAAGAAAACAAAATGGTAGGGCCAGTGCACACCAAAAACCTCTAGCAGATTCGCAAAATGCTATTGGTTTTTGAAGCAGATTTTCAGAGCGATTCTAGGCATGTTTAGAGAGGTTTTCTAAACATGCCTAGTGGTTTTTGGGAGTGTTTTTGTGTAGCAGATTTCATATTTTGTTACAGTAAAGCTGTTAACAGCTTCTGTAAGAAAAAACGCCAGGAAAACCGCCCTGATCTAGTATTTTTTAGAGCGCTTTTTCACTTTCTTATCCTTTAACATTGAGGCAGAAACGCCTCAGAAATATAAACAAATGCTGCAGCCCCGAGTTTGCGTTTGTGGAAAAAATGAACCGCTCTGGTGTGCACCATCCCATTGAAATACATTACCCAAGCGATTTTCAAACAGCTAGCATTTTCTAAAACGCACCAGAACCGCTCTGGTTTGCACCAGCCCTTATTCAGCGCATGGTGATGAAAGTTGAAAGAAAGCCTCTGTTGCAATGTTTTTAAATAAGATGCTAGGGCAGGTGCACACATAGTAGAAACATTGGTACAAAACACACACTTCCGCACTGGCCATTGAAGTCAATGGCCCGCTCGGAAATAGCATGTCGTTTGCATTTTGTGTTCACTTTTTTTCCGCGATTGTAAATCACACAGCAAGTTGCTGTCTTTCCCTGCATTTTCTAATTAAATACATTGTTCCAAAATTGGGGAAAAAACAAAACAAAAAAAAAAAAAAAAAAAAAAACACCCTCCAACTATCGCAGAAAATAGTGTATGGGAAATGCAAGTGCAGAATTCCACAAAATCGACAATGCAAGTGTGCTCCCAGATTAACATTTCTATTCAAAAACTCTTTATAGAATCACTAATTAAATTAATAAGTTTTAAACCTGGGAAAAAAATAAATAAATAAAAAAAAAAAAACACACCAGAAAAAGTGGTAATCACAAACCCAAGTTGATTACCAGCAACCACGGCAAGCACATGTAAAGAAACCAGTCTTCACTCAGAAGCAGCCATTGTTGGGTTCAAGAGCCACATTACCTCCTCCACCCCCCCTACCAACCCCCCCCCCCCCCCGAGCCATTTCATGCTGTACCAGATTGACTGACTGATACAGTAAAGCTTTGAATCTTCCTACCTCCTAGAGTGTGCGGGCCTTTACCAGGAGAGCTTGATCGGTAAGTACATGGACCGGGGGCCACACATTAAAACCAAACTAGGGAGCTGCGGGGAACCAGAGGATTGTTCAGTGACAGCATGGGCACAGGATGGCTGCAGGGGGCTGGTAGAAGTCCCAGATCAGTTTAAATCCACTGACTCCAGCGCCAGCCGCCTAAGGCCGATAAGCGTCGGCAGTCACAACATCGCCTAACGAAAAAAAAAACGACAAGTCCAGGGGTTTCCCTGCACGCAACCCAGCCTCCGCTCCATCATCAGTTTACCAGCGGCGATCACCGCTAGCAGACTGTTAGACGGCAAAACCGCAGTCTATTTACATTGTACAGCGCTGCAATCTACGGCAGTGACACTCATCTGTCCCCTGGAGAGGCTCAGAGCGTGATCGGCTCTCATAGGCTAATGCCTATGGTCTGTAAGTGGTTAACGAGACACTGAAGCAGGGGAAAAAAAATTATGATAGAACAATTTGTATGTGTAGCACAGCTAAGAAATAAAACATTAGGAGCAGAGTCTAATATTGTCTCCAGTACAGGAAAAGAAACTCCAGTTATCTATGCAAAAAAAGAGCCATTCAGCTCCACAAATTTCAAAGGTCACAGAGAGCAGTCTTCTGAAGCTTGTTATCTGCCCCCACCCCACCCAGATTAGCGACAATATGTCACCATCTCGGAGGTAAACATGTGGGAGAGGGATTCCCTGTTCAAAATGCAAGCCAGGGGCATTCCAGCAGGGTTTCCAGAGCTCTCTCTCCCTGGCCGCTGCCCTGCCTCCCTGCACACTGTTAATGAGATAATGAATCTCTCATCCCAACGTCGCAACCCAGAGCTCACAAACATGAAAGATAACCATTGCGGCCCACAGGAGCAGCAGTTTGGAGGCTACCTGATCCGCTCAGTCTATTTTTTTTTTTTTTTTTTTTTAATTTTATGAGCCCACCTCAGGCTCTCAAACTATGTAACATGAGCTAAAATATTGCCCCTTCAGAGGACTAACATACCAAAACAAACGCTATCAGCATTCTGAATAGATTTCAAAGCAGTTCTTTCTAAATATCACATAGATAAACATTTTGTTACAAGGCTTCTTGGCAGACAACTTTTAATAGCAAAGAACTACATTTATTGCTTACTACTCATTAAATTTAACTTTCAAAATTAGTGTTTAGGTGGGAAATTGGGGCTCATTTTGTATTTAGTTCAACCGCAGTAACAGACACTATACTGCAATCTGATCAAAGTGATGTATACAACCTTTGTCTCAACTGACTGATATATTATATGAAATAGTATCGTTTTAGAGTTAATCTGGATTGCTAGGCTTCGATTAAAATTGAACTGCATAAAAAATGCCCTTACTGACAGAGTAAACTGCAACCGTGGTGCTACAAGAAGGCACTTGCATAATCTTGCAAAATTAAATCACAGAACTTTTACATACAACAATGGACATCCTAGAAGCCCTACAAAAAAAAATAAATAAATAAGGGGGAGACTGTAAGGAGTCTAGATCCTGGCCATAGCCAGCCCGAGAGATTATCTGCACTATTTGCTGAAGTCTTTTTAGGCATACTCAAGACTATCTGTGTCCTGATAGTTGGTTATAATGCAACCCAGGCAACATCCACACCCATGTAGCCCAAGACTGGCTCCTTCTACTACTGCTTCTGGTCATGTGATCAGAATTTCCAAACCTGATTTTTAGCTGGCTGCAGAAACCCCTTTGGACATAAAAACTGATATTTGAGCTCACCAAATAGTAAGCCATCATATGCCATTTTAAGATCTTTGCCTAGAGACAGAGATTTAAAGTTGAATTCAGGGAAAATGGTAAATCTTTATGGAGGGGGAAAAAAAAGTGGATTTTCGTCTTCACAAAAGTTCCATCTGGACGCCTCGTCCACAGCCCATTATCTTTCAAGTCTGTTTCCTCTGTACAGATGTCCAGTGGTAAAAATCTCTAAAATGAAAGATGGCAGCAAGTACCACCCCTTCAGGTGCCTAACTACTGGGGGGCTGTGCCCAATAGGATTACATACCAATTAGAGTGGTAAAAATTCCCAAACCCAGGGAAGACGATCTTGGAAGAGAAGCAGTGGGGACCACTAGCAGCCTCTCCTGGGAAGAAAGTCAACTTTTATTCCAATACATTGGATTCTAAAATCTGCCTGGAATTCCACTTAGTTTAGTTTTCATTTGCCTTTTGTCAAAATGACAATGCCCATTACACTGGCAGGTTAATAAAGACTATAGGCCAAGATCAACTTAAAGTCCTAGATTCTCTCTTATGCAGCATTAGATTTCTGGAAATTAAGGCTTTAGAGAAAGCTAAGAGCAAGCATATACCACCAGCCAAATCAAGGTCTGAGGTGTGATGTTCTAAACATGTGAGGCCTTGTATAAGAAAACTGCAGATACACTATAGCCATGGAAAGAAAGCAACGCATTCATTCACACTGCAATCTGTGTGCACAGGCCCAAATAAAAGTACCTACTAGTACCCCTTTGTATCCGAGGTTGACCAAGGTCACAAGTAATATATGTGTAATATATGTGTAACAATACCAATTTCCACAAAAAAAAAAAAAAAAAGAAGTATAATTGTATGTTTTCACTTTTTGCAGCTTAAACAGTCCTATTTTACAAAATGCTCAGTGAAGATTTGAAGATTGTGGCATAAAAACCTCTACAAACATCGAATAAAGGCCAGCCATGTACATAATATTTCTATATTAAATTATTACTTCAAGTAAACAGAATATGCTGTTGAAACCCACAATCATAATAAACTTTTGATATGAAGTAGTATGTACAGTTGCATGACCACGATTATAACCCCCCCCCCCAAAAAAAAAAAAAAAAAAAAAAATGGTCTAGCCCTTTGTAGCTGTTGCATAGTAAATAGTCTTTACAGCACATTTCTTGTGCTGCCAGACAGTTTTCCTGCATGCTACCATATGGGCACCTATCTCTAGTGATGCAGCTCCCATTCCCACTGAGGAAAGAATGTTAACTTTATTGATTTAGTTCTACTTGTCAGCACACTCCCATTTGCTCCCCATCTCTGTGGCTGTTCTGTGACTCTGCCTCCATAGACTAATCAGAAGCCAAGTAGTAAACTCCCATCACATGCCCACTGGTCACCATGGTGTTCAAAGAGGAGGAGGGGAAAAAAAAAAAAAAAAAAAAAGTTTGTTGCGAGGAAAAATAGGTTTCCAATTCCAAATATATATATATATATATATATATATATATATATATATATATATATATATATATATATATATATATATATATATATATATATATATATATATATATATATATATATATATATATATATATATATATATATACATATATATATATACACATATATATACACATACACATCCCAAGAGTTTTACTGCTGTAATACAGACACTACCAGACAATCATCTTTGACACAATCAAGTCTACTATATACTTGGTGCTTTTGTTCATCTTAAGTCATGTACAGACTTTAAACTCCTTTCATCAGAATCAATCATTTTTTTGGATGAAAGTTTATGAAAGAGCGCTGTACAGACATGCCAAGCAGCAAATTATGTCCTACGGAGAGGGAAGAGGACAAGCATGCGATGGCCCTGCTGATAAAGTTCTGGCAACCAAAATAACTATCAGCGTACACAGCAATCTACCAGGTTAACCAACAATGGGGACACCCTTGCACACTCCAGATTTTAAGTCAAGACTAAAATCTAAAAGTATGAAGTAGCTTTACAGTGCTGGCCAGTAAATCCATTTTCCGGTGTGGGTAGGAAGAAGAATCTGACAAGCTATGGCAAAAAAGAGCCCCTTATTTCAAGGCATAGAAAACACAAAGGCATGATTTATATACAGCAAGCTCTGTAAGCAGCTTCATTACTTACACTGCAAGCTGCAATTATTTCATAGCAAAAAATAATGCAGTACACATTTGCAGTAAAACAAAAATGAACACTTCATTAACCACTGAATCAAATAAATTGGGGGAGGGGGCGGGTGTCATCTAAACCTCCCTGGCGTTATGGTTGAGCTTGCCTCATCCAGGGGAAGATATCTTTAAACTGTATAAACAAGCCAGGCTTGTTCAGCAGTTCTAAGGCAGGGTTCGCTTTTTCACAATTCATTTTTTTTGTATAAAAATTTGGGTTTAAATGCTCTGGAAACCTGCATGCAAAATTTGTGCATGAATGCAAGGTTTTAATGCGAAAACCCACATGCAAAAAAAATGCAGAATGGGGAGATTGTGGCCTGGCAGAATTTAAAAAAAAAAAAAAAAATTAAATTACATTTACTTATTTTTTTTTTTACATGATTTTGTGTCTGAAACTTTTATACTCAAAATGTATACTAGACGCGTTGCTTGACACATTTTGAAATTTAATTGAGCCGCTTTTTGCGCAAAAATCCAGCGGAAATTGAATATCAGGGAAGTAGCAAGCAAGCAAAATTCAAAGTGAAGTAAAACATAAGGGAGTAAAAAGATAGGCAGTAGGTCTATACGCTCTGGAGGTTGGCATCTTATTAGATTTTCATTTGATAACCCGATTTGTAATTACTTTATTACTTTTTAAGCATACATATTCACCAACCTTGAGCAACACTTAACTGTAGTGAAAAAAAATGTACCATGTAAAAAGTTTCTACCTTCATTTCGCAAAACACTATCAAGGAGCAAAATAATAAAAATGCCAGAAGCAGGTGAGATATACTATTTGACACTCAGCTCACCTTTCCTTAGAAGTTAGCGCTCATAAGACATTAAATACATGTACTGAATATCTGAATCTGAAACAAACAAGTAGTGGAGTGTTAGTTATCTTTTTATCGCCTGGCCCAAATGAAACAGGAAAAACAGTTATATAAACTCTTAAAGTTTTATTTGCATCTTCCTGTTGGAGCTGCAAAAACAATGGCAACACTAGTTTTTTTTTTGTCCCATTGTAGAAAAAGTAAAGTGGATTAAGCAGTGAATATTCCATTAAGGATTATCCTTCCAAAATGTGCATGGATCCAAGTCAAGCAACCTTCTTTCAAGGACAGAGCCAGTGATGCATCTGTGTTTTTATAAATTTCACAGTATGAACTTTCCCAATATGCTGAGAAAACAATTGTTAAATCTGGTCAGTTTTTTTCCTTTTCTTCAAATTAACAGCTTTGTCCTTCTGTGGTCTGTGACATCAGAAAAGAGTGCACAACTTCTTCCGTTGACAGGGGACAGGTGTTTACATCCTCCAAAGCATCAGTGACTGAAAACTGTCGATCCCGTAATCTGTTCCAATTTGCCAATATATTGTGGTACTCAAAAACTTTTTCAAAATTTCCAACGGAATTATACAGTTTAATCAAGCCCCTATAATCATACTCCAGTCCACTGTAACCTTCACCAAATAGTTTCTTTCCTGGAAATTTGAAAAAAGTTGTATAAGTTAAACCATTTTAAAAGCCACAAAAAATGCACTAAGTAACCAAAATAAAAGAAAACCAATGTATAAAAAAAATAAATTCGATTATTGTGGAGCGCATGGCAAAAAGTGCTCAGGAAATTTGGGGGCACCATGTGCCACCATAAGCCGTAATGTGAGTAACTGCTATAGCGGCGATCAGACAGTAATTTCAGTGTTTGCACAAAGACCAAATTCCGATCCTGAGGTTTCCTGTCGTGTCAGGTGACCATGGAAGCAGCATTTCCAGGGTCGCTTACCGCCGCATCTCTGTGTCCCCTACAAAGAGGAAAACCGCCAGAAGATGTCAAATGCTTTGCTGCATGCTTGCAATAAAGCATTTGGCCAACACGCCGGCAGACACCCAAGTGAACTGCCCTTTAAAGGACAAAAATTTGCTGGTAACACAGGATACCTTCAGTGGTCTGCTATCTTGCATGGTCTTTCAATGCAGCAGTCTATTTCTATTATATGACATAAGCGCTTTGAGTCCTATGGGAGAAAAGCGCTGTAGAAATGTTATTCCCACAAAAATGTATGGCCCATCCCACTTCCACATGACTGCATCCAACTGCTTAAATTGGTGCAGAGAGCAGGGTGAAAGTGCCTAGACAGAATGGAGAGAAAAAAAAAAAAAAAAAAAAAAGACTCCATGGTTCTACAGTGTGCTATATGTAATGAAAACATATGACGATAAGATCGAACAAATACATTCCTACAAAGGAAAAAAAAAAAAAAAAAATGGAAGGAAAATAAAATAAAAAACAAACAGAAATAACACAGCATCCTCTTATTATGAGAAAACAGTAAAGGACATGTGCTCCAAAAAATGAGGTCTGTTAATTTGAGATGCAGACATTATTAGAGATGACCAAAACTGTTCGCAGGCGAATCTCTATGGGGGCAGTACTACTTCCGGGTCACTATGACCCGGAGTAGTACTGATGCGCTGGCCCGGCGGTGCGTGTCTTTGAACGCGCTCCCGTTGCCGGGCACGCTCTGCGACGTCACTCATGTCGCCACCCACATGCGCAGAAAGTGCCCTGCACCAGGAGCGCGATATAGGACGCGCACCCATGGGCCAGCGCAGCCGTACTACTCAGGGTCATAGCGACCCGGAAATAGTACAAGTCAGGAGTTCGCCGGCGAACGGTTTGGGAACCGTTCGCCGACATCTCTAGACATTATCACAAGTTTGCATTAGCAAACCGCATCAAGGTTCAACAATTCATACAGTTAAGCTGTTGATAGGTATGAATGTTTAAAATCACAGCAGGACAACACACATCACACTATTAAAAAAATGGAATGGGCTGGAACTACATACCAATGGCTATTGATCGCAGATAAAGTTTTTCAGCATTTTCATACTGGTTCATGTCATAATTATATAAAGAGGCCAAATGTCCTACTGATAAAGCCACTTCATAGTCTTCTTGCCCTAGCAGCTGCTCCTTGATTTGTATAGCCTTTATGTGCATCTCTTCAGCCTCCTAGGTGAAAGAAAAAAAAAAGAAAGGATCAGTGTAAAAGTATCAGAAAGATAGTACAACAACTTTGTGACATGAATACCGTAAGGGTTGAGAGAATTGTACAGTGATATTAAAAAGTGACAGTGCTTTACATCTTACAAAGCCATTCCGATCCTAAATTGAGGACATCAATGATAGGCTTAAAAACTGATACCATTAGATCTTTGCCAGAAAGGGAAAAAAAAAAAAAAAAAAGAAACTGAGCTGTGCCCTCGAATGCAAAAAACGTATCTCGGATCACAAACCCTTAACTCCTTTGCTTCCTGCAGAAAAAACACTAACAAAGGGAAATAAAAGGCTAGTTGGAATAACTTCTCCCAAATTCCTCAGCAAACATTACCACCCCAAGCGGATTAAATGATAGGAAAAGCTGGTGTTACTGGAACCACAATGACCCCTGTCTCAAAATTCAATACTGCATAGCGCACATTAATTCAGTCTGGGTCATGCCTTGTCCACAATGCAATATGTGGCAGCAAACACTTCATCAATTCAGATTGGGACTAAAACAATGGCCTCAGTTAATCAAAGCTGTCGGGGGAGGGGGGGGGGTGTCAGGAAAATACTGCATTCAGCATTTTAGAGACTTTGGTGTGCTAATCCATCAATATTTTCACAGGTGCGGTAGATGTTCGGTAATTTTCCGAAGCCCACTTTCACTAACAGAAGAAGTGTGAGTTACATGCGATGCTGTTCTCCGTGCGGAGACAGCATTACAATATAAGAGGCATACCCCACATCCCTTTAGGTGTAAATGTTAGATTTAGAGCAAGGAGAGGCAGTTAATCTGTCTATAGTCTCCATTAGTCTTTAACATTTTATTTCTTTGCCACAGCTTAGATGAACTTCCAAGAACCTTTACACATGCGCTGCTTAGGTGATTTCCAACTAGCTCCTCTGCATCTTAAAACAGGAACGTAACAGGTAAAATTGCCGAAAAGAGGCAGGGGAAGAGAGTCTTTTGCTCCGATCTCTATGCTCGCTGCCTGGGGGGTAGGAAAGCTGGACCTGCCGGAGAAGGCTTCAGGTCCAATCAAAAGGGTATGCAGGAGTCGGTAATTTACCTCACTGCTCGGTAATTTCAGCTTTCCATGCAGTAACAGCCTTGATGAATTGACACTTTCCTAAGTGCTCAGTAAAATCAGCTATATTCAGCATTACCGAATACAGTAATGCTTGTTGAATTGAAGCCTATGTCTTAACTTCCAAAGTAGTTGCAGAACAATCAAAGTTCTGGTCGCACAAGCAGCTAAGAAAGCAGGTGCAAAGATCATTCCACCAGAGCAGTAGAAGATATATGTTTTGTCATATAGACCAGCACTCTAGAAACCAGGAAATTTAAACAAAAGTTTGTTTGGAAATATTAATCAACAACTTGATATATTGAAGAAAAACACACAGAGACAGAAAAATGACAAACGCACAGAAAAGGATCATTCGAGCCTTACCTTAAACTTTCTCATTGACTGATACAACCTGCCAAGATTTCCATAGTGTTTTGCAGTCTGTACGTTGAACTCACCAAAGGCTTTTTTAGCGAGTTGAAGGGATGAAAGATGAAGATCATGAGCTTCTTGTAAAAGCTTCTGTTCTGTCTCTTTGTTATGACAATCTATAGCAATCTCTTCCAGTATTAGTGCTGTTTAAAAATAAATAAAAATATTACTACACAATCAAACTCAAAGCGGATCTGAGATGATAAGCTAACTATAACAAGAATATTATATATAATATACATATATATATATATATATATATATATTTTATTTATTATAGCTGCAAACCGCTTCAATAGAATATGATTATTTCTTCCTGTGATACAATTACAGCAGCCATGTTTGTAAACATTACACACGGCAAGCTTATCTGCATCTTCAGTACTCAGCCTGTAAAAAAAAAAAAAAAAAAAAAAAAAAACCTAATCCCCCTCCTCCTCCACTCTGCCTATGAAATCTCTGGATAGTAATACCTCCCCCTCCTCCTGCCCAGACTGAGCTCCCACGAGCCCTTGCTACTGTCTGAAAATGACAAGGCTCTCTGAAATGCTGTGGGCGAGGCTTGCTTAGTTTATAGGGCTTGTTTAGTTTATAGGGAATTAGAAAAAAACTAACTATAGCAAGTAACTGGTCTATATAACTTATCTAAAGTTTAGATAGTTTACACAGCAAATTTAGCTGCAAACAGCTTCAACAGAATATGATTATTTCTTCCTGTGATACAATGACAGCGGCCATGTTCTGTTTATAAACATTACACACAGGCAAGCTGATCTGCATATACAGCCATCAGCCTGTGAAAACCTAATTCCCCATCCTCCCCTCTGCCTCTGAAATCTCTGGCTAGTAATACCTCCCCCTCCTCCTGCCCAGCCTGAGCTCCCGTAAGCCCTTGCTACTGCCAGGACTGAAAATGCCAGGGCACTCTGAAAAGCTGTCGGCGAGGCTCATTTAGTTTATAGGGAATTAGAGTATTAAAAAAAAAAAAAAGTTTTTGGCTTGAGGAATGCCCTATAAACTGGAAAGGAACACAATTATGCAAGGAGTAAAAGTTAATCTCAGATCCACTTTAACATGTAAACAAGGCATGTATTTCTGCAACAAGGTTATGTGAAGCAAAGAGTGTCTTCTATCCCTGGGGGCCTCAGCTAAGGCAGCCCCATTACTGGTCCCCGATGTCCCCTTTTCAAATGGAATTGCATGTGGTCTGATTGAGATGCTGGCAGTGTCTGTACTAGCATGCACAGCAACACAGCATAAGTCAGTTTTCTCCCCAGGCTCTTTTAGCAGAATGCTTCACCTGGCTAGTTTTAGTGAGCACCCGGCTGTCATAGACTCACTTGCTCCTCTGCTGTAAGCAGAGTAGTGCAGAAAAGCTCTGACCCGGTCTTCTCTTATCTTACCCCACCTGCCTACTATTTCATGCCACCCAGCTGGAAAAGAATTCTGGGGAGAACACTAAGTAATGCTGCCCAGCAGAATGATACCATTTTTTGGAAAGCAGGGCCACACTGCTTATTTCTAGGGAGGGTGGGGGGCTCTGTGCCTAATTGTTATTTGTATTGTGGAACGGGGCGAACAACAATTATTAAGGCAGGAAGATCACTATGCATGTTTCTGTTATTTGCTGAGATATTCTGAATCGTTAGGTTATTTCTGGGAGACTGCCTCCATGTCATCGTATTTGCATATCACAGGAAAGTGGCAAAATAAAGTATTTAAAATACAGTACTTCTCAGCAGTTATAGCCATTATTTGACCCTATATAGAATGTAGTTAATTTCATGCAGAGAAACTAAAGTCTTGGAACATTCCAGGATTCCGATTAAATTTTTTCCAGTGTTTCAAAGTTCATGAAAATAAAGATAACTATGCACTAGCATATGCAAATATGTTCATAACAAATGCTTTCCTCCAGTAGTAATGCACAACTTTATACTAACAAAATGGAAACAAGCTACACACCTTTAACTCTTTTGGAAGAAGCTAATAAAAGATGGTCTTCTGGGAGTATATGGGTGATAATATCTATGGCACGTTCAGCGTGAAATCTTAAAAAAAAAAAAATTACATTAGATAAAAGCATACAAAGAAAAAAAAAAAAAAAAAAAAAAAAAAAAATTTAAAAAAACAAAAGAAAATCCATTTTCAAATATCAACATACCACAAATTACATACAGTACATGTCGTACTTAGTCTCCATTATCAAAAGAAACATGAAAAGAGATGAGCAATACACCATTTCACAAAATTGACCCGGCATCTTAGTGGGTGCAAGCCGTGGCATAAAGTCTTCACTCGCCTATATCCGCGCCTCTGGCTGCTGCACTGCACACATTCACAGCAGGAAGGATGGAGAGCAGCGTGCAGCTCAATGGCAAGATGTAGCGAAAGAACAGTTAACCCTCTCTGCCGCAGCACAAACCCACCACCAACATGCTGGTGCGGTTTCATAAAACTGGATCTTGCGCATCCCTAATCATGGCTAGACAGTTACAGCAACTACGGTATACCAGGGCTGTGGAGTCGAGTTGAAGCAATTTTAGAGTACCTGGAGTCGGTTTCATAAACTAAGTAGTCGGAGTTGGATGAATTTTGTAGCCACTCCATAGCCATGCAAGGGATGTGGAGTCGGAGCAATTTTGAGTACATGAGTCGGATGATTTTTGTACCAATTCAACAGCCCTGAGGTATACTATACACAAATAATGGTAAAAAACAAATGGTTTCCCCATAATTTTTTTTTTAAATCACAGACAAAATCACATCCTGTTCAAATATAGTAAATTACTTAGAAGCTACTCAAGAAATGTGTATTATGTCAATCTCTCAGCAACAGAAACTGTAAAAAAAAAATAAATAAATAAAAAAAAAAATCTAAACTAAAGGTTTGACATGCATGACCGTTACATTCTAAGCAAGTTGAGGAAATGTTCTAAAAACACAAAACAAAAATACTCACAATGCATTGTCAAACTTCCCTGAACTATACTGATGTACATAGGAGGAGTAAGCCAAATCTTCATGCGCTGTTGCCACGTGTATATTTTTACCTCCAAAAACAGACTGTCGAATATCCAGGGCAGTCTACAGTGGTCAAAGTTACAAAAGTTACCATATGTAAAAAACATTTATTCAACAAACAGATTAGATTATCAGATTGATATTAATAAAAAAATAAAATAAAAACCCCACACACCACAAACCAAACTTGCTGTTTCAAAGACCACAAACCTACCTGATATATTGCTACAGATTGGCATATGTTATCAACATTGAGAAGATAAAATCCATAATCTAGTAGTGTATCTGAATACTTAGGATGCTTGGCGCCAAAGTTTTCCCTGATAAACAAAAAAATACTCATTATTTTACAAGTAAAAATTAACCTACATAAAATTGGGTAAAAAAAAAATAAAAAAAGAAGTTTCTATAGGTCTTACCGAGCCAAGTACACGGCATGTTTGATTAATTGCTCTGCCTTCTTGAATTCCCTCTTCACCACACATGCCTTAATAACACAAATCAGTAAAACAGTGAGTGCAGGAATTTGGCCTTAACATATCACGTAAACTGCTTTAACTGTGTTAGTGCATATTTATAATCGTAAAGAATGTTTCTCACACTTTACATTGTACATTTTAGAAACCATGCTTAGACCCACTCTCTCCTACATCCTGAATGACGACAGAGGTCATCCACACACTTATGGGCCAATTATGATGCAAGAGAAGGTGGGAAACACCAAAAAAAAAAAAAAACAGGCATATTGTTTTTCCAAACCAATCCTCTAGCAAGTTCCTTTGGGTTCCTGTATACATCTACTGGTCTATACTTAGCAGCACGACTGTAAAATAGACGATTGTTTATTGGTAGTTTCAAATCAATCTGCAGCAGAATTCACTAGCAAACAACATTTGCACATAAGGACACCAACCTCTCCCATTCCATGGGCTTAATTCTAGCCTATGCTCCACTACACTGATCCTAACGCTAACCTCCCTTGCATCACCGGAATATTCCTCAGTACCATGTTCCAATACAAAAAAGGCAACTACTACCCATGTCCTGTGCCTTCCCTCCCAGTTATCCATCCAGGGCTAGACTCTACTTCATTAAAGATGGCATCCTGGACAGCAACTTGTCCAACAGGCACACATTTGGTATTAAAATTTAAAAGTGGAAGTCCACTATTAAACTACAAAATGCTGTTATTTGGAGTTTTTTGTTTCACAATGTTGCCCTAGGCAGGGCCGGATTTGTACTTACCAGTGCCCTAGGCCTGCTGTCACCAAGCGCCCCCCCCCCCCCCCCCCCCCGCCACCACCAAAAAACATTCTGGCCAACTATCTGACTAGCGATCACTGGTTTGAATGGGCTCATTTCAGTTGTGCTGCTGTGCCCCTCATTGAACAAAGAATCAGTGGATGCTCTGTCCTCTCACGATGGAAATTTGCGCTCCTGCCCGAATGTGTACAGCAGCCGATAGTGTTCTGGGCATGCATACTTGAGAAATTACAGTGATGTATGATCGGTACTTGTCAAGAATGCATAACACTATACTGGCCTCGGTTGCTGTGCACATCTGGGCAGGAGCAGGAAATTACAGGGAGAGCAAGTGGCCAGAGCATGCGCTGCTTCTTATCCTCTGTACGACTGGCTGCAGTCTGAGCCACAAACAGGTGGCAGGGCAGAGCAATGGAGAGAAGCCCATCCAAAACAGAGAACAGGTAAGTAGCAAACATCCTGTCAAGACCGACTTTGGATGTTCTGTTGTAATTACAGTGGACCTGAACTCAGAACTTCCTCTCTGCTCTAAAAGATACGCAACAACATAACCTTTACATAAAAACATTTTTGTTACAGCGGATACAAATCCTGCAATAGACAGTGTGTCTAATTCCTACTTTCATGGAAGCAAATATATTAACATCTTGTGCTTTAAAATAAGCTTATATGCTGTGGCAGTCAGGTGACACAGGGAAGATATCAAATTTGTGATTAGACACAGATGTGGAAGAATTCGAAAGGCTCTCTAAATACATACAGGGTGCATTTCTCTGTTTTCCTTCTGTCCTGTGCAAGAGTTCAGCTCCACTTTAAAGCATCTGAATGACATTTATTTATATTTGCTGAAAAAAAAAAATCTACGTGTTTCTTTTGAATGCTGAATGTACATATGGTGGTGTGCTCTAACATATTGACAGTATACGGGGACAAAGTCTGAAGAAGGCTTATTAGCAGAAAGATTACCCTTTTTCTTTTAAGCCAATAAATGGTATCATCCTGATTCAAACCTCTCTGCTTTTGCTGATGGCTAAGATGGTAGAATGCTCTAATGCTACAGGAAAGCAGAAGGATGCCAAACCATACACACTAGCATAGAGGTAGTAACAGCTCAGGTGACAGTGACAGTTTAGCTATGAAAGGGAAGCATACAGCATTTTTATTCCAGGCTGCAGCAGTTCTCATAGATGGTCGGAGCTGACGGACAGAAGATGAGTCAGGAAAGAGTTAACTTAAGCAGAGACGAGATCACTGGCTAGGAAGAAAAAAAAAAAAGCAATAAATTACGGCTAGAAAGTAATTTACAACTGCTGGGGTCAGTGTCACAGCTGTAAAAAAAGAAGTCAAAGAAACTAGCAGAAATGTTTGTGAATGCCTGCATTAGAACTCAGCGGAACTTAGTTTTATCTGCTTTGTAATGTAAATCCCTGGTATTTCTTACATCCATTTGTACGGTATGTCGATCATAATTGCATCATCAGGTGACAGTTATGATTGATCCTGATTGTTATAACACATCAGGAAGTGAGAGGTGCAGGGATTGGGGAACTCTGGAATTCAGCTATTAGTGCAGAGCAGGGCGCTGGATGGCTGCGCTGCGGGAACAGAGGAGATGATTTACTTTGACATATGACCTCTTCTCTCTCCAAGTCATGCCGCCCTAGGCCATGGCCTTTGTGGCCTTTGCAGAAATCCGGGCCTGGCCCTAGGGGTTTATGAATTCATATAAGTCAAGAAAAAAAAATGTCCAAGACTCTGAGCTGATGTATAAAGAGGTAGCCACTTGAAAACGGTTTTGGTGTTGTAGTTTACACTATATGCAATATTCTCAATGTCCAACTCCCAAAATTATGCATACATGAATTCAATTGGTTTTTACAGGGAATCTGAAGTGAAAATAAACTTAGGATATAATTCTTTGTATGTGTAGTACTGCTAAGAAATAACAATATTAGCACAGATATGAGTCTCATATTGTTTCCAGTACAGGAACAGTTAAGAAACTTCAGTTATCTATGCAAAATAGCTTCTGTGAGCTCTGTGACTTTCTAAAGTTGTGCATAGCACTGTCTTTTGAAGTACTTATCTCAACTGTCTCATGGTTTCTTCTTTGTTTATGGTTTTTCTGCATAGAAAAGTTCAAAGGGTCATTACCCTGCTCTGTGAAATCATTAAAAATGCTTAGTGCATTGCGGAAACTGCAATTATTAGAGAATGATGCATATTTTCTTTGCTACTAATGATCTATTAATTATCTGTACTACACAACTAATTAATTATATCATTACTTTTTTTCCTCTTCAGTGTCACTTCAAGCAATGTTGGAATAAAGCAATCTTGGACCTTAAAATCATCCCCCCCCCCCCCTGAACTGAGTGTGTTTTAATGCTTTTAATCACGTATGTGTGGTACGGTGTCATATGTCACAGCCTCATCATCCTCACTGTCCAGTGCCCCCTGTGGTCCCCACACTAATATTCAACTGAGCAGAACATTGATTATGAGCAGGGAGAAAGCAGAAGTTTCCCTCCTCTCAGCCCATCCCTAGGAAGTTCACTGCCGTGTAGCATTCCTGGTATTACTGTCAGCTTGGTGCGCAGTAGAGCTGCCTTCTGTGTGGGTTGGGGAGATTGAGATCACTCCGCACCCGCAGGCATTATTCCCTACCTGTACATAACCCGCAATGACGACTCCCCCTTCCCTATGCTCATACATGACCCCCCCCCCCCCCCCACCATCGCTGTATTGCTCTTTTCAACTGCATCACCTAACCTTAGATCTACTGTTCCAAATGCTGATAGCCCTTTACTCTCGCTTCCCATGCCTTACATTCTGGCCAGCATCACACGCATCTGAATCTTTCTCCAGTCACTTTGGAGTCAAACTAACACCTTTGGGAAAAACCATGGGTGCCCACATAGATGGGCCAGAAGAAAATACATGTAGAAAGCAAGAAAGCAGAATTGCTTGCAGTGCTGGGAATGGTAAATTTAAAACGAATGCTTCCCTTTACCAATCTGCAATCAAGGAATTCAAATGTGGTAACTTACACTAGACTTCAGTTAAGAATTTATCTTTGACCAAAAAGGCACACTATTGTCACAACATACACACAAATATAACTCCTTTCAAAAACAGGTTGGTTACATAGAGGAAAAAAAAGGGAAAAAAAACACTTAAATTATATTGAAACAATATTATAAACCAACATGATTAAAACGCAGATTTTAACACGTATACAACACATTGGGCCTGATCCAACTCTCTCCTTGGTGATATTTTCACTTAAGAAAATGCCTTTTAAGCCACCAGCAAAACTCAAAATCAATTTGACAGTACTTTTCCACCTACTTTTTGGTACTTTCTATTTTCGGTAAAAAATTTTATTTTGAAAAAAATACAGAGATTAATACAATGCCAAAAAGTAAGCAGCAAGAAACACAACAGGGCATAATGTGCACATACACAGAACAAAGCATAAAAAAAAATCCACAATACCCATTCATAAATTGTAAGAAGGGTAATAAAGATTGTATGATCCTAACAAAATATAGATCCTATAGTAACAAAAGAAACAGAAGGGCTTAAAGCATTGCCTTATGGCCTAATACTCACTATCAAGTAATAGAACACTTGTTTTCCATGTAAAAAGGGTAAAACAAAAATTAACTTAAAGATACCCCTAAGGAATTCAGGATTAGTATTATTAAAATGTTGGCCGAGACTGTAAATAATAATCTACCTTGGAAAATTGGTAGGAGTATAGAGATGAGCATTGGTTTCCCATTTATCCCAAACTTTTCTGTACTTTGGTTCTGTATCCCTCAGGAAGGCCGTTAATTGTTCAATTTATTGACTATTTAATTTTTTTTGAATTACCGCTGCCATAGAAAGAGGAACAATTTTTTTTTTTCCAATTAGATGAAATAGCTAATCTAGCAACCGTTCAGAGAGCATCATATCTTTTTGGTACTTTTCAATTGCAGAGTACAGAAACATTTTAAACAGAAGATGAAAAGTGATCTCCAAGGAGAAAAAGTGTATTGGATCAGACCCATTATCACATGACCATTGACAAAACCTCCAATTCAGGGAATATGTCAAAAGTTATTTTCCTGGAAGATTTGCCACGTGTAAAGCTGGCCACTAACGATACAATCTTTTTCATCCAATCTTACCATTTCTATGTAATATAAGGTAACTGCCTAAATTATCTATTCAATATATTCACTCAGTTTACCCTTATATTACATAGAAATGGTAAGATTGGATGATAGGACTGCAGTTAGAAAGCGCCTTGATGAAGTCCTGTGGTAGCAGTGAAAGTGTTACAAATCTGTTTTTCATTTAATTTTAGAGGCAGGTATTACTAGTGTTTAAATAGCGATAACCGCAGTAGATACCTTAGATGCTTGCCTCAAAACATCGACCACGACTTTCACAGGCAGACCACTGGTTATTTCCTTCATAGCTTCTATGCACCACTTGTATGCCTGTTAAAGATACACATACAAAACACATTGTAAGGCGGTTGTAAACAGTGAAAAAAGGTTTTAAACCACTTAATGACAATGTATTGTATTAAAACATCCTGTTTGAGCCGGTTAACGGCAACAGGACGTTTTAATACGTTGCTCGTTCCCGCCGCCGCTCTGCATGTGTGCGCGCCACTCCGGCCGCCGTTTCCGTAGGGATTCCGTGTTCAGTGATTGGGGAAGAGGACCAAGCTGTCTACATAATCGCAATGCCTGGAATGAATGGACGTGATCGCGATCAGAGGCCATAAAAAAAAAAAAAAAAAAAAAAAAAAAAACACTTCCTCTACGGGAGAGTGTTCACTAGCGCCAACATGTGGCCAAAACGTAAAATTAAACATACAGGCACATACATACACACAGTATGAATAAAATAAATAGCTTACACTTCCCAAAGTCCCCCCCCCCCCCCCCAAAAAAAAAAAAAAAACACTACAGTTTAAAATACTTAAGTAGTTTTAAAATCTTATTTACTACAATTAAGTCCGTAGAAAGCAAATACTATCTTTGCATTTACACTGGCAAAGGGTAATTGGTTTTTGTTTTTTTGTCTTTTAAGATGCATTCTTAATATAGCTGATGGTGTGTGACAGTTTATTTTCTTTCTACCTCTGTGGCTCCTTGTCTTACATAAAGGGAAATAGGAGCTTATTTGATATAAAACATTTTTTTTTTATTTATTTCGTAAAGTAAAACATCCAAGGTAAAACTGCAAGAAAACAGACACACCTAGGTGGAAGAGCTTCAGGTATCCTCCTTGATCCTACTGCTGCTACCCAAGACGCTCTGGAAGTTCGCAGCTGTGCTCCTCTTCATGCACAAGCACTGCCATACTGGGCCCATAAAGGCCGCGACTGCAGTATGGAGTCGCTTGTGCATGAGCAGCTCCGGCTTTCTGCTCAGGAGAGTGTGACCGCGCTTGCACATGACTGGGAGCTTGGCCGCAATAACATATCTGATAAGATCCTGCTGGATAGGTTTCAGGGGTCCATGCTTGTTTCTCAGTGGAGGCAAGGAGGAGATGGGAAGCCTCTGGTGTATTCAGAGAATATTTTATTTATTTTACTTGCAGGTTTTCCTTAGGTACACCGATACTGGAAGTATACAGAGCAATCTGCATATCTCCTCTTATGGTTTGTTTGCTATTCATCACTGCTCTATTCACGGACTTAATTATATGTAAAGAAATGCTGGGGATTTAGAAAACAAAGGTGATAAGTAAAGAGGATTGGTAAAGAGGTTTACAAGTACAAATATTGTTGCGTGCAGGGATTGGGTGACAGCTTGGGACCAAGTTCTGTATAGACACTGTACTGTTGCTATAGGAGGTTGGGGAGGGCACTTGGGCAAGATGATTTAACACTACAGAAGTCTTGGGAACGCATTATGGCAGCAGTACACATACAGTACATTTATGACCGACATGGCTCTGACCAGGCACCTTTACATAAAAATGTATACTATGAGTGGGTCCAGGATTGGTTCTCTGGACCCACCTTCAACAGGCTAGAGAAAATAGAAAAACACAGAGTGAAGCATAGGAGGGGTGATTAAAAATATTGCTAAAGTTCACACACTCCTATAAAAAAAAAAAAAATTAAAGCATACATTTTATCAGTATATTTCTTAAAACATTTAAAAAAATGGCTCATTACCTCATCATAGTGACTTTTAGCAAAAAGCAGAGCACATAGCTCTCCATAAAGAGCAGCTTTGTTAGCATGTTGTCCATGTTTTGCCAACTTATCCATGTAACTCTGAGCTAGCTTAAAGGTTTCTTCTCCCAAATGGTATTTGCAGTTTCCGTTGCGCACATGTAGCAATCTAAGAATCCGAAAAAACAAACAAAAAAACAGACATGAACCATCAACTTCTTATAGTGCTCCACTTCCAGTACATAATACCTAAAGGCCAGATTCCAGTATTTCCAGTGATCTCCAAGAACCCCCAATATGGGGGCAGGAGGAACAAATATAACAGAATTAAACTTGGCACTCTGCATTGTGTTGTGGTACCGGAAATCGCTATTCACGAACCCTGCTCAGTGTTCTCCCCAGAATTTTTTTTCCAGCCGGGTGGCATGAAGTAGTAGCCGGGTGGCATGTAAAAGTAGCCGGGTGGGGAGAGATGAAAATGTGGGGCAACTATGCTTACAGCATAGGAGGAGAGGAGGAGGTGAGCCAATGACAGCCGGGTGGTCACTAGTGTTCGGCGAACAGTGTTCGCCACTGTTCGGGTTCTGCAGAACATCACCCTGTTCGGGTGATGTTCGGCCGAACACCTGATGGTGTTCGGCCAAACTGTTCGGCCATATGGCCGAACTAAGAGCGCATGGCCGAACGTTACCCGAACGTTCGGCTAGCGCTGTGATTGGCCGAACGGGTCACGTGTAGTGTTGGGCGAACATCTAGATGTTCAGGTTCGGGCCGAACTCCGAACATAATAGAAGTCAATGGGGACCCGAACTTTCGTGCTTTGTAAAGCCTCCTTACATGCTACATACCCCAAATTTACAGGGTATGTGCACCTTGGGAGTGGGTACAAGAGGAAAAAAAAAAGTAGCAAAAAGAGCTTATAGTTTTTGAGAAAATCGATTTTAAAGTTTCAAAGGGAAAACTGTCTTTTAAATGCGGGAAATGTCTGTTTTCTTTGCACAGGTAACATGCTTTTTGTCGGCATGCAGTCATAAATGTAATACATATAAGAGGTTCCAGGAAAAGGGACCGGTAACGCTAACCCAGCAGCAGCACACGTGATGGAACAAGAGGAGGGTGGCGCAGGAGGAGAAGGCCACGCTTTGAGACACAACAACCCAGGCCTTGCATGAGGACAAGAAGCGTGCGGATAGCAATTTGCATTTTGTCGCCATGCAGTCATAAATGTAATACAGATGAGAGGTTCAATAAACAGGGACCGGAAACGCTAACCCATCACAGATGTTCATTGTTCATGTTACTTGGTTGGGGTCCGGGAGTGTTGCGTAGTCGTTTCCAATCCAGGATTGATTCATTTTAATTTGAGTCAGACGGTCTGCATTTTCTGTGGAGAGGCGGATACGCCGCCGATCTGTGACGATGCCTCCGGCAGCACTGAAACAGCGTTCCGACATAACGCTGGCTGCCGGGCAAGCCAGCACCTCTATTGCGTACATTGCCAGTTTGTGCCAGGTGTCTAGCTTCGATACCCAATAGTTGAAGGGTGCAGATGGATTGTTCAACACAGCTACGCCATCTGACATGTAGTCCTTGACCATCTTCTCCAGGCGATCAGTGTTGGAGGTGGATCTGCACGCTTGCTGTTCTGTGTGCTGCTGCATGGGTGTCAGAAAATTTTCCCACTCCAAGGACACTGCCGATACCATTCCCTTTTGGGCACTAGCTGCGGCTTGTGTTGTTTGCTGCCCTCCTGGTCGTCCTGGGTTTGCGGAAGTCAGTCTGTCGGCGTACAACTGGCTAGAGGAGGGGGAGGATGTCAATCTCCTCTCTAAAGTCTCCACAAGGGCCTGCTGGTATTCTTCCATTTTGACCTGTCTGGCTCTTTCTTCAAGCAGTTTTGGAACATTGTGTTTGTACCGTGGATCCAGAAGGGTATAAACCCAGTAATTGGTGTTGTCCAGAATGCGCACAATGCGTGGGTCGCGTTCAATGCAGTCCTAGGCCGAAGAGGTCATAGCCTAGGGTCACAAAACCTGTTTATTGGGCAATTTCAATGGTGGCGAGTCTGACGTACATAAATCGCAGCAATGGCCGTTAGCAACGTCTGAATCTCACGAAATGTCTCATGCAGGTAGAAGACATATTGTTAGACTTGGGCTCCAAAGATGGGTTCCCTACATCTCTGCAAACCA
This sequence comes from Hyperolius riggenbachi, assembly GCF_040937935.1. Classification (NCBI taxonomy): domain Eukaryota; kingdom Metazoa; phylum Chordata; class Amphibia; order Anura; family Hyperoliidae; genus Hyperolius; species Hyperolius riggenbachi. Next base: position 275,495,885 of record NC_090647.1, read on the forward strand.
GAGTTACAGGGCTCCAAATTTGGTAAAATCCCCCATAGGCTTTCATTGGGCCTCCTATTTACAGTTCCAAAATCTCACATCTTTTCAAAGGGCAATTACTCAGCAGTGGCAAATTTTCTAGCATTGTAGGGACCCTTAGGGGGAACATGACTGGTGAGTTTCGGGCCCCTAGGCCGAAGAGGTCATAGCCTAGGGTCACAAAAACCTGTTTATTGGGGCTATTTCAATGGTAGTGATGGTGACGTACATAAATCGCAGCAATGGCCGTTAGCAAAGTCTGAATCTCACGAAATGTCTCATGCAGGTAGAAGACATATTGTTAGACTTGGATTCCAAAGATGGGGTTCCTACATCTCTGCAAACCAGAGTTACAGGGCTCCAAATTTGGTAAAATCCCCCATAGGCTTTCATTGGGCCTCCTATTTACAGTTCCAAAATCTCACATCTTTTCAAAGGGCAATTACTCAGCAGTGGCAAATTTTCTAGCATTGTAGGGACCCTTAGGGGGAACATGACTGGTGAGTTTCGGGCCCCTAGGCCGAAGAGGTCATAGCCTAGGGTCACAAAAACCTGTTTATTGGGGCTATTTCAATGGTAGTGATGGTGACGTACATAAATCGCAGCAATGGCCGTTAGCAAAGTCTGAATCTCACGAAATGTCTCATGCAGGTAGAAGACATATTGTTAGACTTGGATTCCAAAGATGGGGTTCCTACATCTCTGCAAACCAGAGTTACAGGGGTCCAAAATTGGTAAAATCCCCCATAGGCTTTCATTGGGCCTCCTATTTACCGTTCCAAAATCTCACACCATTTCAAAGGGCAATGGCTCAGCAGTGGCAAAACTCACCAGTCATGTTCCCCCTAAGGGTCCCTACAATGCTAGAAAATTTGGTACTGCTGAGCCATTGCCCTTTGAAAAGATGTGAGATTTTGGAAAGTGAAATAGGGAGCCAATGAAATCCTATGGGGGATTTTACCAAATTTGGAGCCCTGTAACTCTGGTTTGCAGAGATGTAGGGACCCCATCTTTGGAATCCAAGTCTAACAATATGTCTTCTACCTGCATGAGACATTTCGTGAGATTCAGACTTTGCTAACGGCCATTGCTGCGATTTATGTACGTCACCATCACTACCATTGAAATAGCCCCAATAAACAGGTTTTTGTGACCCTAGGCTATGACCTCTTCGGCCTAGGGGCCCGAAACTCACCAGTCATGTTCCCCCTAAGGGTCCCTACAATGCTAGAAAATTTGGTACTGCTGAGCCATTGCCCTTTGAAAAGATGTGAGATTTTGGAAAGTGAAATAGGGAGCCAATGAAATCCTATAGGGGATTTTACCAATTTTGGACCCCTGTAACTCTGGTTTGCAGAGATGTAGGGACCCCATCTTTGGAATCCAAGTCTAACAATATGTCTTCTACCTGCATGAGACATTTCGTGAGATTCAGACTTTGCTAACGGCCATTGCTGCGATTTATGTACGTCACCATCACTACCATTGAAATAGCCCCAATAAACAGGTTTTTGTGACCCTAGGCTATGACCTCTTCGGCCTAGGGGCCCGAAACTCACCAGTCATGTTCCCCCTAAGGGTCCCTACAATGCTAGAAAATTTGCCACTGCTGAGTAATTGCCTTTGAAAAGATGTGAGATTTTGGAACTGTAAATAGGAGGCCCAATGAAAGCCTATGGGGGATTTTACCAATTTTGGACCCCTGTAACTCTGGTTTGCAGAGATGTAGGGACCCCATCTTTGGAATCCAAGTCTAACAATATGTCTTCTACCTGCATGAGACATTTCGTGAGATTCAGACGTTGCTAACGGCCATTGCTGCGATTTATGTACGTCAGACTCGCCACCATTGAAATTGCCCAAATAAACAGGTTTTGTGACCCTAGGCTATGACCTCTTCAGCCTAGGACTGCATTGAACGCGACCCACGCATTGTGCGCATTCTGGACAACACCAATTACTGGGTTTATACCCTTCTGGATCCACGGTACAAACACAATGTTCCAAAACTGCTTGAAGAAAGAGCCAGACAGGTCAAAATGGAAGAATACCAGCAGGCATTTGTGGAGACTTTAGAGAGGAGATTGACATCCTCCCCCTCCTCTAGCCAGTTGTACGCCGACAGACTGACTTCCGCAAACCCAGGACGACCAGGAGGGCAGCAAACAACACAAGCCGCAGCTAGTGCCCAAAAGGGAATGGTATCGGCAGTGTCCTTGGAGTGGGAAAATTTTCTGACACCCATGCAGCAGCACACAGAACAGCAAGCGTGCAGATCCACCTCCAACACCGATCGCCTGGAGAAGATGGTCAAGGACTACATGTCAGATGGCGTAGCTGTGTTGAACAATCCATCTGCACCCTTCAACTATTGGGTATCGAAGCTAGACACCTGGCACAAACTGGCAATGTACGCAATAGAGGTGCTGGCTTGCCCGGCAGCCAGCGTTATGTCGGAACGCTGTTTCAGTGCTGCCGGAGGCATCGTCACAGATCGGCGGCGTATCCGCCTCTCCACAGAAAATGCAGACCGTCTGACTCAAATTAAAATGAATCAATCCTGGATTGGAAACGACTACGCAACACTCCCGGACCCCAACCAAGTAACATGAACAATGAACATCTGTGATGGGTTAGCGTTTCCGGTCCCTGTTTATTGAACCTCTCATCTGTATTACATTTATGACTGCATGGCGACAAAATGCAAATTGCTATCCGCACGCTTCTTGTCCTCATGCAAGGCCTGGGTTGTTGTGTCTCAAAGCGTGGCCTTCTCCTCCTGCGCCACCCTCCTCTTGTTCCATCACGTGTGCTGCTGCTGGGTTAGCGTTACCGGTCCCTTTTCCTGGAACCTCTTATATGTATTACATTTATGACTGCATGCCGACAAAAAGCATGTTACCTGTGCAAAGAAAACAGACATTTCCCGCATTTAAAAGACAGTTTTCCCTTTGAAACTTTAAAATCGATTTTCTCAAAAACTATAAGCTCTTTTTGCTAAAAAATTTTTCCTCTTGTACCCACTCCCAAGGTGCACATACCCTGTAAATTTGGGGTATGTAGCATGTAAGGAGGCTTTACAAAGCACAAAAGTTCGGGTCCCCATTGACTTCCATTATGTTCGGAGTTCGGGTCGAACACCCGAACATCGCGGCCATGTTCGGCCTGTTCGGCTCGAACCCGAACATCTAGATGTTCGCCCAACACTAGTGGTCACCAAATCTAGCCGGGTGGAGCACCCGGCTAAATGAGTCTGGGGAGAACACTGCTGCTGCTACCCCTTAAAGAGACACTGAAGTGAAAAAAAAATATGATATAATGAATTGGTTGTGTACTATGAATAATTACTAGAAGATTAGCAGCAAAGAAAATATTCCCATATTTTTTTTCAGGTATATAGTGTTATTTCTAACATTGCATCATTCTATAATATGTTCAGATTACACAACACTCAGCATTCAAAATTATTCTTTCAGAGCAGTCTGAACTAATGACCTCTCCCCTCTGGCAGAGAAAAAGTAAATATTTCAATAACAGTTGAGATAATAAAAGTCAGAAAACAGCCCTCTCCACGACTTTGAAAGTCGTAGAGCTTAATGGCTTTTTTTGCATAGAGATAACAACTGGAGTTTCTTAACTCTTCCTGTACTGGAAACAATTAGACTGTTCTGATCTTAATGTTTTATTTCTTAGCTGTAGTACACATACAAATCATAATAGCATCTTTTTTTTTTTTTCGCTTCAGTGTCTCTTTAAGGTAGTACAGAATTCATTTTCAATCAGAATTTAGTCTGAGCCATCGAGTTATTTGGGCACACTTACCAAGCAATCGTACAATCTATTTATGATGGGTTGCTGAAAAGTTTGCAGTCTAACCCTCTTCCAAAACTAAGTACAATTTCGTCACAGTAGCTAGAAAGAGTACAATTTTATAATGTAAAAGGCCAAACTGCAAGACAATACTACTGCCATAATGCTGGGTACACGATGCGTTTTCGGTCAATTTTCCGTCTGATCGATTACAGATTCGATTTTCTGATCGATTTCCGATTTGATTCTGTTATCTTTTCTTATCTATTTCCATTCACTTCAATGAGACATCGAAAATAAGATCAGACATGTCGGAAGCCTTTGTTAGTACTTACCAGTAGCGGTATGTCAACGAATCCTCCAGGAAGGCTGTATACTAGAGAGAAAGCCTGCTCCGCCCCCAAAGGAAACACATCACAATTAAATTAATTGGTCCCTATATATCCTTCTCCCAATCCAGCCTCCTCAGTTTTGATGGAGTAACCCCTAGAAGGACCAGAAGGAAAGAAGGCATAAGATCAATAAAACATTTTCTCTCAAATTAGGGAGGGAACTAAGGTAGCCTTCCTGGAGGATTCGTTGAAATACCCCTACCGGTAAGTACTAACAAAGGTTTAACATCTCATCCTCCAGGAAGGCTGTATACTAGAGAGACCAACGAGAAGTTTAATATTACCATAGGGAGGGATGATGTTCTGTAACACTTTTCTGCCAAAAGATAAATCCAGACTTGATAGCAGATCCACCCTGTAGTGTTTTATAAAAGTCTGATGACTAGACCAGGTTGCAGCATTAACATTTTTAGGGACAGACCTGTCTGTACTACTATAGGCTGAACTAATAATTTCTCTTAGCCATCTAGCTACAGTATTTTTGGATACTTGCAGACCCTTCCTGGATCCAGCAAAAGCCACAAGCAGATGATTTGACCTTCTAGACTCCTTTGTTACCTCTAAATATTTTAGAATAAATTCTTCTAACATCTAGACTATTAAGTTTTGCTTCCTTTTGGTTGGCCGGAGGATCACAAAAAGGAGGGAACAATAATATCTTGGGACCTATGAAAGATAGAGGAAACCTTTGGAAGATAGGTAGGATCGGTTTTACTTGCTTGAATATCTCCTACCCTACGAGCTGATGTAATAGCGATCAGGAAAGCAGTTTTTAATGTTAGCCATTTTAAAGAAACCTTATCCAAGGCTTCGAAAGGAGAATCTGTAAGGTAATTCAAGACTAAACTCAAGTCCCATGGGGGAACTGACTTAGAGGGAACTGGCTTAGATCTGGACACTGCTTTAAGGAAATCCATAATAGCTTGTTCTTTAGCAAGTTTAAAGTTAAGAAAAACAGAGAGAGACGCAACTTGGACCCGTAATGTACTGGTGGGCAAACCCATGTCCACACCATCTTGTAAGAAATCCAAAATAGGCAAGGTAGATGCTTTTATTCCTTTTTTTTTCCCCAGGGAGAAAAAAAAACAAAACAAAACAAAAAAAAAAAAAACCACCTCTCCAAATTTTACAATAAATTTTCCTTGTTACCTTACGGCAGTTGACCATCGTGGTAATAACCTTGTTTGAAAAACCTCTTAGCTTCAGAGATTCCCATTCAAGAGCCAAGCCGCTAGGGCAAATTTCTGAGGGTCAGGGTGCAAAACTCCTGCCTGGGATAGAAGATCCATCCTGGGAGGCAGAAAATAAGGACCCTGTACACAGTCGTAGTATTTTCGAAAATCATGTCCTCTTCGGCCAGTGGGGCGCTACAAATATAACTTGTGCTGACTTCTGTTCCAATTTCCAAAGTGCTTTTACTATCATGTTGAACGGTGGGAACGCATAAAGGAATCCTTTCGGCCAAGGTACTTTCAGTGCATCCAGCTGTGATAGCTGGGATGATGGGTGTAGCAAAATAAAAGTTACATGAACTCCAAGAGTGATAGTTTTACTGCTAGAAGGTCCCTGAAATTGGGAGGATTTTGCTTGAATCTCTGGGGACCATTGCCCCTGTACTTGTAGATGGTCTAGATGGGCTCCCTAACCCCAAAGACTAGCATCTGTATAAATACTCTTGGGAGAAGGATTCCAAAGGCGACCCTGATTCAGGTTCTCCGTTTGCTCTCACCACAGGAGGAAAGAGTCTACATATGGTAGAAGTGAATACTGGTCCAGAGAGTTCTTGGACTTATCCCAGATTTCCAGGAACCATTCCTGAAGAATGCGAGTGTGCAACTGGGCCCAGACTATACCTGGTATTATTGAAGTCATGAGCCCCAACAGGGATAGAGTATCTCACAGAGATATCTCCTCTTTCCCCCTGAATGTTTGCACCCTCTGAATCAAGTCTAATTGCTTGTCCTCTGGAAGAAAAAACATTTCGTTCACCGAATCCACCCAGAAGCCCAGGAATCTCCCCTTCTGTGTGGGAAGTAGAATGGATTTGTCGTAATTGATTAGCCATCCCAAATGAGAAAGGTAATGAATGCTAATATCTATATGGCTCAAAAGGGTCTGCGTGCAATTTGCTAGAATCAATAAGTCGTCCAGATAAAAAAAAGGCATGATATGTATTCTCTAAAGAAGTAGAAAAGCTGTTATTTCCGACATAATTTTGGTAAAAGTGTGTGTGTGTGTGTGTGTGTGTGTGTGTGTGTGTGTGTGTGTGTGTGTGTGTGTGTGTGTGTGTGTGTGTGTGTGTGTGTGTGTGTGTGTGTGTGTGTGTGTGTGTGTGTGTGTGTGTGTGTGTGTGTGTGTGTGTGTGTGTGTGTGTGTGTGTGTGTGTGTGTAGGGGGGGGGGTGTTAGGACGGATGAAATTTCAAAGGGTAGGGCCTGGTATTAATAGTGGAGTATCGAATCCCCTACTTTCACAGCGAATCTTAGGAATTTTTATTATGCCGGGTGGATCGGTACATGTAAGTACGCATCCTGTTAATCCATGTCGCCATGTAAGCGTTCTTTGGGATCAGGCTTTTTACTGTGAAAATAGTCTCCATACGGAATTTCTTTTCCATGATGAAGGGGTTTAATTGTTTGAGATTTAAAATCATCCTGTACTTGAGGGTTTTTTGATCATGAACACCCTGGAATAAAAGACCTTTCGATACTGTGATCTTGGAACTTGAACGATTACATTGTTGTAGTAGAGAGAGTTTACTGACTCCAGCAACGCTGATGCTTTTTCTCTGTCTTTGGGAAAACATGTAAATATAAAATTTTGTTGGGGGACGGGAGGAGAACTCTATTTTGTACCCTGTCTCTATTAGATCCAGAATGAAGGCATTTGTCGTAACATTTTTCCATAGCTGGCTGTACAACAATAGTCTCCCCCCGACCTGCTCCCAGTCACTTATTTTCTTTGGGATTTGTGGTTGTTGGTCTGTTGAACAGAAAGGGGGTTTTAGATTTTGTTGAATTGTAGACCCACCTTCTTTTGGATTAAATTGCTTTTTCCCCTGATAATATTTCCGAAAGGGCTGTTTTTTCCCCCTTTTGTCAGGAAATTTCTTTCCTTTTCCTGAGGATCTCTCTAGGATCTCCTCTAAACCCTTACCGAATAAAAGGTCTCCATCGAATTTCATAGAACATAACTTTTGTTTGGATCCTACATCTCCTTCCCATGTATTCAACCATATTGCTTGTCTAGCCGTATTGATAAGAACTGCAGCTCTAGCTACCGCTTTAAGTGATTAAGTGGCTGCATCAGCCAAATATGCAACAGAGCGAGCAATAACCAGGAAAGACTACAAAATTGTGGCATGAGGGGTTTCCTCTTCAAGAAGCTTTTTCAGACCTCACAACCATTTGTTTAAATTACGAGATATGCAGATAGATGAAATTGCAGGTTTAAATGCAAAGGCGGTAGCCTCCCATGCCCTCTTGAGCAAAGTTTCAGCTTTTTTATCCATAGGATCTTTTAACACTCAATCATCAAAGGATAAATCTGAATTTTTTGAATACTGTGCTAAAGCAGCATCCAGTCTAGGGCACTTTTCCCATAATTAAATATCCTTAAAGGGAAATCTACGTTTAAATGCCCCTGAAATATAAAGTCTTTTTTCTGGGTCTTCCCACTGGGACATGACAATTTTGCGAACAGCTGGGTGAACCGGAAAGGTTCTGCCCTCTGAACCCTCTAACCCTGAATAAATATTTCTCGCGGAAGATGGAATTTCAGGTTCTTCTAGTTGTTCAGCTTCATAAACAACTTTGCGCAATTCTGAAGTCTCCGCAGCACTAAAAGATATTTGGCTGGTTTCTGTGGTTCAGCCTCAATTTCTGACCCAGAAATTCCTCTATCCTCACCTTCCTCCAAGGAGTCATCGGCAGAAGAAGAGACTGCAAACTCCTGTACCTGATCAACCTGCTTAGGATCTCGAGAGCTCCCAGCAGGGGCTAATGCAGGTGGAGGTGGCGGGGCCAGAGGGGCCTGTATTACAGGGGCCGCAATAAGCGGAGTCTGGGGAATAGCTGGAATTTGTGGAACACCCCACTGAACAGGAGATATCATGACAGATCTGAAAGTCTGGAAGGTGGATGAAAACTCTTTACGCATAGGCTCCATAAAATTCATCATGACTATAGAAGGGTCAGTAGTTTTGGGGCAGAAGGTTTTAAACATTCCTGGCAGTGGGATCTAGTCCAGGATTCTGCCAATTTAGTATTATACTCTTTGCAGCGTCTGGACTTGTCAACAGCTTTTGCTGGCTTGTCTGTTTTCTCGGCAACAGACAACAACAACAAGCTATTAGCCCCGATATAAGCTCACTGAATGCAGCTATCATAAGGCTAATAGTCCACATTTCCCTGTATCATCAAACAAATAACGGTTTTGGTGTGGACAGACTGCGGCAAGGTTTACAACTAGCTGCCTGTCCATCCACACAGCTCACCTGTCCATCAGTATTGGCGGCCTGAGCCGGGTCTATGGGCGCAGCGGGTGAGGCTTCTGTCTGCTCCATGCAGACCCACTGAGTGTTTCGGCAGTTAGGAACCAAACGGCGCCGAGACGCCAACGAAACTCTGCCTATAAGCGGAATCGGAAGTTCGCCATCTCTGCTGCCCCCACCCTGCTCCAATCACGGAGCGAGAAGACGCGCATGCGCCATAGTCCATCTGAACGTCGTCAGAGCAGGGGATCCGCCAACACTGAACGCCCACTCCACCAATGCAGCGTGCCGCCATTCGAGGATGCAGGAACCTACTGCCTCCTCCGAACGAGGATAGCTCCCCACGCAGTCCCGACAGCAGATAAAGGGAGAGAGGCAAAAAGAATCAATGGAGACAGAACCTCGCTAGTATACAGCCTTCCTGGAGGATGAGATGTTAAATTATCTATCTAACACAAAATTGTATGGTGTGTACCAAGCATTAGACAGGACAATTCAAAGTGCGGAATCCTATTACTGTGGAGAAAAAAAAACTCCACAGGGAATACCTGAGTGTTGAAGAGAACCTGAATGGAAAATAGAAAGTCAAAATAACCATACACAGGTCATACCTTCCTCCTGTATAGTCTACTCCTCAATCCTTCTCCTCTCCTGCGTCCCATTTGTCCGCTGTGATCAATGGAAGTCTCCATCCTCCATTTTACAAATGGCCATTACCCATAACTGCTTCCTGGTCAGCACACTGTTAAAGGACCACTACCACAAAACATTACATTTTCAAACACCCCCACAGTAGTTACAGCAATCATACAGAATATTCACAGTGTCATTTATTTCAATGTATTGCATGGCCCTTTAAAGATCCATATAACACTGTGTACTGTATACGTCAGTCCTTGCATTCGCGCTGACGGACTTCTGCATCTATAAACCCATCATAGGGGAAGCCTTATCAGTAGTTGTAAACAAACAAGTAACTGTGGCATAATCCTTCCCGTGCTCCAGCTTTCTAACTGCCATAAACCCTCATGAAAACCCCCGAGCTGACAAGGTCCTTGCAGCCCCCACTCTCTGCCTGAAAAGCATTGTGTAGAGATTTAGCAGCTCTGCATCTGCGCATCATTACAAGCAGCGAATAGACTGGTCGGGGAGAGCAGCTCCGAGGTATCTTATTACACTGTCATGTCCCGCGCTGTAGTGAGAGCTGTCTCACAATGCTTTTCAGGCAGAGAGTGGGGGCTGCAAGGACCTCGTCAGCTCGAGGGTTTTCATGAGGGTTTATGGCAGTTAGAAAGCTGGGGCACGGGAAGGTTTATACCACAGTTACTTGTTTGTTTACAACCACTGATAAGGCTTCCCCTATGATGGGTTTATAGATGCAGAAGTCCGTCAGTGGTACGGTGACCATACGTCCCGCTTTACTCGTCCCAGGCTGCATGAGGTCCTGGGAAACGTCCCGCTTTTAGCAGCGGGACGTCCCGGCCTCGGGACTCTGGCCACCGTACAATGAACTAGCCGCAGCGTCTACTAGACGCTGCGCTAGTTCATTCCCCGCAGCCCCGCTCCAGCCTGCAATGTTCTCCTCCGGCAGGCACAGGCAGTGCAGGGCTACGGGAAGATGGCGTCCGGAGGCGGAGCCCTGTATTGGAGACTGTCTCCAGTACAGGGCTCCGCCTCCGGACGCCATCTTGCCGTAGCCCTGCTCTGCCTGTGAGAGGCTGAGCGGGAGATTGAACATCGTCCAGGCCAGGGGGAGCTGCACCTGAGGCACCAGAGGCCGGCTGCGTGAGGGGACGTCTTCTGCCAGGTGAGTAAATGCCTTTTCTTGCAGGTGAAGTGTTTGGCCGCATTGCGTGTATTTTGTACTGACATGTTTGCCCGCAGTGCGTTTATCTTGTACTGACATGTTTGGCCGCATTGCGTGTATTTTGTACTGACATGTTTGCCCGCAGTGCGTTTATCTTGTACTGACATGTTTGCCCGCAGTGCGTTTATCTTGTACTGACATGTTTGGCCGCATTGCGTGTATTTTGTACTGACATGTTTGCCCGCAGTGCGTTTATTTTGTACTGACATGTTTGCCCGCAGTGCGTTTATTTTGTACTGACATGTTTGCCCGCAGTGCGTTTATTTTGTACTGACATGTTTGGCCGCATTGCGTGTATTTTGTACTGACATGTTTGCCCGCAGTGCGTTTATTTTGTACTGACATGTTTGCCCGCGGTGCGTTTATTTTGTACTGACAGGTTTGCCCCCATTGCGTTTATTTTATGCTGACATGTTGCCCGAAATGCGATTATTTTGTGCTGAAATGTTGCCCATTGCGTTTATTTTGTGGTGTCTGGGGTAACTGTTGCTGCATTTATTATTTAATGGTCATAGTTGGCTGTGTTTGCTGCTTTGGGGTTATGGCATACTATTAAATAGCATCACACAGTTTCTGCACACCTATGATGTGAATCCACGTTTGACCACATCACGGCGTAAACACTGCTTTCTTATGCCTCGCTGTTGCATCATTCTGTTAGCTCCGCCCATAGAATGTCATGACCACGCCCATTTTTCGCGCGCGCTGCAGACACCAAATTTTTCGGCGCATCCCCCTATTTTTCGGCGCGCACCCCCCCCCCTCCCCCCCCCATTCACCCCGTCCCAGGTTGAGCCTACAAAAATCTGGTCACTCTAGTCAGTGGGAATGCAAGGAGTGACGTATACAGTGTTATATGGATCTTTAAAGGGCCATGCAATACATTGAAATAAATGACACTGAATATTCTGTATGATTGCTGTAACTACTGTGGGGGTGTTTGAAAATGTAATGTTTCGTGGTAGTGGTCCTTTAAACTGTAATATCACCCACTTGAGCCATAGGGGAACATAGACATTACCTTGCAAATTCAGTTGTAACTGACAGCTGCTGATATATAACTGACAGCAACTGGTATATTTCAGTTCTGACAAAATATTGTCAGAACTGGAAGGGATCACTGTAAGAAGAAAATGGTGAGCTTCTGAGGGGAACTGACAGTGAGGTTAGTATGTAATATTCATTTGTAGATACATCATGTGTTTATTTTAAATAATTTTATTCACTACAGGTTCTATTTAAGTGTAGTGCAAGCTTTCCACACTGACATTTTGAGACCAAAGATTCAGCAAAACCTGGGAGCCATTCAACATTTGTTGGCCATGTTTGTGACCAGCTATGTGCAGATCAGCCAACACAAGTGCTGAGAAATTAGGGTTATCCTGGAAATGCATAAAAGTAAACCGAGATGGCGAGGTAGAGAAAGTTTATACATACTTGAGCTTCCTCCAGCCCCCTTAAAGAAAACCTGAACTGAAAATTAAAAGTCAAAATAAGCATACACAAGGCATACTTACCTCCCATGTAGTCTACTCCTCAGTGTCTTTCTACTGTCCTGCATCCTGTTTGTTCACTGTGATCAAGGGAATTTTCCGTCCTCCATTTTGAAAATGGCAATTACCCATAACAGCTTTCTGGTCAGCACACAGTTAAACTGTAACATCGCCCACTTGAGCCATAGGGAAACATGGATATTACCTGGTACATCACTTTTCCTCTCAGCTATAACTGACAGCAACTGATATATTACTGACAACAACTGATATATTTCAGATCTGACAAAATATTGTCAGAACTGGAAGGGATCATTGTCAGAAGAAAATGGTGAGCTTCTGAGAGGAACGGATGGCAAGGTAACTATGTAATGTTCATTTGAAGTTACCTCATGTGTTTATTTTAAATATTTTTACTCAGTACAGGTTCTCTTTAAGGCTGATCGCTCCCCCACCATCCAGATTGTCTTGAATCTGGCCCCGAAACTCCTCCGGTCTGGGAAGTTCTGCGCATGCACGGCCACGTCACCAGGAGCGTTCTGCACCTATACAGTACCACTGTGCATGCACAGAACGCTCCCAATGATGGGGGAGCGAATGCAGTCCAACTGTGCCAACTGGAGGATTTTGGGTCCAAATTTCAGATGATCCAGGCGATGGAGAACAGCGAGAGAGCTATCAGCCTTGAGGGGGCCCCAGGTATGTATACATTTTCTTTCCCTCGCCAGCTCAGCTACACTTTGAGGACCCCTGCACACTGCAAATCCGATTATCAATTCCAATTTTCCCTGGATGCTATTAAAACAAGAAAAATGCAGAAAAAAAAAACCCTGCAAAATGCAGTACCGATTAAAAATCGTAAATCTGAATTGCATGGTAAAATCTATTAAAAACCACAAATCTGAATCGCATGTAGTGTGCAAGAGGCCTAAGTTTGTAATTCATGATCAGCCAAGTATGAAGAAGCTGTCAGGTGAACATTTTTTTTTTATTTTTTTTTATTTAAACTAAAAAGAAACAAATGAACTGTACACCTGCAAATTTACTTTGCAGCATAAAACAACTAGTAATAATTTTAAGTCACAACTTGTCTGAGTAGGCAGTGATAATGCTGCTGATGCATTAACCCATTTAAAATACATATAATCAGGTAAGGGCATACAATCAAACACCGGTGTGCTAGGTCCATCCTAGATGGCTTTGTAAAAACCCATCATACATCATATTTTAACACCTCTTCAGGATCATGATTTTTGTTTAAATACATCATGGCAAAGTATTTAAGCATACAAACCTGACACAGCACTCTACTGCACGAAACCAATGCAGCATTTCATTGTGAAGTGTGCATAGCTGTAGGCAAGAAAGAAACACCTTCTCTGCATCACCGTACCAGCCAGCGTCTGAAAGGAAACCACCTATAAAAACAAAGACTGCTATTTATTCTATTCAACAGGAATATTTAAAAAAAAAAAAAAAAAAAAACACAACAACTTATGGATTTAGACAACTTCCATGTATTTAAAGTGGATCTAAGCTCAAAACTTCCCCTCTGCTCTAAAAGATTAGGCACAGTATGAGAACAATTAGGGAAAATGATTTCTTCATTACAATATACAGGAATCCTAATAAAAAAAATAAAAAAAAAAACATACAGGGAGCACAGAAAGGGTTTAAGCATTTGTCCTTTCCTGTACAGGCAGTACTGTGAGTTAGGGTGCATACACACATCAGACCATAGTCTTTGGAAAATGAAAGATCACAGACCAATTTTACCACCTTCCATGTAGTATGAGAGCCATACTCGTATTCTATTGAGCTGAACTCTCCATCAGATAAAAATCTTTGCAAGATGCTGAACACAAAGATGCTGTGCACATGCAAAAGATCAGTATCTGCAAAAGATCTCTTCCTGCCAAATGCATTCATAGTCAATATCTGCAGATCCTCAAACAAACCTTGTTTAACAGACATTCATCTGTGTCCCTTTAAACAGTATATTATCCAGCTGCCACTTAGGCCTCTTTCACAGTGCGACGTTAAAGTGTGCTACACAGCCATACAACTAAGCACTCAAATGAAACTGCCGTCCTTTTCTGCCCACCAACAGAGCTTTCTGTTGGTGGGATCTAATTGCTGCTGGCTTTTTTTTTTTTTTTTTTTTTTTTTTTTTTTATTTAATTGTCATTTTAAAATTAAAAGTATTTTGAATTTTTTCCCTCCCTCTCCCCAATAACCAATTAGGGCGATCGCCTCTTATAGCTTCAGCCTATGAGAGGGATCGCGTGGTGAGCCGATCCAGAGGACAGCCAAGTGACATGGCTGTCCCCAGTACAGCACTGCATATCGAAAAAAAAAAGCTAATTTCTTTTCTTAACGGTTTGCCAGCACCGATGGCAGCAGGCAGACTGTTAACAGAACTGAGCCAAGTCACTCAAGCGGGGATTCGCACGCGACCCCTGCTGCTCTCCACCCCAGGACTTGACACCAATCGGCGTTAGGTGGTCCTGGTGGAGCCACGGTCCAGACACCTATCGGTATTAGGCGGTTGGAAATAAGTTTTATAGTGTTGGGCAGCACGGTGGCATAATGGTTAGTGCTCTCGCCTTGCAGCGCTGGATCTTCGGTTCAAATCCCAGCCAGGGCACTATCTGCAAAAAGTTTGTATGTTCTGCACGTATCTGTGTGCATTTCTTTTGGCCACTACGGTTTCCTCCCACATCCCCCCCCCCCCCCCCCCCAAAAAAAATACAGGTAAGTTAATTGGCTTCCTCCTAAATTGGTCCTAGACTATGATACATACACAACACGATACATACATTAACAGTAGGGATTTGATTGCGAGCTCCTCCAAGGGACAGTTAGTGTCTTGACTATACACTATATAGCACTGTGGAAGATGTTGCCGAATATATATATATATATATATATATATATATATATATATATATATATATATATATATATATATATATATATATATATATATATATATATATATATATATATATATATATATATATATATATATATATATATATATATATATATATACACTAAACCATTACCCCAGCCTTAAAGCAGAAGATGAGTATTACTGGATGGAGATTATTATTTTATCCTTAATAGATCAGGAAGATCAGTTTGACGCTATCTGGGCGCCTTGGAGTGATAGATTCTCCCAAACATGACAGTTTACCCCGGAATCTGTGTTTTTGTGCTTGCCTATTTTACAGGTGTTCCGTACTACTAATTACTCTGTTATTATTCTCATGTCCAATGTGCATTTTGTTCTGGACTCGGAACAGATATGGCCTATACTGAGTACTTATGTGATGGTTATTTTAAATGTGTCTTTTCTTGCACCTATTGCTCATTCAATAAAACTCTTGCTGAGAGGAAAAAAATAAATAAATATAATAATAATAATAATAATAATAATAATAGTGTACAAAGTATATTATTACAAATAGTACTGAATAAGTGTTGTACTCATTGCCTTTAAAGAAAATCTGCAAGGAAAAAATCTGAAAGGAGTACTCACCTCGGGTGGGGGAAGCCTCCGTATCCTATTGAGGCTTCCCCCGTCCTCTTCGTTCCCACGGCGGCGGCAAAAATCCTCCCGGAGCAGCGGCAATGTAAATATTTAACTTTTGGCTCCAGCGCAGGCGCAGTGTCTGCTCCTTCCCACAGAGATAGGCGGAAATGGCCGATCCCCGTCGGGCCGCTCTACTGCACAGGTGCAAGTCTCCTGCGCAGTACAGCGGACCCGGCGGAGATCAGCTATTTCCGCCTATCTCCGTCAGAAGAGCCGAACCAGTTTCCCCGCTGGAGCCTGGAAAGGTAAATATTGAACGGGCTGTCGGATATGTCGGGCCGGCTTTGAAGGGCTGCAGCGAGACCCCCCTTTGGACTGAGGAGGACGGGGGAAGGAAGCCTCATTAGGATCTGGAGGCTTCCCCCTCCTGAGGTGACTACCCCCCAGGGGACGTTTTTCTTGTCACAGTGTCTCTAGCATCCATCTCTCTCTCTCTCTATCTGCAAATATACAAGGTTAGAAAATCGGAGCCCCACTCTTGTGCTCTTCCCCCTCTTAGCAGTGGTCACTGAGATAGTGAGGATTATGAGTTTATGTAAATTTTAAAGGAATGCCAATGCAATGGATTGGTCCATTTAGAACTGCGTACAATCTGCATCAATGCAAAATTATTAGCATCTCAATGACTGAATGAATGGAGGTTTATCCAGGAAAAAGAATAATAATTCCAGTATTTGTGTAGCGCCTTTCTCCTGGACTCACAGCGTTTACAAGGCAGTAACAAAAGCACACGCAGTAGCAGTGTTAGGGAGACTTGCCCAAGAAACTCCTTACTGAACAGGTGCAGCTTACTGAACAGACAGAGAGCAGAGAAGACTAAAAGCTTTATGTAAAACAGTTATGAAAGCTAGAATCTGTGGTTATGAACTAAAGTAGAGTTCTTCACTCTGTATGAGTTTGTAAAGACAAAATTGTAAGAGATCACCTTTTCCATTAGCCTCAGAGACGACAGACATCCCAGCTCTGATACTTACCCCGGGCTTCCTCCTGCCCCATAAACACGTCTAAGGCCACATACACACATCAGACTATAGTCTTTGGAAAATGAAAGATCACAGACCAATCTTACCACCCTTCATGTAGTATGAGAGCCATACCTTCACAGTCTTTTCTATGGAGCTGAACTCCACATCAGAAAAAAAATCTTTGCAAGATGCTGCACACACAGATGCTGTACAGACACAAAAGATCTGTAGCTGCAAAAGATCTGTTCCTGCCAAAGATTCGTTCCTGCAAATTGCATTCATAGTCTATGAGATCTGCAGATCATCATACACACCTTGTTTAACTGACATTCATCTGCAGATCTGACAATCGGCAGATCTGAAAATCCATCCTGGTGGATCTGATCTGCAGATGAATGTCTGTTAAACAAGGTGTGTATGATGATCTGCAGATATAGACTATGAATGCATTTTGCAGGAACAGATCTTTTGCAGATACTGATCTTTTGAATGTCTACAGCATCTGTGTGTGTAGCCTCTTGCAAAGATTTGTCTGATGGGGAGTTCAGCTCCATACAATAGACTGTAGGTATGGCTCTCATACTACAGGAAGGGGGTAAAATTGGTCTGTGATCTTTCATTTTCCATAGACTATGGTCTGATGCGTTTATGAGCCTTTAGTCCCCAGCTGTTCTCCAGCGGTCTGCTGTTCAGCCGCGGTGAGCGCCATTACCAGGCTCAGTGACATAATCCGGGTCTACTGCGCATGCGCAGGAGCTTGGCGCATGTGAAGTAGACTCTGACTGGCAGACTGAGCCCAGTAACAAAGCTCACCACGGCTTAACAGCAGACCGCGTGCGACTTAAACGTGTTTATGGGGCGGGAGGAAGCCCCAGGTAAGTATCAGAGCTGGGCTGTCTTTTTGTCTCTGAGACTCTAAGTTATGCTATTGGTTTCAATTCTCAGTGTCCTGGAACAAAGGGCAAAATGTGGAAGCAGTTGATTTGTCACGTCACACCTCTACACACAGCTCACACTCCACCAACAACAAAGGAAGCCTACTAGTAGCTGGGATACAGCTTGCTTTGAGAGAATAGAATTTTCATTCTGCCTCACTGATACGAAACATGTATTGAGCTTTACCCATCACTGTGTACATAGTTAGGGTACAAGTCATGAAGAAGAATGAAGACTTTACCTGCACACTATTTCACAAGGGGCTCAACTTATAATAAATAAGTGTCCTTACCAAGAACAAACCCAATTTGGATAGCCTTTTCCTTCACTTGGGCATCAGATTCCGCAATGTAAGAACAACGCCTGCTAAATGAATATGCCAAAACAGAGGCAACCTTCACGCCATGGTCCATTAACGCCTGAAAGCAGTGATGGAGCAGATGTCTGGGGGATAAAAAAAAAAAAAAAAAAAAAAGTAAATATATAAAGCAATTTAACACTATTCTGGTTAGTGTCAAGGATTCATAACTCAAGACTATAGCAATGACTTCTAAAGGGTTAGTGAAATCGCAGTAGTATAGATTCGGTACTGCTGATCCACTAACCTTTTAGCAATCCTTGCATTGCCGATAGGATTTAGACAACAGTTTTCATCCTTTGTCACTTAGTAGTTTTTTAATCTAGACCTACGTTCGATGGATTACTTATTCTCTTCAAAGTTCTCCATCCCTAAAAAAAAAACTCCTTGTTAAATGAGGCGCAAAGTGACTATTATCAAAGTTATAAATTACACTGCTCTTTATTGTGGTCTACAAATATTGTTTATAAGCCAAGCCCCCCTCATCTGACTTCTACATTTTTCAAGTGATTTAATACAGCAAACACTTCATACACTCTTCCCGCAGCAGCAGGAAAAACAAACAAAAAAAACGCACCCCAATACTAACGTCTTCAGCACACCACTGTATAATTAAACATGTACAAACTTTATTTTTCTCTGAAAGATTTAAGGTTAATAAGAAGAAGTTAAACACAGAAGAAAAAAAGCAAACACCTTGTTTACCTTTTATCTAGCGCACGCAGCACTTTGGCAAAGACCTCCAACTCACAGAATTCACTTCCTAGCTGACAGAGTCGGCCTTGCTGATAAAGCTAAAACAGATATGATACAACTGCATTAGTAAATGATCCAAATAGTTATTTGTGATGAGCTCAGCCCCTGACATCCAAACAAATGATAAAGTGGACCTGAACTCTTGCACAGGACAGAAGGAAAACAGATAAATGCACCCAGTATGTATTTAAATAATTTAGCCTGTTTGTTTAATTCCCCCTGATTTGTGTCTAATCACAAGTTGTAATTTGACCTCTCCCATGTCACTTGACTGCCACAGCAGAGATGGCAGATAAGCTCATAGGCAGTTAAAATGTCTGCTTCCATGAATCAGGAAGTAGAAACCAGGCTATTATGCGGTTGTGCATCTTTTAGAGCAGAGGGAAAGTTCTGCATTCAGGTCCGCTTTAAAAACTGAACTTGAAGTGATGGAACTAGCTTCAGGTTAGATAAGGGTTGCCAAATCATCCCTTTAAAAAAAAAAAAAAAGTGTACCAGAGCTGTGGGAAAAAAGATTTGATACTCACCGGACTGACGCGACTGAGCCAGTTACTGGGGCTGATCGCAGCTGAACAGCAGACAGCGGGAGGACAGCGTGGGACTCAGGCGGTTTATGCTGCTGGAGGAAGCCGTGGGCGAGTAGCCAATCTTTTTTCCACAGCTCTGGTACACGTTAAATACTGGCACATCTAAGCCATGCTGGTTCTTGGACTATCAAAACAATCAGTACCCAAACTGCATCTAGCTAGCCACTACACCTGTATAAATCATATGTGTCTGCATTTAAAAACAAACAGGGATGAGTTGGCAACACAGGGTTAGATAGATACTGATCAATGTAAAGGAAACGCTCTAGATACAAACCTTCCTGGTCCTCTGCCACCTTGTTCCACCGCTGACCCTGTTGAATTTACACACCTTCGGGAAGCATTCATGTCCCCCAAGACCTCCGGAACACAAACACATCTTTACTGTGCATGCACAAGTCTAACACAAGTGTGCACAGTAAGGATCTGCTCTTCTTTGGAAGTACTGGGGAATGCAAGTACTTGCGCCAAGGTTGCACAAGGAGTGCCAAACAGGTATTAGACCTACAGGGTTAACAGGACACCGTGGTAAAACAGCAGAGCGGAGAGAGGACTGGGAAGGCTCTATGGGATACAGGTTTTTGTACAAGTTATTGTAATTCAGAAGTTTAGGCAGAAACATGAACCTGTACCTTCAACTGCAATGTAAGACAGCTACAGTGACACCAGTAGTGTATAATATGCACAGGTTGTTATGGAGTATGGTGTAAACACTACATATACCATTGTTCATTTACAAAATAAGATCATTAGCTCATGCAGTACACTGAATGCCTGCAGCTACTAGCTTTGGCATACCTCTGCAACACATTATCAAGTTCAGTAAATATTTCAACATATTCAGATAAATACCCATGTAGACAGTTTAGGTGTACAGTGGCGCCAAAAGAGTAAAATATGCTAAAATCATCTAAAAAAAAAAAACTGTTCAGGAGGCGGTGGTGGACCAGACACTCCAAACAGACACAATGCTGTCATATGGTCAATAAAATTTGATTCACATACTCCTAGTGATAACTGGCAACGTGCTTCACGGGCACAATCCCGCTTCATCAGGCAACAAAACAACAGGAGTAACATACAACTAGGGGTCCAGACTATGCTTGGCACCTCTGTCAACAGAGGTGCCTGGTGAAGCGGGATTGCCAGTTATCACTAGGAGTATGTGAACAACATTTTATTCACATACTCCTAGTGATAACTGGCAATCCAGCTTCATCAGGCACCTCTGTTGACAGAGGTGCCAAGCATAGTCTGGACCCCTAGCTGTATGTTACTCCTGTTTTGTTGCCTGATAAAGCGGGATTGTGCCTGCTTCCCTGCTGCTCAGAGAGACAGCGTGTCATACGGCTGTCCCCAGTACAGCGCTGTCGTAGATCGCAGAGCTGTACCATGTAAATAGACGTCTAAGTCTCCTAGCAGCACATGATCCGCTGCAATCTCCGCCCCTAGCACTTCACGCCAATTGGCATGTAGTGGTCCTGGGGATGCCACACCAATCGGCGTGAGCTTCATTTACACATTGTGCATGTGTAAATGAAGCTTTAATTTGTTCGCTTTCAAAAGGATAAGGTCAACACATTCAAGCAAGCCCTCAAAATACACTTCTTTAAGATGGCCTACCCACCCCCTGCCACACAGTAATGCTGGGGATACACGGTACGTTTCAGTACCGTGTATCGACCAGCTGATCCAGCCAGCTGATAATATTCAGCTGGCCTGATCAAGCCGCTCGACTCCCGCCCAATCCCCGAGCGGCAATCGATCTGCGCGGACGAGTAGACACACGGCTGGTGTATTCCCAGCATAACTCTACAGACTATTTATTCCCCAACCCTAACCTAGTGTGTTCACCCTCCACCCCATAATATTGCAATCCTTTGGCAGGGTCCTCCCTCCCCTAGTGTATTCTACATATTGTGCTCCTTTCCTATGACCACTTTGAACTTGTATTACTGGGCCTACCTACCCAGCCCATCATCACATCAAGTATAAAACTCAAAAATACACTGTACTGTTACACGAAGTGTATGCATTTTGGTGCGTAATGTGCTGCTTAATTAGTGTAACTGAATGAGGTCAGAACTGCAAATTATGGAAAAGTAGTGGCAGGCATTATGCTGGGAATACACGTTACATTTTTGCGGCAGATGCCTTCAATAGATAAAAATTCCATCATGTCCGATTCTCCGCTTGATTCCTTATAGAAATGAATGGAAAAAAAGATAAAGAAAACAAGCGGAAGATAAGAGAAATCGAGCAGAGACTCGAATGGTTAATAGATCGCGCGGAGAATCTACCGCAAAAACGTAACGTGTATTCCCAGCATTGGAGTGCACAGTAGCCAAAGTGGCCAGCACTAATCTTGGAATGCTTAGGGTCCCAGAAGTGAATCCCAGCCAGTGTGGAGTTTGTAAGTTCTCTGATGTATTGACTTATACATGGGTACCTTAACCCTCCTGGCGGTCTATTAAAAACCGCCAGGAGGCAGCACAGCAGTTTTTTTTTTTTTTTTTTTTTTTTAAATCAGCCACTGTGCAGCGGCATCCCCCCACCCTCTTCGATCGCCTCCGGCGATAAAGCCCGTCCGGAAATCACGTTCTGAACGGGATTTCCATTAGGGCTTCCCCCGTTGCCATGGCGATAGACAGGATGACGTCGTGACGTCAAAGGGAGTCCCGAACCACCACCCAGCACTGCCTGGCACTGATTGGCCAGGCAGCGCATAGGTCTGTGGGGGCGGCGCGGCGGGTAGCGGCGAATCGGCGCGGAGTGGCGGTGATCGGAGTGCACACGCAGCTAGCAAAGTGCATATGCTTTATGCATAGAGGAACTGTAGCAAAAATCTTAAAATTTAAAATGCATACAATTAAGACGTAGGTTTCTTCCTAAGTAAAATGAGCCATAAAGTACTGTTCTATGTTGCTGTCACTTACAGTAAGTAGTAGAAATCTGACATTACCGACAGGTTTTGGGCTAGTCCATCTCTACATAGGGGAATCTCAGCATGGCCTTTATGGTTTATAAAGGCACTCCCTGAAATAGATTTATACAAATATGCTGACCAGCCTCCCTGCTCACCGTACACTTTTTTGGCAGTTGGTCAGAGCAAGTGTCATTCACTAAGTGCATTTTTAAAGTAAATAAATCCCTGTGAACCCCCCATGAGGTGATGGGCTAGTCCAAAACCTGTCTGTTCTGTCAGAGGTCCACTACCTACTGTGAGTGACAGCAACATAGGAGAATAGTAATTTATAGCTCATTTTACTCTGGAAGAAACATACTTCTTAAAGAGACTCTGAAGCGAGCTCGGCTATATTCGTCTTAACCTGAACTAAGAGCAGCTACTGCGCCTGAGGGACCGAGGAGGACAAGAGAAGTCTCGTTAGGATCCAGAGGCTTCCCCCTCCCGAGGTAAGTACCCCCCAGAAGGATTTATTTTTTTAGTTACAAGTTTTTTTTAACAGTTTAAGGATTCATTTGAATAATATAACTTCCTGTGTGCAAAGCCAGAAGCATATGGATTTCAAAGAACACATTGCATAAAACAGTAGTGTATTTGGTACACTCTCCACTGTACATATTAAGGACAAAAGGATCATACTGCTGTTCTTCCAGGAAAGGGTAATACCTTAATACAATGCATCAAGTGTGACAAAATAATGTGATGTACTGAGAGACATAAGATGCAGTTAAAGTGGACCCAAACTAAAAATACAAGATTTCAGAAATAAAATATATTTTCTAAATTATAATAATAAATAGCAGCCTTTTTTCAGCTGCATGATGACAAATATAAAATATTTTACATTTATTGGAGAAACCCCTCCCTTCCTTTCATATTGCCGGCAAATAATCCGGCAAACTGGTGGAGTAGATGGTGTCCAGCAATGGAGGAATTGCTAATGGCTGCCACCTGTATAACCCTAGTTATGCAAAGAGGAGGGTGAAAAGCATGCACTGAAATGCTCATAGACTTGAAGGAGTGTTGCAACTGTGGAGTGGTGCAACTAAATATTCTGAATTAAAAAAATGTTTGGTTTGGGTCCGCTTTAAGACAACTCCTGTACTCCTGCCAGAGATCGTTGCTTGGAACACAGCAATCTGCGGATCTAATGTTATGGCTCTGAAAGTAGTATCAGTAGAGTATTGTACTGTGTTAGCCATCAGTAAAAGCAAGAAGCTATGAATCAGTATTATAAAATGGTATCATCCCAATTCAAAACCTATGGCTCTGGAAGGCAATTTCAAAACAGTGGTGTGACTTGTTTTTGTCCCCATCCAGATTTCCTCTTGGCACGAAGAGGAAGTTCACATTACTGGCTCCTGGCATCTTAGCCGCTACTAGAGAAGAGAAGCGTTTGACATCAGTTACCGTCTTCACCTTTTGGGGAATATGGAACTGCCAACTGCAAACACAAACAGAGCTAGAAGCTACAGGCAGCGTCTCAGTAAAGGCACCAGCGAGGATGAAGAGATAAGTCACAGACAGACTGGCTTGAAACATGAGTATCCTCCACTGCTATTAACTCTTGATTACTGGGGGGCAGAAGACAATTTTTTTTGGGGGGTGGAGGGGGCAATATGGTTACTTCACTTCAGTACAAAATCTACATATGTCAGTACTATTCAATAATTTAAAGCCATAAAATCTTTGAACTTCAAGCAGCTGCTATGGCTTTTTTATCCACTTCAACAGAATACACAATACAGCTTTTGTCTTTTGTACACAAGAACCAAAAATGGACCTCTTTGCGTTTCACAGATTCATAAGTCTGCACAAAGCAAAAAAATTGTTGCATCGCTTAGCACTATAAACTACTTTGCTAGCTTTACAGGAATTACACATTTGTATGACAGTGAGGAGGGAACCTACACAACCACAAAGATTCCGGATATAGCATGTGGAGTAATTTCCCATTTCACCAACAGCTGAGCAAACCAAGAAAATTCTCACAATGAGACATACAGAGCTAAGGATCTGAGGAAATTACAATAACAGTTCTGTGTTATGCCTGGTACACACCATGCAATTTTCCATCAGATAGATGGGTCAATAGATAATTTCCAACAGATCCGATCATTTTTCTGATCTATTTTCAGATCACTTCTATTCAAATCGATTAGAAAAACGATCGGAAATCAGATCGGACCTGTGGGAAAATTATCTACTCCACCCATATTCAACCCATCTGACCGGAAATTGCATGGCATGTTCCAGGCATAATACATTTGGCAAAATGTTTCAACTATACAAAGATGATAAGATAAGGATTGTTTCTATTTTCTTTAGGAAAGTGGAGACATGCTTTAATCACAATAAGCAATAAAATAAGTAATTTCAATTTGGTGAAAAAATGTCTCAAACGAGTAGCACATCATGTCTTGCAAAAAAGGAAATTTCCAGGAAGAAAGAAAGTTACTAAAAAGCATCAGCTCAAAAAGGATCAGGCAACAATCTCTAAAGCCACCATATACAGGCTCAACAAAAGTATTTTAAATGCACGATTATCAAACAACTTGAAGAAGTTGGACAACTTTAGTCAAGTAAAGTTGGACAATTGTTGTTATAATTGGGAGACGTGTACGCACCCTTAGGGCACTTTCACAATAATGCCATTGATCGGGGTGCAACAAGCAGTGATGTAGTAACACACTGCACACAGTGCCCTACTTAAAAGCGGACACAAACCAAACTTTTTTTTTTTTAATTCAAAATATTTAGTTGCACCACTCTGACACATACAAAGATAAATTAACACTCCTTCAAGCCTATGAGCATTTCAGTGCATGCTTTTCACCCTGCTCTTTCCATAACTAGGGTTATACAGGTGGCAGCCATTACTTCTGAGCTTACTAGGAGGTTTTAGATCATGAGTGTGTTTGTCATCAAGTACCCTCCCTCACAGGGGCGTTGTCTATGTGAAATCTCACACAAGCTGAGATCACCTTCCCTGTGACATCAGTAGCAGCCTGTGTTTTGTTTTTTTCTCTCCTCCACCAGTCTTCCGGATTCTGTTCCGGCAATATGAAAGGAAGGGAGGGGTTCCTCCAATAAATGTAAAATATTTTACATTTGTCATCATGCAGCTGAAAAAAGGCTGCTATTTATTATAATTTAGAAAATAGATTTTATTTTTGAAATATTGTATTTTTAATTTGGGTCCACTTTAAATATTACTGTATGCCTCATTGACTGGTGCAATTTGACTTTTCTGCAATATTGCTGTCCAATTGAAGAGTAATCGATTGAAGAAGGTCTATAATTAAGTGCAATAAGGTTCTGTAGCAGGACAGCAGCCTAAAGCACAAAAGTCCCCCCCTTTGCATGGTTGAAAAGAACTCGGCTCCCAAACCATCTTTTGCTCATGGAGACGCCTAGACAAATTCCTGAGATATTGCACAAGGCCCATCATAGTCAAAATCACTCCAATATGATTGATTTAACATGAAATCTATTAAACAAACCACATTGTTGCACTGCTCGATGCAGTACAACGCTATGGGCCGTCAATTTAGCTCTACTCCTGACATCTTCCATCTTGACCTAGTCGATCGAATGACAAAAACATTCTAATGATAAATGATGAACTTAATTGGGGGGGGAGATAAACCACCCACACACCACAAAAGGATAGCCACCTTTAGAAAATGTGGTTTATTTCATATGCTATGGTAAGATTTGTTTTGCTCTATTGTCTACAAGCACATTAACCGGTAATCCAGTGAATGCTGCTGGTGAATAGTAATGATGGTGACTACAGGCAGATGAATGTGCTTGGATTTCTGGATTTACTCATGAATAGACTCCTAGAACTGGAGAACTAAATGTTCTGTCTTTCATAATGGTTTAACTGCAAACAGCAACACACAGTATACACATATGCTAAACTAACTAATCAGCAAGCTTTACTACAAAATCAATTGCCAGCATGTGCCCAATGTTTTGGAGCTGTTGAAACAGCTAAAAATCCTATACTGTACTGTCTAAACAAATACATTTACATCATCTCTCCAGCATGTGACATTCTTTAGGCACACCATCTATAAACTTTGTTTTTTCTATTTTTTTTTTCTAGCACCAACCACCTTTCAAAATGCATGCAGATGATGGGCACACAATCACATAAATGGTTTAGACATCTCTAGTCACAGAAACCTATTAATAGAAATTATTAGAACTTGAAATTTTCATTAAAACTTGAAATTTTGATCTCACAAATTTGAATACACAGGTTTACTTTACTATAACCCCAATATTCCTGCTTGGATGGCAGTTTAATCGCTCTTGACAGAAACTTAAAAAACAAAACAAACAACAACAAAAAACCCACACCATATCCCCAATTATTAAAAAAAAAAAAAAAAAAAAAAAAAAAAAAAACATTCAGTGTATGTATATTGGATTGGGTAAAAGTTATAGCGTTTACAAACTATGGTGCCAAAAGTGAATTTTCCCATTTTGAAGCATCTCTGCCTTTTCTGCCCACCTGTCATGTTTCATGAGGTGCTAAAATTCCAGGATAGTATAAATACCCCCCAAATTACCCCATTTTGGAAAGAAGACATCCCAAAGTATTCAGTGAGAGGCATGGTGAGTTCATAGAAGATATTATTTTTTGTCACAAGTTAGCGGAAAATGACACTTATCACAGTCATTTACGGAGATATTTCTCCCACCCAGCATGGGTATGTGTAAAAATACACCACAAAACACATTATACCACTTCTCCTGAGTACGGCGATACCACATGTGTGGCACTTTTTTGCACCCTAACTGCGCTAAGGGGCCCAAAGTCCAATGAGTACCTTTAGGATTTCACAGGTCATTTTGCGACATTTGGTTTCAAGACTACTCCTCACGGTTTAGGGCCCCTAAAATGCCAGGGCAGTAAAGGAACCCCACAAATGACCCCCATTTTAGAAAGAAGACACCCCAAGGTATGGCGTTAGGATTATGGTGAGTTCATAGAAGATTTTTTTTTTGTCACAAGTTAGCGGAAATTGATTTTAATTGTGTTTTTTCACAAAGTGTCATTTTCCGCTAACTTGTGACAAAAAATAAAATCTTCTATGAACTCACCATGCTCCTAACGGAAACGGAATACAGAGAGAGAGAGAGAGAGAGAGAGAGAGAGAGAGAGAGAGAGAGAGAGAGAGAGAGAGAGAGAGAGAGAGAGAGAGATTTAAAAAAAGTGTACTTATTTGTCTATGTTTGCACATATTTCAAATTTTACAATTTTTCGCCATAGTGCCGCTTTAAAAATAGTCTTTATGATAAAGCATCTTAGTGCTTATAAATGTAAAATACAACAAGGTGGTTACCGTATTTTTCGGCATATAAGACGCTCCGGCATATAAGACGCACCTTGGTTTAGAGGGCAAAAATAAGGGAAAAAAACTAAACCTAGGTGCGTCTACATTGCCGGGGCGTCTTATGGACCTTTTACCCCCTAAAACTGCCTCTAAGCTACTCTATCTACACTACACTAATCCCTGCTGCCCTAACAACTAAACTACACAGCAATACAATACACTACACTACCACAACACTAACACAACACACCACTGCAATACCCTTCACTACACTATACTACACTACAATGCACTGACACAACACACAGCTTCACTACACTACACTGTACTATACTAACACTAAGCTGCACTACAATGACATTAATACTACACCTGTTCCTGCCGCCATGCTCCTCTTCCCCTCGCTTCAGCCGCGATCCTCTTCACCTCCTCAGGCGCAGTTCTCGGATGCCACCTCCGCCGCCAGGTCCTCCTCTCCTGTGAAGGGGAAACGAAAACATTAGTGGCATTGTCCCCCTCTCCTGCCGCGATCCGCTCGGCGCTGCCACTCACGGGAAGCCGCCGCCGCCCCCTCCGCCGCTACACGCCGAGCGTCCATCCTCTTGCCCTCCTACTTCCTGTTTACATCACGTGCAGCCGCGTCATGCGTAGCCCGAGCGCAACGCGGCTGGGGCTACGCATGACGCGGCTGCACGTGATATAAACAGGAAGTAGGAGGGCAAGAGGATGGACGCTCGGCGTGTAGCGGCGGAGGGGGCGGCGGCGGCTTCCCGTGAGTGGCAGCGCCGAGCGGATCGCGGCAGGAGAGGGGGACAATGCCACTAATGTTTTCTTTTCCCATTCACAGGAGCGGAGGACCTGGCGGCGGAGGTGGCATCCGAGAACTGCGCCTGAGGAGGTGAAGAGGATCGCGGCTGAAGCGAGGGGAAGAGGAGCATGGCGGCAAGATGGGTAAGTGCTTCCCTGCGCACTCTGCAACATTTTTTTGGGTGCATTTGGCATATAAGACGCACCCAATTTTTCCCCCCTGTTTTGGGGAAGAAAAAGTGCGTCTTATATGCCGAAAAATACGGTAATTGGAAAATTTTCACTGCTGCATAAGGTACACAAAATAACGTTATAGAGCAGTGTTTCAATTGGTATGCATCCCCCGCAAAAATTAATATTAACCCCTTGACAGATGTACACTAACAGTACACTCTAATTGTGTATAAAATTATTCTAAAGTAATCCCTACAGATATGAACTAACAGTTATTTAGGTGTACTATTTTCTTACTCAAAGGGCCCAGATCCAATTCCCTTTCTCCTATGAGATCATTTTTCATCTTCTGTTTAAAATAACTTTTCAGCACTTCGCAATTGAAAAAGTACCAAAAACGTAGGTGAAAAAGTACTAACAAAATTATTCTGACCATATTCTTCTTGCTGGTGGCTTAATGCGGACCTAAACTACTGCACAGGCGAAAAAGAACAGATAATTCCATCCTGTGTGCGTTTCTCTTCTCAGCAAGTAATAAGCTAGTGTATAAGACAACCAGCGAAGGTCTTAACCACTTTACCCCCGCCCGTACGAATTTCTCCGTCCCTTTTTCCATCCTTTCACCCCCAGGGATGGAGAAATCCGTACTTTACGCGCTCCTGCCACTGCCCGCGCTCCCGCTGGCTCTAGCGCGCACTCCCGCTCGTAAACACGCCGCCGGCCCGGAGATCAATGAACGGGAAAATCCATTCCCGTTCGTTGATCTAAGCCCCGCAATGATCCGCTGCTTCTCCGATAAGCAGCGCGATCATTGTGTGAAAAAATAAAAATTACACTTTCCCAGCCTCCTTGTACTTCCTCCAAGCGTCCGAAAGGACGCTTGGAGGTTGCATTAAACAAAGTTACTGTTGCCATCTTGTGGCTAAATAGTAAAACTACACCCTAAAGCATTTACACAATTACTTATACACAAAAAATTAACTCATTGCCTCCCACACCATATTTTTTTTTTTGTAATAAAAAAAAATAAATAAAAAAAAAAAAAAAATTTACAATTAAAAAAAAATACATAAACAGTTACCTTAGGGACTGAACTTTTTAAATATTTGTGTCAGGAGGGTACAACACTGTTACTTTATAAACTATGGGCTTGTAATTAGGGATGGACGCAAAACTGAAAAAAAATGCACCTTTATTTACAAATAAAATATTGGCGCCAAACATTGTGATAGGGACATCATTTAAACAGTTTTATAACCGGGACAAATGGGCAAATACATTTCATGGGTTTTAATTACAGTAGCAGGCATTATTTAAAAACTATAATGGCCGAAAACTGAAAAATAATGATTTTTTTCCCACATTTTTCCTATTTTCCCATTAAAACATATTTAGAATAAAATAATTGTTGGCATAATGTCCCACCTAAAGAAAGCCTAATTGGTGGCGGAAAAAACAAGATATAGTTCATTTAATTGTGATAAGTAATGATAAAGTTATAGGTGAATGAATGGAAGGAGCGCTGAAAGGTGAAAATTGCTCTGGTGCTCAAGGGGTAAAACCCCTCAGTGGTGAAGTGGTTAATATTATGTCAATTCAATAAACTTTTCATCATGTTAGCTTTTCAGTCTTTCAAAGTCTTGTGCCCTCCATCACCATTTAAAGAGGAACTCCAGTGAAAAGAATGTAATAAAAAAAGTGCTTCATTTTTACAATAATTATGTATTAATTATTTAGTCAGTGTTTGCCCATTGTAAAATATTTTAAATCCCTGATTTATAGTCTGACATTCATCACATGGTGACATTTTTACTGCTGGCAAGTGATGTAGCTGCTGCTTGCAGCTATTTCCCACAATGTAACAGGGTTCACAGGCAGGTAGTACCTCGGTACTCAGAGCTTCTTGTGGGAGGGGTTTCACCACAATATCAGTCATACAGCGCCCCCTGATGGTCTGTTTGTGAAAAGCAATAGATTTATCATGTAAAAGGAGGTATCAGCTACTGATTGGGATTAAAGTTCATTTCTTGGTCGGAGTTTCTCTTTAAAAGAAAAAAAAAAAAAAACCACACACGGGGTTTACCAGCCGCAAAAAAAAACACTTTATAGGTTGTGTAAAAGGTGCTTTTTTATGTTTCTACTTGGTTTTAACGCGCTGATAAGTTTAGAATAAAGCAGCCTGCATTTAGAGCTGCTATTCGTTTTTTATTTCCATTTAAAGGAGTTCTGTTTGAATAAAAAAGTAAAACAGCTGACATTTACCTGGGGTTCCTATCAGCCCCCTGCAGCGGTTATGTCCCGCACTGTCCTCTCCTGATGCAACGTTCCCCGTCGCCGGTCCCTGTGTAATCACACGAGTGATTACACTGCGGCTGCTTGGCCGAGCTCTCACTTCCGCACGCGTCATCAGAGCTTACTGCGCAGTACAAGAAAACTTCATACTGCGCCTGTGCAGTAAGCTCCAGATGATGCAAACGGGAGCGCGCATTATTTGTCTGTCATCAGACGAATAATGCCCGGTGGCGGCGGCGGGGAACGGCAGATCAGAGGACGGCGTGGGACATTACTTCTACAGGGGGCTGATAGAAGCCCCAGGTAAGTGTCAGCTTGTTTTAGTTTTTGACTACCACAGAACCCCTTTAAACTCATTATGAGACGGGAGGATCTATCAATGCCTATTTAAGTATGGTTCAGAGTTTGGATGATGGATCCACTTTTCCTGGTTGCTAAAGCTATACACACAACCTTATAACGTGGGTTGTGTGTGGCTGGTAAGCCTTCTTTTTCTTTCTTAAATGGTGATGGAGGGCACAAGAGTTTGAAGGCCTGAGAAGTAAATAGTGAAAATTCTATTGGATTAACAATATTAAGACCTGCGCTGATGATCTTACAGTGACTTGCAAAAGTATTCGGCCCTCTTGAAGTTTTCCACATTTTGTCATATTTCTGCCACAAACAGGAATCAATTTTATTGGAATTCCACATGAAAGACCAACACAAAGTGGTGTACATGTGAGAAGTGGAACGAAAATCATACAGGATTCCAAACATTTTTTTACAAATAAATAACTGCAAAGTGGGGTGTGCGTAATTATTCAGCCCCCTTTGGTCTGAGTGCAGTCAGTTGCCCATAGACATTGCCTGATGAGTGCTAATGACTAAACAGAGTGCACCTGTGTGTAAGCTAATGTCAGTACAAATACAGCTGCTCTGTGACGGCCTCAGAGGTTGTCTAAGAGAATATTGGGAGCAAAAACACCATGAAGTCCAAAGAACACACCAGACAGGTCAGGGATAAAGTTATTGAGACATTGAAAACAGGCTTAGGCTACAAAAAGATTTCCAAAGCCTTAAACATCCCACAAAGCACTGTTCAAGCGATCATTCAGAAATGGAAGGAGTATGGCACAACTGTACACCTACCAAGACAAGGCTGTCCACCTAAACTCACAGGCCGAACAAGGAGAGTGCTGATCAGAAATGCAGTCAAGTGGCCCATGGTGACTCTGGACGAGCTGCAGAGATCTACAGCTCAGGTGGGGGAATCTGTCCATAGGACAACTATTAGTCATGCACTGCACAAAATTGGCCTTTATGGAAGAGTGGCAAGAAGAAAGCCATTGTTAACAGAAAAGCATAAGGAGTCCCATTTGCAGATTGCCACAAGCCATGTGGGGGACACAGCAAACATGTGGAAGAAGGTGCTCTGGTCAGATGAGACCAAAATGAAACTTTGTAGCCAAAATGCAAAACGCTATGTGTGGCGGAAAACACTGCACATCACTTTGAACACACCATCCCCACTGTCAAATATGGTGGTGGCAGCATCATGCTCTGGGGGTGATTCTCATCAGCAGGGACAGGGAAGCTGGTCAGAGTTGATGGAAAGATGATGGAGCCAAATACAGGACAATCTTGGAAGAAAACCTCAGAGTCTGCAAAAGACTTCAGACTGGGGCGGAGGTTCACCTTCCAGCAGGACAATGACCCTACACATAAAGCCAGGGCAACAATGGAATGGTTTAAAACAAAAACATACACGTGTTAGAATGGCCCAGTCAAAGTCCAGATCTAAATCCAATCGAGAATCTGTGGCAAGATCTGAAAACTGCTGTTCACAAACGCTGTCTAGCTAATCTGACTGAGCTGGAGCGGTTTTGCAAAGAAGAATGGGCAAGGATTTCAGTCTCTAGATGTGCAAGGCTGGTAGAGACATACCCTAAAAGACTGGCAGCTGTAATTGCAGCAAAATATGGTTCTACAAAGTATTGACTCAGGGGGGCTGAATAATTACGCACACCCCACTTTGCAGTTATTGATTTGTAAAAAATGTTTGGAATGATGTATGATTTTCGTTCCACTTCTCGCGTGTACACCACTTTGTATTGGTCTTTCACATGGAATTCCAATAAAATTGATTCATGTTTGTGGCAGTAATATGACAAATGTGGAAAACTTCAAGGGGGCCGAATACTTTTGCAAGCCACTGTGTATATAAATTTGAACTTTGGAGACTGTTCCTGCTCAGCAGCGGTCGCTACTATTCGATTCCTACTGGGGCCGATTGTCGTTTCTCTCCTAATAAGTTAGTGTCATTTGAGCTGTCAGCTGTCTGACAAAATTCTGAGCTAATATGTAAGCAAAGCAGGTTAACCCTCTGTGCTCCCAGGAAATAACCACTCTGCAGAATCTCAGTAGGAGCTTTATAAGGAAATTTTTTCCTATACAAGGTTATTATGCTGTTACTTATCTATTAGAGCAGAGAGGAAGTTCTAAGTTCAGGTCTGTTTTCAAAGGCATTTTATTGAAAAATATGTGAAAAATATCACCTAGGTGAAAAAGGGAATAGAATCAGGACCAGAATTTGTTATACTGATTAATGTGTACTACATGTGGACGATGGCGGTGCTATATGAATTCATAATAATAAAAACAATAACAATAATAATAGAACAAACAAGACATTGGCGTCAATTCACCAGAGGTTACCAACCTATTTATCTCTTGGGAGGTAATTTACCTCCTGTGATATCTCCAAATAGCAATTCTCCAGAAGTATAGGGGAAAATAGACAGAGAGAAATGCAAGAGATAAATGTGAGATAAGTATGAGATAAATAAGTGATAGTTAGTAGTTAGTTTTTCTCCAAATCACAATTCACCAGGGAAGAAAGGGTGTGGCCATTCGTTATTTTTTCATCTCTTTATCCCCTGAATGAACCTGGAGATATCGTGGTTTTCACACAGCAGCTGCTGCGGAAGATGGAGCCTTTTGAGCTTACTTTGTTAGGCCTGGTGCACACCAAAAACCGCTAGCAGATCTGCAAAATGCTAGCAGATTTTGAAACGCTTTTTCTTATTTTTCTGTAGCGTTTCAGCTAGCATTTTGCGGTTTTGTGAAGCGTTTTTGGTGTAGTAGATTTCATGTATTGTTACAGTAAAGCTGTTACTGAACAGCTACTGTAACAAAAACCGCCTGGCAAACCGCTCTGAAGTGCCGTTTTTCAGAGCGGTTTGCATTTTTCCTTTACTTAACATTGAGGCAGAAACGCCTCCGCAATCCAAAATCTGCAGCAGCCCGGGAGTATGCGTTTCTGCAAAACGCCTCCCGCTTTGGTGAGCACCAGCCCATTGAAATACATTACCCAAGCGTATCCGCAGCCACAAGCGGATCGCAAAACGCAGCCGAACCGCTCTGGTGTGCACTAGGCCTTAGAGCTTGCTTCTATTATGAGGAGACGAAGGTGCAGGAGGAGGGTCTGTTTAATCTCCCCTCGTATTTTTCGTGAGAGAACAGTTCTTGATAATTTTACTGAGACAGAGGTGGTGAAGAAGTTCAGACTCACTCGTGATAGGATTTATGATATGATCCGGCAGTAAAAGGCGGGAATACTCTGGTCACGTAGTAGTAAAACTCCGCCTCCTACCAACAATGCTTCACTTTCAAGCTTACAGAGAGGAAAAGTATCCCATGTAAATCATTAATACCGATTACCTAACTCTCTGCTTTCTCACACTTTCCTCATGCATATCTCTCCATTATCCCCTGCTATCGAACATTTTTCTCTCTGTCCTCTCACACTGGTGAATTGACTCCAGAGTGTTAAAATACCTCATGAGAAAAACTACCTACCTTTTTTCTCTTAGTAAATCCTCTCTGGTGAATTGATGCCTTTAAGTTAACGCTTCAATCCTTAAAATAACTCCAGAGTTAAAGACAGGCTGTTTATTAACTGAGGAGGTAAACTAACTACAGAGGAGGTAAACTAACTACAGAGGAGGTAAACTAACTACAGAGGAGGTAAACTAACTACAGAGGAGGTAAACTAACTACAGAGGAGGTAAACGGCCTCAATTCACTAAGATCATGCTGGAGATAATAAGGCAAGAGAAAACTTACCTCCACACAGTGCGAGAGTTATCTTATCTCTTCATTCCTTAAGTTACCTCCTCTGTAGTTATTTTCACACGCAGTTAATTAACAGCCTGTCTTTAACTCTGGAGTTATTTTAAGGATTGGAAAGTTAACTTAAAGACAGAAGAGTTAACTATAGGTTTGCCTGAGGTAAAATGTTTCCTGAATACTACATGCCTTATCACCATGGTAACAACTCTAGAAACATTATTAAAGACAGGAGATAAGCTTAGTGAATTGAGGCCATTGGGTGAAACAAAAGAAAAACCTATGCTTGTTAGTCACTAGTGATTTGTGGTCTGCAAAGAAAGGTCAGAAAAAAAATTGTGGGAGACCAGTACCAACACTTGATTCTCAACCGAGACCAAACTTAAAGATAGTCTTTGCTGAGTATGTTTGCAAGATTCTAGAAAAAAGGAAAATCTTAACATTCATATGTGCTAACAAACTTTAAAAATGAAACAGACCTTAATTTGTAGGCTTATTCAGTACAATATAAACAATAATGCAACTTTTACATGGACAATATGATAATATTACTAATGCGATGCAATTACATTGAGTTGGTACATTAACATCAGTGCATTAGCAGCACAATGGATGCACTGGCATAACGCAAAAACATGCAGTGCTGCATAAACAGTTGCAGTGAAGCTTACATTGTATGCACTGTGTGCATTGCACCGCGCACTTAACATGCGGATCACCTTTTCCCATCCATTGTATCGCAATATTGTTTTTACAAGGAATACAACATTCCAGGGTGAAAGTAGCCATAAGCCCGTAAACACGTCTTTGATGTTGTTTGCTCACTTGGGCAACATCCCTGGGCCGGGGGATGTACTGACGCAGTGACAGCTGACGATGCATTCTGTTGCTATTTGGGAAGGTAGAACTGCCTCAGCCAACTTTAATCTAGCGTGTGTACAGGGCTTTAAGGTGGCCACTAACAGTACAATTTCTAGTAAAAAATTGTTCAAGCAATCAGAAATTCTGATCAGACGAAAAATCGTTCACTACACCATCAACTAACCAATCATTGCTTCCTATCACGACCAACAAGAAAATACAAATTTTGGTTAGACGAAAATTCAAATCGGATGACATTTTTTTTCACTCGTTCATAATCGATTAAGTCCACCAATGGAGATTATTTACAACCAATCCAATCAGAATTTCTGTTCACTCTAATGATTTTTCCCTAAAAATTGTACAGTTAGTGGCCACCGTTACACTCAACACACACTTTCCCCAACTAATCTGTCATGCATCAGGTTGTTCCAATCTGTCACTCTTAGGTGAGAATGCCAAGTCAATATGAATTGTGTATGGTGGATTTTCCATCCTGACACTAAATTTTCAGACAAATTAAGCACTTACATTGCTGGCTGAACCAAGAGAGAACTAAAAAAAAAATTCATGTAGTTTCAAGTATGACAACCATTAGAAGTTGTAAAGCCAAATTTGACCCCGAGTGATACAACTAAACTTTTAAAAATAAGCAAATCTACAAAATAAAAAATAAACATAAAATATGAATGCTTACTGACAAAAAGCCTAGTTCTGTTCATAAAAGTGACTGTCATTACAAAACCAATACATGGTAATCTTAGGACATAAAAAGAATGTATCATGGCAAAGTGCCAAATGAACTCAACATCTATCTGAAATCCCTGGCAGTACAGTGAGCCTGACAGTATGCAGCAGCAAGGTACATCGCTGCGGTGACAGAACAAACACAAAAAAAGAGAGAAGAAATGATTAAACACATATGGGAGTATTAAACAAACATACAGAGTACTACATACACAGTATTACACAACACACACACTGCTGTCACCTTGTAATAGACATCGAACTGTATATTCTCCGGCAAGCCGCGGATATCCCTGCGAGCTCGGCTGTAGTTATCCACCACCGCAGAGATGGCTGTATTATACAGAGTCTCCGGAATCCACTCTAGCTCCACAGCCGCCATGTTCTACGACCCCCTTAGCAGCTATCACTGCCTCCCCCGCTATACGGGCCGGGTCCCTCCGCAAGCAGCCAATGCTCCGCCGCGCCGCCACTGCGGGATAACACAGCCCCAGGATCCTCCGGGACCAGCACACCTCCACTCTCGGGGCAGTTCATGCAAGGTCCCTGCTGTTATTTATTGTTATAGGCGGACATCTAGCTTTCTACAGTGCCCTCATCACAGAACATGAACGCAGCAGCGCAAGAGTGACGTCATCGCGCAGGGCACTAGGAGGGGACAGAGAGAACAGATGATAGGTGATCACGTGATAGCGGATGCGGCTGGGCAGATGTTGGGCTTACTGCAATTCAGTACAGGCTTTGCTGGTTTTGTTGAAAATGTGGATAAAATACATATGTAGCAGCAGATTAATAAATGTGGTTAAAGGCACGTAAAACCCTTTTACATTTAATACATAGATGGAAAATTAAATGCCATTATATGTTTACCGAGGAGTTATTTATGTAGACGAGTGATTTCTTTTTTTCCTGCTAACATTGGTACTTGTGTGTTGTTTATTTTATAAATCATGTACAAAAGAAAATAACAGATATTAACTTGATACAATTAATAACAATAACATTTACAGCTGATATGTGCAGA
The DNA here is from genome assembly GCF_040937935.1 of Hyperolius riggenbachi. Lineage (NCBI taxonomy): Eukaryota > Metazoa > Chordata > Amphibia > Anura > Hyperoliidae > Hyperolius > Hyperolius riggenbachi. Next base: position 275,533,487 of record NC_090647.1, read on the forward strand.
GTTAAGCCTGGTACACGGCACAGATTTTTTTTTCAGATCTTATTAGAGCGAGTGATCAGATCGATTTTCAGATCTGACATCGATTGAATCAGGGTCTGATCATTTTTCTGAAATCGAAGGTACATGCATGTGGAACAATAGCTAGAGTTTTGATCAATATTTTCCAGCATTTCTGATCAAAAAAGAAGAAGCTTAGGATCGGTTACTGGTAATCAGTAATGTTAGAAAGCTATGGTATGAAAAGATCCCTCAAACTTCCCTTAAGTGCCACCAACTTACAGGAAGCTCTATTAGTCCCCCCAAAAATATACAAGATGTATCTCCCATGTAGAAACCACAAAAAAAAAAATGATCTACAACTGGTACCTCACTCCCAAAACCCTTGCTAAATTTGATCCCTCAACCTCTCCACTATGCTGGAGATCCTGTAACCAAGAAGGCTCTCTTCTTCATATTTTATGGTACTGCCCCAAAGTACAATCCTTTGGGGCCCTAGTCTTCCAAATCATATCCTATATTGTAAATACCCAGATAGCTATAGACCCCCTTTGGGGTTTATTCCTAATTAGGCTAAACCAATTCCAAGAACATCACAGAGCCAGGATTACCCATGTAATATGCGCCGCCCGACAACTTATCCTAACCACATGGAAGAGTGACCAAATCCCATCCCTCACCCAATTAAAACATCTTGTAGACTTCAATCTTCACATGGAATACCTATTTCTAAAACGTCACTGCCCAGGAAAAACCTCAGAGCATTTAAAAGTAGACTGGGAAAAACTTCCCCTTTAAACTGCCACACACATAATAACAAACTTATGTTAATGAGCCAAATAAAATCCTGGCTTCCCCACCTCCTCCCCCCCCCCTCCCCTGTTTCCTCCTTCTGGCCTGGTAGGCCCGTTTTAAGAATTGAACGTCCATGTCTTATAAAGTAGGAGACATGGGGCTTGATTCACAAAGCGGTGCTAACTGTTAGCACGCCTGTGAAAACCCCCTTAACACGTCTAAACGAGCTTTTTGCGCGTAAAACTTTACGCGAGCAAAACTTTATGCACGTAAAACTTTACGCGTGCACTGCACAGAGCGCAGGGTGCTCCGCGCGAAGTGCCCATTAAAGCCTATGGGACTTAGCGCGCGCAAAACTTTGCGCGCGGTATTAAGCGCGATCTGATTGAGAAAACCGGTGGTAACCTACTTAGCACCCTGGTTAGCGCGCCTAAAGACTTTAGACGTGCAAAGTAGGTTAGCACCACTTTGTGAATCAAGCCCCTGGTCTGGTGCAGATATATAGTTCACACATCCCTATCTAAATAAATAACTTTCACCTTTACCGCGCAAATCTTTAGGCTTAATTTACACCACGGGTAAATGTTTCATTGTCATCTAGTTGTTGTATCATCCACTTCTTACCACCATGAGAGGTTCTAATTGTTCAAGAACCATTAAAGGGAAGGTTCAAGCAAAAAAAAAAAATGAGATTCACTTACCTGGGGCTTCTACCAGCCCCATGCAGCCATCCTGTGCCCTCCTAGTCACTCACTGCTGCTCCAGTCCCCCGCTGGCAGCTTTCTGACCTCGGAGGTCAGGGCCACATTGCATACATTTTTACGCATTCCAGCTAGTGCAGGAACAAAAATTTACGCGTTTCACCACTAACGCGTAAAAATGTATGTGTTAATGTTCCTGCACTAGCGGGAATGTGTAAAAATGTACGCAATTTGGCCCTGACCTCCGAGGTCAGAAAGCTGCCAGCGGGGGACTGGAGCAGCAGTGAGTGACTACGAGGGCACAGGATGGCTGCATGGGGCTGGTAGAAGCCCCAGGTAAGTGAATCTCATTTTTTTTTTTTGCTTGGACCTTCCCTTTAAATCAGTTATATTAGTTCTACAACCTTGTTTTCTGTTTATATTTTGAATTTTGAATAGTAATAAATTGATGTACTATGTACTCAGTACTTTATGTTACTAGTAAGGTTTTGTTACCATCATAGCAATAGGTAAATCTGTTATCATTGCAACTTACGTGTATCCTCTGATCACTTGTATTGACAAAATATTCAATAAAAATGTATTGATAAAAAAAAAAATTACAAAAAAATAAGACAAAAAAAAAGAAAGCTATGGTATTATAATCTAGCTTCTTCTGTTGCACAGCAATGTAGAATGCAGGAGAAATAAATATTAATAATTCCTCATGCTTAATGGCGCTTGGCTTCTACACACCAAGAATAACAAACAAACACGATTACTTATAACTTCCTTTTACAGACACATGGGCCCATATGCAATTAACTTTTTCTCCTAAGCTTTCTCCTAGTTGATATTTTAAAACTTGTCCATAAAATGTATTTTAAGCCACCAGTATACAAGCAAATAATTTTGATAACCTCTTTTTCCACCTTCTTTTTGGTACTTTTTCAATTGCAGAATGCTGAAAAGTTGTTTTTTTTAAACCTACCTTATTGAATTTTCATGTAAACCTACAAACATGGTGTGCTCACTTCTTGATCTTAGAAATTACAAACAGCAGTGACAACTTTTCCTTTAAAGCAGTAGGAGTAGCCATACTATGCCAGGAAAAAAAACACATATATAAGTAGATAAATACTTGATCTACTTACATAACACATGTATTGTTTTGCTACAGACTGCAAATGGAAACCTTGCTACCAATTGGAGGGACTCTGTGAGATGGGATATCCCCTTTGTCAGGATAGTTCATGATTAGTGTTCTCCATTGCAGGCCTGATCAATAGTGCACTTAGGGTAAAGGCAGTGAGATTTACCTGAAGTGGCTCTTCTCCATTGCTGGGGGTGATATGTGCGGGTAGAGACGTGTGCCAGTGTCTGGGAATTTTATGGGGATAGCATTTGTGGGACGGGTACAGCACTGTATTTAAAATATATTGCACAATAAATTTTTGTATTTTTGCTTAAATGGGTTTGAGTAGCGATTTTTACATGTATTGTACTGTCCACATTTTGATTTCAGTGAATGTTATATAGTAAATGAAGAGAATTCTGTTCCTGGTGGGGGCCATGTCTTTTGCCCACAGTTTAGGCTATAGGTGCATACACACATCAAACTATAATCTTTAGGCTCATACACACATCAGACCATAGTCTTTGGAAAATGAAAGACCACAGACCAATTTTACCCCCTTCCATGTAGTATGAGAGCCATACCTACACAGTCTATTCTATGGAGCTGAACTCCCCATCAGACAGAAATCTTTGCAAGATGCTGCACACAAAGATGCTGTAGACATTTAAAAGATCAGTATCTGCAAAAGATCTGTTCCTGCCAAAGATCAGTTCCTGCAAAATGCATTCATAGTCTATGATATCTGCAGATCCTCATACACACCTTGTTTAACAGACATTCATCTGCAGATCAGATCCACCAGGATGGATTTTCAGATCTGTAGATGATTGTCTGATCTGCAGATGAATGTCAGTTAAACAAGGTGTGTATGATGATCTGCAGATATCATAGACTATGAATGCAATTTGCAGGAACGGATGTTTGGCAGGAACAGATCTTTTGCAGTTACTGATCTTTTGTGTCTGTGCAGCATCTGTGTGTGCAGCATCTTGCAAAGATTTTTTCTGATGTGGAGTTCAGCTCCATAGAAAAGACTGTGTAGAGTATGGCTCTCATACTACATGAAGGGTGGTAAGATTGGTCTGTGATCTTTCATTTTCCAAAGACTATAGTCTGATGTGTGTATGCACCTTAACTCGTGATGAGAGCTCATAACCCTGCCTCACACGGAAGCGCTCCCCGGGCAGCACAGGGGGGATTTGAGGGGTAAAGACCCCTCGTTATGCAGCGTAATAGGGCCGTTTTAGCTGGGGCATACATGCCTCATAGGGATATAAGCTAAAAAGCCTTTTTTTTTTTGGGCTTCAGATTCTCTTTAATACACTCACACCAGCTGCTGTTGAAATTTGATTTTTATGGTGACACTCCTGCTTTAACAATATCAAACTACATTTCCATCCCCCCCCCCCCCTCAACCCCCCTCACCCCCCCCCCCCCTCCCTTCCCTTTCCCACCCCTCTGCATTCGAGCTGTCTTATTCTAATCATCATCATCAATCAGTTTATTATCAGCATGCCCAATGTCTCTGGTAATTGCTCGAACAGTTATTTTAAATAGAAGATTAAATGTATCTCCTAGAAGAGCAAAAATGTGTTTTCTTAAAACAAAGTATTTGTAATAATTCAGGTTGGAGTTAGCTCAGAGATTTCTCCCAGTGCATCACTGCTGAAATATGCAAATTACCCATTGTTGTCCCTGTGGGCTAAACACACCTCCAGATCCGCTGGAATACAATGATGTGTCAGCTTTTTCATATTACAGAGCCACACTAATCCAACATGCATACAGACTGTTTCGAATTGATTGATCCTCATCAGTGCATGGCATGGATTAATGTGGCTCTATGGAGCAGGACTTGAAACACCCAGCGTTAAGGTCCGTACACACGCCGGTCTGGAGGCAACGACGGGTCCGTCGTCACCTCCCACTGGGTGGGCGTTCCAACGACAGTCCGGCGTGTGTACGCACTGTCGGCGGACTGATACGGCTGTTTCTGAGCAATCCGCCGGGCGTCGTTGCCTTCACTCCGGCGTGTGTACGGACCTTTACAGACTACCCAGCAAGCTCATGGTGAACCAGAACTCATTGGAGTGTGTAGGGGGCTACAATGTACTAAAAAGCCCTCTTACTAAAATGCTATGGAAAACAAAAATTTAGAGAAAATTCAGTACAAAAAGTAGATTGCATGAAGGTGTTGATGTAATAAGAGACCTTTGCTCCTTTAACACTGCCACCCTGTTGTTATAGCTGGTAATGCACCTTACATAATAGACTGGTGTTGCTGCATACACAGTCCAGCAAGTAGACAGTATATTTTTTTCCCCAGATCCGATCATCTTTTTGACTGGATCATGTAGGATCTCAATTGAAAATTGCATGGTGTGTACTAGGCGTAAAGCCCCATTAAGGCTTTGTTCACATCTAAAATCACAATCGCTGATGCCAGCGATTTGCAATTTTGATACTTTTCCGTTAGCCGGGCGCAATTGAGCTAAGTAATGTACCCGATTCATGTTTTTACAGGACGTCTCGCTGCGGCCAAATGTAATAAAAGTGAGTTAATTTTAATTAAATTAAGCCAGCGGCAATGTAACAGATGAAGCCGCCGGCTTCGGCTCTCTCTCCTCCCCCTGCCTCTCTCCTATACAATACTGGCAGCCGGGGGACATGCGTGTCCCCCCAGAGTCGTTCGGGAATCCTGCCGTTCGTTCTTGCAGAGCGGGTGCAGGCAGAAGCAATGTCTGCAGCCTCCCCGCTCTGCTTGTTTCTTGCGACGAACGACTCTCGGGGACATGCGTGTCCCCCGGCTGCCAGAGTTCTATAGGAGAGAGGCACGGGGAGGAGAGGAGGCAGAGCCGAAGCCGGCGGCTTCATCTGTTACAATGCCGCCGGCTTAATTTAATTAAAATTAACTCACTTTTGATACATTTGGCTCGTAGCGAGACAGCCAGTAAAAACATGAATTGGTTACATTACTTAGCTCAGTTGCGCCCGGCTAACGGAAAAGTACCGCAATTTTGTAGGCTACTTTCCCCCCCTGGGTGGGCACTGCGGTTTTTTAAAAGCACTTTTCTAAGCACTTTTGCAGAGCGATACGCCTTTTATTATTTCCTGATGCAAGTCAGGAGGTGAACTCTTTGACCCGGAAATGAATAAATACAATGGGCCTGATTCACAAAGCGGTGCAAACTTTTTCGCGGACTTTTGCGCGTGCAAAGTGGCGCGATTCGCGCGATCGCAGACTTTTGCGCGCGCAATTTGCCGCAAATGGCCACCACGCCGTCCGAGCACGCGGCGGCCATTCCGCAATCCTTCACACTCATCTTACCTCTCGGAGGCTATTCGTACTGTCAGCTTATAGTTCAGTATTTGTATATCTGTATTATTGGTGATTCTGCAGATCACCAAATAATCAGGTATATATCTGCATTATAGGTGATACTGCAGATCACCTGATAATCAGAACTCTGATCTTGCTAGCACCAATCGTTACACATTGCACAAGCTTTTTAGGGCAATTTTCAAAATCGCCAGCACTTGAAAAAAGGGCAAGAACGCCTGAGGTGTGAACAAGCCCTCACGGTACAATCTCTCAAACTATTTACCGGCAGATCCGATAGCTGATTGATTGGAAACGATTGTTACAGCACACAAAATCTAATACAATCCAATACAATTAGCAAGATCATTCCAAAACCATGATTGCCAAAATGATCAAAACATCAGTTGTTCGCTTTTTATTGGTTCCACTAACGCTTCCCGTTCCAATCGATTGTAGGGTTGATCATTTCGGAGATTGGGCTGCTCTTTGAAACCTAGCATCACTAGCCGGGGCTCTAATACATGGCAGCATTGGACTGTTCCTTCAATTAAAGAAAATAACCCAGCTTCAAGAGATCCCATGGCTGGCCAGGCAAGAGGTAGCAAAGCAGCATCCTCTGGCACCAAGGCTGTCTGTAGCAAAACTTGAGTGATGTGGAGTGATATTTGGTGCTGCATCATCCAAGCCTTTAGGCATAGCCTTTGCACATGGAAAGCTAGAGGACACAATTGAGCTGGTGTAAGGCTTGGTGGTGTATTCTCCACAGTCAGCATGCAACGCATGAGCTGGCGTGGAGGAGGTACACACACTAGCACCAGGAAACAGGCTATCCCTAGTATAGTGGAGGGGAGGACTGACTCCAATAGGAGATTGTGGCGCACAGAGCCGGTGCAGATCTGACAGCCACAAACAATGCTTTCGTTATAACGTCTCAGCGCAAAGTAGCGCTGAGCGCACAAACCAGAACTGAGGAGATCAGGACAGGTAGACAGAATGAACGCTTGCTAGCTAGCGGCTACTTAGCGACAGCAAGCGTCCAAAACCAGACAGACTGGAATGAGGCAGCCAAAGCGCTGCGGCGATGGCGTGCCTCACAAAGACAGGACAGGACAGTCAGGAAACAGCAGGATCAAGATAGATGAACCAAACACAGATAAATATACAATAAGTATGTTTTCCTAGCGTATTAAAATTACAGCTATCAATGAAACTATTTGTAACGTCTGACTAACATATGTATATATCGGCAATGAACCGATATATGACATAAGCAGGAACGCTGACTAGGACTGGAGTAATACAGGGAACAGGACTCAGAAGGATTCGCTATCTCTTCGCAGAGATGAACGCAATCCACAAACAGTAACAGAACAGGATTCAGAAGGATTCGTTATCTCTTCGCAGAGATGAACGCAATCCACAAACAGTAACAGAACAGGATTCAGAAGGATTCGTTATCTCTTCGCAGAGATGAACACAATCCACAAACAGGACCAGGAACAGGATAACTAGCTCAGCACGGGTGCTCACGGTACGCGCAAACTACCAAAACGTGCTGGAAAACTGACTAACTGAACACAGGAAATAAACAGTTCGTGTACGTATATATCAGCGACACTGATGTATCAACGTAACACGAATACAAGGAAAATAATAAACGTGCTGGTATGCATATCTATTGGCAATGAACCAATATATGATGCAAAACCAGCAAGGTATCTTTAGAACAAGAAACACGATCGGGGCTGAAGCGACAGCAAGACGGGCTTAAACTGAAGCTATGAAAACCCAAGAAAACCCTGCAGGAAGCAGATCTTTATACTGAGGTCATCCAATGGGAGCAGACATGCAGATTCCCACACAGGTGAATGATAATCAGTCACAAGCTGACAGCAGGGAAAGACAGACAAAGCTATGCAGTTTGCATGGAAATAGATCAGAACTGCCTGAGCTGCAGCACTACTACTTCCAGCAACAGCTGCTGCAGCAGCGATCATCACAGTACCCCCGCCCTTAAAAGCGGATTCCAGACGCTTTTCAAAACTGAAATTCCCAACAAAACAGTCCGACTGATAATTCATGATGACCGGGACAGCCCGGCAAGACCGAATTCCAGAATCAGTCCCCACAAGACTGGACCCATCAGAACCAGAACCTACAGAACCATGCCCATCAGTACTACAAGCCCCAATGTGACACCCATCAGAACCATGATTTCCAGAAGAAAGCCCTCCGAAATTCCCTGAGCGATACCCACCGCCTTCCAGGAACCGTTCAGAAACGCCAAAGCCTTTGCAATGCCCACCGGTACTGTCTTTACCAACACAAAACCCACTGTTGAACCAGTCCAAGGCACCAGGACAAGTTTTCTCAGAGACCTCCCAGAACACCTTGAAGCTCCAAAGAGATCCCCATAGGTCAGAATGCCCCTTAGGCTCACATGGAGAACTATCAAGAACCCCTATGGAACCTAGGGCAATTCCCGAGTCAGGGCCACAAGGACAAACATCAATATCAGGGCTTTCAGGGACCAGAACCATCTCTGGGCATGCAGGCAGACTGGCAACATCAGAACGTGTTCCCACTAAGGAAGCATCAGAGCACGCTAACACCTTAGACACACTTGGGCATTCTGGCACACAAAGAACATCTGGGCACACCGGCACAAGAGAAACCTCTGGGCATGTCAAGGAGCTGTGAGCCTCAGGGTCAGCCAAGACAAGACCAAAACCAGGACTGGCCAAAAAAAAAATCATCATGACTAAACTTCGCAACTACTGGACTTTTACACGAGAATGCTGGATCAGACTTAGATGTCGCTGATTCCAGCAAAGTCAGTAACAAATCAGATTCAGGGGCACTAACAAGACAGGACAAATCTTCTGATGTATGCACTGAACCAGATAGGGACTCCACAACTACCTCTGGACTGGACAGAGACTCATTTAATACACTGGATTGGAGCTCATGAGGCGCTGCATAACAAGTCAGTATTGCAGCAGCCCCCACTGGACTAGGCAAAACTGAGGAATTCCCTGGACAGGAAGGGGACTCTGGAACCTCTGCCACAGCGGCCAGAGAACCAGAATCTTTCAGGATACAGGGCTGGGTTTCAGGAACACTCATCAGACCGGACTGAAATTCTGAGATTTCTATTATTTTGACCAGAGAATCAGAATTATCCATGTTACAGGGCAAGACTTCTGAAACATTCAGAGGACAGGGCTGGAGTTCCTCGGCTGTTACAACACCGGAGAGGGACTTAACATTGGTTAAATCAGACTGTGTACAGAGCAAGGTATCTAACACAATTGCTGACGAGGACAATATTTCAATGGCTTCTGCTTTGCTGGGCAGAAATTCACCAAGTTTTATTAGAGCAGACTGTAATTCCAAAACAGCTGCTAGACAAGTGAATATTACTGCAACACCAACTGAGGTAAGCAGTGCCTCAGACCCTTCTGCTAGAGGGTTTGAAATATCCAAAGTACTGGGTGAAGCATAAGACTCTGCGACCACAGCTTCACTGGACAGGATCACTGAACAGTCCATATTGCAGGGCAAAACCATGGAAGCACCTGCTGGACAGCATAATGATTCTGTGACCTGAGTTTCATTGGAGAGATCTACTGCACAATTCATGGTACAGGGCAAATTTATTGGAACATTTTCTGAACAAGGTAATAATTCTGCGATTTCAGGTTCACAGAGCAGATGCTCTGAGCTATTCACGAAACTAGAGCGAGGTGTAGAAACAGGAAGATCAAGACACAATGTTTGCGCATCTGAATCACCATTCATTTGTAAAATTGGAAAATTCAGATGCTGGGGTTCTGAGGTTTCTAGACAGGATTGCTGGGACTCGGAAACTGATGTAGTGCATCTATTGGCATCTGCTGGATCAGACAGGAGTTGAACTTTATTAACACAGGTAATTTCTGCAGAAATGTTTGCAGAAGCAGGCAAGATTTTTCTGGTGTTTGTTTCACTGAACAAAGAGTCATGAGTACTGGCTAGGCTGGACTCGGAAGTCAGCAGGACCTCTGGATTCTCTGCTGAGAAATTTGCGCAGGGCAAGGTTAAGAATGTATCAGTGGCTTCTGTTTTACTGGTAAGTAACACTGAGTTATCCATGGTACAGGGTGGAATTGCAGGAACTTCAATTTCACACAAAAAGAGCTCCGAATCACCTGCTGAATCAGCCAAAGGTGCTGAAGCAGGCGGGTCAGAACGCCAGATTTGCGAATTTGGAGTCACATAAAAATCATCCAAAATCAGTTCCCACACATCAATCAATGGAGCCACAAAGTCATACCCACACACACCAGTTTTTATTAGGTTATAGGCAGACTTAATGCATGCATTCAATACTAATTCACTTTTTGCACTGTAAAATTGACAAAATGAACTTGAATCATTCTTCCATTCATTGACCAGAGCTTCCATCTCTCCTTTCTCAAATGGAGGATTCCAAGCATACTTAACAGGCAGATCATGGTTTGCAGATATGATTGTAGCAGGGACATATATTGGGTTAATTAGCAGGTGATTGGCAGATTCCTTATTCCTAAGAATCTCCAATACCTGTAGCAAGTGCTGAACTGTAGTGTATGCAAACTTTCCTTGCTTCACAAATAAGTTGATTTGTTCAATACTCTGTAATATCTCCTCATAATCATACTCAGATAATTCTTTTAAACAAAAATCTTTATTTTCCCTAGCCAGGGAGGAAAGTTCATTAGTAGTTTCATAAGTCCATTTAACTCCCCTGAAAGACATTTGCATTTCATTATCTGTTAATGGCAGAATCTCATTATAGGTCTCAGTCGCTAAGGATAACGACTCTGCAGATCGGACACGTTTCTTAGAACGTTTGCGTTTGGCCTTAGACCCTGCTGTTCTTGGTGATTTATTCAAGGCTGCAGGAAAATTATCAGTAACACTTTCTGCTTGCTGAACATTTTTGCAAGCAATTGAAGGAGTAGCTGATTGGCCTGCTGCCAGGAGTTCATTAAGAGGAAAAGGCAATGGATCTATGCGCAACCAGTTATGGATCACAAACGCTAGAAATTCCAGTGGTCTCTCTTTCAAATCGGAATGATTGAGAACATCAAATGCCCACTGGAATAATTCCCCTTTAAACAAAATATAACTTAGTTGGAGTGCCCAGGTTGAAACAGGAGTCGCTTGGAGATCAGGATTGGTCAGGAACCTGGCACATTCAGAGAAAAACTCATTTTCTGTTTCAGAGCTAAGCTCTTTAAATTTCTTAAAGGAACAGGAACCATAATTAACAGTGTCATACTTTCTGGGAATCCCCCCCACAATGGGGATTGGTAATGGGGTTTTCATAATGTAAGGCTTGGTGGTGTATTCTCCACAGTCAGCATGCAACGCATGAGCTGGCGTGGAGGAGGTACACACACTAGCACCAGGAAACAGGCTATCCCTAGTATAGTGGAGGGGAGGACTGACTCCAATAGGAGATTGTGGCGCACAGAGCCGGTGCAGATCTGACAGCCACAAACAATGCTTTCGTTATAACGTCTCAGCGCAAAGTAGCGCTGAGCGCACAAACCAGAACTGAGGAGATCAGGACAGGTAGACAGAATGAACGCTTGCTAGCTAGCGGCTACTTAGCGACAGCAAGCATCCAAAACCAGACAGACTGGAATGAGGCAGCCAAAGCGCTGCGGCGATGGCGTGCCTCACAAAGACAGGACAGGACAGTCAGGAAACAGCAGGATCAAGATAGATGAACCAAACACAGATAAATATACAATAAGTATGTTTTCCTAGCGTATTAAAATTACAGCTATCAATGAAACTATTTGTAACGTCTGACTAACATATGTATATATCGGCAATGAACCAATATATGACATAAGCAGGAACGCTGACTAGGACTGGAGTAATACAGGGAACAGGACTCAGAAGGATTCGCTATCTCTTCGCAGAGATGAACGCAATCCACAAACAGTAACAGAACAGGATTCAGAAGGATTCGTTATCTCTTCGCAGAGATGAACGCAATCCACAAACAGTAACAGAACAGGATTCAGAAGGATTCGTTATCTCTTCGCAGAGATGAACACAATCCACAAACAGGACCAGGAACAGGATAACTAGCTCAGCACGGGTGCTCACGGTACACGCAAACTACCAAAACGTGCTGGAAAACTGACTAACTGAACACAGGAAATAAACAGTTCGTGTACGTATATATCAGCGACACTGATGTATCAACGTAACACGAATACAAGGAAAATAATAAACGTGCTGGTATGCATATATATTGGCAATGAACCAATATATGATGCAAAACCAGCAAGGTATCTTTAGAACAAGAAACACGATCGGGGCTGAAGCGACAGCAAGACGGGCTTAAACTGAAGCTATGAAAACCCAAGAAAACCCTGCAGGAAGCAGATCTTTATACTGAGGTCATCCAATGGGAGCAGACATGCAGATTCCCACACAGGTGAATGATAATCAGTCACAAGCTGACAGCAGGGAAAGACAGACAAAGCTATGCAGTTTGCATGGAAATAGATCAGAACTGCCTGAGCTGCAGCACTACTACTTCCAGCAACAGCTGCTGCAGCAGCGATCATCACAGCTGGAAGGTGAGTATGGTGGTTATGGTGCATTTATTTTCATTTACAGACTACATACTTATGCTATGTGGAAAACACTTTGCCTAATTATGTTGTATGGGGTAATATACTGCCTGATTATGTTGTTTAGGGGCAATCTGCCTAATTATGTTTGTTTGAGGGACATCCTGTGTAATTATGTAGCTTGTAGACAGTGATATTATTTGGGTGTACACGCTGCCTAATTATGTTGTTTGGAGGATATGCTGTCCAATTATTGTTTGGGGCAGACACTACATATTTATGTTGTTTGGGAGACAATCTGTTTAATCATATTGTTTGAGGGGATGTGGCTAAATTATGTTATTTGGGGAGATTTATACCAAATGATGTTGTATAGTGTCTGCCACTCATGTGTCTTTCTTTGCCACTGGACATTATGGAGTGAATTGTGGATATAGCACCTACATTTATGCCAGTCTCTGGTCACGCATTGAATACCTGTTAAGAAAACAAAATACCACAAATGTCAGTTTTTTGCCCCCAAAAGTGCAAGAATGGAAACAAAATAAAGCGCCTTTTCTGGCATTATATCCAGTGGTGTGCTATTATTTAAGATTTTGGCATAATGAAGTAGACATGTGAGCACACAAGACACAGAACATTTATATTGCGCTTTTCTCATGGTGGACTCATAGCACCAGAGCTGCAGCCACCAGGGCATGCTCAGTAGGCAGTAGCAGTGTTAGGGAGTCTTGCCCAAGGTCTCCTTACTGAATAGGTGCTGGCTTACTGGAAAGAAGAGAAACAATTAAATGCAAGCTCCCAGCCTCAGGTAATAAACCAGTGATTATCCAGCCAGCTGGTGACCAGCATCCAACAGGTACACCACTCCTGTTAATCCAATAGGTAAAGTGAACAAAATGATATGGCACTCCGAGGGCTGTATGCAGCAACAAGCTGTATTGGAGCAAATGGATACACACACTACATGTTTTGGGTGGAGCCCCTGCTCAGTTGGAGGAAATGGAAGAGCCAAGATTCCAACTCTGGTCTCTTGTGTCAGAGGCAGAGCCCTTACCAGTACACTATCCATCCCCTCTGGAGTACACAACTGGTTTGATTATTGAAGCATGCAATTTCTCACAATACTGTTCATTCCCTCCTGGAACAACAAATACATTATGTCCATTTTGTGGTGTCAGAAACATCTTGAAATAACCATATATATTGTGATAGAGTAGAACAATTACATAAAAGGGTGTGCATAGCAGTATTACAATGGTGAAAGCAGAGGTTGTTCTCTGGAAAAAATGAGTGATGTAATATTGTGTAAGCTTGTTTACAGAATGTAAAAATAATGCCAGGCATGTGCTTCCCCAGTGGTGGATTTGCCAAAATAAGGAAGAATCATTCATTCAGTTTGCTCCTGACAGGACCGTCACCACAATAACAGAAGTCATTACAAAACATCAAACATCTATTCCCATTCATGACTTTTGTATTGCAACAGCACACTGGATAGTGCAGTGTTCCAGGACTTTAAAGTGAATGTACCATTTTGCTGACCAGGAAACGTACAAACGCAAAACATTATAGGGTTTTAGGGAGGTTCAGAAAAACAGCACTTCGGCCTAGTGCACACCAAAAACCGCTAGCAGATCCGCGAAACGCTAGCGTTTTTTAAGCGTTTTTTTCTTATTATTATGAAGCGTTTTGCTAGCATTTTGCGGTTTTGTGTAGCGGTTTTTTGTGTAGCAGATTACAGATATTGTTACAGTAAAGCTGTTACTGAACAGCTACTGTAACAAAAACGCCTGGAAAACTGCTCTGATCTGGCGGTTTATCAAGCGTTTTGCGTTTTTCCTATACTTAACATTGGAGGCAGAGCCGGATTAAGGCTAAATGGGGCCCTAAGCAAAGTAACTGATTTAGGCCCCCCCATCATGTCGTAATAGAATCAGAAGATGCAGCTGCACAGCAACATGCCGCACACACCGGGGCAGCCGAGCTACTGGTTGCTATGGGCAACAGCCTGCTTTCCTCTGTGGGTGCACAATGCAGGGAATAGCAGCGGCAAAATGCAGAGTGAGAGATGAATGGCTGGGACATTTGCACTCGGGGGCTGGAGCACCCCTGTGCAGAGGGCGCCAGATATCACAGCAGCAGCACTTTCCCCCTGCATCTCCAGCCTGGCAATAGCAGAAAGCTCTGGACCCCGCCAAATCGGAAGCTGTTCCCCAGAGAGAATTACATAACCACCCCCACCACCGAACAACCGATTTACTCCCAAACTAGACAGCCACCATGCAGCCTCCATCCCAGTGAATACGATAGTCCAGCAGAGAAGGCAGCCGCAGCGGGGGAGATGACAGCACCAGATGACTCACATTCACCTATTCACCTATTGACCTATTGCTATCCAAGCAATAGAGGTCCCGTCATCCGGAGCCCATCTGTCTCCTCTAGAGTGCTGCAGCTCTGTTACTACTACTATTACTACTTCCTACTTCCTGTCTGATCTGAGAATCAGCAAGTTCAGAGCGAGCGGCTGCACTGTAGAAGAGACAGATGGGTTTCAGATGACGGGATCTCTATCGCTTGGATCATGGATAGGTGAGTGAGCGTTCGCCATCTGCTGCTATCATTCTTGCTGCAGCTGTGGTTCTCTGTGGGAAGAGAGGGAGGAGTGGGCAGCAGCAGAGCGCACAGTAGCAGGAGGGGGACCTAGGAGGAGAGCCTGGCTCTGAAGACAATCAGCAGCACACGGCATCATTTGACAAGACAAGACAAATAACATTTATATCGCGCTTTTCTCCTGGCGGACTCAAAGCGCCAGAGCTGCAGCCACTAGGGCGTGCCCTATAGGCAGTAGCAGTGTTAGAGAGACTTGCCTAAGCTCTCCTACTGAATAGGTACTGGCTTACTGAACATGCAGAGCCGAGATTCGAAACCCTGGTCTCTTGTGCCAGAGGCAGAGCCCTTAAAGGGACTCCGAGCAGTGCCTGTGGGTATGCCTTTAAAGGACTTACGAGGCGATCGAAATTGCCATGGCCGCGATTTTGATCGCGAAAATAGCAAAAACTAAAAGGCATAGGGCGGCGGTTTAAATATCATTGGAAAGAGGAGAAAGAGAGCTTTAAAATGATATGCATCTTTCCATAGTTACTGCACTGCTCAGAGTCCCTTTAACCATTATACCATCCAGTCACCGCTGACAGGACTGGTTTATGTGCTGATGGGGCCCCTTTGACTCTGAATGGGGGCCCCAAGCGACTGCTTTTGTTGCCTGGTCGGTAATCCGGCCCTGATTGGAGGTAGAAATGCCTCCGAAATCCTAAAAATGCTGCAGCCCGGGAGCATGCATTTCTACAAAACGCCTACCGCCTCAGTTGAAATACATTACCCAAGCGTTTCCACATCCGCAAGCGGTTCTAAAAGCGCTACCAAGACTGCTCGGTGTGCACTAGGCCTTAGGGCTGGTGCACACCAGAGCAGTTCTGGAACGTTTTTAAAAATGCTTGCAGGAGGAAAACTGCTTGGCTAATGAAAGTGAATGGGATGGTGCACACCAGAGCGGTTCGTTTTTTCCACAAACGCAAACTCGGAGGCTGCAGCATTTTTAAGATTTCTGAAGCGTTTCTGCTTCAATGTTAAAATATAGGAAAGTGGAAAACCGCTCTGAAAAACGCTAGATCAGAGTGGTTTTCCAGGCGTTTTTGTTACAGAAGCTGTTCAGTAATAGCTTTACTGTAACAAAATATGACATCTGCTACACAAAAACGCTCCAAGAAACGCTAGGCATGTTTAGAAAACCTCTCTAAACATGCCTAGAATCGCTCTGAAATCTGCTTCAAAAACCTCTACCCTTTTGCGGATCTGCTAGAGGTTTTTGGTGTGCACTGGCCCTTAACCTCCTTGCCGGTTATCCCGAGCTCAGCTCGGGGTAACCTGCGCAGGAGGATATCTCAGGCCCCGCTGGGCCGATTTGCATAATTTTTTTTTTTGTTACAAGCAGCTAGCACTTTGCTAGCTGCTTGTAACTTCCGATCGCCGCCGCTCGCCGCCGATCCGCCGCAATCCGCCGCGCCGAGTCGCTCCCCCCCGCCCCAGAGCCCTGCGCTGCCTGGCCAATCAGTGCCAGGCAGCGTTGAGGGGCGGATCGGGATTCCCTATGACGTCCCGACGTCCATGACGTCGGTGACGTCATCCCGCCCCGTCGCCATGGCGACCGGGGAAGCCCTGCAGGAAATCCCGTTCTCAACGGGATTCCCTGCATACTCTGATCGCTGAAGGCGATCGGAGTGGGTGGGGGGATGCCGCCGCTTAGCGACTATCATGTAGCGAGCCCTTGGCTCGCTACATGATTTAAAAAAAAAAAAATTAAAAAAATGTGCGGCGCTGCCTCCTTGCCGGATTTTTTAGACCGGCAAGGAGGTTAAAGAGACTCCGTAACAAAAATTGCATCCTGTTTTTTATCATCCTACAAGTTCCAAAAGCTATTCTAATGTGTTCTGGCTTACTGCAGCACTTTCTGCTATCACAGTCTCTGTAATAAATCAATGTATCTTTCCCCTGTCAGACTTGTCAGCCTGTGTCTGGAAGGCTGCCAAGTTCTTCAGTGTTGTGGTTCTGCTATGAACTCCCCCTTTCAGGCCCCTCTCTGCACACTGCCTGTGTGATATTTAGATTAGTGCAGCTTCTCTCTGCTCTCTTATCTTTTACAAGCTGGATAAATCATCCTCTGAGCTGGCTGGGCTTTCACATACTGAGGAATTACAGACAAAGGCAAAGCTGTTTGCAGGAAGAAAAGAGCAGCCTGAAACTTCAGTGCATGAGAGATGCAGGGGGAAAGAAACACACAAATGATCTCTTGAGATTCAAAAGGAAGGGTGTATACAGCCTGCTTGTGTATGGATGTATTTTCTATGTGTGGACATACTGTACATCAACCTACTTCCTGTTTTGGTGGCCATTTTGTTTGTTTATAAACAAACTTTTTAAAACTGTTTTTAACCACTTTTAATGCGGCGGGGAGCAGCGAAATTGTGACAGAGGGTATTAGGAGATGTCCCCTAACGCACTGGTATGTTTACTTTTGTGCGATTTTAACAATACAGATTCTCTTTAAAGTGGACCTCTATAGTGAAAAGCAAAATCCTGCAGTGTCCCTGTACAAAAAGTTATGTTTACCTGCGCAGCCTCGTTCCCTGCATCACTCAACTTTTGGCGCCTGGCCCCACCTCCCCCTCTCCTCTGAGAAAAACGCCAAGACATTTACTGCACTAAATGTCTTGGGGTTTTTCTCCGTCTCCAGGGACACTGCCGGTGCTGAAGTATTTATGAAGATTTGCTGGAAATCAACCACTAATGTAATGTCAAAAAGTATCATCAATATAACAACCTAAACGTAGCATCTTTGTATTTTGTTTTTTTGGAGGCTTTCTTAATGCAAAAAAATAATTGCTTTGCTGCTTTGAGACCAGGGGCCTGATGCTAGGGCCACATTCAGAAATTTGTGGGCAAACTTACTGGGCCCCTCACTCCCCTCTGCCCCCCCCCCCCCCAAAAAAAAAAAACATGATGCCAGCGCTATATAAATACATAATAATAATAATATGGGAGGACATTAGACTATGACTGTGGTAGGATTATTCTGTGAGCTCCTCTGATGACAGTCAGTGACATGACTATGTACTCTATAAAGTGCTGCAGAAGATACCAGTGCTACATAAATACATACAATAATATGGTAGGGCATTAGACTATGACTTTGCTAGATAAATACTTATAATAATTAGGGTGACACACCTGTGTGCTTGAGTGTCGAATTCCTAATCTGTGAAGCTAAGAAAGTTAGTTTTTTCTGTTCAGTGCGCACTGCTGGAGCCTGGAAACAGTTAAATGTATGTCAGCAGGAAGAGCGTGGGTCCAATCACTGCTCGTGCCCCATACAGAAGTATGGGTAGTACCACCCTGTAGGTGGCCCTGCCTGATGCACTAACTAGCATTAATATTGCTGTGCAGAGAGAGTGTGCTGCAACCCCTCTCGATTCTTGCAAGATTGGCAGGTAAATCTTGAGATGAAGCCACATTAGGCAAGAGCAAGGATTTTCTGTGAAAACAATCATAAATAAAATTAAAAATGTTATTACAGTCTTTTTGATTTTAGCCTTTGAAGGGAACCTGGCACCAAATTTTACAAACTTATCAAATGAACCTCGCGCCAAAGTAGATTTTTATCCTCCTGGGCGATAATCCCGAGCTGGGTTCGGGGTATGTCGCGCAGGAGGAGTTCTCAGGCCCTAGTGGGCCGATTTACATAATTTTTTTAGTTACAAGCAGCCCAGGGCTGGCTACATGATTTAAAAAATAAAAAATAAAAAAAAAAGTGCTGCGCCCCCTCCTGGGCGATGTAATTGTATCGCCCAGAGGGTTAAATAGTGTGGGCTTCTTAAAACAGAAGGTATTTACAGCCATTCATCTTTTCCCATATTGCATCATAGGTGGATATGCTAATCATCTGTTTATGCCCCTGAAAGCCAGACATACATTCAAAACTGCTGCTGCGTAGTGTGCCTATTGTAGCCTATACATGTTCAGATCCATGCAGCCTGATTTTTTTTTTGTTCACAGTGCTATACTAAACTAAATGAACCCTTTACTGCCATCTTCTGGTTGGTTTGTAAATTGTTATTGTAACCTTCATACATCACCAATTCTAAAAAAAATATGACACAGGTAGAGAAAAAGGGTCCACCGTCCTGCCCACTTAAGCTTGTAATCTGCAATGCTATGATATCAGTATTGCAGTCTTGACTGTACTTTTGGTAAAAGAACTATTGAATAATGCGGTTTTGAATTGTCAGCAGTCCTAGCAATGATGAAAATGGAATGGCAGTGTCTAATTTGCAGTTAAAAGGAATGTAGTGTATACTAGCCACATAATGTGAAATGTCTGTGATAGGGCTAGACTAGTACCTCACATCTCTCACTTGAAGTACTTGATGATGCATATAGAGTAGAATCACACTAGGTCCGGGAACTTATCCGTGGCACCGTTTTTATAACCTAATCAAAACCGGAGCCACGGATAGCAATGTTAAAAATAGCAGCCCTTTTTACCCAAACAAAAAACGGATCCGTCTGCATTTGCGGGGACCCGTTTTCAAAACCTGAATGGAATGTCCGGATCTGCTGGATTCACGCAATGCATATGGATCTTGATACACGCAACGCAGGGGTAGTGAAGGGCAATAGGAAAACGGAGGAGAAAATGGATGGCCGGAACTTCCATCTCCTCCCCTCAACGTCATCTCTGACAGCTTCCTGTTGACAAGCTGGGAGAGACAGGCATGCAGCAAAGATGCTGAGGAGGTTTGTGAACGTGGAGGACTTCATAATGGCCATCCAAGAGTGGCCACAGCTGTATGACAAATGGCATGACACACACAGCGACCTTCATCATGTCAGGCTCGTGTGGGAGGACATAACAAGACAGTTTGTCAAGGATTATGACAGGTTTCCACGCAGGAAGCAGGCCAAGGAACGTAGGTGTGCCCTCAAGTCTATTGTGTAAATTTGTTTTTGAGATAGATGTCTTTAATGTGTCCTTCCAGTGTCCCCTGCTGCCATTCACTGCCCCCCTGCAGTGTCTCCAAAGTGCCACTATCTGCACCCCTGCAGTGTCTCCAAACTGCCACTCTCTGCCCCTTCCTGCAGTGTCTCCAAACTGCCACTCTCTGCCGCCCTGCAGTGTCTCCAAACTGGCACTCTCTGCCCCCCTGCAGTGTCTCCAAAGTGCCACTCTCTGGCCCCCCCTGCAGTGTCTCCAAAGTGCCAATCTCTGCCCCCCCCCCCTGCAGTGTCTCCAAAGTACCAATCTCTGCCCTCCCTGCAGTGTCTCCAAAGTGCCACTCCCCCCCCCCCCCCCGCAATGTCTCCAAAGTGCCACTCTCTGCCCCCTGCAGTGTCTCTAAAGTGCCACTCTCTGCCCCCCTGCAGTGTCTCCAAAGTGCCACTCTCTGCCTCCCCTGCAGTGTCTCCAAAGTGCCACTCTCTGCCCCCCCTGCAGTGTCTCCAAACTGCCACTCTCTGCCCCCTGCAGTGTCTCCAAACTGCCACTCTCTGCCTCCCTGCAGTGTCTCCAAACTGCCACTCTCTGGTCCCCCCTGCAGCAGGTCACACAAAAAGTGTTGTAGAAAATGGTAAAAAAAACACAAATGTAAATATTAACGTACCTAGAAACAGTATAAAAATCCCCCCCCCCCCAAAAAAAAAATGTCGACTCAACGAGGCACAATGACGTCTTGGTATGGGAAGTACCCGTCGTTCGATAAGAAGTACTGTGCCAAGCGATCCCGATTCCTGAATCCTACCCCTAGTCACATACCGGCGAATTTGCGGCAAATAGTCCTTGTCCGCATGCTGAAGTTTGTACCCTAGCTCCTGTGGAACAAAGTTGTGGAGGATGCAAGCTGCCTTCACTACAGCTGTTGCATTGGCCGGGCTCAGCTGTAGCGGCGTGTGGAACATCCTCCACTTGTTCGACATGATGCCAAAGGTACACTCAACCATCCTACGAGCCCTTGTCAACCAGTACTTGAACACGCGTTGCTGGCGGTCGAGGCCTCTCTGCCCATACAGTATCATGACATGGTGTGACAAGGCAAAAGCCTTGTCGCCAACAAACACGTAGGGGTAGCTGAGCGATGTTCTTCCAGGCCATGGATTGTCCCCGGGGATGTCCAGTCGGTCCTCATTGAATAGTCTAAATAACCTCGACCGCTGGAATATCCCGGAGTCACTTGAACCGCCATAGAAGCCAACGTCCATGGGGTGATGGACTTCCGCAGACAAGTGCCTTTCTTCTGAAGATGGGGCCTCAGGGTCTCCAGAAGTTTATCAAAGCTTGAAAACA
The DNA here is from genome assembly GCF_040937935.1 of Hyperolius riggenbachi. Lineage (NCBI taxonomy): Eukaryota > Metazoa > Chordata > Amphibia > Anura > Hyperoliidae > Hyperolius > Hyperolius riggenbachi. The sequence continues at coordinate 275,554,935 of NC_090647.1, forward strand.
GAAGGGACATCACCATGAGCCACGTGACAAAAAGCCCCAACTTAAGTGAAGTAATTTTTTTCTACTGTTTTGTTTGATAGTTGCTGACATGGTTTTTTATAGATAAGGTCCTTGGTGCACTAAACTATATCCATAATAATATGGTAGGACATCATGCTGGGTACACATAATGCATTTTCCCATCCGTCTGGCAGGATCTGTCAATTATTTCCTAAATGTCCAATCTGCCCCCGATCAACAACGGGATTGATCAGTTTGGCTACAGATAATAATGAGGACAGCCAACATTGCTAATGAATGGGAAAGTGAAGCATTCACACAGCATGGCACAGGGCTGAGCTCATACCTCACTCTGTTAGGTTCCCCAGAGCTGCTGCATGCTCTGCACACATGCTGCTGCGCCATCCAAAGTCAACTGTAGCAGGGAAGGAAAGGGGGCAGTGCTGTGAGCTACAGGATGCCTACAGATATTCTGGTGTCTCAACTTGTGCCTGTTCCAAGGCACAGCAACAGCCCTGGTCTCAGGGGGGATTCTGGGCACCTGTAATCCCCCCTTTGTTTGCCTATGGCATTGGTGCTGAACTATTTCTGCCTTTAAAATGTATTCAATGTTTCAAGACAGCTGAGTGTCTGTTTCTCAAGGTCAACAATGCCAAATAAATGTGCACAGAGGGGAATAGGTTCATTGTGCACAGATAAACGGATGCAGCAGCAAAACATTTTTTGCTGCTGCAACCACCCATGTGTGCACATCAAGCCTAGTCCCCTCTGTGCACATGCATTTGGCATTGTTGACCATCAGAAAGAGACACTCAGTTGTCTTTAAACGTTGGGTAAATTTCATATGCAGCAATAAATATATGTTGTATTTCATATCTGGACTGCCGACCACTTACTTTGATACTACATTGGTTTCTCCAGTACCTATTGGTCAGTGTATCCAGGAATTATATAGGCTTACTTTATAGTGTGCATCACCTTCACCACTCATACCATGATCTACACCTGGCTATAGACTCCTAACACAAATCCTTTTTCTTTTTGTTATTTGCAAGAGCACTACTCATATTGACTTACCTGCTGCTTGTATCTCAGGGATGGAGGGTGCTTCACCGACCATTAAAGGGACTCCGAGCTCCAAATATAAACAAATTGGTACTTACCTGGGGCTTTCTGCAGCCCACCGTAGGTCGGGAGGTCCCCAGGCGTGGTCCTGGCTCCTCTCCCGGTCCCTCCGCTGCATACCGCACAGCCGACACCCGGGCTGGTGTCGGACTCCCACTTTCTGAACCAGGAAGCTCTTCGTCATTACTCCGGCCGCCTTGATGCCGCGCAGCAGGCTGAATGACAAAGAGCGTCCCCGGTTCAGGAAGTGGGAGCCCAACACCCGGCGCGGGTGTCCCCAGTGCGGTATGCGGTGGAGGGACTGGGAGAAGAGCCAAAAGGGCGCCGAGGGACCTCCCGACCTACGGTGGGCTGCAGAAAGCCCCAGGTGAGTACCAATTTCGTTTATTTTTTTAGGTCAGGGTTCCTTTAAATATTAATAGTTACTCAACTGTCTAACAGTAATATTATACGTTTTCACAACTTTCTAAACACTGATTAATTTATAAATAGATTTTAGTAATGCTGGTGGTCTTAGTGGTGCCCAAATGTCCACTCTGTACATGTTTTGGTGGCCTTTTGGTGATTGCCAGGAATTAATGGTGCGTCCTGGCTGGGTTGTTTGCACAAGCGCACAGCCTGGCAAATGCAATATGCATAGTTGCTCCAGCCTTGGAAATGCACATAGGGCACCCAACAGTATAAGGTTTGTCCTGGTAGCAGTTTGGTGCTGTAACATCAATTCAGCTTGTGAATATTGTCTGACTTTCTACAATATTGATTCTTGCTGCTGACCTGAATGGTCTGTTTACTTTTTTCTGACCTAGTTGCTGATTCTTGACTGAATTTTGACCTTGTCTGTTTGCTGCCTGTCTCCACCTCTGCCCGAACTGCCAAAGACCTAGGTAATGCACAGAAATGTACGCTTTTGGGGTGGCCTTCACCTTGCACTGATGAAACACGTAGCAATTATAGTCAACCAACTGTTTGTAATCATTTTGGATGACAGTTGAGGAATCATCTTTGGGCACACTCACTGCTCATCTCTCTAACAAGCAGCCTGTTTTTTTCATTGGACAACAACAACAACAACAAATAACATTTGTAAAGCGCTTTTCTCCCATGGGACTCAAAGCGCATAAGCATGGCTCCGACCTTACAGAGGAAGAATTTTATAAGTCTGGAAATGCCAGGCTAAACAGGTGGCTTTTCAGTCTGGATTTGAATAGCTCCAGGGATGTTGCTGTATTTACTGGGTGTGGCAGGGAGTTCCAAAGAGTAGGGGCAGCATGACAGAAGGCTCTATCTCCAGATTCTTTGAGGTGCACTCTGGGAGTGACCAAGTTTATAGAACTTGCTGATCTGAGGTTGTGAGAGGTGTGGTGCAGCTTCAGCAGGTCCTTCATGTATCCAGGGCCCAGATTGTGCAGGGATTTGAATGTCAGCAGTCCAATCTTGAAGAGTATTCTCCATTCTACTGGTAGCCAGTGCAGTGAGCGAAGGATCGGTGTAATGTGACAGTGGCGAGGCTGGTTTGTTAGCAATCTGGCAGCAGCATTCTGCACTAATTGCAGGCGACGCAGGTCCTTTTTGGGGGGGCCAGCATAAAGGGCATTGCAGTAGTCCAGCCATGATGTGATGAAGGCGTGGACTAGGGTTGGAAGATCCTCTGGGGGAATCAGATGTTTAATCTTTGCAATGTTCTTCAGATGATAGTAGGAAGATTTAACTACAGATGAAATTTGGTTTCTGAAACTCAATTCCCCATCGATTAGTACGCCAAGGCTGCGCACAAGGGTGGAGCTGTTTATGTCTGAATTCCCAATCCTGATTGGTGTTGCTTTAGGATAGAGCTGTTTTGATGGCGAGTGCTGGCTTTGGACAAACAGGACCTCAGTTTTGTCAGCGTTCAGTTTCAACCAGTTATCATTCATTCATGCCTGTAGCTCAGCTAAGCAAGAGTTTATTTTTGGGGTAGGGTCTGTTCCACCAGGTTTGAAGGACAGGTATAGCTGTGTGTCATCGGCGTAGCAGTGGTACGTCAAGCCATGACGTAGGATAAGTGTACCGAGTAGCAACATGTAGATTGCAAACAGCAGAGGGGATAGGATTGATCCTTGTGGCACTCCGAATTGTAGAGGTGCAGGTTTGGACATTATAGGACCTAGGGATACTCTCTGTGTTCTGTCAGTCAGGAATGATCTGAACCACTGGAGGACTGATCCACTGATGCCACAGTACTCCTGCAGTCTGTTAAGCAGGATTTCGTGGTCAACTGTATCAAAAGCCGCTGAGAGATCCAACAGGATTAGGATGGAGCATTCCCCTCTGTCCCTTGCCATTAGCAGGTCGTTGCAGACTTGGATGAGGGCTGTTTCACAGCTGTGGTGTTTCTTAAAGCCAGACTGTAGAGGGTCCAGGATGTTGTTTACTGACAGCCTGGTTTCAAGTTGCAGATAGACAGCCTTTTCAATAACTTTACCTAAGAACGGGAGGTTGTAGACAGGTCTGTAGCTGCTCATAGCATCTGGATCCATGGAAGGTTTTTTAAGAAGGGGTTTGATGATTCCTTCTTTTAGAGAGGTAGGAAACATCCCTGCTTGCAGAGAGCAATTTACTATTTTGTGAAATGCTGGACCAAGCAGGTCAGGGCATTTCAGCATATGTTTAGTTGGTCCAGGGTCCAGGTCGCAGGTTGTCTGGCGGAGGCGACGGAGGATGTCTGAGATCTCTTCCTCACTAATACTTTTGAATTCAGTCCAGGGTGTTAGGTTGTTTTTGCAACTATTTCCAGGAGTTGAATAAGTCTTAGGTGCTGTGGACTGAATGAGAGAGCGAATAGAGGATACTTTGTCAGCAAAGTAGCAAATTTCTCGCATAGCTCCTTTGAGGGAGTTATAGTAGGTTTTAGACAGGATGGGTTACATAGTCTATCAACTGTGTAAAATAGTTGGGCTGGCCTGTTGGTGGCCTTTGCGATCTCCTGTGATAGGTAGGAGGATTTTTTCTTGGTGATCGCATTTTGGTAGCTTTCTAGGTGAGGGACAAGGGTGTGTTTATCTTTTGAATTCTGAGATTTTCGCCACTTCCTTTCTAGTCTGCGCACTTCTTTCTTTAGGTCCTTTAGTGAGCTGTCAAACCACCGTGCATGGTGAAGTGGTGTAGACCGTTTAATGCGAACTGGAGCAAGGGCGTCATAGGCAAATGACACTGCATGGTTGTACATCAGGACCATGGAGTCTGGGTCTGCGCAATAATTAATTAATGCGTCGAAGTTGAGGGTATTCTGAACGTGCTGGGGTGAGATATCTTTCAGAGAACGGTATTTTATGAGTTCTTTCCCTGTGTGTTTTATCGCTGGTGCTGTCAGAGAGAAGTGGATGGTGTGGTGGTCTGACCATACCACTGGGTTTATATCCATGTGTGATATTAAAAGTCCAGAATGAAATATAAGATCCAGGGTGTGCCCTTTCTTGTGGGTGGGGAGGTTGACAGCCTGAGAGAAACCCAGTTCACTCATTATGAGAAGTAGTTCACTTCCTAGGCGGGAGTCGTGATCATCCACCCATGCATTAAAATCTCCCAGGATGATCCATCTAGGGTGTTCCACTGTTAGGCAGGATAAGAGTTCAGATATTTCCTTAAGAAAGGCTGGACCTTTTTTTGGGGGGTGGTATATGAGCAATATGTTGATGTTTACTTCTGCTGACAGTTGGGCTACAAGACTTTCAAAGGTTTCAGTGGGGCCCATGGGCAGGGGCCTTATGTTCAAAGAGGATCTGAAGCATATGGCAACCCCCCCACCCTTGCGGACTTGTCTCTCACAGTGCAAGACTGAATAATTGGTCGGCACGATTGCTTCAAGAGTTGGGCCTGCATGCTTCCCAAGCCAGGTCTCTGACAAGGGAGCCATCAATGTCTAAACCACGGGCAACAAATGTGAGTACACACCTAAGTCAAGAATGTAAATTCTACCCAATTAGACATTTTCCTCCCCGGGGTCATGTTACTCGTTAGTGTTACAGGTCCCAGGTGTATATGAGAAGTAGGTGTGTTAAATTTGGTGTTATAAAATCTCAATAAAATTTGATTTTCAAAAACAATTTTGTGTTATCACTCTCCTGGTCTCTCTTACTGGTTACTGGAAGTTCAACATCATAACATCATAGTAAAGGTAGAGTATAAGTGACATACACCATATTGTAATGCCCTAGATGATGCTTTGGTGCTCAGATCTTGCGGCTGCTACTATGTTAATTAACATAGTTACAACAGTTAAAGTAGGCAGATATGTAAATTAACAGTTAACAATTAAGGCAGGCAAAACAGGCACTCCTTAACATTAACTGCTTGCCGACCGCGTGACACCGATGGGCGTAGCCACGGTGGCAGACCCAGGACCACCTACGCCGATCGGCGTAAAGTCCTGGGGCTTCAGTTTGCAGGAGATCGCGCGCAGGCTGTGCGCACATCTTCTGCTTGGTAGTTGGAACCGCTGTTGAAACCGCCATCTAACTATCGGGTACAGCGCTGCGACACGGCTGTCCCCTCCTGAGTCTGGGCGGTGATCGGCTGTCATAAGCTGAAGCCTATGACAGCTGAACACAGGGATTGGCTGGCGGAGGGAGGGAGGGAGAGGGGAATATCTAAATATTTAAAAAAAACAGGAAAATGTATTAAAAAACAAACAAATAAATATTAATCAACAAACAAACATTCGGGGGGCGATCCGACCCCACCAACAGAGAACTCTATTGGTGGGGTGAAAAGGGGGGGGGGATCACTTGTGTGCTGTGTTGTGTGGCCCTGCAGCTTGGCCTTAAAGCTGCAGTGACCCATTTTGCAAACAATGGCCTGGTCTTTAGGGGGGGGGGGGTAAAGCCTGTGGTCCTGAAGAGATTAAGCTGTGCTGCTTTAGCAGCGCAGCTTGATGAATCAGGCCCTATTGGCCATGTTCTTGTAACATCTCGCTGCTCATGGCGGCGGAATGCCGAGACCCACACTGAGGCGCAAGCTTCTGGGTCTCGGCGAGGATCTGATGTCAGTGGAGCGCATGGCGCTCACTTCCCATTGGCTAAGGGGTGGATGCGTCCTCAGTACGTGCTCCGCCACTGTAAACAATGACAGCACGCCGCAACACTATTGGGTATTTTGGATTCCTTTTCCTTTGATTGGTTAGTTCTAGTATAAAAGTAAGGTGAGCGCCCTCAGCCATTGCCTGTGATAGCCTCTGCTGGGCTTATTGCTGAGATTGCGCTCACAGCTGCTGATCTTGTGCCGACTTGTCTGTATCTTGACCAAGCTTATTTCCAGATTGATCTGTTGCCGACCCCTGCTTTGTTCCTGAAACACCATACACATTATGAGCAAGAGAGCCAATAACTATCAATAGCCCACCTAGTCAAAAAGAAACTAAGCAAATATATACAAGAAAAGACTGCCTATAAATAGTGGAGGGTAACCAAACCCTGAAATGATTGAATAGAATAAATAATAATTCCAGAATTGACTCCAAAATATTGTCAGTTTATTAGGGACATATCCCTTTAAAAAATGATTAAAAAACCATTACAATTAAAATCCCCCAGCAATGTAGATAAACAATCACCTCCAAACCACTAAATATAAAGTTAACAGTATATAGGGTACAAGTGTGAGAGAACGCGGAAAAGCCGCCGCGTGTGCTGCTGAGGAGGTGGCGGATTCCGCGTCCAATGCGGCGGTTTGCACGCGGAAGCGTGCGTCTGGTAACAGGGCAGAACGCGGAAAAGCCGCCGCATGTAACAACAGTAAGGCGGCTGGTTCCGTGTCCAGCACGGCGGTTTGCACGCGGCAGCATGTGTCTGGTGTGGCTGAGTCTGTGCACACAGGCTTAGGAATACGCGCGCGCACGCGCTGAGAGGCAGAACTCTTATACTGGGCAAGGAGAGATCAGCTGATCACACCGATCAGCTGACTCCAGAGCAGGTTACTATTGGTTGATCAATTAGGGGTGGTGCCGGAGAGCACTACTCCATATATAGTTACTGCTGGCCAGTCTCAAGTTGTCTGCCGTTGCGAACACTACGTGGAAGGACTCAGACCTTAGTCAGATCCAATAGTGTGTTTGAACCAGGTGGACCTGGGAATTCACACTGAGCCAGATTACTTGTACTGTTATTCTGTTTATGTTCAGACTAGTTCTAGGGTGTAGAGACCACGGACCTCACACCCAGACTAGGGAACTTGTGTTATCCATATGTTATACTTCAGACTAGTTCCAGGGTGTAGAGACCAGGGACCTCACACCACACTAGGGAACTTGTGTTATCTATCTGTTATTCATCAGACTAGTTCCAGGGTGTAGAGACCAAGGACCTCACACCCAGACTAGGCATTGTTGATATCTGTTATGACTTACTGCTTTCCTCACTATCCCTTTAATCTCTGATTCGGTACCTCGCATATCTGATATTCCGTTGCCAGACCCTGCTTGCCTTGGATACCGAATCAGTCTTCTGTCTTTGTACTCAATCTGTCCGTGTGTTGCCGACCAGGCGTGCCCGACCTCGAGAGCTATCTCTCCTCTTAAGAGATAGTCTCCAGATCAGTTAGTGACATTCACCTTCAGGTGTCACTCACTCTCTGGTCCTTCCTATCTCCAGCCTGACTCCACCCCTTGGAGAGTTTCAGGCTGCTGGAAGGTTCCTGTGCCCTCAAGAGCAGTATTCCTTTACTGCCTATGATCATCTGCTCAGCAGGTGCATTACTCAAAGTACTACTGTTACACCAAACACTCACATACCTATAGGTGTCCAGAGGTTAGCAATATATCTATATTATCGGTGATTCTGCAAATCATCAATAATCAGGTATATATCTGCATTCTTGGTGACACTGCAGATCACCAATAATCAGATTCTCTCTGCGTGCTGACACCAATCGTTAAAGAACGGCAGACCAAACCCAAATGGACGCACTCCGCAAACCGTCTCGATGCACTCACCACTACGGTGGAAAATTACACCCGTGTGCTGGACAGTCACCAGACTCAAATCAATGCTTTGTCTGGGACTGTACAAGTTTATCTGACGGCTGTGGATACCGTGCAATCTCCTCCTAGCACAGACATACGCATGTCTGTGTTACGATCTGCATCTGCTGGTAAATTCCTGCATGAACTAACTTTGCTTCACCAGCAGATGTCACCAGCCTCCTCCATTAATTTACAACCTGAACTTTCCTCTGCCCACCAGCAGAGGGCGGACTGTCTAGAGATCTCTCCACAGACAGGGAGGAGGCCTGGACTGTCACATGGTCTCTCAGCATGGCATTTAAGCCACACCTGTGAACTGGCTAGTTGCTAGCTCTTTGTTCCCGGTTCTAGCCCTCCTGTCCTGAGTTCCCTGTTCCTGGTTGTATTGTTCCTTGTTTCCCTGCTCTATTGATCTCCCGTGTTTTGACCTTGTGCTTTGTATACCGACTACTCTTTGCCTAGCGATTACTGTACTGTTTTGATCTCCTGTGTATGACCTATGCTTGCTGACTATCCGTGTGTCTCCTCCTCGATTATAATCTGTATTTTGTAGATATATTCTAGGTTTATGTTGTGTTACTATTCCGGATCCAGGGTCAGTGTGCACACAGTTCTATACACTGGATCTACTCTGCATAACTCACTTTATGCAGAGAGGTCCTTGTATAAACCCTGATTTCATACCTTGTATGCTTATTGAATTTCTGCCTGTATTTGATGCAGTGTATTGTATGTGTGTTGCCTGCAAGTTGATACCGATTGTTTCCGTGCATGAGTTAATGCACAGTATTACCTTATTTTCATTTGATAATAAATCCTTATTATTCATTTACTCCTGGCTTGTCAGTCTTTTCCTAAACAGTGACATCTCTGCCTGGTTGCGGGTTTGTGCGTTGGTTTCTGTTTGCACCAGGTGCAGCGCACAAACTCCATGCAAATTATAACAGTCTGTACCTGAAAGGTTTTCTGGTCACAGATCTGTCTTCCGGAATTTTAGAAACAGAGTGTTATCATACTTTGAGTTAATTCATCAGGAACCGTAGCACAGAGAGTAACCTTTATTAAGACTCTATTGTCAGGGGATTCCCAGACTTGGGCATATAGTCTTCCCACGGGGGATAAGGCCCTGACCTCGGTGGAGGAATTTTTTAAAGCAATGGCTATAATTTACGATGACCCGGACATTGCCTCTACCACTGAGCGGAAGCTCAAGTTGTTACGGCAGGGCAAAGGACCGGTAGAAAACTATGCTGCGGAGTTTAGAAAGTGGGCAGTGTCAGCTAGATGGGACTCATTCACCCTTTTAGACTGTTTCTTATCAGGGTTGTCAGACGCAGTTTCTGATCTAATGTTGGGTCATCCTGAGCCCAAATCCATCGATGAGGCCATTTCATCGGCCATCAGAATTGATCGTCGTCTATGATACCAAAGACAGACCCGGGGTAGGAACAATGTGAGATACTTGTCCTACGCAGCATCTCCTTCTGTTCCATCGCCTCTTGCTTCACCTCCGCCGGAACTAATGCAGATTGGTCGGTCGAGATTGTCTCAGGTGGAACGGAGACGCAGAGAAACAGAGCAGCTCTGTCTATACTGTGTAGAGGTGGCTCATAAAGTGCAGAATTGGCCCGGGAAGTCGGGAAACGCTGCCGCCTAGGTATAGTCGGAGGTAATACCCTAGGCGCGCAGTCATTACCTCTAGATGATAAATGTTTTCTTCTCCCTTGTACTATATCCTGGCAGGATAAGACAGAGACTACTGAGGCCTTCATAGATTCTGGCTCAGCAGCTAATTTTATGGATTATGAATTTGCTAAGAAATTGGGGATTCCGATCTCCCCACTAAAACAACAGATTCGAGTCACTGCAGTGGATGATTCCCCCCTGCAGAGTAACCACCCTCTCTCCCAGACCCCGGACTTGGGGGTCACAATAGGGGTGTTGCATAAAGAAAGTTTACCATTTTTTGTGTTACGAATGGCAACCTCCACGATCATTCTTGGCATGCCATGGTTACAAATTCACTCGCCTCAGATCAATTGGGCTACGGGTCAGCTAACAAGCTGGTCTGCCCATTGCTATCATCATTGTCTAGCGAAAGTACCTTTGGTAAAACCAAGATTCACATGGAGGGATTGCCAGATCAGTATTCAGAATTTGCAGACGTGTTTTGTCCCAAGTCAGCAGATAAACTTCCTCCACACCGTCCTTTTGATTGCCCCATTGATCTCAGGTCTGGTTGTATGCCCCCTAAAGGTCATCTCTATAATTTATCTGGGCCAGAGAAATTGGCCATGCAGGAATACATCCGAGAGAACTTAGCTATAGGTTTTATCCGCCCATCTCGGTCCCCGGCAGGGGCAGGGTTCTTTTTTGTGAAAAAGAAGGATGGAGGCCTCCGTCCATGCATTGATTATCGGGGCTTAAATAAAATTACAGTGAAAAATCGCTATCCTTTGCCTTTGATAGACGATTTATTTACTCAAGTCACCAATGCTAAGATTTTCTCGAAACTGGATTTAAGAGGGTTCTTACAACCTTGTGCAGATCAGGGACGGTGATGAATGGAAGACAGCCTTTAACACGCCCGACGGGCACTACGAGTACCTGGTGATGCCCTTTGGGTTGTGTAATGCCCCGGCCGTCTTTCAAGAGCTGATTAACGAAGTCTTTAGAGAAGTATTGGGCAGATTCGTCTTAGTATATTTAGACGACATACTAATATTCTCGTCCAACCTCTCTGAGCACAGAAAGCATGTTAAGTTTGTGTTACGGAAGTTGAGACAAAATATGCTGTACGCTAAACTGGAGAAATGCATTTTCGAAAGTGACCTCTGTTGCCTTTCTGGGGTACATAATTTCAACCTCTGGCCTCTCTATGGACCCTGGAAAAGTTTCAGCTGTTTTGAAGTGGCCACAACCTGTGGGACTGAAGGCTCTCCAGAGGTTCCTGGTGTTCGCCAACTACTATAGGAGGTTCATAAAGGGGTACTCTACGGTGATCTCACCTCTCACCAGTCTCACAAACAAAGGGGCAGATACTCATCACTGGTCCCCTGAGGCCCATGCTGCTTTCTCCACTCTGAAGAAATTGTTCTGTACTGCACCCATTTTGAGACACGTCGACACCAACTTTCCCTTTATTGTGGAGGTAGATGCCTCAGAGGTAGGGGTAGGGGCTGTGCTGTCTCAGCGTTCTGGGTTGCAGGGAAAATTACACCCCTGTGCCTATTTTTCACGTAGGTTTTCACCCGCAGAGAAGAACTACGAAATAGGCAATAGGGAACTTCTAGCCATTAAGTTGGCCTTCGAGGAATGGCGACATTGGCTAGAGGGTGCAGAACATACCATTACTGTCTATACTGACCACAAGAATTTGGAGTACATTGAGGGCGCTAAGAGACTTAGCCCCCGACAGGCCCGGTGGTCATTATTTTTCTCGAGATTCAGATTTGTAATCACGTATACCCCTGGTAGTTAGAACATCAAAGCTGATGCCTTGTCCAGATGTTTTGAGCCCGAGACAGCACAGCCCTCAGACCCAGAAACCATTCTTCCTCAGAAAGTGGTTCTGGCCGCCACTGAGACCTGGAGGAACTGGACAGAAACGTTGGGTCCGTTCCAACAGGATGTACCAGAGGGGAAGCCTGAAGGGGTCATGTTTGTACCATTGCCTTTTCGTCTACAAATACTGCAGTTGTTCCATTCCCACAAGAATGCTGGGCATCCCGGGGCCACCAGAATTCAGGACCTCGTTGCGAGATGTGCCTGGTGGCCGTCATTGGCAACTGACTGCAAAGAGTATGTAAGAGAATGTGCAGTGTGTGCTAGGAGCAAACCCTCCCGTCAGGCACCTGTTGGGACATTGCAACCATTGCCAGTCCCGAGTGAGCCTTGGACCCATCTGTCCATAGATTTTGTGGGCGAATTCCCCAGGTCTGAGGGCATGACGGTCATTTGGGTGGTAGTCGAACGATTCAGCAAGATGGCCCATTTTGTCCCCCTGAAAGGACTCCCTTCAGCCCAGGAGTTGGCTGATCTCTTCATCCAACATATTTTCCGGCTGCATGGTATTCCGGAAAATATAGTGTCAGATTGGGGAGTCCAATTTGTTTCTAAGTTTTGGAGGGCATTCTGCCATCAGTTAGACATGGAGCTATCTTTTTCATCAGGCTACCACCCACAGACCAATGGCCAGACCGAGAGAACCAATCAGTCTCTGGAACAGTTTCTGAGGTGTTATGTGGCATATCCCTTTAAAAAATGATTAAAAAACCATTACAATTAAAATCCCCCAGCAATGTAGATAAACAATCACCTCCAAACCACTAAATATAAAGTTAACAGTATATAGGGTACAAGTGTGAGAGAACGCGGAAAAGCCGCCGCGTGTGCTGCTGAGGAGGCGGCGGATTCCGCGTCCAATGCGGCGGTTTGCACGTGGAAGCGTGCGTCTGGTAACAGGGCAGAACGCGGAAAAGCCACCGCATGTAACAACAGTAAGACGGCTGGTTCCGCGTCCAGCACACGGCAGCATGTGTCTGGTGTGGCTGAGTCTGTTAGTGCACACAGGCTTAGGAATATGTGCGTGCGCGCTGAGAGGCAGAACTCTTATACTGGGCAAGGAGAGATCAGCTGATCACGCCGATCAGCTGACTCCAGAGCAGGTTACTATTGGTTGATTAGGGGTGGTGCCAGGGAGCACTACTCCATATATAGTTACTGCTAGCCAGTCTCAAGTTGTCTGCCGTTGCGAACACTACGTGGAAGCACTCAGACCTTAGTCAGATCAAACAGTGTGTTTGAACCAGGTGGACCTGGGAATTCACACTGAGCCAGATTACTTGTACTGTTATTCTTTTTATGTTCAGACTAGTTCCAGGGTGTAGAGACCATGGACCTCACACCCAGACTAGGGAACTTGTGTTATCCATCTGTTATACTTCAGACTAGTTCCAGGGTGTAGAGACCACGGACCTCACACCCAGACTAGGGAACTTGCGTTATCAATCTGTTATACTTCAGACTAGTTCCAGGGTGTAGAGACCACGGACCTCACACCAGACTAGGGAACTTGTGTTATCTATCTGTTATTCCTCAGACTAGTTCCAGGGTGTAGAGACCAAGGACCTCACACCCAGACTAGGCATTGTTGATATCTGTTATGACTTACTGCTTTCCTCACTATCCCTTTGATCTCTGATTCGGTACCTCGCATATCTGATATTCCGTTGCCAGACCCTGCTTGCCTTGGATACCGAGTCAGTCTTCTGTCTTTGTACTTAATCTGTCAGTGTGTTGCCGACCAGGCGTGCCTGACCTCGAGAGCTATCTCTCCTCTTAAGAGATAGTCTCCAGATCAGATAGTGACATCCACCTTCAGGTGTCACTCACTCTCTGGTCCTTCCTATCTCCAGCCTGACTCCACCCCTTGGAGAGTCTCAGGCTGCTGGAAGGTTCCTGTGCCCTCAAGAGCAGTATTCCTTTACTGCCTATGATCATCTGCTCAGCAGGTGCATTACTCAAAGTACTACTGTTACACCAAACACTCACATACCTATAGGTGTCCAGAGGTTAGCAATATATCTGTATTATCGGTGATTCTGCAGATCATCAATAATCAGGTATATATCTGCATTCTTGGTGATACTGCAGATCACCAATAATCAGATTCTCTCTGCGTGCTGACACCAATCGTTACAACAAGACTTCCTCTGATATAAAGTGTTAGTGCTATAAGTGCAAAAAATTCTGTTGTGCACACATTACTAATGGTGAACAAATAATTACTAAATTACAAAATGCAAATGAAAAGTTTGGAAGGAGGAGTACTTTACCCAAATAGTGGTCGGGAGGAGAGGGGGACAGCCCTACTCTCTCGCAGCCCTGCTGCTTCTCTGGAGGCTAATGCTGTTTAAAAAGGAACGCCCTAATATACCCCTTTCTATCCTCTTCCTGATTGGAATCATATGAAGCGAGGCCACACTTCCGTGTATCAGATGCCCACACCCACAATGGGAGTGTCTCCGATAACACGTCATGGCCAGACATCCGTGTAAAGTACTCCTCCTTCCAAACTTTTCATTACGTCTTCTTTGCTCCTTCATTGTTGTTGCATTTATTTATTTGCTATTCTTTGAGTGACTGGGGCGGCGCTGTGGAGCGCTCTGAGTAAATATAGGACCTGCCTGTCAGTTGCTGGTTGTCTGCTGTTGCAAACGCTAACGTGCTAGCGTTTAGACCTTAGTCAGATCTTACAGTGTGTTAGAACCAGCTGGAGCTGGGAATTCACACTTAGCCAGTTTCCGTTGATAGCTTAAAGTACTTATTGCATTGTGATATCTGTGTACTATTCTTTAGTCTAGATCCCAGGTGTTGAAACCAAGGATCTCACACCTAGACTAAGATATTGCTATATTGCTACTATTTATCTGTGTGTTATTCTTTAGTCTAGATCCCAGGTGTTGAAATCAAGGACTTCACACCTAGACTAGGATATTGCTATATTGCTACTATTTATCTGTTATGATCTTCTGCTTTCCTGACTACTCTCCTGTTTGCTGATTCAGTACTTCTGCCTATCTGATTACTGTTGCCGACACTGCCTGTACCTTACTCTGAATCAGCCTTCCGTCTCTGTACCTTATCTGTCCGTACGTTGCTGACCCTGCTTGTCTGACCTTCCTATCCTCACTAGTGGGTCTAGCCATTAGTTAGGAATTTCTGAGAGCTGTCACCTACTCCCTAGGTGATCAGTCTTTGCAGCACTGTCTGCAACACTTGCTCCTCAAGTGTCTGCTAGCTGCAGTAGAGTCTTAATCACCCGCTCCTCGGGTGATCATCCTTGCAGCTCAGTCAGTGGTCCCTGCGCCTCAGGTGTCCACTGGCTGCAGTACAGTCCGAATCCCCTGCTCCTCAGGGGATCCCTGGCTGTAGTATAGTCTTAATCACCTGCTCCTCAGGTGATCATCCTTGCAGCACAGTCAGTGGTCCCTGCTCCTCAGGTGTCCACTGGCTGCAGTACAGTCAGTGGTTCCTGCTCCTCAGGTGTTCACTGGCTGCAGTGCAGTCTGAATTCCCTGCCCCTCAGGGGATTCTTGGCTGCAGTATTGTCTGCATCTCCCGCTTCTCGGGAGATCTCCTCTTTCATTACTGTCGCACCAAAACACAATTCCACAGTGGTTGTCCTGTGTCTAGCTATACTAGTATTATTGGTGATTCTGCAGGTCACCACATAATCAGGTATAGCATCTGTATTATTGGTAATTCTGCAGATCACCAATAATCAGAAAAATCTGTGTTGCTGACACCAATCGTTACAGAGACCTCCAGAGCTCGCCATCGGGTCGCCACAGATTGGCAAAGCCCCCATGTAGCTGCGCTGTAACCCCTGGTAATTTACATACATTTACAAACCTTCCACCGCCTCTTGCTGCAAGTGCCGCTGAGTAATTATAGTGTATGTGTCACTGTAATTACCGTGTATCTGAGCCCTGGCAAAGCATCTTTGAAGCACCCGCCGTGGCTCCCCATTGGTCCACTGTCTGGACCATTTCATTGGCTCAGGCAGTGGACCCAATGGGAGACCCATCGGAAGCTTCAAAGATGCTTTGCCAGGGCTCCGATACACAGTAATTACAGTGACAGATACACTGTAATTACACTGTTAGGAGATTTGTGACGAGAGGCGGCAAATGTCCAGTGGCCGTATGTAAATTCACAGGGTTGCTCAGTGCAGTTATGTGAGGGGCTTCAGCTCAGCAATGTATGAAGGACCAAAGAGGTGCTCTGGGGGTCTCCTTATTAAAGGAGACCCCCAGATGCAGCGGTGGAAGATGGCAGCGGATGTTCGGCGGGTGCGCGCATGTGTGGGGAGCGAGGCCGTGGTGCTGAATAACAGCACCACAGGGTAAAGCCTCGCTCCCCATCGTCTTGTAAAAGGGAGCATTGTTCAGGCTTTCGCCTTAGTAATGCTTCCTAATGATCAGCTATTGCACGAAGGAGACCGGCAATAGGATTTGCCAGTAATGCTCGCATGATGGCAAGGAGACAGGTAGCTCGCATCTGCAAGCTACTTATGAACTGGAATAGAATATGACCCTACTTGCCTGCCACTTGCTCCTGAACCTGAATTGCATCCTGTCTATGGTGGCACTCACTAGTGCGGTGGTTCCTAACCTTTTCCGGCCCGGGGAACACTTTCTGACCAAATTTTTCTCCGGGGAACGGCCGGGGGGGGGGGGGGGCGCGGGTGTTTGCGTGACCTAGTGGACAGTGCCGTGCGCAGCAGGCTATGGGGGGGGGGGGGGGCTGGGGTGCGGCTGCATAGCTAGCATTGTAGTGTTGTCCGGATCATGAACGATTTGGATCTTTGATCCGAATCTCTTTTGTGAGTCGAATCATCCGAATCATCAAAATGAGTGATTCGGATCGCAAAAGGGGCGGGGCCAGGAGCAACACGCCCCCCCTCTCAGCGGGCAGCGGGGTCCTGGAAGCAGAGCAGAGATGGATCGCTCTGTTGGAGGGGAGCCAGGGACAGGTAGATGAGAGGGGGCATGGGTGCCACTGCCAGATATGTGTAGAGCACACATACTGGCTATAACGTGCTGCTCATTACAGGCTGTCTGTTCCGTAGTTGTGCACAGTGAACAAATTGGAAACTTTTAGCACAGCTCAGTAACTTTGCAGGCACTGTGATTGCTGTGCAATATGATCCTCCTGCACTTGACACTAAACAGCTGCACTTCACTTCTGGGAATGCTTTGGGGAATGCTTTCTTTCACTGTGCGACGTTTGCATTCAAAGTGTACAGATGAACATATAGGTGAAATATATGTAAAGCATATGATTGCAGCATGTGGGTATTGTGTGCAAAAAAAACATTTCTGCTCTCTGCTCGCCCCTCCTCCCTTCTCTGTCCACTCCCTGCCCTCTGTCCATCTTCTCCCCTTCTCTGTGTGTCCACCCCCCTCCCCTTCTCCTGTCTTGCTAGTCATTTCACCCCCGAATGCTTCCGTAGTAAAATGATCCGAGATTCGGATCAAAGATCCAGATCTTTTCAATGATCCTATTCGAATCATCCGGAACATTGAAAAGATCCAAACTTCGCATCTCTATAGCATAGTTGCCCTAGTTGCCCCAGTATATGGAGTTTAATTGCCCCAGTATGGCTAGTATAGTTACCCCAGTATAGTGCCCCAGTATAGCTAGTATAGTGCCCCAGTATAGCTAGTATAGTCCCAGTATGGATAGGTAGTGCCCCAGTATAGTGCCCAGTATGGGTAGGTAGTGCCCCAGTATAGCCAGTAAAGTGCCCAGTATAGCTAGTATAGTGCCCAGTATAGGTAGGTAGTGCCCAGTATAGCTAGTATATTGCCCAGATGATAGCTAGTATAGTGCCCAGGATAGCTAGCATGGTGCCCAGCATAGCTAGTATAGTGTCCAGTATAGCTAGCATAGTGCCCAGTATAGGTAGGTAGTTTCCAGTATAGCTAGTATAAGGCCCAGTATAGGTAGGTAGTGCCCCAGTATAGTGCCCAGTATAGCTAGTATAGTGCCCAATATAGCTTACTAGTATGGGTAGGTGTGCCCCTCCCCCTCCGCGGCCACCACTCCTGTTACCTTATCATGAGCGGGCGGCCGCTTGTCCGATTAGATTCCCCCGTAGTAGCTACTCTCCTCTGTGGCATCTCCTATTACAGCAGCGGGCGCTCGGCGGCTGCTGTGATGAGCAGGAAGCGATACAGCGGCTTCCTGTAACGGCGATATGCATCGCCGTTACCATGGGAACCGCTGTACCGCTTCCTGGTCATCACAGCAGCTGCCGAGCGCACGCTGCTGTAATAGGAGATGCCACAGAGAAGAGCGGCTACTACGGGGGAATCTAATCGGACAAGCGGCCGCCCGCTCATGATAAGATGACAGGAGCGGTGGCTGCGGGGAGGGGAGGAGCGAGAGGCCAGACCTGTACGGCACACCAGGCAACATCCCGCGGCACACTAGTGTGCCGCGGAACAGAGGTTGAAAAACGCTGCACTAGTGAATTGTGCATGTGCAGATTTTTGTAGCAAATAACTTTATTGGGTCTGATCCAATTTTCTTTATCTCCTAAGTTTTCTTTTAGGAGATCATTTTTAATCTTCTGTTTAAAATAACTTTTCAGTTACGTCAGGGGCGGCGTGGGGTCACGGGGGAGGGAGGGAGAAAAAAATGTAAACAATAGGATTTTTATCCAATGCAATGTTGCCTTTTGCTTCCAGGGTGGCTGAGAGGAGCTGTGGCTGCTGAGCTGAGAGGAGCTGTGCTGTGATCTGTGAGTGCGATCTGATTTTTCTGCCTACCTGTTTTTGCCTGGACTTTGACTATTCCTTCTGCCTTCTGCCTGGACTTTAATTGATTACCTGTTGCCGATTTTTGCCTGGACTTTGACTGCTCTTTGCCTGCTGTCTGTACAGACCTCTGCCTGGATTTGACAACTCTCTGGCTGCCATTTGCACCGACCTCTGCCTGCCTGTCGTTTACTATGGCGTCATCCTCCAGAAGGCGTCTCACCATGGAAGCGCTGGTGGAGTTGGAGGACAAAGATCTGCAGTCACTGGCAGCAGGGCCGGGCTGAGGCAGAGGCTGAAGAGGCTCCAGCCTCAGGGCGCAGTGTAGGGGGGGGGGCGCACAATTCATTCTGCTGTCATTCCCAATTATGTTTGAAGCACAAAGAAATAAGAAAAGGGCATACATAGCAGTGACTGCAAGCCAGATAACTAGAGATTAAGGTGTTGGGGATTTAGGGGGCCCTAGGGCGGCTCTTAGTCTAATAGCAATTAGTGTGTGACAGCTGGGGTGGGAGGGATGGAGGGGCGCACTTTGCTGTCTCAGCCTTGGGTGCTGAAGGACCTTGTCCCGGCTCTGACTGGCAGACTCAAGTGACAGTGACGCGCCTGGGATCTGTCATCTGACAGCGACAGTAACTCCATCACCACTGAGATCAGTGATGTGCGGATTTGGTGCCCCATCGACCTTTCTCAGGCTCCACCACTGCCCCCATGTTTCCCTTTTACTGGGGAGCTTGGCCTGAAGAAAGAGTGTGAGTGCAACCCCCTGTAGTACCTGCAGCTTTTTCTCTCAGAGGCGGTTTTTGAGAAGATAGTGGAGGAGACTAATCGTTATGTCACCCAGCAATTGGTTGCTCCACAAGGACGCTTTTCCAGGAGCAGGACATGGGAGCCAGTAACAACAGCAGCTATCTGGTTGTTCTTGGGCCTGATCATTCTGCAGGGAGTGGTGGGGAAGCCCCTGCAGAAATGGTACTGGAGCACGTATAAGATAATTGCGACCCCCTTCTTTGGAACAGTGATGTCTGAGTACAGGTTTTTCCTCATAATGAAATTCCTCCACTTTGCCAACAATGACACCTTTGAGGAGTCAACCCAACCTGCTCCAAAACTAAAAAAGATCTGGGAGGTCTACCAGATGGTGGAAAATTTTAGGACCACTTATGTGCCACAGAGGGACATCAGCGCAGACGAGAGCCTGATGGCCTTTAAGGGGAGGCTGAGCTGGCTCCAATACATAGCTTCCAAGCCGGGCGGTAACCTTTTATCCTGCCATAAGGAAGCAGCAGAAAAAAATACTATAAGAAGATTTTCCGCCACCTCCTGGAACAAAGCATCTGGAACACTGACTTCATCTGGAAACTGTGCGAATGCATCTGTCTAAAGTACCAGACTGCAGCAAATGCTAGAGTTGGGCACCGTGCCTCTTATGTAGTAAACCCAGAGTGCCTCACTGGCCATCCTTTTACGGAATACATTCCACCAACTCCCCCAAAAAATGCCCCAACTAGGATATGTGTTGTATGCTGCAGCAAGTCTGACGAGAAGGGGGAAAAAATTAGGAAAGAATCACGATTCTACTGCCCCAATTGTGATGTCGCCCTGTGTGCAATTCTCTGCTTTAAAATGTACCACACACGGGAGATGTATTAGGACTATATGTGTACATACTGCATAATCTGCTGCTTTATTTGTACAGTTTTGCTATTCTTTCAGATCATTGATAAATGTAATTACTTCAACAATTTTGTGTTCCAGTCTTTTATTTATATGTAGAATGTCTACCAGGCCTCTATTCTGATATATTTTGGTGAGTTAAGGCTTAAGAATTGGAGGCCTAAACTTCATGAAAAAAATGTGCGTAACAGCTGTTTGTGTAGTGACGGCCGTGCTGGACTGGTGCGCACCATGGCCAGAGTGCAGGCCGTGGCGGTTTTCAAGCCCATATGGTTGCCAGGCTGTGGTAGCTCAATGATAGAACAACAGTGACTGTCCAGCTGATCAAATTTGGTCTGTCCACAATGAAGCAACGACCTTAGTATCTTGGGTGTGCCCTCCCCCCCCCTCCCCCCCGAGACACTCATATAGCCATCGGTCATTGCTTCATTGTGATACGCAAGCCCCTTCACCGCAGCAAGGTAATGATCACGAAGGGGAATGAGCACATGTACATGCCTTTTGTTTTGTTGTTGCAGCTGCACTGCAGCCAGAAAAATTAGGCAGGCATGTACACGCACTAGAAAAATTATTATAGCGGTCGCTGCTAACAGTGGCCTTAAACATTCAGGAATCCGCCTGGAGTCCTGGACCCTGTTGGTGATGGCGGAGAAGGCAGTCAAGCGGCCTGTGGGCAGCGGTGCTGTGTGGGGAGCGACTTAGTCTTGGAGCAGGCAGCCAGTCACACGGCATGCATGCAGAGATGCTGTGTGTGGGGACTTAGTCTTCGGGCGGGCAGTAGCCCTCTGGGATCCATGCCTCATTCATTTTGATAAAGGTGAGGTACTGAACACTTTTGTGACTTAGGCGACTTCTCTTCACAGTGACAATGTCTCTAGCTGCGCTGAAGGTCCTTTCTGACAGGACGCTTGAGGCAGGGCAAGACAGAAGTTGGATGGCAAATTGGGACAGCTCTGGCCACAGGTCAAGCCTGCGCACCCAGTAGTCCAAGGGTTCATTGCTGCTCACAGTGTCTACGTCCACACTTAAGGCCAGGTAGTCGGCTACCTGCCGGTGCAGGCATTGGTGGAGGGTGGATCCGGAACGGCTAAGGCAAGGTGTTTGACTAAAGAATGTCCGCATGTCCGACATCACCATGAGATCGCTGGAGCGTCCTGTCCTTGCCTGCGAGGACATGGGAGAAGGATTACTGGCAGTGGTACCTTTATTGCGTTGTGCTGTGACATCACCCTTAAACGCATTGTAAAGCATAGTTGCCAGCTTGTTCTGCATGTGCTGCATCCTTTCTGCCTTCTGGTGAGTTGGTAACATGTTATACGGGGGTCCCTCAACAGGCTGGACAGCATGAAAGACGCCATCTGCACAAAGTTGGGTCCAGAGATACTATCCATCTCCTCTTGCTCTTCCTCAGTGACGTCAGGTAAGTCCTCCTCCTCCCCCCAGCCACGAACAATACCACGGAAACGTTGAGCAGCACAAGCCCCCTGCGATGCCTGCTGCGGTTGTTCTTCTGCTGCCGTCTCCTCCTCCTCCTCCAAAGAAACACCTTCTTCATCATCCGAGTCTGACTCTTCTTCCCCACACGACTCTTCCTTCTCCTCCTCCCTCTGTTCTGCCGCAGGTGTTGAGGAAACATCTGATTCTGATGAAAATTGCTCCCACAACTGTTCCTGCCATAACTGTTCCTGTTCACGCTCCTCCACAGCTTGATCCACCACTCTACGCACAGCACGCTCCAGAAAGTAAGCGTACGGGATCAAGTCGCTGATGGTGCCTTCACTGCGACTCACCAGGTTGGTCACCTCCTCAAACGGCCGCATGAGCCTGCATGCATTTCGCATCAGTGTCCAGTTCGCGGGCCAGAACATCCCCATCTCCCCAGATTGTGTCCTTCTACTGAAATTGTAGAGGTACTGGGTGACGGCTTTCTCCTGTTCTAGCAGGCGAGAGAACATGACCAGGGTCGAATTCCAGCAAGTCGGGCTATCACATATCAAGCGTCTCACCGGCAAGTTGTTTCTCCGCTGAATGTCCACAAAGCATGCCATGGCCGTGTAAGACCGCCTGAAATGCCCACACAACTTCTTGGCCTGCTTCAGGACGTCCTTTAAGCCTGGGTACTTTGACACAAATCTTTGAATGACTAGATCGAGCATATGTGCCATGCAGGGTACATGTGTCAGCTTTCCCAAATTCAATGCGGAAAGGAGATTGATGCCGTTGTCACACACCACGATGCCGATCTCCAGCTGGTGCGGGGTCAGCCACTGATCCACCTGTTTGTTAAGAGCAGCCAGGAGAGCTGGTCCAGTATGACTTTTTCGCTTTGAGGCAAGACATGTCTAAGATGGCTTGACACCGTCGTACCTGGCATGCAGCATAGGCCCTGGGGAGCTGGGGCTGTGTAGCTGGAGAGGAGATCGCAGCACCAGTAGAGTTGAACTTCCACTCAGCCAAGGAGGAGGAGGAGGACAACAGCGAAGAGGATGTAGGAGGAGGAGAGAAGGTGGCAGGAGGCCTGGCTGCAAGCCGTGGAGGTGTCACAAGTTTGTCCGCTGCACAGCCACGTACTCCCTGCTTGCCATTGGTCACCAGGTTGACCCAATGGGCTGTGGAAGTTATGTACCTTACCTGACCGTGCTTGGCAGATTAAGCATCCGTGGTCAGGTGGACCCTTGACCCAACGCTGTGTGCCAGAGATGACACCACTTGCCTCTCAACTTCATGGTACAGTTTGGGTATCGCCTTTTTAGAGAAATAATTGCGGCCTGGCATCTTCCACTGCGGTGTCCCAATGTCCACAAATTTACGGAAGGCCTCAGAGTCCACCAGCTGGTATGGTAACAGCTGGCGAGCTAACAGTTCCGCCACGCCAGCTGTCAGACGCCGGGCAAGGGGGTGACTGGCAGAAATTGGCTTCTTCCGCTGCTTTTGCTCAGTTGCTCTTCCCATTGCAGTTTGTGCCTTTTCTCCATGTGCCTTCAAAAGGCACTTGTCCCTACGTGAGTGTTGGCCATTCTACGGCTCAATTTTTGGAGGCAGAGAGAACAGATGGCATTGCTCTGATCTGAGACAGACACATTAAAAAATGTCCAAACCGCTGAGCACCACTGGGGTGATGGCACTATGGTGGCATCAGCAGCTGACGTTGAAGGGCATGTTGGCTGGCTGTCCATTGGTGGCGATACATGGCGCCGGACACTGCCACCAGCTGTTTCTGACGATGAGCTCCCCCTGCTTCTTTCAGGAACTCGTCTCCTCCTACTCCTCTCTGACTCCCACTCTGAACTGTCATCTTGTCTCTTAGGAACCGATGTGGGATCCGTATCATTATAATCATCCTGCCCAGCTGTGACGTACCTCCAGAGTAGGATACCGTTGAGCTGAGAGCAGCAACCCTTGCAACTAGTCAACTGTTCACCCTGGAGTTGAAACAGGGATTCCCAGTAGACAAGGGGCAGGAGTGCTCGCGACACTGATGGCGTGGCGCCGAAACGCGTGACCAAGTTAGCGACGTGGCACTCCCGCGGACCAAGTCGGGTGGTGCAATGACTTGGTGATCCGAGGAACCTGTAAGTGAGGCAAGCAGAGAGGTTAGTTCCACCGGCGAAGGTCGGCAACAAGACAGGTCTTGGGACAGGCAGAGAGTCGGCAACAGGACAGGTTCTCAGACAAGCAGTGGTCGGCAACAGAGCGGGTAGTCGTACGGAGCAATAGTCGGCAACGGAGCGGGCAGTCAGACAAGCCAGGATCAGCATCCAAGAGGTTAACGGGCAGAACTAAGTTCACACACAGGAGTACATACAACAAGCTGCAATACTACAGCACTGGTCGCTTGCACTCTCCAGACTGAAATAGGCCGTTTGGCGCAAATGGCATGACGCGTCACGCACGCACGCGCACACGCAAGCGTGCCCGCGCGCATGCGCAACGTGCCCGCAACCCGGAAATGCACATAACAGACCCCTAATGCGCGCGCGCGTGCCGCGCTACGTCGACAGCCTTCGCCGCCAACGCTTGCGCCGCGCCACGCAACGCACATAGGCACTGAACGCCAGACCCCCATTCCTGGGACCCCGACGACCCCCGCCAGGATGTCTGCCGGCATTCGTGTGTACCAGCCGCCACGTCTGGACAGGTAACTGACCGTGACAATGCCCCCCCCCCAAGGAGCATCCTCCGGATGCCAACCGTAATTGGTTTACCCGGGAACTTGGCATAAAATTCCTTCAACAGTTCAGGTGCATGCATATTGGAGGCTGGTTCCCAGGTATTCTCTTCTGGGCCATAGCCCTTCCATTTTACCAAGAACTGTAACCGACTACCCCTCTTCCTTGAATCCAAGACTTGTTCCACCTCAAACTCTTCTTCACCATCCACCAGCACAGGAGGTGGGGGTGGAATGATTCGGTCAGGAAAGGGATCTTCCTCCACAGGTTTCAGTAAGGCTACATGAAAAACAGGATGAATTTTTAGATTCTGGGGTAACTCCAGTTCATAGGCCACTTGACTGATCTTCTTTTTTACAGGAAATGGTCCAACGAACTTAGGCCCCAATTTCTTGGAAGGACATGACAATTTCAGGTTTGTCGTAGATAACCAGACTAGATCTCCTATCTTGAAATCCAGATTACCCCTCCTGTGACGATCCGCTTTCTTCTTGAATGCTTCCTGGGCGGCTATCATGGTTTGTTGCAATAACTTATTGTTATCAGAGAAAAATTCAATTAATTCAGTAGCAGCAGGTACAGATGATTCTGATATGAGATTTGGCAAGAAAGACGAATGATAGCCATAATTGGCAAAGAATGGCGTCTGTTGAGTAGATGAATGAACCGAGTTATTGTATGAGAATTCAGCCAGCGGAAGAAGATGAACCCAGTTATCTTGAGAGCAGGTAGAAAAACATCTAAGGTACTGTTCAAGAGTCTGGTTGGTACGCTCGGTTTGCCCATTAGATTGTGGGTGATATGCAGAAGAAAAGTGCAGTTGGATGTTCAGTAACTTACACAGGGCTCTCCAAAACTGTGAGGTGAATTGTGTACCCCTGTCTGAAATGATGTCTCCAGGAATTCCGTGTAGCCGAATAATTTCTTTAATAAAGGTACGGGCAGTTGTCTGAGCTGACGGAGTGTTCTGCATAGGCACAAAATGTGCCATCTTCGATAAACGATCCACCACTACAAAAATTGTATTGTAGCTGTCGGACTCAGGTAGTTCGACAATAAAGTCCATAGATATGGAGAGCCATGGCCTCAATGGTACTGGAAGAGGGTTTAGAAGCCCCCAAGGTCTAAGTCTAGTTCCTTTGCAACGGTTACAGACCCGGCAAGACGTTACATAAGCTTTACAGTCTTTCCGTAATTCTGGCCACCAGAAATTCCGCCTAAGCAGTTCCTGCGTCTTGCTTACCCCGAAGTGGCCTGCCAACTCGTGATCGTGGCATAACTTAAGCACAGCTGATCGTAATTCCCTAGGGACAAAAATTTTTCCCTCCCATATCCAGAGACCATCCTTCTGTGATAGTGGTATCTTAATCTCTTCAGGATGAACAGGTACGGCCTGACGGATCTGGTTAACTAGTTCTGGCTGTAGCATCAAAATATTTTGGCTAGACAACACTGTATCCATAACTGGTTGGACCTCATCATCAGGGAACATTCGTGACAAAGCGTCAGGTTTAGTGTTCTTCGATCCGGGTCGATAAGTAATATGAAATGTAAATCGAGTAAAGAAAAGAGCCCATCTGGCTTGCCTAGGATTTAGACGTCTGGCGGTCTTTAGGTACTCCAGATTCCGATGGTCGGTATAAATCAGTATTGGGTGAGATGCTCCCTCTAGTAGGTATCTCCACTCTTCTAGAGCATCCTTAATGGCCAATAGTTCCCTGTCTCCCACATCATAGTTCTTCTCAGACAGGGACAACTTCCGGGAATAAAATGCCACTGGGTGGAGCAACACTTTTGGACCCCTCCTTTGTGAAAGTACTGCCCCTACTGCGGTTTCGGATGCGTCCACTTCCAAGACAAAAGGTAAAGCTGGATCTGGATGTTTGAGTATCGGGGCAGAGGTAAAGTAAAGTTTCAATTTATCAAAGGCTTCCTGAGCTTCTCCAGTCCATTTGAAAGGTTTCTGTTGCTGAGTGAGTTGTGTAATTGGTAGGACTATGGCTGAGAAGTTTCTGATAAATCTACGGTAAAAGTTTGCGAATCCTATAAATCTTTGAACCGCTTTTCTATTCGTAGGAGCTGGCCAATCTAAAATAGCTTGAATCTTTTGAGGATCCATGATGAAGCCATTGGCAGAGATGATGAGCCCCAGAAACTGAATCGACTCCTGTTCAAACTGACATTTTTCTGCTTTTACATAAAGTTGATGAATCCTAAGTCGTGCTAGGACCTGTGAAACTTGGTGACGATGTATTTCTAAGGAAGGAGAGAAGATTAGGATGTCATCCAAATAAACGATGATGAATCGATCCAGAAAATCCTTTAACACGTCATTAATGAAATATTGGAAGGTTGCCGGAGCGTTGCACAGGCCGAAGGGCATAACTAGATACTCAAAATGTCCGTATCGGGACCTGAAAGCCGTCTTCCATTCATCTCCTGTTCTTATTCTTATCAAATTATACGCCCCTCTCAGATCGAGTTTTGTAAAAATCTTGGCTTCACGTAGCTTTTGAAATAGCTCTGGAATATATGGTAACGGGTAGCGATTCTTAATGGTGACTTTATTAAGCTCTCTATAATCAATGCACGGACGAAGTGTTTTATCTTTTTTCTCCACAAAGAAGATGCCTGCCCCTGCTGGTGAGGTTGATGGCTGGATAAATCCTTTTCTTAAGTTTTCTTCAATATACTGTTTTAACACTTTCTGTTCAGGTTCTGATAATGGAAACATCTTGCCAAACGGAACAGCTGCCCCAGGAATCAAGTCAATTGGACAGTCATAGGGACGATGAGGAGGTAGCAGATCAGCCCCTTTTTCGTCAAACACATGCAAAAAATCGTGATATTGTTCTGGAATAAGTTGCTGCAAAGGTGAGATACACAGTAGAGGTCCAGTGGAATTGCAGATTGTCTTAATACAATGATTTTTACAGTAAGGAGAAGAGAAACTAACTTCCCCAGTAATCCAATTGATCAATGGGTTATGTGCTTTTAACCACGGTAAACCCAAAATAATAGGGTACAGAGGAGAGGCCACTAGGTCAAACTTGAGTAACTCCCGATGATTCATCAGACTGAAGGTGTTGATCAATGTGGTTTCCAAGGTAACAGGCCCAGAACTGATTGATGATCCATCTGCCAAATGGATATGGAGTGGTTCCTTACGGGATTGAATTGGGATTTGATGTTGAGTGGCAAATGAAATGTCCATGAAGCAACTGCAAGCTCCTGAATCGATTATAGCGGTAATATTAAGGTTTCTTCCTGGAAGCTGTAACAAGATGGGAATAGAAAAATGGTTATTCTCGAAAGTAACCGAGGTAGAATATGATGTCTTATAAGTAGATTCCTTACCCAATGGTCGGACTGGACATGACTGGATAAAGTGTCCCGAGGCTCCGCAATAGAAACAAAGGTTATTTTGTCTTCTTCGTGCTCTTTCTTCGGTGGTTAAGGCTGACCGGATGACTCCTAACTGCATGGGTTCCGGCTGATCTGCAGAAGCAGCAACAGTAGGTGAAGCGGACGTCACAGGGGGTGCTGAAGTAGGAACAAAGAAAGACCGTGAGGATCCTGCTGTAGATCTTTCCAACTGTCTCTCCCGAAATCTCCGGTCAATCTGTAAGGCCGATATGATCAGCGCATCCAATGTTGCAGGTACTCCAACCCGTGCCAGTTCATCCTTAAGACTTTCCGATAATCCCAAACGATATTGGTGACGTAATGCAGACTCATTCCACTCCGTATCCGATGCCAAACAGCGGAATTCTGACGTGTACTCCTCTACCGTACGTCTACCCTGTCGTAGATTACTCAAGGCTGTTTCTGCCGTTACACTGCGTTGTGGGTCATCATAGAGAAGGGCCATGGCCGCAAAGAGTTCCGCAGTAGAATTCAAACAAGGATGCTTCTTATCAATTAGCTGATGAGCCCATGACTGAGGTTCTCCAGATAACAGGGAGACAATAAATCCCACTTGAGTTTCTTCTGAAGCAAACGTGCGAGGTTGCAATGAAAAATATAATTGACAAGAGTGTTGAAAAGCGCGGAACTTGCCACGGTTTCCAGAAAAACGTTCCGGAATCGGCACTCGTGGTTCCGGGGCATAAGTCAGAGGGGCTGGAGTTACATTGACCGGTGCTGATGCAGGGACGGGTTGAGCCACAGCAGGGGCAGGTAATTGCTGAATAGGAGCAGGATTCGCATTGGTCATAGCGTCGAGTTGTCCCTGAAGTTGTTGGTGTCCCGCTTGAAGCTCCTTAATAGCATCGGTTAATGTGGACATCTGGTTGCATAGGGTAGTCAGGACGTTTGCTGCCTCAGTGGTATCCATTTTGTGGCTGTAGTATTCTGTGACGTACCTCCAGAGTAGGATACCGTTGAGCTGAGAGCAGCAACCCTTGCAACTAGTCAACTGTTCACCCTGGAGTTGAAACAGGGATTCCCAGTAGACAAGGGGCAGGAGTGCTCGCGACACTGATGGCGTGGCGCCGAAACGCGTGACCAAGTTAGCGACGTGGCACTCCCGCGGACCAAGTCGGGTGGTGCAATGACTTGGTGATCCGAGGAACCTGTAAGTGAGGCAAGCAGAGAGGCTAGTTCCACCGGCGAAGGTCGGCAACAAGACAGGTCTTGGGACAGGCAGAGAGTCGGCAACAGGACAGGTTCTCAGACAAGCAGTGGTCGGCAACAGAGCGGGTAGTCGTACGGAGCAATAGTCGGCAACGGAGCGGGCAGTCAGACAAGCCAGGATCAGCATCCAAGAGGTTAACGGGCAGAACTAAGTTCACACACAGGAGTACATACAACAAGCTGCAATACTACAGCACTGGTCGCTTGCACTCTCCAGACTGAAATAGGCCGTTTGGCGCGAATGGCATGACGCGTCACGCACGCACGCGCACACGCAAGCGTGCCCGCGCGCATGCGCAACGCACCCGCAACCCGGAAATGCACATAACAGACCCCTAATGCGCGCGCGCGTGCCGCGCTACGTCGACAGCCTTCGCCGCCAACGCTTGCGCCGCGCCACGCAACGCACATAGGCACTGAACGCCAGACCCCCATTCCTGGGACCCCGACGACCCCCGCCAGGATGTCTGCCGGCATTCGTGTGTACCAGCCGCCACGTCTGGACAGGTAACTGACCGTGACACCAGCTTCGCTTGCCTCAGACACCTTCAAAAATGCACCAACAGCAGGTACTTCATCATCCTCCTCCTCATACGTTATGTCCATAGTGTCGTCGCCTAACTCAGTCATATGAGGTGGTGGAACTTGCTTAGCGCCCTCATCTGGTTGTAACAATAATGGCTGTGAATCAGTTAATTCCCCACCAATTAACTCTTGCGAAGTGTCAAATGCAGCGAGTGTGGTGCTTGTAGTAGCGCTGGTGGCTGCGGAAGTTGAGGTGTTCTGTGTTAAATAGTCAACCACGTCCTGACAATCTTGGGAGTTGATGGGACGTGCCTTCTTCTGAGCACTGTACTATGGGCCAGGGCCGCACGAAATCACATCAACACGACCTCGCACAGACCTGCTGGGTGGCCTTCCTCTGGGTCTGCCTCTACTTCTGCCTCTACTTGTTT
This sequence comes from Hyperolius riggenbachi, assembly GCF_040937935.1. Lineage (NCBI taxonomy): Eukaryota > Metazoa > Chordata > Amphibia > Anura > Hyperoliidae > Hyperolius > Hyperolius riggenbachi. Next base: position 275,584,819 of record NC_090647.1, read on the forward strand.
TGTCCGTTGTGTCCATATCGGGGGGGGGGGGGGGATGAAGTGAAAGGTATGCACTGACTTGACTAATACAATGTGCAGTCACACAGGTATGCACGGAGTGGTATATCACACTGCGTGCACTCAGGTAGGTAGGTGGGTGCACTGAACACAACAGGTAGGTATATGCAGTGATGAGGTGGGTGCACTGAACACAGCAGGTAGGTATATGCAGTGATGGGTATTACAATGTGCACCTGTCACACACAGACAGGTAGCGGACAGGCACAGTGACACTGCGTGAGCTCAGCTCACGTAGGTAGCTGGGTGCACTGTGAACAACAGGTAGGTAGGTGTATGCAGTAATGGATATTACAATGGGCACCTGTCACACACAGACAGGTAGCGGACAGGCACAGTGACACTGCGTGCGCTCAACTCACGTAGGTAGGTGGCTGCACGTGAACAACAGGTAGGTAGGTATATGCAATGATGGGTATTACAATGTGCACCTGTCACACAGAGTCAGGTAGCCGACAGGCACAGTGACACTGCGTGCGCTCAACTCACGTAGGTAGGTGGGTGCACTGTTAACAACAGGTAGGTAGGTATATGCAGTAATGGTTATTACAATGTGCACCTGTCACACACACAGGTAGTCACTGAATGTGCTGGGCCTGGCAGTGGCACACACACAGTATGAATTATCAAGGCTGTCTATGCAACACAAGTGTCAGGGAGGACACACAGAAAAAAAAATAGATCTCAAGAACAAGATTAGCTCTCAAAAGAGCTGTTGTGGGGTGCTATTTTAGCAATAGGAATCAGCAAGGAGCAAGCTAACAAGCCTACAAGAGCCTAACTAATATTTCCCTATGAGAGTCTGCAGCAGCAGCAGCAGCAGCTGTCCCTTCTCTATTTACTGCAGGCACACGAGTGAGTAAAATGGCCGGCGATGCCTGCCTTTTATAAGGGGGGAGTGGCTCCAGGAGGGAGTGTAGCCTGATTGGCTACAATGTGCCTGCTGACTGTGATGTAGAGGGTCAAAGTTGACCCTACTGGTGCATTGTGGGGGCGAACCGAACTTCCGGAAAAGTTTGCGGTTCTCCGCGATCGCGAACCCCTGGAAGTTCGCCGGGAACCGTTCGCTGGCGAACCGTTCGGGCCATCTCTGCCCTTGATACTCAAGTAACACGACCATTGCTATGGTAAGGAGTGTTACTAACACTAACACTCAATAGTAACGCATGTTGCCTTAGAAATGGTCAGGCTACTTGAGTACCGCTTGTTGCACTAATGGTGTAACTCGCGGTACTTGCAGCCGAAAATAAGGGTAATATTGCCGTGTGCTTTCTGTGCACTGCAGTATTGCTGCGATTTTGAGTGTCAGGCACATTGTCACATCAGAATCTTTATTTCACCAAGCTTGACAGGGTCTTTCCCGGAATTGGTCTTGGCACGTACAGGCTTCAAGTACAGGACAGGGCACACAGAGATGCATCAAATGAAAAGAACACTTTTCCACAATGTGGAGAAAAAACACAATTTACAAAAACACATCAGTCCGGAAAAAACATATCACTTGGCATAATACACACAAACAAGTAACTTTCAACATAAGAACTTGGGCACCACTGTGTACAGTGTGCACCTGTACAGGCATGATATTGTTTAACCTAAGGAGGAGGGGGGGGGGGGGGGTTGAGTGCATGTAGAGAGTTCAGAAAGTTGACAGCTGAGGGGAAGAAGCTGTTCCTGTTTCTTGAGATCTTGGTGAAGATAGACCGATACCTCCGGCCTGATTGGAGTCGGCTGAAGAAGTGGTGGCCTGGGTGTGGGATCTTCAAAGCTCTGAAGCGCAGCCTGGAGTTTTAGATGAGGTCCAGAGTGGGAAGTGGTTTCCTGATTATCCTCTCCACTGATCTGATGACCCTCTGTAGTGTGTGTCTGTTGCTGGCGGAGGAGCCAGCAAACCAGACCAGGATAGAAGAGCAGAGGACAGATTCGGTTGTGGCAGAGTAGAAGCTTGTGAGAAGTTTTTGGGCCATACCAAACTTCTTCAATTGGCGGAGGAAGAATAGCTTCTGCTGGGCTTTTCTCTGTGTGGAGGCAATGTTGGTCTTCCATTTCAGGTCGTTGGAGATGGTAGTTCCCAGATGGCGGACACAGGGGACTCTTTCAATTTCCTTGCCATCAATACAGATCGGGGGAAGAGTGGAGGCATGCTTCCTTAAATCAGCAATCATCTCGAAAGTTTTTGCAGTGTTAAGGACAGGCCCGTTCTCCCTGCACCAATGGCAGTTTCTCTCGACCTGGTGGTGGTATGCCTGTTCGTCATTTTTGGAGAAGAGGTTGACTATGGTGGTGTCAACTCATCAGCGAATGTGATTACTTTGACAGAATCTGCCGTGGATCTGCAGTTGCTTGTATATAGGGAGAACAGAAATGGTGACAGGACGCATCCTTGTGGGGTCACTGTGTTGGTGGTCCTGAGTTGTCAGGAGACAGCGCCAAGTTTAACAACCTGGGATCTGTTTGTGAAGAAGTCTGAAGTCCACAGGCATAGGGTAGGGTGGACCCCGAGCGTGGCAAGGTTCTTCTGAAGTATTTTGGGACTGATGATATTAAACGCCAAGCTGAAATCCAGTAGGAGGATCCTGATATATGAATCCGAGCTGTCCTGGTGATCTTTGTTACAGGCAGATGTTGATGGCGTCATCAGTGGACCTGTTTGCTCTGTATGTAAACTGGTGCGGGTCCAGCAGGCCCTCTGTGGAAAGCTTTAGAAAGGGAAGCACCATTGTGAGAAAACACGGAAAAGCCGCCGCATGTACTAGCAGCAAGGCGGCTGATTCCGCTTCCAACGCGGCGGTCTGCACACGGAAGCGTGCATCTAGTGACATGGCAGAACGCGGAAAAGCCGCCGCATGTATTGATAGTGAGGCGGCTGGTTCCGCGTCCAGCGCGGCGGTTTGCACGCAGCAGCGTGCAGCTGGGGTGGCTGAGCCTGTTAGTTCACATAGGTTTAGGAATACACGCGCGCGCGCTGAAAGGCAGAACTTTTATGATGGCCAAGGGGGGATCAGCTGACCAGGCCGGTCAGCTGACCTCAGAGCTGGTAACCATTGGTTGATCACTTTAGGGCGGCGCCAGAGAGCACTGCTCTATATATGGTTACTGCTGGCCACTCTCAAATTGTCTGCCGTTGCGATCACTACGTGGAAGCACTCAGACCTTAGTCAGATCCAACAGTGTGTTTGAACCAGGAGGACCTGGGAATTCACACTGAGCCAGATTACTTGTGTTATTATTCTGTTATACTTCAGACTAGTTCAAGGGTGTAGAGACCACGGACCTCACACCCAAGACTAGGGAACTTGTGTTATTATACTGTTATACTTCAGACTAGTTCCAGGGTGTAGAGACCACGGACCTCACACCCAAGACTAGGCATTGTTTGATATTTGTTATGACCAGTTGCTTTCCTGACTATCCCTCTGCTTTCTGATTTGGTACCACGCATATCTGATATTCCGTTGCCAAACCCTGCCTGTCCTGGATACCGAATCAGCTTTCTGTCTTTGTACCTTGTCTGTCCGTGTGTTGTCGACCTGGCTTGCCCGACCTCGAGAGCTATATCTCTCCACTAAAGAGATAGTCTCCAGATCAGTCAGTGACATCCACCTTCAGGTGTCACTCACTCTCTGGTCGTTCCTACCTTCAGCCTGACTCCACCCCTTGGAGAGTCTCAGGCTGCTGGAAGGTTTCTGTACTCTCAATAGCAGTACTTCCTGTACTGCCTAGGGCCACCTGCTCTTCAGGTGGGTTACTCAAAGTCATACTGTTACACCAAACACTCACTATATACATATTTAGAGGTGTCCAGAGGTTAGCACTATATCTGTATTATTGGTGATTCTGCAGATCATCCATAATCAGGTATAGATCTGTATTCTTGGTGATACTGCAGATCACCAATAATCAGATTCTCTCTGCGAGCTGACACCGATCGTTACAGAATGGCAAACCAAACCCAAATGGACGCACTTTACAGCCGTCTTGATGCACTCACCACTTTGGTGGAAAATTTCATCCGAGTGCTGGACAGTCATCAGACTCAGATCAACGCATTATCTGGGTCTGTACAGGTCTTTCAGTGTTATCTCCTCCTAGCACAGACATACGTATGCCTGTACCTGAAAGGTTTTCTGGTCACAGATTTGACTTCCAGAATTTTAGAAATAGAGTGTTGTCATACTTTGAGTTGAGACCTAATTCTTCTGGAACCGTGGCACAGAGAATTACGTTTATTAAGACTCTGTTGTCAGGGGATTCCCAGACCTGGGCATATAATCTTCAGCCAGGGAATGAGGTTCTAGCCTCGGTTGATGAATTTTTTAAAGCTATGGCTATAATTTATGATGATCCGGACATTGCCTCTACCGCTGAGCGGAAGCTCAAGACTTTACGGCAGGGCAAGGGTCCGGTGGAAAATTATGCAGCTGAGTTCAGGAAATGGGCAGTTTCAGCTAGATGGGACTCATTCGCACTTCTGCACTGTTTTTTGTCAGGGTTGTCAGACGCGGTCTCTGATCTAATATTGGGTCACCCCGAACCAAAGTCTATTGATGAGGCCATTTCATTAGCAGTCAGGGTTGATCATCGCCTACGTTTTCAAAGACAGACTCGGAGTAGGAACGATGTGAGATATGTTTCCTACGCCGCGCCTCAATCTGATTCATCTCCACCTGATTCTCCTCCACCAGAACCAATGCAGATTGGGCGGTCGAAATTGTCCCGGGTGGAGCAGAGGCGCAGAAAAACATAGCAGCTCTGTCTATACTGTGCGGAGGTGGGTCATATAGTGCAGAGTTGTCCCAAGCAGTCTTTGCCCCTAGACGATAAACGTTTGCTCCTCCCTTGTACTATATCTTGGAAGGATAAGACAGAGACCACTGAGGCTTTCGTTGACTCTGGCTCAGCAGCCAACTTTATAGATTACGATTTTTCTAAGAAATTAGGGATCCCAATTTCTCCGTTGAAACAACAGATTCTGGTCACTGCAGTGGACGACTCCCGCCTGCAGAGTAACCACCCCTCTGTCTCAGACCCCAGAGTTAAGGGTTACGGTGGTGGTGTTACACAAAGAGAATTTACAGTTTCTGGTTTTGCGAATGACAACCTCCACGATCATTCTTGGTATGCCATGGTTACAACTTCATTCGCCTCAGATCAATTGGGCTACAGGTCAGCTAACGAGCTGGTCTACCCATTGTTATCGTCATTGTCTAGCGAAAGTAAAGTAACCTTGGGTAAAACCAAGATTCACATGGAGGGATTACCAGATCAGTATTCAGAATTTGCGGACGTGTTTTGTCCCAAGTCAGCAGATAAACTTCCTCCACACCGTCCTTTTGATTGCCCCATTGATCTCAGGTCTGGTTGTATGCCCCCTAGAGGTCATCTCTATAATTTATCTGGGCCAGAGAAATTAGCCATGCAGGAATACAGCCGAGAAAATTTAGCTAAGGGCTTTATTCGTCCTTCTCGGTCCCCGGCAGGGGCATTTTTCTTTTTTGTGAAAAAGAAGGATGGAGGCCTCCGCCCATGCATTGATTGTCGGGGCTCGAATAAAATTACAGTAAAAAATTGTTATCCTCTGCCCTTAATAGACGATTTGTTTACCCAGGTCACCAATGCTAAGATTTTCTCGAAGCTGGATTTGAGGGGTGCATACAACCTTGTGTGTATCAGGGACGGTGATGAATGGAAGACGGCCTTTAACACACCCGACGGGCATTACGAGTACCTAGTGATGCCCTTCGGGTTGTGTAACGCCCCGGCCGTCTTCCAAGAGCTGATTAACGAGGTCTTCAGAGAGGTATTGGGCAAATTCGTCTTGGTGTACTTAGACGACATACTAATTTTCTCATCCAACCTCTCAGAACACAGGAAACATGTTACGTTTGTGTTACAGAAGTTAAGACAAAATATGCTGTAAACTAAATTGGAGAAGTGCATTTTCGAAGTGACCTCTGTTGCCTTTCTGGGGTACATAATTTCGACCTCTGGCCTTTCTATGGACCCTGGAAAAGTCTCAGCTGTCTTAGAGTGGCCTCAGCCTGTGGGACTAAAGGCACTCCAGAGATTCCTGGGGTTCGCCAACTACTACAGGAGGTTCATAAAGGGGTACTCCACGGTGATTTCACCTCTCACCAGTCTCACCAAGAAAGGGGCAGATACTCACCACTGGTCCCCTGAGGCCCATGCTGCTTTCTCCACTCTGAAGAAACTGTTCTGTTCTGCACCCATACTGAGACATGTTGACGTCACCTTTCCCTTTATCGTGGAGGTAGATGCCTCAGAGGTAGGGGTAGGGGCTGTGCTGTCTCAGCGTTCTGGTTTGCAGGGAAAACTGCATCCTTGTGCCTATTTCTCCCGTAGGTTTTCACCCGCAGAGAATAACTACGATATAGGCAATAGGAAACTTCTAGCCATCAAATTGGCCTTTGAGGAATGGCGACATTGGCTAGAAGGAGCAGAACATACCATTACTGTTTACACTGACCACAAAAATTTGGAGTACATTGAGGGCGCTAAGAGACTTAGCCCCCGACAGGCCCGGTGGTCATTGTTTTTCTCAAGATTCAGATTTGTAATCACGTATACCCCTGGTAGTAAGAACATCAAGGCTGATGCCTTATCCAGGTGTTTTGAGCCTAAGACAGCACAGCCCTCAGACCCAGAGACCATTGTCCCTCAGAAAATGGTTCTGGCAGCCACTGAGACCTGGAAAGACTGGACTGTCACGTTGGGTCCGTTCCAACAAGATGTACCAGAGGGGAAGCCTGAGGGGGTCATGTTTGTACCATTGCCTTTTAGCCTACAAATATTGCAGCTGTTCCATTCCCACAAGAATGCTGGGCATCCTGGGGCCACCAGAACCCAGGATCTCATTGCGAGATGTGCTTGGTGGCCGTCATTGGCAACAGACTGCAAGGAGTATGTGAGAGAATGTGCAGTGTGTGCTAGGAGCAAACCCTCCCGTAAGGCACCTGTTGATACATTACAGCCTTTACCAGTTCCGAGTGAACCATGGACCCATTTGTCCATGGATTTTGTGGGCGAACTCCCCAGGTCTGAGGGCATGACGGTCATTTGGGTGGTAGTCGATCGGTTCAGTAAGATGGCCCATTTTGTCCCCCTGAAAGGACTCCCCTCGGCCCAGGAATTGGCTGATCTCTTCATCCAGCATATTTTCCGGCTGCATGGCATTCCAGAAAATATAGTGTCAGATCGGGGAGTCCAATTTGTTTCTAAGTTTTGGAGGGCATTCTGCCATCAGTTAGACATGGAGCTTTCTTTCTCATCAGGCTACCACCCACAGACCAATGGCCAGACCGAAAGAACAAATCAGTCTCTGGAACAATTTCTGAGGTGTTATGTTGCAGATGCACAAACCGACTGGGTCAAATTTTTGCCGTTTGCAGAATTTGCACACAACAATCTGAAGAGTTCCTCCTCAGGATTTTCCCCATTTCAGGTGGTGACGGGAAGGTTACCTAAGTTCACCCCATTGCCAGTGGCTTCTACTCCGTTTCCAGCACTGGAGAACTGCCATAAGTCTTTGAAACAGATTTGGGGAATGGTTGAAAGAAATCTGGGGAGGGCTTTTCAGAATCAGAAAAAACAGGCTGACAAGAGACGTTCCATAGAATGGGAATTTCTTCCAGGAGACCTGGTCTGGGTGTCCACACGACATTTGGCTCTAAAGCAACTGTCACCCAAGTTAGGTCCTAGATTTGTGGGTCCTTTTCCCAGTGACCAGGAAAATCAATAATGTCACTTATGCCATTGATCTCCCTACCAGCATGCGAGGTGTGAGATCATTTCACGTGTCCCTGCTCAAGCCGGCAGTGCACGTGGATTCCGCTCCCCCCCCCCCCCCTGTGTTGATTGATGACCAACCTGAGTATGAAATTGAGAAGATTCTGGACTCACGGCTTGTGCAGAATTCTGTGCAGTATTTGGTTCACTGGAAGGGGTATGGCATAGAGGAAAGAACTTGGGTGCCAGACTGTCGTATGCACGCAGAGGAGTTAAAAAGGGAATTCCATAACTTGCATCCTGGGAAGCCGGGTAGGAGATGTCCGGAGTCCACTTCTCAGGGGGGGGGGGGGGGTACTGTGAGAAAACGCAGAAAAGCCGCCGCGTGTACTAGCAGCAAGGCGGCTGATTCCGCGTCCAACGCGGCGGTCTGCACGCGGAAGCGTGCATCTAGTGACATGGCAGAATGCGGAAAAGCCACCGCATGTATTGATAGCGAGGCGGCTGGTTCCGCGTCCAGCGCGGCGGTTTGCACGCAGCAGCGTGCAGCTGGGGTGGCTAAGCCTGTTAGTTCACATAGGTTTAGGAATACACGCGCGCGCGCTGAAAGGCAGAACTTTTATGATGGCCAAGGGGGGATCAGCTGACCAGGCCGGTCAGCTGACCTCGGAGCTGGTAACCATTGGTTGATCACTTTAGGGTGGCGCCAGAGAGCAATGCTCTATATATGGTTACTGCTGGCCACTCTCAAATTGTCTGCCATTGCGATCACTACATGGAAGCACTCAGACCTTAGTCAGATCCAGCAGTGTGTTTGAACCAGGAGGACCTGGGAATTCACACTGAGCCAGATTACTTGTGTTATCATTCTGTTATACTCCAGACTAGTTCCAGGGTGTAGAGACCACGTACCTCACACCCAAGACTAGGCATTGTTTGATATTTGTTATGACCTGTTGCTTTCCTGACTATCCCTCTGCTTTCTGATTCGGTACCACGCATATCTGATATTCCGTTGCCAAACCCTGCCTGCCCTGGATACCGAATCAGCTTTCTGTCTTTGTACTTTGTCTGTCCGTGTGTTGCCGACCTGGCTTGCCCGACCTCGAGAGCTATCTCTCTCCACTAAAGAGATAGTCTCCAGATCAGTCAGTGACATCCACCTTCAGGTGTCACTCACTCTCTGGTCGTTCCTACCTTCAGCCTGACTCCACCCCTTGGAGAGTCTCAGGCTGCTGGAAGGTTTCTGTACTCTCTATAGCAGTACTTCCTGTACTGCCTAGGGCCACCTGCTCTTCAGGTGGGTTACTCAAAGTCATACCGTTACACCAAACACTCACTATATACATATTTAGAGGTGTCCAGAGGTTAGCACTATATCTGTATTATTGGTGATTCTGCAGATCATCCATAATCAGGTATAGATCTGTATTTTTGGTGATACTGCACATCACCAATAATCAGATTCTCTCTGCGAGCTGACACCGATCGTTACAACCATGCTTTCAAAAGCATTTATGATGTTAAGTATAAGTGCCACGGGCCTGAAATTGTTTAGGTTAGAGACTCCCTGCTTTTTGGGGACAGGGATGATGGTGGACCTCTTGAAGCAAGCTTGGACTTGGCACTTGTTGAAGATGGAAGAAAGAATGAGAGCAAGCTGCCAGGCACAGGTTTTCAGTGAGGCTGGGGACACTCTGTTGGGCTTCAGGCTTCCCTAGCATTTAGCCTTGATAGGACATCTAAGGCAGAGGCAGAGGAGGGGGCAGGTGGCTATGGGGGTCCTGTGGGTGCCGCCTGAATCTCAAATCTGCAGTAGAAGTCACTGAGATTCTCTGCAAGTTCACTGCTGGGGAGGGGGCTTATAGTTGGTGGCGGTCTTTAGCCCCTTCCAAACAGCTCAAGAGTCATTCGAGGAGAGGTTCTGTTTCAGCTTTTCCACATAGCACTTCTTGGCGGCCCTGTTCAGTTTGTGTCTTGCCTCCCTGTACTCCTCCCGATTGCCGGACTTGTGCGCTTCCTCTTTAACTAACTAGCATAGCATAATCACCAGCCAGGCAGCCCAGCATAACCGCCAGCCGAGTACAGTACACAGGCCACCCAGCCGAAGACAAGACAGAAGCCAGGTGAGGGGCTTATTTATGTGAAATACTGCCTATTGAATATATTTAAGTTACGCCACTGCTATGTTCATGTACATTTGGCCCCACCTATGACCACGCCCTCTTTCTGTGGCATGACCACGCCCATGTTTTGCGCCCCTGATCTCCCAGGAACCTAGAAACGCCCCTGCTTCAATCTCAATCTAATCTAAATTGCTGCCGATCCCAATTGTTGCTCAATGTTAATTCCAAAAATAACCAGAAAGTCTGTATACGATCAGTGCACATCTGCACTGATCGTATGCAGACTTTCTGATTTCACAATTAAATCTTTGAAAATCTGTGCCTGTCTGCTAGGTTTCCATGTCACTTCCCCCCCTTCCTCCCTGGGCTGTGCTGTGTAGAGCAAGCTTCTTTCACCTGTTCACCTCACGGTCCCGGTCTCTTCTCTCCCCGCCAGCTGCTCCTTTTTCTCTCCCAAGCCCAGGGGCACATGCGTGAAGTAATGCAGAGGTCAAACACTAGGGGCAGCGTGGCACATACCTTATGTGACCACTAGAGGCCTTTAGTATTTGTAGTACTTAGCCTCTAGTATTTGGGACGTCACACAAGCACCCTGGGACACGGAAGTGAAGAGAGGAAAAAGCAGCCATCAGTGAGAGAAAAGACCAGAACCATGCCATGGATAGGTGAGAGTAACTATGCTGACCATTGAATCAATCCTGCTAGCAATGCGCTCCCGTCCCACCGCTGATCAACCAACATTTTCCATCCTGTACGATCGACAGAATCAATTGAAATGGGAATTGTTTGCCACATCGATTTCTAGCAAATTCTATAAAATCAGCCAGATATTGATGCAAAATAAATAAAAAGTGCTGTACTGCCTCTGCGCAGCTGCACATAGGTGATCCCAAAGCAAGACACAATCAAAATGTATTTAAAACAACCAAAAAATAAAGTTTACACTATGTGAACAAATGAGAGTTGTCTAATAGTAAATCACCTTTCCATTCCTCTTACAGTCCCCTCATTCCAATACTGTTACAGTCCTGACTCAGACAGGAAGTGACTACAGTGTGACCCTCACTGATAAGAAATTCCCTTTTTTTACCTCTTTCTTCCTCTCAGAAGCCATTTTCTGCTAGGAAAGTGTTTTATAGTTGGAATTTCTTATCAGTGAGGGTCACACTGTAGTCACTTCCGGTCTGAGTCAAAACTGAGTCAGCCACTTGCATATTTGATATTTAACTCTTTCAGGCAGAGAAAGAAAAAAAGGAACACAGCAGAGTTATTTGTGTGCTAGGCATTGTACATACACATGTCTATCTCATCATGTCACATGTCAGTTTGGGTATCCTTTAAAACAGGTTTTTTTTAATTTTAAAATGTACCTGAGATGGTACAATTGTATGTATTTATACTTACCTGGGGCTTCCTCCAGCCCTATGAGGTGCATGGGCTCCCTCGCCGTCCTCTCCAGACGATTTGTTCACATCATATCGATCCTGATAAACTGGCCAGTTGCTACCAGACGTGCGCTCCTGTGCATGCGTGGCCCTGCCGCACTCCCATGCACGGGAGCGTTCTGCATCTGCGCATTACTACTGCAAAAGAGCAAAAGAGTGCGGGTCGCCAGGTTACTGGGATCAATATGAAATGAATAGGGTGGCCGGTGAGGATGGCGAGGCACCCCACGCACCTCATGGGGCTGGAGGAAGCCCCAGGTAAGTATAAATATATACAATTGTACCGTCACAGGTTCCCTTTACCATTAGCGGACCACGCGTTGTTTTAAAACATCCTGTTAGTCACTCTTAATGGACCAGCAGACGATTGAAAACATCAGCCGGCGTGTATGCACACGTACCCGTCGGAACTTGAAGATCCGCGATTGGTGAAAGGGAAGAAGTGTTCCCTGAACCAAACAAAGTGGCTGTGAGTGAAAGATCATGGCTTCATCGAGAAGCCAATGATCTTTTCTGTAACAACACTGTCTATGTGCTTGTTCAAAGCACACAGACTAGTGAGTTTGGGGGCATCTAGTGGTAAAAAAAAAAATACACAGAAAAGTAAAAATATACATTTTACACTACATTTTATGCTTTGTACATGTAACGATTGTGGAATTCTCTCCGTGGTCAGCGCACAGGATGCGCGCTGACACTGCGGAAATCCTCCACAAGCGTATAATTGGAGAGAACCCAGCAAAAGGTGCAACGCACCTGTAGAGGGAGATTCCTGTCGGCAGATGGAGCTGTGGAGTGCAGAGGAACAGATCCTCTGCCCTGCCACCGACGCCACACAGGAATTGTACGAAGGGAAGAATGCAGGGCAAGATAGCCCTTAAAGAGAGAGAGTAAAGCGACAGAGTGTGTGTGTGTCCACCAATCTAGTCGCCACCTAGCGACGATGAACACACAACCATGAAAATCAGGTGAGAAGGCAATCGCAAGGGATGGAGATTGCTAACAGCGACACAAGACTGAATAAGCACAGAGGAGGATTGTATGTATGTCTACCAATCTAGTCGCCAACCTGCGACGGTGGACACACAACAGAGGAAACCAAGTGAGAACGCAATCGCAAGGGAAGCGATTGCGAATGAGAATGAGCACAGGGACAGAATGTATGTGTGTGCACCAATCTAGTCGCCAACCCGCGACGGTGCACACACAACAGCAGATACGAAGTAGGAGCGCAATCGCGAGAGAGGCGATTGCCAGAGGTGACACAAGGCTAAAGCAAGACAGAGCACGAGAGTAGCAAAGGCACAGCAAATCATACAATGAGAAGATAAGGAAAATAACAAACGCTAACTAAACGCGAACACCACACTCATTCGCAACAACGAACGCGTTTACAGCGCGATCTCCGCATGGTAAGCACAACAGAGACAAGCACGCCTAACTGACCACCGACAGACAAACACGAAACAGAGATCGCGAGCGCTTGCTTAACGGTTACCTCACCGAGCCTCCAGCAAGCGTTCGTATCAGACAAGACAGATAAACGAAAACAGGAATAAGTGAGGGATACGATCCACCGCTCTTCCGCCAGAGCGAGTGCGATCTAAATAGGGAAACAGAGTTAGCAGGATCCACTGCTCTTTCTTCCAGAGCGAGTGTGATCCAAGTAAAGCAACAGAGCAAGCAGGATCCACTGCTCTTTCCGCCAGAACAAGTGCGATCCAAATAAAGCAACAGGGCTTAGCAAGATCCACTGCTCTTTCCGCCAGAGCGAGTGTGATCAAAGTATAGAAACAGAAGGAGCTACCAGTAGCAACCGCTGCTCTGGTTAGCACCCAACAGACAGACAGAACAGGCAATACAAATATACAACCTGACTGAACTAGAGGGGTGTCTAATACAGCCCCCAGAATTACTCTAAGTTAGCTAACAATCCAACAGAGAAGGCTGACACTCCAGGAGTGTGTTTACAAACCATTATGACCAGCCAAGCCTTCTGGTCAGCAGCAGGCCTTTATACTGCCAGCCCTCAAACGAGACAGCTGGGCAATTTGCATGTATGCAAATTCCTCAGCAAAGCAACTCTGAAAGTTGCAAGATGAAGCCAGGTCTCTTTTCCAGAGACCTGCATCTCTCAGACATAAGGAATGGTCAAACAGCTGGCTGCCTGTGCATGCAACCAGCTGAGCGGATCATTACAGTACATTAAATAAAAATAAATTTATACCTCCTTCTCCCCTCCCCCGTAGTTACCTAAATAAAACACTCTGCTGTTTTACTATGTATGGCATGAGGGTATATTACTGTTAATTTTTTTGCAAATAAAGGCTTTGTAATTATTGATGCACTAAAAAAAACCCCTGAAAACAAATACACCTTTATTTTAAAATAATCAATTGTCACCATACATTGTACTAGGGACATAATTTAAACTTGTAAATAACTGGGACAAATAAAATGTGTGGGTTTTATTTATTGTAGCATTGATTATTATAAAATTAAAGGACATGAATTTGAAGAAATAGTGTATTTTTTCATTTTTCCCCAAGTTTTCCCTGTAAATTGAATAGAAAATAAAATAATTACTGAAAACTAATATCACCCAAAAAAAAGCCTAATTTGTGGCAAAAAAAATAAATCCAAGGTATAGATCATTTTGGTGTGATGAGGCAGCATGGTGGCATAGTGGTTAGCGCTCTCGCCTTGCAGGCAACGCTGGGTCCCTGGTTTGAATGCCAGCCAGGTCAACATCTGCAAGGAGTTTGTATGTTCCCCTGTGTCTGTGTGGGTTTCCTCCAGGCACTCTGGTTTCCTCTCACATCCCAAAAACATACAGATAAGTTGTTTGACTTCCCCTACATTGACCCAAGACTACAATAAATACACTACACCAGGGGTCCCCAACCTTTTCTGGCCTGGGGACCACTTTCTGACCAAATTTTTCTCTGGGGACCGGGGGGGGGGGTGGGGGGGGGGGATGATGCGCGACCTAGTGGACAGTGTCATGCGCAGCGGGTTACGGGGTGAGGGGGTGGGGTGGGGGGGGGGGGGCTTGGTTGCCCCAGTATAGGGAGTTTAGTTGACTCAGTATGGCTAGTATAGTTACCCCAGTATAGCTAGTATAGTGCCCAGTATAGCTAGTATAGTGCCACAGTATGGCTAGTATAGTGCCCAGTATAGCTAGTATAGTGCCCAGTATAGCTAGTATAGTGCCCCAGTATAGCTAGTATAGTGCTGTAACATCTGCAACTATGGCGGCTGCGGACACGCAGGGTATACCCGCAGCCACCTTTGTTCCCTGTTCACAGGCCTCATCCGTTCTGTCGGCGTCTAGTACGCCGGGAACGGTACTGTCTCGTAAGGGGCGCGGCTGTGAGCTCTCCTCGGCTTCTTAAGCCTTCACTGTTTATTTGCAACTTGTCTGCTGTTGCGAATACACTCGTGTTAGCGCTCAGACCTTAGACTAGTATCCGGTGTGCTTTGATCTGGGAGGAAACCAGGGATTTCACACAAGACTAGGACTATTGTTATATTGTATTACTGATTACCTGTGTATGATTCTGGCTATACTCTGACCTTGCTATTGCTTATCGATTCTGTACTTCTGCCTATCTGACCTTAGTTGCTGAACCTCTGCCTGATAACTCACTATTCTTCTGCCTCACGTTTCTGTACTGTATTCGCCTCTCAGTTGCCAAACCTTGCCTGTCTGACCTCTCTACTCACCAGTGGGCCTTTGCCACTGGTGAGGTGCTCTTTTGATTAAATACCCACCAGCTCCTCTGGTGAGGTTTAGTTTAAGTATACAGCTCCTGTGACTGATAGTACCTTACCAGCTCCTCTGGTAAGGTCTAGTTAAACTATTCAGTCGCTTGTGCTGATAGTACCTTACCAGCTCCCCTGGTAAGGTTTAGCCAAACTTTGTTGTCACTCCTGTTGTTAGTACTTTACCAGCTCCTCTGGTAAGACCTATTATTTATACTACTGTTATTGCAGCTAGTACCCACCAGCTCCCCTGGTGAGGTCTAGCACTGTTATTGCAGCTAGTACCCACCAGCTCCCCTGGTGAGGTCTAGCACTGTTGTTTCAGATAGTACTCACCAGCTTCTGTGGTGAGATCTATCCATTTAATCTACTGTTGCACCAAACACTTTACACCTCTGGTTCTCAGCCGTCTATACTTGCATTATTGGTGATACTGCAGATCACCACATAATCGGGTATAGAGTCTGTATTATTGGTGATTCTGCAGATCACACAATAATCAGACGTCTGTGTGCTACACCAATCGTTACAGAACAGCAGACCAGAAATAATATGGAGACACTGTGCAATCGGGTGGCTCTGCTGGCTACCACCGTTAATGAGCTCATCAAAGCGGTTAACGTGCAGCAGACCCAGATTGACCAGCTGATTCAAACAGTTAACCGTTTGAAAGACCCTAAGGTACAAGTGTCCTCCCCTCATGTGATAGAACCCAGGATGCCCCCTCCTGAAAAATTTTCGGGGCACCGGTCTGATTTTTCGAAATTTTAAACACCGGTGTTTATCATATTTTGAGTTACGGCCAGTATCGTCAGGTACAGAACGTCAGAGAGTTACATTAATTAAGACATTATTATCTGGGGATTCGCAGTCCTGGGCTTATAGTCTCCCCCTTAGGAGCATGAGGCTTTGGCCTCAGTTGACGACTTTTTTAAGGCAATGGCAGTTATATACGATGATCCAGATTTAGCAATGACGTCAGAAAGGAAATTAAAGACCCTCAAGCAGGGACATAATCCTGTCGAAACTTACGCAGCTGAGTTTAGGAGATGGGCAGTGTCAGCCAGATGGGGGCAGTACGCACTTTTAGATTGCTTTTTATCGAGGTTATCTGATGCAGTTGCCGATTTGATGTTGGGGCACCCCGAACCTAAATCATTGGACGAGGCCATCTCACTGGCTATCAAAATTGATCGGCGAGTTCGCTATCAGAAGCAAGCTCGGGGTAAAGTACCAGGGAGATTTGCTTCTGGTACCTTTTCGGGTCCAGTGTCTTCCTCTCCACCTCATGATGAGCCAATGCAGATTGGGCAAACCAAGCTCACAGAGGTCGAGAAAAACAGGAGACGCAATAAAAAATTATGAATTTATTGTGCTGAGAAAGGACATATGGTATCTGGTTGTCCCAAGAAGGCGGAAAACTCTATCGCCTAGGAGTAGCTGAAGGTACTACCCTAGGCGATCCAGTCTTACCTCTAAACAATAAACGTCTATTACTCCCGTGCTCTATCACCTGGGAGGGGCAGGTTCACTCCACCCAGGCTTTTATAGACTAGGGTTCGGCTGTGAATGTTATGGCTTATGATTTTGCTATCAAATTCGGTTTTCCTTTAACTTCTGTGGGACGACAGGTGCAGATTACAGCAGTGGATGATTCCCTATTATTGATTAAGCAGCCCATAACCCAGACTCCTGTATTATTATGCCAACTAGGGGTCTTACATAGGGAACAAATACAGTTTCTGGTACTCAAGATGTCCACCTCCACCGTCATTCTGGGTATGCCGTGGCTTAAAAAACATTCCCCTCAGATTGACTGGAGTTCCAGACAGTTATTGATCTGGTATCCTTATTGTCATCATCATTGTTTGGAGAAAGTTACCATAGCCGCCACCGAGATCCAAGTGGAGGGGACTTCTGAGTCGTCCTCTGAACCCTCTTAGATAGATACCTGGGAGGCTTGGGTACCTACGTTAAGCCCATTCCAACAAGAGGTCCCTGAAGGGAAACCAGAGGGGGTTCTATTTGTACCATTGCAGTTCAGATTTAAGATTCTTCATGCCTTCCATACCCATAAAAATGCCGGTCACCCAGGGATTGCTCGCACCCAGGAGTTGTTGGACCGTTGTGTCTGGTGGCCCTCGATAGTGTCGGATTGTAAGGAATTTGTCGGTAATTGCTCTGTATGTGCTAGGAGTAAGTCGTCTAGACAGGCTCCTGTGGGTACCTTACAGTCACTTCCGGTGCCTGAGCAGCCATGGACCAATGTGTCCATGGACTTTGTGGGCGAACTGCCTAGATCAGAAGGTAAAACAGTCATATGGGTAGTAGTCGATAGGTTCAGCAAGATGGCCCATTTTATTCCCTTGGACGGACTCCCCACTGCAAAGGAGCTGGCAGAGCTCTTCATCCATCACATTTTCAGACTGCATGGAATTCCGGAAAATGTGGTGTCAGATAGGGGAGTCCAGTTCGTGTCCAGGTTTTGGAGGGCCTTCTGTCATCATATGGGAATGAATCTATCGTTTTCCTCCGGCTACCACCCACAGACTATTGGGCAGACCGAAAGGGTCAACCAGTCTTTAGAGCAGTTCCTTAGATGTTACGTAGCTAATGCTCAGATGGATTGGGTCAAATTCTTGTCTTTTGCAGAATTTGCCCATAATAATTTGAAATGTAATTCCTCAGGATTCTGCCCTTTTTGGGTGGTAACGGGGAGATCATCGAAATTCTCTCCTCTGCCGGTGGTGTCATCACCTTTCCGGGCCTTGGAGGACTGGCAAGGAACATTAAAGGAGGTCTGGGGGAAAGTCAAAGGGAACTTAAAAAAGGCTTTTGCTACCCAAAAAAGACAGGCAGATAAAAAACGTTCTATGGAATGAAATTTTGTTCCAGGAGATTTAGTGTGGGTTTCTACTCGACACTTCGCCTTAAAGCAATCTTCTGCTAAACTGGGTCCCAAATTTATAGGGCCATACCCTGTGTCCAAAAGGGTCAACAAGGCTACCTATGTTGTCTCACTCCCACCCAGTTTCAGGGGTGGTAGAACGTTTCATGTGTCCCTCTTGAAACTTGCTGTGCATGTGGATTCCTTTCCCCCCCCCCCCCCCCTGTGGTGATTGACAAAGAACCAGAGTACGAGATAGAGCAGATCTTCGGGTGGTGCGTAACTCCATACAGTACCTAGTCCACAGGAAAGGATATAGTGCAGAGGAGAGATCTTGGGTACCTGCTTGTCGCATGCATGCAGAAGAACTCAGGGAGCAGTTTCATAGATTGCATCCTGACAGGCCAGGTGGATCGTGTCCGGAGTAAAGTTGGGCCGAACGGTTCGCCTGCAAACGGTTCCATGCGAACTTCAGTGGTTCGCGTTCGCGTCCCGCAGGCGAACTTTTGCGGTTCGGTTCGCCCCATAATGCACCATGAGGGTCAACTTTGACCCTCTACATCACAGTCAGCAGGCCCAGTGTAGCCAATTAGTAGGGCAAGGTGCTGCATACTGTCTCTCATAGGGAAAGATTAGTTAGGCTTAGCTTGTTCCTGGCTGCATACCTGTTCTGTTCAGTACCTGCATACCTGTTCAGTGAACCTGTTCAGTGAACCTGCCACTGCATACCTGTTCTGTGAACCCACCACTGCATACCTGTACTGTGAACCCACCACTGCATACCTGTTCAGTGAACCTGCCACTGCATACCTGTTCTGTGAACCCACCACTGCATACCTGTTCTGTGAACCCACCACTGCATACCTGTTCAGTGAACCCGCCACTGCATACCTGTGCAGTGAACCTGCCACTGCATACCTGTTCTGTGAACCCACCACTGCATACCTGTTCTGTGAACCCACCACTGCATACCTGTTCTGTGAACCCACCACTGCATACCTGTTCAGTGAACCCACCACTGCATACCTGTTCAGTGAACCCACCACTGCATACCTGTTCAGTGAACCCGCCACTGCATACCTGTTCTGTGAACCCACCACTGCATACCTGTTCTGTGAACCCACCACTGCATACCTGTTCTGTGAACCCACCACTGCATACCTGTTCTGTGAACCCACCACTGCATACCTGTTCAGTGAACCCGCCACTGTATTCCTGTTCAGTGAACCCGCCACTGCATACCTGTTGTGTTCAGTGAACCCGCCACTGTATACCTGTTCAGTGAACCTGCCACTGCATACCTGTTCTGTGAACCCGCCACTGTATACCTGTTCTGTTCAGTGAACCCGCCACTGCATACCTGTTCTGTTCAGTGAACCCGCCACTGCATACCTGTTCTGTTCAGTGAACCCGCCACTGCATACCTGTTCTCGCCATGGTGCGCACCAGTCCAGCACGGCCGTCACTACACAAACAGCTGTTTGCGGTGCGTTACACGGTGAGTTTGGTGTGTCAGTGTGAAGCAGTACCTTAATTACACTACCTGATTGATGTATACACATGCAAGATGTTTTAAAGCACTTTAGGCCTGTCATTTAGCATTCAATGTGATTTCTGCCCTTAAAACGCTGCTTTGCGTCAAATCCAGATTTTTCCCGGGGACTTTTGGCATGTATCCCACTCCTCCACCTGGGGGTCCAGGTGTTAGACCCCTTGAAACATCTTTTCCATCACTTTTGTGGCCAGCATAATTTTTTTTTTTCAAAGTTCGCATCCCCATTGAAGTCTATTGCGGTTCGCGAACTTTTATGCGAACCGAACCTTACGCGGAAGTTCGCGAACCCGGTTCGCGGACCTAAAATCGGAGGTTTGGCCCCACTCTAGTCCGTAGTCCACGCCTAGAGGACTCCCCGTACTGTAACATCTGCAACTATGGCGGCTGCGGACACGCAGGGTATACCCGCAGCCGCCTTTGTTCCCTGTTCACAGGCCTCATCCGTTCCGTCGGCGTCTAGCACGCTGGGAACGGTACTGTCTCGTGCTCATAGGGTCGATGTATCGCGCGGGCGGAGACAGGACCTTTATGCTGGAAGAAGGTGCGTCAGCTGACCTGCCAGTCGGCTGACGTCAGAGGTGACTCACGCCGCTCGGATTGGCTGATTGGTAAGGGGCACGGCTGTGAGCTCTCCTCTGCTTCTTAAGCCTTCACTGGTCATTTAAACTATTCAGTCGCTTGTGCTGATAGTACCTTACCAGCTCCCCTGGTAAGGTTTAGCCAATCTTTGTTGTCGCTCCTGTTGTTAGTACTTTACCAGCTCCTCTGGTAAGACCTATTATTTATACTACTGTTGTTGCAGCTAGTACCCACCAGCTCTCCTGGTAAGGTCTAGCACTGTTGTTTCAGATAGTACTCACCAGCTTCTCTGGTGAGATCTATCCATTTAATCTACTGTTGCACTAAACACTTTACACCTCTGGTTCTCAGCCGTCTATACTTGGATTATTGGTAATACTGCAGATCACCACATAATCGGGTATAGAGTATGTATTATTGGTGATTCTGCAGATCACACAATAATCAGACGTCTGTGTGCTACACCAATCGTTACAAGTGCCCAGTATAGCTAGTATAGTGCCCCAGTATGGCTAGTATAGTGTCCAGTATAGCTAGTATAGTGCCCCAGTATGGCTAGTATAGTGCCCAGTATAGCTAGTATAGTCCCACTATGGGTAGGTAGTGCCCCAGTATAGCTAGCATAGTGCCCAGTATAGCTAGTATAGTCCCAGTATAGTGCCCCAGTATAGCTAGTATAGTACCCAGTATGGCTAGTATAGTGCCCCAGTATGGCTAGTATAGTGCCCAGTATTGCTAGTATAGTCCCAGTATGGGTAGGTAGTGCCCCAGTATAGCTAGTATAGTGCCCAGTATAGCTAGTATAGGGCCCAGTATAGCTAGTATAGTGCCCCAGTATGGCTAGTATAGTGCCCCAGTATTGCTAGTATAGTGCCCAGTATAGCGCCCTAGTATGGATGAGTGGGTGGGTGGGTAGTGCCCCTCCCCCCCGCGGCCGCCGCTCCTGTTACCTTATGAGCGGAAGGCCGCTTCCTTCCTTATATTCCCCAGCCGCTCTCCTCTTATTAGCATCCGGTATTACAGCATCGCGTATTGCGGCTGCTGTAAGGAAGGGAAGGAAGCACGGCAGCGGCTTCCTGTAGCGGCGATATGCATCGTCGTTACCATGGGAACTGCTACCGCGCTTCCTTCCCTTCTTATCAGCCGCAAGACGCGATGCTGTAATACCAGATGCTAAAAAGAGGAGAGCGGCTGGGGTATATAAGAAAGGAAGCGGCCCCCGCTCATAAGGTAACAAGAGCGGCGGCCGCGGGGGGTAGGGGCGAGAGGCCAGACACGCCTCGGTCCGGTAGAAAACTGCCAACGGACCGGCAGTGGGCCGCGGCCCAGTGGTTGGGGACCCCTGCACTACACAATACATACATAGACAAATGATTATGAAGGGACAGTTAGTGACAAGACAATATATTCTCTGTACAGCGCAGCAGAAGATGTTGGCGCTATATAAATACTAAATAATAATTAAAATAATAAGTAGTGATAAAATTATTGGCAAATGAAAGGGAGGAGCGCGGACAAGTGAAAATTGCTCTGGTCTGTTAGGGTAAAAACCCTTGGGGTACTTTAGGACCGATGTGATTGAAATCTACGCCCTGTTTCGGTGGGCCCCGGCTGGCAGGGCGTAGATTTCAATCACCGTCCGCAGCACGCATTCGCCGTTTCCGTCACTCCCCGCCGATTGCGCTGCTCATACCCGACGTTTCTCGCCGCAGCTCACAGGCTCTGCCTGTCTCTATGATGGCAGAGCTATGTGAGCCAGTCAGGAGCCGATTTCATTGGCTCCTAGCCGTGTCTATCAATGTAAGCCGCTCCCATTGGCTTACATTGATAGACACGGTCAGTAGCCAATGAAAGCGGCTCCTGCCGGCTCACATGACTCTGCCGTCACAGAGACGGTAGAGTCTATGTCCTGAGGATCCCGGCGTACGGCAGTTGCGGCGGGTATGCACGGCGATTCATTGGTTTTACATCGGTATTGTACCAGCGGTCTCTGGTTCTTAAGGGGGCAGAGACCGCTGGTACCCAAGTGGTTAAAAATTGCAAGAGCTAATAGCTTAGCGATTGCATTTCATAGTGTGACTAGACCTAATACAGTGCTATGGGTGATTTTTGTAAAATCACATCGCTCAAGTGAGATTACACAGCATTACATTAGCAAGTGCTTAGGGCCAGTTCACATGGGTGTCTGCAGGAGTCAGCCAAATGCTTTTCTGTGATCTCACTGCCATATGGTTAATATTGCGCTACCACTTTAAGAAGCGCTAGCACTTTGGCGATTAGCGTGGATCACCTGCTAATCGCTCTAGTGCGAACGGGCCCTCAGACATGGAGATGCTGTGTTAAGGGACCCTGGGAGCAGCACGTTACTTCCAGGATCGGCTGAAATTATGGAAAAAAATCAGAATCAGAACGTGGTGTACGCGCAAATGACGGTAAACGGTAAACATGTTGCTCAAAATGTGGACAGAAGCGCACAGATGAAAACAAGGCCTTAGGCCCCATTCATACTGCATGCGTTTCCGTCCAGATTTCGGCAATGCGTGCAGGAGGCAGACACTCATGACATCAGAAAGTGCTGTACTGTCTGATGTTCACACTGTTAGAGTTGCGCTTGATTACTGGATCTAATGAAGCACTGCAGTCCAGACAAGAAGAAGTAACAGGAACTTGGTTTTACTTAAACTTGGATTCAGCAACATACAGCAAGAACACCTAACATGGTGACAGGCTAAAACACACACAGTGATCACACACAGGAAGCACTGGACACACCTAAAAGAAACATAGAGAGATAACCAACAACATCACTGTAGAGGCATCATCAGCAGCGACATCTAGTGTCCAGAATATAAATTGCAGTCAGTACTTATTTAGACTAAGCTGCAGTTCTGTTGAATTTCTCCAACACCCCTTCTCAACAGCTAAGGCTTAGTCTGTTAAATGCATCTTCTTTGTAAGCCTTGAGTGTCTTTCAGCTGTCAGAGGCTTTGTAAGGATATCTGCTGTCAAATCCTCGGTTGGGCAATAAAGTAACTCAAGGAATCCCTGTTCCTGAAGATCCCTGAGAAAGTGGAACTTCACATCGATGTGTTTGGTTCTTGAGTTAACTCTTTCCATTTGTGCAAGTGCAATGCATCCTTGGTTGTCCTCATAGATTTGTGTTGGTCCCGGTTGAGGTTGACCCAAGTCTGTTAGTAATTGTCTCAGCCATATAACTTCTTGACTTGCCTGGGCTGCTGCAACATATTCTGCTTCAGTGGAGGACAGAGTAACAGAAAGCTGTTTTCTACTAGTCCAGCTGATGACACCTCCCGACAAAAAAAATAAGTAACCACTGGTAGACTTTCTGTCATTGGTGTCTCCTGCCCAGTCGGCGTCCACAAATCCAGTTAAGGTGCACTCATCACTTGCTGGTAACTTTAGTTTGTAACATAGAGTTCCTTTAAGATAGCGAATGATTCGCTTCACAGCATTCCAGTCCATCTGACTTGGCTTTGAAACCTTTCTACATAAGATTCCAACGGTTGCTGCGATGTCAGGCCTTGTAGCAGTTGTAAGGTACAACAATTTCCCTATTGTTTGCCTGTATTGAGTGTTAGTTGGTAAAAGGATATCTTGGCTATTCATCTCCTTTAGGTAGTTGGTTTCCATAGGAGACTTTACTGGTTTGGCATCTTCCATTCCACATGTTTGAATTATGTCTTGTATTTTGTGTTTTTGGTTCAGAAGGAAGCTCCCATCTTCCTCTCTCTCAATCTGAATGCCGAGGTAATTGTTTATGTCACCAAGATCTTTTGTCTCAAAGTGCCTATTCAGATTCTTCAGTACCTCTGCTTTATCCCCTTCTTGATCAAAACAAATCAGGATATCATCAACATAAATCAGCAGGTAGATCCATCTGTTTGCCAATTTCTTTGTGTATAGGCAGGGGTCTGCTTTACTCCTTTGAAAGTCCTGATGTGTAAGCACTTCGTTTATTTTTATGTTCCATGCTCTGGCTGCTTGTTTCAGGCCATATATGCTCCTATGAAGTTTGCACACTAGGTCTGGTCTTTGTTCGTCTTTGAAACCTGGTGGTTGGTCCATATATATTTCTTCTGCTAACTCACCGTGTAGAAAGGCGGTCTTCACATCAAAATGTCTCACTTCCATTTTCTTTTTCGCCGCCACTGCTAGCAAAGTTCTTATTGTGGCATATTTGACTACTGGAGCAAATGTCATATCATAGTCATCTCCGTGTTTTTGAGAGTATCCCTTGGCTACCAGTCTCGCTTTGTATCGTTCAATCGTTCCATCTGCATTGTACTTCAATTTAAAAGTCCATTTACAACCAATGGCTTTCCTTTCAGGTGGAAGTTCTGTAAGTGTCCAAGTTTTAGTGTCATTCATGGATCTTATCTCTTCCTCAGCAGCTTTCATCCATTTATTGACTTCCCTTTCTGGAAGTTTAGATATTTCTTCCCAGGTTGCAGGTTCGCTGACTGTGGCAGTGCTTGCCTTGTAAGACAGACGTACGGGTGCCTTACCTTTGTTTTTTCTCTTGTTGATCGCCTCAGTCCTGTGTCTGAATCTGCTGGTAACTGCTGTTCAATATTGTTGTGGTTTGCATTCACTTCAACTGTTTGTTCAGTACTCATGGTAATGGGATGGTCAGTGTCAATCTTCTCTTCTGCTCTTGCATTCTCTATTGTCATGACATCATCTCTTGCATCTTCAAGAAAAGTTACACTGTTGCTTGATTTGAGCTGTGTAATTATTTCCAGCATTGCATTTATGTGTTCCTGCATGTTCTGCTCTTCGCTAAGCCGCATTTTATACAGTTTTCTTAACAAAAACAACTTGCTGTTTAAACTGGATCGCTCATGCAGTCCTTTTAGCACACTCCACATGCCTTTTGCTGTATCTTCGTGGCGTATGTGGATAAGCTGGTCATCCTCCACTAGCAAACTGATTGTAGCCCGTGCCTGTCTGTTTTTCTTATCCCAGTCCTGATTGTTATCCTGTGGTCTATCTGTGGTGGTAACCTCCCATAAATCGTCTCTGGATAAAAGCATTTCCACTTTAAACTTCCATAGCTGATAATTGTCATTGTTCAGCTTGGCCACTGAGAGTTTAATATCAGAGTTTCCGGCCATTGTCTTTCTCCCCTTATATATAACAGTCTTACTTGTTTGCAGGAGATGTCTCTGGAAAGCTTTCTTGCGCTGATCTCTGCTCCTGGTTGCTGCTGTCCTGGGCTTCTTCTGATTGCTGCTCTGGGCCCATAACCTGTAAGGCCCCGTTCACACTTGCGGTTTTGTCAAAACCGCACCGGATGTCCGGACCGCACCGGAGCCGGACCGGACCTGATCCGCACGGTTCCTATCCGGATCCGGTCCGGATCCGGTCCGTTTGCATCTGGATTCCGTGCGGGGTGAACACGGTTGCAGTGCGGATCCGGTTTCTTAAGGAGATACCATCCTGTTAATACCTGGGGTCTGGGAGGTCAGCAGAAGGGTCTGGGGTCATTGTTGGAGACAGGTGGACGTGTGGAGACCATCCGTGGATACAGAGACTGCAGTTGGGACCATGGATCCAGGCATTTTTTACTCGTAAAACTGGGAATTCTCTCCTTCCTGTTGTTCGCCTCCTCGTTATCAGACATCAGACATGTTGCTGCCAAAACGAGCTCCAGCATGAAATCGCTGCTGCCCCACTCTTTGAACGCTGGGCCCATGTGGTCCCCATCCAAAATGCATAGGAAGTGGGGTAGAACGTCCGGTTTTTGTAGCCAGTGTGTTGTGCGCTCTCCGGCTCTCATTGCTTTGTATTGGCCGGATGGTGCAGTCCGGCTCCGCTCCGGATACGGCTGCCGGAGGAGCCGGACCAAAAAATAGCGCATGTTGGAACGGACGCTAGAGTCCGGATCCGGTCCGGATCCGGTCCGGCTCCGGTCCGGCAGAACGGACGCATGTGAACGGACGCATAGGCTTTCATTGCTATTGCCGTGCGTCCGTTCCGTCCGTTCTGCAAGCGGTCCGGCTCCGGCACGGCGATTCCGGACGGCCACCGCTAATGTGAACCGGGCCTTAGAGTTGCGCTTGATTACTGGATCTAATGAAGCACTGCAGTCCAGACAAGAAGAAATAACAGGAACTTGGTTTTACTTAAACTTGGATTCAGCAACATACAGCAAGAACACCTAACATGGTGACAGGCTAAAACACACACAGTGATCACACACAGGAAGCACTGGACACACCTAAAAGAAACATAGAGAGATAACCATAGACATCACTGTAGAGGCATCATCAGCAGCGACATCTAGTGTCCAGAATATAAATTGCAGTCAGTTCTTATTTAGACTAAGCTGCAGTTCTGTTGAATTTCTCCAACACACACTGCATGCGTTCTGGACAAGTGCGGTCCGCGAACGCATGCTGCATGCATTTTTTAACAAAACGCGCTGCTGACCCATTCACTTTCAGTGAATAGGATCAGCCACGCAATGCATACAAATGCAGATGGCGTCTGTTTGTACGCGTTGCGTTCCGATCGCACGGTTATCCGCATTTGATGATGTGAACGTGGCCCGTTCACACTCAGGAATGCAACACGCAATCACCTAGCAATTGTAATTCTGCATTGCGATTTTTTGGTGCTTGCATTTTGCAATTCTCATTCCAGTGAACTAGAATTGCGAAGAAACCGCTGGGAAAATGCTACATGTAACACGTTAGCAATCATCGGAAATCGCAAACGTGCCGCAATCGCTGCAGTGTAATTAATCCCACTGTAATCCAACTCATACAGCAGCGCTTTGCAAAGCATGAATGGTGGGCAAAAAGTGCCCGAGTGTGAACCTAGCCACTGCTACTGCCTACTGAGTGTGACTTAGTAGATGCTGCTTCGAGTCTACCAGGAGAAATGTGCAATATAATTATTACTTCTCATATTTTACCCACCTAAAAGTATGTCAACAATAAGGCCCAGTGCACAACAAAAACCTCTAGCAGATCTTCAAAACGCTAGAGGTTTTTGAAGCAGATTTCAGAGCGATTCTAGGCATGTTTAGAGAGGTTCTCTAAACATGCCTAGCATGGAGCGTTTTTGTGTAGCAGAATACAAATATTGTTACAGTAAAAGCTGTTACTGAACAGCTTCTGTAACAAAAATGCCTGGAAAAACGCTTTGATCTAGCAATTTTCAGAGCTGTTTTCCACTATCCTATACTTTAACATTGAGGCAGAAACGCCTCAAAAATCTAAAAAATGCTGCAGCCCACACCATCCTATTCACTTTCATTAGCCAAGCGGTTTTCCCCCTGCAAGCGTTTTAAAAAACACTTCAGAACCGCTCTGGTGTGCCCCAGCCCAAAGGGCCGGTGCACACCAAAAACCTCTAGCAGATCTGCAAAACGCTAGAGGTTTTTGAAGCAGATTTCAGAGCGATTCTAGGCATGTTTAGAGACGTTTTCTAAACATGCCTAAGGCCTGTTTCACATCTTATAACGCGTGCAGGAGCCGTTCTCCTGCACACGTTTTACTAGCCTGCGGCTCTCGTCGGGAATCTGCGGTGCGACGCTGAGTAGCGGCGGTAGTATCAATTAACCCGACGGGGGAAACGCTGGTTCCCGACGATAAAATGCGCCTGGGTGCGTTGTATCGCAACTCATCAAAACACAGCGTCGGGTGTGAAAGGTAAAATTAAAGTCTATGGACTTTCCTTTTACCTTGGTTAACATAAAGTATAGACTTTGCGTTAAAACGCTGAAAAAGGGCTCTGGTGTGAAAGAGCCCTAACGTTTTTTGGAGCGTTTTTGTGTAGCAGATTACAAATATTGTTACAGTAAAGCTGTTACTGAACAGCTACTGTAACAAAAACACTTGGAAAAACGCTCTGATCTAGCATTTTTCAAAGCAGTTTTCCACTTTCCTATACTTTAACATTGAGGCAGAAACGCCTCAGAAATCTAAAAATGCTGCAGCCCCCGAGATTGCATTTTTGGAAAAAACGAGCCGCTCTAGTGTGCACCATCCCATTCACTTTCATTAGCCAAGCGGTTTTCCTCCTGCAAGCGTTTTAAAAAACGCTCTAGAACCGCTCTGGTGTGCACTAGCCCAATTACTGCCCCCGAGTTTGTGTTTGTGGAAAAAACGACCCGCTCTGGTGTGCACCATCCCATTCACTTTCATTAGCCAAGCGGTTTCCCCCTGCAAGCGTTTTAAAAAACACTTCAGAACCGCTCTGATGTGCACCAGCCCTCAGTCTGCATCCATGAAAGCAGGAAGTAAAAACACTGAAGATTTATTGTAGGATTTGTATCAACTGTAACCAAAAAAAAACGGAAAATTGTATACTCACCTAATGGTAATTTTCCTTTCCATGTGCATCCATGGCAGCATACATATGGGTTAAGCCCCACCCCTACCAATTAACAGGACCTTAGCTATAAAAGAAAGTGACCCCTAGCGAGCAGGATTCTCATTGACTAGCCAAACCGGAGAACAGCAAAAAGTCAACAAAAGGGAAGGGAGGGAAATCCCTATGCTGCCATGGATGCACATGGAAAGGAAAATTACCGTTAGGTGAGTATACAATTTTCCGTTTTCCATATGCCTCCATGGCAGCATACATATGAGATTTAACTAGCAGAAAAAAGTAAGGGTGGGACAAGACTTGCTGACCAAAAATAATTTCAATTAAGGCTTTAACAGATTCAGAAATAACTTTCTTTCTAAATTAAACAGAAGCCGAGGCTGCTGGATTGACTCTGAAATGGGCAATGAAAGTATGGACAGTGGACCAGTTGGCAGCCTGGTGAATCTTTGCCCGGATAGCGAAGGTGGCACAGGGGACAGCTGAGAAGAGTGCACTGTGATGCCACCCAGAGGGACAAGGTCAAAAACCCTGATAATAGCCTAGCCTTAATAAGAGGCTTTGTTGATTCATTTGAGCCATGAAGAGATCTTTTGAGTTTAAGTTTCTCAGACCTGATGGAATTATGAAGAGCTGTTCTGATTTCCTGAAGCTCCCTTGTTACATTCACATAGGCTCTAAGTGTTCTTGCAACATCTAGAACATGCAGATCAGAGGAATTTGTATCCATAAAAGATGGCACTGTCCGATCCTGATTAAATGGAAGCCCGGAAGTGAAGTGCTGTAGTGGTCTCAAAACTACTAAGTAAAATGACAAGAATGAGCCCCTAGATCCTGGAGCTCAGAACCAGCAGTGATCCGTCAAAGCGGAGATGGCAGAAACTGCACTTTGAGAGTGCGAGCCAATTGTTTTTCTAGGCCAATCTGGAGGAAGCTAATGCTGAGTACACACTTGCGATAATGATCGTTCGTAACACCTAATTAACGATCCCTCGTCCGACAATTGCATGAAGTTCTTTCCGTCACGATCAGAAGCGATCGTTAAGGTGAGCGAGAAAAGTGCAATTGCACGAGCGAATTTTCCAAAACGTTGGATCGGATTGCGCGATCCTCGCTGTAAAAGAAAGGTGTGTACAGCAATTGCGCGAGAACGATCGTTACTGAAAGCAGTGCGCAACTGCGCATATAGATGTAACCTACATATTTCCTGTGGTGTGTGTTTTGTAACGATCGTTCTTTCAAAATTAAAAAAAAAAATACACAATCAATTTTGCTGTGAATATAAATGTTTTTTTCAACATTATTTGTTAAACAGCATGCAATCCACTTACATAGGTATGTATGTATATATATATATGTTTTTGTGTTTTGTTACTTTTGTAAAATGTACACACTTTTCTTTTGATATCATGTTTATTGAAATACAGATACGCACCTCTCTCTCTCTCTTTCTAGTTTAATAATACTCATGAAACGTGTTGTATGCTTGTGCAAAAGTTTTTTATTTATTTTTTTGTAATTTTTTTTTTTTAGAATAATGTTTTTTTTTATTAATTAATGAATTTGTTTATATAGGATAGACACAAACACGTCAGTTCCGCTAATCTATCGCGCACTATAGCTCATTTCCGATTCGCTCCGTAACGATCGTTTTTTAACGGCCAAAGATCGTCACTGTGTGTACCTTCGTCGTGCGACGATCGGTAGCATGTCATATCCGTGTGCGCACGCACCTATTCATTAGTGATCGATCGTTTCAGTGATAACAAACGCTGCAGTACGTTCTCTGTTACTTAATTTGCATTATTCCTTTCCATGTGCAACTATTGTTCGTCGCAGAACTATCGTTCGTAGTAAACGATCATTATCGCAGGTGTGTACGTAGCATTAGAATATGTTGTGCTGGTGGAGCCATTGGATCAAAATTATTTACCAGAGCAATTGAGAAAAAATATTTTCCAGTTTGTGGTAGTTTTCCCTGCTTTTAGCAGTGTGTTTATCAATGATTCTGAGTTTCCCAGGTCTCTAAGCTTCCTCCCACATTCCTTAAGCCATTAGGGATTGAGGAGACATGATAACGGAAAATTGGATACTCACCTAACGGTAATTTTCCTTTCCTGATGCATCCATGGCAGCACATTGGGTAGTGGCCCTGCCCCCGCTACCCCATAGGACCAGTGAATATTTAAATAGAATTGCGAGGAGGTGCTCGCTGTCTTTGTAACTATTGACTCACCAAATAACGGGTGGGATCCATGTGCTGCCATGGATGCATCAGGAAAGGAAAATTACCGTTAGGTGAGTATACAATTTTCCGTTTTCCTTATGCATCCATGGCAGCACATTGGGATCGAACTAGCAATAAAATAGAGGGAGGGAGACATAATTTATGCTTTGAAAATAACAGAAAATTTTATTTCAGACTAGAAATAGATGAGGAGATCACTGCTCTCCCAAATTCCACAGATGATGTGGCTAAAACATCCACTTTATAATGTGTGATAAAAATGTTTATAGTAGACCAATTTGCTGCTTGACAGATCTTTGAGGCTGATACATTGGAATACGCGGCCCAGGAGGATGAGACAACTCTCGTCGAGTGCGCCCTTATCGAATCTGGCAGTTGCAAATTGATAGCCCGATAGGAATTTTCAATCGTCTTTACCAACCATGAGGACAGAGTCCTGGATGATGCTGACTGACCCCTTCTGTATCCAGCAGGAACAATAAATAGGCGATCTGTCTTCCTAATTTCTTTCGTTGCTTTGAGGTAAGTTTTCAGAATTCTAGATAAATCTAGTGAATGCAAAGTATCATTATCAACGTCGTGAAAAGATGGTAAAGACCATTCCTGGTTGATGTGAAACGAGCTGGTTACTTTCGGTAGGAATGAGTCCATCGGTCTAAGTTGAACTCTATCGTGGAAAAACGTTAGGTATGGTTCCTTACAGCTAAGAGCACCCAGCTCAGAGACTCTACGAGCAGATGTAATTGCAACTAAAAACGAGGTTTTTAGTGTTAAGTTCCAAAGAGAACAAAAGCGGACGCGGCTGCAAAACTTGAGAATTTATCCCATATCCTGTGATATGAACGGTTTGTGGATGGTTTTCTAGCCTGTAGGAGGGTGTCAATCACTCCTACTGCACATCCTAACTGTTCCAGTTTCCGCCTCTCAACCTCCAAGCTGCTAAATTGAGTCGGGTGGGATTTGGATGTACTATTGGTCCCTGGGTGAGAAGTTTCTTGTTGATAGGGAGCGGCAGTGGGTCCCCCTCCACCAGTTGGAGTAACAGAGGGTACCAAGGACGTCGAGGCCAGTGTGGTATCACTGCCAGTAACGTAACTGACTCCTGT
The DNA here is from genome assembly GCF_040937935.1 of Hyperolius riggenbachi. Lineage (NCBI taxonomy): Eukaryota > Metazoa > Chordata > Amphibia > Anura > Hyperoliidae > Hyperolius > Hyperolius riggenbachi. The sequence continues at coordinate 275,616,691 of NC_090647.1, forward strand.
TGTAGTCTCCTCTGTATGTTGTAGATCATTGGAATCGGAGGAAAGACATACCCTATTGTAAAATTCCAGGGTGCCGACATCGCATCCACTGCCTCTGCCTCTCTGAACGGGTATCTTGACAGGAATCTGCTGCATTTCATATTCTGTTGGGATGCCATCAGATCGACTTCGGGTTTCCCCCAATGGCGACATATTAGATTGAATGAGTCATGATCTAGAGACCATTCGTTGTTGTCTAAAGTTTTCCAACTTAGAAAATCTGCTTTCGTATTCAGGGCTCCCGGAATGTATACTGCCTTCAGAGATCGTAAGTTCTGCTCCGCAAGAGAAAATATCTGGCTCGCTATCCTCAGGAGAGGGCGACTGCAAGTTCCGCCCTGACGTTGTATGTAAGCCACAGCAGTTTTGTTGTCGATTCTTAATAGACAGTTCCTGTTGGTTACTACACTCAAAAAATTTTGAAGAGCATGAAGGACCACTCTGAGTTCCAATGAGTTTGACGACTCCTGCGAAGTTTGCTGATTCCACTGTCCCTGGGCTGTTAGTCCCTGGCAGGTCGCTCCCCAGCTCCTCTTGCTGGCGTCTGTAATATAAATGTTTTTTTCAACATTATTTGTTAAACAGCATGCAATCCACTTACATAGGTATGTATGTATATATATATATGTTTTTGTGTTTTGTTACTTTTGTAAAATGTACACACTTTTCTTTTGATATCATGTTTATTGAAATACAGATACGCACCTCTCTCTCTCTCTTTCTAGTTTAATAATACTCATGAAACGTGTTGTATGCTTGTGCAAAAGTTTTTTATTTATTTTTTTGTAATTTTTTTTTTTTTAGAATAATGTTTTTTTTTATTAATTAATGAATTTGTTTATATAGGATAGACACAAACACGTCAGTTCCGCTAATCTATCGCGCACTATAGCTCATTTCCGATTCGCTCCGTAACGATCGTTTTTTAACGGCCAAAGATCGTCACTGTGTGTACCTTCGTCGTGCGACGATCGGTAGCATGTCATATCCGTGTGCGCACGCACCTATTCATTAGTGATCGATCGTTTCAGTGATAACAAACGCTGCAGTACGTTCTCTGTTACTTAATTTGCATTATTCCTTTCCATGTGCAACTATTGTTCGTCGCAGAACTATCGTTCGTAGTAAACGATCATTATCGCAGGTGTGTACGTAGCATTAGAATATGTTGTGCTGGTGGAGCCATTGGATCAAAATTATTTACCAGAGCAATTGAGAAAAAATATTTTCCAGTTTGTGGTAGTTTTCCCTGCTTTTAGCAGTGTGTTTATCAATGATTCTGAGTTTCCCAGGTCTCTAAGCTTCCTCCCACATTCCTTAAGCCATTAGGGATTGAGGAGACATGATAACGGAAAATTGGATACTCACCTAACGGTAATTTTCCTTTCCTGATGCATCCATGGCAGCACATTGGGTAGTGGCCCTGCCCCCGCTACCCCATAGGACCAGTGAATATTTAAATAGAATTGCGAGGAGGTGCTCGCTGTCTTTGTAACTATTGACTCACCAAATAACGGGTGGGATCCATGTGCTGCCATGGATGCATCAGGAAAGGAAAATTACCGTTAGGTGAGTATACAATTTTCCGTTTTCCTTATGCATCCATGGCAGCACATTGGGATCGAACTAGCAATAAAATAGAGGGAGGGAGACATAATTTATGCTTTGAAAATAACAGAAAATTTTATTTCAGACTAGAAATAGATGAGGAGATCACTGCTCTCCCAAATTCCACAGATGATGTGGCTAAAACATCCACTTTATAATGTGTGATAAAAATGTTTATAGTAGACCAATTTGCTGCTTGACAGATCTTTGAGGCTGATACATTGGAATACGCGGCCCAGGAGGATGAGACAACTCTCGTCGAGTGCGCCCTTATCGAATCTGGCAGTTGCAAATTGATAGCCCGATAGGAATTTTCAATCGTCTTTACCAACCATGAGGACAGAGTCCTGGATGATGCTGACTGACCCCTTCTGTATCCAGCAGGAACAATAAATAGGCGATCTGTCTTCCTAATTTCTTTCGTTGCTTTGAGGTAAGTTTTCAGAATTCTAGATAAATCTAGTGAATGCAAAGTATCATTATCAACGTCGTGAAAAGATGGTAAAGACCATTCCTGGTTGATGTGAAACGAGCTGGTTACTTTCGGTAGGAATGAGTCCATCGGTCTAAGTTGAACTCTATCGTGGAAAAACGTTAGGTATGGTTCCTTACAGCTAAGAGCACCCAGCTCAGAGACTCTACGAGCAGATGTAATTGCAACTAAAAACGAGGTTTTTAGTGTTAAGTTCCAAAGAGAACAAAAGCGGACGCGGCTGCAAAACTTGAGAATTTATCCCATATCCTGTGATATGAACGGTTTGTGGATGGTTTTCTAGCCTGTAGGAGGGTGTCAATCACTCCTACTGCACATCCTAACTGTTCCAGTTTCCGCCTCTCAACCTCCAAGCTGCTAAATTGAGTCGGGTGGGATTTGGATGTACTATTGGTCCCTGGGTGAGAAGTTTCTTGTTGATAGGGAGCGGCAGTGGGTCCCCCTCCACCAGTTGGAGTAACAGAGGGTACCAAGGACGTCGAGGCCAGTGTGGTATCACTGCCAGTAACGTAACTGACTCCTGTTGTAGTCTCCTCTGTATGTTGTAGATCATTGGAATCGGAGGAAAGACATACCCTATTGTAAAATTCCAGGGTGCCGACATCGCATCCACTGCCTCTGCCTCTCTGAACGGGTATCTTGACAGGAATCTGCTGCATTTCATATTCTGTTGGGATGCCATCAGATCGACTTCGGGTTTCCCCCAATGGCGACATATTAGATTGAATGAGTCATGATCTAGAGACCATTCGTTGTTGTCTAAAGTTTTCCAACTTAGAAAATCTGCTTTCGTATTCAGGGCTCCCGGAATGTATACTGCCTTCAGAGATCGTAAGTTCTGCTCCGCAAGAGAAAATATCTGGCTCGCTATCCTCAGGAGAGGGCGACTGCAAGTTCCGCCCTGACGTTGTATGTAAGCCACAGCAGTTTTGTTGTCGATTCTTAATAGACAGTTCCTGTTGGTTACTACACTCAAAAAATTTTGAAGAGCATGAAGGACCACTCTGAGTTCCAATGAGTTTGACGACTCCTGCGAAGTTTGCTGATTCCACTGTCCCTGGGCTGTTAGTCCCTGGCAGGTCGCTCCCCAGCTCCTCTTGCTGGCGTCTGTAATATAAATGTTTTTTTCAACATTATTTGTTAAACAGCATGCAATCCACTTACATAGGTATGTATGTATATATATATATGTTTTTGTGTTTTGTTACTTTTGTAAAATGTACACACTTTTCTTTTGATATCATGTTTATTGAAATACAGATACGCACCTCTCTCTCTCTCTTTCTAGTTTAATAATACTCATGAAACGTGTTGTATGCTTGTGCAAAAGTTTTTTATTTATTTTTTTGTAATTTTTTTTTTTTAGAATAATGTTTTTTTTTATTAATTAATGAATTTGTTTATATAGGATAGACACAAACACGTCAGTTCCGCTAATCTATCGCGCACTATAGCTCATTTCCGATTCGCTCCGTAACGATCGTTTTTTAACGGCCAAAGATCGTCACTGTGTGTACCTTCGTCGTGCGACGATCGGTAGCATGTCATATCCGTGTGCGCACGCACCTATTCATTAGTGATCGATCGTTTCAGTGATAACAAACGCTGCAGTACGTTCTCTGTTACTTAATTTGCATTATTCCTTTCCATGTGCAACTATTGTTCGTCGCAGAACTATCGTTCGTAGTAAACGATCATTATCGCAGGTGTGTACGTAGCATTAGAATATGTTGTGCTGGTGGAGCCATTGGATCAAAATTATTTACCAGAGCAATTGAGAAAAAATATTTTCCAGTTTGTGGTAGTTTTCCCTGCTTTTAGCAGTGTGTTTATCAATGATTCTGAGTTTCCCAGGTCTCTAAGCTTCCTCCCACATTCCTTAAGCCATTAGGGATTGAGGAGACATGATAACGGAAAATTGGATACTCACCTAACGGTAATTTTCCTTTCCTGATGCATCCATGGCAGCACATTGGGTAGTGGCCCTGCCCCCGCTACCCCATAGGACCAGTGAATATTTAAATAGAATTGCGAGGAGGTGCTCGCTGTCTTTGTAACTATTGACTCACCAAATAACGGGTGGGATCCATGTGCTGCCATGGATGCATCAGGAAAGGAAAATTACCGTTAGGTGAGTATACAATTTTCCGTTTTCCTTATGCATCCATGGCAGCACATTGGGATCGAACTAGCAATAAAATAGAGGGAGGGAGACATAATTTATGCTTTGAAAATAACAGAAAATTTTATTTCAGACTAGAAATAGATGAGGAGATCACTGCTCTCCCAAATTCCACAGATGATGTGGCTAAAACATCCACTTTATAATGTGTGATAAAATTTTTTATAGTAGACCAATTTGCTGCTTGACAGATCTTTGAGGCTGATACATTGGAATACGCGGCCCAGGAGGATGAGACAACTCTCGTCGAGTGCGCCCTTATCGAATCTGGCAGTTGCAAATTGATAGCCCGATAGGAATTTTCAATCGTCTTTACCAACCATGAGGACAGAGTCCTGGATGATGCTGACTGACCCCTTCTGTATCCAGCAGGAACAATAAATAGGCGATCTGTCTTCCTAATTTCTTTCGTTGCTTTGAGGTAAGTTTTCAGAATTCTAGATAAATCTAGTGAATGCAAAGTATCATTATCAACGTCGTGAAAAGATGGTAAAGACCATTCCTGGTTGATGTGAAACGAGCTGGTTACTTTCGGTAGGAATGAGTCCATCGGTCTAAGTTGAACTCTATCGTGGAAAAACGTTAGGTATGGTTCCTTACAGCTAAGAGCACCCAGCTCAGAGACTCTACGAGCAGATGTAATTGCAACTAAAAACGAGGTTTTTAGTGTTAAGTTCCAAAGAGAACAAAAGCGGACGCGGCTGCAAAACTTGAGAATTTATCCCATATCCTGTGATATGAACGGTTTGTGGATGGTTTTCTAGCCTGTAGGAGGGTGTCAATCACTCCTACTGCACATCCTAACTGTTCCAGTTTCCGCCTCTCAACCTCCAAGCTGCTAAATTGAGTCGGGTGGGATTTGGATGTACTATTGGTCCCTGGGTGAGAAGTTTCTTGTTGATAGGGAGCGGCAGTGGGTCCCCCTCCACCAGTTGGAGTAACAGAGGGTACCAAGGACGTCGAGGCCAGTGTGGTATCACTGCCAGTAACGTAACTGACTCCTGTTGTAGTCTCCTCTGTATGTTGTAGATCATTGGAATCGGAGGAAAGACATACCCTATTGTAAAATTCCAGGGTGCCGACATCGCATCCACTGCCTCTGCCTCTCTGAACGGGTATCTTGACAGGAATCTGCTGCATTTCATATTCTGTTGGGATGCCATCAGATCGACTTCGGGTTTCCCCCAATGGCGACATATTAGATTGAATGAGTCATGATCTAGAGACCATTCGTTGTTGTCTAAAGTTTTCCAACTTAGAAAATCTGCTTTCGTATTCAGGGCTCCCGGAATGTATACTGCCTTCAGAGATCGTAAGTTCTGCTCCGCAAGAGAAAATATCTGGCTCGCTATCCTCAGGAGAGGGCGACTGCAAGTTCCGCCCTGACGTTGTATGTAAGCCACAGCAGTTTTGTTGTCGATTCTTAATAGACAGTTCCTGTTGGTTACTACACTCAAAAAATTTTGAAGAGCATGAAGGACCACTCTGAGTTCCAATGAGTTTGACGACTCCTGCGAAGTTTGCTGATTCCACTGTCCCTGGGCTGTTAGTCCCTGGCAGGTCGCTCCCCAGCTCCTCTTGCTGGCGTCTGTAGTTATTATTATTGGAGGTTCGGGAGACAGTTGAACATGCCGCTGAATGTTCTGGTCTGATAACCACCAGTTCAGGCCGTCCCTCATGAACTTTGATATGAATATCTTTTGATTGAAGTTTGTCTTGTTCGACTGGGAGAGGAACCCTATTTGGAAATCGCGTATATGCCAGTGGGCCCATGGTAGCATAACTATGGTCGCCGACAGGGTGCCTAAGAGTTTCAGGCAATCCCTTGCGGATGATGTCTTGGTCATCATTGTGTTCAGAACTCTTTGGAGTTGTGCCGAGTCTGGAAACAAGCTCCTAGGAATATTAAATCCTGTGATGGAGTTAGTTGACTTTTTTTCCTTGTTGACTAGCCAGCGGAATCTTGCTAGAGTTTCAAGGAGAATATCCCTGTGTTTTTGGATTGTTATTAAGTTCTCCCCCAATAGTAGTAGGTCATCTAGGTAGTGATAGAGACGAAGTCCTTTTAGTCTCAGGATAGCTACCACGGATACAAGAACTTTTGTAAAAGTCCTGGGAGCAGTGGAGATGCCGAAGGGTAAGCATACAAATTGGAAGTGACTCTGGTCTACCGAGAACCTTAGATATTTTTGTAAATCTTGTCTTATCGGAATGTGGAGGTACGCATCTTTTAAGTCCACTGATAACATCCAATCGTTTACGTTTATGGCCTTGCTGATGGATTGGAGAGACTCCATCTTGAAGGTATCTAGTGAAATGTACCGATTCAGTTTCTTAAAGTCTAGGATAGGACGTAACTTTCACGATTTTTTCTTGACCAAGAAGAGTGGGGAGTAAAATCCCGTGCCTCTTTGATCTGAAGGTACCTCTAATATGGCCTGTTTCTTTTAAAATTCTTCCAGATAACAAAACAAGATGGCTCTCTTTTCCTTTGATACTGGAATCTTTGTCGGTATGAAGCTGTCTTGAGGTTCTGTTTTGAAAGTCCAAGAATGACCTAGGGCAATGGTTCTGTTCACCCAGTCTGAATTGATTTCCGAGCTCCAGATCTCCCTGAAGGCTTTTAGTCTTGCCCCAATTGGTATATTCTAGACTGGCATAATGTCAAAAAGACTTTTTCTGTGTAGAGCTCGCTTCCGTTGATCTCTGTTTCATTAACTTGTTTAGAGAACCTTGTGTACTTCGCCAATTTCTTTTGGAATTTTTTCCAGGACGGTAGGATCTTGCATTCCTTAGTCTATTCTGCTGTTGGGAATTAGAATAGTTCTGTCTTGGAGGACGTTTGTCTTGTGGAAGTAAACCGGTCTTCCCACCGGTAATTCTGCTGATGGCCGTATCCATCTTGTCTCCAAATAGCGATTTTCCATCGTACGGTATTTTGCACCCCGACTGTCGAGAGTTTGGGTCAGCGGACCAAGATCTTAGCCATAAAGCTCTCTTAGCTGTGACCGAGTATAGCATGGCTTGCGAGGAACATCTCACGACATCAAAAGCTGCCTCCCCTATAAAGTCTGAAAAAAGTTTCAAATCTTCTAAGGCAGACACTATAGCGTCCTCATCTACCTCTGCCTTGATTACAGCCTCTATATTGTCAGTCCAGACTCTGACCGCTTTTCCCACTGAGGCTAACGCAATAGCTGGCTTGCAAGCGCCTCCTGCCGCTGTATACACTTTCTTAAAATCTAAATCAGCTTTGCGATGTAGAGCGTCTCTGAAAGAGATGCAATCTTCTAAAGGTAGGGTCATATGTTTAGCAAGTCTTATGACCGAGGCATCGACAATTGGGGCATTGTCCAAGGATTTTGATTTTCGCTCTGGCAGAGGGTACAACTTTGAAAGTCTGTTTGATAGAGGAGGTTTCTTCTCCAACTTCTGCCATTCCTCTGCAATGACATCTTGTATTTCTGACATGTAGGGGAAGGTGTCTGCCGATTTTTTAAGATGAGTGTAGTAAATCTTCTTGGGTTTGCTCTTTGTAGCTTGCTCTTCTGTTTCTTTGTCCGACTCCCACTCTATGGCCTCTCTGACAGCTTTGACATATGGCTGTACCAAAGAAAAGTCGAAACCCACGTCTAACTCACTTTCAAGATCGGGGTCTGAGGTTGCAGATGTACATGGTCGAGGTTCCGAGCTCAGTGCCGCTGGGAGGTTTGCTATATATGAGTTCATGGAGTCCTGAACTGCTTTTTTAATCATTTCAGATATATCTAAGGATTGTTCTGGTTCTTGCATTTCCGCAAAGCAATCTGCGCCGACTTGCTTCCCTGACATAACTGGTGCTCCGCATGCCCAACAACCATTGTGGTGGCTTGATTAATAATAATGAGAACTCTGTCTCCTTGGAGATCTGCTTCTTCTGTGATGGTAGTGATAGTCATCATATTAGTGGTCGTAGTGAGGTGGCGAACAGCTTCTGGACCGATATTGGTTTGAGCGCGATGGATAGTAGTATTGTGGGGATGATTTATTTGTTGATTTTCCCCCGGATTAGAAGAGTGATGTCTGTGATCAGTATCTTCCGGCTGTTTACTTAGTCCGGATCCTGATGGATGTTGTCTTCTTGGGCTGAAAGATATAGTCATATAAGACTAATCAGTTTTTTGCACTCCCAATACTCAATTAAGTATACCTACCTGATATGCACCTACCTATCAATTTTTGCTGGTCTTTATCTGGCGCAGGAGTGTCCACAGAATCAGCTGACAAATGACCGCTGAGAAAAAGAAACAATTTACAGTAATATGTTATAATAGAAAGCAGTATGAAAAGAGAGAGAAGTCTAGGAAGAGTGACAGCGATAAACTTACTCCTCTGCCTCCATAGTGAAAAATATATATGTAATCCAGGCTCCACGCTTGCTAGCAGCCGTACAGTATGTGCAGTATACAGCACTGACGGCGAAGAGAGTAGCGACGAGCGACGCCGCTAAGTGTATCTAAATACACTTCCTAATGGGGAGGAGCAGGAGAAAGGGCGGTCATTTCCGCCCACAAGCTGGAACGCAATCTACGCTGCCAGGCAACCATAGGAGGCAAGAGGAAGAGGCGGGGACGCAGTCTGCGTCCAGCAGCGACGTCATCGCGCAAGCCACGCCCTCCCCGGACGCTCCGAGAGAGGCAGAACGGACCTAAGCTGCCCACCAATCACGGATGCTACAGAGCGGAGGGACGGGAGTGCTGACATCATCGGGCAACCACGCCCCCCCCCCGCCGGACTCCGAAATGGCTACAATGCGTTCCAGGCAATCCAAAACAGGTGGAACGCACGCCGAAGAGGAGAAAAAGGTGAAAGAGGATACTGGCCACGTAAAGGCTCTATTAGAGCCAAAAGACAAGGCAGAGATCGATCCGGTGAGTGTGCAATTTAGCACCACAGATATATTGTGCTCTGCAAAAAAGCCCCTAAGACCAGCAGAATGGGGAGTCCACCATAGACCTAATTTATAGGACAGACAGGGGGCCTTCACACAAGGGAGGCAGGTGTGTGGGGACTGCAAGATACAGTCAGGTAGGTGCAAAAGAAAAATGTTCTGCATGAAAAGCAGAAGGTCCATATGAGGTGAGGACTGGAAAAAAAGACAGCGAGCACCTCCTCACAATTCTATTATTCAATTCTATAATTCAATTCTAATATTCACTGGTCCTATGGGGTAGCGGGGGCGGGGCCACTACCCAATGTGCTGCCATGGAGGCATAAGGAAATATTGAGTCCTGGGACAGGGGGTTTGGTCTGACTGGAAGAGGAATAGGAGGTTCCAACTTCAGGCTCCAAATTAGAGGGACTCATGGCTGGCATGGCCAAAATGGACCCACCTCCAGGAGTACCACTTGTTCTAGGAGGAGTCTCCTCAGAATTTTGAAGATAAGTGAAGTTGGAGGAAGCAAAACAGAAATTTCAGGTGTTGCCAGAGCACCCTGAGCTCTTGAATGTGGGGGCGAATCTCCTTGAGCTGGCATTTAGTTGATGTAGGTTGCCATCAGGTCCACCTACCCAATGGTCACAGATCACTCTGGATATATTTTATTGAGTGGCCACAAGCTATTGTCTCAGTCCAGGTGATTGAGAAAATCTGCTGCAGAGTTCTGAGGCCCAATGAGATAAACTGCCATGATGCTGCAGAGATTGCTCTCTGCACTGGAGATAATATTGCTGACCTCTAACATGAGAAGCAGACTCCTTGTGCCCCTCTACTACCTGATATCAAAGACTGACGTCTCATCCCAGTGATGGCTGAAAGAGAACCCGAGGCTGGGTTCTTCCATCACAATCCATATACAGAGGCTGGGTCTGTCTATAGAGCCCAGCCTCTGTTGCTAGTTAGTTCCCTCCAACGCCCCCCCCCCCCCTTGCGCACTGTCAGACCCCATAAAACACAGCCACGCTACGCGGCTGTGTTTACCTCACTACTGTCAGTTTTGGCCGCTCCCCCGCCTGCTGAATCGCTCCGGTCCCCGCCCGCGTCCCTTCCCTCCAATCAGCGACGAGGGAAGGGACGTGGGCGGGGACCGGAGCGATTCAGGAGGCGGGATAGCGACGAGACTGACAGTAGTGAGCTAAACACAGCCGGCTGCGACACGCTGCGTGTCTTATGGGGTCTGACAGCGCGCAGGGGGGCTTTGAAGGAGACGAACTAGCAACAGAGGCTGGGCTCTATAGACAGACCCAGCCTCTGTATATGGATTGTGATGGAAGAACCCCACCTCGGGTTCTCTTGAAGGTCTGAAGCACCATATAAGCCACCCTGTGTTTGAGTATAATTGCAGGGATCGAGCAGCTTTGTTGTGACTATTTTACCTAGGTTAATACGACCTGTAGACATGTCAAACCATGCTTGCATCTTTACAAGTTATGGGTGAACGATTGGTCAACCTTCCTGGCGGTAAAAGCCGTGCAGGAGGATTTCTCAGGCCCTGCTGGGCCAATTTGCATAATTTTTTTTTGCTACACGCAGCTAGCACTTTGCTAGCTGCGTATGCACACCGATCGCCGCCGCTCCGCGACGATTCAACGCTACCCGCCGCGCCGACCCCCCCCCAACCCCTTGCGCCCCCTGGCCTATCAACGCCAGGCAGCGCTGAGGGGTGGATCGGGACTCCCGATGACGTCACGACGTCGATGACGTCATCTCGCCCGTCGCCATGGCGACGGGGGAAGCCCTCCAGGAAATCCCGTTCTTTGAACGGGATTTCCTCATCGCAGATCGCCGGAGGCGATCGGAGCGGGTGGGGGGATGCCGCTGCACAGCGGCTATCATGTAGCGAGCCCTAGGCTCGCTACATGATTTACAAAAAAAAAAATGCTGCGCTGCCCTCTGGTGGTTTTTAATAGACCGCCAGGAGGGTTAATAGCGCTGAAACACTAAGGAACCTGTTTCGAGGTGAGAACAAAAATTAGAATGCTGCTCACTAGGGGTCACTTTCTTTTATAGCTAAGGTCCTGTTAATTGGTAGGGGTGGGGCTTAACCCATATGCATGCTGCCATGGAGGCATATGGAAAAAAAGTTTTCTTTAAAGGGGAACTGAAGTAAGAGGTATACGGAGGCTGCCAAATTTATTTCCTTTTAATCAATACCAGTTGCCTGGCAGCCCTGCTCGTCCATTTCTCTGCAATAGTATCTGAATAACACCAGAAACAAGCATGCAGCTAGTCTTGTCAGATCTGACTTTAAAGTCTAAAACACCTGATCTGTTGCATGCTTGTTCAGGGACTATGGGTAATAGTATTAGAGGCAGAGGATTAGCAGGGCTGCCAGGCAACTGGTATTGCTTCAAAGGAAATAAACATGGTAGCCTCCATATACCTCTCTCTTCAGTTCCCCTTTAAAGGTTAGTATGCTGTTGCATATCTTTTAGAGCAAAGAGGAAGTTCTAAGTTCAGGTCCGCCCCGTTCACACTGCACGCGTTCCCATCCGCGTTTCGGGAATGCGTGCAGGAGGTCGACACGCACGACATCATACAGTGCAGTGTGCACTGTCTGCTGTTCACACTGCATGCGTTCCAGGCCCAAGGCGGTCCAGGAACGCATGCTGCATGCATTTTTCCCAGAAATGCGCGGCTGACCCATTCACTTCAGTTAATGGGATCAGCCACGCAACGCACACAAACGCGGATGGTGTGCGTTCGTATGCGTTACGCTCCGAACGCACAGCCGTCCACGCTTGCAAATGTGAACAGGGCCTTAAATCAACACGGAACAAAGAGGAAACCAGAAATGTGTGCAGTACATTCACAGTTAATATTTTCCACTTTCCCTACTAGCAATTCGAGTTAGCTAGGAAGGGGCATTTGTGTATGGACGTATTCAAATGAACTGCTTCTTCTATTGTTTCTAGCACGGTGCACGCACATTTATGGCTCTTGCAAAACATCGCTCTCAAACTGCCGTTGTTTATTTAAATAACCTATAATTGCGATGCGACCATTTCAAGGATTTTCCATCTTCAAATATGGACGCTGACTGCCTTCCCAGAAAATTCGAGAAGCCCTCAGTCGCTCCATCCTGCGCCCTCCCTAACCCACCAGCCGACCGTCTGTTGCCCACACAGCGGAGACTTCCCCTCGATTGTGACATCAGCACGCATGCGCACCGTGGCGGGGCGGGTAAAGGAGTGTGCGTGCCGTACAGCTGAGTCTTCCATTGGGCTGCGTGATGTCACGTCGGTTGTTGGACAGGTCGGAAGAGTGTTGAAAATAAACAATAAAGAAGCGCGGGCGGATAGTAGCAGAAGGGACGAGCGGTGCGATCCGACGGACGGCAGCGTCACGGTGTTGTGTATACAGGGAGGAGGCGCTACTGGTCTATAGCGATCATTCCCGGCCGGGACGCGGCGACAATAGTGCGGACGGGACTATGGAGAGGCCATTTCTCCTACGGGTCAGCGTCTCCTCCGATCAGGGCGGTAGGAAATACATGGAGGATGTTACCCAGGTGCTGGTGGAGCCGGAGCCCGGGGAAGGAGAACTTTCCTGGGAGGAGGAGGAGGAAGATGATGAGGAATCAGCAGCTGGAGCTTCTCTGAGCCGGACTCCAAACCACAACCGGGCCGAAAAGAGCGGCCAGTCCCTGGCTTTCTTTGCCGTGTTTGACGGTCACGGTGGGCGGGAGGCCGCTCACTTTGCTCGGGATCACCTCTGGGGCTTCATCAGGAAGCAGAGGGGGTTCATGTCTCGGGATTCGGAGGAAGTGTGTGCCGCCATCCGCAAGGGCTTTGTGGCTTGTCACCATGCAATGTGGAAGAAGCTCCGTAAGTGTATTTGTGTCCTGGACGGGGGGGTTATGGCAGCTCTGTATTATGTACTCGCTGCCCCTGCCTGGGGGATTACATTCATCATTATCCTGTTTTTACTTAAACCTTTAGCCTGTTAAGTAATGCGGGTTTGGGTAAGCCTGGACACACATCCAATTTTCTGTATAGAGTAAGCGGATAGTCCTGCACTGCCAACAGTGAGCTGTGTTTATTTTCCAGTTAGCATATGCTTGTCTCTATAAATGAAGTTCTTCACTGGATGACTGAGGTTGGGGGCTGGTAAGGCATTGGGTGCCAGCTACTGGGTAGTATGCCGTTTGGTGCTGCAAGGGCTGGTTCAGACGGGCGTCTGTGTGGCTGCGCGGTCAGGCTTTCAGTAACCTTCACGCTGCGTTCCGGATGCGGCCGTGTTTTTCTTCCCCATAGGGGGACATTAGCTGTCGCGGTTGGCCGCCTCCTGGAAGCTACATGTCACTTCCAGGGACAGCTCGAACGCTAACAAAAATCGGGACCTGAACGCCATGTTCGTTTAAACTTGTGCAAAAGCTCGGTGTAAACGCTTACTTGAATGGGAGCGTTTACCGCAACGTTTCGAACACCTGCGGTAAACGCTCCGCAAGCGTCTGTCTGAACCAGTCCTAACGCAATTCCTCCAAGGCTATCCTAGCCCCCTCCACCACACAATTTTCCACCTCCATGTAATGGACAGATTGTGCAGGTAAATTATCATACCAAATGGAAGTGGCAAAATTGGATGTTTGGCCAATTAAAATTGAATATACCATGCTAGGTATACACTGTACAATTTTCTGTCAGGTTGATGGGTCGAAACAATAATTTCTGACGTTGGGTCTACTTGATTGATTTCGTGCAGTGATGATTTGAAAATCGATCCCATTATTGATTGGTAATGGATCAGACATGTCAGAAATTGTTTTGACCAGTCGTTCTAATGGAAAATTGCATCGTGTATACTAGGCCTGAACGATATATCGTTTTTGGATCGAAATCGCGATCCCGGAAATGCCGATTCCGGGATCGCCATGGCAACGATATTCACCCCACTCTGCAGCCCGTGCAGCGGTCCCCTCTGCCGCTCTGTGCAGCGGCAGTTTGCGGTGGCTCATTGCATACATTTCTCCGAGTGGAGGCGGGACACTTATCTCCCACAACTTCCGCCCACTGTGCAGCCAATCAGCGGAGCGGGCAGCAGGCTCCGCTCCGCCCGCAGGCTCTCCCACTCCTTCTCCTAACATTAGCTGGGCGGGTGGCAGACTCCGCCCACGTGGCTGTCAATCACCCTGAGTGCTACGAGTGGCAGACTCCGCCCACCCCAGCTCGCAGGCTCTCACACTCCATCCCGGCGGCTCAATATTCCCTGCACCTCCACATCAATCATAAGCTGGGCAGGTGGCAGGCTGAGTCTGCTGCTGACAACCACTTATTTGTACTGGGTGATTTGTGTCACTTTTTTTTTTTTTTTTTTTTTTTTTTTTTTTTTTTGTGGTATGATGAGCAGCTCTCACTTGGCAACTCCCTCCTCCCAGTGCTTCAACATCATTTGGCGGGCGGCAGACTCCAACCGCATGTGTCAATCAAACTATGAAACATGGCCAGCAGACTCCGCCCACACTCCTGTCAGTCAAGTTTTGTATGCCTCTGCCAGGCTGCAATGTGTGTCAGCGTGATAATGATGACTGCTGTGGTGTGGCCCACTGTGTGGTGATCAATTCTGCGAAGCTGAAGTGGGGGGCCTAGGGGCACTGTTGAATTTGAAAAATCGTGAATCGAATCGAAATCGAGATTTCTGACAGAAATCGTGCAATTCAATCTTTTCCTAAAATCGTTCAGGCCTAGTGTATACTCAGTATTCAGAAAAGTTTATAAGCCTAAGTAAGACAGTTAAGATGTGCGACTGCTGGAGCTTGTTCATGATGTTCACTGTCTGGATCCACCGCATTAATATCGCAATCTAGACATTCAAACTGTCTCTGATGCCCTGGCACCTCTCCTCACACAATCCTTCACTGACCCAGACTCGGCTGCTATACACTACATCAGCTCCATTACAAAAGTCATGGATGACTTCACCCCCCTCGTCAATGCCCGCCCTCACCGTGTCTGTCGCCAACCCTGGATGACCAAAACCACTAAACAGTTAAAAAGATGCTCTAGAGCAGCTGAACGGCGCTGGAGGAAAAGTAACACAAGTGAGGACTTCATCTTATATAAAATTGCCTTGAACAACTTCAGAAACGCACTCTCTGTGGCAAAAAAGTCCTATTTTTCTTCCCTAATATCCGCCCATTTCCACAATCCAAAACGCTTGTTCAGCACCTTCAACTCCGTTCTCCATCCCCCTCCTCCTCCTTCATCTTGCTTATCAGTTGAAGAATTTGCAACATACTTCACTGATAAAATTGACAAAATCAGAAGTGAATTCTCCATGCAGCCCTCAAATCCCACCTCCACACCTCTCATTGACTGTTCTCTAACTGCCTTCTCTCCACTTTCTTCTGAACACTCTCTCTCCTCTATAATTGCCAAAGCTAATCTAACCACCTGTTCTTTGGATCCTATTCCCTCCCCTTTCATTCCGCACCTATCCTCATCTCTCTTGCCTGCACTAACAATGCTATTTAACCTGTCCCTCTCTACTGGCATCTTTCCGTCCCCACTCAAAAAAGCTGTTGTGACACCACTACTTAAAAAACCTTCTCTAGACCCTACCACACTTGCCAACTACCGCCCAGTGTCACTTCTCCCATTTGCATCCAAACTACTTGAACGCCATATACATGCAGAATTAAGCCATTATTTATCTAACTCCCTACTTGATCAGTTCCAGTCTGGCTTTTGCTCTAACCACTCCACGGAAACAGCCCTTACCAAAGTGGCCAATGACCTTCTTGCAGCCAAACCCAAAGGTCAATTTTCCATACTCATCCATCTTGACCTGTCATCAGCATTTGATACTGTAGACCACACCTTACTCCTACAAATACTTTCAAATGTCGGAATAAAGGGCCTTGCTCTCACATGGTTATCTTCCTACCTCTCTGGAAGGTCCTTCAGTCTCCCACTCAGATCGGATCTCATGCTTTGTCTGCCGGGGTTCCCCAAGGCTCTGTCCTTGGTCCCCTCCTCTTTTCCATCTACATGCATGGTCTTGGTGATTTAATTAACTCATTCGGGTTTCAATACCACCTCTATGCAGATGATACACAACTGTACCTCTCTGCCCCAGACCTTAATACCCTCCTTAAAGAGACACTGAAGCGAAAAAAAAATGATGGTATTATGATTTGTATGTGTAGTACAGCTAAGAAAAAAAACATTAAGGGCTCTTTTCCACTATGAAATGCGATTGCGATTCCGATCGCAATCGCGTTTCAATTTCCACCAATGCGATTGCGATTGAGCTACTATACTCATTATAGTCCAGCTCAATCGCATACAAAACGCGGCAGGACGACGATTGCGCTTTGACCAAAATCGCATCGCAATCGGATCGCACTAATGGAAATTGCTGCTGCAGTTTCCATTAGTTTAATGTACCTTGCGATTTGCGATCAGAAGCAAATCGCAGGCTAGTGGAAAAAGGCCCTTAGATCAGATACATCAGTCTAATTGTTTCCAGTACAGGAAGAGCTGAGAAACTCCAGTTGTTATCTCTATGCAAAAAAGCTATTAAGCTCTCTGACTAACTTGGTGGTGGAGAGGGCTGTTATCTGACTTTTATTATCTCAACTGTAATTGAACTGTTTACTTTTCCTCTGCTAGAGGAGAGTTCATTACTTCACAGACTGCTCTGAAAGACTCATTTTGAATGCTGAGTGTTGTGTAATCTGCACATATTATAGGATGATGCAATGTTAGAAAAAACACTATATACCTGAAAATAAAAATGAGAATATTTTCTTTGCTGCTAATCTTCTAGTAATTATTCATAGTACACAACCAATTCATTATATCATATATTTTTTTTCGCTTCAGTGTCTCTTTAAATGTGTTGCTGACTGCTTGTCTGCTATATCCTCCTTCATGTCCTCTCGCTTCCTAAAACTTAATATGAGTAAAACTGAACTAATTTTTCCACCGTCTCTGTCCACCTCCCTGCCTGAAGTAACAATAAATGTTAATAACACTCCCATAACTTCAATTCCCAAAGCTCGGTGCTTGGGGGTGATATTCGGCTCATCTCTTTTATTCCTCATTTTCACTCCATAACCAGCTCCTGCCATCTCCAACTCAAAAACATATCTCGCATCCGTCCCTTTCTCACTCAAGACACAACTAAAATGGTAATACTTGTTCTCATAATTTTTCGTCTGGACTACTGCAACGTACTACTTTGTGGTCTACCGGCTAACTCCAGTCGGTACTGAACTCAGCTGCTCATCTCATTCATCTTTCTTCTCGATCTTCCTCTGCCGACCCTATCTGTCAAGCTCTTCACTGGCTGCAAATTAACCAGAGGATTCAGTTCAAACTCCTAACCTTAACCTACAAAGCTCTCCACAATCGTTCTCCCCGGTACATATCCTCACTAATCTCCGGATACAAACCCAATCGCAATCTCAGATCGGCACATGATCTTCTGTTGTCCTCTAGAATCAACTCCTCACATTCACGTTTACAAGACTTCGCACGCGCTGCACCCCTCCTCTGGAATCCCCTCCCACAACACATCCATCACTCGCCAACCTTTGTTACTTTTAAACGCTCTCTAAAAACACACTTGTTCCGACAAGCATATGCGCTACCTTAGGCCACTTTCCTTTGTACTAAGACCAAATAGCACTCCTACTAGGTATACTAAAACACAAAGCCTCTGTATATTTGCTGCATACTACCCCCCCCCCATTCCCTTTAGATTGTAAGCTCGCAAGGGCAGGGCTCTCTCCCCCTTTTGTGTCTTGGTAACCATTATACATTTTATTCATCATGTTAATTTTATCAAGGTCATTACCAATTCTATAATTTGTATTTTGTATCATTCTTTGTATTTTGTCACTAATTATGTATCTTGTATATTGGTGTACACCATTGTCTGTATTATGTACCCCATGTTTGTTTCTTACTTTGTACAGCGCCACGGAATATGTTGGCACTTTATAAATCAATAATAATAGTGCGTTCATCCTAATGCGATTGCCAACTTTGTTTCTGCCACAGCTGATTACGTTTTCTGAGATGCTGCATGTAGCGTCAGCTGCGTTTGTGGTTCTGTGTGCCCCTAGGGGCTCAAAGTGCTATGGTGATATACCAGGAATATATTCCAAATGCTTTTCTGCTAAACGCTTTCTGGTAGCATAAAAGCGGTTAGCGAAGGCTCAATGAGCCGCTGGCAGCTGTCCATCTCAACCGCCCCTAATCAGACAGGGTCTCCCTCTCATCCTGCTGTGTACCGATGAACATTTAACATTGGCTGTTCAACCTACGGGATCCAGATTTAGTGGGGGCTTGCGAGATTAGTTTTGGAACCTGATAATTAAATAACATTGAATAATTTAAGCATTTGCTTGCAAATCTCTTTGGCCCCGCGCAAAGTTCTGGTTTAGCTCTTGCTAGTTCCAGTTATTGTATTGTGTACTGTTATACTGTGTTTTTTATTGTATACTGCTTACATTATTGATGCTTTGTAAGAATTGTGAAATTCAACAAGGCATGAGCAAGAATGCGTTGTTGCATTAAGTTGATCAGAAACTGAAGGCTAATGATTGATACCTGACAGCAAGATTAATTATCTGGTGTAACTAACCAAATGTTTTGAAGTATTATCCTTGTGCAAAATTCTTGCTCTGCTCACAGCAATTCTGCCTCTCGTGGAACAAGAAAAACACCTAATTTTGAGTTAATTGTTAAAAAACATAATGGCTGGTTCACACGGGTGTCTGTCAGGGCCCTTTTCCACTAGCAGTCGCTAGCGTTCACTGAATCGCAAAGCAAAAAAATTACCGGCAATTTCCCGACGTTTGCGGCCGCGATTTTGCTATGCAATGCACTGCATAGCAAAATCGCGGCAAATATCGCTCCGTCGCGCGTTCGCGTTCCTGCAAAAAACGAATTGCGGTAGTGGAAATGACCTACCGCGATTCCTATGTTAAAAAGCAAACCGCAGCGATTGTAAAATCGCTAGCGGTTTGCGACTTTACGATTCAGCCAGCGCAAACGCGCTAGTGGTAAAAGGGCCCTCAGTGTGTCAGTCAAATGCTTTTCTGCAAGCATGTAAAATAGCATTTGGCATCTTCAGGTGGTTGTCACTCCCACAGGGGGACATGATGGTAAGTGGCCCTGGAAGTAGCATGTTGCTTTCAGGGTTGGCTGAAATGACTGGGAGAATGGGGATCGTGGCGTTCGTGCAAACGATGGTAAACTACGCTACAAGCACTGCCCATTAATTTTAATGAGCAGCGCTTGCCGCGGCCTGCGGAAAACGATAGTCGCCCGTGTGAACCATCCTCAAAAATAAATAAAATAAAAAAATTGGAAGGGAAGAAGAAATCCCTGGCCAGTGAGTATATACGGTAATCAGATTTTTTTTTTTTCTGTTATAGGGGCACATCATTATAGGCTAGTATGGTTGAGGTAAGGCAATGAAAAAGCCCAATTCCATGAATGTGATTGGGTGGACAGCGCCCTTTTGAACTACTAGGTTTCGATAGGTAGTAGTAATACGCACCCACACTGTTTGACTAATTGGAATGCTTTCAGTTGAAGACTATGCTGTGATTGGACCCTATGGACTCTCACTCTGCCTCACCTCAACCATGCTGGCTTTCATCATTACTGCTCAGGGAAGCAAAGAATTTCTGTTTTAAGAAGAGTAATGTAATGTTTAGCATAACTTTTTTTTTTTTTTTTTTTTTGACCTTTTAGTCCATTTAAGCATATAACCTCCTAATGGTACTAGGTCACCATGAGCCTTCTGGGTACTTTGTAATGCTGTTCAGAGGAGGAGGCTGAGCTGTATTAAAGCAATACTGTGTAAAATGCATACAATTTAGATGCGGGGAATCCTCTGGATAGTCCTTACCCAGTCCACCATTCCAGCGGTTGGTCATGGTTTATTCTCTGGGAGTGACCACTTGTGCACAGAGAGGAATAGCTTTGATCAGCTGGGTATGCCGGGGGGATGGGGGTTTGGCCGCCCGGTGGCGAGTCGGGAGCGTGTGTCGTTAGCGCCATTCGATTCAGCGATGACCGACGTAGCTATAATCTCACCTGTTGCGCCGGCGCGAGTCCCCAGGTCTGTGCTGTCCCGTTCTCCGGCTGGCCTTCTCCATCTTCTCTCCGCTTCCTGTCCCATCCTGTGACCAGCAGACGTTCAAACAGAAAAGAGCGCTTTGAACTTCCCCTTCTAACAGGACGGGACAGAAAGTGAAGATGGAGAAGGCCAGCCGGAGAAAGGGACAGCGTGGACCCGGGGGACTTGCGCTGCTGGAACAGGTAATGTATTGATGCTGGCCAGGGGAACAGAGGCAGCGGCAGCTCCACAGGTTGTGAATCGATATCATACTGAAATAGATTCAAAATCTGTGTGCAGTGTATGGGCAGCCAATAGATCCCTCCCTGATCAGATTCGAGGAGACTACGGGGGCTGGAATAAGCCAGAGGTGAGTAAAAGTAAATTAGATTAGGTGTACGTACTTTAAAGAGACACTTTAACAAGAAAAACGTCCCCTGGGGGGTACTCGCCTCGGGAGGGGGAAGCCTCCGGATCCTAATGAAGCTTCCCCCGTCCTCCTCTGTCCCACGGGGCTCTCGCTGCAGCCCTCCAAATAGCGGCCTGACAGGTCCGACAGCCTGTTCAATATTTACCTTTCCAGGCTCCAGCGGGGGCGCTGTTGCGGCTCTTCTGACGGAGGTAGGCGGAAATAGCCGATCTCCGTCGGGTCTGCTTTACTGCGCAGTATCCGCTCTACTCCGTGGGAAGGAGCAGATACTGCGCCTGCGCTGGAGCTAAAAGGTAAATATTTAGATCGCCGCCGCTCCGGGAGGATTTTCGCTGCCACCGTGGGACCGAGGAGGATGGGGGAAGCCTCAATAGGATCCGGAGGCTTCCCCCACCCGAGGTGAGTACCCCCTAGGGGAGGTTATTTTCGTTACAGATTTTCTTTAAATGCTCTCCTTAGATATATTTGTACCGTGCACAGTATAAGGCCCGGTTCACATTAGCGGTCGCCGTCCGGAATCGCCGTGCCGGAGCCGGACCGCATGCAGAACGGACGGAATGGACGCACGGCATAGCAATGAAAGCCTATGCGTCCGTTCACATGCGTCCGGATCCGGACTCCGGCATAAGACCCAACATGCGCTATTTTTTGGTCCGGCTCCTCCGGCAGCCGTATCCGGAGCGGAGCCGGACTGCACCATCCGGCCAATACAAACCAATGAGAACCGGAGAGCGCACAACACACTGGCTAAAAATCCGGATGTTCTACCCCACTTCCTATGCGTATTGAAGCGGCGATTTTGGATGGGGACACATGGGCAAGCATTTTGGAGTGGAGCAGCAGTGATTTTAAACGTGCTGGAGATGTTGGCAGTATGTCGGAGGTGGAGGTGAGTGCTAAACAGCGGAGGGCCTGATTCCACAGGTCCACCTTCTGCTGACCTCCCAGACCCCAACATTTTTATTCTATTTCTACTATCTTTTGCCAAACGGATCCGGATCGCATCCTGATGAACACCTGATGCAACCTGATCGGATCCGGATCAGAACCATACGGTTCCGATCCGGATCCGGTCCGGATCCGGTCAGGTCATCCAGTCTGTTTGGCAGAGAACCGCAAGTGTGAACCGGGCCTTATTTTGACTTCCTAAAACTGAGATTTGCAAGTATTTGCCTTTATGTAAGCAAGGTATGACACCTGTAATGCATCATTTCAAAAGAGTGAATGAATATTTAAATGATGGCTTTGTGACTGAAATGTAAGGTGAACATCCAGAACTGAAGTCATGGCACACCTGTCGCTAATTAATATTGTGTATGTATAATACAGTGTGGAAAGATATACAGGTCCCGTAGAGCTGCATAACATCTTGCCTTGCACAGATGAAGGCCATATCAGTCTGATCATTCTATTTTTGTAATGTTATGTTGGCAATACACTTAATGATTTTTCTCTAGTAGAGTGGATCACTGTGATCGAATATGCCAGAGATTGATGCCACCCGATGGCACAGGTGGGACATGGCCACCCAATCTCTCACAGAAATTGATCTACATTTCGTGGCATTTCAGTTCTCAAGCTACTTCTCCCACTGTGAAGGAGAAAGTAGCTGGAGAGCTTAAATGCAACGTTGAGGGCAATGCACATCAGTTTAAATTTGAGTTCTGTTCCAAATCAGTTGGAGCAACGGTACTAATTGGATGCTCTTCCCGCCACCCAGATGTGCTCATGGCTGTGGACTCGCATATCTGCATTGGGTATGCATGAGTTCAGGACTCGTGCTTGCCCAGTAAAATGAACTGTTTATACACAAGCAATTTCTGTAACTAGACATGCACGGTTTGTGAATTTAGAGGCTCGCTGCAAAAGCGTAAGTTCACAAGTATGGTTATATTTGATTCAAACCTCACTCATGTTTACTAATTCAGCTGAACGCTTTTTCTGTGCCTTAATAGTCTGCCCGGTAATCTAAAAATTAAACCCACTGAAACTGAATACGGGAGGCTGCATATGGAGGATAATGCTTCTTTAAAGCTACACGACAACGCCATTCCTTTTATATTGCAGGTTATTTCACGTACTTTTAAAATGTAAATCACATGCATCTTGGAAATGGCCAATCAGAATCGGCAATAATTGCATTTGGTAGGTCCATTCCCAAGTTGGTGAAGCCTTTGCATTAAATTTGCATGAAACAGTATCATAAGCATTTCACTGACCATCCATAGTTGCAAGTATAATGTTGTTTAGCATTAACGCAAACCTGGAGTGACATAAATGAAATACATTTTGGGACAAAGCATTTACTGCGGAAGATCTAAGTGCTTCTTGTTGCCTTCAGGAGTCCTTCCCATTGCCTGTTCTGCTAGGTTTGTTATTCACAGTCTGGTGAACTTTTGGGATGTTAACGGGCCCATTTATAACTGAGTATGAGTTTTAAACCACATGTCTGGTGAAAGGAAGCTCTTTCCTTCATGTTGAGTGTTTACTTTTACTGGATTTACCTCTATGCATGACTCCCAGCAAAAGCTTATAAAGTAAACCTAAAGGAAACAAATGTCTCAATTTGGGTACTTAACTCAGGAGAGGGAAGCCTCTAATGCTTGGTACACACCATACAATTTTCTGTTAAGGTCGCCATATACTTATAGATTTGCAGCAGATTTAACCATAAAGTAGGCCTGAACGATTTTAGGAAAAGATTGAATTGCACGATTTCTGTCAAATTGCGATTTCGATTCACGATTTTCTTCAAATCAAGCCTTAGAGCTAAATTCACAATGTACACCGTACCATTTACAAACATGCGATGACAGACAATATCATCATACTATCCAGGGCTGTGGAGTCGGAGTTGGAGTCGGGGCAATTTTGGGCACCCGGAGTCGGAGTCGTTGATTTTATAAACGTCGGAGTCGGATGATTTTTGTACAAAATCCACAGCCCTATTAAGTATTAGACTAGGGAGTCGGAGTCGAGGAGTCGGGGCAATTTTGGGTACCCGGAGTCGGATTTGGAGTCGTGGTTTCATAAACTGAGGAGTCGGAGTTGGAGTCGGAAGATTTTTGTACCGACTCCACAACCCTGATACTATCAAATTGATATGTTTGTAAATGTCACTGCATTATGTGAATTTATCAAAACAAATCACTATTAATCTAAAATGCAGTGATGAAAATTAAAGCCAAGAATTGCTTTCAATTGTATTTATTATTAAATTGTATTTATTAATAAGAAACATGCAGGAGTGTGGGCGGAGTCTGATGGCCATGTTACATAGTTTGATTGACATGCATGCGGGTGGAGTCTGCCACCTGCCCAGCAAATGATGTTAAAGCACTGGGAGGAGGGAGTTGCCAGGTGAGAGCCTGCTGCTTAGTTGATACCACTTAAAAAAAAAAAAGTGACACAAATCACTCCATACAAAAAAGTGATTGTTCGCAGCATATCAGACTTGTAATGGCATCCATAAATAATTGTCAAGTGAAAGTCTTTGGTCTCCACTGACACAGATGGCTGGACAGATCATTGGAATTATTTCTGGAGTTTTTGGTTAGTCTGTGCATTAACCACTTCACCACTGAGGGGTTTTACCCCCTGACCACCAGAGCAATTTTCACCTTTCAGCGCTCCATCCATTCATTCGTCTATAACTTTATCATAACTTATCACAATGAAATGAACTATATCTTGTTTTTTCCGCCACCAATTAGGCTTTCTTTAGGTGGGACATTATGCCAAGAATTATTTTATTCTAAATGTGTTTTAATGGGAAAATAGGAAAAATGTGGGAAAAAAAATATTTTTCAGTTTCCGGCCATTATAGTTTTTAAATAATGCATGCTACTGTAATTAAAACCCATGAAATTTATGTGCCCTTTTGTCCCGATTATAAAACCGTTTAAATTATGTCCCTATCACAATGTTTGGCGCCAATATTTTATTTGGAAATAAAGGTGCATTTTTTTTCAGTTTTGCGTCCATCCCTAATTACAAGCCCATAGTTTATAAAGTAACAGTGTTATACCCTCTTGATGTAAATATTTAAAAAGTTCAGTCCCTAAGGTAACTACTAATGTATTTTTTTTAATTGTAAATTTTTTTATTTTTTATTTTTTTAATTACAAAAAAAAAATGGGGAGTGTGGGAGGTAATGAGTTAATTTTAAGAGTAAAACTAATTTATTTCTATGTAAAAAATGCTAAGGGTGTAGTTTTACTGTTTGGCCACAAGATGGCAACAGTAACTTTTTGTTTATTGCGACCTGCGAGCGTCCGGACAAGGAGGCTGTGAGTGTTTGTTTTTGCTCACAATGATCGCGCTGCCCATAGGAGAGCAGCGGATCATTGTGGGGCTTAGATCAACGAACGGGAATGGATTTTCCCGTTCATTGATCTCCGGGCGAGCGGGCGGCGGCGTGTTTACTAGCGGCGGGCTGGCGTGTTTACGAGCGGGAGCGCGGACAGCGGCGGGAGTGCGCAAAGTACGGATTTCTCCGTCCCTGGGGGTTAAAGGATGGGAAAAGGGACGGAGAAATCCGTACGGGCGGGGGTAAAGTGGTTAATAGGGTGTAGACCTGTTGGGAGTTTTTTCAGACACTTTAGAAACAAGCAAAAAACGTGTTGGCTCAGTATAGTGCTATCCAACAGTTTTTTTTTTTTTGAGACCTATGGCTCCAATATTTCAGTTTAACACACATGAAGTTACAATCTAGCCTAATGTTTAGCACTTTATAGTAAAGGGGGCAAGACCACAACCTAACAGCCAACAGTACACCTTAATGATGATACCCAAATCTGAGTCTGCTGTTCTTACCAGCAGCATCACACATTACAGTTCAAGACACACTCTGTAGAAGTTGAGCAAAGCATACTTGGGACAAGGCAAAAAGTTATTTAAATTACTGGGGATTCTTCACCACCTTATGATGTGGAGGTGCAGGGAATATTGAGCCGCCAGGACGGGGTGTGAGAGACTGCAGGCCGGGGTGGGCGGAGTCTGCCACTCGTAGCACTCATCGATTGACAGCCGTGCGAGCCGCCCAGCTAATGTTGGGAGGAGTAGTGTGAGAGCCTGCGGGCGGAGCCTGCCGCCCGCTTCGCTAATTGGCTGCACAGTGGGCGTAAGTTGTGGGAGTCAGTGTCCCGCCTCCACTCAGAGCACGAGTGTGTGCAAGCAATGAGCCACCGCAAACTGCCGCTGCGCAGAGCGGCAGAGGGGACGGCTGGAAGGGCTACAGAGGGGGGGGGGAATCATTGCCATGGCGATCCTATAATCTGCATTTCCAGGATCGCGATTTCGATCCAAAAAAGATGTAGCGTTCAGGCCTACCATAAAGGGTCCCATACACTGAGCCGATAAGCGGCAGATCGATCGATCTGTGGCCGATTTCAATCGATCTGACATGCTGGAAAATCTAGGTCGATCTGTTAACCTTCCTGGCGGTAAGCTAGCCCCCCCCCCATGCGCTGCCTGGCCAATCAGTGCCAGGCAGCTCTGAGGGGTGGATCTGGACTCCCTTTTGACGTCATGATGTTATCCCGCCCGTCGCCATGGCGACGGGGGAAGCCCTAATGGAAATCCCGTTCAGAACGGGATTTCCAGACGAGCTTGATCGCTGGAGGCGATCGAAGAGGGTGGGGGGATGCCACTGCACAGTGGCTGTCATGTAGCTAGCGCTAGGCTAGCTACATAATAATAATAATAATAATAATAATAATAATAATAATAATAATAATAATAATAATAATAATAATAATAATAATAATAATAATAATTTTAAAAATACAGGTGCGCTGTCCCCTGGTGGTTTTAATTGACCGCCTGGAGGGTTAAGATTGCTTATCAGTTTGCATTGGACCTAATGGAAATCTGATGGCAAAAAAATGCCATCAGATCGATTTTCAATAGCTTTCATACTGAAATTTGTCCCTAGTAAAAAATGTTCCTAAACTCATCAGATCAGAAATCTAACGAGTGTATGGCCACCTTTAGATGGATTTCTGTCAGATGCCTGTCAAGTGGAATCTGACAGGAATCTATCTGATGTGAGCCACACTAGGAACAGATTTCCAATAGATTTCAGAATGAAATCTATTGGCAATCTATCTAAATGCATTATTGAACCATTAGATCCAATGCAACTCTATTGGCCATGCATATGCTACAAGCAGCACAGCAGCAGTTCGACCTAGATCTTCCATCCTGTCAGATCAAATCCATTGAAATCAGCCACAAATCGATCGATTGATTTGAAAGAATTGATTTCTGATCGATTGCTGAAATCGACCAGTGTATGGGCCCCTTTAGATTTTCTGTTAGATTACCTGTCAGATAATTTTCAACATGTTGGAAATTATCTATCTAACCATCGATCTGATTAGCAATTAGGCATTGTTCTTTTCAGCAGGAGATAACCAGAAGACAATGCACCAGAGATAATGACCAGTCTCTACATAAAATAATCTAAAGGCAGCCATACACTGGTCGATTTGCCATTAGATCGACCAACTGACAGATCCCTATCTGAACGAATCTGATCAGAGAGGGATCGTATGGCTGCCTTTACTGGAAACAGATTGTGAATCGATTTCAGCCTGAAACCGATCACAATCTGTTTGGCTGCTCCTGCCGCCTGTAACCCCCCCCCCCCCCCCCTGTATACATTACCTGAAGCTGGCTCCGGGTCCTCTTCTCCGCGCTGCATCCCAGCGTACACTGTGTCACTCCGTGACCAGGAAGTTCAAATAGACCGCCCTCTATTTGAACTTCCTGGTCATTGGAGTGACACAGAAAGTTAATGTACGCTAGGATGGAAGCAGGAACAGAGCAGTGCAGCGTGGAGAATATGCCCGGGAGCCAGTGTCAGGTAATGTATACCTGTATCGGATCGGCCGCAGCTAGCGACGCGCTCCCTACTCGCGGGACATCGACGGTAATTTCCCGCACTGCGCGATCGACGGACCGATCCGATTTCGGGAGGAAATCGGATCGGCGGGTGCGTTTAGCGCGAACGATTGGCAGCAGATTGGATCCCAGTGATCGAATCTGCTGTCGAAACATCGGCAAATTGAGCCAGTGTATGGCCAGCTTAATGCTGGGGATACACGGTACGTTTCTGTACCAAGTATCAGCCAGCTGATAATATGCAGCTGGCCCGATCAAGCCGCTCGACTCCCGCCCGCTCGATCCCCCGCCGGTGGACAATGGCAGGGAATCGAGCGCTGATAAAGAAGAGTCGGCGGGGACGAGCGGCAATCGATCCGGACGAGCGGGGACGCGGCTGGGGACCATCGGCTCGTGTATTACCAGCATAATGTCTAGTACACACCATACAATTTTCTGTAATGCTGGGTACACATTATGAGATTTTATGGTCGATTTACTGTCCGATCGATTATTTCCAACATGTCCGATTTGCATTCCGATAGATTTCCGTTAACTTTAATAGGACGTATATATATGGAAATACTCGCTCTAACAGTAAATCGACCATAAAATCTCAGTGTGTACCTACGATAAGAGTTTCTGTAAGTAGATTATTTTCTGTAAAGTACAGGCCCGTACACACGCCGGACTGCAGGCAACGACGGGTCCGTCGTCACCTCCCGCTGGGTGGGCGTTCCAGCGACAGTCCGGCGGCGGACTGCGGATCGCTCAGAAACAGCCGTATCAGTCTGCAGACAGACTGTACATACGCCGGACTGTCGCTGGAGCGCCCACCCAGCGGGAGGTGACACGTCGTTGCCAGCAGTCCGGCGTGTGTACGGGCCTTACTGGTAGAGACTGGTCATTATCTCTGGTGCATTGTCTTCTGGTTATCTCCTGCTGAGTAGAACAATGCTTAATTGTATGGTGTGTACTAGGCTTAAAGCCTCATCTACACGGGTAGATGAGGCGGCGATGTGGCTTATCAATCGAGCCGCCTATGCGGCTCGATTGATAAGATCCGACAGGTCGGATCTTGCTACCGCCGATTTCCTGCTCACTCCCCGCGAGGAAACAATGGCAGGGAATCGAGTGGAAGATAAGCTGCGCCGGCGGGGAATCTAATCCGGCGCGCAAGCGGGGACGCGGAAGAGGCGATCCGGCGGCTAATCGAGCCGCCGGATCGGAGCCTCATCTACCCGTGTAGATGAAGCTTAATGCTGGGAATACACGGCTCGATTCTGAGCCATTTAGATGGCTTGATAGATAATTTCCGACATGTCGGATCTCCCGCCCGATTCTGTATTGAACACAATGCAAAAAGATAAAAAAAAAACGGCGGAAGATAAGAGAATTGCCTGCGAAATCGGACGGGGAATCGATCGAGTGGCAAAATCGAGCTGTGTATGCCCATCATAACAGGAAAATCTAACAGAAAATTGTATGGCTCTGAGCTACTGCATAGGCGCAAACCCCCTCTGCACCTTTGCTGTGCAGGTAAGCTTTATGGATCATCGGGGGTCTCACACTGGAATGGAGAGACAAGAGGGAAGGCTCTGTAGGATCCAAAGGCTTCGCTCTCCGGAGATAAGCATTTACCTTTTTTACTTCACAATCTCCCAGATTTGCTGTAAGGATGTTTTCCACAGATTCCCGAATTGACGGTGATTGCTAGTGGTTTGAAAAGTGCTAGTGTAATTGTATATAGCAGTGATTTCACTGCAGCAATTGCCGGCGATTCAGGATTTGATTCAGGAGCGATCGAGTTGCACATGTTGAAAAATGCTGCACATGGAGCTACCTTTCACTGTTGCAGCGCATGTCGATCGCCGGCGATCAGTATGCTCTGCTAAAGTGCCACTAGTTGGCCCCGGGCCTTTTTGTCTCTGGTTTAGTTGTTCATTCTGTTGCAGTTTTTAAATAATCCGTCCTGTTAGAGCACTATGCACTGAGTTTCAGTGCTTTAGCACACAGCTGATAGTCAGGATTCTTGCCGAGACATGTCTGCGTGAGCTGTTTCAGAACAGGTTTCCAGAGCTTGTGTAGAAGCCAAGGCGTGTCCTGCACCTTACAAAAGTGACATTCCAGTTTCCATTGCTCATCCCTGTCCATGCCACTAAGTGACAACATAAATTTATTTTTAGCTATTTAAAAATAAAAGCTTTTAAAAGATATTTTAGCTATAAATGTAAAGTTTTACAAGTTAATGTTTTGTTCTAGTGGAGCTGTACTTGGATTTTTTTTTTTAAACACATTTTTGAGTTTTTACGATACAATTTGTACATGCGTAAGAGATATATAATAATTCATAAGTGACAATTAAAAAAAACAAACAAACAAAACCACAAATAGTTACCTTCGGGTCTAAGCTTTTAAAATGTATACTGTTTCCCCCCAAAAGTAAGACTTCTCTTAAAAATAAACCCTAGCATATACAGATTTTCGAGTGTGCTAGAAATATAAGCCCTCCCCCTAAAATAAACCCTAGCAGCAGGACACAGAGAAGAGCATGGGTCTGCACTGGAGCAATGGTGTTCAACTGCTATCCCCACTGCCGCTTTACTTTCTCTGCTTCAGGCCCCCTCCTCCACAAAGTCTGATCCCCCCTGCTGCATTGCCCGGCGGCAGGGCATAATTCACACCTCAGATCAGTGGTGAAGGTGGATAGAGTTCCACAGGAACTGCGCCGACTTAAACCGAGATAACTTCCTGTATACGGCGGTGCTGTTGCTGTGCAACACTAGCTGCTTTTACCGGAGGTCACCTCTGCTCGACTTATATTGAAAAAAAAAATGGAAATCCGATTTGGATTTGAAAATAAAATTAAAAAAACTTTACATTTTTGGAGACAACCAGTCTCTTTTTTTTTTTTTTTTTTTTTGTATCGAATTGCCGTAAAATTGGATCGTTTAATTGTAGCGTTCTATTGCTACCTTTAGTGTGCCTTTAGCAACTATAATGGTGAGATTTCAAGAGACTCTGAAGCCTCTCCTTTTTTTTATTACACAATCCTGTTTAACACATTAGCCCTACCTAAACCGCCACATCCCCGCGGCTGTAATCTATCTAAATTCCCCCCCCCCCCCTCTCCCCCGCAAAATCCACGACTTTCTTGGTCATGGATTTTGCTGCTGTTGGAGGCAGAGCTATGAGCCGCAGCTCTGCCTCCATTCCCGTCTATCAGCGGCGGATCTCCGCCTCTCCCCCGTCCCTCTCATCGAAGGAAGACTGAGAGGGTTGGGGGAGAAGCGGCGATCCGGGCTGACAGACGCGCTGAGAGGCAGGGCTCTGCCTCTCACGGAAACGCTGCCCGGATTGCCCCCCAGGGAGTTAGGGGGATTTAGATAGATTACAGCGGCGGGGATGCGGCGGTTTAGTTAGGGCTAATGTGTTAAACAGGATTGTGTAATAAAAAAAAGGATTTTTAACCACCTTGGCGGTAATGACTAGCTCAGCTCCTCCATTACCGGCGTGGTGGATTTCTCAGGCCCAGCTGGGCCGATTTATTTATTTATTTATTTTTTTTTTTCTTTTTTTTAACGCAGCTAGCATTTTGCTAGCTGCGTGTTGGACGCGATCGTCAAAGCCAATCCGCCGCTACCCGACACGTATAGGGATTTCCTGCTCTGATCGCCGGAGGCGATCAGAAGGGGCGGGGGTGATGCCACTGCTCAGCGGCTATCGTGTAGTTAGTGCTAGGCTAGCTACATGATTGAACAAAAAAAATTTAAAAAATAG
The DNA here is from genome assembly GCF_040937935.1 of Hyperolius riggenbachi. NCBI lineage: Eukaryota > Metazoa > Chordata > Amphibia > Anura > Hyperoliidae > Hyperolius > Hyperolius riggenbachi. Next base: position 275,648,165 of record NC_090647.1, read on the forward strand.
TGCTGCGCAGCCACTGTGGCGCAATCAATAGAACGGCAGGGTGGTTAAGAGGCTTCAGAGTCTCTAACAAGAGCCCTAATTAAATAAGCTTTTCTTCTGAATTTTCTCACCGTTCTCTTTGAATAGTGATTATTTTTTTTTTAACTTGGTGCTGAAAAGATGTTAAATATAGAGAATGAGAACTTGGGATCATGTGGCAGGTCCTGCTACAATTGATACTGTATGTATGGCATGTGCCACATATTATACCGTTTAGAGAATGCATCACATATATCACATTGGCATTGTTTAATATAAAGATATGGTAAGGTGACATACAGTATGATTATATAATTATTTTTATTTTCTTCCCCCCCCTCCTCTGTTTAGCTGAATGGCCAAAAACAATGACTGGACTCCCTAGCACTTCAGGAACTACAGCAAGTGTTGTTATTATTCGTGGAAATAAGCTATATGTTGCCCACGTTGGTGACTCTGGTGTGGTATTTGGACTCCAGAATAGCCCTAAAGATGCTATGAAAGCCTTAGAAGTTACACAGGACCACAAACCCGAGCTTCCCAAGGAGAGGGAAAGGATAGAAGGCCTTGGTGGCAGGTAATTCCCAGTGCCTGTCATTTTAGTCTTTGGGCATGATTCATGAAGCTTTTTTTTATCTTATCTATGTTACATTTTTAAGCTCCCAAAGAGCAATATAATCAAGGTACGAAAAGTAATATTGATAAGAAGTTAATCAGGAACAAATCACTTTGAGGGATTATTTTGCTTGTAAATGTGCTGAAAGGTTATTTTTATCACTTAGGTGATAAATAAGTCATTTATGAGAAGTTTATTGTGAATAGAACCCAAATGTCTCCAGTCTGTCTTCATCAGTGTTTCCCATATTGTAAAAGGATATACGAGCTGAAAGGTAAACCTTTAAGCTTTTTGTACCTTGAGCTTCCAACCCTTAAGGTGCGTACACATGCCATACTGTAGTGAATGACAGGTCTGTCAGACCCTCCCGCTGGGCGGACGTTCTGCCAACAGTAGCTCGTGTGTACACGCTGTCGGCAGACTGGTAAGAATGTTTCTAACAGATCCGCTCAGCGGATCGTTCAGTAACAGCCTTATCAGTCTGCCGACAGCGTGTACACACGAGCTACTGTTGGCAGAACGTCCGCCCAGCGTGAGGGTCTTACATACCCGCCGTTCGCTACAGTATGGCGTGTGTACCTGCCTTTATCAGTCTATGTGGTCCCTCACTGTGGGAGGTAAGTTAGGAGCCAGGTTATTGTAGGAGCCTCAGAAGATTGCTGTGGTTAAGGTAGATGGGCAGGGTAGCACAGGTTCATGTAGGTAAGGGGGTTTTGTGTTGAGGGGAGGATTAGTGTTAGGAATAGGTTAGGAGAGGGTATTGTTAGGCATAGATAGGGAAGGATTAGTGTAGGGTTACAGTGGGGATAGTAGAATATTTAGTACTTATTAACTACTTTTAGTAATACTGCTGTATTAGGAATTGGGAATCCGTATTATTCTAATTAGATGTATGCAGTGCCATTGGGGGAGAATAAGGTTCCAAACTAATATGACCAGGATTAAGGGGAGACTCCATGAGAATGATTATTTCCTCAGCCTCCAACACGTTTAGTTACAGATTTCCCAATGAGCTCATGGTGAACCAGAACTACTAGGAGTGTGAAAGGGTCTGAAAGGGATCAAAAAGCTGACGATCACCAGCTCGTCTTGACACGAACCGCAGTTTCGGTTTTAAACCGAAAAACCGTGCAGCCCTAGTCGGGACTGAGTCAGTCACTTACATACCTGATTAACTCTTTCACGCAGAGAAAGGGAAAAAAAGGAACACAGCATAGTTATTTGTGTGCTAGGCACTGTACATACCCATGTCTATCTCATCATGTCACTTTAGGTATCCTTTAAAAATCTTACTGATGTTTTTTAATTCTTTAAGACTTTATTTTTCCAAGACTGATTTTTTTTTTTTTTTTTTTTTTTTTTTTTTCCATAGCTGCTTTACCACCTTTTCCAGTCCCAAGTTTTTGTTTCATAATTTCATGCATGAAGCCACTAGTATATCCTGCAGCCTTTCTAATTAGTTTTTATTTTTTTACACTTTGAAGTTCAGTAGTAATGTTGGGGGTTTCCTGTACAGTGTAATCTTGGCTTTCATGTTTTTGTTTTTGCTCGCTTGCTCTCGCGCGCACTCGCTTGCTTGCTCTCGCGCTCTCACTCGCTTGCTTGCTCTCGCGCTCTCACTCGCTTGCTTGCTCTCGCGCTCTCACTCGCTTGCTTGCTCTCGCGCTCTCACTCGCTTGCTTGCTCTCGCGCTCTCACTCGCTTGCTTGCTCTCGCGCTCTCACTCGCTTGCTTGCTCTCGCGCTCTCACTCGCTCGCTTGCTCTCGCGCTCTCACTCGCTCGCTTGCTCTCGCGCTCTCACTCGCTCGCTTGCTCTCGCGCTCTCACTCGCTTGCTTGCTCTCGCGCTCTCACTCGCTTGCTTGCTCTCTCTCGCTTTCATTCTCTTTCCCCTTTCCAGCAGACCCTTAAAAAAAAATATCCATCTGTGCATGCCTTTTTATTCTTGCTTGTGGCTTGACCTTTCCTTTATTCTTTTGTTGCTTATTGACTTTTGTGTTGACTGAAATCTCTTTTTTTTTTTTTTTTTTTTTTTTTGTATAAATTTTAATTTTAGAATTTTTATTTTTTATTATGGGATTTGAGCTTCCTAGCCAAGATAATGGACCAGGGTGAAATAAGCTTAGTTAGGGGCCCAAGGAGTGTGAAATAATAAAAAGTAAAAAGTTCCTAATATATTTTGTCCTGCATTTCAGTATCCTACATTCCTCTGCAGTGGCAGGTCCCTAGTTCCCTTATCTTTTCACCCATCCATGTAGACAACATTCATGATTTTTATATGATACTGGCAGATCAGTCACCACACCCCTAACAGCTATTTAATGTGCATACTTGGCTTAAATATGCTTACCTGAGTTCTTAATTTTTATCTTATGTCTATACAGCGTAATTAATAAGTCTGGTGTAAACAGAGTGGTGTGGAAAAGGCCTCGTTTAACGCACAATGGTCCTGTGAGGAGAAGTACAGTTATTGATCAGATTCCGTTCTTAGCAGTGGCTCGTGCACTTGGTAAGTTGTGGGCTGTAAAACTACATATTTTAAAGGGGGTTGTAACCTCCAAAAATAAAAAGAAAGCATCCAAGCCCTCTTTAAATGCAACTATAGAGTTTGCCATAACTACTTCGTGAGGTAAGATATTCAAATGTTTATCGCTCTCACTGTGAAACCCTTTGTAAATAGGGTGGCAAAAACTTTTTTTTCCGCCTTACGCAGATTGTTAGTTCTACAACAACTATAGGGACAAAAAGCTGATCTGCCAAGCTTTTGTGCCACACTAGCTCCCCAAATATTTATGTAACCAACCTTCTATGCCCCCCTCCCCCCCCCCCCTTTTTTTTTTTTTGTATTGGTCTGTGTGCTTTTTATGAACTGTGCAGTGCCAACCGGACAGCTGGCTAGACGTGGTCTGGCACACAACTGGGAACTGCGCCTTAACTACAGTTACAAGTTTAGCTCAAAATGCTAACAGAAATTTCAAATAAGACCAGGACACTGGAAGGTAAATGAATACTCCACTCCCTTTGAAGAGGCTGTTATATAGGTGATGCTTGCTGTGTGAGGGACAGTACTGTTATCTAAAATAAGCAATAAATTAACACTGAGCAAAAGAAGAAGAAAATGACAGAAGTGATGTCACTTTTGGCATCGCATCACAGAGAAACAGTAAAGATGGAAACTAGTAGAAATAAGTAAATTCTTATTAGATGGGTTGAATTATTTTCAGTTAATATGCAGTTTCATCCCACTTTAACAGTTAGTTATTTATCTGTCCTTTTACATTTGTTTTTTGCCTTGCTTTAATAAAGTTTAGTTTTAATTCTCTAGTATGCATTGTACAGTGTTGCTGTACATACAAGATTGCAACAGTTGTATAGTTTGCAGATTTTATCTATAGCAATGCAGAAATATAAATGTAGTGCTTTATAACCTCCCTGGTGGTATGATAATTTCCAGATTTTAGGTTCTGAAAACTGTGCAATTTTTTTATAAGCTTTTGAACCATAAAAATCATACTACTACCATAAAATTCACTGCGCTTGCTTGCAACCCTGTAAAGCAATCCGAATATGCACATAGTTTTAATAAAACAATACCATATGCGCAGGTTCACAGGGAGATGCACTTGCTCCAGCCGTGGTCAACATAGAGCAGCACGTTCCAACGGAACTGTGCCCCAAACTGTTGCTCAAGGGATAGAGCAACAGTCCTTCTAGCTATTTATCTGATGTCAAGAATTCATTGAAATGCTGCCTAGAGAATTGAAAGCAGATCAATGGCCCATAGAGTTGCATTGGATCTAATGGTGCAATAATGCATTTAGATCTATTTTCAATAATTTAATTCTGAAATCTATTGAAAATCTGTTCCTAGTGTGTGGCACACATCAAATTCCTGTCAGATTCCACTTGACAGGCATCTGACAGAAATCTTTCTGATGGTCTAATCTGCTGCAAATCTATAAGTGTATGGCCACCTTAACCACTTCAGCCTTCAGTGTTGTTTCACCTTATGCATCCGAGCAACGTTCACCTCCCATTCATTCGCCAATAACTTTATCACTACTTATCACAATTAATTTATCTATATCTTGTTTTTTCCGCCACCAATTAGGCTTTCTTTGAGTGGTACCATTTGCTAAGAATTTTTTTTTTTTAAATGCATTTTAAAAGGAATATTAAGAAAAAAAATCATTTTCTCAGTTTTCAGCCATTATAGCTTTAAAATAATACATGCTACCATAATTAAAACCAACGTATTTTATTTGCCCATTTGTCCTGGTTATTACACCATTTAAATTATGTCTCTGACAATGTATGGCATCAATATTTTATTTGGAAATAAAGGTGCATTTTTTTTTTCAATTTGCGTCCATCACTATTTACAAGCTTATAATTTTAAAAAAATGCATAGTATTATACTCTTGACATGCATATTAAAAAAAGTTCAGACCCTTGGGTAACTTTTTTTTTGTTTTGTTTTTTATTTGGGGTCTTTTGGAGTGGGGAGGTAAACAGATAATTTTAAATGTAATTGATTGTGTATATTTTTTAAAAAAATATGTAGATGTAGTATTACTATTTGGTTATAAGATGGCCACAGTGATTTTTTTGTTTGTTATTCATCCTCTCGCTTACAGGAGTGTGCATGCGGGGCCAGCGGCAGTTAGTGCAGCCTTGCTGGACAAATATATTCGTCCAGATAGGCTGAAGTGGTTAATGCTACGTACACCTTTTAGATTAAACCTGACAGAGGCAGCCAATAACAACTGCCATTGTCGTGAATCTAGCATGTGTATGTCAGCAAGTGATCCACCAACTTGGCCCAAGGCATTGGCTGACCACCCCCACCTTCTTCCTGTGATGCTCCTAATGCACCAATCTGTCGTCCTTCTTCCTGTGACAGTCCTCTTATGTATAGAAGGCCTTCTAATTAGATGTTATCTCAGCAGTGATCAGATCTATTATCATTCATGCTTTTTGTGCTGCTTAATGTAGAAGGAACACGAAAATCTCCACTTGCCTTGCGTTCCTTGACAATATTTTACATCTGTCTCTGGAATGAGAGATGGGTGGGGGGGGGGGGGGGGGGGATACATGTTTCCAGTGCTGAGACGTCTGTGGTGATGTTTGGCAGGGAAAGTAATTTTATTTTATTTTTTATGTATTGTAGATTTTCTTTAATAGAGAAAAAAAGACGCCAATAGAATAAAATAGTCTAAAAAGTTTAAAATTGCTTGGAAGGCAGTGGTGGACTTACCTCCTATAAGTAGACACAAGACTGGCAATTTAAAATGACACGAATTTAATGATGTACTCCCCAAATATTAGTTGCAACGTGTTTCACAGGTATAACCTGCTTCTTCAGGCAATGAACAGGGGTATAAAACAGTAAAACTCCAAAGTAGCACCAGGCGCCTTTTTTTTTGGGGGGGGGGGGGGGGGGGGGGTTTAATCTTTTGTGTTTTTTTTTTTAGATTTTCTTTAAGATCTTATAGTTACCTTAGAACAAGAAGTGCATAGAACAGTGATGGCTAATCTTTGCACTTCAGCTGTGGTGGGAACTACAAGTTCTGGGAGGCATTACAATACTCTGACAGCTCTAAGCATAACTCGGGAGGCATAGGCATGATGGGATTTGTAGTTTTGTCACAGCTGGAGTGCCAAGGTTGGCCATCACTAACATAGAAGCTTTTAAATAAATGTGTGGATGAATTTACTAAATATTTTCTGGTTTACAGGAGATTTATGGAGTTATGATTTCTACAGCGGAGAGTTTGTGGTGTCTCCAGAGCCTGATACAAGTGTTCACGTTATTGATCCACAGAAGCACAAGTTTATCATCATTGGTAGTGATGGTCTTTGGAACATGGTTTCTGCACAAGATGCTGTTGGTTTGTGTCAAGAACTGGAGAAAGGCTTTGTGGCTGTAAGTAGTTAGTGTTTTACCAATAAAAATATTTTTCCTGCCAACTTTTAATCTTCTTGGTTGTATTTACAGTTAGGTACGTTTTGAAGTTTTCATGTTTTTGTTTTGCTTCTAGGCACTATCTATCTATCTATCTATCTATCTGCACACGTTTTACTTCCAAAAAGAGCAACGTCAACCAAATTATATGACTTGGTAAAAATAAATGATTTGTTTAATGGTATTGTACACGCACCGATATTCCAAACGATAATGTTGTGTGAACACTACATGCACAGGCAGAAGTTGAATTTCACACAACATTTGCGCACACGCTGTGAAACGATAATTACTGAATATAATTTGAAGGGCATTGTACACTCAACAATAATTGTTTATACTGGTTGAACTCGATGGACATATGTCTTTTTTCAACCAAAATAACTATGTAACTATGGAGTTGATCTGCACATTGGATTGGCCTGAATACACAATATTGATTTTTTTTTTTTTTTTTTTTTTTTTTTCCAATTAAATGTGGTTTAGTTAAATTTTTCGCACCAATTGATTTTGTTTTAACAGGATAGTTACAGTAGATGTAATATTGCAAACTACAATCACATTTAGTTATCTTACCCTTATAAACCTTGTCAGTTTGTAGAAAATGTTTCAAAAATGAAAAATATACATGTTTGGGAAAAGCTAAAATGTTGGTGCCTGGCCTAGCTGACATGGAGCTCCTGGTCTGTAGTTTCCCTCTTCCACTTATGCTGTATAAGTGAAAACATCAGTCTGGGCAGAGGTCACATGCTGGCACTGCAGAGAAAAAGGAAGCTGCATGAATTGTGCCCAGCATAAATTAGGTTGGACATTGGAGGTTTTAAGATGGGCTAAGTGGAAATATAAATTATAGAATAGTTGGTTGGCCATGAAAGACTTATTTTTAGAACTTAATTTTTAGACTTAATTTTATTGGATTTTATTATTATTATTATTATTATTATTATTATTATTATTTTTATTATTTCATTTATTGTAAATGAAAGTGGGATTTTTCTATGAGTTCAAAGAAGCTTCAGCTTCTAAAAAGTAAATCATAGATGTTAAAAGACCACTATTGGGGGAAAAAAAATGTATATATGAAAACACAAATATTTCTCAAACAACTACAACTTTCATATACGTTGCTGTCACTTACAGTAGTTGAAATGTAACAGAGCTGACAGATTTAAAATAAGTCAATCTGCTCATGGGGGAATCTCAGGTTTTTGTTTTTTTCTATTTGCAAAAGCACTTAGTGAACAACAGTTGCTTAGTCCAACTTCAAGAATAGTGTGCAAACCAGTACGTGGGTGGGTTGGGGCACCTGCATCTTTGCATAGATCTTTTCCAGGGAGTGCTTTTGTAAAAAAAAAAAAAAAAAAAAGCCACATGAAGAGATGGACTAGTCAAAAACATTTTGGGGGGCAGTGGTGGGCACAGCGATTCCTGTAAGATTTCACGCTGAAATCTGCCTGCAGTATATAGGCAGCTTCGAACAGATAACTATATCTCTAATTATATTTGATTTGAGATAAATGTCTTTATCAAATCTGCCCATAATCTTCTGGTATATTGGCACCTTAAACTGTACCAAAGCTGAGTTTTTTAAATAAGTTTTATACATACTTGGGCTTCCTCCAGACCCATGCACACGGATTGCTCCCACGCTGCCGTCCTCAGTCTACTCCCTCTTCGTTGAGGGAACGGGTACCGAAGAGGGAGAAGACTGAGGACAGCGGAGTGGGAGCGATCCGTGCTCATGGGGCTGTAGGAAGCCCCAGGTATGTATAAGACTTAATTTCTCTCCGCTCTGATTTCCTTTTAAATATTTTGTTTATGTGGCCAGAAGCGAAACTCAAAATGTATGTTTGTATTTCAGGGAGAATATGGCCAGTCGTGTGCAAAAATGCTTGTTAGCCGGGCGCTGACACAGTGGAGGCAGCGTATGCTACGAGCAGACAACACTAGTGCAATTGTTGTTTGTATATCGCCTCCCTCGGAAAGGCAGAGATCTTGTGCTAATGAAGAGTTGCTGATAAACTTGTCTGACAGCCCACACTACAGTAGCCAGGACTTGCACCTTCTAACAGCATCACCAAGCTCCACTCCACCAATCAAGGTAAAGAACACATGACTCTGTTGGGCTTGCATTTCAGAATCTTGCGATGAGCCTGTTATTGACCTGCAACTCATAAAGAAACAAAGTAAAGTGTCTGTGTATTATATTTTATTTATAAACTATGTTTGGTAATAGATTTTATGCTCTATACATTGAGAAGTGAGCAAATGTGCATGTCAGTGATAATTTTTTTTTTTTTTTTTTTTAAACTGCCACAAGTTTTTGTCTTTTCAATACAGCTTTTTAAGCTAGGTACACACAACAAGTTTTTGACGGATTCTGTCAGATTGATTACTTCCAACAGGTCCAATCTGATTTCTGATGGATTTTTTTCAATTTACTTCTATGGAAAAGTGATTGGAAATCAGATTGGACCAATTGGAGATAATCGATCTGACAGTAAATCTGTCAGAAGATTGTATCGTGTGTACCTAGCATTGGTGAAGTCTACAGCATATTCCTAACATTTAGTCCTCTTTCACAGTGCGACGTTAAAGTCGCACGTTAGAAAATGTTCCAACGCAGACTAACGCACAGCAATGCAAAGTCTGTGCCACATTCACAGTGCACACGTTGCGTTGTAACGTGTAGCAATATTTAGAAAATGCTGCATGCTGTGCATATAGCAATAAGTCTGCTGCGTTGTGTGTGTTGCACATGCACAGTAATGTCTTAGTGTGAAAAGAGCCCTTAGAGAATGTAAATAATCTGATCCTTGGAACCAGTTAAGCTACTTCACTAGTGAGTGAGGCCTCTTGCACACTACATGAGATTACAATGTATTTTATACAATCCGATTTTTTTTTTATTCTGATTAAAAACGTAGCAGCATGCAGTACACTTTTTTTTTATTATTATTAATCTGAATAAAAAATCAGATCGTATTAAACAAAAATCAGAATCATATGTAGTGTGCAAGAGGCCCGAGATGTAATAGACCCAGCGAATTTTTTGTTTGTTTGTTTTTTACCTACTTATCTAATGAAAGGGTTGTTTGCTAATAGATATTGAATATGATTTAACTCTGACAGAGCACCTACCTATTAAATGGATAATTGCACAAATATTTTTAAAATGGGATATTTAAATAAAGATGAAATGTATTTTTATGATCATGTCCATCTTGCGTATTATTTAGGGACTTCTTTCATTAAGTTTGGCTTCGGTGGTCATGGACTATTTCTGGGGTCCTTTTTAATTTAAGAAGCAAAAACCATACACGGTTCTCTTGTAGCCTATGGAATGCATAGAAGTTTGACCATTTTCATATATTCTGTGAATGTGTTAGTTGCTTCCTGTCAACTATGCATAGACTGATGTATGTTTCATGCACATAATGTGTGTGAAGATTTACATCCCGTGGAGATGCAATGCAGGAAACCAGAACCATATTGGTCTTAAGACAATAAAGTGTTTTTACAATACTATTTGTATTTTGTTTTTTTTAATGATTAGCAATCTCCTAATCTACTAAAATTTGTACATATGGTAGACATTTGTTGTATTTTGCCCATTCCAGTGATCACATTTATTAAAATGATCATGCTGTATTTAATTAAACCTGGCTTTATTGCGTTTTCCAATAACTGTTCATCTATTTTAGATACTGGAAGATGATCCATGGTGGAGACTTACTCTTTCCGATCCCCTTCCAACCCTTATTCGCCGAAATGCCTTTTCTGACAGCTGTAGCAAATGGGTCTGTGAGCCAACCAAATCCAAAGCTCTTGCGAGCCCTTTACTTACAACAGGGGATTCTGAGGACCCTGAAGAGAATAGTCAGTGGGCCAGTAGATCTCCAAGCAGCTCACCTCCTATATGTCTATTACCTGGCACCTCTTCAGCTATTGCAAAGGGTTCTAAATCGCCAAGTAGCAGTGGTTCAAAAAGTGAAACTGAAAAGATGTCTTTAAAACGGACTTTAGAGGAGTCTAATAGTGGACCTGCTCTAAAAAAGCCAAGGCGGAGTGTGGCCAGGAATGGTGGCATGCAGCCCGAGAGCCCCACTAGCACGCCTAAAAGGAGGAATGCAGACAGGGTTATTATGAGACGCAGTCTTAGAGGCCAGAAGAAACTTGGACATCCTTTATTACACCAACACAGGAAAAGTATATGTGTATGTTAACTGTACACCAGTTGGTTCTAGCAGATGTTATTTTATTTGTATTTGTCATTTATGGACTTCATGAACTTGGTGAATTTTTATGAATCCTAGATCATGTTCTCAGTCTCCTATTATTCAGCACGTCAGGAATATTCCTGTTATACAACACATTCTTCATAAGATGACCACAATCTCTACTTCCAAATGCAAGCTTCTATGGTGATTAAACCTGTAGCTAGGTGCTATGTATCAGGTGTTTGACATATTTTAAAATTTTTATATATGTAAATATACATAAACTGTTTTAGGACCATAATGAATTCATATGGTCTTTATGTGTACATATGCATTCAGATAATGTTTATTGTGTAAAATAGCTTTGTATGAATTAGTGTAAGTTTAAGTTATCACCTGGTATAATGTCACATCTGCAGATTGAAAGCAGTACTTCTGCTTCCCCCCCTATACAAAAAACTGTGGCTCATGTTTAATAGCTATGGAAAGATCATATCTTATTACTGTGAACAAATATTTTACAAAATGTATACGGGCCTGCTGAAGATTAATGTTCTGTTCCCACTACAGAAATGTTGTTCGGTTTTTTTTTTTTGGTCCATTCTCTGCTCATGGAGAGAATGGCTTGTTTTATTTATGTGGCAGTAAGAGTACCGCACTTCTGTCCAGTCTTATCCTATGGGGGTACAATTACTCCGGGCTGCAGCTGGACCATCGGAGAGATATTACACTATCCGTTCTTGCTGGTCTGACACAAGTGTGAACAGAGTGTTAGTTATGCCACTATGAAAGGGTATTACTTAAATCATGAATTTCTAGATTCCAGCTTCATTAATTAGGTTTGAAGGATTTCCTGGAGTAGGTTCCACTGACTTGACCAAAGTACATTTTATAAAATTGGATGTCTGAGTGTACATGATGAATTTTAACTTACCTTTTTAATGACCTGTGTGGAAACCAGTTTTAAACTACTGATGATTTCCAAATTGACTTTTAATCTAGTTATTTTATATCCAGTAGTAATGTAAAGTGGGTGCTTTCAGTGTTTTTTATATAATAATTCAAACTGGTCACTGATAACCCCTGCAGGACTGCAGAAATGGTTTATGTGCTAATGCATATGGATGTTCCTCAATTTCTCAGAGCTGACAATTGTCTTTTGCAACAATGGTTGTGTAATGAGTATTTGTCTCCCCCCTTTTTACATGACAACTTGCCTGATAATATACAATGTTATGTTTTTCTAAGCTAGGTGACTACATGGTTGGCACTCATTAGTTTTAGAGCACTAGATTCTGGGTACTCACTGGTTTTTTTCATGTTAATTTTAATAAAAATTCTAATCCCCCCCCCAATAAAAGGTTAGTTGGCAGGCTCAGCCTTTTCAATTAGATGTCCGTTTATTGTTTTAGTAAATACTTGCAGCAAAACACTGGCCAATATTAACCAGGAAGGAAACCATTTAATCTCTTAGATATTTATTGGTATTTTTCTTATAGATGTTTTTCAAAGTAGCAACAGTATCCTGCCTTCTCTGGTACTAAACTATGAGGGTTTCTCTGTTTGTATACGTTTTCTACTGTCTCTCCACATTTACCATGGTGCCTAGGTTATACGAGAGATTCACTGTATAGAATTTAAGCACTTGCAGCCATTAGTAAAACTCCTGAAACACCATAGTTTTTGTACACAGATGCTCTTTAAAGTCCAACTTGAGTTTTAAATCGTATAAAAAGGTGTTAGGAGTCACTGGGTTTTTCTTCTGTCTGTGCCACTGTTGGAGCAGTTTCCTGCTATTTCTTCAGAATTCCAGGGAGTTAAAAGTGCTCAGGCAATGTGTTTGACTGCATCAAAGATTTAATGAACATGCAAATAAGTCAGCACTGCAGTGTTTTGATATTTATTGAATGCTGCAGTATTTCCATTAAGGCCAACAGTTTGAAGCATCTCAGTGACTTTTTTTTTTTAACCAAGGAGCCAATAATGGCAATAATTGTATGGGTGCATTCTCCAGATCAATGTATACTTGTAAATAGCAGCAGAAAAGAGCGGCATTAAGATGCCTCAGAACTTTGGGATTTAATAGAAATGGCATTAATTTGATTATTAAAAACATTAAAGTGTTGAATTATTTGCATATTCTTATTTGATTTCCTGGTAACCTCTATCACATTATCACTGGAAGGCAAGTTACTACTTCCCACCATACCAAGCAGATTTTGTTAAAAGATCATTTGAAAGGTTTACATTGTGTTAGGACAAAAACTGAATTCTCTCATACAATACCACAACGGCAAATAAAATATAACATGCTCTGATATATTTGAACACTCTGAAGGACTAAATTTTTTTTCCTGGAACTGAGCTTTAATTGTAATTGAAGTCAAACTTACTAAGGGCTCGTTCACACTAGAGGCGTTTTTGGAATTTAAGCGCAAGCTATTTGTACAAATCACCCTAAAAGCGCTTACACTATGTTATCCAATGAGTCCAATCTCATTAGGGTGTTCTGTTTGCTTGCCGCTGACAAAAGCGATGCTGCTGCATGTACCATTTTCAAGGCGATTTGCCCTGAATGAAAGATATAGGGAAATTGCTTAATGTGCTTTCTATATCTATTTTCCCCAGCGCTTTAACCCCCCCTGGCGGTATAAAAAAAATCTGCCAGGAGGGAACGTAGCAGTTGTTTTATTTTTTTTCCTATATCATGTAGCGAGCCCAGGGCTCGCTACATGATAGCCGCTGCTCAGCGGCATCCCCCCCGCCCTCTTCGATCGCCTTAGGCGAACTCCGATCAGGAAATCCCGTTCAAAGAACGGGATTTCCTGGAGGGCTTCCCCCGTCGCCATGGCGACGGGGCGGGATGATGTCACCGACGGCATTGGGAGTCCCGAACCACCCCTCAGCGCTGCCTGGCACTGATTGGCCAGGCAGCGCACGGGGTCTTGGGGGGGCGATCGGTGTGCTGACGCAGCTAGCAAAGTGCGGGGTTACCGCCCAGGAGGTTAATGAATAAATACATTGTATTTATTTCCGGGGCAAATTAATCACTTCCTGACTGGCATCAGGAAATAATTTAAATAATTGCTCTGCTAAAGCGCTTACAAAAGTGCTTAACATGCAGAATGATTAAAAAAAAAAAATAGCTCAGCGCGGGCAATAGTGTGCGCAATGTAATGTGAACAAGGCCTAAGGTCTCTTTTCCACGGGCAGTTGAACTTTCAACGCAGACGTCTGCCCTCTACATATCTCCCCAGCGGCTGCTGGAGAGATATGCAAACTGCGCACTTTTCTTAAATTAGACTGGCTCTGACTCACGGAAGTGCAGGGACCTGGTACTGGAGCTGCAGACATCTGAGGACGGTAGTGTGGGAGCGATCCAGGCAGATGGGGCTGGAGGAAGCCCACCCGGTCTGTATAAAATTTTTATTTTTCAGCTCTGGTACACTTTAACCACTTAACGACCTTCTAACGCCTATAGGCGTCGGCGGGTCGTTAGTGGTATAGCATGGAAACGCGGCCTTTCCATGCTAGTTCACGGAGACTGTCTCCGTGAACAGCGTGCGAGCCGCCGATCGCAGCTCGCACGCATAATGTAAACATCCGGGGAAAAAATCCCCGCTGTTTACATCACACGGCGCTGCTGCGCAGCAGCGCCGTGACGTAGATCGGCGATCCCCGGCCTCTGATTGGCCGGGGTTCGCCGGTATCTGATAGGCAGAAGCTTGTCCTATTCGGCGCAGGACGGAACTCCGTCCCGCGCCACTCACAGGTACAGGGAGAGGGAGGGAAAGCTGGGGAGGGCGGAAAGCGCTGCGGAGGGGGGCTTTGAAGAGCCCCCTCCCCCCCCCCCCCCCCCCCCCCGGAAAGTGCAGGCAGCCGGCGGCGATCAGAACCCCCAGCAGGACATCCCCCTAGTGGGGAAAAAAGGGGGGAAGTCTGATCGCCCTGGCTATTTCCTGATCGGTGCTGCGGGCTGGAGAGTCCACGCAGCACCGATCAGAAGAAAACCCCGTGGTCCTTAAGTGGTTAAGGACCATGGGCTTAAATGCCCCCTAGTGACCCAGCCATTTTTTACTAATTAGATTACTGCAGCTTTAAGGGCTAACTGCAGGGCCACTTAATTCTGCTTGTGAGTTTTAAAAGAAATTACTGTATGCTCTTAGAAAAGCTCTTGTAGTGTTAACAAGCCCTTAGGCCCCATTCACACTTGAAAACGCGTTTTGTAGGAGTGATTTTTTTTTTCCTCTATTTCATGTGGAAAAATCACTGGACACTGTGGCAATTTTTCCGTGGTTGTGTTTAGCGCTTCTATAGCACTGAAACGCAATCACCGGGAAATCGCCTGAAAATGGTGCAGGCTATGCGTTGTGATTTGTGTAAATTGTCCAAGTAAGAACAGGCCCATAAGGTTTTATAGCACTAGCGGAATTGCCGGCAAAACGCTCTACCTTTTTGAATCTCAAGAGCTCATTTTTGTGTTTATCTTCCTCCCCCTGCAGCTATCATCTGCTGAAGAGTGACAGGCTGATTGTTTCTTCCTGTAGACAGCTCTGTGTCTGTAATTCCTCAGTATGTGACAGCCCAGCCAGTTCAGAGGACGATTTATCCAGCTTGTGAAAGGCAGGCAGCTCTCTTCTCACACTGACAAGAGAGCAGAGAGGCTGCCTAATGTAAATAACACACACACACGGGAGTGTGCATGGAGGGGGTGTGCATAACAGATCAACAACACTGAAGAGTTGGCAGCCTTTCCAGACACAGGACGACAAATCCTACAGGAGAAAGAGAAGTTGATTTATTACAGAGATGGTGATAGTAGAAAGTTCTGCAGTAAGCCTGAGCACATTAGAATAGGTTTAGGAACTTGTAGGATAGTCGAAAAAAGGATGACATTTTTGTTAGTCTCTTTAAAGTTATGGATGTGTTATGGAACAAAAATTGTAATCTGTATCCTTGCACAATATCGTACTGGTAGAAATGGCTGATTATGCTTTTGGTTTGTTAGTGTTAGCCCAAGTTTACACTATGTATATTGCCCACAGTACAATGCAGATATTACTTAAAACAAACTCTGCATGGTATAATGTACGTTAAGTTATATAGCATGCATATAACATGTTCATTACACTTTATCCATAAACCCGCTATGCTTGAGTGTGTTTGCTAACATGGTCTGTAACAAGGTTTCTCATGAAAATAATTTTGAGCTTGTTTTGGCATGACAAGTTTTTTTTATTGCTAATAAAATGGTATATTTACTTTAATAGGCATATTAAATATACAAAGTATAGCAAATTAAGCTCTAAATTGAAGTTTTAAAATCCTATTACACCCAAATCAAAAATTACTCAGAGATGAATCAGGACTTAAACATTAAAAAAATTTGAAGCATGTATAGAATATAGGCTTCTGAAACCCATCAAAATCTAGTTTAAAATAACAAGGGTACTTTTAATGAAACTGCTGTAATATCTTTTAGTGTTTGCATCAAAAATGTACCCACAGTCTCTGTACTGATATACCCTAGAAAATGTGACATCACAACCTGGAACTTGGTGAATACTCTTATTCAGGTGTGATGGAAAGGGCTTTGGCTGCTTGTGATAAGGAAGGGGTTAATTTGGTGTGTATAAAATGAACCTGAACTCCTGCACAGGACAGAAGGAAAACAGAGTGACATGCATCCTGTATGTAGTTAGAGAGTTTAGCCTGTTTAATTCCCCCTCATTTGCATCTAATCACAAATTGTAATCTGATCTTTCCCTTGTGTCACATGACTGTGTATGGCAGAGATGGCAGATAAAACCATTTGAAAGTGCAGGAGGTTAACTATGTCTGCTTCCATGAATCAGGAAGTAGAAACAGTGCAGATTGATTGCAGGGTTTGTATCAGGTGGAACTAAGAAATGTTTAGTGTTTTTAAACTCCTTGCCGGTCTAAAAAATCCGGCACGGAGGCAGCGCCGCACTTTTTATTTATTTTTTTAAAATCATGTAGCAAGCCCAGGGCTCACTACATGATAGCCGCTGAGCGGCAGCATCCCCCCACCCACTCCGATCGCCTTCGGCGATCAGAGTATGCAGGAAATCCCGTTGAGAACGGGATTTCCTGCAGGGCTTCCCCGGTCGCCATGGTGACGTGGCGGGAGGACGTCACCGACGTCACAGGGAATCCTGATCCGCCCTTTAGCGCTGCCTGGCCAGGCTGCGCAGGGGGTCTGCGGCGGGGGGGGGGGGCGAATTGGCGGCGATCGCGTACTACACGCAGCTAGCTAAGTGCTAGCTGCGTGTAGGAAAAAACAATTATGCAAATCGGCCCAGCGGGGCCTGAGAAATCCTCTTGCGCAGGTTACCCCGAGCTGAGCTCGGGATAACCGGCAAGGAGGTTAAAGAGAACCCGAGGTGGGGTTTTGACCAGGGCTGTGGAGTCGGTACAAAAATCCTCCAACTCAGTTTATGATTCCTCTGACTCCTCTAATTTGCATATTACAATCTTGTTGATTGAAAGTATATAACATGAAATTCGTCTCTTAACTGGCAACGCTTAGGAATTTTAAAAGATGACTAAAGTGAGAAGGATATGGAGACTGCCATATTTATTCCCCTTAGTAATAGACTAAAACTAGTCCTTGGTAAGAGTACTTGTAAAAGGTACAGACCAGAACTAAGAACATCTGTCAGGCCCTAGGCAATGTAACTGTGGGTACATGTAAGAGTGATATGCAGGTACTCTGCAGGGGAATAAGGAGATTCTTCCTCTATTACACATTCTTCGGCCTGGTGTACACCAAAAACCTCGAGCAGATCCGCAAAATGCTAGCAGATTTTTAAACGCTTTTTCTATAGCGTTTCAGCTAGCATGTTGCGGTTTTGTAAAGCGTTTTTTGGTGTAGTAGATTTCATGTATTATTACAGTAAAGCTGTTACTGAACAGCTACTGTAACAAACGCCTGGCAAACCGCTCTGAAGTGCCATTTTTCAGAGCGGTTTGCGTTTTTCCTATACTTAACATTGAGGCAGAAACGCATCCGCAATCCAAAATCTGCAGCAGCCCGGGAATATGCGTTTCTGCAAAACGCCTCCCGCTCTGGTGTGCACCAGCCCAATGAAATACATTACCCTAGCGGATCCGCACCTGCAAGCGGATCGCAAACCGCAGAACCGCTCTGGTGTGCACTAGGCCGTAATGCACAATCTGAACCAGGTTTATGGGCGATAAAGACAACACCTCTGTGTTCAATGTGCAAAACATTCTCAGTGGATTCCCTGCAGCTCTGTGAAGAGTGCATATGTAGAGTATAGTACTACTGTGTAACAAAGTAAACCTGAGACAGATGAAATTAAAGTTTTATACATACCTGGGGCTTCCTCCAGCCGCCTTCTGGATAATCAGTCCCTCGCTGTCTTCCTCCACCACCTGGAACTTCTGCTATGAGTCCAGGTACTTGAGCCAGTCTGGTGTAGTGCGAATGCACACACTCCGCCGCCGGGAGCGTACTACAACTGTGCAGCACTATTGCACAGGTGCAGAATGCTCCTGGCTGTGGAAGCGGCATGCAGCCAGACTGCGCTGACTGGTTGAATTACCAGGACTCATAACAGAAGATTCAGGTGGTGGAGGTGGACAGCGAGGGACTGATTAGCCTGAAGGGGGCTGGAAGAAGCCCCAGGTATGTGTAAAACTTTTCTTTTCATCCTTCTCAGGCACCCTTTAATTCTTAGTCACCAAACCAAATTTTAACAACATATCAAATTATTTGATTTCATGAGCAAAGGAGTGCGTACATTTGCATAAATCAGAATCAACGCAGAATTATTTCCATCTCGTTGGCCATCTCTATTAGTGACACTGCTACACATGATCAGGCTTTATACTTACAGCATAGATGTTATTTAGTATATATAAGAGATTCCTGTGTACACATATATATGCAGTCACAATCAGATGTGTATATCTGACTTTAAAAATACGGGGACTACTTTATTGAAGCAGCACAAGTAACTAATTTTGATTGGTTTATTTCATTTTTGTAGACTAAGCACAGCTATTACTGTATGTATAAATTATTTTAATAACTTATCTGAGAAAGAACATTTATCATATTTTCTATTTTAATTACAGTTTAAATTCGTTAGGAGTCGGAGCATTTTTTTCCCGACTCTGACTCCAGGCACCCAAAATTGCCCCGACTCCACAGCCCTGGTTTTGACAATGCTATTTGCACAGAGGCTTGGTCTGCCTATACTGCCCAGCCTCTATTGCTATACAGTTCTCCCCGCACTCTGCTGGTCCCCATAAATCACAGCCGTGCTGTCGACATGCAGCGGGCTGTATTTACATCTGCAGCTGTCACTAACCGCTCCCCCGCCTCCTGCATAGCTCCGGTCCCCGCCCGCGTCCCTTCCCTCCAATCAGCGGGAAGGGACGTGGGCGGGGCCCGAAGCTATGCAGGAGGCGGGGGAGCGGCAAGACTGACAGTACAGAGGTAAACACAGCCCGCTGCGTGTCGACAGCACGGCTGTGATTTATGGGGGCTAGCAGAGCGCAAGGGTAACTGTATAGCAACAGAGGCTGGGCAGTATAGGCAAATCCAGCCTCTGTGTGCAGATAGCATTGTCAGAACCCCACCTCAGGTTTTCTTTAAAGGTTATTAAGCGGTTTCGTATCTTTTAGAGCAGAGAGGATGTTCTGAGCTGAGGTCCACTTTAAACTGAACCTGAAGTGAGAAACTAGCTTCAGGTTAGATAAGGGTTGCCAAATTGTCCCTTTTAAAGTGTACCAGAGCTGTGGAAAAAAAGATTTGATACTCACCGATCTGAAGTGAATAAGCCAGCTACCAGGGCTGATTGCGGCTGAATGGCAGTCTGTGGGAGGATGGTGTGGGACTCAGATGGGCCAGGGAGGTTAAAAGACAAATGAATTGAGCGGGATATGGAGGCTGCCATATTTATTTCCTTTTAAACAATACTAGTTGCCTGGCTGCCCTGCTGATCCTCTGCCTCTAATACTTTTTGCCATGGACCCTGAACAAGTATGCAGCAGATCAGGCATTTCTGACATTGTCAGATATGACAGATTAGCTTGCATGCTTGTTTCTAAGTTATTTCAGACATTTCTGCAGCGAAATAGACCAGCAGGGCTGCCAGGCAACTGGTATTGTTTAAAAGGAAATAAATATGGCAGCCTCCATGTACTTCTTATTTCAGTTGTGCTTTAAAAAAAAAAAGTTCCTGTTTTCTCACAAGAACTTGAAATTCTGGAATAAGCAGCTTTTACATTTCCCTACTCTGCTATTAAACATTGAGAGGATGGGAATTAACTATAAGGCCTGGTGCACACCAAAAACCGCTAGCAGATCCGCAAAATGCTAGCAGATTTTGAAACGCTTTTTCTTCTTTTTCTGTAGCGTTTCAGCTAGCGTTTTGCGGTTTTGTGTAGCGGTTTTGGTGTAGTAGATTTCCTGTATTGTTACAGTAAAGCTGTTACTGAACAGCTACTGTAACAAAAAACGCCTGGCAAACCGCTCTGAAGTGCCGTTTTTCAGAGCGGTTTGCGTTTTTCCTATACTTAACATTGAGGCAGAAACGCATCCGCAATCCAAAATCTGCTGCAGCCCGGGAGTATGCGTTTCTGCAAAACGCCTCCCGCTCTGGTGTGCACCAGCCCATTGAAATACATTACCCTAGCGGATCCGCACCCGCAGGAGGATCGCAAACCGCAGCGGAAACGCTCTGGTGTGCACTAGGCCTCTGAGTTCTTAGAATTTTCTGTCCTACATCTTTTATTTGTTATAATTAAAATTTAGAGCACTTACAATTGCATGCTGGGTATCAAAACACTCACCAGAGCTAAAAATGTACAAAAGGATACCAAAATTTAGAAAACAAGGTAACTGCTCTTCTATATAAATTTAAAAATTGTGCACAGACTGTGGTTATGAAAGAGTTTGCATAAGAAGTAGGCTGTTATTTTTGAAGTCACACCAAACTACAGTGTACCTGAAACTGTTCATTGTATAATAGGTTAAATAAAACGCACATCTTACCTGTGTGATAGTAGAAAGTTCAGTGTGCTATCATCCTCTGTAAAATTTGAATAAACAGTTTAAAAACGTAGATGTTAAAATTCCAAAATAGCTATATAGGACTCCAGGAAAGCGGTTATGATGGGAGCACACAACATTTTTTGGCAGATAGATGGTTCGATAGATAATTTCTGACATGTCCGATCTGATTTTCAATCGATTTCACATAGAAGTGAATGAAAATTGATCAGAAAAACGATCGGACACTAAATCTGCTGAAAAATTTTATCCTGTATTCCTAGCATAAGGTTATTAGTATAGATACAATTCTTATCTGGTTTTCTTTTTTGGTTCACTGTAAGCAACTTATTAGGAGCTTTCATCTTGACACTGGCAAATATTTGGAAATGACATTATTAAATCAAATGTTCTTCCTATAAATTGTTATATTGGACCACTTCCAAGCTTTCATTACATTTGCAAACAAGCTGTAATTATTACCATCTCATTAGTGTGTTTAATCAAGGTACGAGTCTGCAGAAAAGGGATGTTCCCTTTTGCAGCACCATGTGATCTATATGAGGAGTGCCAGGGCTAGAGGCACTATGTAATGCTGGGTATACACGGTACATTTCTGTACCGTGTATCGAGCCGCTGATGCTGGGAGCTGATAATTTCCGACAGGTCCGATGACTCGCCAGATCGATTCCCCGCTCGAACCCCGCGGGCGGACAATAGCGGGGAGTTGAGCAGAAGATAAGCGCCAGCGGGGACGAGTGGGAATTGATACGGTCGGCGTCGGGGGTCGATCCGGCGGCTAATCGAGCCGCCTGGTCGACCTGTGTTTCCCCAGCATTAGTCTAGATTGCAAATGTTTAAAGTAAATAGGACTGTGCCACTTACCCCTCAGCACCTTATAAATTGGTGAAAGTGAATCACCACACTGGCAGTTCCTGCTGTAACATGAAATGGTAATGACTTACAATAGCTATAACATTAAAATTATATCCTAAATAATGGGTTTTTTGCACTGGCCATGTTTACTTAATTTTTTTTTTTTTACAATAGAGATCTAGAGCAAATGGCCCATATGCAATTCACTGTTTTTCCTGAGTTTTCTCCTAGGTGATATGTTGACAACGTCTCAATGAAATGCTTTTTAAGCTACCAGCAAGCCAGAAAATACTCAGAGTAATTTTGATGTATTTTAAAGAGAATATGAAGAAAATGTGACTTGCATATGGGCCATGATCTGAAGAGCATATCTTTCAGTTTCAAGCCAAACTCTCTGATGTTGGATAAAACAATAGAGAGAAGATTAGCACACGTGTAAACCGTAAAAGAGGAGCTATGATCTGGCTGCTCTTCAGTACTTCTCGAACTGAAATTAGTTCACAAGAAAGAGATCTGCATCTCTAATCCTGTAAATGATAGCTCTTTTAAAACATAGCTCTTTATTTCTTCATATTAAAAAAAAAATGGCATAAAAGAGTGCTGCTGTGCAGCAACAGCCCTGCTGTTTCAGGCAATAACCGCTTTCATCAGGCTGTGCAAATGGTTGGATAAAACCATGTAAATGTTTTTATTGTTTTTTTAAATACATTTTGTTGTAGATACTTGTGCAGTTGTATTGTACAGATATTTAGAAAGTCCATTCTTTTGCATTTACTTGATTTGTGGGTCTGTATGCTATGTGGCTATTACACTATTCATGGTGTTCTAAATGTAAAAATAACTAATGACTGAGATTAATACAGACAGTGGTAAAAAATTAACCAAATCTTCATACCTTCCCAGTATGGTTCCTGCGAATCTCTGGTCTATTCCTTTTATTTTGCTTTCCTCTTCTACCATAGTTTTGTGGCCATTGCAGTGAAACTTTCCGGCACCTAACATTTGCTTCATCTAGTTCCAGGCTGAACACATTTGCATATAATTATCAATATTTGCCTGAACTTGAAGTTAGTAGCACTGCATTCACCATCTCTATTGCAAAGTAAAAGAAGAAGAAAAAGATGGGAGATGAGGAATATGTGCTACTGAACAGATTTGTTGGATCATACAAATTAACTCTGAGCTTGTTTCAGAAATATTTTATACAACTGCTGCAATCATTTTAAGATACTGTAGTAAGATTTAAAATGTTCATATTGGTGATGGTTGCAAGGAAGATGTTTGAGAGCTGTATGTAGCCCCCAAAATAAGTCTGTCACCTTAGGATAGCTTGTTACCGTAAAAAGCTGGAAAATGATTTTTTTTTTCCAGTAAATGTATACACTTCTATACCCGTATGTGTATAAATATGTCATACTGTATGAGTTAAGTTTACGTAGTATTGTGTGGGTCTCAAATTAAAAAAAAATGGTGTTTAACTTGCAGCCCTTATAAAATAAGTTATTTGACCCTTAGGAAAACTACACTTTTAGCCAGTCACTGGTAGTAAGTCAGCTTTTATGTCAGAAAAAAAATCCGGTTGTTGTGGGTTTTTTCCTTTTGTGACATGTGTGTATGTATGTAATATTATTTATATATATATATATATATATATATATATATATATATATATATATATATACACACACACACACTTTTTTGTAAGTTGGTATTGAATGCTGAGTCAAACATCTTTACTGTTCTAAAAGCACTACCTATTGCAATAGCTGTGCACCACTTTAACATAAACCCTATTTTCATAAATAAAGCATTTTAACCTATTCAGGAAATCAGATAAAGATTTTAAACTACAAGCTCTGTGTGACTAATACTTAATTTTAACAAGCACATTTTGCCATTTTTGTACATTTGTAGGGTCTACTTATGTTATACCACAGGTTGGTACTTATAGGCTTATGTAGTATAAATTATCTCATTTTATTGTTAAAAAAAAAATCATTGCTATTTAATATGTAATCAAAAGGGTTTTGTTTTTTTGTATCTCCATTAAAAATGTTTCAAACTGAATTAAGTTATTTTATCTGTTGCAGATTGGAGGCAAGACTGTAAATTGCTTTGTACGGTTTGTTCATTAAAATAAAATCCTTAAACTGTTTTTGTCTTGTGCACTTTTTTAACTAGTATACAGTGGAGGAAATAATTATTTGACCCCTCACTGATTTTGTAAGTTTGTCCAATGACAAAGAAATGAAAAGTCTCAGAACAGTATCATTTCAATGGTAGGTTTATTTTAACAGTGGCAGATAACGCATCAAAAGGAAAATGGAAAAAATAACCTTAAAGAGACTCCGTAACAAAAATTGCATCCTGTTTTTTATCATCCTACAAGTTCAAAAAGCTATTCTAATGAGTTCTGGCTTACTGCAGCACTTTATACTATCACTGTCTCTGTAATAAATTAATGTATCTTTCCCCTGTCAGACTTGTCGGCCTGTGTCTGGAAGGCTGCCAAGTTCTTCAGTGTTGTGGTTCTGCTATGAACTCCCCCTTCCAGGCCTCTATGCACACTGCCTGTGTGTTATTTAGGATTAGAGCAGCTTTTCTCTTCTCTCTTATCTTTTACAAGCTGGATAAATCGTCCTCTGAGCTGGCTGGGTTTTCACATACTGAAGAATTACAGACAAAGGCAAAGCTGTTTGCAGGAAGAAACAAGCAGCCTGAAACTTCAGTGCATGAGAACAGGGAGAAAGAAACACACAAATGATCTCTTGAGATTCAAAAGGAAGTCTGTATACAGCCTGCTTATGTATGGATGTATTTTCTATGTGTGGACATGCTGTACATCAACCTACTTCCTGTTTTGGTGGCCATTTTGTTTGGCGAAATTGTGTCAGAGGGTAATAGGAGATGTCCCCTAATGCACTGGTATGTTTACTTTTGTGCGATTTTAACAATACAGATTCTCTTTAAATAAAAGATAGCAACTGATTTGCATTTCATTGAGTGAAATAAGTTTTTGAACCCTCTAACAATAAAAGACTTAATACTTAGTGGAAAAACCCTTGTTTGCAAGCACAGAGGTCAAACATTTCTTGTAATTGATGACCAAGTTTGCACACATTTTAGGAGGAATGTTGGTCCACTCCTCTTTGCAGATCATCTCTAAATCCCTAAGGTTTCGAGGCTGTCTCTGTGCAACTCTGAGCTTGAGCTCCCTCCATAGGTTTTCTATTGGATTAAGGTCCGGAGACTGACTAGGCCACTCCATGACCTTAATGTGCTTCTTCTTGAGCCACTCCTTTGTTGCCTTTGCTGTATGTTTTGGGTCATTGTCGTGCTGGAACACCCATCCACGACCCATTTTCAGTTTTCTGGCAGAGGGAAGGAGGTTGTCGTTCAGGATTTCACGATACATGGCTCCGTCCATTTTCCCGTTAATGCGATTAAGTTATCCTGTGCCCTTAGCAGAAAAACACCCCCAAAGCAAAATGTTTCCACCCCCATTCTTGGCGGTGGGGACGGTGTTTTGGGGGTCATAGGCAGCATTTTTCTTCCTCCAAACACAGCGAGTTGAGTTAATGCCAAAGAGCTCTATTTTGGTCTCATCAGACCACAGCACCTTCTCCCAGTCACTCACAGAATCATTCAGGTGTTCATTGGCAAACTTCAGACGGGCCTGCACATGTGCCTTCTTGAGCAGGGGGACCTTGCGAGCCCTGCAGGATTTTAATCTATTGCGGTGTAATGTGTTTCCAATGGTTTTCTTGGTGACTGTGGTCCCTGCTAATTTGAGGTCATTCACTAACTCCTCCCGTGTAGTTCTAGGATGCTTTTTCACCTTTCTCAGAACCATTGACACCCCACGAGGTGAGATCTTGCGTGGAGCCCCAGAGCGAGGTCGATTGATGGTCATTTTGTGCTCCTTCCGTTTTCGAACAATCGCACCAACAGTTGTCACCTTCTCTCCCAGCTTCTTGCTAATGGTTTTGTAGCCCATTCCAGCCTTGTGCAGGTCTACAATTTTGTCTCTGACATCCTTGGACAGCTCTTTGGTCTTTCCCATGTTGGAGAGTTTGGAGTCTGCTTGATTGATTGATTCTGTGGACAGGTGTCTTTTATACAGGTGACTAGTTAAGACAGGTGTCCTTAATGAGGGTGACTAATTGAGTAGAAGTGTCTAACCACTCTGTGGGAGCCAGAACTCTTAAGTGAAATGCAAATCAGTTGCTATCTTTTATTTAAGGTTATTTTTTCGATTTTCCTTTTGATGTGCTATCTGCCACTGTTAAAATAAACCTACCATTGAAATGATACTGTTCTGAGACTTTTCATTTCTTTGTCATTGGACAAACTTACAAAATCAGTGAGGGGTCAAATAATTATTTCCTCCACTGTAAATGTAAAGTTTATTTTCATGTTGGACATGCTACTAAAGAAAGCCTAGCTAACTTTGCTATATAAAACTGCAAGCTAACCAATTTGTTTAACTTTAACATTGAAGTAAAAATATTACAGGAAAATTTTGACAATACATTGAAAGATTTAGGTGACATATTTAACCACTTCACAGCTCCAGTACAGTATATCTACTCCCCTGCAGACTTCATCTAACCGCCCAGGGGAGTAAATATACGTACTCCCGCTGCTACCACTACTGTACCCGCTCCTGCTTATTTGTGCGCTCGTTCATGTTGCCATCTGCCCGCCAGGAGATCAATGAATGAGAAAGCAATTCCTAATCATTGATCTAAGTCCCCGTAGCAATGATCGGCACCTTTTATGAGAAGCTGCACGATCATTCTAATAAATAAACGTTTCCCATCCTCAGTACACTTCCTGTAAGCATACATATTTCGCTTACAGGACGTATAAAAAAAACAAGACTGAGGCCATCTTGTGGCCAAATAGTAAAACTACATCTAAAAGCATTTTTTTTAAATGCAAAGACCTGTTTTTACATTTTAAATTAACCCCTCACCTCCCACACTCCCCAATAGTTACCAACATTTATTTTTTTTTGTAAAAAAATAAAATAAATTTACAATTATGGAAAATGCATAAATAGTTTTCTTAGGGACTGAACTTTTTTAATATGTATGTCAAGAGGCTATAATACTGTTACTTTATAAATTATGGGCTTTTTATTAGTGATGGATGCAAAACTGCAAAAAAATGCATCTTTATTTCCTAATAAAATATTGGCGCCAGACATTGTGATAGAGACATCATTTAAATGGTGTAATAACCGGTACAAATGACCAAATAAATTACGTGGATTTTTATTACGATAGCATGCATTATTTAAAAATTATAATGGCCGAAAACTGAAAAATAAGGATTTTTTCCAATTTTTTTCTTTTTCCATTAAAAACATTTAGAATAAAATAATTCTTGGCATAATGTACCACCCAAAGTAAGCCTAATTAGTGATAAAAAAAAAAACACATTTAACACATTTCATTCTGATAAGTAGAGATAAAGTTATTGGCAAATGAATGGAAGGAGCTGAAAGGTGAAAATTGCTTGGATGCTGAAGGGGTAAAACCCCTCAGTTGTGAAGTGGTTAACCTCCCTGGTGGTATGATTATTTCTTGATCTTAGGGTCTTTTCAACATGTTTCAGACCCTAAAAATCAGGAAAAAAAATCATGCTGGCAGAAAGCCAACAGCAGCCCCTGCTCTCACTTGCCTCCCTGGGCTCCAGCACTGCAGTTTTTCCTCCATCCTCTGGGTGGCGCTGTAACTCCGTAGTGAGATCACTGACTGCATTCTCACCAGAGTGATTCAGAGCCTCGGAGGACAGGAAGGAGAATGGCTACCGATGTCTGGATCCCCCAGGAGGTGAGTAAAAATGTCCGCTGCACGCTTTACTCTGCATTGAACTACTGGCGGCTAGCCAGATATAGCTCGGGCTTACCGACAGTAAGGCCTGGAACCCACTGAAATCAGCAAACGCAAAACGCAACCGCTAGCGTTTTGTCTGAGCGGTTTGCAAGCGGATTCATGCGCGTTTTTGGTCGTGTTTTGCAACATTGTATTTTATTGCCCAGCGGGTGCGTAGCGTTTTGCGTTTTTATCCTGATTGGTCCTGTGAATTATTTTTAATTTTGTTACAGTGTGCTGAACCGCAAAACGCTAGCAAAACCGCTCAGTTTAGGTTTTGCTGAGCGTTTCTGCTAGCGTTTCAATACTTTACATTGAAGCGCTAACGCTCCCAAAATGCTGCAGGTCCTGCGTTTGCGTTTCTGGGAAACGCAAACGCTCCTGTGGAAGTTGCCCCATCCATTAACATTAGCCCAGCGTTTTGGCAAACTGCTAGCGTATCGCAGTGCTGCCAAAACCGCTCCTGTGGGTTCCAGCCCTTAGGGTGCATTGAAGTCTGTTACCGTATGTGAACACCATACCCATACAATTGTATTACCTTGTTTGCCTTTCACCAGTACTCAAGATGTATGGTTCTGCAGTCTCAAGAACATGGATGACATGATAGTTTATGCCCTCTGGAGAACCTCAAGCTAATATGGCCTAGTGGTTCACATCAATTTTATGACTTGCACACTACTAGAAACTAAACCAATAAAATATTTTCTTTTAAGACTAGATAAAAACAAAAAGGTACAACAAGACTGAGTGTGCATAAGTATTTGTCCCCAAAGTCGATTTGTGGAACCACTTTTTGCTACAAGTGTCTTGGTGTATGTCTCTGTTGGCTTAACACATCTTGCTCCGGCAGTTTCCCCTATTCCTGAAATGAAATTGCTCCAGCTCCATTAGAGATTGTTTATTATGTCATTCCACTAAATCACTACATTGTAGGGTTAGCAACACATTTAGTGTCATTGTTTTGCTGGAAGTTGAATATTTGTCCCAGTCACAATTCTCTGATACACTGAAAACCTATTTTCTTCAAAACATTGCCATCCATCTTTCCTTAAAGAGAAACTGTAATCAAGAATTGAATTTCAGTAGCTGATACCCCCTTTCCCATGAGAAATCTTTTCCTTTTCACAAACGGATCATCAGGGACCTCTGTACGGCTGATATTGTGGTGAAACCCCTCCCACAGTGTGATGTCAGGACCATGGTTCTGACACTGCAAGCCTTGTTGCATTGTGGGACACAGCTGTTTCTAACTGCCAAAAAAGCAAGCAGCATCTCCTTCCACTGACATCACCTGCCAGCAGTAAAAATGTCACCATGTGATAAATGTCAAAATGTAAATTAGGAAGAGGAAAGCTTGTACAATGGGAAAACGCTGACTAAAACATTTATACATAATTCTTGTAAAAATGACGCACTTTATTACGTTATTTTCACTGGAGTTCCTCTTTAAATCCTAACCAATTATCTTATCTGCCAGTGTAAAACTGCACAGCTTGATGATGCCAGGCACTACTATACTTCATTGTGGGAACAGTATACTAGGGGTGATGGTAAGTGTTGCACCACACTTGGGGCTAGATTCACAAAACGGTGCTGACTGTTGGCACGCTTTGAAAAGTGCTTTGCGTGAAATTTCGCGTGATGTTTTTTGTGCGCAAAAATTTGCGTTCTCACGAATTTGCATGATAAATTCGCATTTTTCATGCAAAAATCGTTTTTTGCGTGAAATCGTGGTAAAGCCCATGAAAACCCGTGCTAACAGTCAGCACCGTTTTGTGAATCAAGCCCATGGTGTTTACCATAATAGTTAAAAAAAAAAAAAATACAGTGGCTTGCAAAAGTATTCGGCCCCCTTGAAGTTTTCCACATTTTGTCACATTACTGCCACAAACGTACCAGTTTTATTGGAATTCCACATGAAAGACCAATACAAAGTGGTGTACATGTGAGAAGTGGAATGAAAATCATACATGATTCCAAACATTTTTTACAAATCAATAACTGCAAAGTGGGGTGTGCGTAATTATTCATCCCCCTGAGTCAATACTTTGTAGAACCACCTTTTGCTGCAATTACAGCTGCCAGTCTTTTAGGGTATGTCTACCAGCTTGGCACATCTAGAGACTGAAATCCTTGCCCATTCTTCTTTGCAAAACAGCTCCAGCTCAGTCAGATTAGATGGACAGCGTTTGTGAACAGCAGTTTTCAGATCTTGCCACAGATTCTCGATTGGATTTAGATCTGAACTTTAACTGGGCCATTCTAACACATGGATATGTTTTGTTTTAAACCATTCCAGTGTTGCCCTGGCTTTATGTTTAGGGTCATTGTCCTGCTGAAAGGTGAACCTCCGCCCCAGTCTCAAGTCTTTTGCAGACCCCAAGAGGTTTTCTTCCAAGATTGCCCTGTATTTGGCTCCTCCCATCTTCCCATCAACTCTGACCAGCTTCCCTGTCCCTACTGAAGAGAAGCACCACCAGAGCATGATGCTGCCACCACCATATTTGACAGTGGGGATGGTGTGTTCAGAGTGATGTGCAGTGTTAGTTTTCCGCCACACATAGGCCTCGATTCTTAAACAGCATTGCGATAAAAAAATCTTGTCGGGAAAATACCGCACTCGGTATTTTCCCAGTCTGTGTGCTAATTCAGAAAGATTTCCCCAGCTGCCCTTGGAGGTCGGTAAATTACTGCAGCCCATTGAGCGGTAGAGTAGAGCAGTGTCTCTATTCTCTCTTTGCCCTGCAGAAATGAATCACACAGATGGCTCTCTCTGGCTCTCTCCACTGATGACTCAGACAGATGAGTCACACAGTCTTTCCCTGCCTGCGGAAATGACTCACGCAGATGGCTCTCTCCACTGATGACTCAGACAGATGAGTCACACAGTCTTTCCCTGCCTGTTGAAATGATTCACACAGAGGGCTCTCTGGCTCTCTCCACTGATGACTCAAACAGACTTCGGCTCTCTGCACTTTGCATTAATCAGAGCTGTCAGAGCTGTCGGTAACATGTTATCGCCTCACTAGAGGTGTCGGTAACTACCGCCAGGCTTACCGCTTGTTGAAGGCTTTATGAATTGGCATTTGCTGACAATTTACTGACGTGTTGTCGGTAACTGCAGCTAAGTCGGTAATTTATCTCCCTGGTCGGTAATGTCAGCTTTTCATGTGGTAACAGACTTTATGAATTGAAATTTTGCTAACTGGTCGGTAAAGTCTGCTGTTTTCAGCATTACCGCATGAGGTAATGCTTTATGAATCGAGGCCATAGTGTTTTCCATTTTGGCCAAAAAGTTCCATTTTGGTCTCATCTGACCAGAGCACCTTCTTCCACAGGTTTGCTGTGTCCCCGACATGGCTTATGGCAAACTGCAAATGGGACTTCTTATGGTTTTCTGTTAACAATGGCTTCCTTCTTGCCACTCTTCCATAAAGGCCAACTTTGTACAGTGCATGACTAATAGTTGTCCTATGGACAGATTCCCCCACCTGAGCTGTAGACTTCTGCAGTTCGTCCAGAGTCACCATGGGCCTCTTGACTGCATTTCTGATCGTCACTTTCCTTGTTCGGCCTGTGATTTTAAGTGGACGGCCTTGTCTTGGTAGGTTTACAGTTGTGCCATACTCCTTCCATTTCTGAATGATCGCTTGAACAGTGCTTTGTGGGATGTTCAAGGCTTTGGAAATCTTTTTGTAGCCTAAGCCTGCTTTAAATTTCTCAATAACTTTATCCCTGACCTGTCTGGTGTGTTCTTTGGACTTCAGGGTGTTGTTGCTCCCAATATTCTCTTAGACAACCTCTGAGGCCGTCACAGAGCAGCTGTATTTGTACTGACATTAGATTACACACAGGTGCACTCTATTTAGTCATTAGCACTCATCATGCAATGTCTATGGGCAACTGACTGCACTCAGACCAAAGGGGGCTGATTAATTACACACACCCTACTTTGCAGTTATTTATTTGTAAAAAATGTTTGGAATCATGTATGATTTTCGTTCCACTTCTCACGTGTACACCACTTTGTATTGGTCTTTCACGTGGAATTCCAATAAAATTGATTCATGTTTGTGGCAGTAATGTGACAAAATGTGGAAAACTTCAAGGGGTCTGAATACTTTTGCAAGCCACTGTAGTACTAGCTGACCTTTTTACATGTAGAGTGTATAATTTTTTTTTCCCTTAAAGCCCTGCTCTGTTGAGTCTATGGCTTAAAGAGACTCTGAAGCGAGAATAAATCTCGCTTCAGAGCTCATAGTTAGCAGGGGCATGTGTGCCCCTGCTAAAACGCCGCTATCCCGCGGCTAAACAGGGGTCCCATCACCCCCAAACCCACCCCCGCAAGACTTGGTCGCAAGTTGGTCGTAAATTTTCTTCTTCCTGGAGGCAGGGCTAACGGCTGCAGCCCTGCCTCCAGTCGCGTCTATCAGACGCGCATCGCCGCCTCTCCCCCGCCCCTCTCAGTGAAGGAAGACAGAGGGGCGGGGGAGAGGCGGAGAGACGTGTCTGACAGACGCGCGTGGGGCAGGGCTGCGGCGGGTAGCCCTGCCCCAACCAGGAAGCGCTCCCCCGCTGCACCGAGGGGATTTGGGGGTGAAGGGACCCCCGTTAAGCCGCGGGATAGCGGCGTTTTAGCAGCGGCACACATGCCCCTGCTAACTATGAGGTCTGAAGCGAGATTTATTCTCGCTTCAGACTCTCTTTAAAGTAGACCTATGGACAGATACTTTATTGTGGTTTGACATTTCTGGCAGAAATTGGTAATGCCTCACTGTGGTAATGGTATTCAAGGGTGATGGAAAGTGTTGGGATTGTGCTGCATATGGCATTTCCCATAACAGCCAAAAAAATATATTTTTCTTGGCTGCGGATCTCTACAGTTTTTTTCTTGCTTGCCACCTTCATTGCGTCTCTGAAAAATGCCCTCACTGTCCAGTATGCAAGTTTTGGTAAGTGGTGTTCTCTTGTTTTAGTTGTTGCGCTGCCATACTCTTTCCATTAAAGACACCAAAGCGGAAAAAAATTATGATATAACGAATTTGTTGTTTAGTATGGCTAATTACTAGAACATTAGTAGCAAAGAAAATATTTTCATTTTTATTTTCGTCATATAGTTTTGTTTTTTTTATAACATTGCATAATTCTCTAATATTTGCAGTTTACACTACTCAGCATTCTAAATGATTTTACAGAGCAGGCCAGTGAATTATTGAACTGTCCTCTGGAGAGAAAAAGAAAATACAGTGACTGACAGTTGAGATAACAAGCTTCAGAAGACAGCGCTCTCTCTGCGCTTTGAAAGTCGTGAATAATGATCTTATTTAAGCTTTTAATAGCAAAGAAAACGCACTCGCATCTTAGTTTTTAAAAATACATTATTGCCAGAACACCCAGTGTTCTGGTAATAAGGTTACATGGTACCACAGCTTAGCCATTAGCGGCAAAAACGCAGCGTTTTTCGCAATGCTAGCATTTCTGCTATGTGTGCACTTTTCCTAAGAAGAGGGAAAATGGAACAGGAGAAAGGAATAGAAAAAAAAAGGAACTAGACAAGTTTAGAGGAATGTAGGAAGACTGAAGCAATAAAGAGGAAGAAGAAAAAAACATGAAGGAAGAGGACAGAGGAAAAAGGGAAAGCTACGTATTAAAAAGCATGATAAAGTATTAGTATAAAGTATAGAAAGAAAGAAGTAAGGCTATGTTCACATTATAAATCGCCTGCGCTATTGCAAGCGTTGAGCGATTTGAGAGTTTTCCCTGTGCTTTCTTAGGCCCCGTTCACACTTGCGTTTTTGCAAAAAACGTAACGGATGTCCGGATCCGTTCCGTGCGCATCCGTACCGGATGCGTACAGTTGCACTCAGAATCCGGTCCGGATCCATTCCGTTTGCATCCGGTTTTTCATCAGTAGGTGATCAGGTTGATATCCGGATCCGTTTTTAAAGAGATACAGACTAAATAAATTCTTGGGGTCTGGGAGGTCTGCAGAAGCCCTGGGGTCATTGTTGGAGACAGCCTGACGTGTGGAGACCATCCTTGGATATAGAGACTGCAGTTTGGACCATGGATCCAGTGTTTTTATACTCATTTTACCTGGGAATTGTCTCCTTTTTGATTTTTACCTATACTATGTGGGAAGAAGGCGTGCTCCTCGCAGGAGATGGTGGGTGCACCAGGCAGGTAGCTGCTGCACCTGTAGAATCAGGTCCTCAGGTGTGTAGGGCCTCACCTCTTCCTTCCGACATGCTGCCAAATATCTCCAGCCTCAAGTCACTGCTGCTCCACTCCTCAAACGCTGGGCCCATGAAAACGCATAGAAAGTGGGTAGAACGTCCAGATTTTTTATAGTCAGTGTGTTACCTCCTTTCCGTTTCTCATTGGTTCAGCTGTGCGGATGGTGCAGTCAGGATCCGACGTACGTGAAAAATAGAGCAAATTGGAAAAGTGTCCGGAGTCCGTATCCGGTCCGTATCCGGTCCGCGTGGAACGGACGAGTATGTACGCATCCATAGAATATCATTGGTTTGCCAAACGTCCGTTCCGTTAGTACAGTATACGTTCCGGATCCGGTCCGGAAAATCCTGACTGCTAACGCAAATGTGAACCCAGCCTTAGCGATTTTCTAGCGCTTTTGCAGAACAATTATTTTTTTTCACTTACTGACTTCAGTCAGGAAGTGAACTCTTTCACCCGGAAATGAATAAATACAATGTATTTAAAAAAATAATCATGAAAGCGCTCGGGAAATCACTATACAAAAGCGCTTTTTCAAGCGCATTGCGATTTCCCTATACCTTCCATTCAGCTAAAGCGCTCAGAAAAATGGTAAAGGCAGCGCTTATATATGAACACTCTCATAGGGAATCATTGCACAAGCAATAAACTATGTAAATGTGCGCTCACACGAACTCCACTAAACAGTGCTAAGCATTACAATTCAAATTACATCCAAAATAATCAACATATGTGCACCAATTCTAGTCGAACATTATATACGTGTCCATGGATCGCAATATCATTCACCAAGCATGTAGTGTATAATCCAAGATTCATCAGGATACTGCGCTCTCATGCACCAACTTCGCTTTCTTGTAGTGATATCACTCAAAAAAAGAAAACAGAAAAAAAAAAGAAAAAAACCATAGCGTAATACTGCATCTCTATCCCCCCGAGCATTCTGGGAGACCAGGTAATATTTCTACTGGCTTTGATACACCAGCCAGCAGTAAAGATGTCGCCACCTATGATAAAATTGTGACTATTAATAATTTTATTAAAGGGAATGTCCAAGCAAAATAAAAAAATGAGTTTCACTTACCTGGGGCTTCTACCAGCCCCATGCAGCCATCCTGTGCCCTCGTAGTCACTCACTGCTGCTCCAGTCCCCTGCTGGCAGCTTTCTGACCTCGGAGGTCGGCGGGCCGCATTGCGTACATTTTTACGCATTCCGGCTAGTGCAGGAACATTAACACATACATTTTTACACATTACTGGTTCAATGCGTAAAAATTTACGCATTGAACCAGTAACACGTAAAAATGTATGTGTTAATGTTCCTGCACTAGCGGGAATGCGTAAAAATGTACGCAATGCGGCCCGCCGACCTCCGAGGTCGGCAAGCTGCCAGCGGGGGACTGGAGCAGCAGTGAGTGACTACGAGGGCACAGGATGGCTGCATGAGGCTGGTAGAAGCCCCAGGTAAGTGAAACTCATTTTTTATTTTTTGCTTGAACCTTCCCTTTAATCACATTATTTTCAATACAGTTCCTCTGATAGACTGTAGTCTGTCTAATCCCCCTCTGGATCCCGATCTCTTGAATAGGGCAAAAGGTAAACATAGAGAAATGCAGCCTGGATGTATGTAGAAAGTTAAGCCTGTCTAATCCCTCCATCTGGACCCAATCTCTAGCACAGGACAGAAGGATAACATAGAGAAATGCAGCCTGAATGTAGGTAGAGAGTGTAACCTGTCTAATTCCCCCTCTGTATCCGATCTCTGCGCAGGACAGAAGGTAAGCATAGGTAAAACCCACTCTGTATGTATGTAGAGGTCTTAGGCCCCGTTCACACTTGCGGTTTAGTAAAAACTGCACCGGATGTCCAGACCGCACCGTATCCGGACCGGACCTGATCCGTACGGTTCCTATCCGGATCCGGTCCGGATCCGGTCCGTTTGCATCCGGTTTCCGTGCGGTGTGAACACGGTTGCGGTCCGGATCCGGTTTCTTAAGGAGATAACATCCTGTAAATACCTGGGGTCTGGGAGGTCAGCAGAAGGGTCTGGGGTCATTGTTGGAGACAGGTGGACGTGTGGAGACCATCCGTGGATACAGAGACTGCAGTTGGGACCATGGATCCAGGCATTTTTTACTCGTAAACCTGGGAATTCTCTCCTTCCCATTGTTCGCCTCCTTGTCAGACATATCAGACATGTTGCTGCCAAAAAGAGCTCCAGCATGAAATCGCTGCTGCCCCACTCTTTGAACGCTGGGCCCATGTGGTCCCCATCCAAAATGCATAGGAAGTGGGGTAGAACGTCCGGTTTTTGTAGCCAGTGTGTTGTGCGCTCTCCGGCTCTCATTGCTTTGTATTGGCCGGATGGTGCAGTCCGGCTCCGCTCCGGATACGGCTGCCGGAGGAGCCGGACCAAAAAATAGCGCATGTTGGAACGGACGCCGGAGTCCGGATCCGGTCCGGCTCCGGTCCGGCAGAACGGACGCATGTGAACGGACGCATAGGCTTTCATTGCTATGCCGTGCGTCCGTTCCGTCCGTTCTGCAAGCGGTCCGGCTCCGGCACGGCGATTCCGGACGGCCACCGCTAATGTGAACCGGGCCTAAGCCTGTCAAATTCCTCATTTGTCTCTAATCACATGTTGTAATTTGATCTCTCCCGTGTCACCTGACTGCCATGGCAGAGATGGCAGATAAGCTCATTTGAAAGCACAGGATGTTAACAAAATAGCCATTAAGTTCCCAACTGCTTCTGAGCTAAGTGTTTCTGCTGATCTACCTTACTGTTACTTATTTTTCCCTGCATTTTGACTACTCTGACTGCACCGACCTCTGCCTGGATTTTTACTACTCTCTGCCTGCCGCCTGCACCAACCTCTGCCTGGATTTTGACTACGCTCTGCCTGCCGCCTGCACTGACCTCAGCCTGGATTTTGACTACTGTGACGCCTTCGATATGACATATCGAATGCATCATGGAGTCACAAATGCAAGTTTCTTTGCAAAACAACCAAAATGACATTTTTGGTTTAAATCAACTTTTTTTTTCCTCTCCCCACTCTCTGGCTCTGCTAGCAAACACTGGCTGTTTCTAATCACATAGTCTCTCTCATCCAAGTGTGGAATTTGTCACCTAGCATTTCTGGGTAGTTATATAGCTCATCCATCAGAAGAAGGATAGATATCAGCCTGACAGAACCTCATAAATAGCAGTCTTGTCCAGACTGATCGGCCCCGATCTCAGCAGGGAATCTGACACGTAGCCCTGCTGTCCTAGCTTCAAAGACTTCTGGCCTGAGTTGAAAAAGACACAGAAGTGATCCTTATCACTCCAGCTGGGGACTCCCAAAAGTTCAACCAACCTTAAAAACTATATTTAATAATAGGCAGTTTTGTAATATTTCTGGTGTTACCAAGATAGCAGGTCCTACAAATTTACAGAGTTTATTGGACTTCACGTGACACTGGTTCTGAAAGGTTTCCTTACCAATCGGACTCCCAGAACTGAAGTAAGACTGTTTTAAAATAACCCTCTAATACCCCAGGGGTCTGACCTCTCAAGTTTGATATCATTGTTATCGATAAATTCTGATCAACCTAAAAATGTTATTAAATTTAACATAACCTGTACGGTTTTGGAGACAGAATACCTATCATGATGGAAGGTAGGATAGAAAGGTGCTGGCACTGCAGCTAAGGGTTCAGGGAGGGTTGCAGGGGTGCAGACCAGGTATCCGGTGCGATGCAGATAGACCAGCGTGCTCAGGCTCAGATAGACATCATATGCAGGCAGAGAAAAGGATGAGAAATGCCGACACTGCTGTAAACTGCTTGTTTATTCATAACACATGGTGCAACATCGTGGATTCAAATGTATGCATATTGAGACGTAACATACCGTTTTGCTGGTAAAGCTGTGCGGTGAGTGCTGGGGGATGAGAGCCTTACAGCCGTTTCGCGCAGATGCGCTTTTACGGAGGCTGCGGGTTCTACTGCAGCCTCCGTAGAAGCGCATCTGTGCGAAACGGCTGTAAGGCTCTCATCCCCCAGCACCCACCGCACAGCTTTACCAGCAAAACGGTATGTTACGTCTCAATATGCATACATTTGAATCCACGATGTTGCACCATGTGTTATGAATAAACAAGCAGTTTACAGCAGTGTCGGCATTTCTCATCCTTTTCTCTGCCTGCATACCTATCATGATTCAGATATATTCCTGTGTCCATGAGAAGGGGCGGGCACATCTTATGTTCCAAAGAGGTGTGTGATCCACGCCCCCTAACTCCTCCTTGCTGAAGTGAGGGGTATAACTTAACTGGGCCCAGGTTATCCAGGGTCCTTCACCTTTAATCTGACATCGAATTAACATCAAATCGACCAGCCCTCAAGGCCACGGGCCAAAACCTCCATCTTGAATTATTTCTCACAAAGGCCGCATGGCAATCGGCCATTCTGGACTTTGATTGCCGCATGGACTACCAATAACGGTATTTGAACTATACAATAAGACATTCTGTTTTTTTTTTTCATCTCTACTCTCTTTCTATCAAACCAATCTGTTCTGCCGGACAGGTATATCTACCTGTGGACTAAATTAGGCTATGTGTATGTAGGTTTAGAATAAAAACTAACGATTTTATCGTTCAGTCTTGTGCCTGTTCTGGTCATCTGATTGCTGCTACAACGAATCTGCCCTCTGAAGAGTCAGTCATACTACCGCATTGTTTTATGATTTTCTTATAAATTGTTGATTTGCTAGCTAGGTTGTAAATAACCGTTTCTTCCCTCTAGGATTAGCTAGTACCCGATTTCCTGTGCAAAATCGATAACTTTAGTTTCTCGATTGGACATACAATCGAGATTGCATCATATATGGCCCCAGTAACCTTTCTTTAAACGTCACATTGCTCACAGGCTTTAAGCCTTCAGAAGTGACTATTCCCCGAACGGTGATGTCACGCTCACCTACCTGTGCGGACTCGGCGGCTGACACGAACTGATGTCCGCGTTTGTCCTGGGGCAGGCCGCCGCTCCATTAGGCGTGGGGTTTGGCAGTTTTTTTGCGTACGTGTCATGTGCGGTGGCATAGGCCTCAGCGCCGGAAGGCGTGGGTTGAGTGTACTGCGCAGGCGCGTTGCGGAGGGACGTCTACGTGTACATGACGTAATTACGCATGCATGCGTTGACGCGGCTGTGCATCAAACGGCCTATATAAGTCCAAAGAGAACATGGCCTCAGTGCTGTTGTATTGCAGCAAGTGAGAGGTTCTCCCGTGACGTGAGTTCTGACTTTGCCCTTGTTCCTGAGTTCCTGTTGTATGATTGCCTACCTGGTTACCGACTTCTGCCTGTTATGACTATCCGCCTTGTTACCGACCCCTGCTTGTCTGACTACCCGATTTGTTACCGATTTCTGCTCTGGACGACTACCTGCTCTGTTATCGACCCTGGCCTGTATGAGAACCCGCTTCGTTGCTGACCTCTGGAAAAGGATCAAGACTACCCTATCGCCTAACTATCCAACTCCTGCATCGGTTGCTGAGTTATTGCACATCCGTACTCAGCCCGTGGAAGTGCTGCAGATTCATCTTGGTCACGCGCTTGGTCATCACGCCGCTTGGTCTGCTAGCGCTTCTGCCCTTTGCTTCCCAGAGATTCTGTCCTCACTTCAGAGGCTCTGTGGGGTGAGTTGCAAGAGCTGCGGTCCTCCACACTTCAGACTCCAATACTGCAGGTACGTGGTCTGTTTCGTTACAAAATACAACAGCCACAGAATGGAGTCTGGGGAGGCAGCGAGTGTGCTGAACGCCACAAATGGCGACGCTAACCGATGCCTTTAAAGAACTGCAAGCTGGCTACACCCGCCTGGAAGTTAGGCTTAACGAGTTATCAGCTCCGCCCTCTGGCACTGCTCCTCCTGCTGCAGGATCTGTAAACGCAGCTCCTCTGCCTGTGGATCCTCCAACTGCAGCCGTAGCTGCCCCGGAACCCCGAGTACCAATGCCTGAGAGATTCTCCGGAGATCGTACAAAATTCAGAGCATTCCGTCACTCTGGTGAACTATATTTTTCGCTACAGCCCCGCACCTTTGCTACGGAAAACACTAAGGTGGGGTTTGTCATTTCATTACTACTGGGTGACCCACAATCTTGGGCCCATAACATTCGGGAAAAACAAGATCCAGCTTTGAATTCAGTGGTTGCATTTTTTACAGCCATGGCTTCATTATATGATGATCCGCAACTGCTGGCTACTGCAGAGGCGATGCTCCGAAACCTCCGTCAGGGGAAGAGGCCTGTTGAGGAGTATACTTCTGAATTCCGATGTTGGGTCACAGATAGGACCTGGAATGAGTCTGCACTAATCCATCAATTCCGTCTGGGACTTTCAGAAAGTTTGAAGGATGAACTGGCCCGTGTAGGCATTCCTGGAACTCTGGAAGAATTAATTCAACTGGCCATCCAGATTGTTTGTCATTTTAGGGAACGACAACTGGAGAAGAGTAGCACCTCTCGCCTCTTCTGGAACCGACCTCCAATGACAACACCCCCTAATCCCTCAGATCAGCCTGAACCCATGCAACTCGGACTGATTCATTCCTCATTAAGTCCTGAGGAGAGACAACGCCGCCGAAGAGAGAACTTATGTATGTACTGTGGCACAGCCGGTCACTTTGTGAGGACCTGTCCCGTGAAACCTGCGCGTAAGAATAGGCCCAACATCACCTTTATTCCGGAAACGCTTACCGATCCTACTAATTACTGTGTTGACTCCATTTCTTTTCAGCTCCCAGGAAAAACCCTTAACACCTCGGCTATCATCGATTCAGGGGCCTGCAGCTGTTTCTTGGACACAGCATTTGCCTCCAAACATCAATTCCCTCTACAAAACTGGAAAAATCCATTATATATTCATCTCGCTGATTGATCTTCTATCAGTTCAGGACCTGTTATTATGGAAACCTCGCAAATCCTAACCACAATTTCAACTCAACATCAAGAATTTCTCAGTTTCGACTTGGTCTCATCTCCTATGTATCCTGTTATACCCTGTCACATAGGTCCGGCAACCAAGAGGATTACAGGAGGGCGAGAAATGACCTGAAACGAGAGCTGAGAGCTGCAAAAAAGCAGTACGCTGAGAGGTTGAGACATGATCTGCGCTCAAATGACTCACATGCTGTACGGAAAGGACTTAAGGCTGCTACTAACTACAAGCCTCCCCCCCAACAGGCACCAACCAGCCATAAACTGTATAGACCGGTAGATTCGGGGAGCTTCTAAAAACACCTACTTCCCTTCTGGGTCCCAAGAACATCACCCAGGATCAACCCTCCCCACTGGTGGTGGGCGAGGCTGATGTGCTGCACCTCCTGTCCACATTAAACGTTAGGAAAGCCTGCGGCCCCGATGGCGTGTCCCCAATCACTCTGAAAACCTGCTCTCGGCAACTTGCTCCACCATCTTCACCAAGTCACTAAAGGAAGGCAAGGTCCCTGAATGCTTCAAAAGGTCCACTATCATACCGGTCCCTAAGAAGCAGGGTGTCTCCGAACTTAACAACTTTAGGCCTGTGGCCCTGACGTCCGTCATCATGGAAACTCTGGAGCGGGCAGTCCTATCCACTCTCAAGCACTCCACCTTGCCCCTTCTGGACCCCTACCAGTTCGCCTACAGGGCAAACAGGTCCATGGACGATGCCATTAACACCTGCCTGGAACTCATCTATGACCACCTTGACAGGCCAGACACTTATGCCAGAATACTACTCCTAGACTTCAGTTCGGCCTTTAATATCATCTGCCCACGCATTCTCCAGGATGATCTAGCTACACTTGGTGTCCATCCCGATCTACGCCTGTGGATCACGGACTTTCTCACCAACAGGACCCAAGTCGTCAAACTGGGGAACATCCACTCAAAACAAATGACAACATACACTGGTGCACCTCAAGGCTGTGTCTTGTCGCCTCTCCTGTTCTCCCTCTACACGAACAACTGCAGTTCCGAAGTTGACTCTGTTAAGGTCATCAAGTTTGCTGATGACACTACCATTGTTGGCCTGGTCACCAATGATAATGTTCAGGAGTACTGCCAGCAGGTAGAGAGAATCTGCCGTTGGTGTAAGGAGAACAGTCTGGTGCTAAACACGGCAAAAACAGTCGAGCTGATCATAGACTTCAGGAAGGCTGCTTCCACTCCACCTCTGATCTGCATTGACGGCATGGAGGTAGCAAGGGTATCATGCGCACGTCTTCTGGGCACTTCCATCTCCAACGACCTCAGCTGGAAGGCTCATATCTCCAGCATCCAGCGGAAAGCCCAACAGAGACTTTTCTTTCTTCGCCAACTGAGGAAGTTCGGCAAGGCCCAAGAGATTCTAACAAGCTTCTACTCTGCCACCATTGAATCGATCCTCTGCTCTTCAATTTTGGTCTGGCATGCCGGCACCACCGCCAGTGACAAGCACAAACTACAGAGGGTCATCAGGTCGGCGGAGAGGATCATTGGTAGACCCCTCCCCTCACTTGCCCACGTATTCAATGCAAGGCTGCGTACTAGGGGCACTGAGGATTGCAAATGACCCTTCCCACCCAGGCAACCACTACTTCAGGTTGCTTCCATTGGGCCGGAGGCTTAGGGTCATCCCCACAAGGGCCGCTAGACACATGAACTCATTTTTCCCCTCAGCTGTCAGCCTCTTGAACTCCCTCCACATTCTCCCATCTGTGCCCACACACCCCAAAAGTGACATGATTAATCAATCAATTAAACCAAATGGCTAACTCTATCCCTATGTCAGACTGGAACAGTATACAGGATGATCTGTTATGCACAATGTAAATGTGATTAATGTAATGTAAATGTAATTGATGTAATGTAATTGATGGTTGATGTTCCTCTACTTGATTGTTGTTCCTCCGCTAGTCTACTCTTGCATATTTGTTCACCATTATCTATCCATGTCTTCTTCTTGAGCTATGTATTGTGCCAAACCCAATTCCGGACATGACACTGTTATGCTTGGCGAAATAAACGATTCTGATTCTGATTATCCTGGGTCTTCCTTGGCTTAAGGCCCACAACCCCATTATTAACTGGGCCACAGGATCCGTCATCTTCTCATCCAACTATTGTGGGGAATGCTGTACTCCAGAATACAAGGAATCTACTGGTTCTTTACTGAATGTATCCCTTCATGCTGAAAGTATACCAGAATGTTATCATCAATTTCTGGATGTATTTGACAAAAAGAAAGCTGACCAACTTCCCCCACATCGACCCTATGATTGTCCAATTGACCTGGTACCTGGTGCTCCAATCCCTTTTGGACGCATGTTTTCACTATCAGACCCTGAGCAGGAGGCTCTGAAGCAATATATCCATGAAAATCTAGAAAAAGAGTTTATTAGGCCATCCAAGTCTCCAGCCGGAGCTGGAATCTTCTTCGTGCAAAAGAAAGATGGATCTTTAAGGCCCTGTGTGGACTATCGGGAATTAAACAAAGTGACGGTTAAAAATCGTTATCCACTGCCATTGGTTCCAGAGTGGTTTCAGAGATTACGAGAAGCAAAGATTTTCACGAAACTTGATCTGCGTGGGGCATATAATTTAGTGAGAATACGCGCCGGTGATGAGTGGAAGACAGCATTCCGTTCCCGCTTCGGACATTTCAAATATTTAGTTATGCCATTCGGACTATGCAATGCACCAGCTACATTTCAGCACTTCATCAATGATATATTTAAGGATATAATTGATCACTTCGTCATTGCATATCTTGATGATATCCTGGTATTTTCTGCCTCACAAGAAGAACACTGTAATCAAGTGCAATTAGTTCTAAATCGATTAAAACAACATAATCTATATGTAAAACTGGAAAAATGTGAATTTCACAAAGAAATAATCCAATGGTTAGGATTAATAATCTCCGCTGAAGGATTTACTATGGACCCACATAAAATTCAAGCAATCAAGGATTGGCCTCCTCCTGTGGACAAGAAGGCAGTTCAAAGGTTCTTAGGATTCGCAAACTTTCACAGGAGATTTATCAAAAACTTTTCCTTCATCGTTTTACCTATAACGCAACTTACAAAACAGCAGAAACATTTTTTCTGGAATCAAGACGCTCAGACGGCATTTGACAAGTTGAAAAAACTGGTTTACATCAGCCCCGATCCTTAAAGGGAAGGTCCAAGCAAAATAAAAAAATGAGTTTCACTTACCTGGGGCTTCTACCAGCCCCATGCAGCCATCCTGTGCCCTCGTAGTCACCCACTGCTGCTCCAGTCCCCCGCTGGCAGCTTGCCGATCTCAGA
The DNA here is from genome assembly GCF_040937935.1 of Hyperolius riggenbachi. Lineage (NCBI taxonomy): Eukaryota > Metazoa > Chordata > Amphibia > Anura > Hyperoliidae > Hyperolius > Hyperolius riggenbachi. The sequence continues at coordinate 275,692,346 of NC_090647.1, forward strand.
GGTCGACGGGCCACATTGCGTACATTTTTATGCATTCCCGCTAGTGCAGGAACATTAACACATACATTTTTACGCGTTACTGGTTCAATGCGTACATTTTTACGCGTTGCAACACTAACGCGTAAAAATGTATGTGTTAATGTTTGCAGTAGCGGGAATGCGTAAAAATGTACGCAATGCGGCCTGCCGATCTCCGAGGTCGGCAAGCTGCCAGCGGGGGACTGGAGCAGCAGTGAGTGACTACGAGGGCACAGGATGGCTGCATGGGGCTGATAGAAGCCCCAGGTAAGTGAAACTAATTTTTTTATTTTGCTTGGACCTTCCCTTTAAACATGCAAATCCAACATTACCATTTATTCTTAAAGTAGATGACTCTGAGTCAGCAATTGGGGCTATACTCTCACAAAGACAGGGTCCAAAGTCTCTAAAGCCTCATCTACACGCGTAGATGCAGCCGCGATGTTCCTTATCAATCGAGCTGCTGATGCGGCTTGATTGATAAGATCCGACAGGACGGATCTTGCTTCCGCCGATTCCCTGCTCGCTCCCAGCGAGGGGACAATGGCAGGGAATCGAGCGGAAGATAAGCGGCGCCGGCGGGGACGAGCGGGGAATCGAATTCGGCGCACGCGCGACGAGCGGGGACGCGGAACAGGCGATCCGGCGGCTAATGGAGCACGTGTAGATGAGGCTTAATGCACCCAGTGGCTTTCTTCTCAAGAAAACTCTTCTGTGGAAAAGAATTATGATGTTGGTGAACGGGAATTGTTGGCCATTAACAATGCCCTCGAGGAATGGAGGCATCTGTTGGAAGGAGCTGCTAATCCTGTTTTGATATTTACAGACCGTCGGAATTTAGAATACTTGAAAACGGCAAAAAGATTAAATCCATGTCAAGCAAGACTTTTCTTTTCAAGATTTTCGTTTCATATAACATACAGGCCAGGAAGTAAAAATGGGAAACCAGATGCATTGTCTCGCATGTTTCCTGAAGACAATGATCAAGAGGAACCTGCTACCATCTTGTCTAGTCAGCATTTTTTGTCACTACAATCGGATCTAATTAAAAACATTACGTTGGAAAAACTGTCTCCACCTCATAATGTCCAATCAAAGCTATCTCAGAAAGAAGGATTATGGTTCTTTGTGTCACGACCATTTCCTCTGTTCTCCTGCTGGTGGCAGCACTTGCATGAACTGTTATGGACATCCGCTGTCCACCAGCAGATGGCCCCCTTCCCGTCTTTGGACAGTTGCTGCAGTTCTTCAGTTCACCTGCGGGTATTACATTGAGTTCCATGGAATATGCAGATCAAGTCACCTGACAGATTGGACTGCCTATTTAAGGCCAGGTTGTGCTTCAATCTGGTGCCAGATTATTGAGTTCTTGTGTTGCTGATATCTGGACACCTCCTGTACCTGTTACCTGTTCTGATCTGTTCATCTGATTTTTCCTGGTTTGACTCTGCTATGCTTTATGACCTTGCTACTTGCCTGCTGATTTTGTACCACGTATCCCTGTATATTGCTGTATATATTTGTGCTCATTGTTCACCTGTTTATAGTTAGTCAGTCAGTTAGGATTGTAATTGCTGGTGTTGCGGTGTGGGGCTTGCTGGGATTTGTGGTTCCGCTCATGTGTGCAGTGTTTCATTTGTAAATAGTGCACTAACCTTAAATAAACAATTATTATTTCACTTTACCCATGTCTGGTCTTCAGTACATTACTGCAAACGTGGTTATCTGCTTGTCTGTGCAGACTTCAGCAATCTGTCTGCACAGCCCGTGACATAATAATCTGGCCTAAAAAAAGTAACCACTGCAGTTGTACTGACAATCAAAATCTGTTTTTGGATTTAGAAATGACTCCCCATGAGTTGTATTATTATGTTCTGCTGGCTGAGGAGGATACTAATTACTGTCATGAATATTTTTCAGACTGTTCTAAGGAATACTTGTTACAGCTTACTCAGCTGGTACATGAGTATACTAGGCTAGGTGAGTTTGCAGACCAGAAGGTGCAAGCGGGATTGCGGGGCTGGATTGTCACAACTACTCTCTGCATGCCGTCTGTACCCACCTCTGCCTGGATTTTGACTACTCTTTACCTGCCGCCTGCACTGACCTCTGCCTGGATTTTGACTACTTTCTGCCTGCCGCCTAAGACTGATAGCAAAGGGAAAAAAGTCTGAAAGGCATCATGCTTCTACTGCAGCAATTGGGCAGCAAAACGTAAGCTGCACCTGAAATTTATTGTGTACAGCAGCAAAGGCACAATTTTGGACAGCTTGCAGCAGGGAGGTTATGGATAGGCATCGTTGTTGGGGAGAAGGATCTGTAAGGGTTAGGCATCGTGGGGGGATTTATTAGGGGAAGGCAGTTAGGGCTAGGCATCAGTAAAGGAAGGGCTCGTGTGAGAATAGGGTTAGTTTTAGCGAAAGTAAAATATCGGTAGAATGCACCAATTGTACTATTGGCAGTGCTCAGATTTCTGCAGCGCCCATTTTGCATGTACGAATATAAGGATTTGAATTACATGGTTATTTGTGTCCATCGAGTTCAACCAGAATATAAAGTACAACAGTAGCCTGCAACTTTACATATCTCAGCTGATCCAGAGGAAAGCAAAAAACCCTTACAAAACCTGGACCAATTGGCTCTAAATATACTGGTAGGTGATCAGAGGCGCCAGCAGAATAAAATGAATATAAAATTGTTAAAAATTGCCGGGAGGGAAAGTGGTGGACTTCCCCTCAATAATTAGACACCAAGGTCTGTCATCAAATCAAACGAATACATTTATTCAATAGTACCCCAAAATCTGCAACGCGTTTCGTGGGAACAGACCCACTTCTTCAGGCAATAAAACGGGGACAACAAACACTGTGAACAAAGGACAGAGGGTATTGCTATAAGATTGCCGCAAATAACAAACATACAAAAAAATTCACAAAACGATAAAACGATAATATAGCAATGATCATATATCAAAAATCAGGATAATGGTTATGTAACAAAGGTAGGGACTAAATCCATAGGTGGCACATGAGCTAATCAATCAATGTGCAGTGAATTTAGCGCCTCTGTACTGGTCTGAGGATGCTGGCTGGTTTAAATGTGAAAGCAGAATGTCATCTAGCCAATGGGAAGGCTTGTTTGATGTGGGAGGGAGGTGTGGATGGTCATGGTGATTATTGATCTAACGAATCAGACTGCGAGGAGCCGCTGAGTCTGATTGGGCTGCTCTTTTTGGTGGGAAAGTGTCATCTGTGATGCGTACTGTCATGGGCGGAGGGAAAAAAAAAAACAAAAAAAAACAAAAACGTATGAACTTAGTATGTACAGTTATTGTCCCTATCTTTTATACTTATTGTTATTATAATTTCATCAACTTTTATTGTCTGTACACATGTTGATACCCCTATGTATACGTCTGGATACTCCACTTAGCTCATGTGCCACCTATGGATTTAGTCCCTACCTTTGTTACATAACCATTATCCTGATTTTTGATATATGATCATTGCTATATTATCGTTTTATCGTTTTGTGAATTTTTTTGTATGTTTGTTATTTGCGGCAATCTTATAGCAATACCCTCTGTCCTTTGTTCACAGTGATTGTTGTCCCCGTTTTATTGCCTGAAGAAGTGGGTCTGTTCCCACGAAACGCGTTGCAGATTTTGGGGTACTATTGAATATATGTATTTGTTTGATTTGATGACAGACCTTGGTGTCTAATTATTGAGGGGAAGTCCACCACTTTCCCTCCCGGCAATTTTTAACAATTTTATATTAATTTTATTCTGCTGGCGCCTCTGATCACCTACCAGTATACTTGAGTCCACCCCAGGTGGAGGGGTGACCCTACCCCATTTTTTCTGATCTACAGAGAGCGACTTCTTAATCCTGAGTGAGGACAGGTCTAATCTCCTCGCCTGCCTATACAGTGGTTGCCTGAGCGGTAACCCATGTTTGTGAGTATAACCATCTCACTTAAGGTGCCCATACACTCGTCAGATTGGCAGCAGATAGATAAAAAATGCATCTGATGATCTATCTGATGCGTTTTTAGAACATTTTTTACCAGGATAGAATTCCAATAGATTTCAGTTTGAAATCTATTGAAATTCGATCTGATGGCATTTTTTTGCCATCAGATTTCCATTAAGGCCAATGCAAACTGATAAGCAATCTCATCAGATCGACCTAAATTTTCCACCCTGCAAGTTCGATGGAAATCCATCGAAATCGATCGAAATCGGCCGTCGATCGGTCGATTGGCCAACCGATTTGCAATCGATCGATCGATCGGGATCGATCGATCGGCCAGAAAATCGGCTGAGTGTATGGGCTGCTTAATTCATTTCCCTTCGTATCTCTGACATACTACACCATATTGGGCTCTCGATTTCTCTCTTTTCTACAATTGGCTCTAAAGGCCCTTTTCACAGGATGCACTCCAATTCAATAATCGGCACACTAACATTTTACTAATCGCAAGGGCACCACGATTAACACGTTCATCGCGGTGCCCCTTTTCTACCGGTGAGATTCGACTAATGGCAATTCTGACCTGCTGCATTTTTCGTGCATTTGTGATTGGCTGCTATTAGCAGCTTATTGCAAGAGCTACTAAATCACGGTGAAAAAAGCACATTAAAAGAATAAAATCGCGATCGCATCCCATCACTGTGACTGCAATTTTTAGTAGAAAAGGACAGGGAGAAAAAAATCTGTTGTTTCGTTAGCTACATTATGCAATATTGTATCAGCACAGTAAGGTTCCAACTTTGTAACATTTTGTAGGTTATATTTGTTAAATGTAGCTTTGAAATCTCAGAACATATTTAAAACTATTAATAATAAGTCAGCTATTTTTAAATTTGTGTTTATTGCTGAAACTTCTAAATGCCTCTGATGATATTCTGGCTGTTGGCATGTGTAAAGCAAGTAATTACTTTATAAATATCAACTGGAATGTTTGGCCTAGACTTACAGTCACCTGCTTTTTGAGTTTTGGACTGATTTCAACTTTGAGAACTCATTACTATTTTAAAGCCAGTTTTCAGCCTGTTGAGAAAGGCGAATCTACTATGATCACCTAAACTTCATCCTGGCTGCTGTTAATTATGTTTACTAAAATTTGTATGTTTTATATTTTATTTAGTTCGTTTTTCTTTGATTTGTCAAAGTTTAAAATGTTCTAAGTGGAATGTGGAATTAAAAGTGACATCCTTGAAATAAAGTCGATTTGCTTGTAAGTTGACCCTGTAATATTTGAACTCCTTAAACTGAATATGGATAAAAAAAACAAAACATACTTACCTCAGAGTAAAGCCTCTGGATAATATTCTTAAAGAGAACCAGAGATGAAGCACCCTCATGTATTTTATTACATTTATCAGTGGGAACATGACAGTAAACACCTACCCTGCTTTTAGTTTCATTGTTATCTGCTTAATTAGTCTATTAGCAACTGTAATAAGAATCCATCGACTATTCAGTCGAGGTTTGACCTGGAATCATTATAGCTGAGTCACTCTTCTGTGGAGTCCTTTCAAGCCCAAGCCTTCCCCCTCCTGGCTTAGATCTTCTGCTTTGCATACTGAGAGCTGTGATGACTGGGAGGGGCTGCTGCTCCTGAGAGAGAAGCCCTGTGGCTGTAATATGATACCTGTGTGCTCTGTGTGCACTAGATTCTCATAGGAATGAAACTGCAGTTATTATCAGTGACACTTCCTACAGGCAGATCATACCAAAATGAAAGCACACAGATGAAAGGCTGCATAAGCCTAGATAGCAGCATAGTCTCATATAGCCTAGACAGCACATCCAGAACAACTCATATAACCCGGAAGGAGAAGGGATATGAGCCGGCGGCCATATTTGATTTTTCCTGGAGCAATAATGGATAAAAAACACTAAAAAAGGCACACCAGAGCGGCGAAATTATCAGGTAGAGCATTTATTCTTTACAAGCTATCAACTAATATGTTTATTTTGTATGAAACGTTCATCTCTGATTCCCTTTAACTCCACTGAACACAATCTGACAAGAGCTTGTGGGATATGTTCTTGTGGCCACAGTCCCTTCCATGTACGAGTGCTCAGTAGCATGAAGCCGCTTGTGCATGGCTGTTTCCTCAATGCACAAGTAGCTTTGTGGTACTGTGCAAGTGTGGCGTGTATTCGCACATGGACTGGAGTGCATCTGCAAAGAGGAATAAGGGTCCTGGCAAGAGTTGGGGGCTGTTTGAGCTGGAAGCCTCTGACTTCCCACCACTTAGGTAGGTTTGCTTTAGCCGTCCTAGGGACCAGATTTAGCGCATGATACTGACCAGGAGATGAGAGCCTCACAAATCCATTACCTGGTCAGACTTCTCACATGCCTCTCCATCACTTAGGCCTTGTTCACATTATAAATTGAAATTGCTGATGCCATCGTTATGCAATTTTGTGGGCGATTTTATTTCTTAGCACCTCCCGGCACTCACCTGCGCTGTAGTTTTTTTTATTTATTCTTAAAAGTGGTCAGAAATCGCTATACAAAGCGCTTTTTCAAACGTTTTGCGGTTTCCGTATACCTGCCATTATAGGCAAATCGCCCTGAAAATGGTACAGGCAGCTCTTTGGTGAGCGGATCGCATTTGAACCGCTCAGATGTGAACACTCTCATAGGGAATCATTGTACAAGCGCTTTTAGGGCGATTTTCAAAATCCCTGGAGCTTAAAAAATCCCAAAAGCGCCCTTAGTCTAAACAAGCCCTTATGATGCACACTAGCAAGTTTCTTGATTTATTTTCTTAAAAACATAATGTTATGTAAAATATTAAAGGTAAAAGGACAACTAGTGAGAAGAATATCTAGTGAGAAGAAGCTGCCATATTTATTTCCTTTTAAACAATACCAGCTGCCTGGCAGCCCTGCTGATCTATTTGGCTGCAGTAGTGTCTGAATCACACCAGAAATAAGCATACAGCTAATCTTGTCAAATCTGACAATAATGTCAGAAACACCCGATTTGATTGTTGGGTATCCTCTGGGCCAACCCTCTAGTTTTGCTAATACAGTCCCTACCCTTTCATGAGCGTGTACAAGCTCCACCCTGGACACATGCGTTGGACTACTATTCTACCGACTTCCTTTACAATATGTGCATGTTATACTTGACTATGGAATCCGTTGCCGACAGTTTATTTAGAGTGTACAAAATATACTAGAATGTGTATTTTTTTATCTGATTTTCTTGCATTTATGTTATGGTGATTTAACTGTTGTATCTTCTGTATACTGCTATGTGCTGATCTAAGAATTTGTTAAGAACAATTATAGAAAGAAAAAAAAAAACACCTGCTTTGCATCTGCTTGTTCAGGGTAAATGGCTTAGGCTAGGTTCACAGTAGGACGCAATAAAGTCATAACGCAGTTTACCGCACTGTGATGTTAAGGCTATGCATCGCTCACAGTGCGACGTTAGTATCGTGTTGTAAATGTTACGTTATGGTAACTCACTGCCTGCAGTGCGTTACCTCTAAACCCAGACATTAACAGATACAGGGAAGCATACTTCACTGTACCTATTGTATGCAACATTAACTCTTATTGTAATCTAGTATTTAAAGTTGGTGGGCAGGTGCAATGTATTTGTATCGTGACGGTGTGGTTTGAAGTTATGGCCATTATGGTATCATTAATACCTGTCCAATTTTGTCTATATATACACAATATTGATTCCTAAGAGCCCCGGTTTTTAATATTTCTAATATTTCGAATTTTTCTAATACTATTAATTTTGACAACATAACCTGCTTTCCATATTGATAGTACCCTTAGGTGATAACTTATGCCAGTATAAGAAATCCAAGATTAATGCTATGCTTGTGGGTCTTCCAGAATTTTTAGTTTTTAATGTCACTTTTTGACACTTGAACACTAGGGGGGGGCGGGGGGTGGTGCCAGCAGCTACACAAGAGTCGGGCAGTACTAATGCCCGACCTGTGATAACTACAGTTTGGACGTAGTATGGTAGGTGAGACTATACACCTCCATATAGTGCGAGACGGCTCTTGCCGCTGTGGCAGCTGTTACTATAGCTACTACTGTAGCTTGGCTGCAAGCGTAGCCGCCGTGGGCGTTTCTACACGCTCAGCACTATGGTCCTTGTAGTGTAAGCTGTAGTGCACGCCCCCTGCGACCTCCCCTACCCTCCCCCTCCAATCACCTGTGGCCAACACGACATCCGGAAGAGGCGGGGTCTTTCCCTGCTATATGCCGGAAGTGCGCGATGCGCCCAGTATAGTGGTACGCAGCGTGACCAAGCTTCTGTATAGACGCGAAACGGCCGTCGCCGACCCCACTTAGTGCCCTGGCACCCCCACCTCCACCACACCGTCATCCTTGAGGATCTTTGCACAGAGGTATCCGTAGGTTGTGGCATCCACATGTATGTTTTACCACATCTGCAATAAACGCATTGGACAGAAGGTGCCCGGATTCTATCTCTCTTTGTTCACACAAAGCCTCCTAATAACTCCCACCTCAGGTTCACTTTAAAGTGCAAATGAAGTAAAAGGGATGTGAGGCTGCCATATTTATTACCTTTTAAAGAGACTCTGAAACGAGAATAAATCTCGCTTCAGAGCTCAAAGTTAGCAGGGGCACGTGTGCCCCTGCTAAACCGCCGCTATCGCGACGCACAAAGGGGGTCCCTTCACCCCCAAACCCACCCCAGCACGACTTGGTCGTGCATTTGGTCGCTCCTGGAGGCAGGGCTAACGGCTGCAGCCCTGCCTCCAGTCGCGTCTGTCAGCGGCGCATCGCCGCCTCTCCCCCGCCCCTCTCAGTGAAGGAAAACTGAGAGGGGCGGGGGAGAGGCGGAGATACGCGCGTGGGGCATGGCTGAGGCGGTTAGCCCTGCCCCAACCAGGAAGCGCTCCCCCGCATTATGGAGGGGGATTTGGGGGTGAAGGGACCCCCGTTAAGCCGCGCTATAGCGGCGTTTTAGCAGGGGCACACATGCCCCTGCTAACTCTGAGGTCTGAAGCGAAATTTATTCTCGCTTCAGTCTCTCTTTAAGCAATACCAGTTGCCTGGCTGCCCTGCTGATCCTCTGCCTCTAATACTTTTAGCCATAGACCCTGAACAAGCATATGCAAATCAGGTGTTTCTGACATTATTGTCAGATCTGACAAGATTATCAGCATGCGTCTCTCTGGTGAGGCTTCCCCCGTCCTCCTCGGTCCCACGGCGATGGAGATAAAGCTCCCCGAACAGCGGGGATGTAAATATTTACCTTCCCGGCTCAAGCACAGGAGCAGTATCGGCTCTCCGCCTCGGAGATAGGCGGAAATAGACGATCGCTGTCCGGCCGCTCTACTGCGCAAGTCTCCTGCGCCTGTGCAGTAGAGCGGACCCGACGGAGACCGGCTATTTTCGCCTAATCTCCGTGCGCAGAGCCGCAACAGCGCCCCCGCTGGAGCCAGGAAAGGTAAATAACTCAGCACTTATCAGGCTTGTCGAGGGAGGATTCCGGGATACTTCTGGGGAGCCAGTGCTGGACTGCCTGCAGCTACAGGGGTGGGGGAAGCCTCATTGGGACCCTGAGGTGAGTACCCCCCAGGGGAACTTTTTTTTGTTACAGGTTCTCTTTAATAGTCCCTGCACACTACATCGGAGAGCAATGGACAGCATGATTGTATCGCAACCCAATGCAATTATATATTAATAGTGATACAAACAGGTACAATACAAAACAAAATTCTGCTAGAATCAAACCTCTACTACAAGAAAGTTAGGCCTGGTTCACATTGTACCTGATCCGGGACGGATCCGACCAAAACGGATCCGTTTTCTGTTCCGTTCAATAAGTTTTGTTCACGTTTTACAACCATTTCGCATACATTCTGTTCCGGTACAGTATGAACGTATGGAAAATGGACAATGGAGAAGGGAAAGGGGTTGGAGAGGAGGATGGTTTTCGTACTTGTTTTTATCTATTGAGTTGTAGTGCTGGATGGGTGATGTGGCTTGCAATGGGCCTATGTTGCAGTGTGCCTATGCAGCAGACAGACAGCCTGGAACCTGCTGTGTCTGGCGTGGTGTGCATCGATCTGTGCCTCAGAAGTAGAGAAAATCAAAACAGGAAGTGATCTTTTGGTACGATTCAGGTACGTTTTCTAGCCAATGGGATCAGTATTGTCCGTTTTCCATTGAGATACATTGCATACGTTCAGATCCGTGTCAGTTCCGTGAAAATAGTACAGGTCGGGAACGTCCGATCAGTTTAGCGGAACGTAGGAAGCGGATCCGTTTTAAAATACCAATGTGAACTTTCCCATTGAAATGTATTGCATCCGATCCGTCCACAGCTCCGCTTAACGCTACGGTTTTTGTGCAATGTGAACCAGGCCTTATTGCTTCAGGCAAAACGGAAAAAAATATTTTGTTAGTTATATCTAATTTGTATGCTTCTTTATAAATTAGCTCAAATAGTTTTCTATGTGCTGCACTTCAGTATCTAGACTGGAATTCACACTCTCATTTATAAAATTGGTCTGTGTATTTTGTGACTAAAGTTTGTTTTGCATATAATTAGAGCAACTCCCCACTGTGATTAGGAAATGATAGGCATAGCTAGAATGAACAATGTGGTTTGTATTACCCGACTACCTCCCAACAAACGAGTCCTCTCCGCAGAATGCTCATCAGTACTGGGCAGTGGGCACGCGTCAGTTCCTAGCCGCGTCTACCTAACCCAGCAGAAGGAAGTGCACGTTCATGAGAGAACTATGTGCACGAGCGCTTTCTTCCCGTGGGCACGCGCAGTTAAGAACTTGCGCATGCTCAATTCATATGCAGCTCCTCACATCCCGGTGAACTTCCGGGACCGTTGTAAACAAACCTCATAGAACGGGAACGGTAGGGACCCTGGAGAGAACGAGCAGCGGAGGAGTAGAGGGGGTAAGTGCTCTGGCCCACCACGATTTTTTTGCGTATTTTTTTAAAGAAATGATCCTTGACAGCGTCTTTATAAGAATGACACAAGACGCATCACTAGTGCTGCATCACATTGCTGTTCAAGAAGCGCTTCCCCACCTGAAAAGCAGCAAATATAACCCTGTATAATCAGGGGTGCAACCTTCCGTCTATCCCTTCACACACCAGTTGTGTTCATTTCTTTCACAGGCAAGATAGTCTCCTGCTCTCATTGGTGTGACAAGTCACGTGACATTTTCAACATCATGCTTCACAGTCCAGCAACTAGGAAGGTGGCAGCCACAGAGAGAATATCATTGGTCATTGTTGCTGCATTCTTTTCATCAGTAACAAACATTTGCATTTTATAAACAGGCCAGTGTTTCTTTTGCAGTGTGCTGGAATGTGTAGCAATGCAGAGGTAAGTTGTAAAATGGCAGCTGTTGCTACTTTATAAATAGGTTTCATCTCTTTGGGGCATGCAAATCAACCTCCCCTCCATTTATCTATTTTGTTTCCTAAAAGTAACACTGTGGCATTTTTCACTGCCTCATTGAATACTTCTGTATACTGTCTTACTACCATTGCAGCCAGGGCTGGTTGTTCTTACTAATGAGGCTCTGTTGAGCTTCAGTCAGTGCTTGTTTTTGGTTGGACCACAGGCTATGTTGACTGGACCTTAGGCTCTCCAACATAGCCTTTGTCCATCTCATGGACAAGGGGCTATTCCCCCACCTCTGGTGCCTAGGAGGGGGTGGGGGTGCATATGTCCTGTGGGGTTTATCTAGGAGCCCACTTTAATAAGGTGACCCCAAGATGTGTTGCCTCTTTTGACCCTATACTTATTTAATGTAAAACAATAGAATAATAAACTTTATGAGAGGGGAGGGTGCAATTTCTGTTTTCTTATGTTTTTCATCTCACTTTTTTTCCCTTTTACTTCGTTCTTCCTTTTTCTCTTTCAAATCCTAATTGTAGAGTTCCCTGGCTGCAGTTCCACATCACTTAGGGCCTATTTCCACTACATCCAGATTGGGTGCAGAATGGATGCAGAAAAACTGACTATGGGCCTGTTTCTACTAAACGCGATTTTTCTGATGCGGATTTTCCCATTGACATTCATTGGAGTCAGTTTTTTTTGCATCCATTCTGCATCCAATCTGAGTGTAGTGGAAACAGACCCTTACTGCTCATCCAACCACTGCACTGTATGCTAGGTGCTGCTGGCTCATTGCTCTGGGACCATTTCTCATTGATCCACTCATTGGTCAAATGGGTAGCTCCAGCATGAGATTCTTTTTCTGTGGTTCCAGGGAAGATGGAAACAAGGTCAGGAGTGATTATAGTGGGCCTCACTGGTGGCACAGACCAAAGGGAGCAATGACGACAGCAGAGTCTGGCATACAGCCTGGACCTCTGATAAGTGTAAAAGCAAGGAGTTTTGAATCAGGATGATACCTTTTATTGGCTAACTTAGAGATGGATTAGACCATCTCTAAGTTATCCAATAAATGGTATCATCCTGATTCAAAACTCCTTGCTTTTACTCATGGCTAACACGGTACAACACTCTACTGATAAGTGCAAACACTGCCTACTGGTTTTAGCAAAAGACATCGGGTGACAGAGACAGGTACATGCACATCCCCTGGGGGAGCAGGGCAGCAGTGTTGTGGTGCTGAAGGACAGCTCCGCAGCACAAATGCCTCCTCCACATTGCTTGGCAATCCCTCAGGCTAGTATTCACCTGAGTTATGTTCTTTATGTTTAGATGTTGCTCAGGTGAAGCTGGCAATTTAAGCTTGCATGTGTTTAGCTTCTTATCGCCTTGAATTCCATATCGCCTATACACATACACTCACTCACTCACACTCTCTCTCTTATTGTACTTGCACTTAAGAAGTTCGGCAAAGTCCACTTTTTACTTTTACATTTTGTATATAATCATGCTGCTAACTGCTCCTCAGAGGGGCTTGCAATCTAATCTGTACCATAGTCACTTTCTTATGTTCCTATTGTAGTCTAATGCCTGGTAAACACCATACAATTTCTTGTCAGATCGACGAGTCGAATTAATAATTTCTGACAGGTCCAATTAGATTTTCTAATCGGTTTTTCTAATCACTTCTGCACAAAATCGATTGGAAACCTGATCGGACCTGTCGGAAATGATCAATTTGACCCATCGATCTGATGGGAAATTGCATGGTTTGTACCAGGCTTTAGACCAGTTTTTGAGGGTGCTAATTAACCTATCTGTATGTTTTTGGGGTGCAAGAGGAAATTGGAGTACACATATGCAAACATAGGGAGAAAATAAAACTCCATGCAGAAATTGTCCTAACCCAAATTTAAACAGCACCTGGCACTGCAGGGCAAGCATGTTATGTGTCCACTATGCCACCGTGCTGTATTTCTTATTGTTTAAAGTGTACCTGATTTAGGGGAAAAAAGTTTACTCTTACCTGGGATTCTTCCAGCTCTCTCATGAGGTCCTTTGGTGGCCTTCGAGACCCCTCATTTGTTCCCCTGTCATCCCAATTTAAAGTCTGCAACCCAGCTGGGTCACATGGGCTGTCCTGACAGTGTGCCTTCTCGATCTTGCTGCCATGTACTGGGAGAGTTCTACTCATGCACAGTTCATAAAGACTTGGAACTGTGCATGCACAGGATGCTACTGGGTACAGGAGATTGATCAACCGAGGCGTGCGGTTGGGATGGTGCATGTGCTTCAGTGTGCGTGTCGGGTTGGAAAGAGCTCCAGGTAATTGAAAGCCAACTTGTTTCCCTGGCTCAGGTTTACTTCAGGGTTTTATTTTATTGTACTTGTCTTATTTTCTTTTCTATTTACATACCATGAACTTCGTTATAAATATATACATATGGGGAAAGATGCATTAATCATAAGTAGAGAACCAAACATCAGAGGACAACAAGACACAGGATATTTATGTCACACTTTTCTTTTGGTGGACTCAAAGCCCCAGAGCTGCAGCCACTTAAAGCGTGCCCCATGGGCCACCAGGAGCTTTAGAGAGCTCTGCCCAAAGACTCCTTACTGTTTTACATACTTGCTTGAGCTGGGATTTGAACCCTTGACAAAGGGCTACAATCCCACATGCAAATTGAACTGAAAGAAGGTAGCCTGGGCCTGACGGTCCACTTGTAGGGGCAGTCACATGATCTCTGAAATTGCCATTTAGTAGTTTTGGGATTGTATGTACACGCTGTTGAGGGAAGCAATGCAGAGCTATAACACAGGAAAAGCACCAGGAAGCTGTATAGAGGAAGTGTTGATAGTTGAAGAAAGTGTTGATACCTGAAGTAAGAAGCATATGGAGGCTGCCATATTAATTTCCTTTTAATAAATACCAGTTGCCTGGTAGCCTTGCTGATCTCTTTGACTGCGGTAGTGTCTGATTCCTACACCTGAAACAAGCATGCAACTAATCAGTCAGACCTCAGTCAAACATCTGAACTGTATGCTTGTTTAGGGTTTATGGTCATAAGTATTAAGGCGCGTACACACGCCATACTTACGCAAATGACAGGTCCGCCAGACCCTCCCGCTGAGCAGACCTTCTGCCGACAGTAGCACGTGTGTACGTGCTGTCGGCAGACTGATAAGGCTGTTTCTGAACGATTGGCTGAGCTGATCGTTCAGAAACAGCCTTATCAGTCTGCCGACAGCGTGTACACACGTGCTACTGTTGGCAGAACGTCTGCTCAGCGGGAGGGCCTGGCGGACCCGTCGTTTGCGGAAGTATGGCGTGTGTACGCGCCTTTAGTGGCACAGAATCAACAGGACAGTCAGGCAATCTGCATTGTTTAAAAGGAAATAAATATGTCAGCCCTCTCAGTTCAGGTATGCTTTAAGGAACTACAGAGAATAGTGGAATAGCTAACATATTAATAATGAGTAAAAACTTGTCTGCTAGCTTTGTATTGGAAGTGGGTTAGTTCAGTTCTTGGGTTTTTACTTTTTTTTTCTATTTCTGGTAAGCTAGGACAATTGAAGCCTTTTTGAAAATTAGATACTTTACTCAGTAGAGAGAAGCCTCTGGATCAGGCTTTCTCAACCAGGGTTCCCTGGAACCCCAGGGTTCCTTGAGGATTCTGCAGGGGTTCCATGGCATTTTCCCCCATCGTGGGGGAAGCATGATAGAGCACACTATAATAGGTGGTACTGTAACAAGAAGCACTAAATTGGGGCATCAGGAGATGGTATAATGAGTGGCAGTGTAATGGGGGTAGTGAAATAAACAGCCACACATACTTTTAAAGACCACGCCTCCTGCAAAATAAATGCAGGGGTTCTTCGAGACCAAAAATTGTTTGCAGGGGTTCCTTGAGATCCAAAAGTTATTTGCAGGGTTCCTCCATGGTAGAAAGGTTGAGAAAGGCTGCTCTGGATAGTCCAGAGGCTTACCTGTACCTTTTTACACCCCACCATTCCAGCGAAGCATCCCTCCCTTATCTGCAATAAGTTTCTCCTAGCTGCACTCTTGCCCAGTGGGGATGTGGTCTTCCATGGGTATGTGCAAATTTGGTCCACGCATGCCCCCTAGACTGAAGCTCTTATGCCCAGCTATTATACTCCTTGCACAAGTGCTTAGTTCTACTTGGCAAGTGCAAACCCAGTCGGGGTGTGCTTATACACAGTCAATATTTGACTGGCTCCAGTTGAATATGTTTAGAGGGACACTTCGCTTGAATGTTGAGGTGAAAGAAGAAGTACTGTCCAGAGGCTTCCCATTACCACGGAAAGTATCTAATTTTTATTTTTAAAAACACTTCAGGGGTATTGTAACATACACCACCAGAGGGTAGTTTTACACTATATGATTTTTTTGCTTTTTACATATCGTATGTGAAATAGAAAACACAAAGACAAACTGATGGAAACAACATCATATGAACTTATATTTTCGGACTTTGGCCTGCCAGAATGGGAAATGGCAGATCACAGCTGGCCAAATCCTAAAGATGCCTATCCTATAGCGCTAAGAGCCAGGCCAGCTGAAACACAGAGCAGAGGAGGTGCAGAGCGAAGACCAGAAGGAAACTGCAGTGACCTAACTGCTACACCAGCCCGCTGCTGTGCCTTTCTGCCTTCCCTACACACCCCAGTGCCACCCCTCTCCCCTTTTCACCTGACTTTTTCACGGTCGTTTCTCCGACTGACCTGGCAACCCCCCATTGCACAATTCCTTTGCTATAAATAATGGTTGTCTGAAGATAATTGTTTTTTTGGGTGGGTTACCAAAGTTCCACTTCAAGATAGTCAGCATGCATGTTTCTCTTTCAGTCAGTTTGATGCAGGAAAAATATGCTTTATGTATACAGTCAGTAGTTGAATCTCGTAATGTATTTTCATGGTTTTAATGTCTTTTGATGGTTTCTTGATGGATCTTTTCACAGACTGGTGATATTGAAGACCTTAATATTTCAAACATGACAACAGAATCTCCCCGGCGACCAAGTCGCTGCACGGGTGGCGTGATGGTTCGACCTCAAGCAGTCACGTAAGGCTTTTGCATGTTTGTAATTGTTTGTATTATACCAGTATTATAAACAACAAGTGTCAGCGCCAAGGCAGAAGGCGACCGCAGCCGAGAAGGACAATGTCCAAAAGTCCACACAAGCAATGAATATATAAGTCAGCGCAGGTCTATAGTAATACAGATTTAGTCATTTTCTGGTATACAGGATCTTCGAACAAAAAGGTAAAGAAGCAAGGCTTACCAGATTCCAACAACCCGCATTATAAGGTTGTAAACGAGTTTGATAGATGGTCTGCAGAACTTTCAAATGATGTCGTTTCACTAGCGATGTTGCACACCACAAATTCCTCCGGAATATATTAGATATCCTGAGGTCGCAGAGACTCGCCAAAGCGGAGTCCAGTAGGATAGTGACATGAAAGATGTACGGCACATCTAAGTGTAAACCGTCTTTATTACATAACAAGTAAAACAATTTAAAAACAAGGATAAAAGAAACTCGCATACGGGGCCCATGCACTGGGAACCCCCAAAGGGAAGGCGACAGGCGGCACCATTTTATTTGAGGTCTTCTATTGACCATTTTATGCGCGCTACTTTTTCGGGGTTCCCAGTGCACGGGCCCCGTATGTGAGTTTCTTTTATCCTTGTTTTTAAATTGTTTTACTTGTTATGTAATAAAGACGGTTTACACTTAGATGTGCCGTACATCTCTTTCATGTCACTATCCTACTGGACTCCGCTTTGGCGAGTCTCTGTGACCTCAGGATATCTAATATATTCCGGAGGAATTTGTGGTGTGCAACATCGCTGGTGAAACGACACCATTTGAAAGTTCTGCAGACCATCTATCAAACTCGTTTACAACCTTATAATGTGGGTTGTTGGAATCTGGTAAGCCTTGCTTCCTTACCTTTTTGTTCGAAGATCCTGTATACCAGAACATGACGAAATCTGTATTACTATAGACCTGCGCTGACTTTATATATTCATTATACCAGTATTACTGAAATATTGAGAATTATGAAGTTGGATTCCAATTTGGCATTTTTTTTTCAAAGAAAGCAGTCAGTTGGAATTAACTATTATATGTGCATACTTTCAAAAGTCATCATCAAGTGGACAACAATGAATTGTCTCTGCATGAGTCAGCATTCAGTCTCATAGTCAAAAGATGGGGTGTTCCCCAGATAGACTAATTTGCCTCACAGATGAACAAAAAGCGTTTTTCTCCTGTCATCCAACTACCAATGCTTTGTGGACGAATGCATTGGTGCAGTCCTCGACATTCAAGAGGGGATATGCATGTCTTCTGGTGCCTCTAATTTTCAAGTACCTTCAGAAATGGTCTCAGAGCAGTGTGGAGGTTCTGGTCGTGATTCCATTATGGCTGTAGAGGCCTTGGTTCAGGCTTCTCACTTACCTGGCTGTAGAACCTCCTTTTCAAATACCATTAATGCCATTAGGTTGAATAAATAACTGCTGAAATGGGAGGGGTTGTGTATTATCCTGTTGACCCTGGACCTCATTCTAGATGTCTGAATGAGGTCCAGTAGTGGCAGGGGTGATGTTCTCAGCAGCGCCGTTTACTTTTTGAAGTTTATACCTGTCGCCTGTGGTTGTACCAGACATATATGTAAATTGGTACATAGGCAATTCCTGGTTAATAATCTGTGTCCATGAGTTTCTGCTTGGTGTATTAGCTGAATTCCATGACAGAAGGATAGCCTTCCTGGCATAAAAGTAATTCTGTCATCCACCATCCACAGTAATGCCATTTGCAGTGTAGCCACCAACTGCAATCTTGTGATTTTATTCAGTGTATTAACCACTTCCCCTCCCCCGGGACGAGTAACTACGTCCCTGCAAAATGCCACAACTGTGTGCAGGGACATAGCTACCACATCCCTTCCCGCCGCGCGTTCCCTCTCGCCCTCCCGCACCTCCCTGCACTCGTTACCTCCGCCGAATGTTAGTCACTAGATCAATGAATAGGAACACAGTTCCCATTCATTATTTTAAGTCCCAGTGTGAATGACTGCAGCCTTCTATTAGACGGCGCCGTCATTCACAAAACCCATCCACGCAGTGCTTCCAGTTTGCGTACTAATACTACGCTTATGGAAGACAGCTACAAGGACATATTGTGGCCAAATACTAAAATGTATATACATATACAGTGGGTTGCAAAAGTATTCGGCCCCCTTGAAGTTTTCCACATTTTGTCATATTACTGCCACAAACATGCATCAATTTTATTGGAATTCCACGTGAAAGACTAATACAAAGTGGTGTACATGTGAGAAGTGGAACGAAACGCATGCATCATTCCAAACATTTTTTTACAAATAAATAACTGCAAAGTGGGGTGTGCATAATTATTCGGCCCCCTGAGTCAATACTTTGTAGAACCACCTTTTGCTGCAATTACAGCTGTCAGACTTTTAGGGTATGTCTCTACCAGCTTTGCACATCTAGAGACTGAAATCCTTGCCCATTCCTCTTTGCAAAACAGCTCCAGCTCAGTCAGATTAGATGGACAGCGTTTGTGAACAGCAGTTTTCAGATCTTGCCACAGATTCTCGATTGGATTTAGATCTGGGCTTTGACTGGGCCATTCTAACACATAGATATGTTTTGTTTTAAACCATTCCATTGTTGCCCTGGCTTTATGTTTAGGGTCATTGTCCTGCTGGAAGGTGAACCTCCGCCCCAGTCTCAAGTCTTTTGCAGCCTCCAAGAGGTTTTCTTCCAAGTTTGCCCTGTATTTGGCTCCATCCATCTTCCCATCACCTCTGACCAGCTTCCCTGTCCCTGCTGAAGAGATGCACCCCCCGAGCATGATGCTGCCACCACCATATTTGACACTGTAGATCTCTGCAGCTTGTCCAGAGTCACCATGGGCTTCTTGACTGCATTTCTGATCAGCGCTCTCCTTGTTCGGCCTGTGAGTTTAGGTGGATGGCCTTGTCTTGGTAGGTTTACAGTTGTGCCATACTCCTTCCATTTCTGAATGATCGCTTGAACAGTGCTCCGTGGAATGTTCAAGGCTTTGGAAATCTTTTTGTAGCCTAAGCCTGCTTTAAATTTCTCAATAACTTTATCCCTGACCTGTCTGATGTGTTCTTTGGACTTCATGGTGTTGTTGCTCCCAATATTCTCTTAGAAAACCTCTGAGGCTGTCACAGAGCAGCTGTATTTGTACTGACATTAGATTACACACAGGTGCACTCTATTTAGTCATTAGCACTCATCAGGCAATGTCTATAGGCAACTGACTGCACTCAGATCAAAGGGGGCCGAATAATTATGCACACACCACTTTGCAGTTATTTATTTGTAAAAAAATCCACTTCTCACGTGTACACCACTTTGTGTTGGTCTTTCATGTGAAATTCCAATAAAATTGATTCATGCTTGTGGCAGTAATGTAACAATGTGGAAAACTTCAAGGGGGCCGAATACTTTTGCAACCCACTGTGTGTACACACACACACACACACACACACACACACACACACACACACACACACACACACACACACACACACCGCAAACAGACCCATCAGCATCCATAAATGCATGTCTAATGGATTTACAAAATCGGATGAACACCGGCTGGTTGAGGCTGAACTCTGACAAAACAGAGGTGTTGGTGGTAGGTGATCCACACACGATGGATAAAGTTCAAAACGCTCACCCCCTCAAACTAGCAATTGGGGGAGATACCGTACAGTATAAAGACTCAAAGACTGTGCAAAACCTCGGGGTGATCCTGGATGGAAATGTAAAACTCAGACAGCAGGTATCAGCTGTCGTCAAGTCTTCCTTCTTCCATCTAAGACAGTGTTCCCCCAACCCTGTCCTCAAGGCCCATCAACAGTGCATGTTTTGTGGAAATCCACAGAGGTAGTTAATCAGCTCTGCTGAGACACTGCCTTGAGGACAGGGTTGGGGAATTCTGATCTAAGAAATATAGCGAGAATCAAACACCTTAGTCCAGCTGAAGACCTACCTGCCCTGGTTCATGCATTTGTATCCTCCCGCCTAGACTACTGCAATGCCCTGTTCATCGGATCTACAGATAAGGTTCTGCGCCCTTTACAACTAGTACAGAATGCTGCAGCCAGACTCCTAGCCAATGCCCCCCGCAGCTCACACATCGCCCCGGGTTCTGCAAACCCTTCACTGGTTGCCAGTAAAATGAAGAATCAATTTTAAGATCTGCCTGCTGACATTCAAGGTTCTACACCACATGGGACCCAAATACATAGCGGATCTATTGGAACTTTATGCCCCTCCACGCACCCTTCGCTCTGCCAACAAGATGAAGCTGGTTATTCCCAGGATACACCTAACATTTGGTGCTCGGACCTTTTCCTATGCAGCCCCGACTCTATGGAACTCACTTCCACAATCAGTACGAGAGGCTCCTTCTCTGTACAGCTTTAAAAAAAGGCTAAAAACTAACCTCTTTTCCAGAGCGTTTGAGACTGCATAACGCAGGGTCACAGCGTCCCCAGGGAGAAAAGCGCTATAAAAATATTATTTTTATTTATTTTTTCTTTATTTGAAATTCATACTGATTATGAATGTGTATGTCCTAAGAGTGGCGTATGTATTTCCTTTAAACTTTATGTAGTATTGGAGTAAACAAACCCATGGTCTATAATGTGCTGACTTTCCAAGCATTTTGCCAAGTATTTCAACATGATGTTTGCTGTGACTGATCTTCTTACAGCTACTGCCTACTGATTATTTTGTGTGTGTGTTAAAAACGAAGCACATAAAGTGACCTCTGTAACATTTAATTATGCTAAACTTGCTCAGAATTTGTCACTACAGTATTGATAGGGACGAATTGTCACAACATTCCTTATTATGGGGTATATTCACTATTGCCTTTTAACCATAAAATAATAACTAAACCTAGGCATGTCTATAGTGCAGGGGCATCGTATGGAACTTTTACCCCCCAAAATTGTCTCTAAGCTACACTATCTACACTGCCCAGCTACACTACACTAATCCATCAATCAACAATATCCTGCACCAAAACCTTTCTAGCATAATGTACCCTTTTGCTGGCGGAACCAATTGTGATCAACCATTTACAGTACAAATCCAATCCCACAATTGTCTGCTAAACATATTCTGCTTTATTAATTATGCTATACAAATTACCCCAAAACCCATTAAAAACAGGCAGGATTGCGGTGCTAACACTCTAAGCTGTATCACAGCCGGCTGTGTCAATCCCTCCAGTTCACATGTCACACACATACACACATATGACAGTCCTTGTTACTCCCGGGAATCTCGATAGGATCAAATGCATGCAACTTTTTGGTTCCTCCACTCTCTAAATAGCGACATAAGTCTTTCTATGGATTGAGCGCTCCTTTTGAACAATGCGTGAGCCCGCTCTTCAAGGCTATCACAGTTCACACAGGGTTAGTTGCTAAGCGCTTGTGGTTATTTGAAGCAGATGCACACTATAAGCCGTTATACAAGCATGATTTGCCGCTGAGGGCTCTCACCACCTCCACGGCGCAGTCTTTGGGGTAATAATTAATAAAGCCGAATATGTTTAGCAGACAAGGTGATGTGCCTGGATATATGTATTTCCATTTTACTACTGACCCCTGTGGCTAGGGTCTAATTCAGTGCACTCCCTCCTTCCCCTGTATGCATTTGTCAGCATGCACACAGCTTATGCTGGTGTGTGCGCATGGTGCACATGGACACATAACGTTAGCTCCCTTGTGCGATTGGTAAGATGCACCGTCTTTCCCAGGAGAGGAAGTTAGGATGTGTGCTCCTAATCCATTGATAGGTTTGATGCAATGAATGTGTTTGCATGTCTGCACTATGCATGTTACAGGGCCAGAGTTAGGACACCTATGTTTACCTGGGTACTTCTGCGCAGTATAGGTGACTAAGCATAAGAATGCATTCTTCTGTGAACTAAAACCCTGGCTTTTAATTTAGCTGTAGGGATAACAGTTGTGCCTGGATGAGTGAATCTGTGAATGCATTTGTTTGAACATTTGCATGTGAGTGTGCGAAGGGTTAATAGATTTTTGCTGTTTTCTAGCCACACCCCCTTCAGCACCTCCCTTTCCCTAATAATTTATTTAATGTCCTAACTAGAGGTGATGTGCCTGGATATATGTATTTCCAATTGTGGAATTGGATTTGCTCACTACACTAATCCCTGCTGCACACACAGCAATGCACTACATTGCACAACACTACACCTAACGGCAGGAGCAGGTATAGTATACCGGTAGCTTCCCTGCACGCTCTGCATAGCTTTTATTCTGTATTTTTGGAATATAAGACGTGTTCTTTTTTTTGGGGGGGGGGGGTGCATCTTATATTGCACAAAAATACGGTAATACTCATTTGTATCGTGACCATTTAGAGAATGCACTTTCTAGAGTTGTTTTTTTGTGTCCTATAAAATGGGGATTCTTATTACTAGCTGTTTTTGAACAAAAGTGCTTACAATTCCTTTTTTATGCAGAGGTTACTGTCAGCTAAAACGCAGTTCAGTATTGAGGGTTTTGTCTGTATGATTGTTGTAACATAAAATGGACTTAGCCATCACAGGACCTCCTGCATGCAATTATTAAATTGTATGAGTACAGGCTACTTTTTGTTTTTAGGTTGATTTTTTGCAGGTGGAATGGTCAGACCTGGACTTGCAGCTCTACCCTGACCTCTTGTCATGCCTTAGCTGAAATTGGTTGTCCCCTTTGAGCATGGTGCATAGTACAGTTATGTAGGCATATTGCCAGGGAGAGCTGGACTTGCCAGATAGGTGATCATGTTGTCAGGTAATTTCAATTACTGCAACAAATGTAACTAAAAATCCCTGTTTTGAATAGAAATATTGTCAAGCTTGTTTTCTTTGGTTGTCCTCCAGCAGAGCTGCTTGACAGTTAACTGGCGCTACACCCAAGGTAACAAAATTGACAAAAGATTAAAAGCCATTTTCTTATCAATGGGAAAAAAATTGAAGAGAGATCAAGAAATAATTGATATTTGCCATGTAATCCTACCTAATAAAACACGTGTGTGTGTGTGTGTGTGTGTGTGTGTGTGTGTGTGTGTGTGTGTGTGTGTGTGTGTGTGTGTGTGTGTGTGTGTGTGTGTGTGTGTGTGTGTGTGTGTGTGTGTGTGTGTGTGGTTTTGTAGTGTGCATGTGCATGTAGGGACGTAGAGACACTGAACGGGAGGACGTAGCCAGAAGGTGCAGGCGTGTGTGCGTGTGCCGCGGTCGTGCTGATACGCGCAGTGACAGACCTAGCCCGTTTTTAAACGGGTTAAGGTCACTGGTTTGTTTATATTGTTTGATCCAGAATGAGCCTGAATGTAAACATCTTTACTACTGGCAGACAAGAAAAAAACAGACAGCATCAACTGCCATTTTCTATAAGCACACTCCCTAACAATGCAATAGGCTAGAAGGTTTGTTTTTTTGTTATAGATGTACATATACACAGAGGGAGATCCTGGTTGTTTGTCAGTTGGAAACAGCTGTTACTTCCCACAATGCAACAAGGCTCTCACAGTGTGATGTCAAGACCTGGTTCCTGACATCACACTGTGGGAGGGATTTCACCTCAATAGCAGCCATACAGACGTCCCTGATGATCTATTTGAGAAAAGGTAAAGCTTTTTCATGGAAAAAGGGGTATATCCGCTACTGATTGGAATGAAGCTCAATTCTTGGTCACAGTTCTTCTGTCAGTTTATTTTTATTTCTGCCCTGTTTACCGGCACATCATGTTTACAAAAAAAAGACATGGCTGCTAACCAGCATGTGATAGGCTGAGAGGAGCTCAGTCTGTGACTCACACAGATCCTGAAGGGGGCGTGGAGAGGGTGTGTATAGCTTCTATCCTATCACAAGCAGACCAGCACAATCCTGCCTGAGTGCCTGAGCCCGACAAAGCCATCAGAGGAAAGAAGATTAGATTATATAACAGAGATAATACAGCCACTGTGCAACTAGGAAAGGCTGCATTAAGACAGACCACATTAGAACATGTATAGGAACTTATAGGATAGAAGAAATAAGGCTGAAAATGTTGTTACAGAGTCTCTTTAAAGGACCTTACTAGTTGTCTTTTAGGGCTCGTTTCCATTTGCAGCGCAGAGCCGTGCGGCTCTGCATTACATGTGACTCCCCGGGGGGGGCGACGTTTGCAATCAAATTCATTATATTGAATAAGATCACGGGCGTAATCACCCTGAAATGCAGGCAACCATGTACTGCGATTCTGTGGTGAATCGCAGCGCATGTATGGAAACAGCAGATGGTGCAGACTATGCAGTCTCTGATGTCCCTGCAATTGCGTTTCCATAAGCTTACAAGTGCGTGCATGAGCCATTTTTTTTTGCCCAGTGCAACCCTAGCATCCTGTCATGTGCATCTATGCTAATTAGAGGGAGCTATTCTGTGTACCAGTATATAGATATGCGTATCTAAAGGGATACAGAAAAACCTTTTTAAATGTCTCTTTCTACTGCTCTGCTGTTCTGAAGTCCCGTCCACCAGAGTATCAGATGAAATGGGGGAGAAGCAGGGCTCTGTGGTTCTCCCTATGAGTACATTTGAAATCGGCGCCGGTAGACTTGGGCGCAGGATACAGCGGTATATAGCTGTTCCTGCTTCTGCACAAGTCCGGGCCGATTTAATTACTATTCCCCCTCCAGGCCGACATGGATTGTGGGGGGAATGAAATAATTCGGCTTCCAGCGATTGCTGGAGGCCGAATTATTATGTTTTTAAGCAACTTCGGCTCCGTCTTCTGACGGAGCCGCCGTTACTCACTGAGTGCTTCAATAGGAATGATTCCCATTGAAGTCTATGGAGGCGCCGGCTGCACCCAAATCTATCAGCGCTGAAAAGCACTGCTCCGCTCCCTATTGGCCTATTGGCTGTCTGCTACATCTGTCAACTTTTAACGCATGGAGATAGTGAGTTACCAGCTAGTCAGAGCTGGAGATGAATGCCAAACACCTTTTCTTGATTAGCTGAATACTTTAATCTGTGTGAATTGCAATTTCTTGACATCTCTTGAGCTATTTACTGCACAAGTGGGTAATTTACCTCATTAATTGGTAATGTTTCTATTTCAGTGCAGTCATGGGTATAGTGAATTGGCATTTGACAAGGTGATCTGTGCAATCAGCTGTTTTATGCATTACAGATTGTGGTAATGCTTAGTGAATTGAAGCCATTTTCTTGTTACGAGAAGATATTTACCATTTTATTTTACATTGGGATGACTGAAGGAAATCCATTCTAGACTTACCAATAACCGTACTTTCTTAAGTCTTGTACACATAATAATCTAAAGTCATCTAAAACACCCAACAAATGACAGATTTCACCATGTTGGACAGCAATCGTGTTGAAAAAATGTAGCCAAACAACATGACAACTGACCGATATCAGGCATTTTGCCCAATCTGTCTGGTGGATCAACTCACACGACGATTGGCCAGATGTTGTGCAGTTGGTCGTGTGTACAATGTCGTTTGAATGACATTGTTCTACTGAATGTGGACATGTTATGCCTACTGTTTAATATTATTATTTAAATAAAAAGGTCATTTGCAGTATTGATGTGCGGAAACGACAAGTCTTTCCGACAACGTTGCCTGTAAGGTTGTTTCTGCTGTGTGGGACCTCTGCTTCTGGACACTTTAGTTGGGCATCTGTACATACCTTTAGAGTCCTCTGAGACAGTGTCACAATTTCCCATCTTTGGGAACTGCTGCACTTGCCCTTCTGGTATTGTTGGTTCTCCTCTAGGTGTTGGTGTGTACTCTTTATTCACTTAGGACCTAAAAAAGAGGGAAGAGTTTTTAAACTTTCTTGTTTTGATTGTTTTTCCTTTTTTCAAGGGAAGAGCTGGTCATCTTCCAGATAGCTGTCATGGAGGACTCATAGAAATACTGTTACGTGTAACCTCCAATTTCTGCCTGATTTAAAGAATTTTAGTATATGCCTGAACTACTTAATTTATTTTGAACGCTAGGCTATGAAAAAGAAACAAATCGAGTCAAAATGGATTTGATGGTGGTACATTTTTGATGTATTGCTCGGTAGGCTGGATGTTTTAATCACTTCACCACTAAGGGTTTGTCCTTAAGGACCAGAGCCTTTTTCACCTTTCAATGCTTCTTCCTTTCATTTGCCAATAACCTTATCACTACATATCACAACAAAATGATATGTATATATGTATATGTGTATGTGTATATATATATATATATATATATATATATATATATATATATATATATGTGTGTGTATATATACGGTTATTGAAATGTTTAAAAATATTTCCCCAGTACTAAGTATAATGACAACATTTTATTTGGAAATAAAGGTGTATTTTTTTCTGTTTTGCTTCCATCACTAATTACAAGCCCATATATGCAAAAATAACAGTAATATACCCTCAAGACATACATATTAAAAAAAAAAGTCCAGTACCTAAGGTAACTATTATTATTATTATTATTTTTTTTTTTTTATTGTCTTTTTTTATATGCAAATTTTTGTGTGTGTGGTTAATTGTGTGTATGTGTGTGTATATATATATATATATATATATATATATATATATATATATATATATATATATATATATATATATATATATATATATATATATATATATATATATATATAATGTGTATGTATGTATTAAATAACGTATGTAGGTGTAATTTTACTATTTGGCTACAAGATGTCCCCATACATTTTCTTCCTGACTGTGCTGTTAGTATGCGAACAGGAAGTAGTGCATGTAAGTTTAACTTACAGTGTTTACAATGACCACAGGCAACTTATTAATGCCGGCGATCATTGACACAGGGACGTAAATCAATGAATGGGAACTGCATTCCCATTCACTAATCTCCCTACTAACGGGCGGCGACAAGAACGAGTGCGGGAGCACGCATAGCGGCGAACACGGCAGAGTATGTATATCTACTCCCCTGAGGCTAAGATGAAGTTTTTAGGGGCATAGATATACTGTATTAAAACCATTAAGTGGTGAAAGTAGACCCAAATTAAAAATAAGTCTCCAAAACATACAGTCCTACCATTCCAATACTTAAACCATGAAACAAACACGACTTCCGCTCCATGGGCATTCCAGTCAATGGCACTCCCCCTTAGAAGCACCACAGCCAGCAGCATGACCCCCATAGAGGCACCACAGCTCCCTGCATGCCTCCAATAGAAGCACCACATCTCCTAGCATGCCCCCAATTATTGGCATGCTGGGAACTGTGGTTAGTGATGGGCTCACGAGTAGTTACCAGTAGTTACCTACTCAAATTCGTGATTCAAATGAGGCTTACTTGCCTCAGCTGTGTGCATGGCAGACGGGGGTTAATTACCCAGAATTCCGTCGGCTTCTATGCGTCCAAAACACCTTGCACGCGGCCTATGATGCGTTGCAAGACTCACTATCGCGCACTTCCTCTTTCAAGTCGGAAGGAGGAAGTGCGTGGTAGTGGGTCTTGCAACGCGTCCCATAGGCTGCGTGCAAGACGTTTGGAATGCATAGAAGCTGATGGAATTCTAGGTAATTAACCACCCGTCTCCCAGGCACACAGCTGAGGAAATTAAGCCTCATTTTAATCACGAATTTGAGTAGGTAACTACTGGTAACTACTTGTGAGCCCATCACTAGCTGTGGTGCCTTTTTAGTATGGTCATGCTGGGGCCTGTGGTATGCTGCAGATTGCATGGCACTGTGCACAGTGAATCTGTCTCTGCCTGAATGTTTTTGCAGGCTCGCTGTCAAAATGTGATGTGACTGTGGCTTCCAGCTCCTGTTTTGGCAGGCTGCCTGTCCTCCTTTACCTCATGACTTCTTTAAAGGGGAACTGAAGAGAGAGGTATATGGAGGCTGCCATGTTTATTTCCTTTTAAGCAATACCAGTTGCCTGGCAGTCCTGCTGATCCTCTGCCTCTAATACTATTAGCCATAGCCCCTGAACAAGCATGCAGCAGATCAGGGGTTTCAGACTTATAAGTCTGATCTGACAAGACTAGCTGCATGCTTGTTTCTGGTGTTATTCAGATACTACTGCAGAGAAATAGATCAGCAGGGCTGCCAGGCAACTGGTATAGCTTAAAAGGAAATAAATATGGCAGCCTCCGTATACCTCTTACTTCAGTTCCCCTTTAAGGCTCCACTGAGATACTTCTCTACAGTGCAGAGTGATGACAGGCAGCACGGTGGCGTAGTGGATAGCACTCTCGCCTTGCAGCACTGGGTCCCCAGTTCAAATCCCAGCCAGGGCACTATCTGTAAGGAGTCTGTATGTTCTCCCCATGTCTGCGTGGGTTTTTTCAGTGTACTCTGGACATATGACTATGGTAGGCATTAGATGGTGAGCTCCTCTGAGGGACGGTTAGTTACCCTGTAAAGCGCTGTGGAAGATGTTGGTGTTATATAAATACTAAATAATAATAATGACATGCACTTACGTGACAGTGCTGTACTGAACACGGTGGCTGGGTGGTGTAATGGTTAAGGGCTCTGGGTTCGAATCTCGGCTCTGCCTGTTCAGTAAGCCAGTACCTATTCAGTAGGAGACCTTGGGCAAGTCTCCCTAACATTGCTACTGCGTATAGAGCGCGTCCTAGTGGCTGCAGCTCTGGTACTTTGAGTCCGCCAGGAGAAAAGCGTGATATAAATGTTCTGTGTTTGTTTGTTTGAACACAGAAGCAGAGGGAAAGATCTCTGCCTTCCAATACGCTCCTCTCTAGCTCCCCTCCCCCTTGTGACACAGTCTGCAGAGCTTCTGCCGGCAGTTTGCAAGCAGCGGGAAGGAAGGTCTCCTACATTGTATCAGGGGAAACGGCCATTTATGCTTTTAAAATTAAAAAGGAAAATGTGCACGACAAAATGTAATCTTTATTCAAATAACAGAAACTTAAATTTTTTCTTTGTCTACTTTCAATGCATATTAGGTGGGTTTCTGGAATATGACACATTTAATTCTCCTTTTTTTCAGGGAACAATCGTACATGGAAAGTGTTGTCACATTTCTACAAGATGTTGTTCCACAGGTTAGTGCTGGAGTTACAAAGCCTCTCTTCTTCTGCAATATTCTTATTAGCTTCAGTTTTTTTGTCTAATTAAGTTTGTAGTAGTGCTTTGATTTTGTTTGAGGCAGCCTTTTCTGCGGGGTTTTAGCTTTGATGTGATTACCTCTTCAAATGCCTGCTGCAGCATATATTTTATACATTTCTGTTAAACAAGAAATAAATCAGAGACCACAAATCATGCTATTATGTCATACCATTAACCTTTATAAAAGTACAAATGTAATACAGATGTCAAATTTTGCATTGCCATGTGTGAAGAGGCACAGCCTTTTTCATCCAGATCTTCAATTTGCATGTTAGCAATTCATGAGCACTCCCAGCAATCTTTCTGTGCATAGCTGCATGCTTGTAAATATGGTGGAGCTGGTGGGAATGTCAACACTATGGGCTGGTGCACACCGAGCGGCTTTTTCAGCGTTTCTGCAGCCGCTTGCAGCTGCGGATCCGCTCGGTCAATGTATCTCAATGGGGTGGTGCACACCAGAGCGGGGGGCGTTTTGCAGAAACGAAAAATGCCGGGGTGAGGCATTTTTTGGATTTTGGATGCGTTTCTGCCTCAATGTTAAGTATAGGAAAAACGCAAACCGCTCTGAAAAACGCCTGTTCAGAGCGGTTTTGCCGGCGTTTTTGTTACAGAAGCTGTTCAGTAACAGCTTTACTGTAACAATATATGAAATGTACTATACTGAAATCCACTGCAGCAATCCGCAAAACGCTAGCAAAACGCCATAGAAAAATAAGAAAAAGCGTTTCAAAATCTGCTAGCATTTTGCGGATCTGCTAGCGGTTTTTGGTGTGCACCAGGCCTATGTGCATAAACTTCTGCTGGGACTGAAATGGTTGTGCCAAGGAGGACCACTGTATTCCAGCAGCATTTGTGAAATTCTCCCTAGAAATGCATTGATTTAATCAGAGATATCCCTGCGAGAGATAGGATTCTGTTTTATATGGCACAGTGCAAACCTTTTCCAGGGATATTATTTTTAAAAGTCATTGTTTTTTTATTAAAGAGGGTTAATGTCTAACCTAACATTCAGTAAAAACGTTTTCCTATTTTATTACCAATACAGTTATCATATTTGCTTTGTGCACTAGTATTGTCTATTTACAAATTACAAGGTCCCCAAAGTACAGTTTATCTTCACTGAAATCTGCCATTGCAATGTATTGCATAGCTGCTGTATTTATATATTACAATGTATCCAGTATTACAATGTATCCAGTGAGATTGTGTCTTCTCCTGCATACATTTTTGGCTTGTATTCAGCCTAGACACTGCTAGCAGTGTTTATATTATCTTGTTTGTTTTCTTATCAGCTACTTTTGTAATCACTTTCTCAGGTTCGGCCACATTGCTTAGCCACCAACTAAAGAAGAAAGAGTGTTTAACTGTTTGCTGTTTTGCTACCAGTGGTTTTTTTCTTACAGTACCTTTTTTTGCTGTAAAGAATCTTTTAGAGCATAGAAGAAATTATGAGTTTCATACCACTTATTCAGATATAAATATTGATCATTGTCTTTCAGGCATACAGTGGGTCACCTACAACAGAAGAAAAAGAAAAAATAGTTTGGGTCCGATTTGAAAATTCAGATTTAAATGGTAAGACTTTTTTTACATGACATACACACCAGTAATTTAGCTTTCCTCCCTTGGAACAAAGAAATCCCAGAAAAGACTTGAAATGAAATGGCAGAATTAAAGAGACCCTGAGCAGGTTGTAAAACCAGAATTTGCACTTACCTATGGGTTCCCTCCAGCCCACCGTAGCCCGAGAAGTCCCCTGGTGTTCTCCTGGCTCCTCTCCCAGTCCCACTGACATTCTTTCTTTAGCTTTCTTTCCATCATTGTAAGCCTGCTTTAGGAATATAATGCGGTTTCGGAATGGAGTGCCCCATAGACTTTTATACTTAAGAGTTCCAAGTAATTATAAAGGTAACTTGTAAATCGTTATACAGTATTCTTTAATTGTACTTTTGTCCATTGTAGATTTGCACAGGAATATGGAATTTCATGAAATGCATAACACTGGCATCGATCCCCCTTTGCTTCTCATTATTGGATATACAGATGGGCTGCAAGTTTGGAGCATACCAGTGAGTACATTGTTCATGGAGCACAAAATAACATTGTGTTAACTGACAGAAAGCATTAAATAAATCTCCATGTGGACCAAATATTCAGAAGTGTTTAAAGTAGTTTTCATTTAAAAAAATGTAATCATTATTTTTGAACATTGCATGTTGGGTTCTCCATTTTACAAGGGTGGTACATGGTGTTTTATTTACTATTTTTTTTTTACAGCATTAGCTGTGGCATGAGGTGATGGTCACCCCATTGCATCTCCTTCCCAAAACAGTGTTTTTGGGTGTCATAAATGGCATGCTAGCTCTTAAAGCGGAACTGTACATTCCTGTAAAAAAAAGAAAACCTGTTTCACTTACCTGGGGCTTCCCCAAGCCCCCAGCAGCCGTCTGGTCCTGCACGAGCCTCCGTTCTCCCACGCCAGCTACTTTCGTTACCGCCGGCTTGCAAGTTGAGGGCAACTGCGCCTGCGTGCCCCGGGCTACGTGAAGCTTTCTTCGCGTTCCAGCCCGCAGTAGCATTCTGCGCTAAATTAGGGTATTAGGGCTTGTGGACATTTTTTTTCTTCACCCAACCTGTCTTCTAAAGAATATTTAGTATGTGTGTGTGTATATATGTATATGTACATACATATATATATATATACACACACACACACACACACACACACACACACACACACACACACACACACACACACACACACACTGTGTATATATATATATATATATATATATATATATATATATATATATATATATATATATATATATATATATATATATATATATATATAGTGGCTTGCAAAAGTATTCGGCCCCCTTGAAGTTTGGAATGATGTATGATTTTCGATCCACTTCTCACATGTACACCACTTTGTATTGGTCTTTCATGTGGAATTCCAATAAAATTGATGCATGTTTGTGGCAGTAATGTGACAAAATGTGGAAAACTTCAAGAGGGCCGAATACTTTTGCAACCCACTGTATATATGGACTAATTTTTTCCTAAACACTGCATCACTGTTAGCCCCAGAGTATTTCAGTTAATGTCATTTAGATTAGGAATTATATCAGGTATACTGTACACCTATCTTGGATTTTCACACTTTTTAAAGAGAATCTGTATTGTTAAAATCGCACAAAAGTAAACATACCAGTGCGTTAGGGGACATCTCCTATTACCCTCTGACACAATTTCGCCGCTCCTCTCCGCATTAAAAGTGGTTAAAAACAGTTTTAAAAAGTTTGTTAATAAACAAACAAAATGGCCACCAAAACAGGAAGTAGGTTGATGTACAGTATGTCCACACATAGAAAATACATCCATACACAAGCAGGCTGTATACACCCTTCCTTTTGAATCTCAAGAGATCATTTGTGTGTTTCTTTCCCCCTTCTGCTCTCATGCACTGAAGTTTCAGGCTGCTCTTTTCTTCCTGCAAACAGCTTTGCCCTTGTCTGTAATTCTTCAGTATGTGAAAACCCAGCCAGCTCAGAGGACGATTTATCCAGCTTGTAAAAGATAAGAGAGAAGAGAGAAGCTGCCCTAAATAAATAATACACAGGCAGTGTGCATAGAGGGGCCTGGAAGGGGGAGTTCATAGCAGAACCACAACACTGAAGAACTTGGCAGCCTTCCAGACACAGGCCAACAAGTCTGACAGGGGAAAGATAAATTGATTTATTACAGAGACTGTGATAGTAGAAAGTGCTGCAGTAAGCCAGAACAGATTAGAATAGCTTTTGGAACTTGTAGGATGATAAAAAACAGGATGCAATTTTTGTTACGGAGTCTCTTTAATGTTATTTGTAAGTATACACACAAATCAGTGTGAGTTTTGACAATAAAAATCTTTCTTTCTTCGTGTGGTCCAGCAGTTGTAGCTTGTTATGGTTCAATTCATCAGATAAAATCTTCAAAGCATAAACAAATCATAAATGTTTGTGCGGGCCAGAGTCTGGCCTTGTAGTTTGGTGCTCTTGTTCACATTACAGTTTGAAAGTATAAGACAGTAGCATGGGGATGTACGGTGGCTTTCATGAGCCTTGTAGTTTGCATTCTTTTTAGTCCTTGGTTTGATCCCGTGTGGAGATTGTACGGATTGCTTTAATTTCATCCCACATCCTGATCCACATCCTGGTAGGTTAACTGTAAACAGTAGAGGAGACATGTCATGCTACAAATCACCAGCAGCACTGAGTAAGAATCTGGCAGTGATATGGCTGCCAATCAAAGATTTTCTACCTATGAGTCTATAGAGCCATCAGCAAACTGACTGCTGTGAGTTTTTTGCCAATCTCTGATCTAGATTCCACATTTTACAATGGAGTTAGTGGCACAGAGTGATATGGTTAATTGCAAAGCCCTGTTGCGTGCTATGATCACCAAATTCTGCATATTATAAAGGTGTACATTATAAGTATAAAAGGTAAAATATACACAACTGGACAACTATGTGAACCTCAGTTACTTTAGTAAACATTATGTCTCTCCACATTATTAGTAAATGTACAAGTTGAGAAACAATTCTCTGGTTTTAAAGTTCCTAAACTATGGTAGATTTACAAAAAATATATGTAATGCTATTATAAATGAAATGAAGATAGGAAAAAAATATTTATGTGCTGCTGAAATCTGTATTACCATAAATGATCATTAGGTGTCAGTAGTACATCTCAAATATGTGAAACAATCATTACTGGTCACAGCCTTTATATGAAACACGCATATCAAGAGGTTGTTTCCTTTCCTTTGTACTAAGCTTGTTCAGCTTAAGAACAATTTGATTGGCTAGAAGTACCCGAAATGTCACAAATGTCTTGGCCTATACTGGCCCAGACATTTTGTCTTGTATGACTCTCGCCCCCCACTTGATAAGGCATTTGTATATTAGATAAAAAATCATAATGTTCTAAATGTGACATTCACCCACGAGCATGTATCCATTTGCTCTGGATTTGCAGTCTAATGAGAGCGATTTGGTAACAAACCCTCCTGTTACATTATTTAACGCCATTCTATTTAACCTACATCTCAGCAAGATGCGAGATGCTGTGCTGTTGCTTATAGTGCATTACTGTATCTTATGGCTGACACTCTGCAAGGACTAGCATTTTAAGGCTGCTCAACATGCTTTTGAATTGCAGAATGAGATGGACATTTAGGGGCATTTAGGCTGAGATGAAAAATTAGGTGAAGTTGGGCTGGTTAGCTGCAGATAATTTTAAGAAAAAACTATTGATAACATATAGCTCTTGTAGCACCATCAAGCTGCTGTTGTAACATTGTAACAGCTTTTTTAAAAAAACATTCTACAGTATTATGTAGTTGTCTTAACATTTAATTTGTAATACTTTTTGATACCACCCAAGTCTCTTAGTATTCTATTTAGATTGTTTTGTATCTAGTTGCAGGGTCTGTTCACATGCAGTACCCATCTTTTTATGACGGGTGCAAAAGAGCAAAGTGAGTTAAAAAAATTTTTGTAAAGTAATTTGTAATTCAGTAGATTTAAATATAATTTAGATTCACTGATTCTAGCCCCTTATGCTGGGAATGCATGGGTTGATTCTGAGCTGATAAGATGGTTAGATAGATAATTTCCAACATGTCCCATCACTGTTCGTTTTTCCTCTCGATTTGTCATTGAAGTGAATTGAAAAGAGATAAGAAAAACAATCGGAAGATAAGAGAATTGAGCGTGCGAAACGATCGGGCGCAGAATCGAGCTCCAGAATCGGCCCGTGTATTCCCAGCATTAAGGACCAGAGCTTTTTTTTTGCTTGGTGATCACAGGGTCAGTTGACTGGTGCACGGAGTTCAGCAGTCATCAGACAGCTGAGTGTAGTGGTGATAAAAGCAGACAGAGCTGGGATATTGAAATCTACGCCTGGAATATGAGCAGATAAGCGTATTAAAACAAGGCATTGATTTCAATAAGCGTAACCAGAATTAGGTGCTGGTCTTACGCATGAAGAGTAGAACCTAATGCATTGCAAGTAACGTACTGCGTTCTGCTCTACTCATCGTGTAATAAGACTTTATGTGCATTATTCTGGTTAAAGTGACGCCGAAGCAAAAAAAACCCTTATATGATGGATTGTATTTGTAGTACGGATAATTAATAGAACATGAGTACCAAAGATAAGAGTCTCTCTTTTATTTTCAGGTATATAGCTTTTTCCATAGCATTGCATCATTAGCATTTCATTTGCAATTTACAAACCACCCTGCATTTTAAACTATGAAACAGATACGAGCTAATGGGGCCGATTCATAAAAGGCTGTGTGAAAAGAAAAATATGCTTGGGAAATTACCGCATTCGGTATCTTAGACTTTTGTGTGCCAATTCAAAAAAATGTTCACAGGTGCGGTAAAAGTTCGGTAAATTACCGTAGCCCATTGACAAAAACCTTTATGGTAACTGCAGAGCAGTGTGGAGTGTCTCTGTGTTGTTACAAGCTGCTCCGTGCAGTGAGGGCATTGCAAGGCATCCCAACATCCCTTTAGATGTACATGTTTTGTTATACTGCCTCTGCTCGCTCTAAATCTGCTCTGAATCTGTTTATTAGTCTTTCTTAACATTCTATTTAACCAGTTCACCCCCAAGGGTTTTTACCCTAACGGACCAGAGCAATTTTCACCTTTCAGCGCTCCTCCCTTTCATTCACCAATAACTTTTTCACTACGTATCACAGCAAATTGATCAATACCGCTAAATAGGCTTTTTGGAGGCGATATTTATTTTCAGTAATACCTTTTCTTTTTATGCATTTTAAAGGGAAAAACAAGGAAAAAATGAAAAAGTACACGATTTCTCCATTTTCATCCCCTATAGTTTTAAAATAAACACTGCTAATGTGCATAAAACACACACATTTTATCTGCCTATTTGTCCTGGTTATCACAATATATAAATTATGTCCCTAGTGCAAAGTATGGTGACAATATATTATTTGGAAATAAAGGTGTATTTTTCCTATGTTGTGTTTTTTGTTTTCTCATTGCATACTACCAATGAATTCAAGCCCTTATTTGCAAATATAACAGTAGTTCACCCTCATAGCATACATATTTTAAAAGCTAAGTCCCTAAGGTAACTATTTATGCATTCGGTTTTCAATTCTGTCACTTTTGGTGTTTTTACAAGTGTTTTAGTTTGGTACAGAGTATATGGAAATAACAGTTTTATTGCTTCTCATTCAGTTTGCCAAAAACCAAAAATCAAATGACATATGCATAATCTCTCAAACACCCCAAATTCTCTTCTCTTGCTTGTCACGGTTAAAATGATACCCTATACACATCATCAGATAATGTTTTGGCCACATAATACACTGTTAATCATAAGCAGCGCCAATGTATTTTCCAAGGCCATTTTTTGCACCAGAAACAATACAGTCATTCTTTCATAGCAAAACCCCTGGTGTCTCAGAACATTGGATATATGTCATAAATTATACCATTCTGAAAACTAGAGAACCAGACCTACTCAAATATACATATTTTGTAACATTTGCACTTTTGCGGTTTTGCTGAAATTGCACCGTAACTTAGAAAATTGTATTTTTTTTACAGTTGATGAGCAGCGCCAATGTATTTTTTAAGGCCCTTTTTTACCAAATGCAACAATGTAATTCTTTCTTCTCAAAGCCCCAGGAGTGTAAGACCATTCAATAAGGGCTCTTTCACATTAGGGCAGATTTTCTGCGTTTTAACGCAAAGGGTAAAGTTTGCGTTACCCAAGGTGAAATGAAAGTCCATAGACTTTCATTTTAGCTTTCACATATAACGCAGCCTTTTTGTGCGTTGCGTTACACTGCACCCAGGCGCAGTTTTTCGGCCGACGCTAGCTTTATGCGTTACAATGTTAGTCAATGTAAAACGCACACTATGCGCGTTTTTAATCCGTTAACGCAGGCAATCAGTCCCAGAATGCAACAGAGGAACAATGTAAAAAGTTGAAAACTAAAAGAAAAACAAATTACCTGCGTTTTTCTATGTGCTGTAACGCATTGAAAACGGATTAAAAACGCACACTCTCTGCAGTGCAACGCATATCAAAACGCATTAAAACGCATACAACAAAACGTATGCTTTGAGCGTTCTCCAACGCAAGCTCTGATGTGAAAGAGCCCTAAAAGACACAAATGTTACCATTCTGAAAACTAGAGACTCAGACCTACTCAGTTGCAAATAGAACAATTTAAGTGAGGCCTAAATCACTATCCATAACATGAATGACAGATACATTGGAACTCACCATTGCAGGTCTAGCAGGATGGAGAAAGGCCAGAGGTCATACGCCAAGGAAAGCCAGTGGTCAGAAGATGGGGGGTGGTCTGCAGAGTAAAGTCCTGTGGCGAACACTCTCGCCTTGCAGCAGCAAGTCCAAATGGGAAAAAACGATTTGCAGGTCGTAGGAGTCTTGGGTTTCCTCTAAGCTTCTGGGTTTCCTCCCACACCCCCCAAAAAGGTGGTAATGTTAACTAGTGGTAATTGTGAGTTCCTTTGAGGGACAGTAAGTGGCAAATAAAAGTCGAGAGGAAAAAGTCCAGTGAAAATTTAGGGTAATGAAGAAGAAAAAAAAAAAAAAAAAAAAAAAAGTCTAATAACTGCTGAGGGTATGGTATGCCTCAAAGCAGCCGACAACGCAGAGTCCCGGCTGTGAGGGGCACTTTGGGCAGTGGTATCTGCTGTCTTTCCGCCTCTTGTGCTTGGTGCACACCCGGCATCGCTTCTGTGGCTTCACCTTAATTGGGTTCGGTGGGATCAGGGCAGGAAAATGTTTTCCCCTTAGGCGAACTGCTCCATCCAGTTGCATTGGATTGAATTCCTCCATAAGGTTTACGCTTTCATTGATCAGCGATCTCAAAGCTTGTCGCATAAACGGGAGGTAGCTGTCACCGTGGCATTTCTTTTTATAAAGCACAAATGCGTTGTGCATGGCCATCTGCAGGAGGTAAAAAAAACCTTTTTTGTACCAGGCCCTCTTTTTTTTTTTTTTTTTTTTTAAAGTAGTAGGAGAGCATTTGGTCCGCAAGATCCACCGCACCCATATTTTTTGTGTAGTCGACCAATGCCATTGGCTTCTCGATCCGCTCTCTGGAGGTTGTGACAGGAACCACTTCTTCATTGTGAATTGAAGTCAGGACCATGACGTCTCTCTTGTCCCTGAATTTTATAGCCAGGAGCTCACCACTTCTGAGACTGTGTGTTTCCCCTTTGGATAATTTTTTATTAACCACCTGTGGTGGGAGGCCTTTGCGGTTTGGCCTCACTGTCCCACAGGCACCAGTCTCTGCAGAGTATAAACATTTGAAAAGGGGAATGCTGGTGTAGAAGTTGTCCACATACACATGATAGCCTTGGTGGAGGAGTGGGTTGGCTAGTTCCACCACAATTTTCCCACTGGTTGGCATGTATGGTGGGCACCCAGCTGGTTGCAAATGGCTATCTTTGCCCTCATACAGAAAAAAAGAATAGGTGTAGCCAGTGCTGCTCTCACATAGTTTATAAAATGTTATCCCATACTTGGCAGCCTTACTTGGAATATATTGTTTTATCCCTAATCTGCCATGGAAGGGTAGGAGGGATTCATCCACTGCAACCTCTCTCTCTGGGGTGTACACCTCGCTAAATTTTGTACTGAGGTGGGTGAGTATGGGCCTCAGCTTAAAAAGCTTGTCATGGGCAGGATCACCTTTGGGGACATTGTCCGAATTTGTCGGCAAAGTGCAGGCACTTCATAAGAGCCTCATAGCGCTGCCTGCTCATGGAAGCTGGAAACAGGGGTGTTGTGTGCATAAAGTCCTTAGACCAGTACAGTCTTATTTCTGGCTGTTGGAGTATGCCCATGTGTAGTGTTAGGGCCAGAAACATCTTTAGCTCAGGTATGGTGGTGGGCTCCCATTTCTCAGCCAAATAGCAGGTGGGCTTCTGGGCAATATACTGCTGCGCAAACAAATTGGTTTGCTCCACAATGTGCTGCAGCAAATCATCACTCACAAAGAGCTGGAAGAAGTCAGCAGGCCCGAAGTTGTCAGTGGGCACTAATATTTCGCTTGCCCCTGTAAAAGGCGGGATGTTGGGTGCTACAAGGTTAGCGGGTGACCAGGTGCCCCGAATTATGTCCTCAGGTACCGGTGGGCGTACCTGCCTTTGCCTGGCTCCCCTTCGGCCTCTGCTGCTAGCTGCAGCAGTGCTACCCACTGAGCCCCCTGCGGTGGCATCTGAAGGGCCCTGGACAGTGGTTCCCCTCTGGCCTGTGCTGCTAGCTGCAGCTGTGCTACCCACCGAGCCCCCTGCGGTGGATTCTGAAGGGCCCTGAACAGTGGACTCATCATCCCTCCTGAAGTGGCGAGACGGCTGCCCAACGCTCTCTGAACTGTCAGAATCTGACTCAGAGCTGCTGCTCGTTGGGTGCCATTCGCTCCCTGAATCGTCCCCACTGCTGCTGCTCTGCTGAAGGAAGACGGCTGCCTCCTCAACAGAATACAGTCTCCTCGCCATAGTAAGCAAAGGGGATAGATAGATAGATAGATAGATTGGATGGGACAGACAGACAGACAGATTGATCGATCGATCAACCAAGCGATTGATCAATAACAGAAAGATTTTTTTTTTTTTTTTTTTTTATGAAGGTGAAAAGAAAGAATATAGATAGAAAGAAAGTATAGATAGAAATATCAGAGTAAGGGTAAAAGAGGGGTGAAAAAGTACAGAAAAGTACTAAGAAGTACTAAAAAGTACTAAAATAAAACAGAAAACCAGTAAATGGCAAAGGAGGGGGAGGATAAGGGGTTAATAAAAAAGTATGGGGATAAAATTTTATTTAAAAATATAAAAATCCTACCACAATCACAGTCTTTCTCCCTCACAGCTCCTGTCACCTCTTAATGCTGATTGACAGCAGTCTGAGGTGACAGATGAGCTGGAAGGGAGAAAGCAACTTTGTTTACTGACACTACAAGGCAGATCATTGTTACTGGCTTGTAACAATGATCTGCCTTGTTACTGGCACTTGATTGGCCCAGGGACCATGTGATTCCCTGGTCCAATCACCAAGCCGCGGGACCCGACGTGCGCGCGCGCGGCGGGAGCGCGCCCGCTCGAACACAGCAGCAGAGTTACAATGTAACTTATTAAAACGTCCTGTTGCCATTAATAGCGGCGAACATGACGTTTTAATGCGTTTACATTGTCCCTAAATGGTTAATTGCCACAGCTTAGAAGAACTTCAAGAAACTTTACATATGCCATGCTTAGGTGATTTTCTCCGCTAGCTTCTAAGCATCTTCAAACAGGAACCCAAGAGGTTAAACAGCCAAAGGTATTTAGGGGAAGCCTGTTTTGTTCCTATCGCTCTGCTGCTGCCTGGGGGGTTTAAAAGCTTGTCCCGCCTGAGAAGGCTGCTGGTCCTATCAGATTCCATCATTCAGACTTGCAGGAGAACAGGGATTGTTTCTATTGGCTCCCTGCTTCTGTCAGTCACAGCTCTCACTGCTTCTGCTTGTGAGTCACGGCTCTCAGCACAGTCTCCTCGCACTGACTCCACATTCTTTTCACCACTTCAATCCAGACAGTATTATTTCGTGGCTTTACCGCATGTTGTAGGCTTTATGAATTAACATTTACTGACATTTGTTGAGGTATTTACCGCACAAGTCGGTAATTTACCTCACTGCTGGATAATGTCAGTTTTTCATGCGGTAACAGACATTATAAATTGACGTTTTCCTAAGTGCTCGGTAAAGTCAGCTGTTTCCTGCATTACCGAATGTGATAAAGCTTAATGAATAGACCCCAATGACCCTGTGAACTTCCCTGCAGTAAAAATCTTATCTGAAGCTGCCTGTCACTGTTTCTTTGAAGTATAAGTGCCTCAGAAAACAGCACTGTAACTAACTAAACTGGTCCAAGTACTCAGAGCTCTTTTGCATAGCAAGTGAAGTTTCTTAACTCTTCGTGTACTGGAAATTATATGAGACTGGTTTCTGTGCTACTAATGTTTTATTTCTTAGCTGTACTAAGAAGACAAACTTTTGTTTTGCTTAACATTTTAGTAAGAGGTCTTTTCGATTCTTTGTAGCCCCTTTACACACTCCTATGAGTTCTGATTCACCATGAGCTTGCGGTGTACTGTCTCTAACTTTAGCTGTACTACACATACAATTCATTATCTCTTAAAGGAAACCTGTAATGGCCCTCCCAAAAAAGAGTTTCACCTGGGGATTCTTTTAGCCCCCTGCAGTCTTCCTGTGCTCGTGCCATCTCTGAACGATCCTCCGGTCCCACGCCGCGACTAAGTTTCATTACCGCCAACTTGCGAATCGACGGCCACTGCGCCTGTGCAGCCGTGGCAGTGCACATCCTTTTTCACACTCCCGTTGCTGGGAACGTCCTGCTCAGTACGTGCGTCCAGAAAACCTTGTACTGCACCTAGGCAGGATGCTTCAGATGAGGGAAGAGCGGAATGAGGACTCGCGCCAACTTGCGATAATGAAACAGCCTCGGCGGGGACTGGAGGATCGTTTAGAGACAGTGCAAGCACAGGGAGCCTGCAAGGGGCTGGCAGAAGCACCAGGTAAGTGAAACTTTTTTTTGGGGGGGGGGCATTACAGGTTTCCTTTAAGTTTATTTTCACTTCAGATTCCCTTTAACTCAATTCAGTGAATACATCCCAATGGCCCTTATTCAATTAACATTTTCTCGTAAGTTTTCTCCTAGGAGAGAATTTTTCAGCTTATGTTTAAAAAAAATCCAGCACAGATGCTGCCGTCCGCCATCAGCCCCAGGCCATGTCCCCCGCGTGGCCTGGCGCTGATGGCGGACGGCAGCATCTGAGCTGAGCTCCCAGCTCAACCCAGAAATACCACCGTTACACCTCCCTGCAAGGCGGAATCCTCCTCAACCAGCCGCCAGGACAACACGCAGGGATCTCCGCTCTCCACCTGAGTAGTGGATCGAGCGGATTGATCCCCCGGCGGCACCACACGCTGACCTCCTGGGATTGCGGTAGGCCTGCACAGATCCCCCTACCACCGCGGCCAAGCCCACAAATGAGGCACCCACCCACCAGCCTCAGCACCAAAACGGCCACCCTAGCACAGCTGAGGGCCCCACAAGCCGAAGGACTCTCAGACTACTGCGCCAGACCCTCACTTCCGGTCGGCCCTGCTCATAAATCGAGGCCCAGGTTTTTGAAGCATGACTAGGCCCTAACTTCCTTTATCTTCTGCAAGGCTATTTATACTATACAGAGGCACACTCCAACAACTGACTCTGCATCAGCCTGTCAATATAAAGCTGCACACTAACAGCTCCTCTCATCCACAACATTAAAACCAGGAGGCAAACTGAGAACTCGGCTGGCAGAATACCATCAGCCAATTCTCTGCCCCACACCTGCATTTATTTCAACAACTGGGCTCTCATATAACTGATCTTTTTTCTAGCTATGGCGTAAACACAATTTTTCAGAGCTTGTGTATAATCTATCAGCATTCGATCTGACCAATTTTGAACGCTCACCTCTTATCACCTGTCCTCAACTTCTCATTCTCAGCATGGCTAATAAAACTGGGAACTCTAAGCCCTCAACGACCACGCAATCTGACTTCTTCAAGCCTAGAGATGCGAAATCCAATAAAGCACAAGCGTCCCCGCAAAAAGAAACTCGTGAGATTGATAATGATGCTTCTTCTAACAGAAATGTTACGCTTAAAGATATATCTGATCTTCTGGCAGATCTAAAAGTTTCTATTGGAAATGAAATTAGAGCGGCAACCTCCACCTTGTCTGCACAAATAGATGACCTAGGGGAGCAAACGCACTCCTTAGAAGTCCGTATGGACGATACAGCTGACGCTGTCAACGCCATTCAAGACAAGATGACCACTTATGAAGAACACCAAGTGGCACAGGATCTAAAAATAGAAGATATGGATAATAGAAATCGAAGGGATAATCTTCGGTTAAAAGGTGTTCCTGAGTCCATCACGGATTTCACAGCGTATATCACAGCTATGTTCAAAGCCTTGCTCCCTGATTGTCCTGACGAACTCTTTAGGTTTGACCGCATCCATTGTGCTCTAAAACCCTTTAAACAAGGGGATAAACCTAGAAACATTATTTTGAAATTGCACTATCCTGAGATCAAGTTTCCCTTATTGCAAGCAGCTCGTGATCTGGGTCAGGCTGGAGTGGGTGAATATAAAATTCAAATTTTCCACGATATCTCTCCAATCACGCTAGAGAAACTGCGATCTCTCAAGCCAGTTACA
This sequence comes from Hyperolius riggenbachi, assembly GCF_040937935.1. Lineage (NCBI taxonomy): Eukaryota > Metazoa > Chordata > Amphibia > Anura > Hyperoliidae > Hyperolius > Hyperolius riggenbachi. The sequence goes on from NC_090647.1 coordinate 275,736,356, forward strand.
TCTATCCTACAGTGCAAATCTATTCAATATAAATGGGGGTTCCCATTCGCTTTACATCTGAAGTTGGGACAACAAAATTTTCAAGTCACGACTCTACAAGAAGGTCTCCAGTTACTGAAAAAACACAAGTTACTTGAGTCTCAGGAAGATTCCTCTATGGAGACTCTCAACTCTAAAAAGAGACTTAAACGGAAATGGCAAACAAACTCTCCCCATTCCACTCCGAAAAGGCTAACTTGTCAGCCCCGCCCAAGATTCCTACCACCCAGCGATCCCTGTCCACGGATCTACCTTCTTGAATTACTCCCTGGTGGATCACCTCTCTTCAAGTTTAAGCTTGCATACACGGGCTCTGTATGCTCTGCTCTTACCCCTTCTTGAGCACCTGTTTACCTTTTGACCGCACTGTGCTCACCGGCCTACATACTGTTTGGCTTGCCAGCTATTGGTCGTTAGCTGTCATAGCCCCCAACCCATCTGTGGCACTTGACCACAGGATTTATATGGTTACTGGAGACTACAAGTTATATGTCTCTCACTCTTTTTTTGTTCATATGTTTTCATTCACGTTTTATTTAGCAATATTAATGTTTTATGGTTCAATGCAACAGCTCCCCACTTAGCGGGCAAACAAAAGCATTAATGTTTAACATACAATATTTCACATGTTCCCCACATTTTTCACCTGAAGTATTCTTCTGCTATCATCATCTACCAATTTAAATGTTATAGGAAGTTTATTAGCATGTATTCATCCTCAATTAATTATGCTTTGAATAACATTAGTCAGCTTTATGAATATATCGATAACCGATTATGGCTTCACCACATTTGACGAGTGCACAAAATACACCCCAAACTGCTTCACAGATCCCGTCCTCTCAATTATCTAGTGATTACAGCCCCTTAATCGCAGTTACACATAACGTCAAAGGTTTAAATGCTCCCCAAAATAGGCGTTTAGCCTGCCAATATTAAAAAAAAAATGCGGGCGCAGACCTAATTTTTCTGCAAGAGACTCATTACACCCGAAATAAAGAACCAAAATATTGGCATAAGATGTACCCACAGGCTTATTATGCTCCGCTTCTCAAAAAAAATGTGGTGTAGCTATAATTATACATAGGAGGCTCAATTTGAATTTGAATATAGTGGTTCGGGATCCAGAAGGGTGATACCTTATTTTAATTGGTGAATCCAACGGTTTTCAGCTGACTTTAGTTTCAGTATATACTCCATCTGAGGGATTACCTCCTTTCCTTGCTAAATTGACTTCCAAACTTCTTCCCCTTAGAGAGGGCAAGCTCATAGTAGCAGGTGATTTTAATGCTACCCTGGATGGTGCCTATGGTCATACTAGAGCTCCCCCTAAGTGTTTACTCACCTTTCTGTCTGACACGGGCACCTGGGATGTCTGGAGAGCTTTGCACCCTGGAGAGAGGGGCCACACCTTTTATTCACATCCGCACGATACATACTCTCGTATAGATTTTATCTTGATGGATGCTGCCCTTCTCGCTGAAGTAGTCTCAGCTGTTCACTCGGAAATCTCCTGGTCTGATCATGCATCGGTCCAGATCAAATTTACTTCTCCAACTCCTAGGCCCAAAACCTCTTGGCGTATTAACGAGTCCCTATTGATAGACCCGGAACTTAAACTTCAACTGACAACAGAAATCTCCTTCTTTTTTGAGACTAACAAAATAGGAGATACTTCACTGGGAATCAGATGGGCGGCCCACAAGGCAAGTATAAGTGGAGAACTAATCAAAATGTCCTCTACTAGGCGTAAGCAAGCAATGGCTAGAATAAACGAGCTGAAGATCGAAATCAGGAGACTCGAACTCGAACACGCTATGGGTACTTCCTCAGATCTTAAAGAGACACTGAAGCGAAAAAAAAATGATGATATTATGATTTGTATGTGTAGTACAGCTAAGAAATAAAACATTAAGATCAGATACATCAGTGTAATTGTTTCCAGTACAGGAAGAGTTGAGAAACTCCAGTTGTTATCTCTATGCAAACAAGCCATTAAGCTATCCGACTAAGTTAGTCATGGAGAGGGCTGTTATCTGACTTTTATTATCTCAACTGTTCCTGGACTATTTACTTTTCCTCTGCTAGAGGAGAGGTCATTAGTTCACAGACTGCTCTGAAAGACTCATTTTGAATGCTGAGTGTTGTGTAATCTGCACATATTATAGAATGATGCAATGTTAGAAAAAACACTATATACCTGAAAATAAAAGTATGAGAATATTTTCTTTGCTGCTAATCTTCTAGTAATTATTCATAGTACACAACCAATTCACTATATCATATTTTTTTTCTCGCTTCAGTGTCTTTTTAAGACTCAGCTCACTGTTTTACGCCAGGAGCTCAAGGCACTTTTGTTTCAGAAGGCTGACAGGGCTCTCCGTATGACTTCACAGAAGTTTTACGAGAAAGGAGAGAAGCCTGATACAATGCTAGCAAGAAAGCTTAGCCAGCGTTTGACTCTTAATAGACTACACCCCATTAGAGATAACACTAGACAATTAATACATAATCCTACCTTAATCATCCAGGAATTTCAGAAGTATTACACTGAATTATATAAAGGTGCTACCACAGAAAAAACTGTAACTCGTGCCGCGGACATCCTGGACTATTTAAATGACTCATCCATCCCATCCCTGTCTCTCCCTAGCAACCAGAAACTTAACTCCTTGATGTCACTTAAAGAGGTCCTACTAGCCATTAAACAGCTCAAAGCATCTAAGTCACCTGGTCCGGACGGGTATACAGCTTCCTACTACAAAGTGTTTAAACCTACATTAGCTCCAGAATTAACCTCCCTTTTTAACAGCATCCTCCAAGGTAAAGAATTGTTCCCTCCTGAAATGGTTCAAGCCACCATAGTTGTTATTCCTAAACCCGGCAGAGACCCGGCAGAAGTTACCAACTATAGGCCCATCTCCCTGATTAACGTCGATATAAAGATTTTAGCGAAAATCCTAGCTGAACCCTCAGTTTCCCTCGCTTATCCACCCGGACCAGACTGGCTTTGTTGCAGGGAGAGAAACCACAGACAATATCCGGAGGATAGTAGGACTGATGGCTAAAAAGAAACAATTTCGATTGCCTTCTCTGCTCCTGTCTTTGGATGCAGAGAAGGCATTCGATAGAGTAGATTGGAGATACCTTCGGTTGGTCCTTCAGAAATTCGGTATCAAGTGCGAATTTTTGAATGGAATCCGAGCCCTCTACACTAACGCCATGGCATCTGTTTGCAACATGGGCATTACCTCCCAACCCTTTTCAATTATGAATGGCACTAGACAGGGGTGTCCTCTCTCTCCGTTGCTCTTCGCACTCTGTATTGAACCCTTGGCAATAAGGGTTAGACGCTCTCCAGACATCTCAGGGGTCACTGTGGGAAGATCAGAATTTAAAATTGCTCTCTTTGCAGATGATACCATTTTCTCACTGACTTACCCTACAGTCTCACTTCCAAACCTTTTTCTAGAAATTGAAAGATTTTGCACTTCTTCAGGGTTTAAAATCAATCATACTAAATCCGAGGCCATACCATTTAGTATTACAAATTAGCAACAGTTATCCTTTTCTCGCACTTTTGGATTCAGATTTAAACCGGCAGGAATCAGGTATCTGGGAGTTTTCGTATCCCAGAATCTGGACGATCTATATAAATTAAATTATACCCCTATGTTTAAAAAGCTCCGTAGCCTCCTGGAAGGATGGCAACCCTATTGTATCTCATTATTGGGACGTATATACTCAGTGAAAATGACTTTACTTCCTAAAATCCTGTATCTGTTTAGAGCCCTACCTATCAGAATTGCTAGAAGAGATGTGGAAGTCTTGCAGTCCAGAATAACTAACTTTATCTGGGGGGGTAAGAGACCCAGAGTTAAATACCTACACTTAGCGCGCCACACGCTTCAAGGAGGTTTAGGAGCTCCTAGCATTATGCATTACTATTACGCTGCCAAATTAGCCCAATTACTACAGAGGTCCTCTCCTAGAGGATCAGTCAGATGGGTCGACTTAGAACAGGAAATTATCTCCCCCTTCCCAATTAGATACCTCTTTTGGACCCCTAAGCCCTGCTTGGGCCCTGATACCCTTCCACTCCCCATACATGAATCCCTTAAGTTAAAGAAGACCCTTGTTAAAATGTTAAATCTGACAGGCCGACACTCTAGTTTAGAATCACTATTTTGCAATGCGTACTTCCCTCCCAGGATCTGCGGATTGGTTTGGGGTAACTGGAAATCCAAAGGAATAACATCTATGGGAGATCTGACGAGGGATGGCCTCCCCCTGTCCTGGACACAACTGCAGGAGAAATTTAATTTACCAGACTCAAAAGCCTTCAGATACCTCCAGGTTGGCCACTTTCTGCAATCACGGCGGCGATCAGAATGCCTGCTTTTAGCTTCCTTTGGTTTAGAAAAATTGGCTATGACCCACCCACTCCCTGATGGCCTTATTTCCTCTCTATATCATGAACTCTGGTACTCTAAGCATGATTCATTCTCTACTGCCATGTTGAAATGGAAAGACAGACTGAATGCTACTTGTGATGCAGGACAGTGGGAGGCTATCTTTCTGGGCATGTCTACCTCATCTAGGAATACAATTACTAAGGAACGCAACTATAAGATCCTCTACGATTGGTATAGGACACCTGCACAATTGTTTAAGTGGGGGTTGCTCTTATCTGACTTCTGTTTCCGGGGTTGCGCAACCACAGCTGATCAAGTACATTGCTGGTGGTCATGCACTTTGGTAGCAGGTTTCTGGGATATGTGTTATTCATTTGCATCCGTAGTTTTAGATAAGCAAATCCAACCAAACCCATAGTCGGCTCTGTTCCATAGGCCCCATCCTCAACTCTCCAAACCCCAGAACAAACTTCTCAGACAAATTTGCAATGCTGCGAAGGCTCTACTTGCTAAGACTTAGAAATCCATTCCCCCTTCCAGAAGCGAACTTATAAATAGAATACAAAGTATATATGTGTTAGAAAAAAATCACCAAAACAATTCGAGAGACTACTCCCCAATTTGACTTGATATGGGACCCCTGGACTGTATGGCTGGCTTCAAACACTTCCCAGTAACACAATCTTCCCCTTTGAACCGGTTCACTTTAAAGTTATTATATTGGTATATGATATTCTGTCTTATCACTGCTGTTGTTACCCTCTGGACAATGTCCTTCAGGAATGATTGTTGCTGTTGTAAACCCGTAATTGTTATATGTAACTTTTTTTTTTTTTTGAATAATAAAAAGATAATTGGAAAAAAAAATCCAGCACTGCATTTTAAAAAGTACCACAGAGTAGGTGAAAAGTACTGTCACAATTATTCTGAGTATATTATTGTGCTTGCTGATGGCTTAAAGTGGACCTGAACTCACACCTCCTCTGTGCTCTAAAAGATACACCATAGCATAATAACCTTTAAACAAAAAAAAACATTTGTTTGTTACAGCTGATACAAATTCTAAAATAAATCTGCACTGTTTCTACTTCCTGATTCATGAAAGCAGACATATTGTTTACAGCCTGTGCTTTCAGATGGGCTTAACTGCTTATCTGCCATAGGCAGTCATGGGACACGGGGATAGATCAAATTACAATTTGAGATTAGACACAAATGAAGGGGGAATTAGACAGGCTAAACTCTCTAAATACATACAGGGTGCATTTCTCTATGTTTTCCTTTTTGTCCTGTGCAAGAGTTTGGGTCCATTTTAAAAGGCATTTTATTGTCAGTGTGTAACCACCTAGGAGAAAACTCAAGAGAAAAAAATGCATATGGGGCAGGGCAGGACACAATTTCTTTCATAGCTAAGTGTAGATTTTCAATGGCAGGAACTGGACAAGCAGTATGTGGACATATGTAATTTCATGTCATTTATTTTGCTTTCTTTATTGAAAATGGAAATCCACTTGCAACACGTTCTGCTATGTTGCAATGCAATGTGAAGTGCACAATCTCTTTATCTTTGTGTACGCTCCTTGTTTAGCAGATGTAAAAATGAAAACCTGATTATGATCCCATAAATTTGTCAGTACCTTCTTGACAGTCTTTCCCAACTACAAACTGCAACCTGCTCAAAGAAGCTTAAACCTTGGCTTTGATTCTGTATCACTTGTGTACAAAGTGTCCCCAGACAATCCATCATCATGGTTTCCATACCCTCCTCTTCCTACTATTGATCTGGAGAGCTTCCTCTTCATCCTGCTCCCATTCTACTATGGTACTGAACTCTAAAGTGTCAATAGGGATATATTGCATCCTTCGAGTAGCATCCAGATCCAAGCTCTTCTTTTTCGTTAACAGAAACCAAAGTTTTCTTCTGGCCCATGACCAGGTTCCGTGTGGATCTGGAAAGATCAATTGTAAATGACGCAAGGCCAGAACATTGGCCCTAGGGAGCAAATAGTTAAATCCCTTTTTAAGGTGTGACATACAGGCCAGGGGTACCAAAACACCTATATGCTGACCACCTACAGATCATAATTTTCTGATCCAGTATTGTGCTTTGGACTTTACATTTTTTTTGGTTGTAGGTTTGTTGGTTTTCTGTTACCCATGTTACCGCTTTCACCCTCTTTTGTCTTCCTTCCTCTTTCTCTCCTCCATATTTTTGTCTGACACTCATGATTGTGTAGTAGTTACTGGGGGTGTAGACCCTTCCTTCTTATGTAGCTTAAAAGTTTTTTGTTTCGTTATCTCTCTCTTTTTTTTTTTTTTTTTTCCTTTATGGGGAGGATCAAAGTCTGTGTCTGCCATCCAATAGCCTCTAAATGTAGGGTTTTTTTATGTTCAGTAACAAAGGGGAGGGGACCCCACCTACATATTAGGTCTTTATTGAAGTCTTCCTTATTTCTACTTTTTTTTTTTTTTTTTACTTACTGGCTTTGGTTTTGTTCTGTACATTTTTGTGTCAATCTTCGAGGACTCCATAGCACAGCGTTCCTCCAAAAGTGAGTCCTTAAATTGTATTTTTATATCTTGCTGATCATCTGAGACACTTGTATTCTTTAGTTGCCAATGTGAACCCAGCCTAAAATCATACCTGTCAAATTTTTACAGCAACGTAAGGAAAAAATATTTGAATCTAATTAACCATCTCTTAAACTCTGTTGGGCCATTTCTGCAAATTCAGGCAGTTCCTGCTTTCTGTGATAAAAGTTTAGCCACTCCCTCCTTAATGTTTCTATTGGGTGTAAAGCTAATCATGTTACCCCATCCTCACTGCTCCAGTTATCAGCAGGTTTTCCTCACAGCAGATCCTGCTTTCCATTTTGCATTATGCTGGAAAACATATGTAGTAGTGCTATTGTTAAATGGGGGGTTTTCATTTGTTTGTTTTAAAAAAACTAAGTCTTTGGAGACCAAGATAAATCATTCAAAAGATGTGGTTGTTTGTTTAAGCATTATTGACTTCCATAAATGTTCAAAAATCAATAAGGTTACAGGTATTATTTACATCAAATGAGTTACAAAAAATATAAAAAACGAAATAATTAAATTGCTGTGTAATTTGTTTGTATATAAAGGCCATTGTCTGTAGTGATCTTCTTTCTGTGCATGTGTATGTGTGTGTGGGCGTGTGTGTGTGTGTGTGTGGGCGTGTGTATGCGTGAAGAGAGAATGAATGAATGAAAACCGTTTCCCGCCTGAGCATTTTATATATGAAATGGGGTCCTACAATGTACCACTATTCTATCTTCTGATTAAATAATGCTATAGGTTTAACTATTCAGCTATCTTAAAGCACATGGTCAAGACTGGTCTTATGCTGGATACACACCATGCGTTTCCGCGTTCGATGCGTCCGTCGATACGCATCGATTCGATTATTTCCGACATGTCCGATTCAAGCTTCGATGGATCGTTAGGTCGATTTGCCATACTTTACATGGCAATCAACCTAAAAATCATCGAAATGCGTTCGGAAATGCTCGGAAATAATCGAATCGACGCGTATCGACGGACGCATTTGACGCGGAAACGCATGGTGTGTATCCAGCATAAGCCAGAACCAAATAGTCCTTTGTTTCATTTTGGCCAGAGTGATAACGAGAGACCGCTGCTTGACAATAGCTCTGGTTACACTGTGGAGATGACTGGCATTTACATCCCAAGCGAGGGGGTAGTCTACAGACATTATGGACAAAGTCGTATGTTGAAATGGAGTATTGACATTTCACCATTCAACTCCTGTTCCCCATACATTTTCAAATGAGAGAGTATATTTCAATCAGATTTACCAATACCGAATAATATAGATTAATTGATTGGATCCTAAATCAGTTAAACCTTATCAAAATATATATTTCAACTATTATTTGTGAATAACTTTGATTTTTACCAGCCAGATTGTGGTCATGTGTGCATTATTTTCCTCTTCCTCCTCCCTGCATTGGAAATAAGCACTGAAGTCTTGGTAATGTGATGCGGTGCTACTGGACCTCCCTGCAGACTTCACACAAGTGAGTGTGGCTTGGACTGTCAGGCCACCTTACTTATCTGGCAGTCTGAAGTCGAGTCATACAAACTATTTATTTATTTTGAGATCATTTAAGTTCTGATTTTTGTTTAACGTTTACTGTGATGTTTCAGATATGGATAAAGCTGATGTGATCTTTTAATTTCTTCCTGTATTTTAGCTTGAATGCGTTAAGATACTCGAGACAACAAATAAAAATCTATAAGCAGTAGCGTACAAATATAAATCTGGGTATGGGGAAGCCAGGTAGTAGGTGGTAAATGTAAGAGGGGTGTTCACTCTGAAAGCTTTCACCAATTAACCAGTGACAGTTTATAATCCAGGCACTGCTTGAGCGTGTGCCAGGGGGCCCATTTAGCATTAAGGAAAGGAAATGTATCCCACTTATTGTAGGAAATCTCTTCACGCATCATAGAGTTAACATTTGCAGCCCAAGTGCTGTTAAGCTGGGCAGCAAGCCATTTGCAGAGTTGAAAAATTGGCATTGGAGCCACAGTTAAGTGTATGGAAGTTAAGGTATATATTTTTGCCCCAATGGTGTAGAAGAATAGTAACACAGCTATGATAACTTTAAAGTGTACTCGAGGTGACATGATGAGATAAACATGTGTAGTACAGTGCAAAACATATTGATAACCAGGCCTGAAAGAGTTAATTTTCAGTAATGCAAGTGACAGCTTCTGTCTTGTTGGCAATGTAGTGAACCTCACTGATAAGCAAATTACAACCATAAGTTTTCCTAACAGAATACAACTTCTGAGGGCAGGGGAGCGATAGAATAAGGTCAATAGTTCATATATTTTAACTCAGGGACACTTAATAGACTGCCATTGAAAATGTTTAAACTTAAAAAAAAAACAAAGAATATCTAAAAAAGTAGGAGGATATTAAATACAATTATTTATCCCATCGGTTTATTTTCACCACGGGTTCATTTGAAGTGAGAAGTACGTCCATTTAAAAAAAAAAATACAGTCAGAAATTTGCATTCTTGGCATACTTAACACCAGCGGTGGGCAAACTGTGGGTTGTACCCAGCCCCTTCACATTTCTCATCCGGCCCGCTGATTGAAGCCCATATTGAGTAGTGAATCTTGCCACCTGTAGGTGAACTGGCAATGCGGCGTCCTACAGACACCACACCAGTTCACCGTTTGTAGCTTACCGTCGGCTGCAGCTTGCGTTATTGCACTTGCGTTATCTGTAAGGAGAGATTGAGGGGAGAGAGAGGGGGAATAAGTGTCAGATAGCCAGTTTAAGTGACTTCACCATTTGAAAGGTAACGGAAGTTGGCATATGGCATTTCATTCTTACTTCTTAGTAGAGGGAAGACTCTGAATAGCTTAGAGCCTTCCTGTTCTTCTGTCCAGTCCATCATTACAGTGCTGTTCTCCAACTATTGGGCCAAAAGCTCTTGAGTACAACTCGTGCATGCGCAGTTGGGATATTCTCATCCTCAGAAATACACAAGGATGGGAGTAACTCCAGAGGGCACTGCGCACTGACCACCTGGAAACCCTGGAAAGAAACGCACTGCTCTTTCTGTTGATAAATGTAAATTTACACTACCAATATGTAGATACAGTGCTGCCCATAATTATTCATACCCCTCGCAGATTTTTATTTAAAGTTACTTTTATTCAACCAACAAGTAATTGTGTGACGGCAAATGACATAGGTGTCTCCCAAAAAAATAATAAGACGATGTACAAGAGGCATTATAGTGGGGGGGGGGGGGGGGGGGACATTTCTTAGCTTTTATTTACCTTTGAACAAAAAGTGTCCAGTCCAAAATGATTCATACCCTTTACAAACTGTCACAGTCTGTGGGGAAATCCAAAGTTCTATACCATTCCAAATAGTCAAAGCTGTTCTAAAGCATCCTAATTACCTTGATTAATTAGGAACAGCTGTTTTAATCAACTCAATAGGTGGAAAAACAGCAGCTCTCTGGAGTTGGTTTGTGGACAGTCATGGCTAAGGCAAAGGAGCTCAGTGAGGACCTTGTGGTCCGCACTGTGGAAAATCTCAGAGGACGTGGTCGGAAGCCAAAAGGGACACCTGAGCTGGCCAGGAGGATAGTGAGAGAGGTGAAAAAGAATCCAGGGATCACCACCAAGGCCATCCTGGTGAATCTTGGCTCTGCCAGGGGTATAAATAATTATGGGCAGCACTGTACATTAAATGTAATTTAACCTAATTTTAAAAACCATTTCTCCTACAATAACTTTAACCACTTAAGCCTATCTGGACAAACATTCTCATCCAGATAGGCTGTGCGCACTCCCATGGGTTGCGTGCGCTCCAGCCGCAGGCCGTTAGCCCAATGATCAATGAATAGGATTATAGATCCCTTTCATTGATCGAAGCCCCCTGCAGAAAAAACGACAGCCTCTTATCAGAGGCTGCTGCTTTTCTGAGTCACAAAAAGTTTCCCGTCCTCCTAATGCTTCCTGAAAGCGTACAATCACGTTTCCAGGACATTTTGACTGTGGCCAAATTGTAAACTACACCCACATCCATTTTCTATTAAATAAATACATTTTTTTTACATTTAAAATTAGCTGTTCACCTCCCAAACCAAAAATTACCCAAATAAAATGTTTAATAAAAAAAAATTAGAATTAAAAAAACATAAATAGTTACCTAAGGGTCTGAACTTTTTAAATATGCATGTCAAAGGAGTATATTGATTTAATTTTTTTAATTATGGGCTTGTAAATAGTGATGTACGCAAATTGAAAAAATGCACCTTTATTTCCAAATAAAATATCGGCACCATACATTGTGATAGGGACATAATTTAAATGATGGCAAATGGGCAAATAAAATACAGGGGTTTTAATTACGGTAGCATGTATTAATTTCAAACTATAATGGCCAAAAACTGAGAACTAATGAATTTTTTCCATTTCTTTCTTAATATTCCTTTTAAAATGGATTTAGAATAAATTAATTCTTAGCAAAATGTATCGCCCAAAGAAAGCCTAATTGGTGGCGGAAAAAACAAGATATAGATCAACTCATTGTGATGAGTAGTGATAAAGTTATAGGCTAATGAATGAGAGGAGAAGTTGCTCAGATGCAAAAAATAAACTACCCTGTGAGCTTAAGTGGTTAAAATCTCTTTTCTGAAAAACTACAAGATCTTCTTGAAATAATGTACAGCAAATTTGTTGATTCTAGCATGTATGAGGGCTTTGCTATTAACCGTGAATGTCAGTGCCATTGATGTCAGTTCAATTCGAATTCAGTCATTCGATTGACCCTAAAATCTTGGCCTGTTTGATCAAATAGCGGGCGAATCGAACAGAGCTTTTCAAACAACACTACTTGCCAACAAACGCAAATGATCAAAATAAGTATACATACAGGGAGTGCAGAATTATTAGGCAAATGAGTATTTTGACCACATCATCATCTTTATGCATGTTGTCTTACTCCAAGCTGTATAGGCTCAAAAGCCTACTACCAATTAAGCATATTAGGTGATGTGCATCTCTGTAATGAGAAGGGGTGTGGTCTAATGACATCAACACCCTATATCAGGTGTGCATAATTATTAGGCAACTTCCTTTCCTTTGGCAAAATGGGTCAAAAGAAAGACTTGACAGGCTCAGAAAAGTCAAAAATAGTGAGATATCTTGCAGAGGGATGCAGCACTCTTAAAATAGCAAAGCTTCTGAAGCGTGATCATCGAACAATCAAGCGTTTCATTCAAAATAGTCAAAAGGGTCGCAAGAAGCGTGTGGAAAAACCAAGGCGCAAAATAACTGCCCATGAACTGAGAAAAGTCAAGCGTGCAGCTGCCAAGATGCCACTTGCCACCAGTTTGGCCATATTTCAGAGCTGCAACATCACTGGAGTGCCCAAAAGCACAAGGTGTGCAATACTCAGAGACATGGCCAAGGTAAGAAAGGCTGAAAGACGACCACCACTGAACAAGACACACAAGCTGAAACGTCAAGACTGGGCCAAGAAATATCTCAAGACTGATTTTTCTTAATTTTTATGGACTGATGAAATGAGAGTGAGTCTTGATAGGCCAGATGGATGGGCCCGTGGCTGGATTGGTAAAGGGCAGAGAGCTCCAGTCCGACTCAGACGCCAGCAAGGTGGAGGTGGAGTACTGGTTTGGGCTGGTATCATCAAAGATGAGCTTGTGGGGCCTTTTCGGGTTGAGGATGGTGTCAAGCTCAACTCCCAGTCCTACTGCCAGTTTCTGGAAGACACCTTCTTCAAGCAGTGGTACAGGAAGAAGTCTGCATCCTTCAAGAAAAACATGATTTTCATGCAGGACAATGCTCCATCACACGCGTCCAAGTACTCCACAGCGTGGCTGGCAAGAAAGAGTATAAAAGAAGAAAAACTAATGACATGGCCTCCTTGTTCACCAGATCTGAACCCCATTGAGAACCTGTGGTCCATCATAAAATGTGAGATTTACAAGGAGGGAAAACAGTACACCTCTCTGAACAGTGTCTGGGAAGCTGTGGTTGCTGCTGCATGCAATGTTGATGGTGAACAGATCAAAACACTGACAGAATCCATGGATGGCAGGCTTTTGAGTGTCCTTGCAAAGAAAGGTGGCTATATTGGTCACTGATTTGTTTTTGTTTTGTTTTTGAATGTCAGAAATATATATTTGTGAATGTTGAGATGTTATATTGGTTTCACTGGTAAAAATAAATAATTGAAATGGGTATATATTTGTTTTTTGTTAAGTTGCTTAATAATTATGCACAGTAATAGTCACCTGCACACACAGATATCCCCCTAAAATAGCTAAAACTAAAAACAAACTAAAAACTACTTTCAAAAATATTCAGCTTTGATATGAATGAGTTTTTTGGGTTTATTGAGAACATGGTGGTTGTTCAATAATAAAATTATTCCTCAAAAATACAACTTGCCTAATAATTCTGCACTCCCTGTACACTTTAAAGGTAGTACTAACTGTTAAACATTTATGTTTTCAGCTAGATCTATAAGATGTGCATACTTCCGTGTTGATACAGAATTATGCTAATTGTTTATGCAATATATGCAGCTTAACCACTTGAGGACCCTAGGCTTAATCCCCCCTAGTGACCAGGCCATGTTTTACAAAATGGGCCACTACAGCTTTAACCTCCTGAGCGTTACGCCGCTCAGGAGGTTTTACAGTTTTATATTCCCCCTTGAATAATTTCTGATCCAATGGCTGTAATAACTTTTGCTAGCACTAGGCTAGCTAGTCTATGTGGCTGGCACCCATCCGATCGCCGCCGGTCCCCTGATCCAGCCAGTTTATACGTTAAATTCAACACACACAAGCAATAGAACACAGCAGTACATGCATCCAGCTACATTTAAGTGTTCAGCAGGTGCTCGTCAGCCAATCAGGATGCACTGTCATACACCCTTTACCTGCCATACCACATCTAGCAGCCATTAGCATTCAGGTGGGAGGCTTCAGTTGGACGCCATCGCAAGATTGCGTCGCTAGCAGGACCGCCCCGTGCAGGCATCCCTCCCACAGGGGTCCCTCCCTAACCACTCACCTGTCCACCATGTCCTAGAGCTGAAAGAAAAAGTTTAAAAACACACGATTGGTTCGCACGATGACCAGGGGCCCCGGACCTTTCTCACTGGCCGGGGCCCCAAGGCCAACATGCGATACCTGGAGGGGAGTGCAGGTGGGCCTGGACCTCTCACACCCAGGCTCTGGACCTCTCACATCCAGAAAACCCACCAACACTGCCTCCATACTGAATGCTAAATTCAACACACACAAGCAATAGAACACAGCAGTACATGCATCTAGCTACATTTAAGTGGTCAGCAGGTGCTCGTCAGCCAATCAGGATGCTCTATCATACACCCTTTACCTGCCATACCACATCTAGCAGCCATTAGCATTCAGGTGGGAGGCTTCAGTTGGACGCCATCGCAAGATTGCGTCGCTAGCAGCACTGCCCTGTGCCGGCATCCCTCCCACAGGGGTCCCTCCCTAACCACTCACCTGTCCACCATGTCCTAGAGCTGAAAGAAAAAGTTTAAAAACACACGATTGGTTCGCACAATGACCAGGGGCCCCGGACCTCTATCACTGTGGGATGATCACAATCTTGCGATGGCGTCCAACTGAAGCCTCCCACCTGAATGCTAATGGCTGTTAGCATTGTCGGGCATACCGCTAAGGAGGTTAAGGCCTAGCTGCAGGGCTGTACAACTCAGCACAAAAGTGATTTCTCTCTGTTGGTGGGCCCTGATCCCTGCTGGGATGTTTATTTATTTTTATACAAATATTTATTTCCTTTATTTTTAAATAAATTTTGCTATTTTTTAATGATTTTTTTTTAAACCCTTGCTCCCCCCCCCGCTGGCCCCTGGTCCCTGACGGTCACCTGCGCAGTATGCTCTGGACCACGTGGAGATGATTGACAGCACCGCTCGCACAGGCGCAGTAGAGGACGACCTGGAGGTCATCCTGCACACGGTCGGGGACCAAGGGCCAGCAGTGGAGAGCAGAGCTGCATCGAGGGATATTGTGGCTGCCAGGGGCTGGAGGGAGCCCCGGGTAATTAGTTCTGTGGGTACTATTACTTGCTTGATGACTCCTTTTAAAAGGGATTGTCCAGTCTTCACAGATCTGCAGTATGACTTAAAGGCTCCGAGCCAATTCACCTTTTCTACTAAGTTTTTTTTCCTAGGTGATATTTTCACATTTCATTAATAAAATGCCTTTCAAACCACCAGCAAACAAGAAAATACTCAGGCTCATTCTAACAGTAGTTTTTCACCTACTTTGGGGTGCTTTTTCAATTGCAGAGTGCTGAAAAGTGGTCTGTGTTCTTTGAAAAAGATCAGCAATACATACTTCTATCCATATGACTGTGTAATGTAATTTCTGCAACGTAGTGAATTGTCCATAAATTACTTTATGTGCAACATATTTCATGGGAGATTTTCTCACACTACTTTAGTTTCAATTACACAAATGAACGCATGGTGTAAATTGTGGTAGTTCTAAATTTAAAGTCGCATCTCCACAGTGTGTGTGTCCAAAACAGGACAATCCTATCATATCCTATCCTATACAGAGCTTCCTCAGAGAATGGACTAAACTTAATTAGCACAACTGGTGTGCACCCCATGTTCCGATTCAGACAATGTGTTTGCAGATATCTTGGGGGGGGGGGGGGGGGGGGTTGAGGTGACATTTGCTATACTATATTGTTTATGCAGTTTCATGTCACTAAATGACTGTCAAGGACTAGTAGTCACCTGTGATGGAAGCTGTTTCAACTGACCTGTATTTAATACCAGAGACTAATTGTAACGATTGTGGAACTTTCTCCGTGATCAGCGCTGACACGGCGGAAATCCTCCACAAGCGTATATTTGCAGGCACCCAGCAAAAGGTGCTACGCACCCGTAGAGGGAAAATTCCTGTCGGCAGATTGCGCTGGGGAGTGCAGAGGAACCAATCCTCTGTACCTCCACAAATGCCAGACAGGAATTGTACGAAGCGCAGAACGCAATCGCAAGAGAGGCGATTGCGAATGAGACGAGCAAAGGGACAGGTTGTATGTGTGTGCGCCTACCTAGTCGCCACCCCGCGACAGTGCACACACAACAGCAGATATGAAACAGGAACGCGATCGCGAGAGGTGCGATCGCCAGACGTGACACAAGGCAGATCAGAACAGAATACGAGGTAGCAAAGGCACAGCAAATAATACAATGAGGAGATACGGAAAATAACAAACGCTAGCTAACCGTGAACACCGCACTCATTCGCAACAGTGCACGCGGATATGCGCGGTCTCCAAGTGATAAGCACAATAGAGACAAGCACGCCTAACTAACCATCGACAGACAAACATGAAACAGAGGACGCGAACGCTTGCTTAACGGTTACCTCACCGAGCCTCCAGCAAGCGTCCGTAGCAGACAAGACAGACACACGAAAACAGGGACAAGCGAGAGATAGGATCCACAGCACTAGCGAAAGTGGCTAGCGCGATCCAGGTACAGAGTAGCAGAACAGAAGGATCCACAGCACTAGCGAAAAGTGGCTAGCGCGATCCCAGGAGACAGAACAGAAGGATCCACAGCACTAGCGAAAAGTGGCTAGCGCGATCCCAGGAGACAGAACAGAAGGATCCACAGCGCTAGCGAAAAGTGGCTAGCGCGATCCCAGGAGACAGAACAGAAGGATCCACAGCGCTAGCGAAAAGTGGCTAGCGCGATCCCAGGAGACAGAACAGAAGAGATAGCTGGTAGCAACCGCTGCACCAGCTATACTCCAAGAACAGAGATCAGAACCATTTCCTGTCGACCACCGCTGGGACAGGACAACAGCAACAGAACAAACAAACAGATAAACAATCCTAACTGCATTAGGGAATCTGCCTAGCACAGTTTCCAGGAATTACTCTAAGCTGATCTTAAAACAAAGAGCATGGCGGACACTCTCCAGAGTGTTTCACAGGAAGACTCCTTCAGACCAGCCAAGCATTGTGGGAAAGACATAGTACTTATAGTACACGCCTCCAATGAATGTGGCAAGGCAATTTGCATGACAACGTATGCAAATTCCTCTGCAAGCACAAGCTGCAAAACTGACAGAAGCTCTTCTTTCCAGAGTCCTGCAGCATGCAAACCTAAACAATGGTCAAAAGGCTGCCTGCCTGCGCAGGCAGCTAAGCGGATTCTCACACTAATTATCTGGAATAATCATAGTAACTAGTTGCTGTGATTTGCATCACCAACCCAGTTGCTTGTGGGATATTACCTTTACTGTCATAGCTCAATACTTTCCACCCAGATATTTTCCTTATTCTACCCCTCCCCTGTTGCTTTCTGATATGGTAGACTGTCAGGAAGGAGCAGGGTGGTGGAGCAGGAAGGACTAAATGGCAGTCAGGATCTGAGGTAGCCAGAGGATGACAGAGTGAAGGCTAAATGAAAAGAATATTTATTGTAAGTACGGTATGTGTTTTTGTGTAAGCATATACAGTGGGTGGACACAAATATGTAAACACCTGGCAAAATAATTGCCTCAACTTACATGTTTTCTATAGCAGAGTTTGTAGGTGGCGCTGTCTTTGTTGCGTATTGCATGTACCTATATAAGCTTGTATACACATTGCATCCATCATTTGTCGTCAAGACAGCATTTTGTGTGTGAATAATGTCAGAGTTGACAGAATTCCAACATGGCCAAATTGTTGGCGCTTGTATGGTGGGTGCATCTGTAACCAAAGTAGTTGAGGTGTTTGGTGTATAATTAGACACAATATCCAGGATTATGACTTCATACCGTAATACTGGGGAAAAAAAAGCATCTAACGAACACCAATGTGAATCAAAAATGTGTGTTGACTGACTGAAAAAAACAAACATTGTGTAGGGTTGTGATGAAAAAGAAGTCTGTAGCTGCAAAAAGGACTGCTGAGTTGAATAGTTGCTCGCAAACTCTATCAGCGCCACAACCATACGACAGGTAATTTACAAGCAAGGTTTTTACAGATGAGCTGTCATTACAAAACCATCAATGATGCAAATGCTACTACGAGGGAACAGTGGTACCCAATGTCAAGAATTGGCCCGCGGCACGTCTGCGTATACGGTTCCCGACTGTATGGTTTGACCAGATTAAGCGGGGAGCAGCCTTATTTAAGGTTTGACCAGATTAAGCGGGGAGCAGCCCTTTTTAAGCTACAAACAAGGCTGTGACCCCCCAGAACACTTCTCACTGCTACCACTAGCGGTTCGCTAGACACGTCCCCTCAGCTGTCGAGGGCTAAACACGCAATCTGCGTTTTCGTATTTGGGTCAGCTTTGCGCTTAGGACGAATACGAAAACGCCACGCACCCACACACAGTTGCAATCTTACACTGTAATGAAGCAAAACCACTAACAGTCGTTCCGAACGATACTGTTAGCCACTCTGCTGTCGCTACTTGCACTGGCGTTTTTCGTACGTTGGGTCAGCTGCGCGCTTTAGGCCAACGTATGACAAAGGCCCCCACACACAATGCAATTACAATTTCATATGGTAGTGTTGCTCAAACATACAACTAGGCACGGACTTATACACAGCTACACTGCAGTCTCCTCTAGGCTGAGTGTTAGTTTAGTACGGCAGAAGTCAAGCTTATTAAATAATGATTTAATATTCCATAAAAACATAGAACAATGCAGAACAGAATATATACAAAAGATTACAAAAAACAAAAAAAAAGAAAGTTACAAAATTAAAGTTACAAAGATAACACCAAGCAGTTTGCTTACCAAAATACAGGAATCCAGATACAAGAATCTTGGACTTTTGTGAACGGACACAACTCTGGTTAGACCTGGAGTCCACTAGCTTGGGCCAGGAGACCAGCCGCTGCTACCGTCAGAAGAGAACTGATTTGAGGTAGCTGTCCCCTGGTTTTTATAATGAAATATTTGCCTCAAGGCTGTAAGCCTGTGTGGACGGGGGGAGACTAGATTTAATTACATCCTCAGTCATAATTGGATATTCAGAGATCCAACATCCACTATAGTACCCACACCCAACAAAAGACTTCCTTAGCCCAATTTCCCCAGGTTACAATGTCTATACATCAAGAGATTGTTAAGTGAGGCTTTTCAACTCCACCAATAATTTAATGTCCTCACAGTGAAATAGGGTTTCTTCACCACAAGCTGACATGTTTTAGACTTTTCCTGACTAGGCTTGCTTTGTGTATTGAGACAATGGGCCGTCTCCTGAGTTCAAAAAGCCAGGCAGATAATCCCATTAGAAGAAACTCAAAGCACCTCATATGGTCAAGACAATACCCACTTCCTTGCCCCAAGCAATCAACGGCAACAGCTCCCTTCTAGCAGACCTACATGCAGAAAAATGAAAGAATATGTTCCTGTTCCTTACATCCTAAGCACCCCAATATATTCCTGACACCCAAGTCATCAAAGCTCGAAAAAAAGTTATTTGATCATATTAGTCGAGCCTTCTTGCCAAATTTACATCTGCTACGAAGAGTAAAACATGTTTGGGGTTTAGTCATGGTATGGGCAGCCATTTTATGGTATTTTGCCTCACCGATTGTTACCCTGCAAGGTTATGTCACTGGCAAGGACTACGTGACTATTTTGAGGCCCATACCATGGTGCAAAGATTGTTCCCTGATGGTGAGGCTGTTTATCAATATGACAAAGCCCCTGTTCACACAGCTCACATAGTTCAGGACTGGTTTTCTGAACAGCTCACATAGTCCAGGACTTGTTTTCTGAGGACCAAGATAACGTTCCACACCTGCCATGGCCTTCGCAATTGGCCGACCTCATAAGTATTGAGCCCCTGTGGTCAGTGTTGGAGACAAATTTTTAAGCACGTGATTCCACTCCCTCAACATTAATGGAATTTGCCAATGTTTTACAAGAAGAATGGTACAAGATAACCCTGATAACCATGCAGGACCTCTATTTATGCATGCCAAGGAGACTGCAACTAGGTTTCAATGGTGAAGGTAGTCTTACACCATATAGAGTAAATTCCCAGCTATCCGGAACTCAACTAACCAGCAGTCTCAACCAACCAGCACAAATTACTGGCAGTGCTCACAGCGGTGAAGGCCAACTTTTTAGGCATTTTGTGGGCTCTGCTGTGCTTAAAAACTGGTTTCCATGGCTTCCTCATGGTTAATATATGTACTATTACTGTATTTTAACATTTAATACAGAGTTTATGTTATGTATATAGCGTGGGGCACTGGCGTAACAATAGGGCTTGCAGCCCCTGCCGCCGCGGGGGCTCAGGCCCCCCTCGGGGGCCGCTTGGAGCCGTTTTGGGGGGCTGGAGGGGACGCAGCATGAGGGGAAAGTCTACAAAGTGAAATATATACCTAAGTGATATGATCCCAATATAACTTTACAGCTATTATGTTTTTGTGAGGAAAATACTTTGTTAGTAGAGATCTATGTTTCCAGCAATCATACACTTGTGGAAAAATTCAGTAATATAGCATATTCTTTATGCAGCTATACCTCTATTAAATTTACATCCAATATGTTGTTGTATGTTACCTGCACATCGCAGTGTGTTTGTTTATACTGGGGTTTTTGTTTTGTTTTGTTTCTTACATCAGTAGTATCAGTATCAGTATTTTAGACAGCTGTTGTTCAGTCATTTGAGGCCCCTGTTCTGAAGTTAGAAATGTAAATGTGCACCTCTATTTCTGTTTGCTTGGTAGTTAATGAAGTAATGCACCCATCTGAGCTCTGCTGGCATGCCTGAGTGATTATGAAGTGTTTATGACAGCTGTTAAGCTAACAACGTCTGTAATGGTGTTACATTGATTCACAAACACCTTCACTGTCTGCTTCCAGAAGTGTATGTCTCTGCATTGTCTGAGTGGTTTTGCATTAAGATCCCTTTGGAGCAAGATCTTTGACTAGAGAGTGTTTCTTATAAATGGGAGATACCATTATGTGTGGTTCAAAGGAC
This sequence comes from Hyperolius riggenbachi, assembly GCF_040937935.1. Taxonomy (NCBI): domain Eukaryota; kingdom Metazoa; phylum Chordata; class Amphibia; order Anura; family Hyperoliidae; genus Hyperolius; species Hyperolius riggenbachi. Next base: position 275,757,379 of record NC_090647.1, read on the forward strand.
TTTGATAGTGTTTAAGCTGGTGAAAGGTTGTGCATGTGGAGGGAGGGAGGCGGCAGAGTAAGTGATGGGGTTACTGACTTTCTGAAGTGTAATTGTTTAACTATTGCCAGTGTCAGATATGTAGTGTTGCATTTTCTTTTCATTTCTTCATGCTCAGCAGGTTGTGAAGTAGTTGAGCCTCACTTACCAAATGTCAAAAGCATACGTTATTTCTATAGATTATTATTATTATTTAAAATTTTTAAGTAGCCATTTAGAAGATTTAAAAAAGACAAATTAAATTGTTTTTGGCTACTCCGTAATCGTTGCTTGAATATAAAATAGGAATCAATGGAATAATGACTGCAAAAATAACTGCCTGATACAGCTTTGTAAAAGTTAAAAATGTCAAGCACAATAAGGCCTGGGATCCACTAGGAGTGCTTTTGTAGCATTATATCAGTGGATCCCTATGAAGGTGGTTCCACTAGCAGCATTGCGATCATAGATCGATTCCAAAACACTGCTTGCAGCGTTTGGGTAGTGATCACGGTGCAGTTTCATCAGTGGCTACAGAAGTCAAATTGTGATTGCTTTGGGAATCGTGAAATCACAGCACTTCTGTGATTTGGTAAATCGTCGGTAGTGGGTGTGACAATCCAGCCCCGCGATCCCCTCGAAACTGCTCCCATTAGCGTACGCAGTAAGTACAGTGAGCAGACGGACAACAAAGGCCGGTTGGTGGATCGTCAGAGAAAGAAGGTTAATGCAACAGAGCGTGCAAACCCCGTCTAATCTTCTCCCGTTAGCATACGCAGGAAGTACGGTGAACAGACTGACAATAAAGATTGATCGTGCAGCTGCCGACAATATGTAAGGGGACAATCGCTCACCAATCCCGTATTACTAGGCCACTGTTGCCATGCAGGTCTCATGCACTAGAGAGTGCTGGAGGCAAAGTCACTGTGTGCATAGTAAACGGTTAAGATTGGTTGGAGGTGCCCATACATGTACAATCCCGATTGTATATACAAATGGTAAACTAAAAATTATCGATTTTGCGCTGGAAATCGGGTAAATTCACTGCCACCACTGTCTGGTTTTGGATGGAGCAGACAGTCTTCAACTAGCTACTCCTAAAAGGAAGAAACGTTTATTTACAACTTAGCGAGCAAATCAACAATTTATAACAAAATAAAACAATGCGGTAGTATGACTCTGACTCTTCAGAGGGAAGATTCGTTATAGCAGCAATCAGATGACCAGAACAGGCACAACGATAAAATCGTTAGTTTTTATTCTAAAACTACATACACACAGCCTAATTTAGCCCACAGATAGATATACCTGTCCAGCAGAACAGATTGGTTTGATAGGAAGAGAATAGAGATGAAAAGAAACAGAATGTCTTAATATACAGTTCAAATACCGTTATTGGTAGTCCATGCGGCAATTACAAGTCTTTGGAGGAAGTCCAAAATGGCGGTTGCCATGCTGCCTGAGGCCTTTGTGAGAAATAATCCAAGATGGAGGTTTTGTGCCAGTGTCCAGCTGGCTGTCAGGATGTTGTTAGGCAAAGATTTCAGATGATGGACCCTGAACAACCTGGGCCCAGTTAAGTTATACCCCTCACTTCAGCAAGGAGGAGTTAGGGGTGTGGATCACACACCTCTTTGGGACATGAGATGTGCCAGCCCCTTCTCATGGACACAGGAATATCTAAATCATGATAGATGTGCTAATCTTCAAAACCATACAGGTTATGTTAAATCTAATAACATTTTTAGGTCGATCAGAATTTATCGATACTGATATCAAACTTGAGGGGTCAGACCCCTGGGGTATTAGAGGGTTATTTTAAAACAGTCTTACTTCAGTTCTGGAAGTCCGATGGGTAAGGAAACCTCTCAGAACCAATGTCACGTAAAGTCCCTTAAACTCTGTAAATTTGGAGGACCTGGTATTTTTGTAACATCAGAAATATTACAAAACTGTGCCTATTATTAAATATAGTTTGTAAGGTTGGTTGAACTTTTGGGAGTCTCCAGCTGGAGTGATAAGGATCACTCCTGTGTCTTCTTTGAACTCAGGCCAGAAGGCAGCTATGTGTTGGACACCTGCTGGGTCGGTTCCTAACAGTCTGGGGAAGACTGCGGTTTATGAGATTCTGTCAATGTAATCTGTGATGGATGACTTATAAACTCTCTAGGGGGTCCCATGAGGCCAGGAAACCCACTGCCATACGTAGGTGAGAGAAGGTATGTAATTAGAAGCCAGTGTTTGTTACCAGAGCCAGAGAGTAAGAAAAAAAATGTTGATTTAACCCCCCCCCCCCCCAAAAAAAAATGTCATTTTGGTGGTTTTGCAGAGAAACTTGCGTTTGTGACTCCATGACGCATTCGATATGTCATATCGACGGCGTCAAAGTGGGTCCCAGGCCTAAAGGCTGGTTTACACTGAAGATACGTAAAAAATTATGCATTTTAACTGATGAGTTGTTTTGACTTTCTCATTCAGTTGCTATGCATTTTCATGCACTTATGTGTGTATTGCACGCAGCAGTGAATTGTAAAGAAGCTTTAGGTTGAAATGCATAAATTTTTTCCTGGGGGGATAGAGCAGAGTAGAATCCTTAACAGAGATAGGTGCCGATGGTCTCTCCGGCCGGACCAGGCTCCGTTATGGCAGCCAATCACTGCTGTCCCTGAGCAGCAGTGAGCTATCAGGCATCAATGGGCGTTTTTCCAGGAAATGGCAGGCAGGAGGGAGGGATGTGGGGACAACTGGTGGCCATGATCATGGGGACAGGGGACGTCACAGGGGAGACAGCGGAGGACACAATGGGGGGACAAAAGAGAACACAATGTGGACAGGAGGTTACAAAGAGGACAGGAGGTCAAAAGGGAGCAAAGGAAGACAGACGAGGTTACAAGAGGGGCAAAGTAAGACATGGGGACAGAGGAGGACACAAGGGGCAAAAGAGGACTTGAGGAAAAGGAGGACACAAGGGACACAGAGAAGGTCACTAAAGGGGAAATGGAGGACACACGGAGCACAAAATGCACAAGGGGGACAAAAGAAGTACAAGGGGGACATATTAATTGGGGGAAAATATCCACAAGATGTCACTGCACCATGGATGCACAAGGTTTAGTATATTTTTTTTCCACCTGGTTTTTGTCCTTTAAACCTAGGTGCGTCTTATGGTCACAGAGCGTCTTATGGTTCGGAAAATACGGTACTTCACTTCCTCTAATAAAGGGGTCCATCCTTCAGATCAGATGTTTTTGTCGCTACACTTGTTAAGGCTATGGAGATTATGATGGCCACACTTGTTTTATGGTCCTTGCAGGATGAGACCTCAGGCTGTGAGGGTTGCAAGGGAAAAGGTTTGGAAATTAGGGGCCCTATCAATGTTTTGCTGGCGGCTCCACGATTTGTAGTTACACCACTGGCAGCAATGCTTTATTTTTGCCCTCATTCTAATAGAGAATGCAAAAACTACCAGTCATGCACAATACATTATTAAATTATTTAATAAAAAAAACTATGCTACCTGATCCGGGGGGCTGGGCGGATCAGGTAGCCGCAGAAAGGAGACCGGCGGCAAGTGAGCGGCCATTGGAACCAAGGAGGTGAGTAGCTGTATATAGCGCTTCCCTGCATGCTCACTCTGCATCGGAGGGGGGAGCATGGAGGGCGGCCCGGGGAGAGGAAGGGTGGGAGAGGTCGGGCTGCCCTCCCCGCAACTGCGGCTCCCCCTCCATTACAGCGCCCTCCCCAATAGCGCACAGGGCGGCCGCACGGCCCTTAGAAACGGCCCTGCATGGTGTCAATTGTACCTGGTGCCTACATCACTGAATGTCTCCATACCTCTGCATGCTTACTTACCATGCCTTGAACAAGCCAATCCCATACATAGATGGCTTATGTTTGGTGACCCTGCTGCACATCTGATGGTCGAACCTGCTGCAAATCTATAAGTGTATGGCCACCTTTACTCTACATAAATGAATATAGGAAGAACAGGTGATAGAATAAATAGACAAGGGGCCTGATTCACAAAGCGGTGCTAACAGCATGCTGGTGAAAAGCCCTTTATCAAGCCTAAACTCAGTTTAGGCATGATAAGTTTAGGTGTGATAAGTTTAGGCGTGATAAGTTTAAGCACCAACTGGGTTAGCACCGCAGTGCACAGCTGATCAAAAGTTTTGCGCTAGCAAAGTCTGGTGCACTTCGCATAGAGATTAATGGCGCTGCTTTGCGTGCGGGACTTTGCTCGCGATCTAAACTTATCCTGCCTAAACTTATCATGCCTAAACTGGCTTTTCACCAGCGTGGTGCAATGGTTATCACGCCTAAAGTCTCTAACTGGGTTAGCACCGCTTTGTGAATCGAGCCCAAGGTGTATTTTCAGTAGTAACAAATCATGTAAAGTGAAATCTATTGAAGTAAAATACAGAAACTATATCCCAACACCATGTAATCGATAAGTAAAAGAGCTTTTCTCATTTTTTTTTAACCATTTAGTAAAACCTAGATAAATAAAAGTAAAGAAAGTGCTTGTTTTGAATAGCGTATCAGCACCATCTAGTGTTCACATATAGAATTGCCACAGTGAATGCTCCTTTAAACCTGTAGATTGGGTGATTTCCTTTTGCCAGTGTAGATGTGAGGCTGCTGGTGGGAGATAAATACTACATAAGCACAAAGCTGATCACTTCCTCCTTCTACAACAGCTGGCAGAGAGATTTGTGGCCAGCAGTGCAGCTGCAGAAGTTGTCTAATTAGCTGCTAGCCACAGTAAACCTCCTTAGCGGTATGCCTGACACTGTATGGGGCATACTGCTCTGTGGCCCCAGGAGTCCCCCATAAATAAATGTGTCAAATGGCTGTAAATCCTCTAGCTAGCACTAGGCTAGGTAGTAAGAGTGTCCGGCACCCCTTGATCCCCGCCGATCCCCCCGTTTATACATTACCCCCCTGGATGCAGCGATCGCGCAGCCTCCCGGCACAGCTCCGGTCTCTCTATGGGGAGGATCGGGTTTGCGCATGACGTCATCTGCGATCCTCCCCATAGTGAAGACCGGAGCTGTCCGGGGAGGCTGCGCCGATCTCTGGATCCAGTAATGTATAAACGGGGGAGCGGCGGGGAACGGAGGGTGCCGGAGACTTCTTCTAGATAGCCTAGTGCTAGCTAGAGGGTTTATAGCCGTTTAGCACTTTTATTTAAAAATCGGGTAAAAAGTAATCTTATCTAATTGCAGCAGGAGGAGGTCTGCAAGGTCAGGTGATTGATTTTATGCTCTGGTGAGAACAGAAGTTTTGAAGGCACATGAACATCACAAAGAAGAACTGCGGGAATGATGTGTATCCGGTGTGTTCCCCACTACTTTCCCACTTATCTTTGTACACCCTGCTGCTCAGCCCTGCCCACTTTCCTATATGATATTCTCTTGCTTCCTCCTCAAATCTGTGCCCCCCCCCCCACTTCTATTATTCCCATCCTGTTTATTGTGCCTCCTCTTCCGCCCCCCCCCCCCCCCCCCGTTGTGTGCTCTATTTGTCTCTTCTCATCCCCATACCCACATGTACCCTCCTCTTTCCTTTCTGTGCTCCTTTGTGTACCCTCATCCAATCTCAGGTGGTGGCCAATTCTGCCTGCAACTGAGAGACCCAAAATCTTCTTTTACTACAAAAGCCTAGCAACTGGCAGCAGTCACCTTTACCGCCCCAACAGTCACAGATGGAACCTGGTAGTCACTCGCACCCACTAACAATCATAGGCATTCCCCAGCAGTCACAGGAACCTTCCCAAATCAAACATTCCCTCCCTTGCTCTCTTATTTCTTCATGAAAGGAAAAAAAACACACTGAACACTAGATCAGTTTGGTGTTATCAAAACTGGATTTCTTCAATGTGTCCATAGATATAGGGAAAGTCTTCACATTTAACCTTCCCAGCGTTCAATTTCCCCAGGATTTCTGTGCAAGCAGTGATAAAATGTATTTTTAAAACTTTTTTTTCCCTGTAACTGGCCAAAATGTGTCAAGCAAGGGTCTAGTATACAGTGCAGGAGAGTATTGATGTGTATGCATGTTTATACTGTTCACAGCATGTTTTTTTGAACGGACATTTCTGTCCATACCGCTAGGGAGGTTAAAGCTTCCTCCAATTACCTTATCAGAACAAAACCAGTGTATTTACTGTTATTTTACTCTATTTGTTTACTGTGCACACCACCATCCATATAGAATATAATTCTTTTATTTCTGGTTGATATCAGCTCACTGCAGGCCACCACCAAATAGATGAGTAAAAAGGCATCCTGAACAGGTCAACTTGGTATTTAGACAAACAGATTTCCTTTTGTTTCTCAACTAGTTCCCATAGCATCTCAATCGATATTGGGTGTCTAGCACTTCACCATGTGCAATCACTTCATCGCTTGCCTCACATATCTTTCACCTTCAGTCTATAGTTAGCTATTACATTTTTTTTTTCAATTATCTTTTTTATTTTTTTATTTTCAGAAAAAGACATAAGAAAAACATTAAACATATATCAACATGAAAAGTACAACAGCAATTATGCTGTTAAAACATCAGTAAGGAGCAACAGCGGTAGTGCTAAAGTAACATATAATATACATACTATCTATCTTTTAAATATTAACAAGTCAAATAGGATGTATGCTTTATCCAGAGGTGGTGTTTAAGGCCTTCCATGTGCACCAGGGATCCCAAACTGCATCAAACTGGGAGGTGGATTCCCGTATTGTTGAAGTGATTTCCTCCAGCATATATATATATATATATATATATATATATATATATATATATATATATATATATATATATATATATATATATATATATATATATATTTATATATATATATATTTATATATATATTGTATTTTGTTTATCAGCACGTCCCTGGAAAGTGGGAGAGAGTTCCAAGTTAGTTTTAGCCAGAAGTGCTTTAGCAGCAAGCTATTACATTTTTAAAGTGACACTGAAATGAAAAAAACAAAAACGTATGATATAATGAATTGTATGTGTAGTAGGGATAATTCAAAGAACATTAGTAGCAAAGAAAAGAGTCTCATATTTTTAAGATTTGATCATTCTCTAATATTTGCAGTTTACAGACTACACTCTGGATTTTAACTTATGAAGGAGAGCAGAGCTAATGACCCTTTGAACTTTCTTGCAGTAAGATCTTAACCAGCCGGGCGGTATGGACGAGCTCAGCTCGTCCATCACCGCCAGAGGCTGCCGCTCAGGCCCTGCTAGGCCGATTTTCATCAAATAAAGAGCAGCACACGCAGCCGGCACTTTGCCAGCCGCGTGTGCTGCCCGATCGCCGCCGCTCTGCGGCGATCCGCCGCGAGCAGCGGCGAAAGAGGGTCCCCCCAGCCGCCTGAGCCCAGCGTAGCCGGAACAAAAAGTTCCGGCCAGCGCTAAGGGCTGGATCGGAGGCGGCTGACGTCAGGACGTCGGCTGACGTCCATGACGTCACTCCGCTTGTCGCTATGGCGACGATGTAAGCAAAACAAGGAAGGCCGCTCATTGCGGCCTTCCTTGTTTATTCTGGGCGCCGGAGGCGATCGAAGAACGCCTCCGGAGCGCCCTCTAGTGGGCTTTCATGCAGCCAACTTTCAGTTGGCTGCATGAAATAGTTTTTTTTTTATTTAAAAAAAAAAACCCTCCCGCAGCCACCCTGGCGATCTTAATAGAACGCCAGGGTGGTTAAAGAAGATCTGTATTGATAAAAAATGCCTCTGGGGGTACTCACCTTGGGAAGGGGAAGCCTCTGGATCCTATCGAGGCTTTCCCCATCCTTCTCCATTCCACGGCGGCAGCGATAGAGCTCCCCGAACGGCGGGGGATGTAAATATTTACCTTCCCAGCTTCAGCGCAGACGCAGTAGTGGGTCTCCACTCGGAAATAGGCAAAAAATATAGCCGATCACAGTCGGGTCCACTCTACTGCGCAGGCGCAGGCGACTTGCGCCTGCGCAGTAGAGTGGACCCGACTGAGATCGGCTATTTCCGCCTATTTACGAGAGGAGAGCCGCAACAGCGCCCCCGCTGGAACAGGGAAAGGTAAATATTGCACAACCTGACAAATTGTCAGCTGTGCATTCAGTGGACTGCAGCAAGACCACCGTGGGACATAGGAGGATGGGGGAAGCCTCAATAGGATCTGGAGGCTTCCTCCTACCGAGATGAGTACCCCCTGGGGAACTTTTTTTTTTATTACAGAGTCTCTTTAAACAAGAGAATTAGTGAGAGACAGGTTAAGTGCTTCAGAAAACAACACTTTCGCCTACCTAGGTTGTGTCGTAGAGCTCCGAGATGCTCATTTGCATAAATAACAACTTAAGTTTCTTAACTTCCTGTACAGGAATCAATATGAGACTCTGTGTATCTGTGCTACTAATGTTCTATTTCTTAGCTGTACTACACATACAATTCATTAACTCATAAGTTTATTTTCACTTCAGATTCCCTTTAAGAAACCTGCTAGAAATATCGAGGCAACCATATGTGGCTTGGATGCTAAAGATACCCCAAAATATTATCTTTCTGTTTGGGGGGTGAAAAGGAGAAAGCACCAGAATCTGCAGACATGATTTCTGTTTCTCATGGAATTGTGAGAACATCCTCAGTATGATTCTGACTTATGCTTTCATGTCATGTTGCATTATTGCATTACCTTTAATGCAGCAATGGAAGTCTTTTGCTTATACTCATGAACCAAAATTAACCAACATGAGAGACCTTATAAAACCTGCATTGACGTACATGCCTAAAACTGGCCCTACTTATTTTTTGTCTGTTCTTTTTCTGGTGGAATCAATCACTTTGATCCTGCCAGTCAACTATTGCTTCAGCATATCTAATACATTTTTAATTGATTTTGTGCAAATTTTCAATCAAAAGTCTGGTTGGACTAGAACAGTGGTTCCCAACCTTTTCCGGGCCGGGGAACACTTTCTGACCATATTTTTCTCCGGGGAACGGCGGCGGCGGGGGGGGGGGGGTTTGCGCGACCTAGTGGACAGTGCCGTGCTATGGGGGGGGGGGGCGGCTGCATAGCTAGCATAGTTGCCCCAGTATAGGGAGTTTAGTTGCCCCAGTATGGTTAGTATAGTTACCCCAGTATAGTGCCCCAGTATAGCTAGTATAGTGCCCCAGTATAGCTAGTATAGTCCCAGTATGGATAGGTAGTGCCCCAGTATAGCCAGTAAAGTGCCCAGTATAGCTAGTATAGTACCCAGATAGCTAGTATAGTGCCCAGTATAGCTAGCATAGTGCCCAGTATAGCTAGCATAGTGCCCAGTATAGGTAGGTAGTGCCCCAGTATAGTGCCCAGTATAGCTAGTATAGTTGCCCCCAGTATAGCTAGTTTAGTTGCCCCCAGTGTAGGTAGTTTCGTTGCCCCCAGTATAGCTAGTTTTGTTGCCCCCAGTATAGCTAGTTTAGTTGCCCCCAGTATAGCTAGTACAGTTCCCCCCAGTATAGATGCCCAGGAGGGGGGGAAGCAGCGCTAGAAGGAGGGGCAGTGGAGGCAGCGGTGGGGAGGGGGGAAATACCCCCCCCCCCCCCTCCCTCACCTGGGACCCCTCCTTCTGCCTCTCTCCCCCTCCGTTTAGCGGTGGCAAGTGCGGCTCGGCGGCGGGGAGGCATACGGAGAATTACTCACCACTTCTGCGTTCCAAGCGCCGGCAACGTCATGTCGTCACACATCTCCGCCTTCAATACCGCCCACTGTGCTTCCGCTAATCAGGAAGAACAGTGGGCGGCATTGAAGGCGGAGATGTGTGACGACTTGACGCTGCCGGCGCTTGGAACGCGGAAGTGGTGAGTAATTCTCCGTATGCCTCCCCGCCGCCGAGCCGCACTTGCCACCGCTAAACGGAGGGGGAGAGAGGCAGAAGGAGGGGTCCCAGGTAAGGGAGGGGGGGGGATATTTCCCCCCTCCCCACCGCTGCCTCCACTGCCCCTCCTTCTAGCGCTACTTCCCCCCTCCTGCACCCTAAAGTAGGTACAGGTCTGGCGAGAGGCCAGACCTGTACGGCACACCGGGCAACATGATGGGAGCAGGACAAGGAGCTGCACTTTATGTTTGCAGATTGAACGATGCTCAATACAATTCTGCTGAAATACATTGAAATTAAAGAGAATCTGTACTGTAAAATTCTTACAATAAAAAGCATACCATTCTATTCCTTATGTTCTCCTGGGCCCCTCTGTGCTGTTTCTGCCTCTCCCTGCTGCAATCCTGGCTTGTAATTGCCATTTTATGCAGTGTTTACAAACAAAAGGCATAGCAATTTGATACGCTGAGAGTAGCTTAGTGCGTGAGTCATACAGAGTGTGCAGGGGGCCTGGAGAGGGTGTGTATAGCTTCTGCCAATGACAATCAGTGCAGCGCATTCCACACATTCCAGCCTCAGCCGACAGAGCCGACAGAAGAAAGAAGATTAGATCATATAATAGCGATAACACAGCCACTGTGCAAATAGGAAAGGCTGCAGTAAGACAGAGCACATTAGAACAGCTATAGGAATAAATAGGATAGAAGTAATAAGGCTCAAAATTTTGTTACAGAGTCTCTTTAAGTTAGTCATGTCAGGTAAAAATCTATCGCTATCCAATCAAATTCCAATCAGATACAGATTGATTGGCATGTCATATCATGCTATAATAAACCTGTGCATGTCTAGCTTAGTTAAGTTACTGTTCCTTTTTGACATATAAGTGGCTCCAGAGAAAGAGACTAATCCACACATAATCACATTGTGTCCAACAAAAAGTTCTTAATGCTTGTACTCACGCTTGACATTTCTTGGCAGATGCGGCCGGTTTGGGCTGCCTCTGCTGAGAATAATGCCTGTGTACAGTGGCCCCTGATCACTTTTAGTGCATTGGCCAGCGATTTGCCTGGTGGATCTTCTTGGTCCAGTGGTGGCCAAAAGCATTGTTCTCTCTCACCCTTCTTGCTCTGTCATGAACCACGCTTTCAGACATTTACCCCTCTCCAGAACAATAGAATGCATCTGTACAGCCTTGGCCCTGCAATGTCTCCTAAGGTTCAAATCCCGATCCATACCAGGCTACAGTTCATGTACATGTGTATGAGGCTTAATGCTTTCAAATGTTCACAATTGCTTGATTGCTGACCATTATATGGCCTGATTGTGTTTGAATCAGTCACAGGCAAATAGAACGTAATGGATATATGCTTTCCTTATGCTGGGCATACACGGGTCGATCCGGCGGCCGATTATCCGCCGGATCGACCCCCGCCGCGCCCCCGCTGGTGCTTCTTATCACTCGCTCGATTCGCCGCTATTGTTCGCCTGCGAGGATCGAGCGCGGAATCGATCCCCGCGGTGATCGGATATGTCGGATATTATCAATCGAGCCATCAGCGGCTCAATTGATAAGGGGGCATCGAGCCGTGTATGCCCAGCATTAGAATCCGTAGGCATGGTAAATAAGATGCTAATAATCCCAAGATAATGCAAATCTTATGCAAATTCATGCAACTTGGACATGGGCCAGTCAAATGCAGCAGTATTTCTGTAGTTCGTCTTCAAGCTGTATAACATTTGCATTAATTTAATGTTATTTGCATCTCATTAACCATTCCTAGTAATACATTTTTATTAGTTTTATATTACTGGAAATTCTGAAAACTCCAGTAAAGTCAAAATGTTTCCTTCACTTAGTTAAACCCGATTCTCACGTTTCATTTCCTGAAGCATCCTTCTCTCCATTTGAATGAAGTTTTTGTAAAAATAAAATATTTATTGGTTCCTCTCTAAATGTTGTTCCATTGCTGTACAGAACACCTTGGAAAATGAAGGAGAAAGGACAAAGTTAATCACTCACTGAGACATTTTACAAATGCTTCCTGAATGAGGGAAGCGTCTTTTGGCATCATTTACTTATCAGCCAAGAAACCCAACTGAACTGCAGGAGCCGTCGGCCTCGTACATCTTTATGAGAGTATATACGCCAGAAAGTGTTTATGGTTTGGCTTGCCAAAACATCACACTGAGAACTGACAAGGCAGAAGAAACATTTATTTTTCTACCCTATGTTCATTGCAGTGCACGGTTTTAAAGGGGGCAGTGATGTACATTTTATTTTTCCAGGTTACACTCGGACAGATGTCTTTTTTTTTTTTTTTTTTTTTTTTTTTTTTCCCCCAACCAAAATAACTATGTTACTATATATGTAATGTGAGAGATACTTTTGCATCCTGCTATGCTGGCACATGTTTTAACCTACAGGGAAGTTTCATTTCACTAGATAGGAAAAATAGACACTATCACTGTGCATATGTAAGAAGTTTTGAATCAGGATGATACCATTTATTGGCTAACTTAGAGATGGATAAACAGTGAGCTTTCGACTTATAAAAAGCCTTCGTCGGACTGGTTCCTGACCAAAACTGAAAAACACAGCTTATATACACTGACATACAGAGCAGAAACATTCTTTAGCAAACATAAATGTAATTAGATGCCTTAACTGTTACTGAGGAGGCTTTCCCAGGCATCCTATCTAAATTGATAAGATCAATAGAATCCTCAATATGACATAAAGCAGACTCTGGTGATGGGAAGACATCGCATATGTTAAGCTGGATACACACCATGCGTTTCCGCGTTCAATGCGGCCGTCGATACGCGTCGATTCGATTATTTCCGGCATGTCCGATTCAAGCTTCGATGGATCGTTAGGTCGATTTGCCATACTTTCTCCCACCCAGATTTTATTTTTTTGTCACAAGTAAGCGGAAATTGATTTTAATTGTTTTTTTTTCACAAAGTGGCATTTTCTGCTAACTTGTGACAAAAAAATAAAATCTTCTATGAACTCACCATACTCCTAACGGAATACCTTTGGGTGTCTTCTTTCTAAAATGGGGTCATTTGTGGGGTTCCTATACTGCCCTGGCATTTTAGGGGCCCTAAACTGTGAGGAGTAGTCTTGAAACCAAATGTCGCAAAATGACCTGTGAAATCCTAAAGGTACTCATTGGACTTTGGGCCCCTTAGCGCACTTAGGGTGCAAAAAAGTGCCACACATGTGGTACCGCTGTACTCAGGAGAAGTAGTATAATGTGTTTTGTGGTGTATTTTTACACATACCCATGCTGGGTGGGAGAAATATCTCTGTAAATGACAATTTTTTGATTTTTTTTACACACAATTGTCCATTTACAGAGATATTTCTCCCACCCAGCATGGGTATGTGTAAAAATACACCACAAAACACATTATACTACTTCTCCTGAGTATGGCGATACCACATGTGTGACACTTTTTTGCAGCCTAGGTGCGCTAAGGGGTCCAACGTCCTATTCACAGGTCATTTTGAGGCATTCGTTTTCTAGACTACTCCTCACGGTTTAGGGCCCCTAAAATGCCAGGGCAGTATAGGAACCCCACAAGTGACCCCATTTTAGAAAGAAGACACCCCAAGGTATTCCGTTAGGGGTATGGTGAGTTCATAGAAGATTTTATTTTTTGTCACAAGTTAGTGAAAAATGACACAAAAAATAAAATCTTCTATGAACTCATCATACACCTAACAGAATACCTTGGGGTGTCGTCTTTCTAAAATGGGGTCACTTGTGGGGTTCCTATACTGCCCTGGCATTTTATGGGCCCAAAACTGTGAGTAGTCTGGAAACCAAATTTCTCAAAATGACTGTTCAGGGGTATAAGTATCTGCAAATTTTGATGACAGGTGGTCTATAAGCGGGCAAATTTTGTGGAACCGGTCATAAGCAGGGTGGCCTCTTAGATGACAGTATGTATTGGGCCTGATCTGATGGATAGGAGTGCTAGGGTGACAGGAGGTGAGTGATGGGTGTCTCAGGGGGCGGTTAGAGGGGAAAATAGATGCAATCAATGCACTGGGGAGGTGATCGGAAGGGGGTCTGAGGGGGATCTGAGGGTTTGGCCGAGTGATCAGGAGCCCACACGGGGCAAATTAGGGCCTGATCTGATGGGTAGGTGTGCTAGGGGGTGACAGGAGGTGATTGATGGGTGTCTCAAGGTGTGATTAGAGAGGGGGAAATAGATGCAAGCAATGCACTGGCGAGGTGATCAGGGCTGGGGTCTGAGGGCGTTCTGAGGTGTGGGCGGGTGATTGGGTGCCCTAGGGGCAGATTAGGGTCTAATCTGATGGGTAACAGTGACAGGTGGTGATAGGGGGTGATTGTTGGGTAATTAGTGGGTGTTTAGAGGAGAGAAGAGATGTAAACACTGCACTTGGGAGGTGATCTGATGTCGGACCTGCGGGCGATCTATTGGTATGGGTGGGTGATCAGATTGCCCGCAAGGGGCAGGTTAGGGGCTGATTGATGGGTGGCAGTGACAAGGGGTGATTGATGGGTGGCAGTGACAAGGGGTGATTGATGGGTGGCAGTGACAGGGGGTGATTGATGGGTGATTGACAGGTGATCAGTGGGTTATTACAGGGAATAACAGATGTAAATATTGCACTGGCGAATTGATAAGGGGGGGTCTGAGGGCAATCTGAGCGTGTGGGCGGGTGATTGGGTGCCCGCAAGGTGCAGATTAGGGTCTAATCTGATGGGTAACAGTGACAGGTGGTGATAGGGGGTGATTGATGGGTGATTGATGGGTAATTAGTGGGTGTTTAGAGGAGAGAAGAGATGTAAACACTGCACTTGGGAGGTGATCTGATGTCGGACCTGCGGGCGATCTATTGGTGTGGGTGGGTGATCAGATTGCCCGCAAGGGGCAGGTTAGGGGCTGATTGATGGGTGGCAGTGACAAGGGCTGATTGATGGGTGGCAGTGACAGGGGGCGATTGACGGATGATTGACAGGAGATTGACAGGTGATTGACAGGTGATCAGGGGGGATAGATGCATACAGTACACTGGGGGGGGGGGTCTGGGGAGAATCTGAGGGGTGGGGGGTGATCAGGAGGAAGTAGGGGGCAGATTAGGGACTAAAAAAAAAAATAGCGTTGACAGATAGTGACAGGGAGTGATTGATGGGTGATAAGGGGGGTGACTGGGTGCAAACAGTGGTCTGGGGGGTGGGAGGAGGGGGGGTCTGAGGGGTGCTGTGGGCGATCAGGGGGCAGGGGGGGGGGAAATCAGTGTGCTTGGGTGCAGACTAGGGTGGCTGCAGCCTGCCCTGGTGGTCCCTCGGACACTGGGACCACCAGGGCAGGAGGCAGCCAGTATAATAGGCTTTGTATACATTACAATGCCTATTATACATTGTTTCAGCGGCGATCCGGGTGCTAGTAACCCGCCGGCGCTTCCGAACGGCCGGCGGGTTACAGCGAACGGGGGCGGAGCCAGTCCCCGGCGGCTGATCGCGTCACGAATGACGCGATCGCCGCATAGCCACTCCCACAGCCGCCCTCGCCGATGGGCGTATTGCGGTCGTTTGGGCCCGGACTTTGCCGCCGCCCATCGGCTGGGGGCGGTCCTTAAGTGGTTAAATAGTCAGGCTGGCCACCATCTTTGTATAGGTTCTTGACACACGCTGCTTGTGGAAACAATAAAGGAACTCTTTAACCACTTAAGCCCAACTGGACGAGATTTCTCGTCCAGTTGGGCTGCGCGCACTCCCGCGGGTCGCGCGCGCTCCCGCGGGCCCCCCCGTACGCGCCCCCGCTGCTGGCCGCTAGCCCACCGATCAGTGAAAGGGATTATAAATCCCTTTCGCTGATCGGACCCCCCCGGAGAAAAGCCGACAGCGTCTCTTCAGATGCTGCGGCTTTTCTGAGCTCTGGGGTCCTTTCTTCTGCCTGGGAGCGAGACCGATCGCTCCCAGGACTTTTTGATTCTGGCCATCTTGTGGCCAAATAGCAAATTACACCTGAAAAAAAAAATTTCAAATTAAACATATAAATATATTAAAAAAAACCCTGTTTACCTCCCACACCAAAAAATACCCACATACAAGTTTAAATTAAAAAAAAAAAAAATTACAATAATAAAAAAAACAAAAACATAAATAGTTACCTAAGGGTCTGAACTTTTTAAATATGCATGTCAAAGGAGTATATCAATATGATTTAAAGAGAGTCTGAAGCGAGAATAAATCTCGCTTCAGACCTCATAAATAGCAGGGGCACGTGTGCCCCTGCTAAAACGCCGCTATAGCGCGGCTTAACGGGGGTCCCTTCACCCCCAAATCCCCCTCGATACACCCGGGGAGCGCTTCCTGGTTGAGGCAGGGCTAACCGCCGCAGCCCTGCCCCACGCGCGTCTGTCAGCGCGTATCTCCGCCTCTCCCCCGCCCCTCTCAGTCTTCCTTCACTGAGAGGGGCGGGGGAGAGGCGGCGATGCGCCGCTGACAGACGCGACTGGAGGCAGGGCTGCAGCCGTTAGCCCTGCCTCCAGGAAGGGAAATTCTGCGACCTTTTCACGACACACTTTTGCGGGGGGTGGGTTGGGGGTGAAGGGACCCCCGTTTAGCCGCGGGATAGCGGCGTTTTAGCAGGGGCACACGTGCCCCTGCTATTTATGAGCTCTGAAGCGAGATTTATTCTCGCTTCAGAGTCTCTTTAATAAATTATGGGCTTCTAAACAGTGATGGACGCAAAACGGAAAAAATGCACCTTTATTTCCAAATAAAATATTGTCGCCATACATTGTGATAGGGACATAATTTTAGCGTTGAAATACCCGGGGCATATGGGCATATACAATACGTGAGTTTTAATTATGGAGGCATGTATTATTTTAAAACTATAATGGCTGAAAACTGAGAAATAATGAATTTTTTCCATTTTTTTCTTATTCTTCCTGTTAAAATGCATTTACAGTAAAGGGGCTCTTAGCAAAATATACCACCCACAGAAAGCCTAATTGGTGGCGGAAAAAACAAGATATAGATCAATTAATTGTGATGAGTAGTGATAAAGTTATTGGCAAATGAATGAGGGGTGAAAGTTGTTCGGATGTAAAAAAATTTCAACCCTTCGGGCTTAAGTGGTTAACATATCCCATAAGGATTTGTACTAGCCCATTCTGTATGGGACTAGATAGGAAAAAAAAAGTTCTTTACAATACATTTTATTTTGGGACAAATGTACACAGCATACAGTATGTATGTTTTTGTATGTACTTTGCCTTTCAATGTGAACAGTAAGAACTGAGCATATGATGAAATAACACATAATCAATTTCCCTTCTGCAAAAACTGCTTGTCAGTATGAAAATACAGAGATTTGTTTTATAAATCAGAAGAACATGGAATCAAATATAATGCGACTTCAGCTATTAAACTTCTCTGTTGATCACTGAGACCGCCCACCCTATTAGAATATTATTAAGTCACTATCAAGCTGGCCAAGTTCAATTTTAATTTTTTTTATTGTTGGAGTTCAAAGAACTGATTAATTTAAATAGCACAGGCCTGTGACAAGTTTACCTTCAGAGGGGTGTTTTATTTATCTATTTCCTTTCTTTTTTATAACTTAGATGTATTTTCAAAGTATTGTAAGGGATAAAAATCATCAAAACATCACCTAGACAGGAGTCCAGGTTAAAGTAAAAGCCGTGGCTGATACAGCCACTATCTTCATCTCACCGAGCCACGTCAGTAATCTGACTATTAAAACTAATGACAGGCTTACTTTAAATAATAGCAATAAAATATTTCAGGGGAATTTTTATTTTACGATCATTGATTTCGAGTTTACCTTTGATTAGGCCCTTATCTGTAATGCTTTTCCCTTTTTATTTTTTAGTATAAATACACATACGGTAATTGAACATCTGGAGTTTAGTACATGCATTGGTATAGTTGACAAAGTGGATGCTGAGCTATGTTGCCTTCCCTGCCAATGTTTTGTTTTTTTTCTTTAAATCTTCTAGAAAGTACCTCTAGCAATATTTTTTTTAAAATGGTAAAGCTCTGATTTTTAATATACTTTTTTTTTTTTATGTCAAAAGTGAAACAGCAGTTCACAGGGTTTGACACAAAATAGCACTTTTATATTAATTTGACTTTTCTTCTCATAGTTTAAATGTAAAGACTTTGCATTTGTTTATTCACCTCCTTCCATCATTTTTTAAGTATATGCTTTGTATCATCTATTTGAAAAATCCCAAGAGAGAGTTACAGTCTGGCATAACTTGCTATAAAAATCTATGTCCCACTTCCTTATTTCCATATAGTAGCAGTAGAGTATTGTACCGTGTTAGCCATCCGTAAAAGAGTAAGCTTTTGGCTGTGTAGCCTTCATCAGACTTCAATCCTGATTCAAAACGTCTTGCTTATTTCCATATAGTTATCTTAATTGCTTATATCCCAAAGTAATGTCATTTGTTTCAAAATCATCCCCTCCCCCACATAAGAGTACAATGCACAGGTATTAGTGCTGAGAGCAGCTATTGCATGTATACATAAAAGCATATTCAGCTGAAGGTGACAAGAGACAATAATTTACTACTAGCTGTAGCTCTGACAGAAGTAGTCCAGATGAAATCTGGACACTATTTGCTTTTTAAACAGTCTTATTAGGTTCCTTCACAGTCTCCTTCACAGAAGATATGAGCTGCACAGTCGCCAGCTTCAGGTGAGAGCAAATATAAGACTGGCTATACACTTATTCATTTTTTTATCGATTTCTGGGAAATTCAATCACTTTGATCGAATCAGCCAGTAATCTATTTCTACCTACATATCTGATTCATTGACTGATCTGACATATAAGACAATCTCGGGTTGATTGGGTTTGGAGCTTGAATAATGGATGATCGATGGCCCATGCTGGTGCATTTTGTTGAGTAGTATAGTGCTTTCACTGTGATCCATGCTTGATAGAATTGATCACTATCCCATAAAATTCTTTTTTTTTATATAGGGTAGGGTAGAAACTTTGACAGTAATTACACTTTATAACAAACTTGAACTAGAAATACATTTATGATCAAAATAAAGTAATTGTATGTGTGGTAATGGTAAATCGAACATTAGTAACACAGTCTCACATTTTTGTTTTCAATGAAAATATGAATGATTAAGACTGAATTTGAAGCAGGAGCTATGATCTGATGTAAACTGTGCTTCATTCTGCTTCAAAACATTTATAACTTTTTATATTGTGCTTTTCTCCTGGTTGACTTAAAGAGAATCTGTACTCTAATATTCTTACACTAAAAAGCATACCATTCTATTCCTTATTTTCTCCTGGGCCCCTCTGTGCTGTTTCTGCCACTCTCTGCTGCAATCCTGGCTTGTAATTAACAGTTTTAGGCAGTGTTTACAAACAAACTAACCAGCTTCTAATAGGCTCAGCATAGTGTATGAGTCATTCAGAGTATGCAGGGGGCCTGCAGAGGGTGTGTATCGCTTCTACCAATCACAAGCAGCCCTGCACATTCCACACAATCAAGCTTTAGCCGGACAAACAGGACAGAGGAAAGATACATTGATTTATTACAGAGACAGTGCAGTTAGGAAAGACTGCAGTAAGCCAGAGCAGATTAGAACAGGCATAGGAATTTATAGGATAGAAGAACTAAGGCTGAAAAATTTGTTACAGAGTCTCTTTAAAGCACTTGAGCTGCATTCACTAAGTTGCGCTCTATAGGCAGTAACAGTGTTAGGGAGACTAGCCCAAGGTCTCCTTACTGAATAGGTGCTGGCGAGCGGAACTGGAAGGGATGAGATTTGAACCCAGGTCTCCTGTGTCAGAGGCAGAGCCCTTAACCATTACACTATCCATCTAGCCAGCAAACAGAAGTAATGACCCTTTTACCTTTTCAGCACATAAAACCTTATCAGCAATATCTTCTCACCAAGATAATAGCGTTTTGCCTTCTATTTACTAGTTTTTTTCAAAACATGTAGAGCAGGAAAATTAAAAAAAAAAGCCCTTTAGACAAATTTTCAGTAGGATTATATGTCGCATCATGCCACATGTCAGTTCAGGTATGCTTTATGTGGATATTTGCAGAAAATACATTTGCATTCCAAAAAAGTTAAATGTCAGTATAACTGAAATATGTTTTGAATTATATTTTACAGGCCAGTGGTGAAGCTCAAGAGTTATTTTCAGCTCGGCATGGTCCAGTACGATCTGCGCGAATCTTGCCAACTCCTCAGATTAGTAAGTTTAATTTTGTTTTCTTGTTCATGATATTTCTAGGCTCATGTGTTTTGCAGTTGTGTATGTTTTTGTGTGCGTTGTGTTGACTCTACAGAACATTTGCTACTCTGCCAGTAATGGAAAGTTTATACTAAGTATGTGGCAGAGCAGCTTTATGTCAATGGTACACTTTACAATCCTTTAAGAGGAACTTTACCGAAAGATAGTGCATGAAAGTCCTTGGTATCCTGCACTAGCAGGGATCGCCCGATGCCAGGTGTATAGAACTCCTTGCCCCCTCATCCTAAGAGAACAATACTGATTTACTCCAGTTGACTTTTAACCCTGATACTGCACCAAACTGTGACTAGACATTTAAAACCTCGGCTAGCAAAGGGTCTGGATCAGCTAAGTATAGCAGCACATTATCAGCGTATAAGGATATACTCTCTTTCATTTGATTTATTTTAAGGCTCTGCAGATTAGAGAAAGTTCTAATGTATTCAGGTAGTGATTCCAAAGCTAAAATGAAAAGGAGGGGGGGCAGGAGGCATCCCTGGCTGATACCTCTCTGAATGGCAAAGGGCTACAGCGCATATGAGTTCACACAGATTCTTGCTATTGATCTAGCATGCATGATACCGAACGATTTTTTTTAATTTGTCACCAAAACCCATGTTTGTTAGAACTGCGTTCACATAGGCCCACGTGATTAAATAAGTTGCCTTATGGGTGTCAAATAATAAGATGACCTGGTCGCCAGCGTTTTTGGGTGGATACTGTATATTAGAAAATAGTCTGCAAATGTTTAGTTTTGTAGACTTCCCAGGCATAAAGTATGCATAAAGTTCATAATGTACCTATTCAGCTGTGTAGCAAGCACTTTTTCGAGCATCTTAGTGTTGGAGTTAATCAACGATATTGGCCTATATGATTCGCACAATTCCAGATTTTTATTATGCTTGGGTAATAAAATGATAAATAATTCATACATGGAATCTGGATATGCGCCTTTCTTGAATGAGTAGGAAAAGAGCTCTGCAAATTTAGGCACAGCAAGGGACTTGCTTTTGAGATATCATTCCATGTGCATCCTGTCAGGGCCTGGAGTTTTGAACAAAAAGAGATTGGTTTATAGGTAACAGGTTCTTTCTTATTCATATTCATTTTTTTAAAAACTACATGACATGAGTGAAAAAAAAGATATGGTTGGGAACTCAATATTTTAGGCTAGAGACACTTTCAGCTGATAGGTACATCAGCATAGGATGAAATTAAAATTGGAGCATATCACTTGTCATAGACCATCAGTGTAGATTAAAAAAAACGATGGGACCAAGGACAGAAACTTATGGTACATGAATAGGTAGTGGTGTTGGGAGAAGTTACTATGGGAGTAAAAGACACTGAAAAAAAACTGAGAGTTGATAGGAAATCTAACAATGCTCTAGGTTCTTGATGTGTAGAGATGAACTACATCCAAGGCTGAGAAAAAGTCGAGAAGTATAAGTATGAAGAAGTGGTCTTTAAATCTTGCCACCAAGAGGTCGCTGGCATTTTAGTATTCATGTACATTTTACCAGAAGTTTGCCCATTTGGAAGTGGTGAGGTGCTTTTTTTAGGATTAGTAAAGGTATAAAGAACTGTGAAAAATTATGTAAAGTATCTGTATGCAACATTTAAATGGTTCAACAAGTTATTTGGAAACTTATATATAGCACCTTGAGGTACAAAAAAATTGAATGTAGACCCTTTCAGGTAATGTACTGTAATGTTCCTTCTTCTTGTAAACACCAGAGGTCCTTCTGGTGTCTAAAGGAAAATCAAGTACCTCGATTTATATTCGGATCAGTTTATATTTGAGTATATACGGTAATTTATAAACAAATATTGTAAAGGGACTGATTAAGGGACGGGGAGGCGCCCAAGATGAACATAAGATATTTAAAAACAGTTTAAGGCTCCCTGCACACTGCAAATCCGTTTTGCGATTCCGATTCCGTTTCCGATTTGCAATTCCGATTTTCCCTGAATGCAATCAACAGAAAAACGGAGGAAAAAATGCAGCATGCAGTAATGATTAAAAATCGGAATCGGATGTAAAAAACGATTAAGAATCGGAATCTGATTCACATGCAGTGTGCAGGGAGCCTAAAAGGTTTGTGTGGGTCTTACCTTCAATAAGAAGCTGGACGAAAAGTTGAGGCTTTTATTCACAATTTCACAATGACAACGCGATTCATGGTTCACAACCACTTTCTCAGGTAAATAAAAAGTGCTAAGTCCGCATTGTACTGTACACGAGCTCTGCACGCGTATACACTGCGGACTTATTGCGTCTTTGTATATAAAAGTCTGAACTATATGTTCAGTGTCTTATTTAAGGTAAGACCCACACTTACCTTCATTTTGAACTGTGCTTAAATATTTGATGTTCATCTTGGGCACCTCCCCATCCCAGGCAGATTTCTTTGATGGGGTGGAGCTTAGCTTCCATGCAGCTAAAAATGAGGCTTGGGTAAGAAAAACAAAATTTGATGCTGTGAAACTGTTAAAGAAACACCAAACCTTTTTGGTGCTGCTGAGTAGATTTTTAGTCTGGAGGTTCACAGAAAGGTAGCTTTTTCTGTCTGTCAGATGTGCTAATGAAGGTTCTTTGACTTTACTTTGCCATAGTGTGCTGCTGAATCTATGCTTTAGCTTGCTTTCTGTGCTTTCTTTTTTTTTTTGTATAGTGGGATCAGATCACTGGCTGACTTTGTTGCTTTGAATTGCTCATTCCAAAATCATCCAACCATTTATTATAGCATTCTGCCTTTACTGATTTACCTTACAATCCATGAAATGTTCTACTTCTTTGGCTGCACTCTGGTTGGGCGTGTCAAAGTGCCATTACTTGAAAGTATGTTTTAAATTGCTGTATATTATCTAGGCAAATATTTTAGAATGTGCAGTTCTCAAGGGTTTAATTGCTTCAAATGGTATTCTTTTTCTTCACAGTTAAATCCTGCTGCTTAGCAGATGGTGATAAAAGTTAGGGATACATTACTTCTTTTTACAGTGATCTTTTGTGTAATTATAACTCTTGATTATGTCTATTGTACCTGAATCCATTATAAACTGAGACATGTGTGAGTTAGTACTGTAATATATTTTTGGCACAATGCAATAGGTGAAGGGAGAGCCAATTAAATACTTTGTACTGAATGGTAGTAAAGATTCTTGCCTTATGCATGCTTTTTTTAGTCTAACTATTTATGCACCTGGAGGTAGTTGAGATAATGGTGGTTAACCACTTAATGACCATAGGTAGTATTAAACCAGTATAGAGAAAGACAAAAGGCTGCTGGCACTGCAGTATTGTGGAGTGCGGTATAGGGGTGGAGGTATTAGAAATGGAACACTAGTTCCTAAATTCTCCGCTGCCTGGTGAGTCTGCAGTGAAGTCAGCGTGCTCTGGCTTAAAGTGACTCTGTAACAAAAATTACAACGTTTTTTCTACCATCCTACAAGTTCCTAAACCTATTCTAATCTGTTCTGGCTCACTGCAGCTCTTTCTACTATAACCATCTCTGTAATAAATCAATGTATCTTTCCCCTGTCAGACTTGTCGGCCTGTGTCTGGAAGGCTGCCAAGTTCTTCAGTGTTGAACTGTTCCTCTATGCACACTCCAGTGTGTGTTTTATTTACATAAGCCAGCAGCTTCTCTGCTATCTTATCAGTGATAGAAGAGAGCTGGATAAAAATCCTCCTCTGGAGGCTGTGAAAGGAGCTGGTCTGTCACATACTGAGGAATTAACGACATAGGCAGAGCTGTCTGCAGGAAGCCTGTAATGTTCAGTGCATGAGAGAAGCTGGGGACAGAAGGTAAACACACACAAGTGATCTCTTGAGATTCAGAAGTAAGGCTGTATACAGCCTGCTTGTGTGTGGATGTATTTTCTATGTGTGGACATGCTGTACATCAACCTACTTCCTGTTTTGGTGGCCATTTTGTTTGTTTATAAACAAACTTTTTAAAACTGTTTTTGACTACTTTTAATGCGGCGGGGAGCGGTGAAATTGTGACAGAGGGTAATAGGAGATGTCCCCTAACACACTGGTATGTTTACTTTTGTGCGATTTTAACAATACAGATTCTCTTTAAAAAGACAATCTACCATGTATCAAATAGTGGAGGAGGAAGTCGGCACTGCTGATAGCAGCTTTATTTAGAGTGGTGCAAACAAATCAAAAGCCTCAGTAGAAGTGTGTCATGCGTGAAACGGCTGTCAGACATTAGTGCCCAGCACCCACCGCTACACCAGCTTGTCTCCACACACCAGTATGTGAAACCTTTGTCACGTATGATATGGATTGATGTGATTTTTTGCACCACATTGAATAAAGCAGCTATCAGCACTGCTGACTTTCTCCTCCACTTTTTGATACATCGTAGTATTAAACCATCTTTTATTGCTTGGATGTTACAGAGGCTACACTCCCCATGCTTCTATGTCAGATCTGGTAAGGGCTGCTTGTTCAGTCTGACTCCTTATGAGTTTATTCCTGACATTTGGAGAACCTCAGAAAGTAAAGATAAAATTGAGAGAATAGGAGAAGCAGTAGTCTTCTAATTGTAGTAGTATGTGTTGGAGCCTTTTGTGAGGAAATGCATTTGATGCTGCTCATATTAGGGGGTTGTCCAATTGCAATAGGATTTTTTGTGTGTGGAGAAAAAGCATTTCATTTTAAATCTTTGGGTCATATTGTGCTCCAGTATGGTTAGTGATGGGGAAGAAGGGAGGGGAAAGGGGGAACAACTGCAAAATTAAAAACTTAGGTCTGTAAGAGTAGGTTTTACACTTGCTTCACAAAAGGAATTAAGGTGCACACATCTATTTTTCCCATTCGATTCCATGCAGATGTAATCACTTTGATCAAATCAGATGGGAATCGATTCCTTTAAATGTTTGATTTGAATAATTTTGACCAAAACTTAATTGCAAAAAGTATTTATCAGATGTGATGGAAAATCTAGGTTGATTGGGAATGCTGCAGGTTGAATTTAATAAAAATCAATATGTTGTGTGAGGTAGGAATCCATTCCTTCTGAATCCATCCCTTTCTGAAAGGAATCCATCGTTTTGCAACATTGGTTGGAAATCTAAACGTGTACGGCCAGCTTTAGTTGTATGAATTAGGAATGCTATCAGCACGTTACTTATTTCACTGGTCTGGACCACTCCATATATTATATGAAGCACTTCTTAATATATACTGAACCACTTCTTAATATATTCTACTGAACAGGCTCAAAACTGAATTTAACAGGCTGTAGAACTTTAGACCTGCTCCCTCTTGGCTGCTCTTTTTGGTCTAATAATTTACACACAATTTACTGCAACAATAAAGGGCCTGATGCACAAAATTTCAGTAATATTGGTGTGCACAGACAACGCACAACAATATTAGCATGTACCGAGAGTTATGCTATTAGCGCTACTCCACTAGTAGTGGACCATTTTCTACAGTAACCCTCATTAGTAACGCTCTTTACTGTAGCAGCAGTCATGCTACTCTAGTACGATGCTAATAGCATGTGCAACGAGTTAGAAAAAGCAATCCATTACAAAACAGGGATATGAATATAGAATTGTATGGTCAGTGAGATGACATGCACAGTTATTCTGTAATACAACTGATGCAGTGTGACTGCACCAAAGGTCTGTGCTGTGGCATATTCAGTATTGATGCATCATGGATCCTTTCTTGCTCACATGAAACTGAATGCTGTCATTTCGAGTATTTTCAGTGTTAAGAGAGCTAAATTATATTTAAATAAGATCAATATTCCTCAAATCAAAACTTCTTTGGAAAATATTGATTACTCATATTGATCACTTTCCTGCAGTGCATCACCTAATATCAATTAGATTTTAGTATAAGTATCAATCACGCTTATAAAAAAAAAATCACACTGTTAACACCACTAGCTTTATATTTCAGTATAAAGTTATGCAGCTGTTGATCATGCATTGCTCCTGCCCTTAGCCCCTCAACACTCACGCAAACTCTGACCATATTAGATTAGTAAATGAACAGCCTTTACCTATGGAGCTTGAATCCATGTTTTGAACATTTTAATGTTGCCTTCTGGAAACAGAAGGTATTTTTGTCACTCCTGAATATGCAAATCATCTATTTCTGCCCCTGAAAGCCAGACACCCTTCCACGATCACTGGTGTGTAGTGAGGCTGCAGCTAATACATTTTACAGAGCCCAATCATACAGAGCATACAGCATGTTTCAGACTTTTTGGTCATCATCAGTGCATGGTAGGCATTGATACGGCTCTATGGGATAGCCATATCCTATAGAGCCATATCGATCCATACCATGAGCTGTCTGGGTATTCCTTTATATTTTGAAAAACTGATCCAAGAGCTAAAATTGGATATTCATGTGAATTGATGTGTGTATTAAATTGAATGGCCAACCTATTAAAGTCTTCTAATTTGTGTGGTAGGCTTGCACATGACAAAAGGAGCTGATATATGAAGATCAGTACATAAGAACATTTACGTAAAAATGGATGATTTTTGCTACTCCCCTAGTTAGAATCCTGAATTTAAAAAATGTAATACAAATTACATAAAACATATTAGTACTCTAATGAAAATAAATAAATAAAACTATTATTTTACTTTACAGATGTAATTATTTTTGTCTGGTTGAGTGTACCTCCATTTCCTGGTTGGCATGTGTCATTTGCCAGCTAGCTTCTCCGTCCAGCCCCTCCCTCCTGAATATGCTTATTATCTGTGGGAGTGTACACCTACAGAAGTGTTTGTGTGTGACACTGTCAGACCCTGAGCATTCTTATATTCTGTTTAAAAAAAAAAAAATCTACAAGGGGGACTCCAATAGGGTATGTGAATACCTCTGTGAGCTGTTCAGGGCACTGCTACAGGAGTCATATGTGTCTCCCCTGGGAACCCTCCTCCTTAATTTCCTTTCAGGGAGCTCCTGCAGAGGGGAGTACAAAGACTAAATGGGTCTCAGCATGACTAGCTCTGCTTCTGGTACCGTGGCAGCATGTCACTTGGGGGAGTGCCAAATACAGAAATAAAGGGAACATTAAAGGGAACCTTAACTTAGAGGGATATGGATTTTTCCTTTTAAACAATACCAGTTGCCTGGCAGCCCTGCTGATGTAATTCACCAAAGTAGTGGCTGAATCACACACCTGAAACAAGCATGCAGCTAATCCAGTCTGACTTGAGTCAGAGCACCTGATCTGCATGCTTGTTGCAGGGCTGTGGCTAAAAGTATTAGAGACACAGGATCAGCAGGAGAGTCAGGGAACTGGTATTATTTTAAGAGGAAAAATCCATATCCTTCTCAGTTTAGGTTCCCTTTTAACAAAAAACACCCATAATTATAAATGCCCATAGTGGAGCAATTGGAGTTAACTGACTGGATGCTCTGGGCAACATTGGTTCCATTTTCTTGCATGTATCTTAGCAAGTTTGTACGAAGGGACTGAGTGTTCTGTACAATGTCTTGAAGTGGCTGTGGGTTGGTGAATCAGTGCCACTCATACTGTAAACAGAAGGGTTTGTATTTTGTTCAGAAAATCATAAGATAAGGGCAACATTGTGTTAACAATTTCTATTTTGCAAAACAAATCCATATAGCCAAACAATAATGCCAAATAATCATGATAACGCTCTCTTTTGAAATTGCTTTTAGAATTAGGGCATGCTGTATTCAAACCCAGCAGCATTTACAAACAAATGTGGATAATTTTGGTATGGCTGCAAAATGTGACCTCCTCATTCAACCTATTTTACAAATGAATAAAGCTTTCAAAAGTCCAGAAAGGCATTTGACTAATATCTGGAATCGGATAAAAGAGAGCACTGTAATAGGACTCAGCAGCTATCTAACGCACCAGCTTAATGATTCTGAACAAAATAAAATGAATTGTAATGGAGCTGATGATTACCATCAAGCAAGGCGCACACACTGTTTTACTGTGAAACAGTAAAAGAAGGATTGTTTAATGTTGGAGTCTGCTTCAAACGAATTGGCACAGCTTTAAAAAAGATGTTCTTACGCGATAAAGAATTCATTCCCAGGTGTGAAGCGAAAAGTTCACAGCTTCGGCCACATACACTTTTAAGCGTCACATTTTATTAGGCCCCAGCTTTCACTTCTCAGTAAATAAAGGTCTACAATCATTAGATAAGCTGTCTGCATTATGTCTGTACATGGTGTTGCAGACAGCTATTACAGGGATGTTTGAAGGCAGCCTTTTATTTTATCCATTCAAAGGGAGTGAGGCTGGAAGTGTCATCGGACAGATATTTTGCAGTCGTGTTTGCATCAGGAAATCTTGCACTATCAGTATTTTTTTTCCATACAAAATGAATCGAGTACAGTTTAATCTGTAATGTTTTAGCTGCTTGTTATTGTAAAGTTAATGAACAGAACCTGATAACATATGAATTCACTTTATTTCTTATATTTATATGGAACTAACCGTTTTAAAATTTGTATCTCTTATTATGGGACAAATGAGGACGCTAAGGGTCCTTTCACAGTAACCAATGATGTTTGGCAAGCACTATTGTGCATTTCAGTGCAATACATTGGTAGTCCACATTAGTAGACATTGAGCCTGATCCAATTTACTTTTTCTCCTAAGTCATATTTTCACATGATAAAATGCTTTTTAAACCACCAGCAAGCAAGAAAATAATTTTGACAGTACTTTTTCGCCTACTTTTTGGTACTTTTTCAATTGCAGAGTGCTGAAAATGTATTTTAAACAGAAAATGAAACATTTTCTCCTAGGAAAAAACTTAGGAGAAAAAAGTGAATATGATCAGGCCCAAACAGAGTAAAAGTGGACCTGAAGGCTTGAACAGGATAGAAGGAAAACATAGAGAAATGCACCCTGTATGTATTTGGAGAGTTTAGCCTGTCTAATTTCCCCTAATTTATGTCTAATCCCAAATTGTAATTTGATCTCTCCCCTGTGTCACCTGACTGCCACAGCAGATAAGCTCATTTGAAAGGATTTGTATCAGCTGTAACAAAAAATGTTTTTCTTTAAAGGTTATTATGGTGTTGCGTATCTTTTAGAGCAGAGAGGAATTTCTGAGTTGAGGTCCGCTTTAAATGAGTTTGACAAGCAATGAAGATACAAATTACCCAGCAAGCTTATGGTGAACAGAACTCCTAGGAGTGTGTAAGGGGCTACAAAGGACCAAAAATCTCTCTTACTAAAATGTATGGAAAGTTTGCCTTCTCAAATACCTTCTGCGCACTAGCGTGTTCAGGCCCTGATTGGCTGAACATAAGTCATCAGACTTCACACAGCTAAAGTTCTGCATGCAGAATTTCATGTCAGGGACTAGTCGAGTTATATGAAATTCCCTTTTTTTTTTTTTTTTATCCAAGTGGTAAGCTGATAATAGTATAGGGCATTGTCCATTTTGTAGAAAAAAAACCTGAATCTATTTTTCTCAGATCCTGCGAATTTGAGCTGCACTTCCACAAACAGAGTTGATTTTTCCAGAACTGATGACCTCTTTACTTCAGGGAAGTACAGGCAGAGTATCATTCATCATGCAGTGGATTCAGAGTGGCTTCCCTTTACTTGCAATTTCATTCTTCAGCAAGACAAAAATCATAACAAACTATCTGCACTGAAATTAAGTCTCATAAGAGATGCCACGGGCTTGACAAAATATTGATTAGTGTTGATTGGTGAGATGGTAATAAGTTTGGCCTGTATGCAAGTTTATTGCAAACTGAATGCAGCTTTTAGTTGTGCCAGTCAAAGGCACTTCGTGCTGATATTGGCTTGGTCCAAGTCTTAGCTGCATACAATTTACTTTACATGTACAGGAAGTTGGAATTATTCCCAACTCATAACATACCTAGTACTGATTTCATCATCCATAGAAAAGGTAAACAGTGGTCATCCCAAGTTTCAAAGAGTAGCTGTTTTCTTTATACTACTGCACTTTTTTACTTTTATGTCAGCCCCTTGATTTTTGAAAAAACAATGTTGTCATTATTCTTGAAAACTATTCCACCTGAAAGCATTTTATCAGAACTGCCTGAAACTTCTGCATATTGCTGTGCATATACAAGTACACTTCCTGTTAAAAAGCAAAATAAATCCTGCACTCAGGCATAGTACACAAGCCACCCAGCCTGAGAATGAACAATCTTCTCACTTCTATGCAAAATCGATAGAAAGCCTTTCCCAAAGCAACACAGACCAAATGTCTTTCCCAAGTCAGAGCAACTCTGATCTGAGCTCCAGGACGAAACATTACTCTGGATCACAGAACTAGCATACATACCGGTATGTCTTGGATGATCTTGCTGCAAAACTATCTGAGACGAAGAAAAAAAAAGTCTTATACATACTTGGGGATCCCTCCAGCCCCCTTTGACCTGATTGCTTTGCGTTCCTCCACCGCCTGCAGCCTGGTCCGGTAATTCGCTAAGTTGGGGCCAGTCAGAGCAGGTGCAGTGTGGCCAAGCGCGCTCCCCCATCTCGCTTCTGCAAGCGCAGAACTCTCCCGGCGATGGGGGAGCATGCGTGGCCGGGGCCACACATGCGCAGTAAGCCTCCGACTTCCGCAGTTAACGAGCCGGAATGCAGAGGCTGCAGGCAGGAGGACGGTGAGGGACTAATACGCGCAAAGGGGGCTGGAGGAAGCTCAAGGTATGGATAAGACTTATTTATTCGATCGTCTCGGGCTTACTTAAAGGGAACCTAAACTGAGAAGGATATGGATTTTTGCTTTTAAAATAATACCAGTTGCCCGACTCTCCTGTTGTTCCTGTGTCTCTAACACTTTTAGCCACAGCCCCTCTACAAGCATGCAGATCAGGTGCTCTGACTGAAGCTAGACTGGATTAGCTGCATGCTTGTTTCAGGCATGTGATTTAACCACTACTGCAGCCAAAGAGATCAGCAGGACTGCCAGTCAACTGGTATTGTTTAAAAGGAAACATTCATATCGCTCTCAGTTAAAGAAAACCTGAACTGAAAATTAAAAGTCAAAATAAGCATACACAAGTCATACTTACCTTCCATGTAGTCTACTCCTCAGTGTCTTTCTCCTGTCCCGCGTCCTATTTGTTCACTGTGATCAAGGGAATTTTCCGTCCTCCATTTTGAAAATGGCCATTATCCATAACCGCTTTCTGGTCAGCACACAGTTAAACTGTATCATCGGCCACTTGAGCCATAGGGAAACATGGATATTACCTGGTACTTCAGTTTTCCTCTCAGCTATAACTGACAGCAACTGATATTTTACTGACAGCATCTTATATATTTCAGTTCTGACAAAATGTTGTCAGAACTGGAAGGGATTATTGTCAGCAGAAAATGGTGATCTTCTGAGAGGAACTGATGGCACGTTAACTATGTAATGTTCATTTGAAGTTACCTCATGTGTTTATTTTAAATATTTTTACTCAGTAAGGTTCTCTTTAAGGTGCCCTTTAAAAGCAAAATTTCAGTCTGGCATAACGCTCAATAAAAGCTTGCTTTCCTACTTTTTGTTGCCCATAGAGTTAATATCTTGCTTGCTTTTGTCCCAAAGTAGAGTCATCTGTCAGCATAGAATTCATTCAGAAAGCTCTTAAAATGATGGTAACTCATTGTTTACAGTTACATTGAGGCTACGGTCACAGTGAGGAGTTGCATTGCATTCCCTGTGATAACAGGGATGCAACAGAGGGGAATAGTGCAATGCAACGTACACAGCGATGCATACAGTGAAGCATACAGTACATAGAACGTATGCTTCACTACCACACATAATGCTCGTGTTATGCTGTAAAGCACTACATACATTGTGTTATCCCAAATGCACTTCTAATGTGCCAGGGTGAACAGTACAATAAATTGCATTGCGCTAGTGAATATATTGTCTGACGCAGCACACTGCAATGCCCATTGCCCCACTGTGAACTTTGGTGAAGTCCTGTTAAAAAAAGAAAAAGGCCTGTTAGATTTGCTCTACTTGTCAACTGCAGTAAGTGGATAAAATACAAGATCAGAAACTGTGTAGCAGTGCTGCATGTAACATAAATTCCAGAGAGGGTACTTTTTACTATAGTTCCACTTTTAAGTTGTGTGTGTGTGTGTGTGCGTGCGTGCGTGCGTGCGTGCGTATGCATATATCCTGTATATATATTATTCTTAGCTTTTTGTATTTGGCTGTTAGGTATACTTCCTGCAGCCATTACAAGAGTACATCTAGTTATACCATAAAAGTGTTTTAACAGTGTTGGTTATTGGCGTAGATTCTTAGCTAATAAATGTTCTAGGCAATAAAAGTACTGTTTGGAATAAAAGTCTTCCAGAGCTGAGAAGCCCATAAGATTTTGGCATGAAAGCAAGTATACTTTCAAATAAAATTTTATTACAAGCAGACATTGTCATGGCAACATTTTTCTTCATGTTTTTTTGCTTAATAGGGAAATGTCAAATGATAATTAAAACAAAATCTGCAGATTAGGAAAAAATAAAGTTATTCAGAATTCTGTTACCCACCAGTAGATCTAATCTTCCCTCATTTCCCTAGAAAAAAAAAACAAGACATTTGCATGTGTCATACATTTTGGTGGGCCTTGTGATTATCTTTGTGATGCTTAATGAGACCACATAAACAGCAAATGACTTGATTTTAAAGCAACAGATCTAAAATTGACGAACTACTTTGTGGATGTTCATGTTATTCTATATAATCTCCGTGTGTCCCTGCGTCCTCCTGTGTCTGTGCCTTTTGACCAGCGTGCATGCGTGGCACGTGGGCGGACTAGGGACAGCAAAGGAGGGCGCTGTCTATTCGGGCGTTGGGGGAGTTGCAGCCATGCCCTAGCGCCCGTTTTTAAACAGGTGGGCTTATATCTAGTTTTTTATAACAAGCTACAAGCTTGTACTGAAAATAAAATACTAGCTCTCTCACAGTGTTTCTCAAACCTGTTCTTGTGACTCTCCAACAGTGCATGTTGTGCAGGCAACCTCCCCTATGCACAGGTGGGGTAATTAGTGTCTCAGGTACATGGAATCCATATAGCTTGAAACACTCATTACCCCACTTGTGCATAGTGGAGGTTCCCTGCAAAACATGCACTGTTGGGGAGTCATGAGGACAGGTTTGAGAGACACTGCTTGGACACATAGAGGGGTATTGAGTGGCTCTCCAATCACCTGATCAGCCCTAGAAAATGCTGCAGATGCCATGCCCACTTACTGTCACTGCCCATATTTCTGCTGCTTTTTCTTTGCTCATTTAAAGACTCAAGATAGCCATAATAATATTCAGGAGCAGCATTTGCTTAGCTGGTGTGGAAGGAGATGAGTGCGCATGGACTGTAATTCTCCTCTCCATGGTCTGCAGCACCGGCACAGGGAAGGCTCTCCTGAGAACTTCTTGGTTCCCTGCAGTGTGCCAGGTGCAGTGTGAAGGAGATGGGGAACTCATCATATCTATCATTGGCTGGAAAGATGTCAGGGGTTTGATAAGACCCAAGGTTTCTCCTTGTCTCCAGAATATACTGTTGTAATTGGGTCTGTAGCATTTCCTTTTGCTGAAAAAATATACAGACTAATCATTCACATAGGAACACATAAACTTTACATAATACATATATATAGTGAAAAGTGCCTATTCACAGTGGTGAAGGCATCTTCTTAGGTTATTTGTGGGCCCTGCTGTGCTTAAAAAAAATAGGTTCCTCACAGGGGCGTTACTAGAAATCACGGGGCCCCCCTGCAAAACTTTGGATGGGGCCCCTTCCCGCCTTCTCTCTGTGCCCAGTCTCCTCAAGTATCACTATAGGACACAGCAGTTGGGGATGGGTAGAACAGGCTGTACACAAGACTCTGCTGCACACTGAATAGGGATTGTCTTCAAATCTGTCTCTGCTAAACATTGTATGCTTCCTTATCAGTGGCTGAGTAGATGCAGTCATTAGAGCAACTGTGCAAAGAGCAGAAATCTTTTTCTCTCCTTGCCCTTCGTTGTCAGTCTCTCAGGACTGGGCCCCCTATGGCTTCTGGCCCCCCATGCTGCTGCATTCCTTGCAGGGTCTATTGTTACGCCCCTGGTTCCACAGCTCCAAGGCTCGTATACTTTCAGTGACTGTATTTTAACATGTATATATAGTGAACTATAGTACTGTAGTAACTAGGCCTATTTTTAACATTGAGTCTTAAACAACCAGAAAGCACACTTATCCGGCATCAGCCGATCCCCCGTTGGTCCCAGATAACCGAGACTCTACTGCATGCCTAGTTAGAGTCTATAGGTGCATGTATGTGCATGTAAGTGCAGAAACTTGTTCACCAGGCATAACTAAGGGCTGGTTCACACGGATGCTTGGCGGCATTTACTGCGGGCATCTGATACAACACTCCCATTCAAGTGAATGGGAGCGTTTATATTGGCCGTTTACCATTGAACGCCGCATTCCGATCCTGATTGTCCCCGTCATTTCAGGCGACCCTGGCTCCCTTAGGGCCTTTTTCCACTACCCTGCGATTTGCGATTTGCTTCTAATCGCAAATCGCAAGGTACATTAAACTAATGGAAACTGCAGCAGCAATTTCCATTAGTGCGATCCGATTGCGATGCGATTTTGGTCAAAGCGCAATCGTCGTCCTGCCGCGTTTTGTATGCGATTGAGCTGGACTATAATGAGTATAGTAGCTCAATCGCAATCGCAATCGCATGGTGGAAATTGAAACGCGATTGCGATCGCGATCGTAATCGCGATCGCAATCGCGATCGCATTTCATAGTGGAAAAGAGCCCTTATGTGGATTCCAGGGTCGATTTAACTGACGCGTCTTCATGTTCCCCTGCAAGGATGAAAAACACCGATCGCAAAGGGACGCTGCTGATTGCCGCTTAAAGCCCGCACAAGCCCCTGAATGCGACACTAGAAGACGTCCGTCTAAACCGGCCCTTAGGATTGTCAAAACCCTTTTTTAAAATTTAAATAGACAGACCTTTGTTGTACACGGTGAGCATGATTGCTGACCGGAGATGGTCAATGAGTGCTAATCATACCAGCTGACATGGAAATGAATACAGACATGATTTGGTGTGGCCCTAACCTAGGTTGCATTTGATTTAAATAAACTTTGCATGGAAGTCTGAATTATTGGCATAGACCATCTCTATTGCTGACAGTGCCCATGCAGTACTTGGAATAATGCACAAGCTTATTTGTATTTTGGTGGAACAGGCTGTGCATTTGCAAATGCAGGAAATATTCCTAGCTTTGTGTGAAAATCAGCATAGTGTTTAGTTTCTGTACTAGCTTGTGTCAGGGCTCGTTTCCACTGTAGCGAATCCGCATGCGGGCACTGCATGCGGATTCGCATACTTAATGTTACTGTATGGGGTTGTTTCCACGTGTGCGGCGGCGGCGGCGTTTTTCTGTGCGGGGAAAATCTGCACGACAGGGTCGTGCAGATTCGCGTGCCTCAGGAATGCGGGCGAATCGCCGCTAATGTATTTAATAGTAAAAACGCATGCGTTTTTACATGCGTTTTTACCCGCGAATTCGCGGGCGATTTCGCACCTTTTCAATGTTATTTTGCCCTGGCAGTGTCATGGTTAATTTCGCATGGCACCCTGCCATGCGAAATCGCACGCGAAATCGCGGGTAAAAACGCATGCGGAAACGCATCCGCATGCGTTTTTACAAGCGTCGGAATGCGGCCGAAATCGCGTCGCAACAGTGGAAACGAGCCCTCAGTGGCTGTTTTGCTGCTAGGAAGCATTTGAAACAAATGGTATTTGAGGCAGTCGTTATCTTCACTGTGATTAAAGTACTCCAAGTTGATTAAATGAAATTCTGCCTGGTGACTCGGAATTATTACGCACATTTTTTTCAGATAGGTGAACCAGTGTCACCATTTTATTAAGTGCAAGGCTAGATAAGGGCAGGTGGTGCGTTTTTCATTACTTTAATTGTGTGATTTGTCTGGATTTTCAGCTTTTGATAAAGGCTGTAGTGTTATATGACAGAATTAAAAGGATTTGGGAGTTTAAGAAAAGGACTTTGCAACAGGATTTCAACTCTTTGTATATTTGATGGATTTGGCTGGATTTTTGTTTTTGTTTTCAATCAGTAAGCTACATTAAACACAGAGTGTTGAGCAGGTGTGCATATCGCCAGCATATTCCACTAGCACAGACGCAAATACAATTCCAGATATCAAAAATGTAATCCATCACAACCTATGGATTATAGCTTCACCCCCACACACAATTACAGTGGATACAGACTCCATTAAGCAGAGCACATCTGCAGGAAAATCAGCGACAGACCAATTAACCTGATTATCATGCAGTGTCTTTTTACTAACAAAGTGTCTCCAGGTGCTGCCCAGATTTTTACATTATAATTATAGATATATTGTTAAAACGCGTATCGTCCCAAGCTAAAGTCAATATGCCAAGTTTCCAAAAGTTAAACGGAACCCGAGGTGAGAGGTATATGGATGCTGCCATATTTATTTCCTTTTAAACAATAAGGGCTGGTTCACACTACAAGAGCTTTTAATTTGAAAAGCTCTTGCTATTGCATTGCTGTGTTGACTATTTATAAAACCACATCGTACCAGTGAGAACACACATAGCATTACATTAGCAAGAGCTTTTAAAATCGCACGAGCTTAGAAAAGGCTCTTGTAGTGTGAACCAGCCCTAACATTTGCCTGTCAGTCCTGCTTATTTTGTGTCTCTAATACTTTAACCATAGACCCTGAACAAGCATATGCAGATCAGGTACTCTGACTCAGCTGACTGAGATTTTACTGGATTAGCCATATGCTTGTTCCAGGATTTTGACTCAGATACTACATATGCCAGAAGATCAACAGCATTGCCAGGCAACTGGCATTGTTTACAAGAAAATAAATATGGCAGCCTCTATATCCCTCTCATCTCGGGTTCCCTTTAAACGTGTTTATACTCTTATTTGGCAAACTGAAAAATTAGAAGGTTTGTACTCTTACTAAAGAGAATGCTTTCAAGGAGTTTAAAGCGTACAGTATCCTTAAAGAGACACTGAAGCGAAAAAAATATGATATAATTAATTGGTTGTGTACTATGAATAATTACTAGAAGATTAGCAGCAAAGAAAATATTCTCATATTTTTATTTTCAGGTATATAGTGTTTTTTCTAACATTGCATCATTTTATAATATGTGCAGATTACACAACACTCTGCATTCAAAATTATTCTTTCAGAGCAGTCTGTGAACTTATGACCTCTCCTCTGGCAGAGAAAAAGAAAATTGTTCACTAACAGTTGAGATAATAAAGGTCAGAAGACAGCCCTCTCCACACTTTGAAAGTTTAAGAGCTTAATGGCTTTTTTTGCATAGAGATAACAACTGGAGTTTCTTAACTCTTCCTGTACTGGAAACAATTAGACTGACGTATCTGATCTTAATGTTTTATTTCTTAGCTGTACTACACATACAAATCATAATATCATTTTTTTTCGCTTTTTTTGTCTCTTTAAATTAGCACATACTGTAGATGGCAGGTAAACATTAGGATGACAACAATGAACAATCAATTTATACAGTATTAAATGTTTGAAGTTAAAAATCGTTTACATAAACCATGAAAAAAGATTTGTCACTACAAAATGCATACACTAAACCCACCTACGTACGAATTCTAAGGCTACTTTCACACTGCTGCGTTGTGTCGGACAATATAATCATATTGCTGATGGTGCTGTCTACAACAACACGTTAACAGTTCGGTGCAAAGAATTTGTTTGCAATACTGCATAATGCATATGTAAACAGTTGTAGTTAAGCATTAAAGGGAAGGTTCAAGCAAAAAAAAAAAATGAGATTCACTTACCTGGGGCTTCTACCAGCCCCATGTAGCCATCCTGTGCCCTCGTAGTCACTCACTGCTGCTCCAGTTCCCCGCTGGCAGCTTTCTGACCTCGGAGGTCAGGGCCACATTGCATACATTTTTACGCATTCCAGCTAGTGCAGGAACAAAAATGTACGCGTTTCACCACTAACGCACCACTAACGCGTAAAAATGTATGTGTTAATGTTCCTGCACTAGCGGGAATGTGTAAAAATGTACGCAATTTGGCCCTGACCTCCGAGGTCAGAAAGCTGCCAGCGGGGGACTGGAGCAGCAGTGAGTGACTACGAGGGCACAGGATGGCTGCATGGGGCTGGTAGAAGCCCCAGGTAAGTGAATCTCATTTTTTTTTTTTTGCTTGGACCTTCCCTTTAACCACTTCACCACTGAGGGGTTTTACCCCCTGAGCACCAGAGCAATTTTCACCTTTCAGCGCTCCTTCCATTCATTCGTCT
The DNA here is from genome assembly GCF_040937935.1 of Hyperolius riggenbachi. Taxonomy (NCBI): domain Eukaryota; kingdom Metazoa; phylum Chordata; class Amphibia; order Anura; family Hyperoliidae; genus Hyperolius; species Hyperolius riggenbachi. The sequence continues at coordinate 275,795,878 of NC_090647.1, forward strand.
ATAACTTTATCATTACTTATCGCAATGAAATGAACTATATCTTGTTTTTTCCGCCACCAATTAGGCTTTCTTTAGGTAGGACATTATGCCAAGAATTATTTTTTTCTAAATGTGTTTTAATGGGAAAATAGGAAAAATGTGGGGAAAAAATAATTATTTTTCAGTTTTCGGCCATTATAGTTTTTAAATAATGCATGCTACTGTAATTAAAACCCATGAAATGTATTTGCCCTTTTGTCCCGGTTATAAAACCATTTAAATTATGTCCCTATCACAATGTTTGGCGCCAATATTTTATTTGGAAATAAAGGTGCATTTTTTTCATTTTTGCGTCCATCCCTAATTACAAGCCCATAGTTTATAAAGTAACAGTGTTATACCCTCTTGACATAAATATTTAAAAAGTTCAGTCCCTAAGGTAACTATTTATGTATTTTTTTTAATTGTAAATTTTTTTAATTTTTTTTTAATTACAAAAAAAAAAAAATGGGGAGTCTGGGAGGTAATGAGTTAATTTTATGTGTAAAAGTCATTTATTTGTATGTGAAAAATGTGTAGGGTGTAGTTTACTATTTGGCCACAAGATGGCCACAGTAACTTTTTGTTTTAATGCGACCTCCAAGCTTCCTTCCGGAAGCTTGGAGGAAGTATAATGAGGCTGGACACGTGAGTTTTTTCTCACAATGATCGCGCTGCCCATAGGAGAGCAGCGGATCATTGCGGGGCTTAGATCAACGAACGGGAATGGATTTTCCCGTTCATTGATCTCTGGGCGAGCGGGCGGCGGCGTGTTTACTAGCGGCGGGCGGCGTGTTTACGAGCGGGAGCGCGGACAGCGTCGGGAACGCGGAAAGTACGTATTTCTCCGTCCCTGGTTGTTAAAGGATGGAAAAAGGGGCGGAGAAATACGTACGCGCGGGGGGAAAGTGGTTAAGCAGTACTTTTTATGTTCTGTATGCTTAAAGGATACTAGAGCCGAATGAAGTAGGAAAAAAGGGGGAGCAGGCATGCTGCCCCCGTTCTCCTCTGTCCCCCTCTTTTCCTACCTAAATGCCCCCCGGCAGCCTCTTCCAGGCTGCCTGGGTCAGGCACAAGTGCGCAGGAGCTGGCTCGGCTGCATGTGTCCTACATTGCGTATCCTTGGCCGGGAGCACTCTACACATGCGCATGAAGTAGTCACGCCATCATGCGCAGTATGCTCCTGGCTACAGGTGCGCGATGTAGGACTAAATAATCTATAAATACATATTGTAAAAAATAAGCAATAAGTGTAAAAAATAAGCAATTTTATTCATGATGTTATTTTCACTTCAGTTCCTCTTTAACACTGCAGGTATAATGCGACTTTTCCCCTTCATTGCTTTGTGATCCTACTTTTCCAGGGAACGCAACGCAACTCCCCAATTTGAAAGTAGCCTAAATGTCTGATTATAACTATGTAAACGAGCTAGTAACCTTAAAGGTGGCCACCCGATTTTACCAGCAGATATATCCTTCTCTGATTGAAATCTAAGCAGAGAGAGATCTATTACTGCCTCACACTGCAAATAGATTTGTAATTGATTTCAGGTTTGTGAGTATCCTCAGTTACATTATTCTTTTAAACTCCTCCCATGTGTACACCCTACACTATAGAGGGTTCCTGGTGTTTCTGTTCTTTGTTTTGTTTTTCTGAAAGTATATTCGAGAATCTCCTCTATATGTCTCTAGATGTTCTGGTGGTTAATGTTCCTGTTGCTAGTGGTTGGTGTCACAGGTAGCATCTTTTGTTGTGGTTGGAATCCCTGTTGATGTGACAATCCAGCCCCGCGATCCCGTCGAGATCTGCTCCCGTTAGCGTACGCAGGAAGTACGGGCGCAGACGGACAATGAGACCGGTTGCTGGATCGTCAGAGGGAAGAAGAAAGAAAAGGCGACAGAGCGTGCCAATCCCGTCTAATCTGCTCTCGTTAGCATACGCAGGAAGTATGGTGAACAGACTAACAAAGATTAGTCGTGCAGCTGCCAAAAATATGTAATGGGACAAACATCCACCAATCCCTTATTACTAGGCCACTGTTGCCATGCAGGTCTCATGCACTAGAGACTGCTGGAGGCAAATTCACTGTGCGCGTAGTAAACGGTTAAGATCGGTTGGAGGTGCCCATACATGTACAATTATGATTGTATATACAATCTGTAAACTAAAAATATCGATTTCGCGCTGGAAATCGGGTAAATACACTGCCACCACTCTCTCACGTTCTGTAGGGAGGAAAGAGACTCCCGCTATCATAATACGGTAGCCAGCCCAATCACGTTCAATACGCTCCAATCACCATTCGGGGAATAGTCACTTCCGACGGCTTAAAGACTGTGAGCAATGTGATGTTAAAGAAAGGTTACTGGGTCCCTATATGCTGCAATCTCGAATTGTGTTTTCAATTGAGAAACGAAAGTTATCGATTTCGCACAGGAAATCTGGTACTAGCTACTCCTAGAAGGAAGAAACGGTTATTTACAACCTAGCTAGCAAATCAACAATTTATAAGCAAATCATAAAACAATGCGGTAGTATGACTGACTCTTCAGAGGGCAGATTTGTTATAGCAGCAATCAGATGACCAGAAAAGGCACAAGACTGAACGATAAAATCGTTAGTTTATTTCTAAACTACATACACACAGCTTATTTTAGAACAGATTGATCTGACAGAGAGAAGGGAAGAAAAGAAACAGAATGTCTTAATATACAGTTCAAATACCGTTATTGGTAGTCCATGCGGCAATCGCAAGTCTTTGGCGTAGAGTCCAAAATGGCGATTGCCATGCGGCCAACAGGCCTTTGTTAGAAATAGTTCAAAGATGGAGGTTTTGGCCCGTGTCCTTGCGGGCTGCCAGGATGTTACTAGGCATCAGATTGAAGGTAAAGGACCCAGAGCTTTCTGGGCTCTCTGTGGTTATAGCCCCCACTCCAGCAAGGAGGGGTTAGGGGGCGTGGATCACACACCTCTTTGCAGCAGGAGGTCTCTGCCCCTCTCATAGAAACAAGATTTTACCTGAACCATGATAGGTGTGCTCATCTGCAAACCGTACAAGTTATGTTAAATCTAATAACATTTTTAGGTTTGTCAGAATTTATCAAGATCGTTGATACCAAACTTGGGGGGTTTAGAGTGAACGGTGACCCCAAAATGCATATCTCTGCTTTGGCAGGGCTTACCTTTAATTCAGGAACATCCAATCGTGTGGTTTGTTCCGAATTTCATAATAAGCGGGTTCTAAAGGCTGTTGCCTATTTGGAAAGTCATCTTTATGACAAAAGATGGATTTCATATTTGTGAGATCAGAAAAAAGGTTTTCCTAAGGTCAGAAGTCTTTTGAAGCTCAGGGAGCAGCCTAGGTGTCAGATCTCCTGCTGAGACTGGGGCCGATCAGACTGGAGAAAGCTACAATTTATGAGCTTCTGTCAACTGATATCTACCCTTCATCTGATGGATGAGTTTATAAACTCTCTAGGGGGCCACATAAGGCCAGGAAACACCCTGTCCCATGTAGGTGAGAGATTTTGTAATTAGAAGCTACCAAAGAGCCAGGGTTTGTTAGCAGCCAGAGTGTAAGAGAAAAAATAAGGGGATTTTAAACCAACAACTGTCAGTTTGGTTGGTTTGCGAAGAACTGGCGTTCTTAACTCCATGACGCATTCGATATGCCATATCGACGGCGTCACATTAGGGCTCCTGTTTTTTTTTTTCCCCTTGGTGGTGCTGGCTCTCACCTGGCTCTCACCTGAGAGGAGGGAGAGGGATATGGAGGCTTCCATATTTAAGCAATTACCAGTTGGTCGTCATGCAAGGAGTAAATATTTATTTTGTATTTAAATAGTGCTGACTTCTTCCACAGCACTTTACAAACTTCATAGTCATTACACTAACTGCTCCTTTGAGGGGCTCTAAATCTAATCCCAACCATAGTCTTATGCCCAAAACAGTTTAAGGCCAATTTTGAGCAGAGTCAGTTACCTTGTCAGTATGTTTAAGTGAAGCAGAAGATTAACGGAATGGTTGGAAGAAACCCCAAACTCCTTGCAGATATTATCCTATCCCAGATAAGAACCAACAGTGCAAGATGAGTGTGTGGTAAATTGTAAAATTTTACCTCACCCTGATTTACATTCTGAAATTTATCACTGATACCAGCAAGGTGAATCACTATGGTGTGCCCTCCCCCTCCCCGTTGTGAGCAGGAACATCAGTTGATCTCCAGGGCAGAAGGCTGTGTGACATCAATGCTCGGACCAAGATAATTACCGTATTTTTCGGACTATAAGAAACTCCTGACCATAAGACGCACCTAGGTTTAGAGGAGAAAAGCAGAAGGAAAAAATATATACTAAATCTGGTGCATCCCTGGTGAACGGGCATTTTGTGAATTATGCCCCTTTGTACCTCATGCCACTTTGTACCTCTTGTGTCTCCCTGTGTCCTCCTCTGTCCCCCTTGTGTTCTCCTGTGTCTCCCATGTGTCCGCTTCTGTCCTCCTTGGGTCCTCCTCAATGCTCCTTTGTGTCCTTCTCTATTGCCCCTTTGTGTCGCCCTGTGTCCTTGGTTTTTCCCCCTGTGCCCTCCTCTGCATGAGCACAGTACAGGGAGTCTCCAGCATTGCTGCTGGTTGGAGGTTCTTATTGGCTGGCGTTCACAAGTCAGGAACTGACTGCATTTGGACTATAAGACGCAATTACTTTCCCCCCCCCACTTTTGGGGGAGAAAAGTGAGTTTTGTAGTCCAAAAAATGCAGTAGTGTAAAAATGGGTGCCTCTTTAATATTTTTTGAGTGTCTGTATTTGTGTCATTTGCAGTGATGACTGGTACGTCCTTCAGATTAGGCTAGATAAAGTGTGTTTTCTGACTGCTTTCATTAGTTAATGATTTTCAGTTGTTTTTTTGTTTTTGTTTCTATGTAATTGCAGTTATGTAATTGGAATTGACGGTACTTTTTAAAGTTTTTTGGTTTTGCTTCACAGGTGCTCAAAAGTTTGACAATTTTTCTGAAAAGCGGCCTCTTCTAGGAATGTGCAAAAGTACCGGGTCATGTGGGTAAGAAACTTTTTATTCCTATTATATTACTTACAGTATATTTGATCCACTTGTTTTACTTCATCCACCTCTGTCAGATCTTGTCCCATGTTTGCAGAAGTTTGTAGACGCCCAACAAAAAGCTAAACATGAAGAATTCCATGAGGAAAAAATAAATGTATCCCTCAAATTAAATCTGTTATTCAGTTCATTGAATCTTTATGGAGAGAAGAGGACGCATGGGTGGGGGACCATACAGAAGAGTAGGTAATCAGGCGAAGTAGATCCATCCTGGCTAAACTCTGAAAGGTGGCCAACAACGTCCTACTTGTATACACTTTAGATTTTTGCCCAGAACAAAAAGGAATGATTATTTCAGCCAAAGAATACTTGAAGTGGTTATATGGCTTTTGTCTTAATGCTGACTAAAGACGGAGTCTCAACATTTGCTGCTGTTAAATTTTATATAGATATAAAGTACAATTGTTATTCCTAATAATTCCAAGTTCAATGATATTTAGGTAATTTTTTTTCCTTTAGATATTGGTGACATAATTAATGGGTGCAAGTCTTCAATAAACCTAGGATAGCTCTTCTTGAGTGTTAAATCCATAATCCATGGCCTCACGTGAAAAGTATTTGTAGATAGTTGCCAGCCTTATTCTTGGTATCATTAGCAAACCAGCACTGTAACAATGACCATTGGTAGCGGGACATGTTTCAGAGGAACTAACAGTCTATCTCCCATATACTGTAGAAGGCATATCCAGGGGACAGACATATCCTGTGCCTTTCATATACTTAAAACATGAATCATAAAGCCTATTGTCACCAAAAATAGAAACAGACTAAAGGGTTATTTTACATTTAATGCATTGGTATGCTTTGTGTTTTTTTTTTTTCTCCATAGCAGTGCATTGTGAAAAAGCTATCAGTTAGAACACATATAGTGTGAACTGAGCCACAGGAAAACATGTTATAAATGAGAGCAATTGATTAAGTGTAAAAGGAACCTAAGGGCAATAACAAATTATTATGCATCTGTACTTTTAATTTATTAACACAAAGTCCAACTTAACCCAACTTGAGCACGGCCAAATTTAATTGCGTTTAGAATAAAAGACTGTAAACCGTGTACTTAATCAACTTGGTAAAAAGAATGCCTGTTTCATGTGCAAGGCCCTTGTTTTGTATTTTAGAGCTGTGATCACTGTGATCGTCTCACAGTGATCACAGAGTCAGGAGACCATGAAACCTACTCCTTACCAGCACTTGGAGCTCAGTTGTCATTCAAACAGCTGAGCGAGCGGCAGGCAATGGCAACAGAATGACCATTATTGTATACAATGAACAAAGGCGCCAAAAGTATAAGATTAGATTAAATGAGCTTAAAAACCAACTTAAATGGCAAAATTGAAGGAGGAAGTGGTGGTCTTACCTCCCTCAAGAAGACACGACAACGACTGCGATTCAGACAGTCAAACACATTTATTAGGAACTCCAAAAAGAAATGCAACGCGTTTCGCAGGTTCAACCCCGCTTCATCAGGCAACATAGGGAGGAGTATCAAACAATCTGCACAAGGATTCAAATCAAGTGCCTCAGAGGCGCTTAATTTGAATCCTTGTGCAGATTGTTTGATACTCCTCCCTATATTGCCTGATGAAGCGGGGTTGAACCTGCGAAACGCATTGCATTTCTTTTTGGAGTTCCTAATAAATGTGTTTGACTGTCTGAATCGCAGTCGTTGTCGTGTCTTCTTGAGGGAGGTAAGACCACCACTTCCTCCTTCAATTTTGCCATTTAAGTTGGTTTTTAAGCTTATTTAATCTAATTGTATACTTTTGGCGCCTCTGTTCATTGTATACAATTTTGAGTCCACCCTTGGTGGAGGGTTGCTACCCTTTCTGTCTGTCTACAGAGAGCGACTTCTTAATCCTGAGTGGGGTCAGGACAATCTCCCCACCTGCCTTTACAGTGGTTGCCTGCTGGTGACCATGACTTGTGAGTATTTAGCAATACAAACTTATTGCCACCTTGTCCAGTACGAATTACACTATTGGGGTTCTTGGTGTTCCCTGTTTTTATCTCTTTGCAAGAACGACCATTATGGCTGGCGTGTGCAACAGGAAAATGTCAAATATACATCCTGCTCACCCCCAGACAGCACTTTGACATTTAAATTGGTCCACAGACAGCCTGTCATCCAATAGAAATGTGCAAATCCTTTCACCTTTATCTGCAGTGCCAAATCTGACAAAAGCTGAAATAATCCAGTTAGCTGCCGCCCCCCTTCAGTTTAGCGAGATGACCCCTCCCTCTTCCCTCCAGTATAGGTAGCCAGATGACCCCTCTCCCCATTCCCCCTAGTATAGGTAGCCTGATGACCCCCCCCCCATATAGGTAGCCAGGTGACCCCTCCCCCTCTCCCTCCAGTATAGGTAGCCAGATGACTCCCTTAATCCCTCCTTTTTCTACCCCCTTTTCAGTATAGGTAGCCAGTTCACCTTCACATTGAAGCAGCCATCAGTGTCACTCATTTCTTCACTTGTCTCCTGTGCAGAAGCTTCCTCTTCCTTTTCGTCTCCAATGCTGCCCAAGTCCATAGCGGCCGGCCACAATGCAAACCGGTACGGAGAGCGGGGTGGCTGCTGCACAGGCCGCTAGCAGCAGAGTACCATGGTCAGAGGCTAGCCTGATCTCCCTGCATTGCAGCATTTGCAAGCTGGCAAATGCTGCACCAGTTTAGCCTGCTGCTTTGGTGCCCTTGCTCCTGATGTGCCATGGCCTAGGTGGCCTTGGCCTGAATCCAGCCCTGGATATGAGAGAGAGCTTGGTTGCACATAATCATAGATTACATGACCAGCAGGGGGCACTGCATGCAGGTATCCCTCTCATTCCTTCCTCACTCACTGACCTGCACACTAGGAGCTGCAAAATAAAGATTAAAATTACAAACACTTGTGCACATGACAGGCGGGGTCCCAAGGCTCTGCCACTACCTCACATGAAACACCAAAGGGGCAGCGCAGGTGGACCCCAGTGCTTACACCGCCAGGAGAATCGCCCACAACTGCTCCTCAATTGAATGCCAGATTACATGACCAGCAGGGGGCACCATGCGCAGGTATCCCTCTCACGCCTCCCCTCCCTATCACTGACCTGCATACTAGAAGCTGCAAATATAAAGATAGGCTGACAGGCTGTCTGTGGACTAATTTAAATTGCAAGGTGCTGTCTGGGAGTGAGCTTTTGCTTCTCTAACATACTGGCATTCAATTAAGGGGCAGTAGTGGGTGATTCCCCTGGTGGTGTGAACACTGGGGTCCACATGCGCTTCCCCTTTGGTGATGCATGCGGAGTGGGGGTCCCAGGTGCTGGCAGATCCTGGGGCTTCAGCCTGTTAAGTGCACCAGTGTTTTTTGAAATATACACCCTGCCAGAAATTGACAGCCACAAACTGGATGTAGATTTCACCTACAACAGTCCTGAAATGGTTAACTAGGTGTGACCATTTAACATTTAGGAGGAACAATAGATGGTAGGTTATATTTCCCAGCATCTCTGCAATACAGTATTGTAGTTCACAGGACATAGGTGGTGGACTGTTGTAAGGCTTCAGTCTACTAAAAGAAAATTAGCCAGTTGATAGAACTCTTAAAGTGGACCCAAATTAAAAATACAAGATTTCAGAAATACAATCTATTTTCTAAATTATAATAATAAATAGCAGCCTTTTTTCAGCTGCATGATGACAAATATAAAATATGTTACATTTATTGGAGAAACCCCTCCCTTCCTTTCATATTGCCAGGACAGAATCCAGCAAACTGGTGGAGTAGATGGTTTCCAGCAAAGGAGGAATTGCTAATGGCTGCCACCTGTATAACCCTAGTTATGCAAAGAGGAGGGTGAAAAGCATGCACTGAAATGCTCATAGGCTTGAAGGAGTGTTTATTTATCTTTGTATGTGTCAGAGTGGTGCAACTAAATATTTTGAATTAAAAACATGTTTGGTTTGGGTCCGCTTTAAAGGACAACTGAAGTGAGAAGAATATGGAGGCTGCCATATTTATTTCCTTTTAAACAATACCAGTTGCCTGGCAGCCCTGCTGATCTACCTGGCTGTCAAGGTGTCTGAATCACACCAGAAACAAGCATGCAGCTAATATTGTCAGTGAAAAAGATAGAAAGGGACAAGGGAGCACTCCAATGGTGCGTTAACTTTTTAATATATATAAATGCATAAAAATTCCACTTACACTTTATGTGCAAGTAATGCACATGTAAGAGGCCACCAGCCAGTCACTTCCACCTCCTGTGCTTGGCCATGGCTAACCGGGTCCGTGCATGATGTTAACTGATGTGCGGGGGGCACTAATTTTAGATTGCACTAAGGTATCCTTTAAGTGTGTATGGATAAGTGCACAGTTGCAGGAAACAAAAGCTATACAGTAAGATATGATTTTGAAAAGTTCACTTCTACAAAGGTAGCAGGGGGTTATAGGAAAACAATCGCCTTAGTCTGTGTTTGGACAAGGATGGTCCAGTAGTCCAGGTCTCTTGCTGACGCATTAGTGCCACCATACACATGCTAGTTTCTCAGGAAAGGCAGCCTTGAACGACCACTTAGACTGGGGACCATCTAGCATGTGTTCACACCCTAAAAGTGCCCATACACTGGTTGAGTCCAAGGTGTATGCTTCTAGTAGAGAAGCCATTCTTTGGAAAAGCACCCAGTGTAAAATAATTAAGAAATTAAGAATGCCTTTTATTAGGTGTGATAGAATGCATGTGCATGCCAAATTTGTGTTTATAGAGCTTTGAGAATTTGACTTGTTCAATTTGGGTTTCATTTTGGACTTTTTTTTTAAATTATTATTATGAAGTGTAGTATTGTGTTTCAGTGGTAAGTTATAATGTAAAACCGTTTGTTAATAAGGTAATACTGATTTCCTTTTTTCCGAAAAGCAACTTCAGCATCTTTTCTAGCTCGAATAAAATAATGTATCGCAAAATGCACACTATAGTAAAACAAACACCAGCCGTGGATATAAGCATGGGGTGCAAATGTCTACTAACAGTATGAGTGTTACTGGAGTGCATTCATGTGTTACAGATCTGTATGAAATAAGGTAAACTTTACATTTTGTTGGCTGAATGCTTGTCAGAATGTATATAATCCCAGGAGCAAATCTGATTAGATTAGAAGTACTGTTTATTTCGAGGTTGCCAGTGAATGTTCCATTCTGGTTGTTTGCTTGTAGGATTTGTACTGAGTTTCTGCAACCAAGTAACCTAATGTATTTGTGTATAGATGGCGGTGTTTTGTCCTGAATATTTAGATAAATGCGCTTCTCTATCGTCTCTTTGTGCCCTTAACCTTTTCCTTGGTTGTTATTTTATTTATGCTGTATGTTATGGAAAGAGTAAAACAAATTAGGACTTGAAAACAATGAGACGTGAAGAGAAAATGATTCATCGACTTGCTATTGAAATGTTATTGTGAAAAGTTTACTTTACTGGCTTAGGGTTCATGATATTTTAGGGAAGCTACGTCAAAACATTTTGCCATTTCTTCATTCTTAATTTAATGTGAAATGGACGATTTTTTAATCTTTGTTAGAACAGTCACCAGTATATTTTTTCAGAGTTTTACTTGTGTTTTCTACTATTGAGCACTGACATTTAGAGAGTAACAGTTGGAGAACATTATTGTTGTTTCATATAGCAAGACTAAGCATCCACTTCATGCAATGGGTTGTTTTGTGTCCCAAGCCATGGCCTTATAGCTGTTGAAAGATCGTAGGTGCAGAGGCGCCTTTTGTTTTACCATTTGCCAGTCAGGGTAGGTCTTTAGCACAAGCTGCTAGCAAAAGAACTGTATCCCAATACAGTCAATCAAATAACTAGTATTGATCTGTGGGGCTGGTGGAACACAGCACACACAATATTACTGTATAATGCCAGAATACCGTGGTAAACGGAAACATCTAGAACAAGATGACCAATATCCACAACGTAAGGGGAGTCAGAGGTTTACACGACAAAAAAAAAAATTACAGACAGTCGATAATACTTGGGTTCACATCAAATTAGCAACAGTTGACTCATTATTACATATCCAAACATCCCACACACTTCAGAGAATTTTGACTCAGACCCCCCTCGCCAACCAGGTCAACCAGTATTGGAGTAAAGCTGTGTTTATTAGTTGCTTCCAGAGAGCTAATGAAGGTTCAGAGGGTTTTTTCCTATGCCCACACCTCCAACAATCACTGACACCCTTAGAAAATGTAGAAATTTTGGGGGGCGTATAATCTAATGAAAACCAATGTAATTGTATAAGTTTATCTCTAGAGCTAATCACGATCTTAATGTAGGACTCCTCAAAATCCTGCCACTCGGATACTCAAATTTCCTCTCTCCAGACTTCCCAACCCGTTCTGGTCTTGACCAGCTTTGGACCATATTTAAATTCCATTAGATTTGAATAGTGTTTGAAAATAAGCTTAACAGGGCCTTTATTTAAAGAGAACCCGAGGTGGGTTTGAAGAATGTTATCTCCATACAGAGGCTGGATCTGCCTATACAGCCCAGCCTCTGTCGCTATCCCAAACCCCCCAGAGGTCCCCTTGCACTTTGCAATCCCATATAAATCACAGCCTAGCTGTCGACACACAGCGTGTCGCAGCGGGCTGTGTTTTTCTCTATAGTGTCAGTCTGGTGCTCTCCCCACCTCCTGCAGAACTCCGGTCCAGCCTGCATCCCTTCCCTCCCCGCTGATGGGAGGGAAGGGATGCAGGCAGGACCGGAGCTATGCAGGAGGCGGGGGAGCAGCCGAGACTGACATTACTGATGTAAACACAGCCAGCACAGCGCGGCTGTGATCTATGTCTGATTGCAGAGTGCAGGGGGACATTAGGGGGGTTTGGAATACCAACAGAGGCTGGGCTGTATAGGCAGATCCAGCCTCTGTATGCAGATAACATTCTTCAAACACACCTCGGGTTCTCTTTAGCCATTTTCAACATTGGCCTCAATTCACTAAGCTTATCTCCTGTCTTTAATAACATTTCTAGAGTTGTTACCATGGTGATAAGGCATGTAGTATTCAGGAAACATTTTACCTCAGGCAAACCTAAAGTTAACTCTCCAATCCTTAAAATAACTCCAGAGTTAAAGACAGGCTGTTAATTAACTGCATGTGAAAATCACTACAGAGGAGGTAACGTAATGAATGAAGAGATAAGATAACTCTCTCACTGTCTCTCACTGTGTGGAGGTAAGTTTTCTCTTGCCTTATTATCTCCAGCATGATCTTAGTGAATTGAGGCCAATGCCTGGAGTGAGGGCAACTGTGAGGCTACCAAATTTGGACTTAGCTGCATGACAAAGCTTAAAATATCGAAAGTGTGAAAGAGCAGGAAGAGAGTATTCCATAACCATCCAATGCCAGGTTTTAAACTTACCATTCAGGAAGAGATAATTAACATACTTCACCCCTCTCCGTACCCAGAACCCAACATCTTCTAATGACAAGAACTCAGGCAAATTCAGATTACTCCAGAGAGGAGCACTAGTAAGATTTATCCTCTCCCACCAATTTCTAGCATTTATAGTAAATCCTAAGAGTATATTTCAGAATACTAACACCTTCAGCTGAAAACAGAGCGCCCCCTTCCCCCCCTCCCCCCCCCCCCCCCCCAGTCCCCGGAAATTATATTACATAAAGTTTCATATGAGTATGCCATGTCCGCCTCTTCTGCATCCATAGAAGCATTATCTCTAATATGGTGAAGCCACCGATACACATAGGTAAGCTGAGCCGAACACGCTGAATCCAGTGCTGGAGACTTGGGCGCAGTAGCGCAGGAGACTTGGGCGCAGCCGGCACCACCATAGGCCGTAACAGGAACTAAGGCTATAGCAGACACAGGGAGTAACTTCCGTGCCTTCAGAAGACGGAGCTGAAGTTGCTTTTAAAACAATAATTCTGCTGGAAGCCGAATTCTTTCATTCCCCCACTATCCATGGAGGCCTGGAGGGGGAATAGTAATTAACACGGCCCGGACTTGTGCGGCAGCAGGATCAGCCATATATACCGGCCTTGTCCTGCGCCCAAGTCTCCAGCGCCGTTATCTCTCGTTCGCAGCGGAGCCGCATAGTAGTATAATTGAAAGTGAGGGAGGGCAAGACCACCCTTACTGATAACCCCAGTGTATCCAAAGACAGTCTAGGGGTTCGATTTGCCCACAAGAAACCCTGCAGAGCATTTAATTTAGCAAAACAGAATTTGGAATCCAGACAGGAGACATGAGCAACACATACAGGAGCGATTACCATTTTAACGGTATTAACATGACCCATAAGGTTGATTGGCAGAATCTTGGTGTTAGGTCATATTAAAATGACTTTTCTTATAAATATATTTCATAATTGAAATCATAAAGGACAGATACAGAATTCTAAATGATGAAAACAGAAAACTTGCCTTTTACTGTATGTGGTTAGATGCCTTTTCCAATGTAGCCCATTTTCTCCCACTTTTGCCGGATCACATTTGGCCAGTGGGAGAGGACTAATCCAAGAGTCCCATGTGGTCTGGCTGGAGCCCAGGGCATATCCATAGATACATAGGTAACGCATTTGCTCTTGAAGGATTATCGCGGACTGCACAGAAGTGTGGCCTGCTTAGTGTGAACGGCTTTTATATATGTTACGGCCAGAACCCGAAGTTTGGCCACTTCGGGTTCTGGCCGGCCAATGTGCGAAGTGGCCGCTGCGCTGCCGCCAATGTGAGAAATGGAATGATTCATGTAACATTAATGTATCTTCTGGCCCCAGCGCAGCGCCCAAATGTATCGCAATTTAGTTAATTTAATGAAATTAAGCTGGCGGCAATGTAACAGATGAAGCCGCCGGCTTTTTCTCTGCCTCTCTCTCCTCCCCCCGCCTCTCTCTCCTTCTCTTATTATGGACAGCACGCGTGTCCCCTCCAGAGTCGTTCGTGGCGCCAGGAAAGCAGGGCGGGGAGGCTGCAGACATTGCTTCTGCCAGCACCCCCTCTGCAAGAACGGCAGGATTCCCTGCCGCGACGAGCGACTCTGGAGCGGACACACATGTCCCTGCCGGCTGCCCATAATAAGAGAAGGAGAGAGAGGCGGGGGGAGGAGAGAGAGGCAGAGAAAAAGCCGGTGGCTTCATCTGTTACGTTGCCGCCGGCTTAATTTCATTAAATTAACTAAGTTGCTATACATTTGGCCGCTGCGCTGGGGCCAGAAAATACATTAATGTTACATGAATCATTCCATTTCTCACATTGGCTGCAGCGCAGCCGCCACTTCGCACATTGGTAGGCCAGAACCCGAAGTGGCTGGCCAGAACTAGAAGTGGCCAAACTTCGGGTTCTGGCCGTAACATATATAAAAATGTCTGTTCTCAGCCTAAATGGGAACACAGTCTAAAAGTCAACTGTCTGCGTTGAGCATATTGCATGACTAGATAATATAACAATGAACAAATGTCTATATTTCTCTGTAAAACAACTCTTTACAAATCCTTTCCTTGCAATTTAAGGGCCTAAACGTATTTACTATGGTAAGTAACTGTCAGATCTCTTGCTGAACAGACACCCTTTGTGATATCACAGTCATAATGTCAGGCTTGTCTAGCTACCTGCTATAGGTCAGACTGTATGCCCATATGACTGACATAACCCAGCCCTAACACCTGTGCAAACTCCTGCCCAATAACAAACTACAAAACCCCACAGGCAGATGTAGCATACAACCTGGCAAATCACAATCACCAAACACAGCAAGGTAATATAAACACAATATATTTGAATAGTCACCTGAGGGCTAAGAACTGAGGCAATCCAGACGATGGTGTAATCACAATACAGATGCGTAGTCAATCAGGCCGGGATCAGGGGCAGGCAGCGTTCATGCAAAGTTCTTTAACAATCCGAGGTTGGCAACAGGTAATCCAATAGAGATGTGTAGTCGGGTACAAGCCGGGTCGATAACAGCTGATCAGAAGAGACGTAGTCAGGTGCAAGCCGGATCAGCAACAGGTAATCCAATCTGCAAGAAGCTTCATCTAGAGACAGAAGTCTGCAGCAAGACAAACACTTGGTGTGAGCGCAATCTTAGCTACAAGCCCAGCATAGGCTATCATGGGCCAAGACTGCACTGCTCATAAGATTAAAATACAAGGCATTCCCCAATTGGAGCTCGGCGTGTCAGCAATCAGCTGACACACAGGGAGACACATGACTACTGTTGGAGCGTGCACTGAGACGCGTCCTCCGCCTGCCGCCCTGCATGCATGTGAGACAGCGGCAAGGACGGCAATAACTGTGAGTCAGCAGCAGTGCTGGCGGCAGTGGCCTGCTGACTCCTAACTGTAACGATCGGTGAAGCACAGAGAGGATCTGATTACCAGTGATCTGCAGAATCACTGGGAATACAGATGTATACCAGATTATACGTGATCTGCAGTATCACTGATAATCCGATTTACTAGCTAACCTCTGTTCACCTGAGTAGAGTGTAGTGTTTGGTGTAACAGTAACACTTTGAGGACTAAGCTTCAGTGCAGCAAGGAGTACTGCACAGATTCCTTCCGCAGACCTGAGCTCTCCAAGACGGGAGGAGTCAGACTGACAGTAGGAAGGACAGACTGAAAGTAACCTTCAGGAGGAAGGATCACTAACAGAGCGAGGAACCGCCTCTAACAGTAAGGTCGGTTCTCGAGGTCAGACAAGCCAGGTCGTACACACACGGACAGATAAAGTACAAGATCAGAAGGCAAAGGCGGAGTCAAAGTACAGGCAGGGTTCAGCAACGGGGTATCAGAAATATCGGGGTACAAAATCAGGAGGCAGAAGCAGAGTCAAGGAACGAGCCGGGGTTCGGCAACAGAGTATCAGAAATATCGAGGTGCAAGATCAGAGTTCAGGAGGATAGTCAAGGCAGGCAAAAGTCATAACAGATAATCACAATCAAACTAGTACTTTAGCTATCAACAGAATCTAGCTAATTGTAGGATTACAGCTCCAGCTGGTCCCGGCACACTTGCGGATCTGACTACGGATCTGGGTGCTCCCACATATGTGATCGCACGCCAGACAAAGAGCAAGTGAACAACCAGCAGTATATATACTCTAGGACCTTTCCAGGACCTCCCTAATTGCTGGTCCAATGAGAGCAGTGGAATTTGTCAGCTGACCCAGCTGGTCAGCCGACTCCCTTCTAACTGCTATTTAAACTCTGCCTCTGTGCTCGCGCGCGTGTAAGTCTGAATCTTGGTGGACTATCAGTCCCAGCCACACCAGTACTGTCATGCAATGTATCTAGTGCGGGGGCCGCCTCTGATGCGGATTCT
Source organism: Hyperolius riggenbachi (assembly GCF_040937935.1). Lineage (NCBI taxonomy): Eukaryota > Metazoa > Chordata > Amphibia > Anura > Hyperoliidae > Hyperolius > Hyperolius riggenbachi. Next base: position 275,812,322 of record NC_090647.1, read on the forward strand.
GCCGTTACCAATGCGGATTCCGCCGCACTGCCTATGCGGCATGCAGCGTTTTTTCCGCGTTGTGATGCCATGCTGGACGCGGAAACGGCCGCCTCACCTCGAGAGACAGCGGCCTTTCCGCGTTTCCTTATAGTACCCCCCCCCCCCCCCCCCCCGAGGAGTGGACTCCGGACAACTCCCACCAGGTTTCTCGGGGTGTAAGGCATGAAACTCCCTCACCAACTCATCTGCATGCATACGATTCCCAGGTACCCATTGCCTCTCCTCGATGCCATACCCTTTCCAATGTACGAGGTACTGTACCGAGTTTTGTACCTTGCGAGCATCTAATATTTTTTCCACTTCATATTCGGGTTGGGTATCTACCAACACGGGAGGAGGAGGAGATGGACCCACCTGGACTGCAGGTTTAAGAAGGGACACGTGGAAGGACTTCACCCCCCGCATGCTGGTGGGAAGGTCAATGGTATACGTAACATTGTTAATCTTTTTGGTCACGGAAAATTGGCCCACAAACCTGGGACCCAGTTTGGCAGATGGCTGCTTCAGGGTCAAGTGACGTGTGAACACCCAGACTAGATCCCCTGGCTGAAACTTCCATTCCACGGACCGTCTCTTATCTGCTTGACCCTTCTGACTCTGGAACGCCTTCTGCAAATTCCCCTTAACAATTCCCCAATTGTCCCTGAGTGACCTCTGCCAATCCTCCAGTGCAGGAAATGGGGACGAGACAACTGGAAAAGGGGAGAATTTGGGTGACCTCCCTGTTACAATCTGGAATGGGGAAAACCCAGACGAGGAAATCTTTAAATTATTTTGGGCGAATTCCGCGAAGGGCAAAAATTTCACCCAGTCACTTTGTGCCTCCGCAACGTAACATCTCAGGAATTGCTCCAGAGATTGGTTAATGCGTTCTGTCTGCCCATTCGTCTGTGGGTGGTAGCCTGACGAGAACGACAATTTCATGCCCATTTGGTGACAAAATGCCCTCCAGAATCCAGACACAAACTGGACTCCCCTATCAGACACAATGTCTTCCGGAATGCCATGCAGCCGGAAGACGTGAATGATAAACAATTCGGCCAATTCTTGAGCCGAGGGGAGTCCTTTCAGGGGCACAAAATGGGCCATCTTGCTAAACCGGTCGACTACCACCCAAATAACAGACATGCCTTCAGACCTGGGCAATTCCCCCACAAAATCCATGGACAGGTGGGTCCATGGCTCACTCGGGGTGGGCAAAGGCTGCAACCTTCCTACAGGTGCCAGCCGGGAGGGTTTACTCCTGGCACATACCGCACACTCCTTAACAAACTCCTTGCAATCTGTTGCCAAGGAAGGCCACCAAGCACACCTGGCAATCAGATCCTGCGTTCTGGCCGCTCCAGGATGACCAGCATTCTTGTGGGTGTGAAAGAGTTGCAGAACTTGTAACCGAAATGGCAGTGGGATAAACAAGACCCCTTCGGGTTTCCCCTCAGGAACATCCCACTGAAAGGGACCCAAAATCTCTGTCCAATCCTCCCAAGTCTCCGTGGCGGCTAACACCAGTTTCTGCGGGATGATGGATTCAGGAGCGGGGGGCTGTGCTGTCTCAGGTTCAAAACACCTGGAGAGGGCATCTGCTTTGACGTTTTTGCTGCCTGGAGTGTACGTGATTATGAACCTGAATCTCGTAAAAAATAAGGACCACCGGGCCTGACGGGGACTCAGCCTCTTAGCCCCCTCGATGTATTCCAAGTTCTTGTGGTCAGTGTAAACAGTGATCGTGTGCTCTGCCCCCTCTAACCAGTGGCGCCACTTCTCAAATGCCAACTTAATAGCCAGAAGTTCCCGGTTGCCTATATCATAATTTTTTTCTGCAGGTGAAAACCTGCGGGAAAAATAAGCACATGGGTGTAATCTGCCCTGCAACCCAGACCGTTGAGACAGCACCGCCCCCACCCCAACTTCTGAGGCATCAACCTCCACAATGAAGGGAAAGGACGTGTCAACATGCCTCAAAATTGGTGCTGAGCAAAATAATTTTTTCAATAGAGCAAATGCCGCCACGGCTTCAGGAGACCAGTGGTTGGTATCCGCCCCTTTTTTCGTGAGACTGGTAAGGGGGGCAACTAACGTGGAGTATCCCTTAATGAACCTCCTGTAATAGTTCGCGGACCTTAAAAATCTCTGCAGGGCCTTCAACCCCACTGGCTGTGGCCACTCCAACACGGCTGTGACCTTGGCAGGATCCATTGAGAGGCCCGAGGTGGAAATTACGTATCCCAGAAACGTGACCGTGGTCACTTCAAATATACACTTTTCCACCTTAGCGTAGAGCATATTCTGTCTTAATTTGTTTAGGACAAATTTCACGTGGACCCTGTGTTCGGAGAGGTTATTGGAGTAAATGAGTATATCATCGAGGTATACCAGTACGAATTTACCCAATACCTCCCGGAATACCTCATTGATTAGTTCCTGGAAGACGGCTGGCGCATTGCACAACCCGAAGGGCATCACTAAGTACTCGTAATGCCCGTCGGGTGTGTTAAAGGCCGTCTTCCATTCATCGCCCCTTCTAATGCGGATTAGGTTGTATGCCCCCCTCAGATCTAACTTAGAAAAGATCTTAGCAGTAGTGACCTGCGTGAATAAGTCGTCTATCAATGGTAACGGATAGCGATTCTTCGCCGTGATTTTATTGAGACCTCGGTAATCGATACAAGGTCGAAGACCCCCGTCTTTCTTCTTAACGAAAAAGAAACCGGCCCCAGCAGGTGACCGAGAGGGCCGAATAAACCCCTTGGCCAAGTTGTCACGAATGTATTCCTGCATAGCCAACTTCTCGGGACCGGACAAGTTATACAGGTGACCCCTAGGGGGCATACAACCAGTACGGAGATCAATGGGGCAATCGAACGGGCGATGAGGAGGTAATTGATCAGCAGACTTGGGACAAAAAACATCAGAAAAATCGGAATATACCTCGGGAACACCCTCCACGTAAACCTTGGTCTGACCCAATGTCACCTTCACCAGACACTGCTGATGACAATGATCGGACCATCTGGTTACCTGGCCCGTAGCCCAGTCGATTTGTGAAGAGTGGGCTTGTAACCAAGGCATGCCTAGGATAATAGTGGAGGTTGACATATGTAAAACGAAAAACTTTAGTTCCCCATGCAGTACCCCTATCGTGACCTTCACCTGCGGAGTCTGTGACAGGGGACGATCCCGTTGCAGAGGAGAATCGTCTACTGCCGTGACCTGAATGGGGGGACTTACTGGAGTGAGAGGAATACCCAACACCTGAGCAAATTCAAGGTTCATAAAATTGGCCGCTGAGCCGGAATCAATAAAAGCCTCAGTGGCTACAGACTTATTATCCCATGTAATAGTACAGGGGAGAAGTAACTTCTTCTCTTTTTGGGGTGAGAATGATGTGCCTAGGGTGTCACCCCCCACTACTCCTAGGCAGACCCGTTTCCCGACTTGTTAGGGCAGTTTCGCACCATATGCCCTGCTTCTGCACAATACAGTCACAGTTGTTCTGTTATTCTCCGCCTACGTTCCACCTGGGTCAGTTTAGATCGACCAATTTGCATTGGTTCGGGTGGAGGTAAGGCCGGAGAGGGTGACACAGGCGGAGATGCCGTTACTGAGGGTGTAGCAGAAGGTGCCACATACGAAGTCACCCTGACCCGGTGACTGCCCCTAGTCTGCCTCTGATGACGTAGTCGACGATCGACTGGATGGCCGATGATATGGCCTCATCGACTGTCTTGGGCTCGGGTAAGGTTAACATCAAGTCAGAGACCTCCTCCGACAACCCAGACAGAAAATAATCCATCAAAGCAAAATTGTCAAATCTGGTGGTAACAGACCACCTACGAAATTCTGCCGCGTAATCCTCGACTGACCCTCTGCCTTGCCGCAAAAGTTTGAGCTTCCGCTCAGAAGTTGCCGCAAGGTCAGGGTCGTCGTATATCACGGCCATAGCCTTAAAAAATTCCTCTACTGAGGTCAGAGCTGTATCTGTGGGAGACAGATTGTATGCCCAGGATTGGGAATCCCCAGTTAACAGTGTTTTAATAAAAATGACCCGTTGGGTCTCAGTCCCCGAGGATCGGGGTCTCAACTCAAAGTATGACAACACTCTACTCCTGAAATTCCGGAAGTCAGACTTGTGGCCGGAAAATTTATCAGGTACAGGCATACGTATGTCATCACTAGGAGGGGATCGCACTGAATCAACTGACATCTGGAGGGTTCGCACGGAGCCTGAAAGGGCGTCAATCAAGGCTTTGTGCTGGCCCAGTGCTTGATGGAGGCTATCCACCGAAGTGGCAAGCACACCCAGACGATCAGTGTTTGCGTCCATTTTGTATTTTGGTCTGGCGTTCTGTAACGATCGGTGAAGCACAGAGAGGATCTGATTACCAGTGATCTGCAGAATCACTGGGAATACAGATGTATACCAGATTATACGTGATCTGCAGTATCACTGATAATCCGATTTACTAGCTAACCTCTGTTCACCTGAGTAGAGTGTAGTGTTTGGTGTAACAGTAACACTTTGAGGACTAAGCCTCAGTGCAGCAAGGAGTACTGCACAGATTCCTTCCGCAGACCTGAGCTCTCCAAGACGGGAGGAGTCAGACTGACAGTAGGAAGGACAGACTGAAAGTAACCTTCAGGAGGAAGGATCACTAACAGAGCGAGGAACCGCCTCTAACAGTAAGGTCGGTTCTCGAGGTCAGACAAGCCAGGTCGTACACACACGGACAGATAAAGTACAAGATCAGAAGGCAAAGGCGGAGTCAAAGTACAGGCAGGGTTCAGCAACGGGGTATCAGAAATATCGGGGTACAAAATCAGGAGGCAGAAGCAGAGTCAAGGAACGAGCCGGGGTTCGGCAACAGAGTATCAGAAATATCGAGGTGCAAGATCAGAGTTCAGGAGGATAGTCAAGGCAGGCAAAAGTCATAACAGATAATCACAATCAAACTAGTACTTTAGCTATCAACAGAATCTAGCTAATTGTAGGATTACAGCTCCAGCTGGTCCCGGCACACTTGCGGATCTGACTACGGATCTGGGTGCTCCCACATATGTGATCGCACGCCAGACAAAGAGCAAGTGAACAACCAGCAGTATATATACTCTAGGACCTTTCCAGGACCTCCCTAATTGCTGGTCCAATGAGAGCAGTGGAATTTGTCAGCTGACCCAGCTGGTCAGCCGACTCCCTTCTAACTGCTATTTAAACTCTGCCTCTGTGCTCGCGCGCGTGTAAGTCTGAATCTTGGTGGACTATCAGTCCCAGCCACACCAGTACTGTCATGCAATGTATCTAGTGCGGGGGCCGCCTCTAATGCGGATTCCGCCGTTACCAATGCGGATTCCGCCGCACTGCCTATGCCGCATGCAGCGTTTTTTCCGCGTTGTGACGCCATGCTGGACGCGGAAACGGCCGCCTCACCTCGAGAGACAGCGGCCTTTCCGCGTTTCCTTATACTAACACATAAAACGCTCTCTCCTGGTGTTTAAAGGAAACCCAGCATTTCTTTTTTGCTCTAAAAAAAATATTTACAGCATATTATATACAACCAGCATTTTTTTTTTACTAGAACAGCATTCAAAGGCTTACACACAGGACTTTAAAGTTCAGTGCAGAGAAATGTGGACGAATCTGAAGTGGAGATAATGTTATCTTGTGTTTACTTAATTGTATCAAGTGAGGAATGGGACACATTCCCTGTGCAGAAGCTCCTGGACACAGACAGACACTCAAAGCATTTCTGCCTTCAATACATAATGAATAAAACCAGTTATGAATAAAATGTAGTCAGCTCTCAAAGCAAAAAACTGTAGTTTTGGGAACTTGTAATTTCTAAATGAATAATAATACTTATGCACAAATACAAATATGATAACCATATGGCATATAAAAAGTAGGAAAACATGGTTTTATTGAATATTATGTCAGGGTTTTATACCGCTTTGACATCCATATTGTGGACAAAGAAAATGTTGTAATCACACTATTTCTGTGAATTAACTTTTTGCAGCATGGGTGCTTTTTCTAGTGGGCTTTCATGTAGTCTTCTCTCCATTACAATTCAGGGCCAGTTTTTAAAGGGAAACAACTTAAAAACTGAAACCTCCAGATGAAACCAATACAAATAAAGACAGAACATACATATGACATGGACAGAGTCCTATAGGCATCATTTGATTTAAAGCAGGGCTTCCTAACCCTGTCCTCAAGCCCCACCAACAGTACAAATTTTGCAGAAAACCGCAAGCATTCACAGGTGAGATTATTAGTGTCTCAGCAGAGCTTATTAACTACCTCTGTGGATTTCCACAAAGCATGCACCATTGGTGGTGCTTGAGGACAGGGTTGAGAAGCTGGAGCGAGTCATACAGGAAAATAGTTTGATCTGTAGTTTTGTGCATCAGAACCAGAAGATTGAGGTTTGGGTCACACATGCGGCCATGAAAAACTGCAGCATTTTCCCTCTGCCGGATCTCCATTCTTGGCTGGCAGCCAGCTGAGAACAGCTAACTGTCATCAAAGAGGAATCCCACGCATTGAGCGATAAAAAGCAACAGCTTGGATGGTTTTCCCCACTGCAAAAAACTGCACATTGCTCCCAGTGCACTACGATTGTGCACTGGGAAGCATTATCTGTGTTTTCATGTTGCAGAAATCACTCAGAATGTTTGGCAAGTGTGACTCAAGCCTCAGGTACAGATAAAAGAAACAGAAGATGAGCAAAAGAGCATTGGATAGTGTTTACTCATGCTCAGTGGCATAAATAAAACTGCTTCTTGCAGTGTATAATAATATTGAAGAGATACTTCTTATCCTCCATGTGTTGGGCAGTAGAAGAGAGAGGGCTACATTCACTCCCAGGCATTTTCTATGTGTGTAAACCTACTGTATTCTCTTTTCCTTATTTGCTTTCCTTTCAAACATATTAGTGTGTGTGTGTGTGTGTGTGTGTGTGTGTGTGTGTGTGTGTGTGTGTGTGCGTGCGTGCGTGCGTGCGTGCGTGCGTGCGTGCGTGCGTGTTTTCCAGTGCGACTCTTTGTCTTAGTAGAGGTTTTTAAAACTATAGAAGGACTTGCATGGCCTTTACTGTATAATTATTTCAAAATATCAGTTTTATTTTAACCACCAAAGAGGATGTAGTCCTGACACAGAAATGTGAAACACATTGTGTTTTTTGGCTGGCATTCGCTGCTGTTGGTTCAGATGTTGTTTCAGTCAACTTTAGGCTTAGATTACAAGATTTGCAAATTAAAGGAAAACCAAAAAGGAAAAGAACATCTGCGTAAATTGTGTTCATGTGGAATTTCCGACAGGCACTCTCACCCATAGTCAGCTGTTGTGTTTAGAGGAACTGTATATTAAAAAAGAAAAGGCACATTGGGTGATGGTAAGGTCATTTAACGCTTAGATTAGCTTTGGAGAGGACTGCAGACCTCATTACATAACAGTTTTAACTAACATTTGAATGCAAAGGGTTAAAGTCCAATTCCCAAGCAGAATGTTGTTTTTAGTCCTCTATAGGCACTGAGTCCCTGATTCAGTTATGTTCTACCCGGAGTTTTCTCAGAGGAGATGTTTTCACACCTTGTCAGTAAAATACCTTTTCAACTGTCATGCAAGCAAAGTACTCAAAAAAGCTGTTCTTTTATTTCTTAAAAAATAGTTTTACATAGGCCATATTGGCCCTTATCCAATTAACTTTGTATCCTGAGTTTTCTCCTAGGAGATTATTTTTCATTTAAACTAAAAATAACTAGCAATTAAAAAAGTATTAAGAAGTAAATAAAAAAATATCAAAATTATTCTGAGTAATTTATTGTATGCTGGGAGCTATTTTATTGATAAGGTTTGAAAATATCTCTGGTGTGTGTTGGAATAAGACCTGTTTTGCATTAATGAAACTGTATAAAGTAGCCCAGTAAGTCAATTATACTATCTTAAAGTAAACCTGAGATGAAAATAAACTGAAGAGATAAACAATTGTATTTAGCCTCCTACTCCTAAAAAAATACTTTTTAAGATACCCCATGGTTTTATTTTATTTTTAAACATTTACAAAGTAGATTAAATGTTTTGTTGTCTCAGTGGCAGCCTAATAAGTGTCCCTGAGTGAAAATACAGGAACTATTGACCCTTTTCTATCTCTCCCTGCACTCAGAAGTTGAATTCTTTCAGGAAAACTGTTATGGCTGTAATTTGTGTATCAGTGAGAGGTTTACTGTATTTCTGACAAGGTACTGACAAGACAGAAGCAGTCATTTCCATGCCCAAAAATTAACTCTTCCAGGCAGCAAAAGCAAACAAGTAAAACAGACTGGTTATTAACCACTTTACCCCCGCCCGTACGGATTTCTCCGTCCCTTTTTCCATCCTTTAACCCCCAGGGACGGAGAAATCCGTACTTTCCGCGCTCCCGCCGCTGTCCGCGCTTCCGCTCGTAAACACGCCGCCCGCCGCTAGTAAACACGCCGCCGCCCGCTCGCCCGGAGATCAATGAACGGGAAAATCCATTCCCGTTCGTTGATCTAAGCCCCGCAATGATCCGCCGCTCTCCGATGGGCAGAGCGATCATTGTGAAAAAAAAAAACCAGCCTCCTAGTACTTCCTGCGAGCGTCTGGAAGGACGCTCGCAGGTCGCAATAAACAAAAAGTTACTGTTGCCATCTTGTGGCCAAATAGTAAAACTACACCCTAAGCATTTTTTACATATAAATAAATTAGTGTTACACTAAAAATTAACTCATTACCTCCCACACTCCCCATTTATTTATTTTTGTAATAAAAAAAAAAAAAAAAAATTTACAATTAAAAAAAATACATAAATAGTTACCTTAGGGACTGAACTTTTTAAATATTTATGTCAAGAGGGTATAACACTGTTACTTTATAAACTATGGGCTTGTAATTAGGGATGCTGGAATTTGTTGGAGAGTGTGTGTACTCGGTTGAAGTCTGCGGATCCCCAATACAATAATTGGTGACATTGGTGCAAATTTATATATATTTTTATATATTTATACTTATATTACTGTGGAGCGCTGTCCTTTTCTCCTCTCCTGGGAGTGATCCTTGTTGTAATTAGGGATGGACGCAAAACTGAAAAAAATGCACCTTTTATTTCTAAATAAAATATTGGCGCCAAACATTGTGATAGGGACATCATTTAAACGGTTTTATAACCGGGACAAATAGGCAAATAAATTTCATGCGTTTTAATTACAGTAGCATGCATTATTTAAAAACTATAATGGCGGAAAACTGAAAAATAATTAATTTTTTCCCACATTTTCCCATTTTCCCATTAAAACACATTTAGAATAAAATAATTATTGGCATAATGTCCCACCTAAAGAAAGCCTAATTGGTGGTGGAAAAAACCAGATATAGTTCATTTCATTGTTTTTTTTTTTTGTTTTTTTTTTCTTTTTTAACCTCAGATCATTCACCTGCTCGACCGATAAATACATAACTTCACTGCCATGCTCCTAGGTCAAGCTGAGCTGTCATCATCGGTTATCAATATAGCAGGAGAGAAGGGGGGGTTATTTTACATTTTATCAATCTATTTATTACAAAACTTTATTAAACCATATAGAGCTATGCTACTTCCTTCATTTTCTACCCTACCCCAGCTTTCTCTCATCTTACCACTTAAAATCAAACCTCTTACCACACTCAACATCCGTTCTCCACAGGCGCTCCATCCATACTCCATTTAACCCATTTAACCCAACCTTGGCCCGCCTCACATACTCCCTACTCTTACTTCCTACTACTCTTACCTAAGCATTTCCGACCAGATCATTCGCCATTTATATAAGGCACTATCTTGGAATTTTTCTTCTTCTTCCCATTCCTCCAATACTAGAAATTTTTTCATCTCTCCTATCCAGTCCCTCAGAGTAGGAGCCTCTACCCCTTTCCACTTACATGCTATTAATTTTTTTGCCACCACCGCGGCTGGATAGGTCAGATTCTGGACTTCCCCTGTCCCCAGGATAGCCTTTGTTTCTGTAAATCCACAGATTTTTTTCCTTCCTCTATTACAGAAGGATTCAATTTCCATCCAAAATTTGTGGATTTTAGGGCAGGACCACCACATATGGGCGAGTGAACCCCTGTCTGCTTGGCATCGCCAACATTTATTGCTTGTATTAGCTCTCATCTTACTCAGTCGTGCTGGTGAGATGTACCATCTCGCTACCAGCTTATAATTAATCAGCTGGTAGGCGGGAATCTTAGATGTCCAGATCTTCTTAAAAATCTTTCCCCAATCCATGGCTTGAATCGGTTTTAAATCCATTTCCCATTTTGTGCAAAAAGGGGGACGCAAGGGATCATAATAACCACCAATAAAATTATACAACAGGGATATTGATTTATCTTTTTTAACAGCAGAACTGAAACAACTCTCAAAGAAATTCTTCTGTCCGCTGATTTTGCCTCTTATTTTATAGAAAAAACTTAATAATTGGCAGTATTTAAAACCCTTTACCTTATCCTCCTTTATTTTTATCATTTGATCTGTGAACTCTGTCAACGTCGTAGCAGGCTCAAATATTGTATCCCTAAACCATTGCTCATTCATACCAGGTTCAAAATTTGGATTATTACCCAATGTTGCCAGGGGTGATAGCCTTTTCTCATATTCTACTTCCAATAATTCCACAAATGCCCACAGGGTTGGTGCGAGTAGAGGGTGTGAAACCTCCTGGGCTGCCTTCCTAACCATCTTTGGATGCCATGATGAAACCAAAGCAAAATCTATTAACTCTTTCTCGTAATGAGACCAGAACATATGGGGAGGCGCAATTCTTATATCCAATAATCTATCGAGATGTATGCTCCTATAATAGTGGTTAACATTAGGGGCACCCATTCCCCCCCTATCTTTAGAACGGCTGATAGTTTTATAAGCTATCCTATGTTTATTTTTCCTCCAAATAAAATCCCCAAACAATCGGTCCCACTCTGAAAACCACGATCTTGGCACGGCTATGGGAAGGTTTTGTATAACAAAATTTATCTTTGGTAGAATTTTCATTTTAATAAAATTAATTCTACCTATAACATTTAGGGGGGAGTTTTCCATAGATCTTACAAGATGTGTACATTCTTCTTGAATTTTTGAATAATTCTCTCTAAATAACTCTCCTTCGTTTTTACATATATAAATCCCAAGATATTTAATTTTCTTATCTGTAGCGTTAAAATGATATTTTTTTTTTATCTCCTCTAACACATCACGATCACAACCCATATTCAGAATCTCCGATTTTGTGTTATTTATTTTAAAACTCGATACTCTGCCAAATTCTTCAAGGATTTTACAGACTTTATCTAATGAGATCTGCGGATTCGTCAATGTCAATAATAAATCATCAGCATATGCCAAGATCTTGTTCTCATACTCCCCTATTTTCCACCCCACAATCTCTGGATCATTCTGAATTATAGAGATCAACACTTCCATACTTAAATTGAATAGGAGGGGGGAGAGGGGGCACCCCTGTCTAACTCCATTATTTATTGGGAAGGGCTTAGATAGAATCCCATTAATTTTGACTCTTGCCTCTTGATTTCTATAAAGACCCTTAATTCTATTTATAATAGTCTCTCCAAAGCCGAAAAATTTAAGGGCAGTAAACATAAATGGTCTAGATATACGATCGAAAGCCTTTTCGGCATCGATGGCTAACAAGATTGCTTTATTTTTATCATGTTTAATTCTGTGTTGAAAACTAATTGCAGAGAAAATATTATCGCGCATTTGACGTCCTTTTCTGAACCCTGCCTGTTCCTTACCCAGTATTTTGTCTAAGACCTTTTCCAATCTAAGAGTTAAAATCTTCGCATAGATCTTCACATCTGTATTAATAACAGATATTGGTCGGTAGCTTTGAGTTTCATCTGGGATTTTCCCCTCCTTCAGAATCAATGTTATTGTTGCTAGGTTTCCCAATCGGGTAAATGGTTCCTTACCGTTTTCCTCATTCATCATTTTCCCGAGCATTGGTGCTAATTTGTCTATAAAGGTCTTATAAAAGATTGTTCCATATCCATCTGGGCCCGGACTTTTCCCATTCTGCAATGTTAGAATAGCATCATGCACTTCTTTCAGGGTAATAGGAGTCTCCATTAAATCTTTTTCTTCGCTACTTAATCGGGGCAACTTTAAATCATCAAAATAGTCTTCGATTTGCTTCGCCGTTGTCGTTATGTCTAAATTATATAATTTGTCAAAATATTTACCAAAAATATCCCCCATTAGGGATGTGTCATAACAGAGCTTACCTTCTGCATTTTTAATTTTTTCAATAAAATTACGAGTTTTCTTTTTGTCTAACAATCTAGCCATCATTCTGCCTGGCTTATTGATATTAATTGAGTACTCTCGTTTCAGCCGTTTATATTGGTTACGGCATTCCGTATTCAGCAGAGAGTTTAAGGAGAATCTAATCTCCACCAGCTTTGTATAATTTAAGTCATTTGGCAGGGATTTATGATCTTTTTATGCATCATTTAGGGCCTGCATCAGGTTTTCCAACTGTTTCTTTTTTTCCCATTTTAACCTACTTGTTTGCTTAATTAAAGAGCCCCTAATAACGCATTTAAGACACTCCCATTCTGTCCGTAGTAATGGAACGGAGTTCTCATTCTCTTTACAATAAAGGTCAATTTGTTCTTCAACTATTTCCTTCACCCCGGGCTCTTTCAACAATTGCTCATTTAATTTCCAATTAAATTCTGTTCCTATTTTATTATTCCATTGAATTGTAAGAAAAACTGGCGCATGATCCGAATATGTAATGCAGCCTATCTTAATATCTATAACATCTAATAAGTTATCCTGTTCCAACAAGAAAAAATCCAATCTTGAGTAAGTATTATGAACCTGAGAAAAGAAAGTATAATCGGAAACGTCTTGGTTATGTATTCTCCATACATCAGCCATTTTTTTACTTCTAAGTTTATTCACCAACAACTGCAATTGCTTTTTCCCTATATTGGACTTTTTTTTTGAGGAATCTATTTCTGGCTTTAAGGCAACGTTGAAATCCCCTCCCATTATCAACCTCCCCTTTTTATATTCCCAAACAGTGTCCAGACTTCTCCTGACAAAAAGGCTCTGCCCCACATTGGGGGCATAAATATTGACCAGCGTGATTGGATGGCAGTCTAATTTACCTATTATCATCAGAAATCTGGCATCCTCATCCTTTCTTATCTCTTCAATCTCAATATTTATTCTGGAAGAAATCACAATTGCTACCCCTCTAGATTTCCCTGTAGTTCTTGAATTCACAATCCATTGGTCATATTTTTTATAACAATTACCCGGGTTATAATTACCTCTAAAATGGGTCTCTTGTAAAAAAGCAATGTCAATATTATTTTTATTTAGTTCATTTAAAATCCTTCCTCGTTTACTCCCGGAGTTTGCCCCATTAACATTTATTGTTACAATTTTTATATTATTCATCAAGAGATAGTAATGGTAAGCCTAATGATAAAGGCCGTATATCCAGGTAGTTGTGGACGGAAACCAAGGCTCATACCACACCCATACATCTTACTTTTTTTTACCAAATCAGACACACATGGAGAGACATCGGTCCTCCCCCTTTCTTTCTCACATTGATCCATTGTTCTTTTGTCCCCACAGTCGCAAAAAATGCGAACTATTAGTGGAGACTTGTCTCTCAGACACCCCAAACCAACCAAAATTATGGTAGGCTTAGGTAGATCCCACTACGGGCTCAGGCCCGCCTCCTCCCTCGTCTCCAATCTCCCAACCTCTTATCTCCATTGGAGGTAAATTAAATTTAGTTAGTAATGGAGCAATCGGATGTCCATCTTTCAGAGTGTAGGAATTATTCGCCATTGTAACCGTCAAGGAGAGAGGGAAACCCCAACGGTAGGTTCCCCCTTTTTCTGTTACCATAGTTAATATGGGTTTCAATAGTCTACGCCTAAAAATTGTTCTCCCTGACAAATCATTATATAATTCTATTTTATGCCCCTTAAAGTCCACCTTGCCAATTTCTCTCGCTTTCCTTAAAATATTTTCTTTTTGGGCAAAAAAATGGACTCTACAGACCACATCCATCACATTCCCACTATCAGAAGCACGAATTTTCCCTACTTTATGTACCCGGTCCAGCTCAATTGTTTCAGGGGCATTTTCTCCCAACAAATTTTTAAAAATATCGTTTACTATGAGGGGGAGTTCTGTATGTTTCAAATTTACTGGCAGGCCCCGGATTTTTATATTATTTCTCCTTCCTCTATTTTCCAAATCATCTACCTTGGTGGCCAGAGAGATTAGTTGTTTTTGCTGGTCGCCAATGGTTTTGTCATGAGTAGCGATAGTTTTTTGATTTTTTTCCACCTTGGATTCCAGTGACTCAATTCTAGATGTCAGGTGTACTATAGCTTCTTGTAGAGGTTTAACCTCTTCAGCAATCACGTTCTTTATAGTACTTTGAATTGTCTCTACCATAATTCCTTGCCAGGAAGATGAAGCTTCCTTAAACCATTTTTCTAGCTGCGTATCAACCCCTTCTTTAGAGATATACTCCTGATTATCCTTCCCCTTACAAACTGATGGTCTTGTACCCGCACCCTCACAGTATTCAGCAATTTTTTTATAATGTGTGGAGATATCTTTAGGTGTAATAGAACCAGCAGCCTGAGCAGACAGGGGTATTTGTCTTTGTGGTGTATCTAGGGGTTTAAATTCAGGTTTTTTCTTATTCTCCGATGCCATATTTAGATTTATTGATTGTGGGTTTGGTGAAAAACCGTAATTACCCAACTTATTATTGTTTTTAACAGAGAGATGTTTTACTCTGTTTCTAGTTCCAGTAGCCATACAGGTAGTCAGTAGCCATAAAAATTACCTAGCCACAACTAAGTTTCCTTGTTTCCAAATGTCGCCAATATCACCAAGTGCCTCTATCCCACTCGTCACTTCCTCCGCTCCCCCCCTCCACTCCTCCCTCCTACAGTATCCACCTTATCAGTATTAAAAACAGGACTGAAAAGTAATTTATCTCTGTACATCCACAATACAAAAGAGAAGAGGCAGCAAAACCTTTTTATGATTATATACTTATCGAGTTCACGTAGGAATACCGGCAGGGATCCACTTCTGAAGCCTCTCCAAGCTAAGTCTTTAAGTCTTTAATGTATGCCCAGCAAAAGGGCAGAGGCAGCAGCAGCCACAGCTCGACTAGGCTACAGCCCCCCACACCACTCCACTCTATTCCCCCAGGCAACCAGGGGCTAGGGGACAAAAGGGATATATAAGACAGGAGAGCTCGGAGAAACGCCTTGTGTGCCACAGTGTGGAGCGTGAGCACCAAAGAGCATCAGAAAACAGCCAAAAGAGAGATAGAGTGCACAGGGGGAAGAGGAAAACACTCACCACCTTCTGGTCACCAGCCGGCACCCGATCGTCCCCACAGCCAATCCCGCAGTCTGCTCTGTCCCCCACCGCCCCCCCAGGACCAGGGACCGGGACCACCGAACCACCAACCACCAAACAGCGGCCACCGCCCCCCCAGGAAGTGAGGGGAGAGGACAGAAAGTCAGGACCCCAGGACGGGGACCAGCAAGTCCGCAACGGGATGGAGAGCCGGGACCTGAGGCGAAAAAAATCAGTCAAATGCGGAAGCCAGCGCGAACCACGGGGGCCAAGGCAGCAACCCCCCCCAGCAACGCCCAGCAGCACCCAGACCAGGAACAGGCGAGCAGAAGCGAGCAGAGCGGAGGTCGGACAAGACGGAGCGAGCACCAGCGGACACAACAAGGCAGAATGCAAAACAGGGGGTCCACAAACCTCCTCCTGCCGCCACAAAACCGCCCCAGCCGCCACAGGACCGCAACGAGACCGCCGGCACCCAGCAACCAACAGGGGCAGAGCAGGACAGAACACCGACAGCTAGGCAGAACTGCAGAGCCGCGCAGCCAACAGCGTAGCAGCACGCAGCAGCACGCAGCACACAACCGGCAAGCCGCCGCACTAGAGAACCGAAGGCCAGACAAACCAGGTAAATTAGATAAGTCGAGCAAAACTGGAGAAAAACAATGGAAACAATGGAGCCATCAGACGGCTAGGGGTTAGCTGGGCAACCAGGGAGAACCAGAGAGAGCCAGGGAGAACCAGAGGACACGAGGCGGGCCTCCGCCATCTTGCAGAAAACGGATCACGGACCGACGTCACTCCTCCACATCACTGCACATCCTCCACATCACTGCACATCCTCCACATCACTGCACATTTCATTGTGATAAGTAATGATAAAGTTATAGACGAATGAATGGAAGGAGCGCTGGAAGGTGAAAATTGCTCTGGTGCTCAGGGGGTAAAACCCCTCAGTGGTGAAGTGGTTAATGAGTTTTTCCCTATACATACACCTTTTTATCTCATCATGTCAAATGGCGCCTCAAGCATGCTTTAAGCAATGAACAAAAACAACAATTTATTGGCCATTTGGTCAGGAAGACTTGCCTAGTTATGATGGTTTAATATCTTCTTCTTTTACAACATTTCAGTTATCTGTTCATTCAACATCTGCTGAAAGGAAACCTGTACTGACTTTAAAAAAAGGGGCCATCGACTTGCAACTGGGCGATAATGAAACTTAGCCGCGGCAGGGGACCAGAGAATCGTTTTGTGATGCTGTGGGCACAGCCCCAGGTAAATGAAACTTTTAAAGTCAGTATAGGTTTCCTTTAACATTGGTAAGGAGACATTACACATTGCTTCCATGTGAAAGGTATAGATTTGAATATTAATTGTCAAAAAAGCTTGAGTAATGCATGTAAGCTCTTTTATTTGCACTTTCTTGTTATGTTATAACATTGGCTTAAGTCACTCTCTAGCATACTATATTCTCACATTTAGCCATGGTGGTAGTTCTATATATTTTTGTTTGTGTGTTATTATCCATTGATGATTAAGGGCTCCTTTCTACTAGGTCCAATGCAGCAATTTTTCCAGAGATGAACATGCATCATTTACCATATTTAGTGGAATCAACTTAACGATTTTCAATAAGTTGCAGATTTTGTGGACATTCACGTCCAGGATTCACATTAGATGAAAACTAACTTTAAAGTGACTCACGGAAATTAATCCTATAACAAAATGTAAACAGAGCAAAGAAAAAGAACATCGCTTTCAGAAATCAACCTTTTCTGCTGCTGCACGTATACTAATTAGGCGAGTACAGTGAACCTATTTGTGAGTAATTATCATGACACTCCCCAGCCACCTCCTGAGATTATTATTTGACCATACCCTTCTTATCTCTGATTTGGGAAAGGTGACAAGGATTCTCTCATTATCTGTAGTCTACCAATAGATTATGAATGAGGTTCTAGCAATTTGAAGGTTTTATACAAGAACAGCAAACAACATTTGTAAAGCACTTTTCTCCTGTTGGACTCAAAGTGCATAAGCATGGCTCAGACCAGTAATTAGTTGATTAACTATGATACAGAGGAAGAATTCTACAAGTCCACAGATTCCAGGCTAAACAGTTGGCTTTAAAGTCTGGAACTGACTAACTCCAGGGATGGGGCTGTCTTTACGGAGTGTGGTACGGAGTTCCAAAGGGTAGGGGTAGCATGACAGAAAGCTCTGGCTCCAAAAGTTTTGTGGTGTAGCTTTGAATCACACCAGTCAAATGTATTAGCTGATGAGTGTCAGGAACCAGCCCCATGGCAAGCCTGCAGAGACAGTTCCTGACAGGGGTTTCGACCCAAAATCGAGAGCGGGAGCTGCCTTAGTCAAGCTAACACAAGCCTGTCACCCCTCAACCACACTCTGCCACCACTAGCAGTCATATGGGATGATACTGCTAGACACTACGAGTATCTCATACACTGCTGTCGAGCTACTCACACTCAGGCTGGTGTTTAACAAATTTTGGGTCAGCCATGGACTTCAGGCCAAAGTACGAGAACACCACACACACAATGCAATCTTACACGGTAGCGATGAACAATCTTAGCATACAATCAGGCTCTGAACTTGTAACACAATTACTCTGCAGTCTCTCTAGGAGATGTAAAGCTCTGCTTAGTACTCAGAAGACTAGCTTATTAAATAAATATTTATTATTCCAAAAAAGTGGAACAGTGCAGAAAGAAATATATACAAGGATATTTACAAAAACAAAGTAAAAAGGTACAAAGACTCACACAAGACAATTTGCTTATCAAAATCAATAGGGGACAAAACAGAAATCGAACTTTACCAGAGTAAAGGTCCGAACTTGGTTTTGCGAGAAAGACACAGCTGATCAGGAATCGGGGTAGACCTAGCTATTGCTACCTCCTGGGTGACAACTGTTCCTTATGTGTGCATTTGTTTTTTTATAGCCCAGACTGTAGCTCTAGGCTAGAAACCCAATTTCCTGTGGAAATGCTTTTTAATTTATTGCACTACATGTTGGTGATTATAGGCAGACGCCTGCCAATTTCAGGCCCGACAATCCAGACAGCCTTGCTGTGACATGCAGATATCAAAGTTTCCCTGAAACACTCAAGCTCAATTTGTATGCTTATGCTGTTTCCTTGATCAAGGTGTTTACATGTGACAATAAGGTGTTTGCATTGACCCTAGCTTAACAGTGCCTACGGGACGGCTGCTGACTGACTCTGATATTTACATGTCATCATATGTAGACTTAACAATAACAATAATATTTTTATAGCGCTTTTCTCCCTGGGGACACTGTGACCCTGCATTATGCAGTCTCAAAGGCTCGGGAAAAGAGGTGAGTTTTTAGCCTTTTTTTAAAGCTGTCCAGAGAAGGAGCCTCTTGTACTGATTGTGTAAGTGAGTTCCATAGAGTAGGGGCTGCATAGGAAAAGGGCCGAGCACCTAATGTTAAGTGTATCTTGGGAATAACCAGCTTCATATTGTTGTTAGAACGGAGGGTGTGTGGAGGGGCATAAAGTTCCAATAGATCTGCTATGTATTTGGGTTCCATGTGGTTTAGAGCCTTGAATGTCAGCAGGCAGATCTTAAAATTGATTCTCCATTTACTGGCAACCAGTGAAGAGTTTTCAGTACTGGGGTGATGTGTGAGCTGCGGGGGGCATTGGCTAGGAGTCTGGCTGCAGCATTCTGTACTAGCTGTAAGGTAAGTGGCGCAGAACCTTATCTGTAGATCCGATAAACAGGGCATTGCAGTAGGGGCATTGCATGAACCAGGGCAGGTAGGTCTTCAGCTGGGATAAGGTGTTTGATTTTCGCTATATTTCTTAGATGGAAGAAGGAAGACTTGACGACAGCGGATACCTGCTGTCTGAGTTTTAGATTTCCATCCAGGATCACCCCAAGGTTTCACACAGTCTTTATACTGTACAGTTTCTCCCCCAATTGCTAGTTTGAGGTGGTGAGCGTTTTGAACTTTATCCATTATGTGTGGACCACCTACCACCAACACCTCTGTTTTGTCAGAGTTCAGCCTCAGCCAGCTGGTGTTCATCCAATTTTGTAAATCCACTAGACACGCATTTATGGATGCTGATGGGTCTTGGGTGCCAGGCTTGAAGGACAGATACAGTTGTGTGTCATCTGCAATGGTAAACATCATTGATCTTCTCCTGAATGGGATAGGGGCCAATAAACCTAGGGCCCAGCTTTGCAGAAGGCTGGCGCAAAGGAATATTGCGAGTAGACACCCACACCATATCTCCTGGGGAAAACTCAAACTCAGGTGAGCGACGGGCATCAGCATAAAATTTCTGACAGGACACGGCATTCTTTAGATTTTGCTGAACCTGAGGCCAAATTTGCTGAATGTGAGTGCTCCAATCCTCCAAAGCTGGAAAAGAGGAGGTAGAGGATGGAAAACAAGTGAATTTGGGTTCTGACTCATCACTATCCAAAATGGTGATAACTTGGTGGAAGAGTTAGGTAGGTTATTAAATGCAAATTCAGCAAAAGGCAAATACTCTAACCATGATTCTTGGCAGTCTGAGACTAAACATCGTAGATCCTGTTCTAGCGACTGGTTAGTTCTCTCTGTCTGCCCCTTGGTCTCAGGGTGAAACCCAGAAGAGAAGAACTGTTTGATACCCAACAGGTCACTAAAAGCACGCCAGAACCGGGAAATAAACTGGACCCCTCTGTTTGACACAATATTCTTAGGAATGCCATGTAATCGGAATACATGTATAATGAACAGCCTAGCCAATTCCTGAGCTGAGGGTAGTTTGGAAAGTGGCACAAAATGTGCCATCTTACTGACACAGTCAACTGTGACCTAAATTACTCTTTTACCTCCAGAAAGAGGTAAGTCTACCACAAAATCCATTGTGGGATGGGACCAAGGTTTAGATCAGGCATGGGCAAACTTGACCCTCCAGCTGTTAAGGAACTACAAGTCCCACAATGCATTGCAGGAGTCTTACAGCCACAGTCATGACTCATAAAGGCAAATGCATTGTGGGACTTGTAGTTCCTTAACAGCTGGAAGGCCTAGTTTGCCCATGCCTGGTTTAGATGGAATGGGTAGAGGCATAAGATGACCCCGGGGGGCAGTCCGTGACACCTTACTTCTGGCACAAGTAGGACAAGCTGCTGCAAAAGCTTTACAGTCTTTATTAATAGAAGGCCACCATACATGTCGAGACAAAAGATTCAGAGTTTTACTCTCTCCAGGGTGTCCTGCCAATTAAGAATCATAAAATACTTGAAGTATCTGTAAAGATAAATGTAAGGGTACAAGATTGGAGGACTATCCTGTTGGAAAGATTGTAATGTATCATACAAATCTGGAAATTCCTGAGTGTGAGTGGCGGCCAAAACACAATGGCCTCAATTCACTAACCTTAACTCCTGTCTTTAATAACTCTTCTGAGCTGTTTTACAGTTATCACCATGGTGATATAATTGTGATAACTGTAAAACAGCTCAGAAGAGTTATTAAAGACAGGAGTTAAGCTTAGTGAATTGAGGCCAATGTGTGGGTATAATCTCTTTAGGAGGGACGTCCTGAGATGATTCATGTTCAAAGGTTCTGGATAAAGCGTCTGCCTTTACATTCTTGGATCCAGGTTTCTATGTAATTACAAAATTAAAACGCGTGAAAAATAATGCCCATCGTGCCTGTCTGGGATTAAGCCTTTTAGCGCCCTCAATATACTGTAAATTGTTGTGATCAGTATAGACTGTGATTGGATGATTTTCTCCCTCCAACCAGTGCCTCCACTGCTCGAACGCCATTTTAACAGCCAGCAGCTCTCGATTACCAATATCATAATTGCGTTCTGCTGGAGTAAACTTTTTGTACAAAAAGGCACAGGGATGTAATCATTCTGGCCGGCCAGAATATTGTGAAAGAACAGCTCCCACTCCCAATTCTGAAGCATCTACCTCCACAATAAAAGGTAAATTCACAATTCTGAAGCATCTACCTCCACAATAAAAGGTAAATTCACATCAGGGTGCATGAGGATGGGAGCAGAGCAAAAAGCTGTTTGCAAGTTAGAAAAAGCTTTGTACGCTTGTGGGGACCAATTAACTGGATCTGAATCTTTCTTTGTTAAGACAGTTAAGGTAGCCATACACTGGCTGATTTGCCATTAGGTCGACCAGCTGACAGATCCCTATCTGATCGAATCTGATCAGAGAGGGATCGTATGGCTGCCTTTACTGCAAACAGATTGTGAATCGATTTCAGCCTGAAACCGATCACAATCTGTTGAGCTACTCCTGCCGCCTGTCCCCCCCCCCCCCCCCCCCCCCCGTATACATTACCTGATGCTGGCTCCCGGGCATCTTCTCCGCGCTGCACGGCTCTGTTCTGGCTCCATCCCGGCGCTTCCTGTGCCACTCCGCCCTCTATTTGAACTTCCTGACACAGGAAGCGCCGGGATGGAGCCGGAACAGAGCCGTGCAGCGCGGAGAAGATGCCCGGGAGCCAGCTTCAGGTAATGTATATCGGATCGGCCGCCGCTAGCGACGCGCTCCCTACCCGCGGGCGATCGAGGGTAATTTCCCGCACGGCGCGATCGACGGACCGATCCGATTTCGGGAGGAAATCGGATCGGCGGGTGCGTTTACCGCGAACGATTGGCAGCAGATTCGATCCCAGGATCGAATCTGCTGTCGAAACGGCCGCGAATCGGGCCAGTGTATGGCCACCTTAAGGGGGGCCACCAGAGAGGAGAAATTCTTAATAAACCTGCGATAATTGGCAAAGCCAATGAATCGTTGAATGGCTTTAAGGCCTTTGGGAGGTGGTCAATCTAGAACTGCTGACAAATAAATTGTCTGTAGGATTGCGCTGCCCTTACTGTCACTCAAGCCAAACAATAGTCAATGTTCTTATCAGACCTTGCTGCAGTTTGCAGACAAATGTCTCTTAACTCAATTATTTGCTTCAAAGGTCCAAAACTTTAAATATATATGTGATGTTGAGCTGCGCTCTCCACAATTCCTAAAAAACAAGAGATATATTGCACATAGCGTAATTCTGTAACCGTTATTGCACACAACCACCCGGTGCTGGTGAAATAAGTGTGAGACACCCGTGAATCCTCTCCCCTATCCAGAACGCGCTCACCGGATCGTAGCCACCTCAAACAACAGGTGGATCTAGCGTATGATTGACAACACCTCTGGCACTTTAAATCTTCAACACTCTTTAATGTTCCAGATACTCCACATAAAATCCCATAATATAAAATATATAAAACATAAAACAATCATAGCGTAATATGCTTTCAAATAGATAATAGGCCCGCGCACTCAATGTGCACTCACGTCCGCATTCTTTGTCTCATATGCACATCAAAAGATTCTTTCAGCAGCGAGGTCCGTCCTGGCATTAGTAGGGGAAATACGGCGTGGCCTCTCTTCTCTGCACTCTTTGGGTAACTTTGGTCGGCCGGCCACTCCTGGGAAGGTTCTTTACTGTTCCATGTTTTTGCCATTTGTGGATAATGTCTCTCACTGTGGTTCGCTGGAGTCCCAAAGATTTAGAAATGGCTTTACAACCTTTACCAGACTGATAGATCTCAATTACTTTTGTTCCTAAATTTCTTTGGATCTTGGCATGATATCTAGCTTTTGAGGTGCTGTTGGACTACTTATCTGTGTCAGATAGCTCCTATTTAAGTGATTTCTTGATTGAAACAGGTGTGGCAGTAATCAGGCCTGGGGGTGACTACAGAAATTGAACTCAGGTGTGATAAACCACAGTTAAGTTATTTTTTAACAAGGGGGGCAATCACTTTTTCACACAGGGCCATGTAGATTTGGAGTTTTTTTTCTCACTAAATAATAAAAAACATCATTTAAAACTGCATTTTGTGTTCAATTATGTTATCTTTGACTAATAGTTAACAGTTTTTGATGAGCATAAACATTTAAGTGTGACAAACATGCAAAAGAATAAGAAATCAGGAAGGGGGCAAATCGTTTTTCACATCACTATATATAGTTGCCATAGCGTCAAAGAAACTTTCCACAGAAGAAAGAGCTACGTGATCAGGAGCTAACCCATAGGCCCAGGTATGAAAGTCACCCTGCAGTAATGTCTTAATCCGTGTGATTTTCTGAGACTCTGTACCAGAGGATCTTGACCTAACCTCAAAGTATGACATACAACGGTTACAAAAGTTACTGAAGTCAGGTCGAGAACCTTAAAATTTTTCAGGTAGAGGCATTTTAGGCTCAATAAAGGCTGGAACAAGAGCAAGTGGAGGAGCCTGCTGATTATTAACATTCACTGGTATATTCATCTGAGCAAGTGTGTTGAATAGCTGAGTTAACTGCGTTTGTTGATTGGCCACTTGCTCAGAGAGGTGATTGACTGCACCTGCAAGTGTTATGCTGGGGATACACGGTACGCTTCTGTACCGTGTATTGACCAGCTGATCTGGCCAGCTGATAATATTCAGCTGGCCTGATCAAGCCGCTCGACTTCCACCCGCTCGATCCCCGAGCTGCAGTCGATCTGCGCGCACGCACGGACAAGCGGGGACGCGGCTGGGGTCGATCCGGCGGCTAATCGGCCACCGGATCGACCCGGGTATTCCCAGAATTAGAATCTGGCCTCGCAATTCCTCCATAATATTTATTATGGGGCCTTGATAATATCACGCTGGAGCGTGAACAGGTAGCGTAGCTAATACAATACACAACAGTGGAGGATAAGATTAGTCAAGTCCTAGCCTTAGTCATACACAAGTCAGAGGTATCGTGGTACAGAGTCACTAGGCAATCTCTTAGTCAATATCAGGCAGGGTCATTCACATAAGTCAGATGTCAGTCGTATTGAAAGGATCAGGCAAAAGCTTAGTCGGGGACAGGCCAAGTCGAACACGTAAATCAGATGGCAGAGGTACAGAAGGATCAGACAAGAGCGAGGTCAAGAGGCAGGCAAAAGGTCGGTGCACAGATAAATATACAATAGATGTTACTTCAATAATATTACTAGAATATTACAAATAAATTACAAGATATATAACTACAAAGTACAAGACTGACTGACTAGAGTACATATATATTGTGTGTCTACACAATATATTAATGTAGCTCAACATACAGCTAGCTAGGCCAAGAACCAGCAAACTGATTAGTATCAAGGCCAGTGAGTGAATGAGTACTCTGACCTTATATACACCTGGATCTCTTTCAGTAACCACTCCCACATGGTGATGTCTCTAGTGACATCACCTGCTGACATCACTAGATCCTCCTTCTAAGCATATAAGGCTTATCGGCACTCGAGCGCACCCTAAGGGTCGCACCGCGCATGCGCGACCCCGCAGTCACTGACGCAGGAAAGCCGAAGACGCCGCCAGAGGACTCCAGTGCAGAAGCCCCGCCACTCGCCCGGACCACGCCGGAGACACCGCAGGACCTGCCGCTGGAAGGTAAGGATGTTACAGATATACAATATCACAAAGAGTTTAATTAGTTAAATTCTCTGGAAGTTGCCCAAACATAAACTCAGCTTTATTAGCATCTCATTGACCAACTTATTACCCACTTTGTAATAATCTACTGAACTCCTACATCATAGAACACATTTGGCACAGTTTGCAAACCAGAGATCACACTCTTCATTGACCACCACCTTCTCACTTCTGTTGCTTTTCAAAGTAAAAACATAGTACTATATTACATCTCAATATTGTGGGGGAGTTACATACAGCAGTATTTGCATTCTCTTCCATACTGCAGCAGGTAGGGTTTTTTTTTTTTTACTTTTTGTTTATTTAAAGCAAAGAATATTTCTAAGAATAATTGAGTTCTGTTTTGAACGTTGAACTTTATTGCTGCTAAATTTCGTCCAGCAATCATGGGCTGTACTTAGACATTTACAAATGGCTTCGCCATTTTGGCTTCTTTTTTGTTAAATAAACAATGCCAAGGTGGAATTTGTTGTTTTACACCAGAAGGACCAGATATTTTTTGTCATTTTGCCCTTATATGTTAAATAGCCACACATTAATAAATTGCGACCCAATGTAGCAAAAATATAGATTTCTCTTTGATTTAACGCTGATCAGGTAGAGATCTATTTCTTCCACACACACTGCACATAGATTTTCAATATATTTCAGTATGAGGTTTATCACACTGCAGTGTTGCACTGCTCAATACGTCCCTGATTGACCGAGGTTTTACATTTTTGTCCAAAATCATTTGAAGATACGAATGGTTGGAGATGTTGGATCATAGATTTCTGGCAGATTCAGAATGATGGAATTTGCTGGTAATCAAATAGTAAAGTCAACGAGTGTGTGGCTACTTTTACAATTGAAAGAGGATATTCTTCATTTCAAGAGTGTGAGTGTTTGTGTGTGCATACAGGGTGGGCCATTTATATGGATACATCTTAATAAAATAGGAATGGTTGGTAATATTAACTTCCTGTTTGTGGCACATTAGTGTATGTGAGGAGGGAAACTTTTCAAGATGGGTGGTGACCATGGCGGCCATTTTGAATCCAATGTTTGTTTTTTCAATAGGAAGAGGGTCATGTGACATCAAACTTATTGGGAATTTCACAAGAAAAACAATGGTGTGCTTGGTTTTAACGTAACTTTATTCTTTCATGAGTTATTTACACGTTTCTGACCACTTATAAAATGTGTTCAATGTGCTGCCCATTGTGTTGGATTGTCAATGCAACCATCTTCTCCCACTCTTCACACACTGATAGCAACACCGCAGGAGAAATGCTAGCACAGGGCTCCATTTTCTGTAGTTTCAGGTGCTGCACATCTCGTATCTTCACAGCATAGACATTTGCCTTCAGATGACCCTAAAGATAAGTTTAAGGGGGTCAGATCGGGAGACATTGGGGGCCATTCAACTGGCCCACGACGACCAATCCACTTTCCCGGAAACTGTTCATCTAGGAATGCTCGGACCTGACACCCATAATGTGGTGGTGCACCATCTTGCTGGACAAACTCAGGGAACGTGCCAGCTTCAGTGTATAAAGAAGTAAACACATCATCATGTAGCAATTTTGCATATCCAGTGGCCTTGAGGTTACCATTGATGAAAAATGGCCCCACTATCTATGTACCCCATATACCACACCATACCATCCATTTTTTTGTTCCAACAGTCTCAGTAGTGTCAGACCAATAGAGGTTGTTTTTGTTTTTTAACTTCACAATTCACATAAAAGTTTGCCTCATCACTGAACAAAATCTTCTGCATAAACTGAGCATCCTGTTCCAATTTTTGTTTTGTTAATCTCGGCGACATGTCAGTTGATGTCACATGACCCTCTTCCTATTGAAAAAAAAAAAAGTTGGATTCAAAATGGCCGACTTCAGAATGGCCGCCATTGTCACCACCCATCTTGAAAAGTTTCCCCCCTCACATATACTAATGTGCCACAAACAGGAAGTTAATATCACCAACCATTCCCATTTTATTAAGATGTATCCATATAAATGGCCCACCCTGTATATATTTACACACACACACACGCACACACACACGGAACACGGAACACATGCATCCAGCCGTCTCACCTAACCAGCATGCCTGACAGGACACAATAGGGGCGTTCCTAACTAAGGCATGCATGAGAAACTGCTTACGAATTCTCCGGGCACTACCCTTTTCACCTTTTGCAGCTCCTAGCTGCCTTGCAGCAACGTATGAGAGATAATGGCGCTGGAGACTTGGGCGCAGAATTCAGCCGGTATATGGCTGATCCTGCTTCTGCAAGTCTGGGACATATTAAATACTTTTCCCCCTCCAGGCCGCCATGGATAGTGGGGAATGAAATAATTGCTGGAAGCCAAATGATTATGTTTTAAAAGTAACTTCAGCTCCTTCTTCTGACGGCGCTGAAGTTACTCCCTGTGCCTGCTATAGCCGTAATTCCTATTACGGCCTATGGTGGCGCCGGCTACGCCCAAATCTCCTGCGCTGGTTTCAGCGTGTTCGCTTGCAGCATCCTCATACGGTTTCCCAGCGGTTCACCTGACCTGCATCGGCTCAAGTGACACATCGGGGGTGTGCAAGCAGGATGCCACAAAGGGAAAATCGGAATCGCAAATCATAATCTCAAATCGGATTTGCAGTGTACAGGGGGCCTCAGATGGAGAAATGGATTAAGCTGCTGCTGTGGGCTTGGCTGATTAGCAATGTGTGTTAACAAGCAGTTGAATAGGTGTATCTAGTAAAGTGGCCAGTGAGTCTATGTTTACATTTGAATTACTTATTCCATCCTGATCAGATTAGATGCATTGCATAATATTGAATCCATACCAGAATTACTTTGCAAAAATAATTGAAATGCATTAAAAGTTATTTTCATCAATCAGTGTAAAGCAAGCACCCAAGGAGGGGAAAAAAAAGAGATGTGCTAAGGCTTGTAGCGTCTCTGCACTCCAGACGTTCCAATGCTTCCTCCTCAGTCAAGCCAGCACCATCTGTAGTATTTAAAGCTCTTTATTTCTTTGAAAAAAGCATGACAAGCTTTTCACAGCGACAGCAGCGCTGTTTCGATCACCAGATCTTTCTCAAGCTGTACAAAGTTATGTCACCTAACTTTGTACAGCTTGAGAAAGATCTGGTGATCGAAACAGCGCTGCTGTCGCTGTGAAAAGCTTGTCATGCTTTTTTCAAAGAAATAAAGAGCTTTAAATACTACAGATGGTGCTGGCTTGACTGAGAAGTTAAAAGTTATTTTCAATATTTTTTTTCTTATGTCCTGTTATATGGAATGTTGAAAATAAAAATAGCTGTTGGGTTGCTCTATTTGTTATTTACTGATATAGTTCCCTGTAATCTTCTTTGTAAGGGTTGCTTCCAACAGATACTGAGACTGAATTGTTAACACTAGTGTAAAAAGCACTAACACAAGGGGTCTCATGTTATGCTGAGAATACATGGTTCATCTTAAGCCAGATAGATGGCTAAATAGATAATTTCCGACATGTCACATCTCCCGTTCGACTGCTTCGCCGCTCGATTTGTGATAGAAGTGAATGGAAAAAGATAAGATAAACGAGCAGAAAATAAGAGAATCGACTGCGGAATCGAGCGGCGAAACGATCAAATGGGAGAATCAAGCGACAGAAATGAGCCGTGTATTCCCAGCATTACAGATCATACCCAGTTGATTGCACCAGTTTTCATTGCAGTGGAAAAAGGTCTAAGAGCCCAATTACACTTGTGTCAGCATGCTTCTCCAAGCCACACACTGGCACTTGTGTTGGTGCGAGTAAACCATGCCATGTACAGCTTTGAGAATTTGCCTGCGTGATGTAAGAAAATGCTGCTGACCGTCCATTTTTTCCCCATACCTGAGCTTGGAAGTAGCCTATTGATAACATAGGCTGGGAATCACTGTACGAATTTGCGTGTGGGAATTTGCACCGAGTTGCCACAGTGGAAACAAGCCCTCACAAAATTTACCTTTATCTGATGTATATATGTATTTCTGTAAGATTTTAGCACTAATGAGCTTTCCAAACTCAATCCACTTTCACCGATCACCAGAAAAATCAAAAAGAGGCTTATCAAAAACCTGTTAGACCCAGGTTATAAGGGCTTAAGCATTTGGACATCAGTGCCCAGCAAGTTTCTATACAATAGCAGCATGATCCTCAGTGACCCCAATTGATCTTTCTGTGACAGTGTCCGAGGAAGATGATATGATGTAACCCGGTAAGGCAGGCTGGCTAACAGCAGAGCAGCAGTGGTGAGCAATATTGCATTTATTTGTCAATGCGCCACAGTAATATAGAACTGTATGTGAGTGTTTGGCTTGTATTTTGCAACTTGGAGTTTTTATGATTAAAGTGTGAATGGTATGCACGTAGAAACAAATGTTCTCCAGTTTCTTAGGCATGATGCAATAGAGAATTTGAGGTCTATGGTTGAAAGATAGATTGATGTCACTGAGGATCATTCTGTGATAATATATATATATATAATATTTGCTTAGGTATTATTTGTGCTAGTGGAATAATTTAACCATGTGCTCCCAAGGTGGGCTGCATTGTTGGTAATTTTCAGGCCTGTGTACATTGGCACTAGAGTATGAAAGGCCAAGACCAAACAAATACTAAAGTGATTATTGTATGATCAGCTTACATTTAGACATAATCAGATTTACTTCCATTTCTAACATCTGACGACGTATTCTAAGAGAATTAAATCAGTGCTGGCAAGTTGATATGTGCATAAAAGTTGTCCTTGTGCCAAAACACTGCAAAAGTAATAAACATTTATACGGAAAACAAACCAGTTCTGTTTTGCCTCTGCTCACTGCGCTACTGGGCTTGTCTGTTCTATAGCAGGCATAAAAATGGTGATATTATTGAGAATGAGGAGTTTTGTTGTCAGAGGAGTCCAGTGGAGTCATTGGACATTATCCAATCTAGGGCAAAGGGTAGTTTTGTGCTTTTTATCCTCCATTTCAGTCTTGATATTTATTCCACATAAGATATAAAATTATGTATGCATTGAATTTGTATGATGTATACCTACATAGTTTTTTTTTTTTAAAGGACTAAACATTTAATACAAATTTTTTTGTGAAGAGGTACCGTTATGACATTAGTTATTCATAGATATTTTAGTTGCACGGGTCACATCTACAGTGGCTTACAAAAGTATTCGGCCCCCTTGAAGTTTTCCACATTTTATCACATTACTACTACAAACATGAATCAATTGTATTGGAATTCCATGTGAAAGACCAATACAAAGTGTGGTGTACAAGTGGAACGAAATATACATAATTCCCAAAAAATTTAAAAAAATAAATAACTGCAAAGTGGGTGTGTGCGTAATTATTTGGCCCCCTGAGTCAATACTTTGTAGAACCACCTTTTGCTGCAATTACAGCTGCCAGTCTTTTAGGGTATGTTTCTACCAGCTTTGCACATCTAGAGACTGAAATCCTTGCCCATTCTTCTTTGCATTTTGGTCTCATCTGACCAGAGCACCTTCTTCCACACGTTTGCTGTGTCCCCCACATGGCTTGTGGCAAACTGAAAACGGGACTTCTTATGCTTTTCTGTTAACAATGGCTTTCTTCTTGCCACTCTTCCATAAAGGCCAACTTTGTGCAGTGCATGACTAATAGTTGTCCTATGGACAGATTCCCCCACCTGAGCTGTAGATCTCTGCATTTTGTGTCATCAGTCCACAGAACACTATCCCAAAACTTTTTTGTGGTAGTGCTCTGTGGACTGATGAAACAAAATTAGAACTGTTTGGGCCCATGGATCAACTCTATGTTTGGAGGAGGAAGAACAAGGCCTATGAAGAAAAGAACACCTTGCCTACTGTAAAGCATGGAGGGGGGTCAATCATGCTTTGGATCTGTTTTGCTCCTGCAGGTACAGGGAAGCTTCAGCGTGTGCAAGGTACCATGAATTCTCTTCAGTACCAGGAGATATTGGAAGAAAATGTGATGCAGTCCGTCACAAACCTGAGGCTTGGGAGACGTTGGACCTTTCAACAGGACAATGATCCCAAGCATACCTCCAAGGCCACTAGAGCAGGGGTCTTAAACCACCGGGCCGCTGCACACTGCTGGTCCGTGGGCAGTTTCCAGCTGGGCCGCGGCGGGTCTGGCCTCTCGCCCCCCTCCCCCCGCGGCCGCCGCTCCTGTCACCTTATGAGCTGGCGGCCGCTTCCTGTCACAGATTCCCCGTAGCCGCTCAGAGGAGTGCAGCATCTCCTAATACAGCAGCGCTTCCTGCGCAGCTGCTGTAAGGAGGGAAGGAAAAGGGGCAGCGGCTTCCTGTAGCGGTGATCGCCGTTACCATGGAAACTGCTGTCTCGCTTCCTTCCCTCCATACAGCAGCCGTGCAATGCGCTGCTGTAAATAGAAGATGCTGCACAGAGGAGAGCGGCTACGGGAATCTGTGACAGGAAGCGGCCGCCAGCTCATAAGGTAACAGGAGCGGCGGCCGCGGGGGGAGTGGGCTATACTGGGGCACATAGGGCACTATACTAGCTATACTGGGCACTATACTAGCTGCACATGGGGCACTATACTAGCTATACTGGGGCACACTGGGCACTATACTGGGGCACACTGGGCACTATACTAGCTATACTGGGGCACACTGGGCACTATACTAGCTATCCTGGGGCACATGGGGTACTATACTAGCTATCCTTGGGCACTATACTAGCTATACTGGAGCACATATGGGGCACTATACTAGCTATATTGGGGCACTATACTAGCTATACTGGGGCACATGGGGCACTATACTAGTTATACTGGGGCACTATACTAGCTATCCTTGGGCACATGGCACTATACTAGCTATACTGGGGCACTATACAAGCTATCCTGGGGCACATGGGGCACTATACTAGCCATACTAGGGCACACTGGGCACTATACTAGCTATACTGGGGCACACTAGGCACTATACTAGCTATCCTGGGGCACTATACTAGCTATCCTGGGGCACTATACTAGCTATACTGGGGCACTATACTAGCTATACTGGGGCACTATACTAGCTATACTAGGGCATACTGGGGCACTCACTATATTAGCTATACTGGGGCACTATACTAGCTATACTGGGTCACTATACTAGGTCACTATACTAGCTATACTGGGGCAACTATACTTCGTCACTTTGATACTAATTATACTGGGGCACTATACTAGCTGTACTGGGGTAACTAGACTCCCTATACTGGGTCAACTGTGCTTGCTGTGCCGCCGCAAATACAGCCCCAGACACCCAGCCCCCCCACCCCTCCCCCGGTCCCCAGAGAAAATTTTGGACGGTTAGCGGTCCCCGGGCCGGAAAAGGTTGGGGACCCCTGCACTAGAGCATGGTTGCAGATTAAAGGCTGGAACATTTTGGAGTGGCCATCGCAGTCACCAGATATAAATCCGTTTGAGAACCTCTGGTGGGACTTAAAGAAAGCAGTTGCAGCGCACAAGCCTTAGAATGTGACTGAACTGGAGGCTTTTGCCCTTGAAGAATGGGCTAAGATACCCATAGATCGCTGCAAGACACTTGTGTCAAGGTATGCTTTACGTTTAAAAGCTGTTATAGCTAGAAAAGGATGTTGTACTAAGTACTAAGAATGAATGTCACTTGGGGGTTGAATAAAACTGATAATGATGTGAGCACAGAAAAAACATTTGTGGTTATTTCATTATAAATGTTATGTCAAATTTGCCTGCCTTACAAGTGCCTCTTTGATTTAATTGTAAACAAGATGACTGAAATGATCAAAATCAATGTCAAACTGGCCAAAACACTCAATTTCAGTGGGAGTTGAATAATTTTGAACACAACTGTATAACTGTATTTATAACATTGTTATACTAGTACTTAATGTCATCTTACCTTGCCTTGGAAAGCAGATGCTTTCTTGCTTTTTGAAAATTCTGAAAGTGACCATAGCTAAAGAGCTGTTGTTGAGCAACATATCCCTTGCTCCAGAATATAAATCACTGTAATTAGGAATAGGTTAACTCTGGAGCATCTTTTTAAAGTGGACCTAAAGGTGGCCATACACTTAAAAGATTTGCAGCAGATTTGACCATCTGATAGATTCCTGACAGATGCATGTCAGGAATGTATCTGTATGCGCCACACATAAGGAACAGATTTCCAATAGATTTCAGAATTAAATCTTTTGAAAATTGATTGAAATGCATTATTGCACCATTCGATCCAATGCAACTCTATGGGCCATCGATCTACTGCCAGCAGCCAATCGACCAAGATTTTCCATCCGTACCGATCGAACAAATCAATCGAAATCGGTCAGAAAACGATCAGTCAATCGATAATTCTTCCTGCTGCATCGATTTCTTGGTGATTTGATCAGAGCGGTCAAATCAGGCGTCGGCCAATCGATGGCAGAAATTGACCAGTGTATGGGCCCCTTAAAGAGACACTGAAGCGAAAAAAAAAAATGATGATATTATGATTTGTATGTGTAGCACAGCTAAGAAATAAAACATTAAGATCCGATACATCAGTGTAATTGTTTCCAGTACAGGAAGAGTTGAGAAACTCCAGTTGTTATCTCTATGCAAACAAGCCATTAAGCTCTCCGACTAAGTTAGTCGGGGAGAGGGCTGTTATCTGACTTTTATTATCTCAACTGTTCCTGGACTATTTACTTTTCCTCTGCTAGAGGAGAGGTCATTACTTCACAGACTGCTCTGAAAGATTAATTTTGAATGCAGAGTGTTGTGTAATGTGCACATATTATAGAATGATGCAATGTTAGAAAAAACACTATATACCTGAAAATAAAAGTATGAGAATATTTTTTTTGCTGCTAATCTTCTAGTAATTATTCATAGTACACAACCAATTCACTATATCGTATTTTTTTTTTCGCTTCAGTGTCTCTTTAACTAGTGTATGGGCCCCTTAACTCTTGCACAGGACAGAAGAAAAACAGAGAAAAATGCACCCTGTGTGTATTTAGAGAGTTTAGCATGTTTTAATTTCCCCTCATTTGTGTCTATTCACAAGTTGTAATTTGATCTTTCCCATGTCACATGACTGCCACGGCAGAGATGGCAGATAAGCTCATTTGAATGCACAGGATGTTAAAGCGGTATCGTCACCATAAAAATCAAATTTCAACAGCAACTGGTCTGAGCGTATTAAGTGATAAAGATGCTAATCCTGCATTCAAAACTTTCAAAACTTTTTTTGCTGTTATGATTTGGAGTTATCACATACTTACGGAGCACTGGAACTTTAGTAGTCGGTGCCAAAGAATTGCATGCTGGGGGTTCTTTTTATCTATAATGTATTCCTCCTCTTTTCTTTTTCCCTGCCAGCTGCTTATCTGAAACCTAATCCCCTACTCACTTGTGTTTACAAGCAAGGCTGAGGCGACTTAGCGATTGGAGGAGACCAGAAAAAAAGTATAAAAAGGGCAGACATGACATCACGAGTTAGCCTTAACTGTGGGCAAAAGACATGGCCCCCACCACTAACAGAATTCTCGTCATTCACTATATAGCATTCACTGAAATCAAAACGTGGACAGTACAATACATGTGTTATGTAAGTAGATTATTATTTAGTATTTATATTATTATTTAGTATTTATATAGCGCCGACATATTACGCAGCGCTGTACAGTGTATATATATATATATATATATATATATATATATATATATATATATATATATAGTTTGTCACTAGCTGTCCCTCAAAGGAGCTCACAATCTAATCATCAAGTATTTATCTACTTATATATGTGTTTTTTTTCCCTGGCATAGTATGGCTGATCCTACTGCTTTAACAATGTCTGCTTCCATAAATCAGGTAGTAGAAGTAGAAAATGTGCAAATTTATTTTAGGATCTGTATCAGCTGTAACAAAAATGTTTTTTTGTTTAAAGGTTATTACGCTGTTACGTGTATCTTTTAGAACAGAAAGGAGTTCTGAGTTCAGGTCCGCTTTAAAGTCCAGAATTTAGTGAGTGCTGTGGACATTAATTGCAGACAAATTTGAAATGAGAAAAACAATGAATTTCTTGAAAACGGCATAGGATATGCAAACAAACAGCAAGTGTAGGATTACGTTTGTGAAGGGAACTCGCTCATAGCTTTTGTTTTGAAAAGTGTTCCTGAGTTCAGGTGCACTTTACAGTCACTGATTCAGTTCAGCTTACTATAAATTAGTATCTGGTCATATAATAAACTTGAAGGAAGAGGATCAAAGTTACAGATAATGGCTTGTGCTCTAACAGGATACCAGATGTTTGAGAGTACCCGAAGACATAAGATTATAATTACCTAGGAGATCATAGCCAACATAGTGACCTAAAATTACTCATGCTGGAGCTTTGCTGCCAAACATAGGAATTATTCATCTGGTTGGTCATCTCCCTGTCCTTATTGTCACCAGTCTCACCTAGAATTTCCCGTAAGAGTGAAATTTAAAAGGCTGTGCAGAAAAATGGTATTAAAGCAAATACTGGCTTGGGAAGTGAGAGCTGGATAACACTTGGGTGCTTTTCACCGTTTTGCTGATTGCCGGTGATCATCAAAGTGCTGTTGCTAATGTATTTCTATGGGATAATTTTCACTGCGTTTGCGATTTGCATAAATTGCAAACGTGCTGCATGCTGCGCTTTGGGGGCAATTGTCATTTGATTCTCATTCTGTTAAATGGGAATCACAATGCAAACTGTGGTGCAAAATTGTGACGCAAAATCGTGGTTGCAATTTGCACTTTGTGCTCGTAGTGCGAACTAGCCCTCAGACTCCACGCTTACACATGTCATCTAGACTGTGTCACTGCAGTTGATCAATGAGGCTAGCCCAAGGAATTACCATATTTGACAGCACTAATGACTGGTTTTATGACATGCTAGTCTACATTGACAGCCAAGATAGTGCATAGTAAGGTTTATAGCAGACCATATTAAACCTCGTCTACTTTGGAGGTATACAATACGTTGTGTAGCTGTGGCGTACTCTGATATCCAGTGCATGATGCGAAAGTCCCTGTGAGTACCAAAGAAAGGGGGATTCACCAATTCCTAATCATCAGAGTTCAATATAGATTTGGCAATATAATATAATATAAAACCCTTGGAGGTTTTCTATGAGTCTCTTGTCTCCTGGGCATTGCATACAAGTTACCAGAAAACTTTCTCTTGCTTCTCGCTTCCAGTGTCTGTGTGAAGCTAGCCTCATGCAGACACATTATACAAGCCACCTGAGTGATGTAGGAGAGATGCTAGACTATTGAGGAGTAAGATACCGTGCGTTAAGCTTTCTTCAGCATCGTGAACTAGGATGTATGGTGGTGGAAATAACCATTGGAGTGGCTTAGTTGTCTGTACATCTCTCCTTCCTGAAACTATTGCACTAACAATTGTGAGGTGCAGCAGTAATCTAGCATGCCAATGAGGCTTTAGTTAGCTGGCTTGGTCTTAAGCAATTGTGCTGTGATATGTGTATTTGACTACTCATATATGCAGGTGGAATTTTATGTATGTTGTTCATTCATATTGACAATTTTCCACTATACTGGGTTTTCCCTCCTGAATGCGATAATTCACTAAAGATAAGATTGATCCTGCATTATGTGCTCAAGGCTTAAACATGTTAATTCTGTGATTGCAAACACATGCTTATGACATGGTCATTGTATAGAAACTATTGCTGTTTTAGAACATTAGTCATCCTTGATCCTCTAGCAAGACAGATGTTGGGCTGAGGGAAAATGTGCCTTTATTAACATCACCCTAAACACTGGAAACCTAATGCACCAATTCTTTTTGAGTTAACAAGTTATCCTTTTATATAGAGTTTTTTCCCTTTGCAGAATACATCTAGAAATACGTCTTAATCATAGATCACATTAAAATTACTAGTACTTCACAATCATGTGGCCACTGAACATTTGGAATCTCTTTAAAACATTTTAACCAACAGCTGTTGGCTATTTCAACCTGTCATTGCTGTTGGAATGACCCTGAAAAATAATGGTTTGAGAGTAGGAGTTCAGATTCCTTCTCTTTAGCTGCGTCTCTGCTCTTTTAAGAATCAGGGTGGCCTGTGACCATTGCTCTTCTTGTTTGTTGGTGTTAAAAAGAATGTAACGCTAACTAGAAATGAACGTCTTGCTTTGCCTACGCTAAAATTCTTTGCAGACCTTCTGCCGTTGCTAGTAGCTTTATATCCTTTGAGACAGCCAAATTGTGAATAATGTCCTGTAATGTTTATCTTTTAGCAGATACTCAGTCCAGACTTGATGTTGGCCCTGGACTGCCTTTGCCTCTTGAGTTCATACAATCATATTCATAACTAGCATGGGACTATACTTTAGATTGTAAGCTCACAAGGGCCTCTCACTCTTGTTACACATTTATTCATATTAATTCTGTCACTGTTATTACCAATTCTGTACTTTGTACTGGTTCTATATTTTGTACCATGTTTGTTTTTTAC
Source organism: Hyperolius riggenbachi (assembly GCF_040937935.1). NCBI lineage: Eukaryota > Metazoa > Chordata > Amphibia > Anura > Hyperoliidae > Hyperolius > Hyperolius riggenbachi. The sequence goes on from NC_090647.1 coordinate 275,849,819, forward strand.
TTTGTACAGTGCCATGGGATATGTTGGCGCTTTATAATTCAATAATAATAATTACTAACACAGATGGCAACATGTTTATTATAATGCATTTATATAGCACAAAAATCTTCACTGCTCTGTAGAATGCATAGTCCTGTCACTAACTGTCCATCAGTGCAATTTACAATCCAGTCCCTATCATAGTCTTAAGCCTAGTACACGAATCTAATTTTGATTGGTCAATGATTGGACAATTTTACCACCTCCATGTAGTATAAAAGTTCACCTACACAGTTGATTCATAGTTTCAATTTCTGTTGATCTTCATATTACATGGAGGTGGTAAAATTGGCCAGTCAAAACTGAAGGTGTGTACCAGGCTTTAATCTATTGCAGTGATGGCTAACCTTGGCACTCCAGCTGTGACCAAACTACAAATCCCATCATGCCTCTGCCTCCCCGAGTTATGCTTAGAGCTGTCAGAGTATTGCAATGTCTCATGGGACTTGTAGTTCCACCACAGCTGGAGTACCAAGGTTAGCCATCACCGGTCTAGTGTCTCTGACATACTCCAGGGCACACTTTTGTAAGGCTAAAGCACAATCTCCAAAGCAGTTGGGGCACTGTGTAGAATGTAAATAAGTAAAACATGGCGGGTAATATAAAACCTATACTGTATTTGTAATGTAATTCCTCTATTACTTAAACTAGTACATCATAGCAAATGTTAGAACTGAGAAAACGTAAGGTGGGGGGGGGGGGTACGTTTTTGTGTGTGTGTGTGTGTGTGTGTGTGTGTGTGTGTGTGTGTGTGTGTGTGTGTGTGTGTGTGTGTGTGTGTGTGTGTGTGTGTGTGTGTGTGTGTGTGTGTGTGTGTGTGTGTGAAAAATACTGTATGCACATTTGAATTTGCTAGAAGCAGCCCATTTGTTGCAACAAGGACATTATTACCACTGGTTAGCATCGCCTCTTCTTTTTAACAATTTTATGCAAATGTTTGAAACAAAGGAGGCCAGTTGCTGTTTTTTAGGAATGAAATTGTTCCTTGTTGCCTAATACAGGATTTCAACTGCTCAGCACTTTGGAGTCTTGTTTGCTGTACCTTTTTATTTTCATCATGCAGCAAATATTTTCAGTGAGTTACAGGTCTAGACTGCAGTCAAGCTTAGAGATGTTGTGAACGGTTCCCGAACCGTTCGCTGGCAAATATCTCCAAATCCCTGGGGCTTTTACTACTTCCGGGTCGCACTGACCCGGAGTAGTACGCCTGCGCTGCCTGGCGGAGCGTGTCCTAGATCGCGCTCCTGTTGGCGGGCACTTTCTGCGCGTGTGCGTGATGTCATGAACGACGTCACGCTCATGCACAGAGAGTGCCCCGCGACAGGAGCGCGATGTAGGACGCGCTCTGCCGGGCACCGCAGGCGTACTACTCCGGGTCAGTGCGACCTGGAAGTAGTAAAAGCCCCAGAGATGTTCGCCACATCTCTAGTCATGCTAGTTAAACACCTGGACCCTTTTACTATGAAGGCCTTCTGCTTTAGGCCTCTTGCACACTACATGTGATTCCGATTTTATTTATTTATTTTTTTATTTATACAATCCAATTTTTGATTCCGATTAAAAATAGTACTGCATACTGCAAGAGGCCTTAATATGTACAGAATGTGACTTGGCTGAAATAATGAATGTCTTCCCTGAGAAAGAGGCTGTGTTTCTTTAAAAAAATCACCAGATGATGAGATAATTGAGAATTTAGGTGCATGTTTCTGTAATGTATTTAAAGGGAAACTTAAGTAAGAAGTATAGGGAGGCTGCCACATTTATTTCCTTTTAAACAATACTCGTTGTCTGGCTTTCCTGCTGGTCTATTTGGTTGCTGTAGTAGTGTCTGAATCACACCAGAAACCAGGGTTGTGGAGTCAGAGTCGAGGAGTCAGAGCAATATTGGGTACCTGGAATCAGAGTTGGTGGTTTCAATAAACTGAGGAGTCGGATGATTTTTGTATCAAATGCATAGCCTTTGTAAGAATTAGACTAAGGAGTTGGAGCAATTTTGGGTACCTGGAGTCAGCGGCTTCATAAGTCAGTGTTGGAATTGGATGATTTTTGTACCATTCCTGCCAGAAACAAGAATGCAGCTAATCTTGTCAGATCTGACAACAATGTCGGAAACACCTGATCTGCATATGCTTGCCTATAGCTAAAAGTATTAGAGGCAGACGGTCATCTGGATAGCCAGGCAACTGCATAAACGGAAACAAATATGGCAGCCTCTATATTCTTCTCACTTCAGGATTCTTTTAAATATGGTTTCTTCTTTGTATGGCAGAATTCAAATTTGCATTTGTGAGTGCAGCGACAACCTGTGTTCTCAGTCATTGATTTTTCATAAGGGATAAGTGATTTTAGATGACATTTTCAAAACTCTTGTGCTTGCTTACAGTGTTCTATCTATCTATACAGATTTGGGACTGTTGCAATGAGGGGTCTTGAAAATGCCACCGCTTATGAACTACTTGCACATTGGCCTCTATTCATAAAACTTTTCCGCAAGTTTACCGCTCAAAACAGCTCACTTTCCCAACCATTTAGCAAAGTGTGCATTCATAAAAGCTGTTTCCGCATGAAAGTTACAATTCCCCAGCAGAGCGATACATTTCCGCCTTGTGCGGTGATTTTCTAGATTTATCTAGAAAAAGTAACAAAATGTCCATTCATACAGATTAGAGGAAGCGGTATGCGGACGGAAAATACCGCTTCCTCGGATGTAGCGAGAAGCGTGTGGAATACATGCAAGTGAATGGGACAGACCTCCCAAGCAGCAGCAGAGAGAGCAGCGCACGGAGAGACTCTGCCAGCTTGTGTGTTTCCACAAGCCTACCGACAGCCTACAGCGGGAAATCTCCGCACTGCTATCACAGCTGGAAACATTTTTATGAATGACCACCCAGAAGTCTAAAATAAAGTATTTTCCCTCCACAAATGTTTTCTCCCCAAATGTTTTATGAATAGAGGCCATTATGTTTTTTGTATTAATTCTGAGCAGTGTGTTGACCATTTTTCTCTTGAATTTCACTGGAAAAATGATATGGTATCTGTTCTGCAAACAGACTTGTTGTAGTAAAAAAAGAATCTACTTTATTGTGGTAAACATTAAAAAACAAGCATAGTAACATGAGACATTCAAAGTATTGTTGATGTTTAGTGCCTGGATGTTTAGTCCGAGATAACAAATCATAAGGTTTTCGATTGTTAAAGGAATACTATCGATTGAAACGACTTTTTTTTTTAATACTCTATATTAGTGTACACATTACCACTAGTGTTAGGGGCACTTTATTTATTCACCCAGGTCTCTCTCTCGCTATCCCTGCTTAAAAATTCATTTCTCACACAGCTCATAGTAGTTTGGGTCACCCTGAGCTGCTTGGTTACTCTGTCACACAGCTCACAAATATATTTCACTGTGTCACTCACAGCATGCAGGAAACATGAAGAGAAACAGGCTGATCTGAGGCTGTAATATTGCTGGAATATAACTAGCTATACCACGAGTCTGTGTTTACACTCAGACTGGCTGCCTGCTTGAGGTGATTCACTCCAGGCTGCATCCACTTTACAAGATGCTGAGAGGGGCAGACCACTGTCTACAATTAGCATTATTAGTATCTTTATCAGTCAAGAGAAGCAAAGATAATAAACACACATTGCTAGAATCTTTAACCCCTTACCACCATATCAATAAGATTCTTTTAGCAAGGTGATAATTAAACTATAAACGGAGGAGTTGATAGCAACTCCCCTGTGCAAAGACATGGTCTAGCCCTCTGGGAGCCCAGTATTTAGATACATTTTGTATCCAACACTGACGCCAAAACTGACGGAGGATTTTACAGCTGAGAGGAACAGCTGTGTGAGGAATCAAATTGCTCCTAGAACTTGTCCTAATGTGTGCTACAACATACAGCATTTACAAATAAATGCATACATCAATAGTATTCCTTTAAATGTCATGAGACCCTTTTCGTTCATAACTCCCTTAAAATAATAATTTGTTTTTAATGTATTACAGGTTTAAAAAACACAATATAAAAAAATAAATTTTAACTTTTCCTGTAGAAATCTTAGGTCTATAACATTAAAATAATAAACCAATAACATTTGTAAAGTCCTTTTCTCCCATATGACTCAAAGCACATAGATATGTCTCAGAGCAACACATAGTTACAGGGACAACTGTGTTAAAGAGTCTGTAACAACATTTTCAGCCTTATTTCTTCTATCCTTTAAGTTCCTATACCTGTTCTACTGTGGTCTGGCTTGCTGCAGCCTTTTCTAGTTGCACTGTCTCTGTAATAAATCTAATCTTCTTTCCTTTTGTCAAGCCTTGTCGAGGCAGAGAGGAATGCACTGCTCTGCTGTGATAGGGAGAAGTTATACACACCTTCTCCACGTCCCCTGCAGGCTCTGTGTGTGTATGAGTCAGACAAGGTCTCTGCTCACAGCCAGCGTCTGCAGGCTCAGGAGCTGTGACCTTGTGAACAGCTGTGAGCGCAGAAAGATCAGTTCAGAGCTCAGACAAGCAGCTAAGGCAACAAGTGGTGTAACATTCCAGCAAACAAATCACGTTTGAGAGGAGCCTCTGCAAACAGGCACTTGCTCTGATGATGTATTTCCTGTTTGGCGGCCATCTTCATTGTTTACAAACACAGTGATTTTATCACCAAGAAAGCAGCAGGGAGCAGCGAAAATGTCACAGAGGGGGCTAGGAGAAGACAACAAACAGGCTGGTACGTTTACTTATGTAAGGTTTTCACAGTACAGATTCTCTTTAAAGGGGAAATAGTCAGGTGTCCATAATGCCAGACTAAACAAGGGGCTTTTCATTTTGCTCTACATTTGTTTCAGGGTCTATGGCTAAAAGTATTGGAGGCAGAGCATCAGCAGGGCAGCCAGGCAACTGGCATTGTTTAACAAGAAATAAATATGACAGCCTCCATATACCTCTTAGTTCAGGTGTGATTTAAGTCTGGAATATATATAATTTTCAAAATGAAAGCTCTGTTAATTAAGCTTTGGTAATTTTATAGACTGTTGGGAGGACAGGGGCACTGCAGGCAGGATTATTGTGTGATTGTCTGCTGTGTTAGCTTTGTACTGCATCAAGAATACCATAGATAAGGGTTACAGTGGTGAAACTGATTTTAGGTCAGATTCCTAATGGTATCTAATTTAAAATCGAATAGTGCAATTTGGAAAATTGATATTGGGTAGAGAGCAATCATTGACCTCATCCAATGGTTTGTGACCACCATTAACCACATATTTTCGCTGACGTTACTGTACAAACTAAGTTGAAAAATAATTGTATGTGTAGTAGCAATGGTAAATAGAACCTTTCTGGTGTCTCCTATTCTTATTTTCACTTTTAGGGGTTCAAATTTAACTCCAACAAAAAAAAATAGGTTAATAGATTTAGAGGGTCACTTTTGACCATCTGTCTGTTTAGTGTTAAAAATAGAATAGTAGGGAATAAAAAGAACAACTTCTCTATTCTTCTGTTTTTCATCTGTCACTTCTTTTTCTGTGACTTCTTTCTTCTCCTTTAATTTTGATTGAAGTGTCCTTCTGGCTACTGGTCCCTGCCACTGCAACACTGCTGATTGCTGGGACCCCCATCACACCACCACTATCTGCCTTGAACAAACGCTGTACTGCTCCTTCTCTCCAGTGCTATACTATTCAGGTACCCCGGGAATAGCATCTTTGAGACTCCTACTGGAGCTCTCCATTGTTGCAAAATATCATCCAATGAGATTCCTCCCTGAAGATGATTTTCATTGGTCTGTGTTAAGTGGACTAATGAAAATCTTCCTCAGAGAGGATTCTCATTGGTTGATTCTTTGGCCAAATGGGAGGGATCTTAGTGGAAGACTCAAAAGATGCTTTGCTGGGGTCTCCCTGGATAGTATAGTGCTGGAGAGCTGTCAAGATGCAGTGGATTGGTGCGATTGGTGGCCCTGGAGAGAAGTGGCAGCATAACGTGTAGTCCCAATGGAGAGCAGTGGAAGAAATTATTATTATTTTATTTATTTTTTTTAATCATGATTTTTTTGCACTAAATAGTTAAGAAATTAAAAATATTTGACCCTCTTTTGTATTGACTCAAGTATAAGTCTACCCTGCAAAGTTAATGACTGCACTTGGGGACCAGGAGGGTTTAATGAGTGCACTGTATAACGTATTGCAGCCAATTACTCATCCAAGTCCCCAAGTGCAGTCATTATCCACTCCCCCTCTTAGAAAGCACTGCAGCTCAGTCTCTTTCCTCTGCCATTTCCTTGTTATTTTTTTTTTGTGGCCAGGACTTTCAGACCTACAGTGGGATGCGAACGTTTGGGCAACCTTGTTAAAGAGAACCCGAGGTGGGATTTTATTATGCTAGTGTGGCACAGAGGCTGGTTGTGCACACTAACACCAGCCTCTGTTGCCCCATGGTGTGCCTCCAAGACCCCCCTGCGCGCCGCTATATGCACAATGTTTACCTAAGCGCTGTCTGTCAGCACCGCTCCCCCGCCTCCTCCGTATCGGCGCTACCCGCCCGCGTCACTTCCCTCCAATCAGCAGGAGGGAAGGGACACAGGCGGGTAGCGCCGATACGGACGAGGCGGGGGAGCGGCGCTGACAGACAGCGCTTAGGTAAACGTTGTGCTGGCGACACGCTGTGTGTCGCCAGCACAATGTTTACCTAAGCGCTGTCTGTCAGCGCCGCTCCCCCGCCTCGTCCGTATCGGCGCTACCCGCCTGTGTCCCTTCCCTCCTGCTGATTGGAGGGAAGTGACGCGGGCGGGTAGCGCCGATACGGAGGAGGCGGGGGAGCGGTGCTGACAGACAGCGCTTAGGTAAACATTGTGCCAGCACTGCGGGGGATATAGCGGCGCGCAGGGGGGTCTTGGAGGCACACCATGGGGCAACAGAGGCTGGTGTTAGTGTGCACTACCAGCCTCTGTGCCCCACTAGCATAATAAAATCCCACCTCGGGTTCTCTTTAACAGTCATGATTTCCTGTATAAATCGTTGTTTCTTACGATAAAAAAATTCAGTTAAATATATCATGTAGGAGACACACACAGTGATATTTGAGAAGTGAAATGAAGTTTATTGGATTTACAGAAAGTGTGCAATAATTGTTTAAACAAAATTAGGCAGGTGCATACATTTGGGCACCACAATAAAGAAATGAAACCAATATTTAATAGATCCTCCTTTTGCAGAAATTACAGACTCTAAACGCTTCCTGTAGGTTCCAATGAGAATCTGGATCCTGGTTGAAGGTATTTTGGACCATTCCTCCTTACAAAACATCTCTAGTTCATTCAGGTTTGATGGCTTCCCAGTATGGACAGCTCTCTTTAACTCACACCACAGATTTTCAATTACTGTATATTCAGGTCTAGGGACTGAGATGGCCATTCCAGAACGTTGTACTTGTTCCTCTGCATGAATGCCTTATTGCATTTTGAGCAGTGTTTAGGGTTGTTGAAAGATCCAGCCCCGGCGCAGCTTCAGCTTTGTCACTGATTCCTTGACATTGGTCTCCAGAATCTGCTGATACTGAGTGGAATCCATGCATCCCTCAACTATGACAAGATTCCTAGTCCCTGCATTGGCCGCACAGCCCCACAGCATGATGGAACCACCACCATATTTCACTGTAGGTAGCAGGTGTTTTTCTTGGAATACTGTGTTCTTTTTCCTCCATGTATAATGCCCCTCGTTATGCCCAAATTACTTATCAGTCCACAGCACCTTATTCCAAAAGGAAGCTGGCTTGTCCACATGTGCTTTACCATACCTCAAGTGGCTCTGTTTGTGCTGTGGGCTTCCTCTGCATCACTCTCGCATACAGCATCTCCTTGTGTAAAGTGCGCCGAATGGTTGAACGATGCACAGTGACTCCACCTGCAACAAGATGATGTTGTTGGTCTTTGGTGCTGGTCTGTGGGTTTACTCTAACTGTTCTCACCATTCGACGCTTCTGTCTGTCCAAGATTTTTCTTGGTCTTCCACTTCAAGCCTTAAAGGAGAACTGTAGTGAGAGGTATATGGAGGCTGCCATATTGATTTCCTTTATACCAATACCACTTGCCTGGCAGCCCTGCTGAGCTATTTGCCTGCAGTAGTGTAAATCACACCAAAAACAAGCATGCAGCTAACCTTGTCAGATCTGACAAAAATGTCAGAAACACCTGATTTGCTGCATGCTTGTTCAGGGTCTATGGCTAAAAGTATTAGAGGCAGAGGATTAACAGGTTAGCCAGGCAACTGGTATTGTTTAAAAGGAAATAAATATGGCAGCCTCCATATATCTCTCCTGACAGTTCTCCTTTAACTTGAACTGAGCCTGTGGTCTTCCATTTCCTCAATATGTTCCTAACTGCGGAAACATACACCTGAAATCTCTGAGACAGCTTTCTGTATCCTTCCCCTAAACAATGATGGGGAACAATATTTGTCTTCAGGTCATGTGAGAGTTATTTTGAGACCCCCATGTTGCTATTCTTCAGAGAAAATTAAGAGGAGGGAAACTTACAATTGACCTCCTTAACCCTCCTGGCGGTTTGCTAAAAAATCGCCAGGGGGCAGCAAATCTTTTATTTTTAATTTTTTTTTTTTTTCATGTAGCGAGACAAAGTCTCGCTACATGATAGCCGCTGCTCAGCGACATCCCCCCAGCCCCTCCGATCGCCGCCGGCGATCGGCGATCAGGAGATCCCGTTCAAAGAACGGGATCTCCTGGAGGGCTTCCCCCGTCGCCATGGCGACGGGGCGGGATGACGTCACCGACGTCGTGACGTCAAAGGGGATTCCTATCCACCCCATAGAGCTGCCTGGCACTGATTGGCCAGGCAGCGCACGGGGTCTGGGGGGGGGGGGCGGCTGCGGCGCGGCGGATCGGCGGGTAGCGGCGGCGATTGGGCACTGCACGCAGCTAGCAAAGTGCTAGCTGCGTGCAGCAAAAAAAAAATTATGCAAATCGGCCCAGCAGGGCCTGAGCGGTGCCTTCCGGCGGCATAGCCCGAGCTCAGCTCGGGCTTACCGCCAGGAACATTAAATACTCTTTCTCATAATTGGATTCACCTGTGTATGTAGCTCAGTGTCCACTGAGTTAACCAAGCCAATTTGTGTTCCAATAATTAGTTCTAAAGGTTTTGGAGAAATTAAAAAAAAGTGCCCAAATTTATGCACCTGCCTAATTTTATTTAAACAATTATTGCGCACTTTATGTAAATCCAATAAAGTTCATTTCACTTCTCAAATATCACTGTGTGTGTCTCCTATATGATATATTTAACTGACATTTTTTATCGTAACAACCAACGATTTATACAGGAAAATCACGACGATTAACAAGGTTGCCCAAACTTTCGCATACCACTGTATATTTTCTTGGCATTGCCTTTATAAAGAAAGTGTTACTTACCACTGGGTAAATTGGTGGAAATGAGAATGCCACATATAGTACACACATTATTCAGGGTGCTCAGTGTCAAAATGTGCTCAAATCAAATGTAAGCTATTCAAAGAAGTTATTTTCCAAGCAAAGGGGAGTGGTGGGAGGCGGGTTATAAAGCATGCTGGCTGCTGGGGCTCACTCTGCTGAGGTTGAGAGAAAGGTGAACCTCCACCCTCTTCTTGACTGTGAGTTAGAAATTTAGGTCCCACTACAAGTTGATCCCTTAACTTTAATTAGTGAGTCAGGCCTAAATTTCTAGACTTATAGTTGAGTTTCTAGGGTAGTTAGAATTGAATTAGGTGATGATTCCCTCACCGAATTATAATATTTGTGAGCGCTTATCACTGGCTAGTGAAGGAATTGCACAGGGCTCAATGGGCTTTTTTTAGAGAGGCACTATTTAACTGTGGGTATCACTTAGTTTCCATGACACTTTTACTCACATTGCTTCACTGTATATTGGTAAAATCTATAATAAATAAGAAGACTATGATAAGAAGGGCTTCTAAGTAAAATGATTTCCCTTACAAAGAACTGCCACATACAGATAAGTGTTCACCCTTCTTCTAAAGACTGGATGTTTCTGTACTTTTGCCAAATAACAAAATTGGATTCTTTGAAACCTGCATTTTCCTGTCTGCAACCTTCCCTGGTCCCTGTCTGCAACTTCTAAATGACTGTAAAGCTTTCCAGAAACTAGTTATCTTCTCCCCTGTGGGAATTTTTGAAATATAAAGCACCTACTTGTTTCTATCAATATAAACAATTACAGTGACTGTAAAAGAACTGTACACACACGGACATGTGGAAATCTTGACACAAAAGGGTGATGAGGTAAAACTATAGTTCCTATTTGGTGATGGGTTTAAATGTGTTTGCCAGCTCAGCACATGTGTAATAACTGTTCCAATCAACTTGAGCTGCTGTAGTGTTTGGTGCTGTTCATAACTGGCCCACCAAACCATGACTCTTCCTTGCATCTCTGTGGTGTCTGCAGTTCGAGAACCGCATTTAATTTCTTGGCTCTTAGGCCATTTGTAAAGGATTAAGCATGGACAATATTAGTAAAAGCTCTTTGTGAAGTTAAAATGTGTTTTCAATACATTTCTTAGAGTAGGTACAGTAAAAAGCAGCAAATTGAAGGAAGCATATATCTGGCAACATTAGGATCCTGGAACTGTAGTTGAACTTTTTACCTTAATTATATCTCATTTAAGGCCTGCAGCAGTGTGGAATCAAAGCAGCCCTGCAGGCTTTGTGAAACCTCTGATGTGGTGTGTGTTTGTTGTCTGATGGGGGCTAGTACAGAAAAATAGTTATTGTGACACAGTTTTTAAAGCCTTTCACAGTTACCACCCACCTAACTCATTGCCTATGAAAATAGGGTAATTGTTTGCACATGCTTATTTTTTTTATTTTTCATCTCGCTTTGAAACAACCCCTATAAATCAATATGACAGTGAGACAGGGTGAGTAGCTTTTAACATAATTTACACTATTTTCAGTAATAAACCTTTAGGGAAATCACAGCCTGGAGAATACTGGTATATACTGTATAATTTTGGTTTTTTTTTGTTTGTACAGCACTTTAGAGGGCTTTTGTTTTAATATTGCGAATGGATGTTAAACTCCGTTTTGCCCTAAGACATGTTCTACATGTGTGATTTTCTGATGATGAATCTATACCTTCTTGAATGTAGGAAGGCGGCTTTTTAAAGCCTGCATTGAACTGAAAGGCTACCAAGTTAATTATACTTTGGCAGGTATTAAAGTATTAAACCTACAGTAGTAAAGGGGTTAAATAGGAATGCACGCACGCACGCACGCACACACACACACACACACACACACACACACACACACACACACACACACACACACACACACACACACACACACTTTATCTGTTTAACCAGGCAGCATTCTCCACTGACTTCAGAAGAAGATGTCAAGCTGACGACCTGCACAGCTATCCCCTATCTCCTTATTGCATACATAAAAACAAACCCTCCTCTGTTTGAATTGGGCAATGTGGACAACACTTTGGAATAGTTGATAGCACACTTGCCTTGTAGCCTTAAAGCTCCAGGTTTAAAGTACCCCTAAAGCATAGAAAAAAATAATTAAGCCCATGGTGGCCTAGATTTCCTAATCCTAAGACTCCTCATGCTGCTCAGTGTCCTTGGAGTTCCTCATGGTCCCCATTATTGGTCCTCTAAATATTTGATTGTCCCCCTGTGTTGAATAGCCTCTTGGAAGTTCCCCGAGCTGTAACAAGCAATTCAGGACTGCACATTATTGATTTCCAAACCGCACCTGTATAGCAAAAGGAAGTGCTCCTCTCACTGCACGTGTGGTTCAGAAATTGCACATGCACAGTTCAGAATCACTCGTCGCAACTCTGTGGAGCTTCTGGGAGGCTGTGAGAAGAAGAGGACCGGGATCAGGAGGGACCCTGAAGACGACGAGTAGCATGAGGAGACTCAGGATTATGTAATCTAGCCCATGACGGGCTTAATTCAGATTTTCCCCCCACTTCAGAGGTGCGTTAAATCTTGGCCAGGACGCTATGTGCATGGAGTTTGCATATTCTCCCTGTGCTTGCATTGGTTCTTTTTGCTGGGCAGTATGGTTTCTGCCCACAACCGAAAAATATACTAGTAAGTTAATCCGTTCTTCTCTAGAAACTGGTTGGATAGCGTGTTGCCTTTGATGTGAGATTTGTGCTTTTGACCAGAGTTCAAATCCTAGCTCAAGCCAGTGCGTAAAACAGTACGAGTCTTTGGGCAAGGCTTCCTAATGATCCTGGTCGCCCGTGGTGTATGCCCTAAGTGGCTGCAGACCTGAAGCCCTTTGAGTCCGTCAGGAGAAAAGCTTGATATAAATATTATGTCTTGTCTTAAACTATAATAGGGACACAGGGCTGTGAATATGTTAGAAATTAGATTGTGAGCTCCTAAGAGTTATAGTAAGACCGCTATTGACACAGATTTCTGGAAAGCTCTATAGAAGATGTGAGTACTATGTCACAACTTTCCACACATAACAATCATTGCTGTGGCTCTGGTCTATCTCAGTTGCTTAGCAAGCTGGGTTGGTTCAAGGTCCCTGCGTGCTTCAAGAGGTCTACCATCATACCTGTGCCTAAGAAACAAGGGGTCACTGAACTTAACAACTTTAGGCCCGTGGCCCTGACGTCCGTCATCATGAAAACCATGGAGCGCACGGTCCTGGCCTACCTCAAGCTCACCACTTCGCCCCCTCCTAGACCCCTTCCAGTTTGCATACAGAGCAAACAGGTCCACTGATGATGCGATCAATATCTGCCTGGAGCTCATCAACGACCACCTTGACAGGCCGGACACGTACGCTAGAATACTACTCCTGGACTTCAGCTCGGCCTTTAACACCATCTGCCCACGCATTCTCCAAGGGGACCTAGCTGCACTTGGCATCCACCCTAGTCTACAACTCTGGATCTCAGACTTTCTTACCAACATGTCCCAAGTCGTCAGACTGGGCGATATCCACTCTCAAGCAGCGGCCACGAACACAGGAGCTCCTCAAGGCTGCGTACTGTCACCACTGCTGTTCTCCCTCTACACAAACAATTGCAGGTCTGAGGCAGACTCTGTCAAGGTCATCAAGTTCGCTGATGACACCTACCGTCAGCAGGTGGAGAGAATTTGCAACTGGAGCAAGGAGAACAGGCTGGTGCTAAACACCGAAAAAAACGTTGAGTTAATCATTGACTTCAGGAGGTCTGCTTCCACCCCACCTCCAATCTACATTGGTGGCAATGAGGTAACCAGAGTGCCCTGCGCTCGGTTTCTGGGTACTACCATCTCCTGCGACCTCAGCTGGAAGCCCAACATCACTGCCACCCAACGGAAAGCCCAACAAAGACTCTTCTTCCTCCGCCAGCTGAGAAAGTTTGGCATGACTCAGGAAATTCTAACCAGTTTTTACTCCGCCACCATTGAGTCGATCCTCTGCTCTTCCATCTTGGTGTGGTATGCTGGCGCCACTGTCAATGATAGGGGCAAACTACAGAGAGTTATCAAGTCAGCAGAGAGGATCACTGGGTGCCCCCTCCCCTCACTTGCTCTACTATACAACAAAAGACTTAAATCCAGGGCATTGGGGGGGCGTGGCCGGCCATGGAGCTGTGAAGAAGCACGGATCTCCAGCTCTCTCCCACCCGTGGCAAATTCGCCGGTATCCTGCTCTCCAAGCTCGCACAGCCGCCCTCGGTCTGGTCCCAGAGACTGAGGAGATCGCAGCGGTGTGCAGGGATGGCCTCACGAAGTTCCCAGAAGGCAGCAAGCCCAGCCGAGAGACTCGCGCGGTTCGCCCGCGCGGCAGGCCAAGTTGGCGCCGACGCGCATACAGCCCACCAACACGCAGCCATGGAAAGGGAAGAAGTGCCTCCCAGCTTGCGCTCACCGGAGCACACACAAGCGGCTGACCCTGCCGGTAAGACTCAGCCTGTATCCCCCACCATGCCCAAAAAAGACAAAGGGAAAAACAATCTGCAAGGGAGAGAGGACGCACGGGGGGCGGGCAGGGCTGGAGACGCACAGGCCTCCACCTCTTCTCCTCGTGCAGGCACTCACCCGCAGCAAAAGTCACCCAGAAGCTCCCCCAGTAACCACACAACAATCCAGCCTGCACAAGCATCCACACCCAAGCAGGGAAAAGACCTGGGGGAACAGACACTGGCTGTAGGTGGTGAAGTAAGGGATGACATAATGGAGGAAGAAATCCAGGCTGCAGAGGAGCCATCAAGAGCAGAAATTATGGAGGCTATAAAGCTGCTGCACACATCCTTAACTTCCAGACTAGATTCCATTCAGTCTGACCTCTCTTTTGTCAAGCACGACCTGTCTAAAGTTAAAGATCGCACTAAAGAGATTGAGCGCAGAGTCAATGACTTGGAGGACACTGTCGCCCCCATGCAACAAAATCTACAAAGGGTAACTGGAACTTCTTCAGCCCACTCTGCCAATCTTGACAACCTGGAGAACAGGGCACGTAGATGTAACCTCAGGCTAGTGGGGGTCCCAGAAAAAGCTGAAGGCCCCCAACCAGAAATTTTCTTTGAGAACTGGTTTAAAGAGGCTCTACCAGATTTAACGGTCTCGCACGCCTATGCAATAGAGAGAGCGCACAGAGTGCCTGGGGGCCCGCCAAAACCGGGAGCAGCTCCTAGACCGATTGTGATGAAATTTCTAAACTTCAGGGATAAAGTTGCTATCCTGAGAGAAGTCAGAAACCAACCAGAACTCTTTATTGAGGGGGCGAAAGTTGCTGTCTACCAAGATTTTTCGTTAGAAATACAGAAGAAGAGAGCCACTTTTTTCCACGTTAAAAAGAGACTACGTGACAACCAGCTGCAATACAATATGCTGTATCCTGCAAAGCTGAAAATCATGAAAGGGAGTAAGGCCCACTTCTTCCTCACAGCAGAAGAAGTTTCTCAATGGCTCGACGAACAAGGTCTTCCAGAGTGACAAAAGGAACCAGTCTCTGCGCAGCACGCAATTCTTTCCGTAACTATGGAACTAACTATACCTTCCATTTAGGTCCTAGGATCACACAGCCTTTCTCCTGATATGCCGTGACTTGTCTAGGCAGTGAGAGGCGAGGTTGCTAGTTTGATATGCTGTTCCCTTTTTCGTTCCTCTCCAGTTCATTATGTTCTTTTATCCTATAACATATGCTGTCTTCTATATATATGCATTTTCCTGTGTCATAGTGCTAAATGTGGTATATTTGTCAGTCCTAATGCTCTCTTACATACGCAATATGGACCCAATTGGTCCCACATTGTCTATTTCTGTATACCATAATTTAGCTATCCCTCGTTTAATATCCTTATAAAACTTCTACTGGGACTATCACTTGATTGACAGTTATATTTGCCTGTATACCTAACCTAATAGGGGCATGGGTGTGCGAGTATAGGCTTTAAAAGTAATCTGCTTAACACGGGTGGGGAGGGCTGGCCACTTTAATCACCCAAGTTAAGTAAGTTTGGGAATGAAGCTTCCTGGAGTTACAATCAGGGAGTGGGGTGGGTTAGGAGTTCGGGGGTTCTGTAGAATAGTTGGGGATCAGGGAAGGGGGGCCCTACAACCCTGGTATTTGGCCACAGATCTACTAAATAGCAATCTAATAGTCCAGTCCTATACCATGTTATTTGATCATGGCTAACTTACGTATAGTGTCTTGGAATGTCAGAGGTCTGAACAATGCTATCAAGCGTAGATTGGTGTTTGACTATTTAAAAAAACTCTCTCCACATATAATCTGTCTGCAAGAGACACACCTAACTGGAGGTAAAGTACTTTCACTAAAAAAACCATGGATAGCTAGTTATCACGTCGCCCACTTTTCCTCCTTCTCAAGGGGCACAGCAATATTAATCAGTAAAAGCTTCCCAGGCACAATATCTAGTGTCCAGGTTGATGCGGCGGGGAGATTCACAATAATTACAGTAGCCATAGAAGGAAAATTACTCACGCTGGTATCTCTCTACATCCCCCCTCCCTTCTCCGTCTCAGTCCTTGATGCCTTGACCAGTAAAATCCGAGATAAGTTTGACAATCCTATCTTGATAGCCGGGGATTTTAATGCGGTCATAGACCCACAAAAAGACAAATTATCCAAAAGCCTGCGGGCCTTTCCCGCGTTGAAGGAGTGGATGTCAAGACTAGATTTAACAGACTTATGGAGATGGCGCTTTCCTGACAAAGCAGATTTTTCATGCTACTCTGACCAATTTAAGTCAATGTCTCGGATTGACATGTGCCTGGGCACTAGGGACTTGCTGACACTGGTAGAGGAGATAAAATATCTCTCTCATGGTATATCGGACTATTCGCCAATGGTATGTGACCTCAGATACCTCAATGAGAAGCAATCAAATCATTGGCGATTGGGTCCATGGTGGCTGGAGGACCAGACAATCCTCACTCCATGTAAAGAGTCTATGGTACTCTTCTGGTCTGAAAACACAGGATCAGCCGACTTTAACATATGCTGGGATACGAGCAAGGCAGTGCTGAGGGGGACATTCAGAGCATCTATGTCTATAATCAGACAAAATGCTCAAGCTTCACAGGAGTTTCATGAGAGTAAATTAAATGAAGCAAAATCTCAACTCATCGTCGCCCCTGGGCCTGATACATATGAAACCTGGGCTATGGCAAGAAGAACTTATGAGTTGGAAGTGGTGAGACGGGCAAAACGCAGGGAGATAATTTCCAAACAGCAATCATTCGAATTCGGCAATAAATGCAGTAAAATCTTAGCATATATGCTGAGAACGAATGAAACCCTGAATGCTATCCCGCGTATACTTTCAATGACAGGTACATTCTGCACTACCTCGGCAGATATAGCCAAAGAATTTTTTGAATTCTACTCAGATCTGTATGCTAGCAAAACTGGTGAGTGTTCGAAATCCATAGCTCTGTTTTTAAATGGAATAGATCTACCTATCCTTGATGAGCACGCCAGGTTGGAACTGGATTCGCCCATCTCAGAAGCTGAAATTTCCATGGCCATAGAATCCTTCAAAAAAGGCAAAACACCAGGTCTGGATGGAATCCCATCGGAATGGTATCTAAAAGTAAAGCAATATCTATTCCCAAGCTAGCTAAAATGTTTGCCCACTCATTGGAAACAGGTACACTCCCTGACTCATTATATGAAGCCCTGATTATTTTACTTCCTAAACCCAACAAAAATCTTGATCTTTGCGAATCATACAGACCCATCTCGTTAATAAACACAGACGCAAAAATATTAGCAAAAGTCCTGGCCAATCGTCTTAATCAACATATTACCAAGTTAATACACGAAGACCAAACGGGCTTCATCCCCGGTAGGTCCACTAAATCTAATATTAGGCGCCTATTTTCTAATATACAATTCCCCCATAGTAATAAAGGGTCCAGAGTTATACTGTCGTTAGACACGCACAAAGCTTTCGACTCTGTGGAGTGGTCATACATGAGGGCAGTTATGGGTAAAATGGGTTTTGGGGAGACGTTTAGGAGGTGGTTTGACATTTTATATGCTCATCCCCGGGCCAGATTGAGAGTCAATTCATATATATCTAATCCATTTACGATACACAGGGGCACTAGACAGGGGTGCCCCCTGTCCCCCTTACTGTTCGCCATGGCAATGGAACCCCTAGCAGAGTACATTAGATCCTCCCAAACGATTAGAGGTCTTCGGGTGCAGAAAATTGAGGAACGTATCTCACTTTATGCGGACGATGTACTTCTATATTTGGCGGACCCAGGCCCGTCGCTGGTAGAGGTATTCAAAATTTACGACTCCTTTCAATCGGTTTCTGGGTTGAGGGTGAACTGGACTAAATCCGTCCTTTTCCCTCTGGACCCGGGGGCCGAGAGGGTAATAGACCCTTCCTCTCAATTGATGGTAGCAGACTCCTTTAAATACCTAGGTATAAATATATCCAGAAGGATAGAGGACTATGTCCAGTCCAATCTTGCGCCTTTAATTGGGTCCTTGGGAGATAAATTCAAAACTTGGGGCAAGTTGCCACTCAACCTGGTGGGCAAAGCCACAATAATAAAAATGGTCTGCGCCCCCAAACTCCTATATATTCTCCAGGCCTCACCTACATATATTCCTAAGCACCGCTTTGTAAAAATAGACTCAATGGTCACGGGTTTCCTCTGGGGTGGCTCCATTCCTCGCCTGGCATTATCCACGTTGCGTCTCCCGACTACATGTGGTGGCTTGGCGCTCCCCAACTTCCGCCTGTACTACTTTGCTGCACAACTAACTTATATACAAAAATGGCTGAGCGCGGACAGATCAGACGCCTCCATGAACCTAGAAGCAGATATCGCCACCTCATATGAAGCTCTAACCAATATAATATTTAGAGGCATAGTCCCTAACAAACAAGGCACTTCACTATTAAATGCATCGTTAAAAAATTACAAGGCAGTATCCAAAATGTTTCCCTCTCTAGAGGGCACCATTTCCCCTAGTACTCCACTGTGGGCAAATCCCCGTCTAACGGAACTATACAAGATGGAGGACTCCCAATTTTGGGTTAAATTAGGGATTAAATATGTCAACCATATTTTCGTAAATGGAGAATTCAAAACATTTAATAGATTCAGATCCGAGTTTGGCCTCCCAAGGCGCTCCCTGTTCCGCTACTTCCAACTCAGAGATGCTATCAGATCCCAGATGGGAACGTCGGGGGTCCGCATTGAGCCCTCCGAGCTAGAGATATTGTTGCTGAATAAAGACACTTCTAAACAAATCTCTAGGTTCTATTTAGCCTTATCATGTAAGTTGGGCTCTCAGAGATTTGAGTCCACTAAGGCCAGATGGCAATCAGAACTGTGTGAACTCACCCCAGCAGACTGGGCAGATGTAGAATCCTCCTTTATGACCAGTGTCATCAGCGCCAACGATAAGCTAATTCAGATC
This sequence comes from Hyperolius riggenbachi, assembly GCF_040937935.1. NCBI lineage: Eukaryota > Metazoa > Chordata > Amphibia > Anura > Hyperoliidae > Hyperolius > Hyperolius riggenbachi. Next base: position 275,868,804 of record NC_090647.1, read on the forward strand.
AAGTGGCTACACCAAATTTATTATACCCCCCTCAAACTTTCTAAAATGGGCCGGGGTTCCGGCTCGGAATGCTACAAGTGTGGATGCCCTGACGCAGGTTTCATCCACTGTGTTTGGGAGTGTGAGCCGGTCCAGAGGTTTTGGTATCAAATAACCCTTTTACTAACTCAAATCCTACACAAACCTGTAGACCTCTCATTTAAGGCCTCAATGTTGGGAATTGTTGACAATGTTACTTGTGGTAAGCATAAGCAACTATTTATCAAACTGGCATTATTCTATGCCAGAAAATGTCTTCTTCTTAAGTGGAAATCGAGGGTTCCCCCTTCGGTAAGCGACTACAAATCTCTAATTAATCAAAGTCTCCCTCTGTACTGCCTCACGTATCAGACTAGGGGACACCCCACTAAGTTTGATAAAGTATGGGGCTGTTGGGTGGAAAACAGCAACTCTGTCATTCCCAATCTCGATATCACCGTTAGTGTTGAAGATCTACACATGTAATCTGTTTGTCAAGGTAACTCATATGGTATATGCTGTTCATGATCAATGTGACTAACGTAATATTTCTTTTCTGGACTATAGGATATGATTGCTATAATGGACACTGGACTGATTTATGCCCAAAGGGGCAGGGCCTCCCTGGGTGGGGTTCTTTGGGGTGATGGGGTGGGGGGTGGAGGTTTATAGGGTTTGTTATTGTATATAACTTGTGAAAATTTCAATAAAAATTCTCTGTTAAAAAAAAAAATCCAGGGCATTGAGGATTGCAAATGATCCCTGACACCCAGGCCACCGCTACTTCAGCATTCTGCCCTTGGGCTGGAGGCTACGAGCCATCTCCACTAAGACCACGAGACACAGGAACTCGTTCTTCCCCTCGGCAGTCAGCTTCCTAAACTCCCTCCACATTCTACCATCAAGCAAGCTCTAACGAACAGTGAGGCCGACGGCGCTACGGGTGAACAGCCGACCGGCCCACAGGACTAAATATTAGACATCTCAGCGACACACTGGGAATGTGATGTGTATTACAATGTAATGTTAATCTGATGCCTGTTGTGTGTCTCTCTCTCTATGTATTCTTTCTGAGCTATTGTATTGTGCCAAAAACAATTCCGGGCATGACCCCTCATGCTTGGCGAAAATAAAATAAAATTCTGATTCTGAAATTCTGATTCTGAAATACTGGGCAATCTTGTTTACAGCCTTCACAGAGGCTCCATTGTTAAGTTTACACTTTGAGTTCACCTGCCTGAAGCTTTTATTTATTAAAGAGACTCTGAAGCGAGAATAAATCTCGCTTCAGAGCTCATAGTTAGCAGGGGCATGTGTGCCCCTGCTAAAACGCCGCTATCCCGCGGCTAAACAGGGGTCCCTTCACCCCCAAACCCACCCCCGCAAGCGTTGGTCGTATATTTGGTTGCTCCTGGAGGCAGGGCTAACGGCTGCAGCCCTGCCTCCAGTCGCGTCTATCAGCGGCGCATCGCCGCCTCTCCCCCGCCCCTCTCAGTGAAGGAAGACTGAGAGGGGCGAGGGAGAGGCGGAGATGCGCGCTGACAGACGCGCGTGGGGCAGGGCTGCGGCGGTTAGCCCTGCCCCAACCAGGAAGCGCTCCCCCGCTGCACCGAGGGGATTTGGGGATCAGGGACACCTGTTAAGCCGCGGGATAGCGGCGGTTTAGCAGGGGCACACATGCCCCTGCTATCTATGAGGTCTGAAGCGAGATTTATTCTCGCTTCAGACTCTCTTTAAGGTGGGTTTGTAAGTTAGGCTTGATCTTACTAATGCTGGGTACACACTATGAGATTTTCTAGTCGATTTACTGTCAGATCGATTATTTCCAACATGTTCGACTTGCTTTTCGATCGATTTCTGAGCATTTTCCGATGGACTTCCTATTAAAGTGAATGGAAATCGATCGGAAAATGCTCGGAAATTGATCAGAAAGCAAATCAAACATGTTGGAAATAATCGATCTGACAGTAAATCGATCAGAAAATCTCATAGTGTGTACCCAGCATAATATTTACTGTACTTTACCTATTAGTACTAATATATACTGTTCATCAACCTCACTGGGTCCATGTGTGACTTCCTCTGATAGTGAAGGCCGGTTAGATACAGAGAATTGAAAGGTTAAACCTAATCCAGTGGAATCTGTGGAGCCAAAACAAATACTAGTACTTTGGGCCCCACTTCAAGAACCATTGAGTTCAGGTTTGTGGCCTTAAGGATTCACTTATTCCCTCCCCCTCCCTCACCTCGGTATGCAGTAACGATTAAAAATCAGAATCGCATGTAAAAAACGATTAAAAGTCGGAATTGAATGCAGTGTGCAGGGAGCCTAAAACAGAGCAATACTGAATGTTGATAGATAAATATCTATTAATAAGCATATCATGATCACTGATAGAACCAGATAAGGATATTTACTCAAGTGCCAAAAGAATTAAACAAGAGGAGAGGAAAGAAGAAGGAAGAAGGCAAATGAGGAAGAGAGAAGAGAAGTAGGTCCACATATTGAAATGAGAACAGCCTTGCACTTTTCTTAAATGTAGTGCAGTTCAAGATATTCACCATAAACTTCTGATATTGAAAAGGAATTAAGAATTTTCTTGTGCAGAACAGTTCCCCCACTGGTAAGAGATGTTTAACCACTTGCCGACCGCGCACTCATAACGCGCGTCGGCAAAGTGGCAGCTGCAGGACCAGCGACGCAGTACTGCGTCGCCGACTGCAGGCTAATTAATCAGGAAGCAGCCGCTCGCGCGAGCGGCTGCTTCCTGTCGATTCACGGTGGGGGGCTCCGTGAATAGCCTGCGGGCCGCCGATTGCGGCTCGCAGGCTAAATGTAAACACAAGCGGAAATAATCCGCTTTGTTTACATTTTTACAACGCTGCTACAGTAGCAGCGTTGTAGTAGATCAGCGATCCCCGGCCAATCAGCGGCCGGGGATCGCTGTCACATGACAGCGGGGAGCGCTGCACAGGACAGATCCGTTCCTGTGCAGCCTCTGATCTCTCAGGCAGGGAGGGAGAAGAGGGAGGGGGAGAATGTCGCCACAGAGGGGGCTTTGAGGTGCCCCCCGCCACCCACAGCATGCAGAAGCGATCAGACCCCCCCAGCACATCATCCCCCTAGGGGGGGGGGGAGGGGGGCGATCTGATCGCTCTGCATGCCAGCTGATCTGTGCTGGGGGCTTTAGAGCCCACCCAGCACAGATCTGAAAATACAGCGCTGGTCCTTAAGGGGGGGTAAAGGCTAGATCCTCAAGTGGTTAAGAAGATAAAACTGTCGGTAATGCTTTGCTAAATCTGGCCCATAGAGTAGTGCCAGGTATGATTATTCAGCTTCTTTTTAAATCTAGACCTTGCAAATTCTGGACTGTCATCCTTATAAGTGGTGCAGTTAAAGAGGGCAGACAACAGGATAGTAGATTTCCTCGGCCAACACCAGTGCTTTAAGTCAAAGTGGGAACTCAAATCTGGGGTCTTCCAACAGATTGTATACAGATTGGGCCACCCAGATCTCTTTTCTATTCAGGTCAGTACCAAGGTGGGGAGGTTTTTATTTTGCAAACTTAGAGAGTATAGCATAGGCATAAATCTATTAAGCCCTTGGAAATGTCTTGCTGCCTATGCTGGGACTATTGCCAACTGGTCTCACTAGTAATCTGCAAGTTTTTTTTTGTAGAAAAGGTTTATGTAATCCTCACTTCTCCAGCTTAGCTCAGATATCTTCTTCCCCACCATTTCTGATGCTAAGAAAACAAGACTCCATGTTTCAGCACCCAGTCTGTCACTGCAGTCCTCAGCTTTGCAACCCACTGCATGAAGGCCTGAATGGCAGCTCCTAAAATATCACATGTTATTGGATCGAGTAGTTAGCACAATCCAAGCTCTTCTAAGAAGCCTGGATATTTATGGGATATACAATAAGGTTTGGAAGCACACATACCTCTCTTGCAAGAACTAAATGCCTATGGTTAGTTTTTTTAGCCAGTGATTATATTTTTGATCAGCTCATTCAGAAATGATGAAGATTTTTATTTGATTTATACCCATACTTCCCACCCTTAGGGTGATGTTTGGTATGTAATTACATTTATCTCTTTTTTGTGTCTTTTGTGAGACGGTTATTCTCTTACTTCGTAATTTCTTTAGCATTTCATTAGCATTTTAATATTAATTACCCAGAATCCCTTAGAATAATGCAGACAATTCCCAGCACCTCATTCATTGGACTTGGTCAACAGTGCTGGTTAATGCAAGAATGGCTTTTTCAGGAATTTCGCATTGTAGGAAGTTCATATAAAAGAAGCAAAGTTAATTTTCTAATGAGACCCTTGCTGCATTCAAGTGGCAGAGGTAACGTGTGTTTTTGGTGCTTTACAACAGGGCATACTAGGGAGAAAAAAAGGGGAATACAATAAAAACGGGTGGCAGTAGGATTGAAAAAGACTAAGCATGCAGTGAATGCCTCTCACATGCAATTCAGGGCCCTGTTGTGGTACTATTTTTTATAGAAAGAGCTTACCCTCCTTCCTGCTACTTATATTTTAGATATTTTAGATACGGCTCATTTTTTGTTTTTAAGAGATTAGTATGAGTTCACCATAGTACCATTTCCTCTTAGCTTAACTTCTTGAAAATGAAATAAAATCTCCAATAAATAAGCATGTATTAGGCTATTTTTTCTTAATGTCAGTTGCAGTGCTGCAGAAGAAATGTCAGTCTCACCTGGCAGTGTTGTCCCCAGGGCAGCATTTCTGGTGTCATGCGTCCTAGTGGCTCTGCACTTCCGGGTTTGGCTACGTGCGCACGTGTGCCACTGGCTGCAGGTTGAGGTCTGTGGTTGGGGGCGTGTGTAAGCATGTGCGGCATACAACTTTGTATATGCATGTGTGGTGTCGTATGTTTTGTGTGCGCATTGCACACGGCCACTCCTGTGGGCAGTCTTGTTGGCCTATAAAAGTAGGCCTAGTTCAGCAGTCAGACGCTGATTTTCTCTTTCAGCTAGTGGTTGTGCCAGACCCGTGCAGTTGCCCTCCAGCTCGTTCCTGCTTGATCTCCTGTTGTGATCCGTCCTTTTCCTTGACTACTCTCTGATCTCTCCTTTCCATTGACCTCTGCCTGTTCCTGGATTACACTTCTGATTCCTGTCTGCCATTGACCTCTGCCTGTTCCTGGATTACGCTTCTTATTGCCGCCTACCATTGACCTCTGCCTGTTCCTGGATTACACTTCTGATTGCCGCCTGCCATTGACCTCTGCCTGTTCCTGGATTACACTTCTGATTTCTGTCTGCCATTGACCTCTGCCTGTTCCTGGATTACGCTTCTGATTGCCGCCTGCCATTGACCTCTGCCTGCTCCTGGATTACTCTTCTGATTGCTGCCTGTCATTGACCTCTGCCTGTTCCTGGATTATGCTTCCGATTGCTACCTGCCATTCACCTCTGCCTGATTTTGGAATCTGTCAATCATCAAAATTCTACCTGCAGTTATCCTGTATCCTTCACAACATGGTGTCATCTGTTTCTCTGTTAGGGTTTTCTTGTGTGCGGAACCTGGTGTGCACTAGGCAGCAAAGTTCAACGACCCTTGCCTCTCTCTCCCTTGCTCTGGTGAAGACCCGTGGTCACCTAGACGCTGTGCCTCGGGAGGCTCTCACCTCAGTGGGAAAGTTAACCAGTGTCACTACGGTTACACAAAATCAGTGCGGTACATTGTGTTTACAGGGTAATGTGTGCATTTAGAGTGTCAGTGGGGCATACTTGCATTGTACTGTATGCCTCACTGTATGGTTTTTATGGTTTCTTTTCAGATCTTTTGCTTTGTGATTGTATATTATTATTTTTTAGTTTTTATATAGTGCCGACATCTTCTGCAGCGCTGTACAGAGTATATGTTGTCTTATCACTTAACTGTCCCACAGAGGGGCTCACACTCTAATCCCTAGGTTTATGTATGTAATGTGTAGTGTATGTATTGTAGTCTAGGGCCAAATTAGGGGGAAGCCAATTAACTTATCTGTATGTTTTTTTGGGATGTGGGAGGAAACCAGAGTGCCAGGAGGAAACTAATGGGGGAGATCATGCATGCAGATAGTGCCCCTGGCTGAGATTTGAACCAGGGACCCAGCGCTGCAAGGCGAGAGTGCTAACCACTATGCCACCATGCAATCACAAACCAACATAGTGCATAGTGTGAAAGGAGTCTTAAAGCCACATTTGTTTAAAGTGTTCCATTTTAAAGTGGCACTCTCACAGTAAAATGTCATAAATATATAATGAATCATGCCTACAGCCATGGTTGTACACTTTTTAATGACACACTTTGTTGCCCATTAGTAGTTTCAAGTAACTGAGACTATAGAAACCAACACTTATCAGTCTGTAAATCAGTTGTGGCAGGACTTAAAGGGAACCTAAACTGAGAAGGATATGGATTTTCCTTTTAAAATAATACCAGTTGCCTGACTCTCCTGCTGATCCTATGTCTCTAATACTTTTTAGCCACAGCCCCTGAACAAGCATGCAGATCAGATGCTCTGACTGAAGTCAGACTGGATTAGCTGCATGCTTGATTCAGGTGTGTGATTCAGCCACTGTTGCAGCCAAAGAGATCAACAGGACAGCCAGACATCTGATATTGTTTAAAAAGGAAACATCCATATCCCTCTCAGTTTAGGTTCCCTTTAAAAGCCTTGTACACACACCTGACTTAAGTCGGCTGAGGCAGCCAATAATCAGACAATAATCCGGCATGTGTATGGCAGCTGACGCCCATCAACCCACGAGCAATTCCCAGACAGATCGACTCACATCCAGTGCCGACAGTGCTATTGTTCACCCCTCTCCCCCGCCCGCTTTGTGACGTCACGCTCTGTAGTTGTAGTCGTCTCCCCTTTGTCTCCCCCTCCACACATAGCAACACAACAAACATGTCATCAGCTAAACAGCTGACGTGAGTGTGTGCAGCCCAGGCCTAGCAATTTCACCCAGGGGTATCAGTTACTGATCCCCGACAAGCAACATGCATTGTCAGTGTGTATACGTGGCCTTAGATCCATGGACTGCATTTCAGTCTGTATAGGATCTTTTAAAGTGTTTAGACAAATATATATACTGTGCACACCAGAACTAAATATTTTCTATAGAGGATTTTATATTGGGGTGCTTTAGGTCTAGCATATCAATGCGACTTTTACTTATCTTTGTGTGACATTTCAGTTTGATTTGCAGAGAGTTACTTGTGGTTCTAAGCTCAGCACCTATCTTTATTTGGAATTCTAAGGCATGGAATTGAAGCCTTTTTTAAGGGCAGGTCTCTTCATCAAGCACCATGCTCAACAAGGAGACCTGAACTGTCTTGAAAGCCTGCTCTTGTAATCCACTGATTTTACGAATAAAAGGCACAATTTAACTGTACATTTTCCTGGATCCACAAATGGTCAATGGCATGCAAATAATTCTGGCTTGCATGCAAATGTAATGCAGATTGTTGGCTCCTTGGAATAAAGCCAGTTCAAACTGGTAGGAAATACATTTTATTGGCCCATGCTTACAATTTACATGCTAAATTCAATTGCATTTCACTAATCTTCCCTAATGTCTAGCACTGAACAACACATTACTACTAATCCCATGGTAACAGTAGTAATAACGTGTACAGTGAAACAATTATATTCAGTTCATGGAAGTTATTTCAACATCTATGTTTGAAATTTGTAACATTTTTCACATTTTCAACCTTTGATGTGACCTGTTAATAACTCAGCTCTGTGCTTTATGAAATACAGGACTTTATTCACAAATGTCATATTCCAAGAAGTAGAAGGTGCTGGCACTGCTAAAAAAAACCACTTTTTATTCAAAAGTTGCTTGTGCCGTCAGATGCCTGACAGCCGTTTCTTTCACTACTGCGCTTCTATGGAGGCAGCTTCTGTAGAAGTGCAGTAGTGCACAAAACGGCCATCAGGCATCTGTACCCAGCACCCACTGCCACCGACAGTGTCACCTCTCCATCCACCGGTCAATGTTTTCCCAGCATATTGACAATGTATTTTTGCACTTACCATGCGCGAGCAACTTTTGAATAAAGAGCGATTTTTAGCAGTGCCAGCACCTTCTGCTTCTTTCAATATGCCACAGTTCCTTGCATGCCAGAGCACGCTAGGCTTGTTAACAAAGAGAGGGAGCATGCTTAAAGGGGTTCTTTCGCGAAAAAAGTAGGCAGTTAAAAAATGTGACAGATGACAGGTTTTGGGCCAGTCCATCTTTTTAAGGGGGATTCTCAGGGCTTTCTTTGTTTTCAACAACATTTCCTGAACAACAGTTTAACTGCCAAAATAGCAAGATACCAGCCGGCCTCCCTAATCACTTGCACACTATTACGTCAGTTAGATTTTGCAACTGTTGTTCAGGAAATGCTGTTGAAAACAAAGAAAGCCCTGAGAATCCCCCTTAAAAAGATGGACTGGCCCAAAACCTGTCATCTGTCACATTTTTTAACTGCCTACTTTTTTCGCGAAATAACTCCTTTAAAGGGGCACTATGGCGAAAAATTTTAAAATTTAAAATATGTGCAAACATGGACAAATAAGAAATAAGTTTTTTCCAGAGTAAAATAAGCCATAAATTACTTTTCTCCTATGTTGGTGTCACTTACAGTAGGCAGTACAAATCTGACAGAAGCAACAGATTTTGGACTCGTCCATCTCTTCATAGGGGATTCTCAGCAAGGCTTTTATTCTTTATAAAGATATTCCCTAAAAAAGATTTAAACAATGATGCTGGCCAGCTTCCCTGCTCGCTACACAGTTTTTTGGCAGTTGGACAGAGCAACTGCCATTCACTAAGTGCTTTTGAAAATAAATAAATCCCTGAGAATCCCCCATAAAGAAATGAACTAGTCCAAAACCTGTCGCCTCTGTCAGATTCCTACTACCTACTGTAAGTGACAGCAACATGGGAGAAAATTAATTTATGGCTCATTTACTCTGGAAAAAACATACTTCTTATTTGTTTATGTTTGCACATATTTTAAATTGTACAATTTTTCGACATAGTGCCCCTTTAAGCCACACCCGTCCGGACAATCATCTCATTGCACACTGTAGTGGCAACCTACTGCTACTACTTGTACTATACGTGTTCACAAATGTGTGTCCTAAACAGTGGACACCAGAGTTTGACTTTATGATAGTTTAACAACAACAAAAAATGACAGCTTACCATGAAGTGACTTTGTTGTAAACCATAGTTTGATATTCGTGCCCTTCAGAGTTCATATATGCCTTGCAGAAAGATTGGTAGCAGAACTACATTTTATGCCATAGAAATTGCAGTTAAAATTTTTTGGCCATCTTGCTTCCCTTTAATTTAGACTAGTTGGTGGAGAATAATGGTTGTGGATAAATAATGTCGTTTGGCTTGTTTTCTGCTTTTTGTGCATGTCAGTGAAAATAAGAAGGTTCCACAAATTGCTTAGTTAAGTGATGTGCTCTTCTCTTTGGTATTTAAGCAGTGTGTCCTAATTCCCAGACAAAATGGCTCTGCACCATTTTACTAAATGATTACACATCGGTCCTGCTTTCTCTCCCATGTGAGGGGCTGCAGAGGACACATGTCTTTTGTGTGCCTGAATTTGGCTGTCCACATCTGCTTTGTGTACTGAACGCCTGTTGTCAATCACCATTTCAGAACATTATCTTCCAGTTTCAACGTTTGGCTGATTATCTGTTTTATTGCAAATTACCACTATAATAAAATGTGTTCAGGATGTGGTGTATGTTTATTATTATCATCATACTCCTTCTGGAGCCATGGAAGCAAGACAGTTAACAAGTTTTACATTGATGAAGACGTCTATAGTATACCTTCAAGTTGGTAATGAAAGAAGCTTAATATAACATACCACATCTTCATTTCACTATTATAGTTTGCCTCCTGTATTCGGCTATATGTCCCTAATTAAACTTGAGTGCGCCTAGACCATTTTTGGCTGCAATTACACATCACAGCCTGAAAATAAAAAAATATTTTAGAAGTAGTGAGATCACATTTGACAATACTGCATCCGTGACCAGGCACAAATACCTTTTCTTGGAGAAAAAGACTTTCCTTAAAAGGACGGATTGGACCAAATCATCACTGTGGAAAAATTCATAGCCACACCTATTAGAGTTATGGGAAGGCATATAAATTACTCTGACATCACTGAATCTGCTACAGTATTTTAACTACATAACATACATAATTATTGTGAAGCTACCAAGGCAAAGTTTTTACATGGACATTGTATACCCTTAAGGGAGTTTTCAGAATAAAATAAAAGCAAGAAGTTTTGAATCTGGATGAGACCATTTGTTGGCTAACTTAAAAGAAAAAGAGTAAGCTTTGAGCTAATTGTCTTCTTCAGACTTTATTTCTGTATGCTGACAAGATGTTAGAACACATAGCTTATATACATTTGAACATCAGAAGGAAGTACAGAGACTTGGCATTTCCTTCTGATGTTTGTTACATCCAGAACCAGAAGTCTGGCCACTTCGGATTCTGGCCGGTCAAAACTAGAAGTGGCCGGCTGATCCGGCCAGTGTGCAAAACTGCGACTTTTTGCGGACTTTGCCAGCCAGAACGCATTATGGCTAGATGTGGCTAGCCAAGTCCCAAAGTGCTGTTCCCCTCCGCAAATTACCTCCTCTCCCTGCTGTTCACCTGCTGCTGCTGCTGCCACCGCCTGTTTTTTCTCCTCCTTAGTGTTCCCCCTCTCCTGCAAGGACCCAGGGCTTCCTTACATGCTGCCGGCTGCAGCTGCTTTCTTCGTTTCCTGTATGGACCCGGGGCTGACTTGTATGCTGCCAGCTGCAGCTGATTCCCCCACCGCCTTCCATCTTCCACCTTCTGTCTTCTCCATCTTCTGCCAGCCACTTTCTTTCTCCGCCTTCCGTCTTCTCTGCATGTTCTCTCCGCCGCCTTCCTTCTCAGCCTTCTGCCTTCTCTCCATCTTTTCCTCTGCTCCCGAGTAGTGCACCTCTCCCGGCCGCTTCATTTAAAGTGGACCCGAACTCTTGCACAGGACTGAAGGAAAACATTGGAAAATGCACCCTGTATGTATTTAGAGAGTTTAGCCTGTCTAATTCCCCCTCATCTGTGACTAGTAACCACTGTAATTTGATCTCTCCCTGTGTCACCTGACTATCATGGCAGAGCAGCTAATTTGAAAGCATAGGATGTTAACAATATGTCTGCTTCATTAAAGTGGACCTGAATTCTTGCACAGGACAGAAGGAAAACATAGCAAAATGCACAATGTATGTATTTAGAGAGCACAGCATGTTAACAATATGTCTGCCTCCTTGAAAGCAGGAAGTAGACACAGTGCAGATTTTTTGCAGGATTTGTATCAGCTGTAACAAAGAACTGTTTTTCTTTAAAGGTTATAATGCTGTTCCCTATCTTTCAGAGCAGAGAGGAAGCTCTGAGTGCCTTTCATGCTGCCGGACAGGACCCGGGATGTTCTGGGATTTTAACATTTTGGACATCGGCCAATTGACTTTGGCCATTTTGCAAACTGGCCGGCCAATGTCAGAAATCCCCAGCATTTTGGACTTTGGCCGTTGTCAAATCGGCCAGTTCTAGAAATGGCTGGCCACTTCCCACTTTGGCCGATTTCTGGTATTGGCCATAACATATTCAAATGTATATGTTATTATCAGTTTGATATAATCTTGATTCAAAACTTTGTGCTTTTACTGATGGCTAATACAGGTAGTCCCCGACTTACGAACGCCCGACTTACGAACGACCCGCTGATATGAACTGCATGGATTCTATGTTTCCATGGGAACAAGTCAAAACTTTTTTTTTTTCAAATTGGACTTGTAGTTTATGAGAAAATTGATTTTAAAAAAATTCAAAGAAATGGCTTTTAAACTTGTATAAGCAGGTACAGAGGGCAGAGGTGACACAGAGAGGGACACTGGTGGCACAGGGGGGCACAGAGGAAGTACAGAGGACAGAGATGGCACAATGTTCTCACTTAAGAACAGATTCAAGTTCAGAACGAACCTATAGTCCCTATCTTGTTCATTAATCGGGGACTACCTGTACTTTATTATTCTTCTTCTTTAGTATTTATATAGTGCCGACATCTTCCGCTGCACTTTACAAAGTATATAGTCATGTCATTAATTGTCCCTTAGGAGCTCACAGTCTATTCCCTGTCCTAGTCATATGTCTGTTGTAGTCTAGGGACAATTTAGGGGTAAGCCATTTAACTTATCTCTATGTTTTTCTGGACGTGGGAGGAAACCGGAGCACCGGGAGGAAACCCACAGGGACACAGGGCAAACATAACAACTCCTTGTAGATATTGTAATTTTGGGGAATAGGGGAGGGGATATGACAATCACTCAACCAATTAGCCCTAAATTCCACTAGGTATATATAACCTGACCGCCACAATTGTCTATCAATCAATCAATCAATCAAAATGTGACTATGGTCAACCATGAAAAAGGGATTTGTTTATTGATTACTCTGTGACTTAACAAAGCGTAAAAAGTAAGCCTAGACACGTCTATTAAAAACTGTTGTGTAAAAAGCTGTATCACGTAATAATAATAAATATGATGCAAACATTTGTATATAGCGCTTTTCTCCTGTCAGACTCAAAGCGCTCAAGAGCTGCAGCCACTAGGACGCGCTCAAGTGGCTACCCTGCAGTGTTATGAACTGACCTAGCCAGGATTCGAACCCTGGTCTCCCATGCCAAAGCCGGTGCCGTTTAACCAGTAAACTATTCAGCCACATGAGCCATACCCAAACACACCAATCAGCTAATTGCATGCATACGGGCCTAAAGCAACAGAGTCCACAATTTTCCAAAAAGTTTCCCAAAACAGGTGGATTAAAGAGACCAAGTTCTACAATCAGTCCAGTAGGGAATCAAAAGCTAAAGAAGCAAAGGGGTAAGAGCAAGTCCAGCAGCGTGAACTATCAAGCTTCCTGCATAGTGTAGCAATAGCAGTCCATAGCCATTATTATTAAAGCTGCCAGGCTTAAACATACTTACACCTCTGGTCAACCTTGTCTTTGGTGAAGATTAGGAAAGTGATACCTTCAAAACAGGAGCCCCCCTCCGATTCATGTCATGCATGCATCGCGCCTCCTTAGCCAACAACCCTTGAGTGTGCTCTCCGATCAAGTAGGTGGTGCAAATGTCATTGTTCCCTCTACTGCAATCAGCGGTAGTTCACAGTACTATCTCTCACGTCTGACCGTACATATCAGTATGTGGTATTGATGCCGGCTGCTTCTGCCAAGATCATCAAGTCTACAGTACATCAATTATGCACCATCCCGCTGGCAGTCAGGCGGCAGATACCTTCAGGCAATTATGAACGCGCCTGGGAGGATTGTAAGAGGGAGCTAAGACTCAGTGGCAGTTCGGATCGGCAACGTGGTCCAGCATAGGCCGACTAGTTTTGACCGGTACTTCCGGTCATCTTCCTTGTAGATGTTGCCCTGGCTGGAATTCGAACCGGGGACCCCAAACTGCAAAACTGGAGCGGGAAGCACAGTGGTGTAATGTATAGCCCTATGGTACAGTACAATACAATACTCTACTGCTCCTATAATAACATATCCTATACGCTTAGCATACCTTTTTTTACTTCATGTTTCTGGTAAATATGTTCAACACATATAGATCTACAATGGAGTATACTGCAGCTCGAAGGATATAGGTATCCACTGACCAAAGCTCATGTGAATTCACCCAAAAACATTTTACAAAATATTTTCCTGATTTGTAAACTTTCACCCTGGTTCTCTGCACTTACTGTAATTTTAACGTATATTTTACATATGTAGGTAGCATTAAGGGACATTGATATCTAATATACTGATGAAAGAATGTCTTTTTGTTCTCTGTTCTAGTATCAAAAATGAGCTATTGTGCATATTTATTAACTATACATTTGTTTCATTTCTTTTTTTAAGCACCAGCCAACCATTCTGCTGTGTGGATTTGTATTCCTTACGTACTGGTGAAATGGTGAAGTCCATTCAGTTTAAAACTCCAATCTATGACCTAAATTGCAACCAAAGGTATGTTTATATATTTTATAAAGCTAAGTTCATATTTAGTTCATTTCAGGAGGTACTGAAAAATGTCAAATGTTGGGTCTGTGCAAATTTTTGTAGTTAAATTTCACTTATAGCTTGTTTTTATCCCAATTAACAGCTTGTGACTTCAGGGTCAAAGACCTTGTCAGGCAGTAGAAGACGTTTCTTTTCACCTGTTGGTACATCAGAGAAAGGCAACATGTCTAAAGCTAATTCTGTATGAAATAATTGCTATACACAGGTGTTTGCCAAGAAAGAGTGCCTCCTGAAGGATTGTGTATCAATATTCTGGGACCAAGAAGTTTTTGAGTTCATTCTCAGCCATTTCATACACTTGATAGCTCACCTGATCACTTTGAACAGGTCACTTTTTACCTGCAGTACTTTAAAAGGAATTTACCTCAAGAGATGAAACATAGGGTAACGAAGAGTTAATTTATTGAAAAACATCTATCTAGTGTCTTTTCAATAAATGATATCTTTTTAACCCTATGTTTCATCTGTTGAGGTAAAGTCCTATTACCTTTTAAACTGTTTTTAAGTGTTTTATAACTTTTGGGGAACCTCCTTCAGTCCCAATCTGCATTATGGCCCCCATGGGGTGGTTATTAGTTTGTGCCATTTTTGTATTTTCGAATCACTCCTTGACCCCAAAAACACCTTTTTCTGTAAAGAGGCCAAACCTCGTGGGGTGTACACATGTCCACAGGTGGTCAGACCTACCACAGTAGCTGTACCACAACCCGTGTCTGTGAGTACTATATTTTTTTCCCCTAGCATCTTTGTTTTGATACACTACACCATTAGGGACTCCTGGTTTCTTCGGTGCTTTTTCCTCTCTCTGGAAGATCTGCAGGTTTTCCAGACCTCTGCCTGCAATACTTATTATTTTTGGTTTGAAAATTTTGGACCCTCAGAAGTTAAACTCATGACTGCATAGAATCTGAAAGGGAGCACAGCTGGTGGAGTGAGGTTATCCAAAATAAGCACCCAATGTAGCTGCATTTAAAGAAAGCTTGGATGCTTTCCTTACATTGTAGGGACATCCACTGTTATAATTACTAGGTTATTTCCAGCAGAGAAGATCCAGGGATTTTATCTGACTGCCATCTGGACGGGAAGTTTTTTTTTTTTTTATTATAGGTTAATTGGGCAAGCTTTGTAAGGGTTGTTTTTTTGTCTTCCCTTTGATCAATTGGAATATGTGAGGGTGCACAACAGAAATGTACCTAATTTTTCCTTGTTTATTTAATCATTCATTTATTTTGTCCTGGTTGAACTTGATGGACTGTTTGAAAGTTTGAAAAAAAGATGGATGTCTTTTTTTCAAACTAACTATGTAACTATGTTGAGGTTAATTTCTGTACCACAATTCATGAGCTATTTGAGACCACAAGGGGATAACATTTGGAGGTCATAGCTGGAGAAGTGTGGGCACAAGTATCACATGAACAATATAATAGCATCTGATATGATGCTGCCCAAATCTCACTATAAGATAAAATGCAAAATGATAAGATTCATCTGGATATCGGCAATGTTAATATGGTCCAGTTGATGATCTGCTGCATGCACGCATATGCACCACAGTTCTTTCCAGACACATTCTCTGTACATTTCGCACATTTCATCATTTATTTAAAAAATGCAAGATTATTCTATTAGACTTATCTTTATATTCTAAAATAACTTTGACCCACATCTGATTTCTTCCTCTGAGGGGAACTTCACATTAACCACTTGAGGACCACAGTGGTAAACCCCCCTAAAGACCAGGCCAAGCTGCAGGACCGCACAGCACAGCACATGAGTAAATCCCCCCCCTTTTTTCCCCACCAACAGAGCTCTCTGTTGGTGGGGTCTGATCGCCCCCCAGTTGTTTGGTTTTTTTTTATAAATATTTATCTATATTTATTGTTAATAAAAATGTGTTTTTTTGTATTTTTTCCCCCCTGTCCCTCCCGCCCACCCCCCGCCAGCCAATCACGGCAATCGGCTGTCATAGGCTTCTGCCTATGAGAGCCGATCACTCTCTTGTCCCCCAGGGGGACAGCCGTGACACGGCTGTCCCCAGTACAGCGCTGCTGCCGATCGCAGCGCTGTACTGTGTAAATAGATGGCGATCACGCCGTCTAACAGTCTCCCGAGCGGCAATAGCTGCTCGGAGACTGAAGAGGGGGCGGAGCTCTGCCCCCTGAGCAGGAGATGCGCACGCAGCCTGCGCGCAATCTCCTGCAACATGCAGCCCCAGGACTTGACGCCAGTTGGCGTTAGGCGGTCCTGGGGCTGCCGCCAGGACAACGCCCATTGGCGTGGGACGGTCTTTAACCATTTCCCCTCCCCCGGGACTAGTAACTACGTCCCTGCAAACTGCCATAACTCTGTGCAGGGACGTAGGTACTATGTCCCTCCCGCCATGCCCCCCCCGCTCGCCCCCCCCCCCCCCCCCCCGCGCTCGGTACCGCCGCTCATTACCGCCGATCGCCCGCCGCTAGATCGATGAATGGGAAAACAAATCCCATTCATTGATCTAATTCCCCGTGTGGCTGCAGCCGTCTATACAGACGGCTCGGCCATTCATTCATTCCGTATGCGTAGTGCTTCTGTTTCCGTACAAACAGTACGGAGCTGAAGTCACTACTGAGGACACCTTGTGGCTAAATTGTAATATTACATCCCCCTTTTTTTTTCCAGTTTATTATCCCTCGTTACCTCTTTTTATTATTATTATTAACCCCTGACCTCCCACACTCCCCTAAAGTTACCATTTTTTTTTATTTATTTTTTTTAATAAAAAAAAATTACAAAATTAAAAAAATACATAAACAGTTACCTTAGGGTCTGAACTTTTTTTTAATATGTATACAAAAACTGTATACTACAGTTACTTTATAAATTATGGGCCTGTAATTGGGGATAGACGCAAAACTTAAAAAATGCACCTTTATTTCCAAATGAAATATTGGCGCCATACATACATATATATGGTACTAGGGAAAAAGTTTAAACGTTGCAATAAACGATACAAACGGGAAAATAAAATGTGTGGGTTTAAATTACGGTAGCATGTTTGATTTTAAAAATATAATGGCTGAAACCTGAGAAATAATGTTTTTTTTTTCATTTTTTTTCTTATTCTTCTTATTAAAACTGAGTTAGAAGAAAATAATTTTTAGCAAAAAGTACCCCCCAAAGAAAGCCTATACAGTGGCAAAAAAACCAAGATATAGATTGTTTCGCTGTAATAAGTAGTAATAAAGTTATAGGTGAATGAATGGAAGGAGCGCTGATGGGTGAAAACTGCTCTGGTTTTTTGAGCAGAAAAACCCTTTAAGGTGAAGAGGTTAAGTAGTTAAAGTAAACCTATAGTGAACTGTGGGGACTGGATAGACTCCTTAACTGCAACTAAGAAAGCATCCACCTGTGTGCGGTACTGCTCACCACAGTGTTTTATACTTCACCAAGCATTGTAAGTTACAATATGCCTTCCTTCTTCCACCTTGTCTGGGATTGTTCCACACTCAAAGTATTCTGGGAGCAAATAGTACCATTCATGCACAACAAAATGTGGTTCCCTACCACCCTACCCACTGCAATGTGCCTGTTAGGAGTAATCTCCAATGATGGTCTACGTTCTAGCATGAAAAATTTTTATGACAGAAGTATTGTTTGCAGCACAACTAGAAGTAACATTCAAATGGTCATCACCCATTACTCCCACTGTGGCCTTCTGGCACAAAAGGAGTGGCTCCACTCTAGCATATCGTAAACTAATCCACGCTCACAGAAATAGGCCCAAGCAGTTTCACCTTGTCTGGGACAAATGGAAAGATAATGTTTAATGGCCGGGTATGGTCCATTCTTTCTGAATGTATTGTTGCAAATTCCTCATTATTTGGTGATTACCTATTGCATACATCACAAATATTCAAGGTGCTGCATCAGCAAAAAATGCTCAGGATATTTCTTATTTGCTCATCTGTAGTTCTGCTGTAACACAGTATATGCTTTGCGCATATATCCCATGTGTCCAATTGCTCCTTTTCTACTGTATATGTCATGCTGTGTCAACTGTTGACTGCTCAATAAACTTATTTTTGTTTTAAAAAAAAAACAAGAATAAATCTGTAGTGACAGTAACGTGATGAAAAGAGCTATTGTAGCTATAGAAATAATCCTAAACAGGTTTGCCTTGAATCCTGCATTTTTTTAAATTGTAACTTACCTGTACACATAGCAGGGCTTTTCCTTCTCTCTGCTTTCAGGCGTGTATATCGAAGCCACATACATTTTATTGCCTGCTAAAGAGGACTTTAACCAGCCTGGCGGTATGGACGAGCTCAGCTCGTCCATCACCGCCGGAGGCTGCCGCTCAGGCCCTGCTGGGCCGATTTGCTTCAAATAAAGAGCAGCACACGCAGCCGGCACTTTGCCAGCCGCGTGTGCTGCCTGATCGCCGCCGCTCTGCGGCGATCCGCCGCGAGCAGCGGCGAAAGAGGGTCCCCCCAGCCGCCTGAGCCCAGCGTAGCCGGAACAAAAAGTTCCGGCCAGCGCTAAGGGCTGGATCGGAGGCGGCTGACGTCAGGACGTCGGCTGACGTCCGTCCGCTATGGCGACGATCTAAGCAAAACAAGGAAGGCCGCTCATTGCGGCCTTCCTTGTTTATTCTGGGCGCCGGAGGCAATCGGAAGAACGCCTCCGGAGCGCCCTCTAGTGGGCTTTCATGCAGCCAACTTTCAGTTGGCTGCATGAAATAGTTTTTTTTTTATTAAAAAAAAACCCTCCCGCAGCCTCCCTGGCGATCTTATCAGAACGCCAGGGTGGTTAACCTTGGATTAATCTTCATCCCCCTTTCTCATGAGGAATCTTTACCGTTTCTTAACTATTTGACATTCCTGGACATGAAACTCACGTCCAGGAAGCCATGTGCGCTCCTGCGCGTCCACACGGCCGATCGCACGCGTGCACGCGCGCATCCTGGCCGGCGGTTTGTTAGCCAGTGAATCAGTGAATCGGGCAACGGTGCCCGATCACTGATTCCTCTCCCCCGCAGAAAAAGCGACAGCTTCTCTCGGAAGCTACGCTTTTTCTGCTTCCTATGTCGCTCTAAGCGTACGTGGTACGCTTAGAGTGACGTCACTGTAAACAACTCATGGCTGCCATCTTGTGGCCAAAAAGTAAACTACATCTAAATGTTAAATAAAAATAAAAATACACATATTTACAAAAAAAAATACAATTTCAATCCCACCCTCCCAAAAATACCCACATAAAATGTTTAATAAAAAAAAACAAAAAAACATTACAATAAAAAAAAAAAAAACACAAATATTTACCTAAGGGTCTAAACTTTTTAAATATCTATGTAAAGATGAAATATTTCTTTTTTTTTTTTTTTTATTATAAGCTTGTAAATAGTGATGAATGCAAAACGGAAAAAATGCACTTTTATTTCCAAATAAAATATTGTCGCCATACATTGTGATAGGGACATAATTTAAATGGTGTAATAACCGGGACAAATGGGCATATACAGTACGTGGGTTTTAATTATGGAGGCATGTATTATTTTAAAACTATAATTGCCGAAAAGTGAGAAATAATGATTTGTTTCCGTTTTTTTCTTATTCTTCCTTTTAAAATGCATTTACAGTAAAGCGGCTCTTAGTAAAATGTACCCCCCAAAGAAAGCCTAATTGGTGGCGGAAAAAACAAGATATAGATCAGTTCATTGTGATAAGTAGTAATAAAGTTATAGGCTAATGAATGGGAGGTGAACATTGTTCGGATGCATGAAGCGAAAAACGACTGAATGCGAACTGCTTAAATAGATTATTGGGGGGGGGGGGTGTCTATATGGTTGATATTGTGATAAAACCCCTCCCACAGTGTGATGGCACAACCATGGTCATGATAGTTTTTTTCTGTGAACCATGTTGCATTGTGGGAAGTAGCGTCTGTTTCCAACTGCCAAGCATACAGTATCACCCTTCGAGGAAAGTTCATTTATTGAGAGTTCTATGGGCAGACATCACCGGCCAGCAGTAAAGATGTTGCCATCTGTGATACATTTCAGAATGTAAATCAGGAAGAGGAAAGGATTTACAATCGCCAACCTCTGAATTAATAATCTATAAATTAATATTTTGTAAAAATGTAATTTTATTCATTATGTTATTTTTACTATGGCTTCTCTTCTATAGCTTGACAATATCTGTCTGCAGAGATAATGGAATTCATAGCACCAGATTCTTTACCCTTATGGCAAAACAGAAAAAAAAGAAAGGGGAGGGGGGGGGGGAATATAAGAAAGGTATAAATAGGACTGAGACTACTCTTACATGGTTGTTTAATAATACAGCAATACATATCATTTCACATACTACCTTTATTGATTATTAAGTAGACAATTTTTTGCGAGGATGATGATTTGATGCTTTTGGTGGCTGGACCAGCTGCTTTGGGATTAATACTCTTGCGGTTGTTCATGAAAAGAATTTCTCATTGTCACCGTATTAGCCTTACAAATTGTGTTGCTAATATTCTGATGTATGATAGCGCTTAAGCCACGATGCTATGCAACACAAGAGAATGTAAGCGCTTTTTGTGTAATGATGTCCATTGTGCTTAATCTCCTCATAAGCCTTGTGCCGTTAATTTTCCACATACACTTTAATGGATGTAGACGATTAATCTGCAATTCTAAAAAAGGAAATATTTATTATGAATATAGAGCAAAGCAAGCATTTTTATTATCTAGGTGATTGAACTCATAAGATTACTACCACACAAATGAAATGTGCTTGTGTAATGTAGAGTCAGTGCTGTGCAGCAAGTCTGATGGTAACTTTGTAAACTAGCAGAGTATTGCCTGGGGACTCTGTTTGACAGAACTCATTTTCCCATAACGCTCTGGGATGTTATTTTTTGGAGGAGTTAGTTTATTCTAGAGGTTACATTAGGACGCATATACTGTCCAAAATGTTATGAATGGCAGCTGAAAGCACTGCAGGTTTCCCTTGGAATTCACTCACTTAAAGCAGACCTGAACTCAGAACTTCCCCTCTGCTCCATAAGATACGCAACAGCATAATAACTTTTAAAGCAAAACATTGTTACAGCTGATACCAATCCTGCAATAAATCTGTAGTGTTTCTACTTCCTGCTCTCATGGAAGAAGACATATTGTTAACATCCTGCATTTACCAATTAGCACTAAGAAGTGCTGGGAAGTTATTTTAAATAGAAGATGAAAAAATATCTCCTAGAAGAAAACTCTGGAGAAAATGGGAATTGCATATGGGCCAGAGTGTCAGCAGGACTGCCAGATAATTTGCATTGTATAACCACTTCACCCCTCAAGCTATTTTACTTTTTCCGCCAACAGCCATTATTACATTTCAGTGCTCCTCCCAATCATTTG
Source organism: Hyperolius riggenbachi (assembly GCF_040937935.1). Lineage (NCBI taxonomy): Eukaryota > Metazoa > Chordata > Amphibia > Anura > Hyperoliidae > Hyperolius > Hyperolius riggenbachi. Next base: position 275,890,367 of record NC_090647.1, read on the forward strand.
ACCAAAACTTTATCATTGCCTATCAAACCTAAATGATCGATATCTTTTTTTTGCCACAAATCAGGCTTTTTGTGGATAATACTTGTGTTGTGTTGTGTTGTGTGCGTGTGTGTGTGTGTTTGCAAACTGCACGTATACATTCAGTTAGTGAGACATGAAACAGAAAACAGTAACACAGCAGACAGTAATATTCATATCGATCAGTAAAACAATAAGCAAGAGGAGCTGGGATTTGGGCATGGCAGACAAAGTTCTATGCAGACAATTGCAATATATTTACATAGTTTTATTCAAGGACTACTTTTAAGGCTTTTTTGAAGGTAAATATTAAAAAGTAAATTTAACAAATGTAGCAGCTTTTATTTGTTTAACCACTTCACCTCCAAGGTTTTTTCCCCTTAAACGCCAGAGCAATAGCACTCCTTCCATTCATTCTCATACAACTTTATTACTACTTATCACAATGAAACAATCTATATCTTGGTTTTTTTTCACCACCAATTAGTCTTTCTTTGGGTGGTACTTTTTGCTAAGAATTATTTTATTCTAAATGCATTTTAACCTCCCTGGCGGTACGCAGTTTGAGGCTGTGTCCACAGGAGGGATTATTAGAATAAAACCTATTGTAATAGTTGTAGCTAGCACTAGGCTAGCTACCTGTGGCCCCGAAGTCCCCCGGCACCTATCTGATCTCCCCGATCGCCGCCGCTTATATTTACCCAGCCGCAATCCCGCGAGAGCCGCAGCTTCCCATTTACTTTCAGTCGTCACTATGGCGACGATCGGACATGATGTCATCGACGTCATGATGTCATGCGCAGTCTCGATCCTCCCCATAGTGAAGCCTGGAGCTGATCGGGAGGCTGCGCCATCGCGGGATCCATGGGGGGTATGTATTGCGGCGGGGATCGGGGGGAGAGCGGAGGCACTTTGGGGGCACAGGTAGCTTATTTCTCAGTTTTTGGCCATTATAGTTTTAAAATACCACATGCTACTGTAATTTAAAACCCACACATTTTATTTGCCCATTTGTCCCGGTTATTGCAATGTTAAAATTTTTTACCTAGAACAATTTATGGCACCAATATTTTATTTGGAAATAAAGGTGCATTTTTTTCAATTTTGCGTCCATCACTATTTACAAGCCCATGATTTAAAAAAATAACAGTAATATCCCCTCTTAACATACATATTAAAAAAGTTTAGTCCCTAAGGTAACTATTTATTTATTATTTTTGTTAATTTTCTTTTTAATACAAAAAAAAAACCTGGGTACTATGGGAGAGTGTTGCAGGGAAATAGTTAATTTTAAATGTATGACTTTTTATAAAAAAAATATTGTATGTAGATGTAATTTTACTAATTGGCCACAAGATATCCTCATGCTTTCCCTTCTGTTGCGTACTATTAGTATGCTAAACAGGAAGCAATGCGTGGATGTGTAAGTATCGGCTTTTGTGAATGACGCGGCATCTAATTGATTGCCGGCGCTCTTTCACATGGGGACTTGGATTAATGAATGGGAACTGCATTCCCATTCATTCATCCCCCCCTCTACCGATCAGCGGCAATAATGAGCATGGGGGTGGGGGGATATGAGCAGGAGTGCACAGCGGCATGGGATGGGTATCTACGGCCCTGCAAGGTAAAGCAGGGACGTAGATACTCGTGCCGGGGAGGGGAAGTGGTTAAGGGGTCTACATTTTAACATCTGACAAATGACAGCTCTAACCCCAGAACAGTAGTCATCCATTCTTGTTCTGTGCCACAGTTCATTGAGGATCTGTTTTTTGTTTAAGTTTTGTGTAAATACAGATATCAAGTTATTATCAGTTGACTGAGACTGTCATTTTGACAGAGTTTTTCCAAGTTTAAATTGCATTACACAGTTGTTTATTTGCCTTGGTTTGTTGTCTTCATGTATTTCTGCTGTTTGTCAAGTAGAAATGTGACTTTGATTTTATAACATATTGGTCAACATAAAAAAAATATGTTTTTTTGTTTGTGTCATGTTTCTGCAGTCTGTTAGTACAGTATGGTAAACATGTAGCTCAAAAGCATGAAATTTGATATTGATGAAAAGCGTGGAGGGGGGAGAAGCCTCATACTGACTTTCTTGTGGATATTTCTATCTTCATCTAGCAAAATCTCAAGAATTCATGTTAAGTGGTCTGCTAAAGCTTGATAGTTTGACCATGCATGTCTCAGTGTAGTGCAGCCAGTAGAGTTATGCCAATAGGATTTTCATACATCAAAGAGGCTGTTTAGTTTTCAAAAATGTAAAACTGGATGGTAATTTTTGCAGTTTTTTTTTTCACTATGTGATGTTAGCTTGCTACTATTTTACCTAGGAATCTTTATAAAACCTTATGGCACATAAAATCTTCAACTCCATCTCCTTGTTTATGGTTCCTTAGACTCCTTTAGCTATATATGAGTTAGAAATTAATATACTCTTTATATATTTCCGATACTGACTGCAAACCCGCAACATACAATGCATGTCATCACAGGCAATGTGGTCACTTTTTAGAACCTCAACCTGTTAAAGATTCGATCTAAAGTCTATAGCTAACCAATTTAGCACGTTGTTCTATTTATTAAAGAAGTTATGATTATTAAGTAATCCAATTTTATAAACAAATAACAATCCCATAAAAAAATATTTCCCAGGTAAAAACTGAGTGTTCCATCCATTTCTTAATCAGTTTATATTTTTTGTATATACAACCAGAGATGGGCTTCTGATTTATTTCGAGTAGCAAGCTACTTGGTATTTAATGCTAACGAAGCACTGATTAATCAGCTGTGACCGTGAGTCTGCTCCCCTCACTACTCTACATATTGGGCATGAGCAGAAAAAAAGCACCCCACCCACGCAATCATGGGGCACTTATTGCACATTTTACCTGAACTAAGTTAAACATTCTGGTGGTTTTTAGCCAGTTAAACGTTGTAGTCTTATTCATCAAGGTGTCCAAATTCCAAATGAATGGTTTTATCTCATAGTTTTCAGTTTGCATTGAAGAAATGTTAGGATTAGTATGGTATATTATTCACAGCTATGATGCATCAGCCTGCATTTCATTAACAGTTATAAAAGCACCATGCGGGTGTACCTCATGCTAGCCATTATAATTATCTTAAAATGACTGTATTCTATCATTGACTCTTGTGCGGTGCATACCATGCCACTGATCTGCCTCATACATCTTCATTGACATATGCTTTGTTACTGCTGGATGGGCTGAGTGACTGCTGTGCTACTGGACACAATTTACATTATTTTCAGAGTTATACCAACATTATGACTTTGCAGCAACTAGGAAATGACAAAGGAAATGGAGGCAGAGGGGTTGATTCATCAAGCTCCGTAACGTGGGAGTTACAGCCGGAACAGTCACATTAACTGAACTTGATCAATCACCCCCTGGAGAATAATAAAGCCATGAGGACAGCATTTTTCTCCTATACTGAAAGAGCATCCGAGATCTAAATTTGTAAATGTGATAACTGCCAAATTGTTCCATTGTACAAAACAGGAAATGTAAACCTTACACAAAATGTAAGAACACCTAATGTGAAAATACATAATCATAAATCACTTTGAAAGCGATGCCTCTTCCCTAGCAGTTATTCATCTTCTGTGTCAGATGAGAATGTTGCAGATATATTAGACCTCTACAGACTTCATCAGGCTTGATAACTCACAGCATGTTCTTCCTGGTCACACCAACTGTGTCAAAAGGGTTGTTTCTCTCCTTAAAAAGAAGGATTACAGTTTAGGCATTTGTGCAGTAGAAATACACTATTATTTTCCATGGCAAAGGAGGCCAAATGCAGAGAGAACCGGCACTGCTAGAAACCGCTGATTTATTGTGATTACAAAAGCAAGGTGCATATACTGTACATGCGTGACAAAAGCAAACTTGCACTTGTGGACATACCAAGATAGGTGGGGTATCCTCTGGTGTGGTGGGTGCTGGGTTGTTAAGCCTGACGGCCGTTTCGCGCGCATCTGCGCATCTACGGAGGCTGCAAATTGGGGTGGACAGGCTGCCGGGTTCGTAACCTAATGCGCATGGCTGCATAATGCCGCCCTTCCGCTCCTCTCCTCCACTTCCCTTCTATGCTGATTCAGTGCCGGTTCTCTCTGCATTTGGCCTCCTTTGCCATGTTGAACGAACTGTATACCAGAGCATGCTAAGCTGAATGTGGGGTATCCAAAAGGCAACCAAAACACGCTTGCATGCTTGCTACTCCTGTAGTGACAACCCGCTTTCTTTCTGTCATCGCTTGGACACTATTATTTTCATTGGTTATAAAGAAACAAGCACATATGAATGCCACAGCGTTTAGTTTAGATGGCCACATATGACTTCATCCTTGGAAGTGACATGTGGTTTGTAAGGGATGTTGGCTTCTCTTAGGGAAGGATTAATGGTGAATACAAGGTTTGGAGATGTTGGACTGCAGATTAAACCCACCATTACCGCAAGAGGTTACATGATAAGCAGATGTCTTTCTGCTTGTTTTTTGAAGTGAGATGCTTGGGCTATAAGTAAATCACAGGCTATTTGTGCCAATAGGTAAGTAACAAACATTTATTGGCTACTGCATGCATCTATTTTTTTCTATCCAATAAATGTTTGTTACTTACCGTGCAAACACTGACTTAAACCCAGATCGCTAAGATGTGTTTGTCAAGTTACATTTATTTATTAAACCCCTAATTCGATCTTGTATTGTGTAATGCATGCTGTGTGAACCACATCCTAGTTTGCATTACAGAAAGTTTTATTCATTGCTTATAATCCATTTTTGCACTTTTTTATTACCTGGCTGCCTGGATTTGGGATGCTGATTTCCTGCCATATGCAAGTTGACTGAGTAGCAGGTGCAGTCAGTGTATTGTCCAAACTCCTCCCCCACCCCAATCATCACTCATAGGAAATAGTATCCTGTAAACACAGAGCTGACTCTAACAACAGGAGGGAGCAGATGGAAGCGTTGGGTAGGGACAGATGATGGCTCTGAAAGGGGGAAACTTCCACCCTTCTTGCAGCCCTATGCTTTGTGCACAAATTTGTTAGTTAGTCACATGACAGACTTTCTACAGGGGATTTTTCTGGAACAGCTGCATCAAATATGAAATTATTTTAAGCAATTACTTAGTCCTCTATTCACCTTTACTAACAATAAAAATCCTGGAGGTGATCTATAGGGCTTTATCATGCACAACAGCTGTCCAATACAACACATGAATATACTGTATACATGAATTTTAAGTAAGGATTATGTTGAAATGCAGACATCATATCAACTGTAACTAAATGCATCATTTCATATTGGAATTGGTTTGCAGCAGTGTTGAAAGTGCTTATTGTTTGTGGATATTAACAGGATACCATTTTTTCCATCAGATATAACATTTAATGCACTGTATAAATGCACTTCTAAATTTCATAACTAAATCCATTAACCTATTCCCAGACATAAGTAAAATCTTTATTTTGCATCTCACTGAATGTATTGCATTCCTGTACTTGAAGCAAGGGTAAAGTACAAGTACTCTGAATGGTATTGAGTAGTTTATAACAAGCTGGATAATGTATAATATATGCATTGTTTAAAAACTAAATAAATTAGTTGATTTTTAATGCTTGTGATATTTACTTACAGGGTGCTTGTTGTGGTTTTGCAAGAAAAGATTGCTGCTTTTGATAGCTGCACATTTACAAAGAAGTTTTTTGTAACCAGTAAGTATGCCAAATGTGCATGTATATGTTAATGAATATCTGTTCATCTTGTTTCCACCACAGTGCTTCAAAATTCATAGCAATATCTCTTTGGATTCTGCCACTGCCAGGCCCCTCATATAATATCATTTTGTAATTGTCGTTTCTTTTAAGGCTCACTTAGATGTGTGATTAGTGATTTACCCTTGTATTTTGTGAAGAAATAACTGGTTTAGGGCTATCAATGTAGGGATGATAATAATCAATCATGCAAAAAATCCTGGCCTTAATGTACATTTGTAATCCAAACCCATCTCAGCAGTATTTCTATACCACTCTGCACTTGTATATATTTAAAATGGGTGCAGTGGGAATTTGGGCGAAGAGATTCCATAGTAGATAATCGGTAAATTATCAATATTCTACTATAAATCATAAAGTAATTCTGACTGTAAAATATTGGTTTATAACAGTATATCACTGGCCTAACCTAACATGACTCCCACACGAGCCCTCCCTCTCGATGCCTAACCCTAACCAAACGCCAGTCAATGCCTTACCCCAAGAACACCTTGCCAGTGCCTAATCTTAAGGACCCCCCATGTCAACCCATTAGCAACTTCAATAGCGTTAACTTGTTTGAGATAAGTGCACTGCTTTTGACCTCAGTCAGCAGAGTTGTAATTTCTTGCAGCTGTAAATTCTTGGAATGCTTTGATCGCTCTCTCTGCTGGCAGAACATATAGAAACTGAAAGCAGAACTCCTCTATTATTGTCTCACACTGCCCTCTAGTGACAAGTGGCTTAAATACACAATACAGCAGTACTAATTAGATGCAAGGAAATATAGGTTAAAAAACAAAAAAATGTGCATAAGTAAATTGCTTTGAGCACTTGCAAACCTCTAAATAAATTGTCTACTAAGGGGTTTAAGGGCAACTTTTAATAACCGTGGTCGTGATTCACAAAAGGGTGCTAACATAGTTAGCACGCCTAAAAGCTTTGGACGTGCTAACTATGGTGCTAAGTAGTTAGCACATGCAAACTACTTAGCACTGTAGTTAGCACATGCAAACTACTACTTAGCACCGTGCTAACTAGGGTGCTAAGTGGTTTGCACATGCTAACTATGGTGCTAAGTAGTTTGCATGTGCTAACTATGGTGCTAAGTAGTTTGCAAGTGCTTACTACGGTGCTAAGTAGTTTGCATTTGCTAACTACGGTGCTATGTTAGCACATGCAAAGTAGCTTTTCACTGGAGTGCTAACACTTAGCACCCTTTTGTGAATCAAGCCCCAAGTGTTCTAAAATTACAATGTACAAATAATGTCTAAGTAGCTGTGTAAGCATTTTGCTACTGTTTATGTTAAATATCAGAGGCAAAAGCTGTTGTTTGTGTGTAGGTTGTAGCTGCATTGGAAGGATTCATTAGCAAAGTGGAGTCTGTGCTTCATGAGAAATGTGGTAATACAGCAATAGAAAAGAACAACTGAGTCTCTACGTGGATTTTATGCAATTGTAGCAATTTAATATATCATAGTGGCAGAACAACACAACGTTTTGGCCAACAGGCCTTTCTCAAGTGTTACAGAAAAAAGCAAATGCTCACATTTAAATCACATGCAATTAATAAAACACACCCACAAAATGGGTGGGCACAAACGTAACTTAGAGAGTGACCATTTAAAGGGGCAGCAGATGAATTTATAGAAAGTATTTTAAATTAAAGTCATAATTGAGTCTGTTAGGGACTAGAATACTGAGCCTGTCAATCCATCTGCTTCCTTGTCTAAGCAGGGAAGTCTGTCCATGTAAACCTTTGCCAGTGGTGATTAATTTGGGCATGGGGGGTGCTGACAAAATTGTGGGTTCTGAGGCTGTCTGCTATAAATACTGCGACTACAAATGTGTAGCCACAATTTGTATAGTGAATGACCTCCAGTGCCCAAAATTCCTGTAATTGCGGCATATAACTTAGGTGGCTATTGTGGTGCCCATATTACCCAGGCCCCTCCGGGGCCCAAAACTAACTGCTTTGCCCCACTTACATTTCTGATACGATGCAAGCTCACTTTGCATGGGATTATAAAGCAAACCTCTGACGTTAAAAGGAAACCTAGGGAGACATATGGAGACTGACATTTATTTCCTTTTAAATAATGCACATTGTATGGCTAAAAGTCAGTGACTTCTCCAATCCTTGAGCTCACCTTTGGTCACCAGGACCCTCTTTTTCTTGCCAGATGGGCTTAGGTCCATGAAAAAGTGCGGCCACATTGCACAGACACAAGACCACCTGCACAGTAGCATGGAGCCACTCAGTCACACAGGAAAAGGCATGCTACTGCACAGGCGCTGGCCGTCTTGCACCTGCTCAGTGCGGCCACGCAGCTTCACTAACCTATTCAATTAGCCCTGGTCAAAGAAGTTCAGAGGGTTCTAGTGCTGGAATAGCAAGCTCGAGTGGAATGAGGGAAGCCTCTGGATTATCCAGAGGCTTCCCTCTGCTGAGGTATTTATCAAACTTTCTCTCCTATTTTGCTTTCAGGTACACTTTAAGGGTTTTGTGATCTCCTTAAAATGTAACCTCTCTTACACATGGCGTATTTTTTTGTGTACATTTCCTACTAATGTTGTCTAGAGGTGCTACTCTCTCTTTTACCTAATGTTAGTATGCCAGCAGTTTAAAAATTATAATGATAATAATGTTTTAAACACTTGATGTACTATAACTTGAAACCTATTTTCACATTTTTTACATATGATCGCTATTTGGTTGAACAGTGCATAAATCCAAAGCATCTCCAAGCTGATTTGCTCTGAACGCACTGTACCAATGACCGCTATAACCACTTATGTCACTCCAACATTGACATACATTAACATTCTTGTTGAAGTAGATTTGTGGCTGCCTTGTCTTTCCTCCAATCAGAGGAAAATGGAATGGGTGAATTGCATGTGAGCCATGCCTACCACCCGTGACAGCAGGAATCCAGCTTATTGCACTGACATGGCAGCCTTCATTCTGCCTCCTGAAGATGAGACCCCAGGGCATAAATTCTAGCATGACCTCAATAACGTATAAATATACTAACTCTACTGTTGTACTGATGCCTGCTCTTGTGAAAAATTTTGTAAATTTGAAATGACTCAAAAACAAGGCTTTTCGTAGTGTTTATTATTCACAAACATGAGTGCACTACTGCTCCCAGCGAGCAGCTATATAGCCACTCGAAATCATATGCCCGCCATCCCTGCAGAGTTCCACAATATAGTAGTGGAACTCCACTGCAGTTATTTTTCTTGGGCACATTAGGTGCCTGCTACTTCTGTTTATAACGTATTTTCAGTCAAAGCAATGAGACGCAATCTGTCCAGACTTATACCCAATAGCCTATTATAAATATATTCTGCAGTGGTTTTCTGAAAATGTCTGCAGTCATCTCCTTTAGTATGTTTTATGACACCAAACTACAGCTTGTATAGCTGCTGAAAGTTGGAGGGAGAAATCCACTTACTCCCTTCCCTCATGATTTACCTCAGCACCGGTTGCTTTTGTTTACAAATGCTCCTTCCACACACACACACACACACACACACACACACACACACACACACACACACACACACACACACACACACACACACGGATGAGCCTGAGATAGCTTTACCTCCCCTTCATGTGTCTAGGAATACCCAGATGGATGGAATGAAAGTGTAGCATGCAACTGGGAATGGTATTCAGGAATGGTGAGTTGATCTGAGAAAATCTTGAAAACGGATACACAGGCCCATGTGATCAACATTTTAGAGTCCACATCTAGTTACATGGACAATATTTATTTCTACAAATGTGGGCTACATGACTTATGCTGGTGCTAAGGGAAAAGATGCGCTTCACATTTCTATTTTTACAGAAGAAAGTCAGTACGCTAAGGTGCCTTTGAGAAGAGTCCTGGGAGCTCTTTTTTTGCTATCTTTACGGTCACTGACAGCATTTATGTTTTAATATGTGTTGAATATGCTTGGACAGATGCCCGTCTCTAGTTTTTTTGAGTAGAGTGTGATAGCACAAAAAAAAAGTCAGATTCTTGAGCGCAAGAAAAATACAAAACTGTACAAGACTGTATACTATTTTTTTTAGTTAAAGCAAGTATGCTGTAATAACTTCTGCCAATAGATGTCAGCTTTCCCCTACTTTTTATTCTCCATAAGTTAAAAATAATGCAGTGTTATTTTTTTCCTCCTCCTGATTCTCCTTAGTGTAGTCATTGAATATATGCAATTATGTTAGATTTTGCTTTTTTATTTGTACCTTATTTTGACAAATAGTTTTTGCTACTTTTTAGTAAAAGCTGGTAATACAATTTATAAGGATGAGAGCACATGAAGGTAAAGCTCATCATTTCTATTCATATAGAGATTGATAAATGACTGGCATCACTGCAGTTGGCCCAAAGTGATTGTTAATGTTTATAAAAGGGGTAATGTTTAGTTAACCCATCCTGTGCCAGATAACAGTGAATCTACAGCCTATCTTGTTAAGAAGGTGAATATTCCTTCCAAACTTTCAGCTTTATGTGTCAAGTTTTTGTGTAATTTATGAAGCAGGTACATCAACCCTGTATGAAGGGCATCTTTTTGTTTTTAAATGTAGCAAGATTGACTTAGAGTTCTAGTCTAGTGCTCAGTCCATAGCCTTACTTACTTACTTACTGAGCTGCCCATAAAGTGTACATTGTACGGCTAATGTTCACTACTGTGCAGCTCAGTAAGCACACTCTTTTGTGTAGCTCTCACAGCACTCTGTTTAATAACAAGTAGCTTGCATCAAGAAGAACAGCTTTTGGATCATAATTCAAATATAAATATACTTATTAAATCAAACTTAAAGTGAAAATAATCTGATGAGATAAAAACAATTGTTCTACAGTCCTAATCATGTGTGCGTGCGTGTGTGCGTGCGTGCTTAGAATTTTCCTCTGCTGTAAAAAATAACCTGAAGTTTTAACTTGGTTTCACTTTGCAGGGAGCACTCAAAGGGTAAAGCTACGGTGTTTGCTGTATGGGTAGAGCTGCCTTGGCAGAGCTCTCCTGCAGTCTATTTACAGCTGCTGATTAGAACTAATTAGACATAGCACATAGCCGTGAATGTATTCAGCAACTAAATGTGAAATCATGTGTTGTGCAAGAGTTCAGGTCCACTTTAACCACTTTAGGATCCCTTGTATACTTCACATGCGGATCAGGGGCGTAGATATGCGTACTGCTAACTTACTGCCGCGTTCACAATCCCTACGCCGTTTTAGTTCGCCTCACCATCGCAGCCCCCTTCATCTGTGATCAGGATATGAGAATCAGCTATTCTCAACCCTGATCACCATGCCTGTGTCTTCTGAGAGCTTGCAGCAAGGAGACCCAAGCTCTCATGCAAAATACACCAGACACTTCCGTGTTTCTATTAATAGAACACGGTCTCAGTAGCACCATCTTGTGTTCAGAAAATAAAAATACACCCAATTACACCTCTATACTGTTTCACATGGAAAAATTATTCATTTTATTATTATACATATTATTATTATTATTATCATTATTATTTAACCCCTTCTAACCCTGCCCCATAGTTACCAAAATAAAACACTTTATTTTTACATAAATACCTTAGGGACTTTTCTAATATGTATGTCATGAGGGTATATTACTGTTCATTTTGCAAATACACTGAAAAACTACAGAGATGACATCTGTAAGCTTTACATCAGACTACATCATAGGGAAAAATAATGTGTGCTAAATATAAAGTTCCTTTCACACCAACTGCGTTAGAATGCCCTTTTCCAAATACATGTGTTTTGGGTTTTTGTTCAAATGCAAAGTCACTGTCAGGATCATGTAAATCTTGGAGACCCTTTCACACTGCTGCATTTGCACTTTTATGCAAATGCAAAGCTTTATTCTGGACTCAAAAATTACAGCAAGCAATACACTATAAAAATCAATTAAAACCTCAGAGTCCCCGGAGCACCCCAGGCATCCTCAAATCTGTCTCACCATTCACACAGGCCAAATACTGACATCACCCATTGGGCGAAACATGTAATTGGGAGGAGTCTCGGGAGGCTGGCCTCAGTCATCACTCTAACCATCCATGCACTTGATCTCCGATATCCCGCTCTGATGCTGATCCCTAGCCGCGGTGAGCAGGTGGATCACCCATTACTCCAGCCCGGACCATGCTTGCTGATGGAGCACAGTGCTGCAGCATATGTAAGTAGCAGAGCTGCTGAATATTATATGGACAGATCACGTAGACCGCAAAGTGTCGGGGACCTGCAGGTTTAGCGGACATTTAAGGTAACCATTGTCTGCTCACTTACTCTGTAACATCTTGGAAGTTGGAGCCCCATGCTGGCTGTATGAACTATGTGTACAATCTGTGCTTCTACTGCCCACAAGCAATTGCTGACAAACTATGCTTAAAACCCACGCTATGTGTGTGCTGTAATAATACTGGCCATTGCCATTATCCGGACTACTGGAGGAAGCAAAGTTTACCATTTGCTTTTATTTAGTCTGAGTGCACTCAGGCTGGGTCCAGGTATCCAGTTTATTTACAGCTTGCAGAGCATTTAGTTGTGTTCAGTTAGCATTCACTCTCTGATTTACCGCTTGGGACTACCTGTTACCTGAGATTTAGATAACTGCTGCAGCGGTGTGCAATTGAATCAGTTGGTGTCCTGTGTGAATGGTGGGACGGATGTGAAGATGCCTGGGGTGCTCCGGGGAATCTGAGGTTTTAATTGATTTTAATGGTGTATTGGTTGCTGTGATTTTTGTGTCCAGAATAAAGCTTTGTATTTTTTCATGGATCTCTGAGGCCCCTGCAAGCTTAAAAAGTGGTATTGTTAAGTCTAGTGCTTAAGTTGTGAGGCCCAGTGTGAGTTGTTGTCTTGGGAGAGCTGTGTGCTCCCTATAATATTAATTAACAACGATCCATTTCTGAGGATTGCCCTTTAAGTGGTGTACTCTTTTATGCAAATGTACAATAAATGTTTGATATTGGCATTTATATCTATAGTCATACAAGTGATATAGCATAAAAAAGTCCTTAATGCACGTGGGTCATAATGTCAATAGCCAAGGCAATTGACCTTATACTGTGAGTTTTCTTTTCAAAGCATACTGCAAAGGTAATCAAAGAGTTTTTGAAGGGAAAGAAGTGCAATGTTATGCAATGGCCAAGTCAATCACCTGACCTGAATCCGATTGAGCATGCATTTCATTTGCTGTAGACAAACTGAAGAAAAATTGCCCCAAGAACAAGCAGGAACTGAAGACAGTTGCAGTAGAGGCCTGGCAGAGTATCACCGGGATGAAACCCAGCGTCTGGTGATGTCTATGCCTGCCAGACTTAAGGCTGTAATTGACTGCAAAAGGATTTTCAACCAAACATTAAAAAGTAACAGTTTAATTTATTATTTATTTTAATCCCATTACTTTTGGTCCCTTAACAAGTAGGAGGCACACATGCAAACTGTTGTAATTCCTACACCGTTCACCTGATTTGGATGTAAATACCCTCAAATTAAAGCAGACAGTCTGCTGTTAAAGCACATTGAGTTAATTTTATTTCAAATCCATTGTGGTTGTGTAGAGAGCCAAAAATGTTAGAATTATGTAGATGTCCCAATATTTATGGACCTGAATGTATATATATATATATATATATATATATATATATATATATATATATATATATATATATATATATATATATATATATATATATATATTCAACTTTTGTTAGTCCCCAATACACCAACTGCTCTGTTGTGTTTTGGCTTTTAAAAGCTGTTTATTGGCCCTTTCATTTTTATATTTTTTTGTGTTAATTATGCTGAAATATAATTATTAATTTTGTATATAAAGGCTGAGTTGTGTTGTCAATTGATTATGGGTGTTAGGATGCCTGTTTAATTACCATATTTCTATTTATATACCATACATACTAATTTCCCCCTCTTTTCTGTATAACTGCTATCTCCTCACTTGGTTTTCTTCATTATCAGTCAGGGTAGCTTTTAACCACATGGAAGGTAGACTTATTTAATTGGCTGGAGACACACTCTATAAAGCAGAACCACAGTGAACCACTTTAAGGATGAATAGATTTTTCTTTTGAAATGTAATGTTTTTGCCAGAGGTTAGCACAGTGTAGGAGCCATCACCCAGTTTAATGCTGTAAGAGTCAGACTAAGGGCAGGACCTGGCTATAGGGAATAATTGCAGACTTCACAATATCTCTCCATTGCATGTTTCAAGCAGTCTGCCGTTATATTGTTTGGCTGAACTTGCTTACATTTGTATTTTGGTTTAAGGGGGTGAAGAGATGAAACAACCGGTAGTTTTAATATAAATGTGCACTTACCTGTTAATTCCAATCATTTGTTTGCGTGATGAGCAGTTTGATTTGCAACATCTTAAGCAGCATAAGCCTTTCTCATTTTAACAGGTTTCCTGGCTGTTTCTGTAAAATCAAAGCTAACAATGTTATTTGGAACATATAACCCAGAGGCACTTTTAATTCTTAATCACAATTTTAATTGAAGTCATCAGATAAACACTTGTACTTAACAGGAAAGAAGGGAAAAACAAGCTAACATCCCACGAGAATATTTACTAAACAAATGGAATCCTATGTCTTTGAGAATCAGCTGAGGAATTGTGTTCTATTTATATGTGCGTGTGGCGTACAGCACGCTTTCTTCCTGCCTTCCAAAGAGAGCTCTTACACTGGAAGCTATCCAGATAAACACATCCAGCACATCATTCCCAGTTGTTCCATGTCTATACCAGTCAGCAATTCATTGCTTTGTTTGTAAAAAAGAAATGATATATCGTATCTGCATTGGAATATCCTATAAATGAGTATTGCATATCTTTGTACATTATTGTACTAACATCATATTGACCTTTTCACAGAGTGCATTGAGCCTAAAGGAACTTTCAGCCTTAATAAAGACACACACACACACACACACACGCTTTCTTCCTGCCTTCCAAAGAGAGCTCTTACACTGGAAGCTATCCAGATAAACACATCCAGCACATCATTCCCAGTTGTTCCATGTCTATACCAGTCAGCAATTCATTGCTTTGTTTGTAAAAAAGAAATGATATATCGTATCTGCATTGGAATATCCTATAAATGAGTATTGCATATCTTTGTACATTATTGTACTAACATCATATTGACCTTTTCACAGAGTGCATTGAGCCTAAAGGAACTTTCAGCCTTAATAAAGACACACACACACACACACACACAACACACCACACCACACCACACACGCACACACACACACACACCACACCACACCACACCACACCACACACACACACCACACACACACAACACACACACACAACACACACACACACAACACACACACACACCTGGCATCACTCCCCTGGACTCGTTCACATTTTTGCTTGCTGCTCAAAGTCTGCCACCCTGTCAGTTGCTGCCTGTCACACAAGGAATGCAACACAAACCTCTGAGTTTTACAAACAAATCATTTTCCATTCTGGCTCCTCCATACCTTGTTGCACTCATGTCCAAAAAAACAAAATGTGATCTGCACACACTGCTAATATTTTTTTTAAGCAATTTCTTCCTATTGGTCATATGGAGGATTTTTCACAATTTTTTCTCCTTCTCAGGAATTCTGTTTACACACGCCCACTCTTAACCTCTTGAGGACCAGAGGTTTATACCCCTCATTTTAGGTTTATTGCTCGGTCATACAACTTAGCATCCAAATTAATGTTACCCCCTTTTCTGCTAACAAATAGAGATTTCATTTTTTGGTATTTGATTGCTGCTACTATTTTTATTATTATTACTATCATTTTAAAGAGACCTGTATTTTTGGGAAAAAAATGTTTTAATCCCCCCCCCCAACATGCACTACACTATACATACATGGACATATGACTATGGTAGTGATTAGATTGTGAGCCTCTCCGAGGGACAGTTAAGACTATACTCTGTACAGCGTTGTGTAAGATGTCAGCGCTATTTACACTTTTCAATGTCAATGACAAAAAAAACTGCCTACCAGCGCTGATCAGCAGCTGGCAGGCTGATCGCTGGGGCCCATTGTGTTTACTGACGAGAGCTTGCACTCGTGTGAGTTTCGGTCAAACCTCACTCCTCGCGATATAACACCATATGGTGTTGCTGAGACCTGAGAGTGCCACTCTCCTGCCGCCATCCTGCGGATAGGAAGCGTTTAAAGAACAGTGTACTTTTGGGTGAAAAATTAATGAAGCCCATGGTAGGCTAGATGACCTCATCCTGAGACACAAAAATCAGCAGCTGGCATTGACTTTTGCACTCCTAGAGATGCCACTGCACTAGCATGCATGCTCAAGAAGACACAACAGCAGCACACTTTCTGCAGGTTACAGCTGTGCTGCTGCTAACTCCTCCTCCACTCAGTGGGGGGTTCAATCTCCAGGATCCAGAGGAAAAATACATTCAAATTGTTACATTGTGTCCCACTCCCAGCCACCTGGACCCCAGATATCATGCATTAAGGTTTGTCAGCCCCTGGTAGTATCAGTACTACTCCCCAACTCATTTTTTTATTGGGGAGAGGTAAATCAGTTGGCATATTGGACCATTATCGACCCATGCATCGTTAGCATAACGTTAAATGCACTTTAAGTAATGGGAAAAAGCAGTATGAAGGGGAAAAACTTTAATAGTGTGGAATGTGAATATTTCTGACTGGTTTTCTTTATGGAATTGCTACTAAACACATATTGCATACTGAGATCTTCCCTTGCTAAAATAAATACATCTTTTTGTTATTTATTTACATGTTGTCAACACCTTTGGTGGTGTGTTCATATAAATAGCAACACCATAGGATGCTAACAATTTACATGTACAAATTCTTTATTATAATTGTCCTGTATAGCACTGTCTTTTGTGTCGCTGTAGAAAGTAACATGCAAACATGGGTACATAATTTATAAGAGTTAATATACAATATAAGCATATCAGCAAGTTTTCAGTTGTCTAAGAAAACAGATAGCAGGTACAAGAAACAATGAGAGGGCACGCTACCTTTACAAGCTTACATTCAAAGATTAGACCTTATGTTCTTCTAAGTTGAAATGCCAGTACTTCCAACGGGTGTTTGACAATGTACAATGGCTGGTGCATAGTGAGCTTGTGTTGTGCAGTACCTATGAAGTTCATACGTTTATTTATTGAACTAGTGCACTGAAGTGTGTACAACATTATTCCTGCTGAAAAAAAGGTCAATCCAATAAGTCTGAAAGTAGAGGTCTGTGTATCCCACAGAGAAGCCATGCTTTCTAAATTGTCCTTATTATTTCCTTGGTATTCTTTTGCAAATAAAATAGAAGAAAAAGTTAATTGAATGTGCTTGACTGTAACTTTTAAAAGTGTGACATGGGGTAAAGAAAACAAATCTATTGCCTTTCATTAATTAATAATTGTCCATGAATGTATGAAATGGGTATGCACATATAATTGTAATGCTAACATATAGTTGCAGACATATTGTATTTGCTGTTTATTCATCCAGCGTTTGCTTTTGCTTTAATAATGCACAATGATTTTGCTGATACTGCTTTTGTACAGCGCGAGTCTGCTGAAGCTCATAGAGAGTCTATGGAGTCTGAAAAGGCTTGGATGCTTGTGTTATTCAACATTAAAGGTGGCCATATACCTTAACCCATTCAGGTTCCGTCGTTTTCACGTGAGAAATGTTCACCTCCCATTCATTAGCCTATAACTTTCACTGGCGAACTGAGGGGGCTATTCCGGGTGTCTGGAACCTCCCCCCTGCACTGAGCTGTGTATTCAGCCAGGGAAGCCCGCATAATATAAACAGCCTCATTCTCCCTCCCTTCTTACTTCTGGTGCTTCCCTCCAGCTAATAGAATGAGAGAGGCAGCCCAGCTTCCCTCACAAGAAGATGCAGCCTGCAGTGAGAGAATGTTGATTATGGAGTCCTGGACTCTCCACAGCACAGAAGTGTCAGACATGATGAAATTAGAGTGCAGGCAAGCTGGTAAATATGCACAGCATGATGCAGAGCTTGCCTGGACTCAGGGTCCGTGGGCAAACATCTGTCTGGTCTCTCCCCATTGTTATAATGACTGCATGTGTGGGTAAGGTGTTTAACAAGCTGAAAAGTTTTTGACAGTCCCTAGACTCCAGGAGGGCTTCTTTCTGACTTGTGTGAGAGACTGACAGGGACAGGAGTCCGATTACAGGCAAGTAGCCTGTCTGATGTGGGACTGCAATACAGATAAGTTCTCTGCTCCATCTCAGGCTATTCTCAATTTCTCCACTCCTCTCTCTGGGCTAGTGCAACGCCAAAATGACAATAGCAATCGCTAGCAATTTGTGAGTGTGATTTTGTGAAGTGATTTTCAGAGCGATTTTTGAATGAATTGCTCAAAAACATGCTACATGCAGTATACCTGCGATTTTGAAAAAATCACAACGCTGCTGTGAGAACACCCTCATAGGGTAACATTAGCCAAGCGCTTTTCAAATCACTGTTGATTTGAAAAACGCTCAGAAGCACTCTTGGTGTGCACCAGCCCTCCCTCATTCACCTTTGTTTCCCTCTTCCCCTAGAGCTGGCTGTGTGTTCTTGTCATACAGGAAAGCTAAATAAAAGTGCAATCCTGGTGAGGCAAAATATTATTATTTAGTATTTATATAGCGCCGCCATCTTCCGCAGATGCATATATCCCTGCATCATATGGGTATCGCTTGCGCTATGTGACACTATGTGGCATATTCCACTGAATTGTCCAAACTAAGTCTATCTCCTGTTCCTCTCTTGGGGAGTTGTTCCAGCGCTGTCCCCCGTTCACATTTGCTGCTACCAGAAGCCCTCAGAAACACTTGTGTCCTTGAGTACTTCCAAAGATAGGCAGCTCCGTAATACGCCAGCGCACTTTTGTGCATGGGCAGTATGGAGCCTCCTGTATTCGGAAGCACTCGGGGACATACGTGCTTCTGGACCTTTCAGGAACCCCCCCCTTAAAAATCCTGCGTTTGCCCCTGACTTTATCACTACTTATCACAATGAACTGATCTATATCTTGTTTTTCCCGCCACCAATTAGGCTTTCTTTGGGGGGTACATTTTGCTAAGAGCCGCTTTACTGTAAATGCATTTTAACAGGAAGAATAAGAAAAAAACTGAAAAAATTCATTATTTCTCAGTTTTCAGCCATTATAGCTTTAAAATAATACATGCCTCCATAATTAAAACTCACGTATTGTATTTGCCCATATGTCCGGGTTATTACACCGTTAAAATTATGTCCCTATCACAATGTATGGCGACAATATTTTATTTGGAAATAAAGGTGCATTTTTTCCGTTTTGTATCTATCACTATTTACAAGTTTAAAATAAAAAAAATATAGAAATATTTCATCTTTACATTGATATTTAAAAAGTTTAGACCCTTAGGTAAATATTTACATGTTTTTTTTTTTATTGTGGAGAGAAAGAATAGAGAGGTCTGGGCCCTATGCTTGTCTCAGTCTATGTGAGACTAAATGTTCATTCCACTGACACATTTGTAATGCTTCCATCTGTCATTGTACTCTGCTGATTTACAAATGAAATTAAAACTATAAGTGCAAAACAAGAGGAAGGAGGCAGGCACTCAGTATAAAACTGTGGATGCTGACAACTGCATTAATGGCTGTCGGTGTGGACCCTCAGCAGTAGCTACGTGCTCAAGACTTGGTAGATACGGGTTTACAAGCAACTGAAGAGAGTAAATTGTCTGCCACTGTAGCTTTAATAGGTCGTAGCAAATGTACAAAACTGTAATAAACACAATTCACAAAGACAGTTCAAAGTGATGTGCTGTGTACTTTTCATGCGCCTGGTGGGGTGAGGGAGATGGCTGTGGGCACCAGAGGGGGACTGGAGAGGCGATTAAAATAGCCTACTTCCATATAAAGTCTCCGCCTACCCATCCCACGCATCTCAGGACTCAACCTATGGGAAAGTCACTAATGGCAGCAGCATAAGGTAGTGACGTGAGACGTCACCACGCTGAAAGAACACTAGTCGGGCCGGGAAGCAGACACGCTACCAGTTCCGCCCCAATACTACTACAACGTGAAGAAGCAAGGCTTACCCCATTGCGAAATGGTCGTAAGGCCATGCACCCTTTGGCACCCACAGCCATCTCTCTCACCCCAGCAGGAACACGATAATACACAGCACATCACTTCGAACTGTCTTTGTGAATTGTGTTTATTACAGTTTTGTACATTTGCTACGACCTATTAAAGCTACAGTGCCAGACAATTTACTCTCTTCAGTTGCTTGAAATGAAAACTATGACTGGTTGTTGTGGGCAACAAGCACACACACTTTCCACATGTGAGGCTGTGAGTTTCAGTTCACAGCTTTTATAGTTTGTAATATTTGAGACATGGATCCATTCACCAATATCACATGGATAGAAATTAAAACAGTTAGCCAATGGGAGCAGGCTAGTAGGGCAGAAACAAGATGGCAATTAGTGACTGAGGCCTGGATATTATTCCATACATAAAAGAATGAAAGGTTATTTCAGAACAAACAAAAGTTACACAGAAGCTAGGTTAGGAGATTTGTTTCCCCCATTCGTGGCCACAAACGATCATTTCCAATTGTTGATACAAAGAATCGTTCATAAATGATCGTTCTGCAAATTGTATCGTTACTGGCCACCTTACGTAATACTTTTTGTCTGGTTTCAAACTTGCTTTGCTGTACTCGATGTTTAAACAGGAAGCAGTTTTTCACTGAGGTGTAAAGATAATACATTTTTCTGTCCCTATATACCTGTCCAGTATCTATCTGTAATTTAATCTCTAATTGTATATGTAGTGTGCTTTCTCCATATGTAGCATACTAGGCCTGAACGATTTATCATTTTTGATCGAAATCGCGATCATGGAAACGACGATTCCATGAACGTGACGATTTCTCACGATTTCCCTGGCAGCAGTGTACTAGTTTAGCCCGGCAAGTCCATCTCCCGCTTGCCGCTCCATAGTGGCGGCTTAGTAGCTCTCATCAGCTCCTTCCTAGTGGCCACCTCTACCCCTTATGTCATCACAGTCTTAATTTCTCCCTCCGCCTTGCATAGCGCGTCATCGGTGGGCCGGTGGCTGCGGCAGGCACTAACTCACTCGCTCCCGCCTGCCTAGCACATCATCAGCTGGGCGGGCGGGTGGTGGACTCCGCCCAGAGGTATTCACTCTTTCCCTCTGCCTAGCCTAGCGAGTCATTGGCTGGGCGGGCGGCCGCGGCAGGCTCTCACTCACTCTCGCTCCGCCCAGCCTAGTACATCATCAGCTGGGTGGGCGGCAGACTCCACCCACAGGCTCTCGCTCTGCTTCAGGTGACAGGACTGCCACTCAAGGGTTTGGTCAGGCAGTGCACGACTATATATATATATATATATATATATATATATATATATATATATATATATATATATATATTCTGGTGGCTTAAAAGGCATTTTATTGACAAGTTTAAAATGATCACCTAGGAGAAAACTCAGGTGAAAAAGGAAATTGCATATGGCACCCTGTGTGTGTCTCATCCATTTTGTATGTGTGCAGGATGATGCGTGCTGGGCAGTGGGCACTGTCCATTTGAGCTGAGGTGACTGTGAGCTGGACTGTGATGAGATATATATGTGTGTGTGTGTGTTAATTCTAAAAGTTTTGGAATCAATAAAATTATAACAGTGCCCAAATTTATGCACCTGCCTAATTTTACTTAAACAATCATTGCGCACTTTCTGTAAGTCCAACAAGCTTAATTTCACTTCTCAAATATCACTATGTGGGTCTCCTATATGACATATTTAATTGACACTTTTTATCGTAACAACCAACGATTTATACAGGAAAAATCATGATGATTAACAAGGTTGCCCAAACTTTTGCATCCCACTATATATGTATATATATATATATATATACATACACGCACACACATATATCTACTGCTCACACAAACTGATCCTTGTGGCTGGGCTCAGGACAGTGCATCGAAATCGCAATTTCTGACAGAAATCGTGCAATTCAATCTTCTCCTAAAATCGTTCAGACCTATAGCATACAGTTGTTTTGAAATGAGCAGTTCTTTCAAACTCTGTGCCTGTGTGAGTTTTTTTTTTTTTTTTTTTTAAATTTAGTGTGGTTGTTCAGGATTGTCAGAATTAGACTGTAATTTCCTGTTGTTGTTTTTCTGAGCAATGCCTGTTATCTAATTTCCTGGAACTAAAACTTGAAACTGCACTTTTGTTTCTTTGCATCTCTTAAAGCCTTTCTATGTAAAATTAGTTTGTAATATTCCTGAGCTGTTCATAGAAATGATTTTCTATAGAATCCAGTTCCACTTAATGCAACTAATACTGTTCATTCCATGTAACTACTATTACAGATTAAAACACGCAGAGCCATCTATAGATATTCCCGGTCCCTTACTATCTGATATTCCCAATAGATTTTATGCTGAAGTCTACTGGAAATCTGTCTGCAGTGTGTGGGCAGGCAACAGCTCCCTCTCTGATAAGATTTGATCAGATGACTGTACTTATGAAGCAATGCACAGTTATCTATTACTCATCAGTGGTAATTTTAAAATATAAGTACATAGTGCACCCCAGCTGACAAATTTCAAGCCACTGAGGTTAATCAAAATGCAAGGGGGTGGGCAGAGAGAGGGGCTTTATAATGGTGCCCCTCCTCCCGTGTGACTTTTACATTGTTCTATACTGTTTTACTTACCTCTGGTAGCTAGTCCATATCGGTGCTCATAATTTATGTGAGCTGAAGTTATATATGTTTAATATACATACCTTAATGTGGATGTACAGTAGCTTAACTAGCTCTGTTGGCTGCAGCTAGGTCTGATAATACCCAGATAGTACATGTTTTTAAATGTATGTGCACAATGGTGTTTTTTCACTATGTCACTTTATACACGTTTGAGAGACTTGCTATGCAGGATGTGTCCCGCTCTGCAATTTAGGGACACATATTATTAAAGTACTTTATACCGTACCAGTATGTCTTGCTAAAATGTATGCAGGCCATTTAATGTCCGCGCCCATGGGGTGGAGTTGGCGGCTTTCGCCGTTGAACATTGGTGGAAAGGCAAAGATATATTGTTCTCTCTCCGCCTCCCATTCGCGCTGCCTTCTGGATAGGGTAGTCCTCTAGCAGAGCGGCGCGCATCCTGTAACTAGGCAATCTCCCCTTAGTCTTCATCCATTGGCGGATGCAGCACCCGGAAGAGGCGGAGCTTACTTCCGCATATACCGGATGTTTGCGGATCGCCTCAGTTACTGGAGCGCAGCGTGACCAAGCGTCTGTTAGGACGCGAAACGGCCTTCGCAAGCCCCAACTGATGCCCGACACCCCCACCTCCAACTCTGAATACCATAGAGCCTTGCTAAGTCTTGGTACATCCCGTCTTTCCTGGGCCATCCTCGGTTGAAGTCTCCCCCCGCAGACTCAGGAACACTGTTGTAATGTATGTATCCCTATTTATTGTCCAGCGCTGCGTAATATGTTGGTGCTTTATAAATAAAATAAATATTAATAATGTAGCCCTCCGGTAACCAGATGAAACCCTCAGTATATGTAGCCAGAGAGGGCGCCCAGGTAGCCAGAAGAGAGAGCCCCTCCCAATATAGGTAGCCAGAGCAGAGAGACCCCCAGTATATGTAGGCAAGAGAGTGGGCCCTGCCATGCAGATTGTGCAGCAAAGGGGAAAGTAAATCACCTCTTCAGGATCCACACGCTAGGAAAGAATCACTGATTGCACTGTCAGTAGGGGCGGGGCTTCACATAGGTTTGAGAGTACGAGTTTCATGTTGGTGAAGGCAGAAATTCACGTCAGTCCCAGCACCCCTTCCAAGAAGAATATTTTAATACCTGGGCTGACTACATACTCTACATTACACAGATGCAGGGACTTTCTTGCAGTTACAGTAAATCCCTAACCATAACTAAAGCCCAACGCCAAGCACAAATATTTTCCTGATCCTCTGTAGGCACTGCTTAACCACTTCACCACTGAGGAGTTTTACCCCCTGAGCACCAGAGCAATTTTCACCTTTCAGCGCTCCTTCCATTCATTCGTCTATAACTTTATTATTTCTTATCACAATGAAATGAACTATATCTTGTTTTTTCTCGCCACCAATTAGGCTTTCTTTAGGTGGGACATTATGCCAAGAATTATTTTATTCTAAATGTGTTTTAATGGGAAAATAGGAAAATGTGGGAAAAATTATTTTTCAGTTTTCTGCCATTATAGTTTTTAAATAATGCATGCTACTGTAATTAAAACCCATGAAATGTATTTGCCCATTTGTCCCGGTTATAAAACCGTTTACATTACGTTTACATTATGTCACTATCGCAATGTTTGGCGCCAATATTTTATTTGGAAATAAAGGTGCATTTTTTTCAGTTTTGCATCCATCCCTAATTACAAGCCCGTAGTTTATAAAGTAACAGTGTTATACCCTCTTGACATAAATATTTAAAAAGTTCAGTCCCTAAGGTAACTATTTGGTTGTTTTTTTATTATTGTATTTTTTTTTAATTACAAAAAAAAAAAAATTGGAGTGTGGTAGGTAATGAGTTAATTTATTGTGTAAAACTAATGTATTTGTAAATGTAAAATGCTTTAGGGTGTAGTTTTACTATTGGGCTACAAGATGGCCACAGTGAGTTTGTTTACATGCGACCTGTAAGCGTCCGGAAGGACGCTTACAGGAAGCACTATGAGGCTGGGAAAATCACTATCGCGCTGTTTCTCAAAGAAGCAGCAGATCATTGCGGGGGCTTAGATCAACGAACGGGAATGGATTTTCCCATTCATTGATCTCCGGGCGAGCGGGCGGCAGCGTGCACAAGCGGCGGGAGCGAAGACAGCGGCGGTAGCGCGGAAGGTACGGATTTCTCCGTCCCTTGGTTTTTTAGGGGGGAAAAAAGGGACGGAGAAATCCATACTGCGGGGGCTAAAGTGGTTAAACTCTGTTAACAACCATTTATTGTCATTCATAGTTTTCTTACACTAATGCGCTGCAGTAGCTGTGCAATTTGGAACAATCCCATCACAGCAAAATAAAAATATTAATACGTGACTTCTGGTGCACTTCTGGGAGTCGCAGGATAACGCACTGCAGCTTGTGCATTACTTCCGTTGCTTCGTGCCGTACCACAAACAGTGTGGCATGTCTTATAGACTTCAAACGCCACTGTGACGAGCTGTGGCGGGGAAAGTACCATGATATGACAAGTGTAAAGGGTACCTCAAAGTTACTTAACGTCTAGGGTGTGGTTTCAGGCAACTTTACTGTGCTCTACCCCTTGAAGTCTGAACATCATGATGAAGCTGTAATAAATATCAAAATCAGTTCTAACCACGGATCTTGCTGTTAACTCATTAATTTCATCTGTTTAAGGTCATAATGTCATATTTTTAAACCAGAATGTTTATCTGCAGAAGGCATGTAGAGGCTTTCTATTTCTATCAGTGGGCGTGTGCTCATGTCTCTTAAGGTTTTTGACATTGAGATTGTGGCTTTTGCCATGTGGAAAGTATTTTGTCACCTGTATTTCCCATAGATGCTTGAAGAAATGTCAGCGAGCATGGGAAATTTTGCTTTTAATGCTTACAGTGGATATTTCTATGGGAGGTTCATTGGCTGTACAAGTTAAACTGTAACTGAAATATGTTTGTAGGGAAGTCTAGCATGGGTCAGTTTGGCTGTTTTCCTCATGTGTTTGTTGTTCAATTTGCTGACTCTAGTTCTCAAATTCTCCATGGCTGAGAGACAACAATGGTCATGTAGACTGTTAAAAAGGCAAGTTCCACTGCTTTCTGCCAATGCAATGGTTTTGCATGTCCCGTGATGCTGTCTAATTAGAACAAGGGAGCCCGTAAACACTATTTATAATTAACTTACACACTTTGCTAGCTTTGCAAATTAATCCTTTTTTTTTTTATAAGGGGAGTTGTTTTGTATTGCATTTTAATATAATACAACTAAAGTGTATTAATGAGCATCTCTTCAAGTAATCAGATGTAATGTTTTTTGGGTTTGTTTTTTTGTTTTTTTGGTTTTTTTCAGTTTTTTTCCCAGTTTTTTTTTTCAGTTTTATTATTCAAAGAACACATGACAGTATATACTGGTATATACTGCCGCACAGTCAATGCAAATACTTCCAAAACGCAGGTGAAACATGGCAAATAATAGCACAAGAATATACTTGAGAATACAGGTCAGGCTGATAAGGCTACACACCGGGCCAAAATTAAACCAAAATATGCATCCAAGTTATATTCATATCAGTGCAATATAAATAAAGAAGGGCAAGAAAAAAATATGCCACTCCAATATGCAGTATATGCAGTTATCATACAGTAAATAAACATATGAGAACCAATGGTAAACCAGGAAAACCCCTTGTGACAGCTTAACCACTTCCGGACCAGGCTAATTGAAGTCTACGCCCTGTTTGGGACCTCCTGTCCCTGCCAGTACTTAGATTTCAATTAGTGCATGGATCCGCCACTACTGCCAATCGTGCCGCTCTCCCGCCTCTGCAAACCACTCGCTCTGCCATCACTATGACATCCGAGTCCTGTGATCTGGTCAGGAGCCAATTTATTGGCTCCTGACTCTGTGATCCCTGTGAACCAATCGTGACTTCGGTGAGACCCGTTTTTTTTTACTAGTAGTCCAGTAGTTCTTAAGGGACCAGAGACTGCTAGTATTCATGTGGTTAATTAAAGTCAAAGAGACCCCAGCATGTAGCAAACTCACTGTAGTAGCAATAATGAAAGTCTTACCTTACAAAATAGCATCATTTCAAAATACATAGGGCCAAACATATTCACCTTTTCCCCTAAGTTTTCTCCTAGGTGATATTTTTGCATCTTGTAAATAAAGTGCTTTTAAAGCCACCAGCAAGCAAAGAAATACTCAGAATAAGTTTGACAGTTCCCTTTCACCTAGTTTTTTTTTGATACTTTTTTAAGTGGAGAGTGCTGAAAAGTTATTTTAAACAAAAGGTGGAGAAAAGGTAAATTGGATTGGGCCCATAGTCAATAGAGGTGTTGTGTAGATGTTTTTGCTAATGCTGCCCTTACACATTTCCGCTGCAATCAGTCTTTGTAACTTTAGATTCAGGAAGATGATCACATTTGAGCAAAGTTGAATTGAAAGTTTAAGAATGAGTAGATTTCAATAGATTTGACTGCTTTATATTGAATGGTAGAACCAGGAACATTATGGTGTCATTTAATTGAATAGATTATTGCAAAGTGTTTAAACAGTTAGGAGGATGTTGAAGAGGAACTTCAGCCTAAACAAACATACTGTCATTAAGTTACATTAGTTATGTTAATTAAAATAGATAGGTAATATAATCTCTAACCCACCCTGTTTTAAAAGAACAGGCAAATGTTTGTGATTTCATGGGAGCAGCCATCTTTTTGGTTGAAAGGAGGTGACAGGGAGCATGAGACACAGTTCCAACTGTCCTGTGTCCTGATCACCCCTCCCAGCTGCGCATGCTAGGCAACGAGAACAACAACATCAGAAATCCCATCATACTTTGCACAGCATCAGGGTCAAAAAATGCCAGGGCAGATTAATTTGATGGGGCGGAGCTTAGCTTCTGTGCAGCTAAAAATGAGTCTGGGGTAAGAAAAGTTCTGATGCTGTGAAACTGTGAAACACCAAGCCTTTTCAGTATTGCTTAGTAGATTTTTAGTCTAGAGGTTCACTTTACCTATGACTAGAGCCGTAACTACAGGGTAGCAGCCCATGATGCATGGGCAGATCGACCAAGAGACATATCTCTATCTGATCAGAGAGAATTCTGTTACCTGCCTATACATCGCATGCCGATGCCCGATCTATTTCGGCATGAAATCTCTTTGGTTTCAGCCTTGTGACGCTGCATCCGCTGCCTCGCTGGCCTGGCGCTGTCCGCCCAATGTAAAATATGCCCCATACAGTATACTTTACCTGTCATTGTCTACCGCTGGCTATGCACACAAGTGTAAAGTAGGCTGCCATATTTATTTTCTCTTTAACAATACCAGTTGCCTGGCTAATCTGACAATAATGTGTTTGCGGATCGATCAAACTCAGTCTTATTACACGAACGACAGTCTGTACACACGCCCGATTTGGTGTGCGGACTACTGAACGACTGGACGTTCAAACGACCCGTCTTTCGGAAAAATCCGACGTCTGTATGGGCCTTTAGTGGCAGAGGATCAGCAGGATAGCCAGACAACTGGTATTGCTTATAAGGAAATAAAATATGTCATCCTCCATATCCCTATTGCTTCAGTTGTCCTTTAAGATTAACTTGCATAAGCTGATTAGCAATATAGTGGTCAGTTATATTACATTGCCAATTTCAGGGTTCTCCTCACCCTATAGTGCAAAGAAACCAATCACAAAACCATGAAGTCCCATGAATCCTGGTCCTCAGCGATAAGCAGTTGAACGCACTTCCTAGCCTGCTAATATTAAGGTTTGCAGGGGATCTTAGTATTATTATTATTTAGTAACAAGCCAAAGATAGATGATATGATTTTGTTTTGTAATATCAGTGAAATACAAAACCCTGTAGCTGATGAGGAAGTTGGGTATTTAGGGGTACATCTATTACTAAAATATAAAGGAAAAACACATTATTTGGCCAATGGCATATTGAGTATATATACTAATCACATAAGACTTGACAGTCTTTTTACACCCAGGTCTTTTTACACCCAGGTCAGGGACATGTTAATGCTTGGCATGGTTTTGGATTTTTAAGTATTACTTCCATGAATCAAAAATTATAAACATCTGTATATGCTACCCTAGTATCTTTCAGCGCAACAAGAGAGTAATGAATCCAGGGGCACTCGTCATAAACTCCAACATTTTAATTTAATCTTATCTTCTCAGAGAAACCCTGATGAAATCAGCAATGAATAAAAAAAGGCAAAATACTTATAAGACACATTCGCTTAGTGGTGCGGAGGAAGGTAGACTATTGTTTCGCCCACTGGGCTTTCTCAAGCCCGGTCTTGAGAAAGCACGGTCTTGAGAAATCATCGGGGAACGAAACTATTGTTGACCTTGCTCCGCACCTCTAATTGACTGTCATATGTCTTATAAGTATTTTGCTGTTTTTTATTCATTGCTGATTGCATCATGGTTTTATTCTGAGAAGATGAGATTAAATTAAAGTGTTGGCTTTTATGACGAGTGCTCCTGGATCCATTACTCTCTTGTTGCCCTATACATGTTTTTTGTTCTATCTGGAGGCTGCAGTGTTTTTGGAAACTGAGTAGAAAGCAATCATGAGGTGTGCATCAAGCTTTTTTTCTTCTGTTGACTAGTATATTTCGGCCCATGAAAAATGGGTGGGAATCTGTGTCTATGTTCAGCTGGATTGCTCCACTGCCTGACCTCTGTGAATGATTTCCTAAAGTAACACACCTATGCTATACCCTGATCCCCGTCTTCCTCGCAGAATTCAGTTACCTGCAACCTATAAATTGTAAGATTGGTTGAGGGATATGACTGATGTGAATGGTTCTGTTCTATGGTAATGCTATGTAAATTAAGTAAATAATATTTAAGAATGTGGTCATCTATCAAACTGCATCCTTGCCAGTAGGAGGAAATTAAATACAAGTCACTCTCCCCATCAATGATATGTTCAACTCACTCTGAAGCCTGAATGTAAATATATTGGATTTATAGCTTACGGAAAGCAAATATTTACAAAACAAGCTTCATTTCATTTCAGAGTGCTATCATTATTCTGAGATTTGAAAGACAAGCACTGTGTGCTTCAAAACATTCCCAAACAAAATTGTGTTTATTAAAAGACAAAAAGAAAAAAAAACATCAGAAAGCAAAACAGTGAAGAAATGCTTTTCAAGCCCAATTAACAGTTGTTATAATGTTTCAGTTTTATCTTGTAAAACTCAAAGAAATGTAAGGCTTTGTTGATGAATGTTTAGAGGTTTAAGAGTCTGTTTAGAATGTTGTTTGGTTGGCTTGCTTCAAATATTAGAACATGTCTTACTGATGCTTTTTGGAACCTTTTTTCCCCCAGGCTGCTATCCCTGTCCTGGGCCAAACATGAATCCTATTGCTCTAGGGAGCCGTTGGCTTGCTTATGCCGAAAATAAGGTAAGTACCGACTCGCTGATTGTAATGTATTATCTGTTTCTTGGTGAAGCTACAAGAGTGGAAGTGATCCAGAGTGAAATGTTTTCCTGAGACGCACATGAATTGAATATATATAGCAATAATCACTCTGTATGTCTTGTAAATAATCATTTAATCATTGAGAATGACACAGAATATGCAGTAGTGGTGCAGTTGTCTATCAGTGGCTCATGATTCTGGAATGTTGAGCAGGAGCAATTATGTGTAGAGAGTCTGCCATAAGCCCTTTGAGTTGGTTAAACTGCAGCCATACTCAAACAAAGGTAATACATCTGTTTATTATGGCCTTAGTATACATAAAAATAACCTTTACCTTTTGCAAATGTGTTGGTCTGTTGAACTCTGCACTTCTACTGCAGCCTGAATCTGCAGGGGCTCTTTATGGAGAGGAGCAGATCACCTAATCCTACAATGCTTGTGCATATTGCTTTAAAACACTTGCCCACATCCCAGGGCTCCCAGCTGTCCCTCTTGGAAGCCAAATCCCCGTCCCCATTTTTTCCTCATTTGTCTCTTTTGACTGATGTACAAATCTATGTAAATATATGCATTTTTTTCTAATGACAAAATTAGTCTGAATTTGATTTCAACCCGCAAACTGATATATTTCTTACTTCAGTTAACTACTTCATGCCATGGGCTGAAGAGCTCAAATATACGTGCAAGAGCCCCCTTGTGGCATTCGTTTGGTTTAGCGGAATAGTTGTACATGGACTAAAGGAGCACAAATAGGACATTTATTAACATCCATTTTGCAGGAAGTGGTTAATGTGAAGAAAAACTATTGATGATAGAAAGGACCAGTGTGGTTTAAAATATAAAACTGTATTTTGGTTATGAATTATTCGGGGGTATGTCTTACGAGGGGTGTGGTGCGGCATGATTAGAGAAGTGCTAGGGACATGTCTCAAAGGTGTCAGCTCTTGGCTTTGGGACTTTTTCCCCCCTTACTCTCGCCATCCAACCCCCTCCTCCTCTTTCCAGAACTTGTATGAGCCAAAACCAATTCCTGGTACAACACCCACCCCCCTCCTTTTCTTTGTACTTGGCAAAATAAATTATTCTGATGATCGTTGTAAGCCTGTGCTCCATCATTTAATGAGATCTAGGTTGGGGCACAATTCTTCAGGTGGATGACGGCACTACTTTTCACAGATACCATGCCCATGAAGTTGGATTAGCACACAAACGTTTAATGACATGCAATCAAGATAATTTCCAGTGTTTCAAGATAAACACCCACTCAGGGTTAAGCATCAAAGTAATAACATTGGATGTGCCACAGCAAGTACTACTAGTGTTGGAGCACTCACAGTCATCAATGTGCACAGTCCGGAAGGCTGCAGAGATGCTGTGTTCTCAAAATGTTAGAAATTATCTTGATTACACGTCATTAAATTTTGTTGTGCCAATTCGACAGTATTACCTAGCAAAAGTGAATATGGTAGTGCCTAAAGCCTCATCTACACGTGTAGATGAGGCGGCGATCCGGCGGCTCGATTAGCCGCCGGACCGCCTCTTCCGCGTCCCCGCTCGCCGCGCGTGCGCCGGCATCAATACCCGCTCGATTCCCGCTCGTCCCCGCGCCTTGCCGCTTATCTTACGCTCGATTCCCTGCCAATGTCCCCTCGTGGGGAGCGAGCAGGGAATCGGCGGTGGGGAGATCCGTCCTGTCGGATCTTATCAATCGAGCCGCATCAGCGGCTCGATTGATAAGGAACATCGCGGCTGCATCTACGCGTGTAGATGCGGCTTAACGTTTCTATGTATCACCTTTCCATCAGAGGCCTTGCCACATTAAAACATACAAAGTCCAAGCATACTGTGTCCTTACCAAGATTTGAACCTGCGACACTTGTGCTGCAAGGTGAGAATATTACTTACTACACTACAGAAATAGAGGAATTATATGTGCATAAAAGCGAAAAAGAACCCTTAACAAGAGTACACATACCTATGGTAACTAACTGCCATTAGCATGTGTCCGCTCAGAGAAAGAACAAGAATAATTAAAGAAAAAAAAAAAACAGATACTCACATGTGC
This sequence comes from Hyperolius riggenbachi, assembly GCF_040937935.1. Classification (NCBI taxonomy): domain Eukaryota; kingdom Metazoa; phylum Chordata; class Amphibia; order Anura; family Hyperoliidae; genus Hyperolius; species Hyperolius riggenbachi. The sequence goes on from NC_090647.1 coordinate 275,922,513, forward strand.
TCCCGTTGCATACCTTTTATTTTAATGTATGTCAATAAACCTAGTTAGTTGATAGAAAAATATTCAGAACATGAACACCTAAAGATTCCCAGAGTCCTGCTTGGTTTGACTCATTACTGTGCCACAGAGCCCTCTGCGGATAGATTTTTGTTTATCCCACCTCTCCGTTTGCAGGAGGCCTGGGCTGTCCTCTGTTTTGCACCAAATTTGGAAATTAACTTTGGGTTTGCCCCAGAGATTCTTTGAATCACTGTTACCATAAGCTTTGGAAATTCATAGCTGGTTGCAGAGTAAACTGGAAGGATAGTTTTTAATAACATTAAATTGTAAAAGCAGTTGTGAGGCATCCATGTGTGTTCATGGGAATTTTTTTTTAATGTAGAAGGAGAGGGATGAAGCGCCGGCACTGCTGTAAGTCACGTTTATTTAGGTCATCAAAACATCAAAGTGCGTATACATGCAGGAATGAAGACATAATTGTGGAGACACGTACCCCTTGGTGGATGATGGTGGCGTGCTGGTGGGTGCAGAGGGAGGAAGAGCCTGACGGCCGTTTCGCGCTATGCGCTTCTACGGAGGCTGCAAATGAGGATGTGGGACACGCAGCTTAAATACATTTACTAGGCGGCGTGCGGCGTTCTACCGCTGAAGGTCCCGCCCCTCTATCATCACTGGTCCTTCCGCCTCGGCTGCGTACAGCGGAAGCAGCTCGAGGCGGATGACGTCAGGTATTCCCCAGCGACGGTGGCCCGAATAGGGAAACACTTAGATTAGGTTTCCCAGGCAACAAATGCATCTCGGGCCACCCCGTCATCTGGGAAGATATGCTGCCATCTTGTGGCATATTTTGTGATTGCAGCTTCATAGACGACCATACGTGCAAAGTGTAACACTTGAACAGAGGGCATCATGTGATGAGCAAGTGTGTGCTAAAAACATGTAAAAAATGTTGGGGCTCTGAATGGGCCCTATAAAGTGCAAAATTAGTACATGGATAAATATGTGAACAATATGTAGCAACCACTAATTGTGTGTGTGGGATAAGGCCATGAGACATGCAAAACTGGGATCATGGCAGGGAGGTGCTGAAAACATCCATATTTGTGTGTGATGCACCCTGCACATATGACTGTAAACAAACCTGAGGTGATGATTAAAAATGGGGAGGGGGGAAAAATGTTTTTAATTAAAAACAACCAATCTGGAACGGCTATTTGGAGGAAAGCAGGAGGGGGAGAGAAAAGGGAGAAAAATTACATAATGTTCTGGACAATATGTCCTCATCATATTTGTATCTTAAAATTATATCTTAGGAGCAGGGAGTGGCCATTTTTTGTCAGGGAGTAAGCAGACGTATATGTAACTCCTCTGTAGGGGTATTATTGACATTCAATGTATTCAAAAAGACAGAGATAGACTATAACTAAGGGCTCATGAATGCACATGGCCCACAATTATCATATCTGTGGGTCCAAAAAACATGCAAGGTCCGTGTGATCATTCATGCCCAGGGGGCCCATCGCATCAGACTGTAATATTATCCGTGCTTCTTCTCTCTTTAGAATTCTTTCCCTGTTGCCTCCACGTCTCGGGGGCAACACATGTTTCAAACCGGCAAAAGTCAATTTTGTGGGGTCCCCCTGATGGACTTCTCTAATATGGGTAATGACCCGAGTGGAGCCTTTGCCTGATTCAATAGAATGGAAATGCTCACGATATCTCCTTGTGAGTGGCCTCGTGGTCTCTCCTATATAAAATCTGCCACAGGGGCACCACAATGCATACACTACAAACGACGTTTGACACGTGATGAATTCCCGGGTGAAGCGCGAGAGGGGACCCACTTGATGTCGGGAGCCAGTGGCCATAAACTCGCACGACACGCACCTACCACACCGGTGGTTTCCCTGTGGCAGATGGTCACTTAACCAGTTCCCGTTCTTTTGCGAGATAAACTCGCTCCTAGTGACTCTAGATCCAATTGTTGGGGCCCTTCTGTATGAAAAAAGAGGTCCATCCTTAACTAGGGGCCTCAAAAGGGGATCCCCAAGGAGAATATCCCAGTTTTTCTTCGTAATTTCCTTCAATTTGTTGGCCATAGGGGAATATTGAAATGTGAATGGGACTTGGCCCTCATTGAGGGGTCTTCCCTTACGTTTCTGTCTCATCAGGAGGTCCTTCCTATCAATCTTATGTACCGCCTTAAAGGCTTTCTGGATTGTTACCTGTTCGTATCCCCTACTCAATAATCTACCTCCTAAATCCTCTGACTGCATGATGAAAGCGTTCTCCTCTGCATTGTTCCTCCGCAGCCTGAGGAACTGACTGTATGGTATTGACTAAGTTACATGTTGGGGATGGAAACTTGATTTATGTAGGAGGGCGTTTGAGGAGACCACGAGGCCACTCACAAGGAGATATCGTGAGCATTTCCATTCTATTGAATCAGGCAAAGGCTCCACTCGGGTCATTACCCATATTAGAGAAGTCCATCAGGGGGACCCCACAAAATTGACTTTTGCCGGTTTGAAACATGTGTTGCCCCCAAGACGTGGAGGCAACAGGGAAAGAATTCTAAAGAGAGAAGAAGCACGGATAATATTACAGTCTGATGCGATGGGCCCCCTGGGCATGAATGATCACACGGACCTTGCATGTTTTTTGGACCCACAGATATGATAATTGTGGGCCATGTGCATTCATGAGCCCTTAGTTATAGTCTATCTCTGTCTTTTTGAATACATTGAATGTCAATAATACCCCTACAGAGGAGTTACATATACGTCTGCTTACTCCCTGACAAAAAATGCCACTCCCTGCTCCTAAGATATAATTTTAAGATACAAATATGATGAGGACATATTGTCCAGAACATTATGTAATTTTTCTCCCTTTTCTCTCCCCCTCCTGCTTTCCTCCAAATAGCCGTTCCAGATTGGTTGTTTTTAATTAAAAACATTTTTCCCCCCTCCCCATTTTTAATCATCACCTCAGGTTTGTTTACAGTCATATGTGCAGGGTGCATCACACACAAATATGGATGTTTTCAGCACCTCCCTGCCATGATCCCAGTTTTACATGTCTCATGGCCTTATCCCACACACACAATTAGTGGTTGCTACATATTGTTCACATATTTATCCATGTACTAATTTTGCACTTTATAGGGCCCATTCAGAGCCCCAACATTTTTTACATGTTTTTAGCACACACTTGCTCATCACATGATGCCCTCTGTTCAAGTGTTACACTTTGCACGTATGGTCGTCTATGAAGCTGCAATCACAAAATATGCCACAAGATGGCAGCATATCTTCCCAGATGACGGGGTGGCCCGAGATGCATTTGTTGCCTGGGAAACCTAATCTAAGTGTTTCCCTATTCGGGCCACCGTCGCTGGGGAATACCTGACGTCATCCGCCTCGAGCTGCTTCCGCTGTACGCAGCCGAGGCGGAAGGACCAGTGATGATAGAGGGGCGGGACCTTCAGCGGTAGAACGCCGCACGCCGCCTAGTAAATGTATTTAAGCTGCGTGTCCCACATCCTCATTTGCAGCCTCCGTAGAAGCGCATAGCGCGAAACGGCCGTCAGGCTCTTCCTCCCTCTGCACCCACCAGCACGCCACCATCATCCACCAAGGGGTACGTGTCTCCACAATTATGTCTTCATTCCTGCATGTATACGCACTTTGATGTTTTGATGACCTAAATAAACGTGACTTACAGCAGTGCCGGCGCTTCATCCCTCTCCTTCTACATACAGACTTTCTGCTGCCTGAGCACGCATGGTGTCACCAGACTGTACCTGACTGTGTGGTATGAGCTGCCTCCCCCTCTCCCTCCATCCTAATAGAAGTTTGTTGTCTGCAGTGCCATCGCTTTAGCACTTCCTTCTTTGCAACATTGAATTTTTTTTTAAGTTACATTTAACTGTGTTGGCTGTGTTGGCTCCATCCACTTTTTCTAACCTTTACACACAGACACCCAATAACCAAGTTTGTGAGCTTTTCGGGTTCCTCTGAATCAATTATTGGCTGTTTGTGGCTTCGTCTCTTTTCTGTATTTGAACCCCAGTCGCCCAATGACCGACTGTACTAGGTTTGAGGCCTCTGCTATTAAAAGTGTAAGAATGGCAACAATTTAAATATTCCCCTTGAAAATCAGTAGGTGAATTTTCATTGGCTGTAGTAGGCAGACTCACTTTCCTGAATATTAATCCCAGTCACCCAATGACCAACTGTCTGAAGTTTCCTACTGCCTCCTCCAGCCCCTGGCAGCCGTCTTGTGCCCTTGCCACAGCTCCGCTTCCAGTCGGTGGCCTGGGGTCCCTCTAGTGCAGATGCCGACCTGGCGAGGAGCTGTGGTGAGAGAACAGGACAACAGGGTTATTAAAGGACAGCTCGCAACTGTCCTTTTAGAACCCTGCCATTGAAAGTGTAAGAATGGCTGCAGTTAAAATTTTCCCTGTGAAATGTTTTTAGCTCCACCCACTTTTTATAACCGTGACACACAGTTAGTCAATGACTAAGTTTGTGAGCTTTCGAGTCCCTGGCATCAAAAATGTGTGAACGGTAGCAGTTTATCCAGCAAAGAAATCTGATTGGCTGTTTGTGGGTCTTTAATGAATTTGAACTCCAGTCACCCAATGTCCGACTGTATCAGGTTTGAGGCCTTTGCCATTATCAGTGTAAGAATGGCTGCAGTTTAAATATTCCCCTCGAAAATCAATAGGTATTTTGATTGGCTGTTGTAGGCTCCACCCACTTTCCTGAATATTTCTCCTAGTGATCAACTGTGGAAAGTTTGAATACCCTGCGATTACAATCTAAGAATGGCTGCAGTTTACATTTTCCCATTGAAAATTAATTGCTCAATTTTGCTTGGCTGCTTTATGCTCCACCCACTTCCCCTGAATTTTTCACCTCGGTTGCCTAGTGACCAACTGTGCCAATTTTGGCGACTCTGGCTTTATTGCAGTGAGAATGGCAGCCTTTTACATTTTTCCCATTGATGTGAATGGGTGAAATCTGATTGGCTGTTTCTGGTTCCGCCCACGTGTTCAGGGGGATGCGAGACAATGGACAAGCAAGCACTGACTAAATGATTTATAAATTAATATTGTAAAAATAAGCAATTTTAATCATTACATTATTTTTGCTATAGTTCCTCTAACATTGTATCATCTGCAAAGATGGCAACATTATATCTAATAAATACATTAAAGACGATTGGACCTAGTACTAACCCTTGAGGGACCCAACTAACAGTTTCCTGTTTTGAATATAATCTGTTTACCATTACTCTTGGCCTTCTACCTTAACCCTTTCAGAACCGGCATGCTGATGATTTGATATGGGTTATTCTATGCTCTATCATTTTGTATAGATCTTTTGGATACCTTCACATTTTTACATAGCTGATGGTAAATTTACAGATCAATATTTTCCCTCCTTGAATAAGGGATAAGCATCAGCTACAGTGGAGGAAATAATTATTTGACCCCTCACTGATTTTGTAAGTTTGCCCAATGACAAAGAAATGAAAAGTCTCAGAACAGTATCATTTCAATGGTAGGTTCATTTTAACAGTGGCAGATAGCACATCAAAAGGAAAATCGAAAAAATATTCTTAAATAAAAGATAGCAACTGATTTGCATCTCATTGAGTGAAATACGTTTTTGAACCCTCTAACAATAAAAGACTTAATACTTAGTGGAAAAACCCTTGTTTGCAAGCACAGAGGTCAAACGTTTCTTGTAATTGATGACCAAGTTTGCACACATTTTAGGAGGAATGTTGGTCCACTCCTCTTTGCAGATCATCTCTAAATCCCTAATGTTTTGAGGCTGTCTCTGTGCAACTCTGAGCTTGAGCTCCCTCCATAGGTTTTCTACTGGATTAAGGTCCGGAGACTGACTAGGCCACTCCATGACCTTAATGTGCTTCTTCTTGAGCCACTCCTTTGTTGCCTTTGCTGTATGTTTTGGGTCATTGTCGTGCTGGAACACCCATCCACGACCCATTTTCAGTTTCCTGGCAGAGGGAAGGAGGTTGTCGTTCAGGATTTCACGATACATGGCTCCGTCCATTTTCCCGTTAATGCGATTAAGTTGTCTTGTGCCCTTAGCAGAAAAACACCCCCAAAGCAAAATGTTTCCACCCCCATGCTTGAAGGTGAGGACGGTGTTTTGGGGGTCATAGGCAGCTTTTTTCTTCCTCCAAACACAGCGAGTTGAGTTAATACCAAAGAGCTCTATTTTGGTCTCATCAGACCACGGCACCTTCTCCCAGTCACTCACAGAATCATTCAGGTGTTCATTGGCAAACTTCAGACGGGCCTGCACATGTGCCTTCTTGAGCAGGGGGACCTTGCGAGCCCTGCAGGATTTTAATCCATCGCTGGTTTTTTTGGTGACTGTGGTCCCTGCTAATTTGAGGTCATTCACTAACTCCTTCCGTGTAGTTCTAGGATGCTTTTTTACCTTTCTCAGAACCATTGACACCCCACGAGGTGAGATCTTGCGTGGAGCCCCAGAGCGAGGTCGATTTGATGGTCATTTTGTGCTCCTTCCATTTTCGAACAATCGCACCAACAGTTGTCACCTTCTCTCCCAGCTTCTTGCTAATGGTTTTGTAGCCCATTCCAGCCTTGTGCAGGTCTACAATTTTGTCTCTGACATCCTTGGACAGCTCTTTGGTCTTTCCCATGTTGGAGAGTTTGGAGTCTGCTTGATTGATTGATTCTGTGGACAGGTGTCTTTTATACAGGTGACTAGTTAAGACAGGTGTCCTTAATGAGGGTGACTAATTGAGTAGAAGTGTCTAACCACTCTGTGGGAGCCAGAACTCTTAATGGTTGGTAGGGGTTCAAAAACTTATTTCACTCAATGAAATGCAAATCAGTTGCTATCTTTTATTTAAGGTTATTTTTTCGATTTTCCTTTTGATATGCTATCTGCCACTGTTAAAATAAACCTACCATTGAAATGATACTGTTCTGAGACTTTTCATTTCTTTGTCATTGGACAAACTTACAAAATCAGTGAGGGGTCAAATAATTATTTCCTCCACTGTATATATCAGTCATTTGGAACTCGTCTACTTCAAAGAGAATCCCAGAAAATGAGATAAAGGGGCCTATCAATAATTGAACTCAACTCATTAAATGCTGAGGGATGGATGCCATTTGGGGCCAGGTGCTTTATCTATCTTGATTTTATTTAAATGTGCCTATAGGCGCGACCCAGGGGTGCATTTTTGATGTGTGCTGGGAACTTGTTTGGCTGATGGTGGGAGTTGGGGAACTTGGTTGTACTTTTAATAACTCTGGGTAAGTACTCTGGGTAGGGTGTTTAATTACCTTGTCCCACCCCTGTGGTTTATATCTTTATTACTACTGTATGTTAAAACTCCAAAATGGGAAACAATGGCTTTTCTAGATATGTATAGGGACTCAGTTGCAGTGCCTTGAGAAGAATTTTAAAGAATAGAATTCATATAATCTATTTAAACAATACGTAAAGACTTTGAGCTTTATACTCCTGCTATGTGTATGCTTTCTATGTAAGTGTCAACACAATATTTTTAAACTATATAGCTTGTAAGCCCTTGCATAACCCCATTAATTAAATATGTGTGACATGACCTGTGACATATGTTTATGATGTCAAAAACAACATATATATCCATTCCTCTTTCATGTCTCCATCCTGTAAGAGAAATAAATTACAGATGTGAACAAAGTACACAACTGTGGAGCTGAAACAATTTTATACTGTTGGTCTAGGAATAGTTTGCCAAGAAAAGAATCCATGTCATGGGTCAAAATATGAATGACTGATGGGGAGACAATCTGGGATGTACTTCAGGCAAATTGAGTAACACAGGAAGCATCGTAGTCCGGTCAGATAACCACCCACACAAATGGTTGCTGGCTCTACTTCAATCAGAAACGTTAAACAATTGTCTGATTAGCACATACTGAGCTTTACTATGATATGTAGGGTGTGTGGAAACTACAGTATTAAGGGAACACTGTATCCACAGCAATCTGATCCCCTGTACAGGAGGTTTTCATTGAAGGTGTAAGAATTCATTACAATCTCATTTGTTTACTGAATTAAAAAACAAGATTTTAGTTTTCACTTAAAACCAGACAACAAAAGTATAATTTATCGCAGACATCCAGCCATGTACAAGCAGATGGAGCCTCCTACTACAATAAATTGTATTTATTGTCACCTTGCATCTGTACCTGCAAATGAACCTTTCGTGTAGGTAGTGGGATGCCTGTGTTCAGTTTTCGGTGCTCCCTCTGCCATCCATGCAAGCAATACGACTCTAAATAATGAATAGGTATCATGTAGAGCAATGTTTCTCAACATTTAATTTGTTTGTACCCCTTTTAAAACCCAGTACTCACCGAGTACCCCCTAGCATAATAAACATTATCACAAGTACACCTTGACAAATATATATTTAATCGTAGTACATGATAATTGGTTCTAATCTTGGATAAACAGAAGCGACGAATGGTGAAAACAGTCAGAGTCAACCCACAGACCAGGACCAAAGACCTACAACATCACCTTGCTGCAGATGGAGTCACTGTGCATCGTTCAACCATTCGGCACACTTTACACAAGGAGATGCTGTATGGGAGAGTGATGCAGAGGAAGCCTTTTCTCCGCCCACAGCACAAACAGAGCCACTTGAGGTATGATAAAGCACATTTGGACAAGCCAGCTTCATTTTGGAGTAAGATGCTGTGGACTGATGAAACTAAAATTGAGTTATTTGGGCATAACAATGAGCGTTATGCATGGAGGAAAATCAACACAGCACCACAAGAAAAAAACACCTGCTACCTACAGTAAAATATGGTGGTGGTTCCATCATGCTGTGGGGCTGTATGGCCAGTGCAGGGACCGGAAATCTTGTCAAAGTTGAGGGACACATGGATTCCACTCAGTGTCAGCAGATTCTGGAGACCAATGTCCAGGAATCAATGACAAAGCTGAAGCTGCGCCGGGGCTGGATCTTTCAACAAGACAATAACCCTAAACACTGCTCAAAATCCACTAAGGCATTTATGCAAAGCAACAAGTACAATGTTCTGGAATGGCCATCTCAGTCCCCAGACCTGAATATAATTGAAAATCTGTGGTGTGAGTTAAAGAGAGCTGTCCATGCTCGGGAACCTACAGGAAGTGTTTAGAGGCTGTAATTTCTGCAAAAGGAGGATCTACTAAATACTGATTTCATTTCTTTTTTGTGGTGGCCATATTTATGCACCTGCCTAATTTTGTTTAAACAGTTATTGCACACTTTCTGTAAATCCAATAAACTTAATTTCACTTCTCAAATATCACTTTGTGTGTCTCCTATATGATATATTTAACTGCCATTTTTTATCATAACAACCAATGATTTATACAGGAAAATCATGACGATTAACAAGGTTGCCCAAACTTTCGCATCCCGCTGTATATAAAATCTAACATCTAATAGAAACATTGTACAATGTATCCACCCATTTAGACTAAAGCTACACATATACATGTTGATTATGACCAGATATACCAAGCTGATCAATCCTTATCCAATTGGAATTCGACCAGATAGTGATCAATTCCTACCGTGAATAGCAAAATCAGAATGATCAGATTTTATTAGGAGTCTGTCCTAAAAAAAACTCAGGTTAGCAGAGCTTGTTTGGGAGATAACAGTGGCCATGTGTGAATTAACACTTTCTGCTCTCAGTTTTACTGGAATCTCTGCTTTCTGCCTGGAACACAGATAGGCAACGTGACCTACCCACAGATTGGAGACAAACTCTGTGTTACAAGTCTGAATGGAGAAACTGGGATTGATCACAGGAAAAAATGGAAATATTGAAAATTTCTATATTTGCAGCGACCAAAGATAGGTGCAAGCCCTGGTTAATACTATAATGGACAGAAAAGCAAGAACAACCGACCAGTATAATGCTGCACACTAATCAATAAGGAAACATACACTGCCATAAAGTTAGTTCAAAAATGTATAAATCTTTATTAAATATTATAGGTGTAGAGGGGTGAGGATTTTTATGGTGGTTCTTTGGCCGACATTAGCTATCACTGATAGGTGCTAAGTTAGCACAATTATACAATATTTAATAAAGATTTATATATTTTTGAACTAACTTTATGGCAGTGTATGTTTCCTTATTGATTAGTGTGCAGCTTTATACTGGTCGGTTGTTCTTGCTTTTCTAGGATTGATCACAGTTTGCAGCAACACAGACACTGAGGCAGGGTAATATTGTGCAAAAGTGTTTGACAAATCGTGCATACAACAATATCATGCGAATTCAATGCACTTGCAAGCATAACAATCAGGAAATGCAGTGAAAATATATACAATGACGCAACCACCAAATGCAAACACAAAATCGCAGTACAAGGAGACAGGCAGAAATCACGCTCAGAACACAGCATAATTTCAGCAACAAATCAATCGCGGTACAGAAGGAGCAGGTAGGAATCAAGGTCAGAGAGAATATAGGTTCAGCAACAAAATAACAGATGCAGGAATACAGGATAACAAGGAACCAGGATTGTCCAGATACTTAAGCCTGTGAGCACAAAGTTCTGGCACAGGTTCCATCTTGCAAGGCCTTTATATAAACCTGCTGCATGATTGAAAAGCATAGTCAGTATAGAGCAGCCCTTGTAGTGGCAGAGCTGTTTCCAGACAGCATAGAGCCACCTAATGGTGGAGCAGTGAAAGTCCATGACATGCCAAGTCCCCAGAGCCACCTGCTGGTGGAACAATGGAAATCCATGAAAGTTTAAGTCAATGCTGCCATTAGCAGGCAGAAAGTGGCAGAACATAATTCCTAACACACTGTGGATTTGCTCACAAAGCCTACAGCCAAAATATAAACTAATACCTATGTGCACCACTGCTGATACGTACAGACATATATGCAGAGTTCTTCTGAAAAAGTGTTTAATTGCTATTGCTCTTGATGCTGTCCTGAGCTTAGGTATGCTTTCTAGTGCTCTTCCTGTGTCTGTAATAGGATATGTGTAGACATTTTTAAAGCCTTGTGCACCGAGTATATTGTCCCTTGAAATAATCATTCATGATCATTTTAGCTGATATTCTGCACCAATCCATGAACAGACATTCACAGTTCTATTGAGAATGGATTGGAACTCAAGCAGAAGGTTCCACTCTGCAGGATTACAGCATAGTTGATTGCTGAAGGGTAGGCCAATAATATTTAGGTAGGCCTCTTAATAAATTAGATTTTTGCCTGAGACAATCAAACACAGTTGTCTTGGATGACATCATTTGAGTGTGTGTATTTTGCATTAAGGTGCTTACACATACCTAATTTTAATTGGCCAATTTAACCACATCCATTTAGTATGATAGCTTACCTGCAATATCTGTTCATAGCATTCAAAATCTGTTGTCCCTCATACCAAGTGGAAGTAGTAAAATTGACAAATCATGGTCCATTCAAAATTGGATGTATACACATCCTTAGATACCTAGTGCTGAGTACACACGATACGTTTTTCTGCTCGATTTTCCACCTGATCGGTTTTTTCGCTCGATTCTGCGCTCGATTCTCTTCTCTTCCGCTCATTTTTCTTATCTTTTTCCATTCACTTCTATGAGAAATCGGACGTGACGGAAACTATCTATCGAATCAATCTATTGAGAAGGAAAACTTATGGTGTGTACCCAGCATAAGAGCTCATTCTTGAGTCCAGTTACAACCAATGAAGTTGAATTTACTGGTCAGCCTTATATGGGCATTGTTGGAAGTGGGGTTGGAGAGAAGGTTTTGGAAGGCAAACCTGCTTTGGTTAACCCATAGGCTGTGAACCACCCTTAGGGCTGGAACCCACTACAAATCGCATTGCAATCATTAGTGTTGTGTGGTAGTTCTTTGTAAGCGACTTTAGAAGCAGTTTCCATGCTCTAATACAATACATTATCGTACAAATACTCACAAAATGCGAAGTGTTCTGCAAATGCTCTAGCAGGTTCACCACCATCCACTTTCTTTGGCAAAGCTTTCTTAAAATTGTTGGTGATCCAAAAAGCTCATAAAAGTGCTCTAGCGGGTCCAAGCCCTTACAGATGGCAGAATTTGTTTGTAAAGTATTTGTGCAGGCTCCTGAAAGATGCAATATCAAGATACTAATAGCAGCAGGTGTTGGCTACTACAACTATTTATTTAACTAAAAACAAATATTTTTATCTAGTTTCCCATCAGCATTCTAATTTTTATCTTCGGTTCTTTCATGGTATTTTAGGCTCAGCAGTATTTTTCTTTGTTGAAATCCATGTCATCCCACTCTAGTAAATATCAGTTCTCACTGTGTAATTAAATGTTGCCTAACAAACTATTTTCCTAAATACTTCTTCTACATAATACTTTTTCTCAGAGGATGCATAAATAAATCAAAATGAATATCAATTAAGTAGAAAAATATCCACTGTAAAATCCTCCAGTAAATCAAATATTTAACGTTGCACAGACAAAACTAGATCATTTGATTATATTTATTTAAATTTATTTGTGGTAATAGTGCCAGACCAAATATCTTTCTTGCAACAAATCTCAGTCCTTAATGGATGTGTTTGGCTATTAAAAACCAAAGCCGCTCAGGCTTCAGTCTGAGTGGCACCCAGAAGATTATTAGAAGATGGATAAGTATCTCAATTAAGCATTTTGTTTCATTTTGCGGGATAAAGTATGCAGTCTTTTATATACACACTTGTGTAATCTTTTGCTTGCATGGCTATTCCAGGATCTAAATAAGACAGGCTTGAGTTTAAGGAAGTTACTGTAGTCTTATTGCAGGATTTCCTACATATTTTTATTCATTAAAGTTCTTACTTTTTGTTTGCTTTAAAAAATAATTATGATTTTATTATATTCACTGTGATGATATGCAGCTGTATGCTGTTGAGGGTTCAGCCGTGACAGCTTTCAGGATATTATTTGGCAGCTTTAAATGCAGTTTTGCCTTTTTAATGCTGTTTATGCAAAAAATAAATGATAATATTCAAATCCGAATTATGTGTTATAGCAAATGGACACTTTAACTTTTGTTTTAGATTGTCTCTGAGTGTTGGAGAAATTGTATAACCTTGTGAAATAATCTACTAGGTTGTCAGTTTGTCAAATGCAGGATGCGTAGATGTCATATAGATTATCAGACATAAAAGTCAACAGTGGGGATGGGGAATTCCTGCGATTGATGGCTTTCAATCTGATGTACAGACTTGCCATTAATTATTTACCAGTATTTATTTATAAGGCGCCAACATATTCCACAATAGGGTTGGAGTGAAAATCAAAGCAATTTACTGCATGACATTATCTTGATTGTTCATTCAGTCAGGAATGACATAATAGGTATACAAAAACTGTAGTCTTGTCCAAATACACAAAGCCTGAAAGCCTACATTCTAAGATAAACAACTTTCTACAGTGCATTTTTTAAAGAAATAAATGGGTTGCACTTTATGTCAAAGTGCTCCATCTAGTCCTAATATTTTATATTTGAAGTCAGCTGTGCTTTGGATTTTTTTTTATTTGTCATCTTTATGCAGCTTTCAAAATCTTTAGCAGTCTGAATTGATCAATAAGAAAAATACATAATTGGTGGTTATCATCAGTGAAAACTGCATGCCCAAATAATCTTTCTAAAGATCTAGACAGCTGAATTCAAAGGTAAAGTGAAAGTGAAGTAAGATATGCTCCTAAGAATTTCTTTGAAGCTGTTCATCTTGTTAAATATACTACAGTAGAATCCCTTTATAGTAAACTCCAAGGGACCAGGAAAAGTTGTTTACTGTAGCAGAAGTTTACTATATCAGAGTTGGCCTTACATTGTTTAGTTATACAAACGGATTTGCTGGGACCTGAGGACTGAGTTTAGTATATCCAGAGGCTTACTATATCAGTTTACTACAAGATTCAGCTGTATTTAATAAGTTAAGGACTAAGTCAGTTAATTACTAAAGATTTGAAGTTAGCATAATAAGTTAGACGTCTGTGTCCCTGGCACTGATGAGCATTTTTCAGTACAGATATGCTCTGGTTAGGTCGTGTCATAATATGCTCGGCTTCTTTTGCACAAATTTGCTAGAGATACTTATAACTAGAACCTACCACTAGATGGCATATCATGCTCCACAGTTGTTTGACTGAAAGCAAATGATTCACTCGTTAAGATTGTGCAGTGAACTTTTTGCTGTTATAGTGTTCGAAAATGATTTTTCCAGTTTGGTAAATTGTTTAGTTTTGAATTTTAGAACTAGCATTTATGAAGTTTGAAATCAGCGCAGTTGCAGAAAGAAAGCTAGTTGTAGCAAGTGATACCTGTGTAAACATTTGTACCTTTCTTCAGGTGACATTAAAGGGGAACTGAAGTGAGAGTGATATGGTGGCTGCCATATTTATTTCCTTTCAAACAATACCAGTTGCCTTGCAGTGCTCCTGGTGTATTTGGCTTTAGTAGTGACAGAATCACACCTGAAACAAGCATGCAGATAATCTTGTCAGATCTGACAATAAAGTAAGAAACGGCTGATCTGCTGCATGCTTGTTCAGGGTCTATGGCTAAAAGTATTAGATGCAGAGCATCAGCAGAGCAGCCAGGCAAATGATATTGCTTAAAAGGAAATAAATATGGCAGCCTCCATATCCCTCTCACTTCAGTTGTCCTTTAAAAAAATAATGGTTAATTTGCATATATTCAGCAGTGGTGCCTGGGAGACATCTCAAGCTTACTCCAACCTGAATTATTGCAAGTTCTTTCTGTTTTAGGAAAGCAAACTTTTGTTTTTCTTAAAAAAATAATGAATACTTACACACACTTCATGAAGTGGAGGTGTCATTTAGCAAAGATAGAGAGAATGGCACAAGCACAGAGCATTGTGTTATTCTATCAATGAGAAGATCGTTGATCCAGAGATGTGAAGAGCGGTACCATTTGATAATTACCATCTGATCTGTTTATCATCTGTTATTCCTCTTCCAGAGGGTGTTGCTTAGTGTTTTGTACAAATTAGAGAGAACATTTTAGTAATATGCACACAAATGAGTAATGATCATCAAAGAAAAAGTGTAAACTAATGTAGGGATCTTAATATTGTCGATTTATGTGGTGGCAACATATTCCATAGCAGTGGATTTTCTCACAGGTGTCTGTGAGTGGTCCTGAAGCTGGGCAGCATTGTACTGCACATGTGCGAGCACTGGAGCATGCATGTTCAGTGCACAACCACCAGTCTTTAAGGGGTGCTCGTGTGCTCCCGAAGCCTTCAAAAGACTCACAGAGGTGTATTCAACCAGTTGGTCAAATGGACAGACAGGGGACAGAGAAAGCTCACATCAGCCACAGAGACTCATCAACATGTAGGAGCTGATAACTAGTCATTCCTTTCACTGATCACCATGATCACTGTACTACACTGTTTCAGTGTAACCAAACTGAGAGAAAAGGGACTAGCACATATAAGCTTTAACCTAATTTGTCGTTGAGTAAATGTTTATTCAAGTATCTTAATTAATTTGTTGTTTTAACATTTTCATTTTAAATATTTATTTTTTTATTCTCTCTGCGCAGCTTATCCGGTGCCATCAGTCCCGTGGAGGAGCATGTGGAGACAATATTCAGTCTTATACTGCCACTGTCATTAGCGCTGCCAAAGTAAGTATAGAATTAACAGAATAGTGCAGTATTCTGTACTGAAAGTTTACCTGCACTTAGGAACAATTTTGCTAACATAAGCTATGGATAAGGTCCCCTCCCAATGTTAATTCCACACTTTTTTTCTATTTTGGATACTCCAGCTTTTTTTAGAGGGTAATTATCTTTTTAATTTTTGACTGTTATAGTAAAGTTCTTTGGGTGTCAGCAGTGCTAACTGACTCATTGAACTTACTGTAAGCCCTCTGGAACATACTCTCCTTTCAGAGGCAGAGATAACCCTTGAGACTACAGTCAAACTAATAAGGTTGTTAAAGCAAGCTTGAAGTAAAAATAAACTTATGAGATAATGAATTGTATATGTTGTACAGCTAAGAAATAGAACATTAGTGACAAAGAATGGAGTCTCATATTGTTTTCCAGTACAGGAAGAGTTAAAAATCTTTAGTTGTTATTTATGCAAAACTGCTTCTCTGAGCTCTCCGACCCACTGGGTCGAGTATAGTTCTGTTTTCTGAAGCACTTAAACAGCCAAGAATCTGTGAGAGACAGCTTGACATTAGGTTTTACTGCAGTAAAGTTCAAAGGGTGTTTATTTCTGCTTTGTTTTATAGCTTAAAAGACAGTGTGGTTGTAAAACTGCAGATATGACAGAATGGTGCAGTGGTATAAAAATCGCTATATAACAGAAAATAAAAATATGAGACTCTTTTCTTTGCAACTAATATTCTATTAACTATCGGTACTACACATACAATTCATTATATTATAAGGTTTTGGGTGTTTTTCGCTTCAGGTTTGCTGTAAATTCATCTATTGTAAACCATGTCTTTTCAGCATTTTATTACAATGTGAATAGCATGAAGAGAGGTCCATATGCAATTCACAGTTTTCTCCTAGGAGATAATTTTACATCTTCTGTTTAAAATAACTTTCCAGCACTCTGCTATTGAAAAAATACCAAACGTAGGTGAAAAGGGTATTAAAATTATTCTGAGTATTGTCTTGCTGGTGACTTAAAAGGCATATACAGATAAGATGTGAAAATGTCACCTAGGATAAAACGTAGGAGAAAAGTTAAGTGCATAAGAGCCTTAGGTCCACATGCATTTAAACTTATCTCCTAGGAGATCATTTTCATATTTTCTTTAAAATAACTTTTCAGCATTTTACAACTGAAAAAGTACTCAAAAGTTAGTGAAAAAGTACTATCAAAATTAATTGTATTATTTTCTTACTTGCTGGTGGTTTAAAAGGCATGACAAGGTATGAAAATATTACCTAGGACTAGAAGAACACTCAGGAGAAAAAAGTGAATTGCATATGGGCCATAGAGTCTGAATGCAAGTGTCACATTTTGCTGTACAATTAGAAGAACCACTTGTAAAGTCATTTTTCAGAATTGTCGAAACCAAATTACAATCCCCATGAGAAGCTGCACATACATCAACTCTGTCCAGCAAAATGATATGACATTGTGCAGTAGTAAAAATAATGATGGCGAGGCATGTAGAAGAGATGACATTAAAGAGACACTGAAGCAAAAAAAAATTATGATATGATTTGTATGTGTAGTACAGCTAAGAAATAAAACATTAGGATCAGAGACATAAGTCTAATTGTTTCCAGTACAGGAAGAGTTAAGAAACTCCAGTTATCTCTATGCAAAAAAGCCATTAAGCTCCACGATTTTCA
Organism: Hyperolius riggenbachi; assembly: GCF_040937935.1. Taxonomy (NCBI): domain Eukaryota; kingdom Metazoa; phylum Chordata; class Amphibia; order Anura; family Hyperoliidae; genus Hyperolius; species Hyperolius riggenbachi. Next base: position 275,939,939 of record NC_090647.1, read on the forward strand.
AAGTCACAGAGAGGTCTGTCTTCTGAAGTTTATTATCTCAACTGTCGGTGAAGAATTTTCTTTTTCTCTGCCAGGGGAACGGTCAATAGTTTACAAGATTTATCTGAAAAAATCACTTAGAATACGGAGTAGTGTGTAAACTGCAAATATTAAAGAATGATGCAATGTTATAAAACACACTATATAACTGAAAATAAAAATATGAAAATATTTTCTTTGCTACTAATCCTCTAGTAATTATCCGTACTACACAACCAATTCATTATATCATATATTTTTTTTTCGCTTCAGTGTCTCTTTAAGTGAAGAAACACTTAGTTCAGGGCTACTTTGGAGCTATGGTTACACAGAATTAGACCATGGCTAGATAGACAGAGGCTCGCAACTAATCCCTATTGCAGTCGTTTTCTAATGTCTTTAATAAAGTTTAAGGCCAATTTGGGGGGGGGGGGGGCAATTTAGCAAATCTGCATGTGTTTGTAGATGTGAAAGGAAACCTACATAAATAAACTCCTTGCAGACATCTTCCTGATATTTTTACATTCTGCCAGTGAGCAGTTTGTAACTGAATTTGAGGAATAAGTTATTTTCATGATTTTGTCAGTGTGCATCTCCCAATCAGATTGTTGGTACTGACGACAGAATTTATAATTGATGTATGGACCATTGTTCGAATTTTGGACATTTCATAACAAAATGTAACTGCTTTTAATAAAGGAATTTTGATACCACAGAAAAAGTTAGGACCAGTGTTTTCTACAGGATGCAGATTTAAATGTCTCTTGACATTCTTTTTATTATCCGTCAAGCAAGTTTACAATTTCTTATCATTTATGCTTCCAGCTGGAACAAAGTATTTTGCTCATTACATCTTCCAGTGAAGCTTATCTGAGTGCATGCTGTCAGTCTGTCCATCAGTCTAAACAGTAGATAGGAGACACCCAAATATCAATAAAACAATTAAACACTGGTCAGTCATTGTTTGTGTACCTCCATAATGGACACATATAGTACAAAAAATAAATCACTACCTTTATTCAAATTACTCAGACAACATGTTTCACAGATCTCAGTCCACTTCCTCAGGTTAGTTATCATGCCTAAAAAGACGTATAAAAAGCTATGAGCGCCTTTTACCCTTGTTTTGTCTGAACATTCATCATCCATCTATCCATACGTCATTAGAACATGAAAATGCCTTAGTGAAAGTGTCTCAAAGCTGTGCAGATACACTAATTACACTTGTTAAAGTATGAAATGTTAATAAAAGCGCTTCAAGCTTCATCTGGGTGCATTTGATGATCAAACCACTTAATTTACTGCACAACAGGAGGTAAAGTACATCAAAGTCACTGTAAATGATATTGCCAATTGACAACAACTCATGCAGAATACGAACCATTCTTAACTTTCTCAAACTTCTAAGAGCTCAGTGAAGAAGTGCTGGTTTGCATTATGTGAATCTCTTCTCTGACCTCAGTATCCCATAAGATACAGACTCTTGGAAATCTAGCTGGAAAAACATGAAAGAAGAACGAATGAGTGTCTAGGAAGGTTGTTTGGCTCCCAAGAGACGACACTTTTGACATTTGACAAATTTTATTTCTTCACCACAAGAAAGAGTATGTCTTAATTCTGGTTAGCAAGCTTTACGCTGACTACACATGTTGATTTGATGATATCCATCTTTGCTGCATGTGAAGTAATGTAGACATGTACTAAAAGGCACTATTTGTGTACAGAAAATAAGAAGAGAGCTTCTTTTAAGTAGGAGAATATGAACTTAAAAATGTGATGTACAGTTGTAGGATAATGCTAAAGACTGCATTTACACTTGCAAGCTGCACCGTACTGTATCCATATTACTCACAGATGTTGCCTTATGTAGCATCATTTTCAGTCTGGTGACCTTTATTGGTGGTGACAGTCTTCTGCATGATGGCTGATATAAATTAGAGAGTTACACTGTGTTTTGTCTTCTCTGCAAGTTAAAAAAAAGTACGGTAAAGCACAATTTGGCAGTCAGTAGTGCATGCAAGGAAGAGCCGCCTGGTAGTAGACAAGCGTTACCCTAGCAATATGCGCATTATCCTGGTTACACTTGTGGCGCTAGTAGAGTTACAGGTAGTGCTCCCCTGGCGTAGGACCAGTAAAATTGATGTGCGCTACCTGCACACAGCAAAATGACTAGCCTTTTGTGTTTTAGGCCCATTGTCTTGTAAAGGCAGTATAACCTCAGTGGTGAAGCATCAGAGGCCTTACACTGAAAATGGGAGGCTTCAGGTGAGCTAGAACTGTGTACATGCAAAAAGGGCGTCGGGGAAAAAAGGGCGCGTGGTGTAAACGATAAGCGGTAATACCGTTTATGAAAATATTGTGTTATATTTCGTTTACAAATAATATTTTACAAATTAAAAATCATTTAATAATGTGTATGAATTTGCAAATTGTGAAAACTATAATCTTCCCTGTTTTAAAAGTGAAACTTATAATTAAGTTTCAAAAGAAACACCACTATTCAACAGGATATCAACCTAACACTATAATATATATAATATATATGCTCGTCTCACCTCACAAGACAATTAAAACCGAAGCAACATTTGACAAGGGAGCACTGAGCTAATATTAATGCTATTTATTGAAAATTCATATTGTAAAAAAGGACATACTGACAGACATAAAATTCCCCCCTTAAAACTAAAACAGATCAACTGGACTTGCTAACACATGTGTCCCTGAATAGGAGTGCACTTCCTGTATAGCTGGAATTCATACATGCATGTATTTTTCTTCGGGCCCAGGCTGATCAATACAACGTGACATTCAGTGGCGGGTTAGGCTCTGAGCAATATTCAGCACTGCCCCCGTGTGCATGGATAAGCACGCCTCTTGTACATCAAACTCAACCATTACTGACAAATATGATCATCCAATGTCAAACCTCAACCGGTTTACTGCTGCGAGCACATATCGAGCCTATGGCTATTGAATAGGCCACTCGCGTGTTGTACAGGACAGTGTCTCACTGCGCGATTCCTCACGGCTCAGGCAAGCTTATGTGATGCGGGAGTTTGTCCGTCCATCCCTGGTGGAGAGCGGGCGTTCACTTTGCCGATTGCCAAGCTTAAAGCTAGCAGCCGCCATGAGGAAGGTTGCAGAGGCACGGGGGACAGACGCCATGCCTACCAGTCAACGGACGTCAGGTATCATGTGACGTGTTTCATCCACTTAGGATTTCATCAGACGTGCAGCGTCTTAAAGGGCACTTGCTTTTATACCCTTATGGGCATCTCCTTATTACTAAAATTTAAAAGAACAGTTTGTCACTTTATACACATGAATCCATACAGACGCGGTCAAGAGTCTAAGGTTACATTAACAGGCAGTGGATTTTCTGCTACAGGAAGACTTTCATGTTTAAATCTTTGTTCAAGCCAAACGGCATTAAGCTTCCACATTTATAAATCAGTTTCTGATTCCTTCTTCCTCAACTCACTATCGAAGTCCCCTCTCCTTGAGCTGATGTTTAATTTATATATGCCCATAACTTGCAAGCCCTTTCGGGTGGAATCATGCTGTGTTTTTACAATGCATAACCATGGGGTTCAACTTTTTCTTATCAGCATTGGGGTTTCTTATATTTGCAACATGCTCTTTTATGCGGGCATTTAAAGCCCTATATGTTTTCCCAATGCAACTTTTATCGCATGGACAACGAATTTGATAAACAGTTCGCTCAGTATTGCAATCAATTCTGTCATTCACATAAAACATCTGAGACCTGTCAAAGTTATAGAACTTGTTACTTATTGTCACATATCTACAGATGTCACTCCCAGCGCATCTGAACATGCCTTTATTTCCAATATAATTATATTATAATTAAGTTTGTTAAAAAAAGATAATATATGTTTAATCGTTATAATTGCATATTATTGTGAATAACCTTCATTTATCGTTTCTTCATATAATAAAATCTGAAAATATTGTTTATAACGATGAAAAAAAAATATAAGTGTGTTCGTAATAACTATTGTAAAACATTAGTAAATATTACTAACATTTAACTACAACTAAACCTAACCCTACTCTCAATCAGAACCCCCCCCCCGTCCCTGTCCCAAACCCTTAGACCCCCTGGTGGTGCCTAACCCTAAGACCCCCCTGGTTGTGCCTAACCCTAAATCTCCCCTGGTGGTGCCTAACCCTAAGACCCCCCTGGTGGTGCCTAACCCTAAGACCCCCCTGGTGGTGCCTAACCCTAAATCTCCCCAGTGGTGCCTAACCCTAAGACCCCCCTGGTGGTGCCTAACCCTGTAAAAAAAAACTGGTGGTGCCTAACCCTAAGACCCCCCTGGTGGTGCCTAACCCTAAGACCTCCCTGGTGGTGCCTAACCCCAAGACCCCCCTTAGTGATCGCTTTATTGTGTGGAGAATAATGTTTTACAAATAGTGACTGTAAAAAATATATTACAATATACATTACGTACTGATCGCCTTATTTTGTGAATAATAATGTTTTAGTTAAATACGATGAATATGTTTAGTATTTTTGTAAATGTTATTCGTCACGGGCACATTTTATAAACTTAAATCATCACAAGCGCCGTTAGAAAACATTAAAAATCTCCGGAGCGCCGTTTGAAAACGTTCATAATCTCCAGTGCCCTTTTTCCTGTTCAGTGCCCATGAAACAATATTTTTTTTTTGGCCACCTGCTTCATGCGCCCAAATTTCCTGCTTCCCTAGAACTAGCTTTATTACTCAATACTCTGCCAAGGTTTAGGGTATGTACACATGGACAATCAATGTTTCCCATAACAACAACAAAAAAAAATATGCAAAACGATTTTTTCCCTTAGGACCAAACACACATAGACTTGTCTCAGATTAGTGCATAGTTGCAGTTTGAAATGTGTTACAGGGAAGAAAGTTATGTGATCATACATGCCAAATTAACCACTTCAGGACTACAGGCTAAAGACCAGGCCATTTTTCACAAAAATGGCCACTGCAGCTTTAAGGGCTTGCTGCAGGGCCGCACAACTCAGCACATAAGTGCCCCCCCCCTTACCTCCCCACCAACAGAGCTTTCTGTTGGTGGGGTCTGATCGCTCCCCCAATGTTTTTTTTTTTTTTTACATACATATTTATGTTATTGTATTATTAATACATTTCTGTATTTTTTTATTTTTACCCCACTCCCTCCCTCCTTCCCCCCGCCAATCAGCGTGATCGGCTGTCATAGGCTTCAGCCTATGACAACGTATCACTTCCGCAGCAACAGATGGTGTGACATGGCTGTCCCCAGTACAGCGCTGCCGCAGCACTGTACGAGGTTATTAGACGGTGGTCCCACTGTCTAACTGTCTCAGAGCGGCGATTGCTGCTGGAAGACTGAGCTCCGTCTACGAAGCGGACATGCGCATGAAGCGTGTGCACGATCTCCTGCAACACGAAGCCCCAGGCGTGACGTGGTCTGCAAGCAATTAAACAGGTAGCTTTTCAATTTTGATGTAAACAACTCCAGTATGGGAGCTGTCTTGTTGAGGTGTCGTGAACAACGTCGATTTTTGGGGCAACAGTGTGGGGTGTGCCAGATCTCTAAGCAACATCAAGGTACATTTTGACACGCACTACATTGTCAGCGGAAGCAGCCATTCGAGGGGGCCATTCCCTCTTGCAGGTTTAAGGGGTTTCGATTTTTGGTAAACTAGATCTGAGTGATTGGGTGCCAAGTCCCTTCAGCTCCAGTCATACACTTTATTGATTCTCTGATGATTACTGCATTAAGCTAGTGACTTGATAGCACCATCCCTACCCCATTTTCCCCCATCCTATTACCCCTCCATACCGTAGGCACCAGCGTCTTTTGAAATTACCTTTGTTCCCATCATTTGCATAAGGGTGCTTTGCAGAGTGGAAGGAGGATTAGTGCATGCAAAGTAATTCTTGCAATGTTAATAGCCAGTCATGTGAGTTAGTATTGGTCCGTGGGTAGAGCTGCACATTTCTTGTTCACAGACTCAACCTTCCTAGCCAGCCAACAGTGGCTTAATAGTGTGCTGGTTAAGGGCTCTGCCTCTAACACAGGAGACCTGGGTTCAAATCTCGGCTCTTCATGTTCTATCCAGTAAGGAGTTCATGGTTAAGACTCCCTAACACTGCTACTGTCTAGTAAGTGTGCTTTAGTGGCTGCCTCGCAAGCGCTTTGGGTCCAACAGGAGAAAAGCACTATACAAATACTATTCAGGAGAACAGAGGCGCCAAAAGGATAAAAGGAAGCTAAATGAGCTTAAAAACCAAATTCTTGGTAAATAGAGGAGGTAGTGGTGGACTTACCTCCTCCAAGAAGACACACAACGACTGTAGTAAACACAGTCAATATATTTTATTTATGAACTCCAAATATGCAACGCGTTTCGCAGGTTTGATCCTGCTACATCAGGCAATAACAACGGAGCAATAGCTGTAAACAGAGATAATTGGCTCATAACCCATGTGTAGTCATACAGTCATTAAATTGTATAAAAATAAAATATATATAAAAATTATAAATAAATATCAAACATCAGAGGTGAAATAGATATTAAAAAGTGGGGGTGATTGGGATAAAAACAGTGGAAAAGGTAATTGTGAGCAGTGATGAGCAAAACTGTTAATATTCGTTTCACATAAAATCTTGCAATAATAATGTTTAATTCAAAAAACAATTTTGGTGGGGGGGATAAATAAATAAATAAATTCCCGTTAACTTGCGCGGTTTTTGCGTACATTGCACATATCCACGAAAAAAACACAGATCTTTTGGGCTAGAATAAAAATTGTTTTGGACGCTTTGCGCTAAAATATAGTTCTATATGTTTTCACAAAAATATTGAGCTAAAAGCAAAGAATGTAAAAATCAAAGATAAACCTCGAATCATAAAAACCAAATTCTCAATGCAAAAATTCACAAGCAATGGAAAAAAATGAAGGTTTCATAAGGAAAGACAGCTGGGACTTACCATATGTGGTCAATAGAAGAGCCAGGCACCTCTGTGAGGGCTCACTTCCAGGAATGCTCATTTATACTAGTTTGGGGGTTGATTGACCAATCACAATGCTTGGTAAATGTGCTGAGTCATTCTGCACATGTGCAGATGCAACTAGCAGTTGCTGGTGCCATTTTGGAATAGGGCAAGATTAAGGGCAAGTTCATTTTAGTGATGCAATGCCATCTAGTGGTGGATTGTGATATATGTATATAGGAGATTTGTATGATAAAGTGCATAGTAGAGCGTAACAATTACATATTACCTGAACAGATAAAATAAGTACCTGCAAGACAGGTTAAAATGATGTGATACATGTAAAATAATAAGATAATCAAAGAATATTAATAATGCATACTATAAAAATATATAAAAACCTCTAAGAAAAGCATGATATAAAACACTAGGAAAAATTGTCACATCTGTGTCACTTGATGTTGTAGCATCATGATATAAGTAACCATATTGTTGTCTATCCATCCATAGGTTTTTGCAGTTTTGTGGCAATGTATAGATTGTACATAACTTACAGTAAAAATATAAGACTGTAAAATCATAACATCAGAAATTAAAGAATTAAAAGAGAGGACTAGATAAAAGTGTGAACGGAACAGTATGAATATATTGCTTAGAAAATTAATAGATTTTTTCTAGGACCTCGTTTAATCCTTCTGGTGCGAGTGTCCTAAGAGTCTGGATCCAGTACATTTCTAGTTTTTTGAGTTTCTCAAATGCCGCTGGTTCTGATTGGTTAATAGTGTCTATTAAGGTGATGGATAAAGTGTCGGGTTTGCTCTGGTGCATGAGGTGAAAGTGGCGTGAAACACTGTGCATGGGAAATTTATTAAGAATGTTCCTTTTATGTTGGCCGATTCGGCTCCGGGCTTCTTGAGTTGTTCTGCCAACATACTGGAGATGACAGGCACAAGTAATCACGTAAATAACGAATTTGGACTGGCAGGAGATGTGTTTCTTTATGGAGTAATGGGTATTGGTGACAAATGATTTAAATGAGGAGGTATTGGAGACAAAGGTGCATGCTAGACAACGGATGTGGTTGCAGGACCAGGATCCTGGTGTGGAGGGGGCTTGGTTAGGTGTACTTTCAGTTTTGTGGCAGCGGAGTCTGCTGGGGGCTAGTAAGTTACGGAGGTTGGGTGCTCTTCTATAAGTGATGAGTGGCTTATTGGGTAGAATGGGTCTGAGGTATGGGTCCTGGAGTAAAATTTCCCATCTTTTGTTGAGTATTGATCTGATGCCCTGGTGTTCTTTGCTAAATTGTGTGATGAATCTGGGGGGTGGGTTTGCATCAGTATTAGGATTGGGTACTGGGTATGAAATGGAGGGTTGTTTAGCTTTATGGCATGCATCGTGGATGAGTTTTTTCGGGTATTTTTGAGCAGTAAATTTCTTGGTAAGGGTTTTGGATTGTGTAATATAATCATGGTTATCGGTGCAGTTTCTGTATATGCGTCTGAACTGGCTGTAGGGTGTATTTTGGGTCCAAGGTCGGTGATAAAAGCTATTGAAATGGATGTAGTTGTTGGAGTCTACGGATTTGAAGAAGGTCTTGGTTTTGATTTTACTGTGTTCGGTGAAAATCGTTAGGTCCAGGAAGTCGATGGATACAGGGTGATGTTGTGAGGTGAATTGAAGGCCGGCTTTGTTTGTGTTTAGAAATTGAATGAATGCGGGGATGAGTGTGATGTCACCTTTCCAAATAAAAAACAGGTCATCGATGTAACGTTTGTATAGTATAATGTTGTCGGTAAATGGATGTTCAGTTTCTATTAGTTGTAGTTCAATGTAGCCCATGGTGAGGTTTGCATATGATGGTGCAAAGGAGCTACCCATAGCTGTGCCGCTAGTTTGGTGGTAGTATTTGTCATTGAAGGAAAAAACGTTATTGTTAAGGATGAATTCAGTGCATTGTAAAAGAAAATTCTGTTGTATGGGTGGCATGGAGGGAACAGTGGTAAGGAAGAATTGTATAGCTGATAAACCAAACTGATGGGGAATGTTGGTGTAAAGCGATGTGATGTCACAAGTGAGCCAATGGTATTCAGAGGACCAGGGGATGTGGGATAGTATTTGTATCAGATGTTGCGAGTCCTTCAGATATGATGGGAGGTTGGTAACTATTGGTTGTAGGTGTCGGTCGATGAAGCGGGAGAGATTGCTTGTCATGGAGTCTATACCTGATATAATTGGTCGGCCGGGTGGTTCCACTCCAGGTATAGACTCCATGACAAGCAATCTCTCCCGCTTCATCGACCGACACCTACAACCATTAGTTACCAACCTCCCATCATATCTGAAGGACTCGCAACATCTGATACAAATACTATCCCACATCCCCTGGTCCTCTGAATACCATTGGCTCACTTGTGACATCACATCGCTTTACACCAACATTCCCCATCAGTTTGGTTTATCAGCTATACAATTCTTCCTTACCACTGTTCCCTCCATGCCACCCATACAACAGAATTTTCATTTACAATGCACCGAATTCATCCTTAACAATAACGTTTTTTCCTTCAATGACAAATACTACCACCAAACTAGCGGCACAGCTATGGGTAGCTCCCTTTGCACCATCATATGCAAACCTCACCATGGGCTACATTGAACTACAACTAATAGAAACTGAACATCCATTTACCGACAACATTATACTATACAAACGTTACATCGATGACCTGTTTTTTATTTGGAAAGGTGACATCACACTCATCCCCGCATTCATACAATTTCTAAACACAAACAAAGCCGGCCTTCAATTCACCTCACAACATCACCCTGTATCCATCGACTTCCTGGACCTAACGATTTTCACCGAACACAGTAAAATCAAAACCAAGACCTTCTTCAAATCCGTAGACTCCAACAACTACATCCATTTCAATAGCTTTCATCACCGACCTTGGACCCAAAATACACCCTACAGCCAGTTCAGACGCATATACAGAAACTGCACCGATAACCATGATTATATTACACAATCCAAAACCCTTACCAAGAAATTTACTGCTTAAAAATACCCGAAAAAACTCATCCACGATGCATGCCATAAAGCTAAACAACCCTCCATTTCATACCCAGTACCCAATCCTAAGGCCTCTTGCACACTGCACGCGATTCCGATTCAGATTCCGCTTTTTAATCAGTTTTTACATCCGATTCAGATTCCGATTTGCAGTGTGCAAGGAGCAAACTGCAAATCAGAATCTGAATCTGATGTAAAAACTGATTAAAAAGCGGAATCTGAATCGCAATCGCGTGCAGTGTGCAAGAGGCCTAATACTGATGCAAACCCACCCCCCAGATTCATCACACAATTTAGCAAAGAACACCAGGGCATCAGATCAATACTCAACAAAAGATGGGAAATTTTACTCCAGGACCCATACCTCAGACCCATTCTACCCAATAAGCCACTCATCACTTATAGAAGAGCACCCAACCTCCGTAACTTACTAGCCCCCAGCAGACTCCGCTGCCACAAAACTGAAAGTACACCTAACCAAGCCCCCTCCACACCAGGATCCTTGTCCTGCAACCACATCCGTTGTCTAGCATGCACCTTTGTCTCCAATACCTCCTCATTTAAATCATTTGTCACCAATACCCATTACTCCATAAAGAAACACATCCCCTGCCAGTCCAAATTCGTTATTTACGTGATTACTTGTGCCTGTCATCTCCAGTATGTTGGCAGAACAACTCAAGAAGCCCGGAGCCGAATCGGCCAACATAAAAGGAACATTCTTAATAAATTTCCCATGCACAGTGTTTCACGCCACTTTCACCTCATGCACCAGAGCAAACCTGACACTTTATCCATCACCTTAATAGACACTATTAACCAATCAGAACCAGCGGCATTTGAGAAACTCAAAAAACTAGAAATGTACTGGATCCAGACTCTTAGGACACTCGCACCAGAAGGATTAAACGAGGTCCTAGAAAAAATCTATTAATTTTCTAAGCAATATATTCATACTGTTCCGTTCACACTTTTATCTAGTCCTCTCTTTTAATTTTTTTAATTTCTGATGTTATGATTTTACAGTCTTATATTTTTACTGTAAATTATGTACAATCTATACATTGCCACAAAACTGCAAAAACCTATGGATGGATAGACAACAATATGGTTACTTATATCATGATGCTACAACATCAAGTGACACAGATGTGACAATTTTTCCTAGTGTTTTATATCATGCTTTTCTTAGAGGTTTTTATATATTTTTATAGTATGCATTATTAATATTCTTTGATTATCTTATTATTTTACATGTATCACATCATTTTAACCTGTCTTGCAGGTACTTATTTTATCTGTTCAGGTAATATGTAATTGTTACGCTCTACTATGCACTTTATCATACAAATCTCCTATATACATATATCACAATCCACCACTAGATGGCACTGCATCACTAAAATGAACTTGCCCTTAATCTTGCCCTATTCCAAAATGGCACCAGCAACTGCTAGTTGCATCTGCACATGTGCAGAATGACTCAGCACATTTACCAAGCATTGTGATTGGTCAATCAACCCCCAAACTAGTATAAATGAGCATTCCTGGAAGTGAGCCCTCACAGAGGTGCCTGGCTCTTCTATTGACCACATATGGTAAGTCCCAGCTGTCTTTCCTTATGAAACCTTCATTTTTTTCCATTGCTTGTGAATTTTTGCATTGAGAATTTGGTTTTTATGATTCGAGGTTTATCTTTGATTTTTACATTCTTTGCTTTTAGCTCAATATTTTTGTGAAAACATATAGAACTATATTTTAGCGCAAAGCGTCCAAAACAATTTTTATTGTAGCCCAAAAGATCGGTGTTTTTTTCGTGGATATGTGCAATGTACGCAAAAACCGCGCAAGTTAACGGGAATTTATTTATTTATTTATCCCCCCCCCCCCCACCAAAATTGTTTTTTTGAATTAAACATTATTATTGCAAGATTTTATGTGAAACGAATATTAACAGTTTTGCTCATCACTGCTCACAATTACCTTTTCCACTGTTTTTATCCCAATCACCCCCACTTTTTAATATCTATTTCACCTCTGATGTTTGATATTTATTTATAATTTTTATATATATTTTATTTTTATACAATTTAATGACTGTATGACTACACATGGGTTATGAGCCAATTATCTCTGTTTACAGCTATTGCTCCGTTGTTATTGCCTGATGAAGCGGGATCAAACCTGCGAAACGCGTTGCATATTTGGAGTTCATAAATAAAATATATTGACTGTGTTTACTACAGTCGTTGTGTGTCTACTTGGAGGAGGTAGTTACTTGGAGGAGGTAAGTCCACCACTACCTCCTCTATTTACCAAGAATTTGGTTTTTAAGCTCATTTAGCTTCCTTTTATCCTTTTGGCGCCTCTGTTCTCCTGCATAATATTCAGTCCACCCTGGGTGGAGGGTTGAACCCCCTTTTTCTCATCTACAGAGAGCGACTTCTTATTCCTGAGTGGGGTCAGGAAAATCTCCCCACCTGCCTTTACAGTGGTTGCCTAATGGTAACCCTGGTTTGTGAGTATTAATATTTACTCTATCTAGTAACCATTTACCAGTACATATTACACTATTGGGGCTCTTGGTGTTCCTTGTTTTTACTATACAAATACTGGAATTATTATTATTAATGCATACTGGATGAGGAGTCTGATTGGGCAGCAGTTGTTGTTGTTACGATGGCCACGGATCTGGGTTTGCCATTACACACTTTATGTGTGACTTACTTTGTTTAGTAAATCTGCAGTTGGTATTTTCCCACTTACAGATTACCGCAGTCTTGATCAATTATATCCATTGAGCTGTTAGAATGTACCCTGTAAAACACTGTATAAAAATATAAATTCAGGGCTATTAAAACATAGGAAAAAAAATATTACCCATTCCATAAAAGGTGTTCCAAACAGACATCCAAGTTGTTTAAAAAAAACATGCACAGCTGAAAAGAGTTGAATTCCTAATACTATTTCATATACTGTATTTTAAAATAAATATGTTCAGCCACACAGCTCTTATTTCTTTACGTGTTTAATCATTTGTTTGGAACATCAATATAATGTGAAGAAAAGCCACTTAGTACGGCAGTGGTAACTATCTTATTAAAGCAAGTTGCTATAAGAGGCACAGTACAAAGAAGCTTAAAGGGCTGAAATGTAAAACACTGAAAAAAATAACGATATCTGTGTATTGTCTGGCAACAAATATTAAAGACACGTTCTCTTTTCACCTTTTAACCGCCTCAGATGCCGCCACTGTCTTTAACCCTGAGGTGGTAAATTGATTTAGCCTAGCTGCATCTGTTTTCTCCTGTTACCTGATAACTCCTTAATGAGTCTTAACAGCTTATGTGAGCACGAAGCCATTAGCACTAATGGAGGGGGAGGACATTTGAAATGGCATGGGAAAGGCTAAAGATTACCAGTTGAGTTTTTGCACATAATACAGTTGCACATGGGAATAGCTTATAATGATCTTGTCGTGATATTTTGGACTAATGGGGCTAGTTAAATCTGTACACTCTGACCACATTGAGTAGGAGTATTAACCCATGCACACCTTTCTTTTAACGTTTAGGGTATCCTATATGGTGTGGTGCACTTTAAAGGGGTTCTTTCGCGAAAAAAGTAAGCAGTTAAAAAATTTGACAGATGACAGGTTTTGGGCCAGTCCATCTTTTTAAGGGGGATTCTCAGGGCTTTCTTTGTTTTCAACAGCATTTCCTGAACAGCAGTTTAACTGCCAAAATAGCAAGATACCAGCCGGTCTCCCTAATCACTTGCACACTATTATGTCAGTTAAATTTTGCAACTGTTGTTCAGGAAATGCTGTTGAAAACAAAGAAAGCCCTGAGAATCCCCCTTAAAAAGATGGACTGGCCCAAAACCTGTCATCTGTTACATTTTTTAACTGCCTACTTTTTTCGTGAAAGAACTCCTTTAAGAACGCTTTATCATTAGCTGCAAAGGTTAGATAATGTTCATATAGCGCAGTAGTAATTTACAGTAAAAACAAAGCAGCGCTGGGTCCCTGGTTTGAATCCCAGCCAGGTCAACATCTGCAAGGAGTTTGTATGTTTTCCCCGTGTCTGTGTGGGTTCTTCTGGGAACTCTGGTTTCTTCTCACATCCCAAAAACATACAGTTAATTGGCTTCCCCCTAAAATTGGCCCTAGACTATGATACATGCACTTTACAATACATACATAGACACAAGACTATGGTAGGGAGTGTAGAGTGTGAGCCTCTCTGAGGGACAGTTAGTGAGAAGACAGTATACTCTGTACAACATTGCGTAATATGTCAACACTATATAAATACTTAAATAAAATAAATAAGTATTCTACTTTACGCTCGTAAATTAGCATGATTAATTTTAGTTACAGAATTGGGAAGAGGGTAACAGTTTTTGTTGAAATACTCTTTTTGAGCATTATGACATAATGGGTGACTAGGGTTCATTGAACCTACATGATTAGAAAGATAGCTAGTGCATTGTTATGTCATTGCACTTATGTGAAATTCACAAGACATCCAAATAAAGGGTGCAGTGTAAGTGCAGTGGACCAGCTACGGTCACATGACATTTTCACTATAGGCATCACTCCCGAGTACTTATTGTATAGGTGCTCACTCAGGCGCCTGGTGATGCTGATAGTAACAATATTGTAAATTTTCTATTGTCTGGTTGGGTCTCAGCTGGGCAACTTTCAGTCTCATTGTAGCCTAAACTCGGCTATGTAAAACATGAATTAACCTTGATGACTAACTAAAGATGACTAACCTTGCTCTACCTTAGCCACGTGGGGATATTATGGCTTTTTCTACATCCCTGTTTCTTATTAGCATGGAAAATTCAATTGCAGGTAATATACTAGGCATAATATCAAACAGTAGTTTATCAAAAGTAACCAAGGTAAAAAAAGGACAATTTTACTTTATCTTTTTAATGGAATACTTCTCCTTCCTAATTCATTCAGATTTGTCTGCACATTGGGGCATACTGATAAGCTGGTACTGACATGACAAAGATCTCGAGTTGTCTTGAACTAAAGAAACACTTTTCAGTGACTTACTTCCATACGTGTTTCTTATATAAGGCATGAACACCTTTCTTTTCATCCTGCAGTGCAGACTATGCAGTTGTGTGATCATCCGTGAAAGCTGATGAGGCTAGCTAGGCGATCATCAGTGAAAGCTGATGAGGCTAACTAGGCTAGCACAGGCACAGGACTGTTGAAAATAATATTAGGATGGGTATATAAATCTTAGGCTTATATAACATGATTCAACATCATTTTAAAAGTCCATTGGTCCATAGTTGCAACCATTTCAGCACAATTTCTAAGTTCCTAGCTCCAGCCTGCTGATCACCTGACATCTAACTAATAAACAGTAACCAGCACAACTGCCATCTACGTGTTTACTTTTTACCTGCATCTGTGTTTTACTTCAGCTATCATCTGGAAATATGCCTGAAGAAGGGGAATAGATCCCAGAAAGCTTGCATAATTTAACTTTATCAGTTAGCCAATAAAAGGTATTTCTACAAGACAACTTCCACTGATTCTCCGCATGCCCGAACTTAGCTTAGCTTGTGACCCCGACATTTGCTGTTATAACCTTACCTGTTATCTGCCTGCCCCGAACCTTGGCATATGATCTTAAAGAGAACCTGAACTGAAAATAAAAATTCGAAGTAACCATACACAGGTCATACTTACCTCCTGTGTAGTCTACTCCTCAATCTCTTTCTCCTCACCTGCGTCCCATTTGTCCACTGTGACCAATGGAATTCTCCGTCCTCCATTTTAAAAATGGCCATTACCTCATAACAGCTTCCTGGTCAGCACACTGTTAAACTGTAACATCGCCCACTTGAGCCATAGGGAAGCACGGACATTACCTTGCATATTCAGTTGCAACTGACAGCAGCTGATATATAACTGACAGCAACTGGTATATTTCAGTTCTGACAAAATATTGTCAGAACTGGAAGGGATCACTGTAAGAAGAAAATGGTGAGCTTCTGAGAGGAACTGATGGTGAGGTTAGTATGTAATATTCATTTGCAGCTACGTCATGTGTTTATTTTAAATAATTTTACTCGCTTCAGGTTCCCTTTAAAGTTTAAAGTGGACCCAAATTAAAAATACGATTTCAGAAATAAAAACTATTTTCTAAATTTTAATAATAAATAGCAGCCTTTTTTCAGCTGCATGATGACACACATAAAATATTTTACATTTATTGGAGAAACCCCTCCCTTCCTTTCATATTGCCGGGACAGAATCCGGCAAACTGGTGGAGTAGATGGTGTCCGAGGAGGAATTGCTAATGGCTGCCACCTGTATAAACCCATTTATGAAAAGAGAAGGGTGAAAAGCATGCACTGAAATGCTCATAGGCTTGAAGGAGTGTTTATTTGTCTTTGTTTGTGTCAGAGTGGTGCAACCAAATATTTTGAATTAAAAAAATGTTTGGTTTGGGTCTGCTTTAACTCCACTGATTATCCGCCTGCCCTGATTCTTGGCTTGTGTTCCATGATCTGTTACTTCCTCTGTCTACAACCGCTTCCACCTGAACACCACCATATAGCAACATCTCCTGTTCTCCTTGGTTACTGGTAGGGCAATTCCAGGGGTCATGACCTGTTGGCCACCAGGCAGCAAAGTTGTCCATTTCCCGCTAGGGTAGCTCCTCATCATACCTTGCGGGCTGCTCTGGTGAAGACCCATGACCATTGAGATGCCACACCTTGGGAAAGCCCACATCTACCATGTGGAACTGGGTCAACAGGGCCTGCTCCAGGGCTTCACCGTAACAGGCTCCATGCGTTCCAGTGCTGACGTCTCTCTTCAGCAGCATCCCCAGTGTTCTCTCCATGGTTATAGTGTTATCACTCTGCGTTTGACATGCCGGCACGTACTGGCGCATCACAGACGCCATTGTAACCATGAAGAGGACCCTGGGGGCTTAAAGAGGAACTGTCGCGAAAATCTTAAAATTTAAAACACATACAAATAAGAAGTACATTTCTCTCCAAGTAAAATGAGCCATAAATTCCTTTCCTCCTATGTTGCTGTCACAACAGCAACATAGAAATCTGACATTACCGACAGATTTTAGACTAACCCATCCTCTCATAGGGGGGCTCTCAGAGTTTTTTTAAAAGCACTTAGTGAATGGAAGTTGCTCCATCTAACTGCCAAAATAGTGTGCAGCAAGCAGGGATGCTGGCCAGCATCTTTGTATAAATCTTTATTCAGGGAATGTCTTTATAAAGAATAAAGGCCATGCTGAGAATCCCCCTTGAAGAGATGGACTAGCCCAAAATCTGTTGGTAATATCAGATTTCTACTACTTACTGTAAGTGACAGCAACATGGGAGAAAAGTAATTTATGGCTCATTTTACTTGGGGAGAAATGTACTTCTTATTTGTATGTGTTTTAAATGTTAAGATTTTCGCGACATTTCCTCTTTAAGTGAGATGTGCAGGGCTGGAACTCATGATGTTGATGAGTGTCTTCGCGTATGTTCTCCACTCTGCAGAGGGATCCCAAGTAAGGAGGGAGGTAGAGAAGAGGGCACATTGGGCAGCCAGTGAGCCACCCATCTCTCACTAATGGGCCGCCTGTAGGCAAAAGCCTACAGTGCCTGATTGGAAATCCGGCCCTGAGAAAAAAACACATTTAACAGATTATAAGCTGGGAAAAAAAATGTTTCAAAATGAACTGCAATAATTAATATACAGTAGTATACTTATCAGACCATAAGACACACTTTTTCTCCCCCAAAGGTGGTGAAGAAACTTAAATCTATAAATACATTTTGTAAAAAATATGCAATTTTATTATTATGCTATTTTCACTACAGTTATTATTATAATTATTATTATTATTATTATTTAGTATTTATATAGTGCCGACATCTTCCGCAGCGCTGTACAGAGTATATATAGTCTTGTCATTAACTGTCCCTCGGAGGAGCGCACAATCTAGTCCCTACCATAGTCATACGTCTATATCGTGTAGTGCATGTATTGTACTCTAGGGCCAATTTTTTTTAGGGGGAAGCCAATTAACTTATCTGTATGTTTTTGGGATGTGGGAGGAAACCGGAGTACCCGGATGAAACCCACGCAGACACGGGGAGAACATACAAACTCCTTGCAGATGTTGACCTGGCTGGGATTCGAACCGGAGACCCAGTGCTGCAAGGCGAGAGCGCTAACCACTACGCCACCGTGCTGCCCAGTTCCTCTTTAAGCATGTTAGAGGATAATGGCGTATCCTGGGATAAGCCACTCTCCTCCTCAAATTCTCTGGCCCAGTCAGTCCCCATGATTCCGGAACACCAACCACATGTGTACACAGCAAAGCTTGGTGTACAGAGGCGCCAGAGTAGAATAAAAATGTTTAAAAACCGTCTAAAAGAGGGGGATGTTCAGGTGGACTTACCTCCCTCAAAAATATAAAACTCAATTGAGTCACAATATATCAATACACATTTTTTTAATTTAACTCCACTTAGTGCAACGCGTTTCACAGGTGCGGTCCCGCTTCATCAGGCAAACAGGAGTATATCTCAATAGGTCTAATGGCAGAAGTGAGCGCCTCTGTTGACAGAGGCGCCCACTTCTGCATTTAGACCCATTGAGTGGTTGGTATTTTTGATGCATGGGGAATGTGAATGCAAAACTTGCTTTTAAAATTTTTAATAAACTGTTTTTCACTATATTAGCTATTTTGAGTTTTAGTGCCCTGGCTTTTGACATTTGAAAACTAGCGGTATCCAGATTGCCACAGAGTGGTCCTATTATTCTTGTAACAATCTATATCAGATCACAGAGGATGGCGGAGGTACTGCAGGTAGTTTACTGGGAAGTCACTGCCCGACACTGGTGTTCCTGCTGTGTAGGTGAAGGGTCATTGTGATGCATAAATGGGGTAGTAACCAAAATATATGCCGGCATTACCCTATGGGAAGTTGTCTATTTGTCCCGAGGTAAATCAGCGGATGTTTTGGGACTGGGATCCATACATGTGAGAACAGTGTGACACGCAACTGAATTCCCTCCTAGGAACTGTATGAGCACGGTGAACTTTTAAAATGACTTATATGCATATGAAACCAGTGACTGTGCAATAACCACAATCTTTTCTTTTAAATTACAGTAATTTAGTATATTTGTGAATTTCATTGTGATTTGATTATATATAAATAAGGATGCTTATTTGTTATAGTATGTATATGAAATCCCGAATTACAGGTAAATTGTACACGAGTAGCTTTATATTGGCAAATTAACCTGTAAACAAAAGTGTGTAGTTGGTGTTTATGGAGAGGTACTGCTTTAGTGTAATTACACAAAAAATGTATACTGTAGTATGAACAGTGGGGGTGTAAGAAGTATTTACTGTTATAATTGCCACTTAGCTGTAAAATTAGGGTATTCAGGAAGATCCTGTAAAATATGTTTTATAAATAACCGTGTTGCAGTCTTTACATCTGATTAATAATTCATTAGAGTTTTAGTTTCTTTAGTCAAAGGATGCTGACTTTGTTCACAATAAACTTTCTGTAACATTAACTGTCAGCCTTTCCTGGCTATGAATGATTACACATACAAAATTGCAGGCTGTTGAGAAGAAGAATTTGATGTGTGATGTACAATTTTACTTTACCTTCTTAGTCGTTACATCCAGTAGATTGAAAACCTCTGTTCCCTTCTACCTCCAGATAGCTGTGTATGGGCCGTGTGTCACATTTTCTGATAGATTTGCATGGGAAACTGTTTTGAGTGACTTGTAGAGCAGAGGAACACGTTAAAGGATACCTGAACAAACGTGACATGATGATAATGATAATAATGTTACATTTGTATAGTGCTTTCTTTCCTGTCTGACTCGAAGCACATGAGAGCTTAAGCCACTAATAGAATCTTCAGCAGGCCACCGAGGAGTATTAAGGAGTTTTGCCCAGGAATACATTACTGAATAGGTAATTGGCTCCAGCTAGGATTCAAACCCTGGTTTCTTGGATGTAAAATGGTGGTGTTTTTAACTTTTGGGTTGTTTTCATCTTATGGACGTAAGCAAGTTTGACATTTCAGTGCTCCTCCCATTCATTCCCCAATAATGTTATCACTACTTATCACACAAATTATAAATATTTTTTATAGCCGAAAATTAGGCTTTTTTGGGGCGTCTTTTTTTTTTTTGTAATTATTTAATTCTCTATGCATTTTAAAGGGAAAAAGGAGAAACAAAATGAAAAAAATACACTATATAAGGAATATACCTGTGTGGCCTGATTCCGTCGAGACCCGGGCTGGGTCTGCCACTTCCGGGTCTTGGCGCTTGTTCCCCGCTGATGATGCTCCTGGTGGCTCACAGGCCACACTTCCTGATAGGCGGATGGCGTGTTCCCAGTACGTCCTCCGCAAAGGTAAACCGTGATCAGCTGACTCCGGTCAGCTGACAGCGGTGTCAGCTGATCATTCAGCTGACACCTAGGCAGGGCCTTGCCATGTGATTGGTTGTGTGGAGTGTGGCCGGCCACTGATTGGATGTTTTTCTGTATTTAAACTTGCAGTGCTCCCAGTAATCGCCCGTGATAAGCATAGCTTTGGCTAGTTGCTAGGTGCGCACTCTGATCGGTATTGATATTCTGGACTTTGACCTTGGCTTGTATTTGACTACTCTGCTGTGTTTAACCTCTGCTTGATTCCTGGATAACCCTTTGCTTGCCACCTGTACCGACCTCTGCTAGTTACTGGACATCCCTTGCTTGCTGCCTGGACCGACCTTTGCTAAGTTACTGGACATCCTTTGCTTGCCGCCTGGACCGACCTTGGACTGTTACCGGATATTCTTTGTATGCCACTTTAACTGTACGATAAGTATAAAGTCTACTTTCCTTATCAGTCAGCTAACAGTGTGCATATAGTCTTGCATAACTTGTCATATATCATCTGGGACTTCTGCTTTCTGTCGCATAACTTTGCATGCAGACTAAAAGGAACTGTGAGGGCCCATTTCCACTTGTGCGGTGAGAATCGCAGCGGAAAAAATTTGCATGCGGATGCGAATTTCACATGCGTTTATATGTAAATTTTCATGCGAATTCGCATTAATGACGCTGTATGCGAATTTATCCATGGCAGTGCCTGTGTGCTTTTCAATTGCGAATTCGCATGAAAATTCACATATACCCGCATAGTGGTATGCGAATTCTGATGGCTCTGCCATGCGAATTCTTGACGCGGGCGAAAACGCTCAGAAATCCTGACAAGTGGAAACAGTCCCATCCACTTGTATTGGCTATGCGAATTCGCAAGCGGGAAACGCATGCAAATTCGCGATAGTGGAAATGGGCCCTTATACTTCCATCAATTATCACCTGTTGCTATACTGCATGCAAGTCTGCTTGAACTATTTCATAACTCTGATCAAATTACTATTGCTGTTGAATAGTTTTGCATGTAAATAATCACCTGGATTACTTCACCTTAACTGTCTATGTGATACTGCTGATCTGTGTTACTAGCCTCAGTAGTGGCTCCTGTTGGTATATCTGCCTTCTACGTCAGCTTGTATGCCTTGCTCGCCTAAGTCCTAATTAGGGCCAGCTAGTGGTGTGCCAGGTAGGGACAGTGTAGGTGTCAGTTAGTGGTGTGCCAGGCAGGGATAGCTAGGTGAAGAGCGAGACCTATAGCCTGGGACATACACGCTGACTCCTAGAATTATACAACCAAGCCTTACACACTATTTCTCCAATGCTACCACAGATAAACATTTTATTTGCCCATTTATTTTAATTATCCCAACACTTAAATTATGTCCCTAGTGCAATGCATGGGGGTAATATATTATTTAGAAATAAAGGTGTAGTTCTTTACATTGTGATTTTCATTTTTTCATTGTTCCCTAGTAATAATTGCAAGGCCTTATTTGCAAACATAATAGTATTATACCCTCTAAGGGTCTCTAACAGTTCGTGTATTCTATTTTAAATTCTGTCACTTTTCTTTTTACAAGCTTTTTATTTTGGTACAGAATATATAAAAATATATATATATATATATATATATATATATATATATATATATATATATATTCAGTTTGTCACAGTCTGTCACTAAAACAAATTCACAAGACACAGGTCTGAACTCCAAAACACCATATAATATATTGACACTTATCTCAGTTAAAATAATTACTACATATCTCTCAGTTGGTGGCTAGTTGGGCATTTAGGAGCCCATTAAAGGATACCCGAACTGAAATTTGACATAATGAGATAGACATGTGTTTGTACAGTGCCTAGCACACAAATAACTATGCTTTGTTCCTTTTTTTCTTTCACTGCCTAAAAGAGTTAAATATAAGGTATGCAAGTGGCTGACTCAGTCCTGACTCAGACAGGAAGTGACTACAGTGTGACCCTCACTGATAAGAAATTCCAACTATAAAACACTTTCCTAGCAGAAAATGGCTTCTGAGAGCAAGAAAGAGGTAAAAAAGGGGAATGTCTAATCAGTGAGGGTCACACTGCAGTCACTTCCTGTCTGAGTCAGGACTGAGTCAGCCACTTACATACCTGATATTTAACTCTTTCAGATGGAGAAAGAAAAAAAGGAACACAGCATAGTTATTTGTGTGCTAGGCACTGTACAAACACGTCTATCTCATTATGTCAAATTTCAGTTCGGGTATCCTTTAACTCCGAAATGTGCAAGTGGCTTTGTACAGGCCAATTTTATCCACAAATTATTTTAGCACCATACTTTGTTTGCATAGCCCCAGAAGAGTCTGAACATGCAGAAAAAGGCCACATATGTCACCATTATGGAAAGCTAACAAACCAGGCTATTCAAAGTGGTTGTTTTGTAAGCTACTGACTCATGGTGTAGTTCTTCTGAAACTTTCCCAAGTTTGATTATAACTTTAAAAATGACAGCTATGAATTTATTTTGTCCCTACCTTTTTTTTTTATCTGACATGGGTCCAAACTATAAGACACATCAATTTTTTTTCTACAACTCATTTTAAATTAAAATGAGGTTGAATTTATGTCATTTGTTAGCAAACTTGATGCACAGCAGTCCTTTATTTTCAAGGTGCACCTATGGCTTTTTTGCAGTCCATTTTTTTTGCACTAATAGTTACAGCACAATTCTTGGTTTGCATAGCCCCAGAAGACGCAGGACATTGGGAAAAAAAGGCCACAAATGTCACCATTACGGAAAGCTAACAACCAGGGCTAATCAACAGTGGGTGTTTTGTAAGCTACCAACTCATGTATTTTTGCTGAAACTTTCCCAAGTTTGATCATAATTTTAAAAATTACTTTTTTTTGAATGATGGAGTGAGTTTGTCCCTACCTAATTTTTATGTGACAGGGTCCAAGGTATAATACACATCAAAATGTATTCTACAACTCATTATGATTGGATAACAAACTGTATGCAGTTCATTCAGATAGGGGCTGGATAGTGTTAGGAGTAGGTGGTGGGTGGTTAGGGTTAGGAGTAGTTAGTGGAGGGTTCAGGTGAGAGGGCACAGTGGGTGGAAGTAGAACATCGGTGAAATTACTGATATTCTATCTATTTTAACTACGGTAAATAAACAGGCTGCTAATTAGTTACTTAGCTAGTTACATTATAGCTACATATCAGAAACAACAGCAAGGCTCTGGAGTGTGTGAGCTTTATAAATCAGCTGTGGCAGAGAGAGAGAGAGAGACGGAAGGCTGTTAGCAAAGAGCAGGGAAACAGACCAGCCTGTCGCATTCTTATCAGGAACAGCTGATGTAATGACCCAGATCAGCTGTGTAGAAGAGTAGAATTGGTGTTAGGAGCTATTTTTTTTATACAAGATCTATGGACAAATTTATGCTGTCCATATTAAATAAGTGATGGTGGGGATAATGCAACAGCATAATTTTCGCCATAGTGCCCCTTTAACCACTTGACGACCGCCCACTACGATGGGCGTCGACAAAGTGGCACCCCCAGGGCTGCCTAACGACGATCGGTGGTGGCACCTGGGGGACTAAAGATCGCGCGCGCATATCCGCCGGAATTAGGCTCCGCCCACCATCTGTCCCTTGTGGGCACCTGATCACCCGCCCACACCCTCAGATTGCCCCGCAGACCCGCCCTCAGATCACCTCTCAAGTGCATCGTTTACATCTGTTTTCCCCTCTAATCACTCACTGATCACCCATCGATCACCCCCTGTCACCACCTGTTACTGCTACCCATCAGATCAGACCCTAACCTGCCCCTTGCAGGCACCCAATTGCCCACCCACACCCTCAGATCGCCCTCAGACCCCCCCCCCCCGATCACCTTGCCAGTGCATTGCTTACATCTATTCTCCCCTCTAATCACACCTTGATCACCTATCACCCCCTGTCACCACCTGTCACTGATACCCATCATACCCATCAGATCAGACCCTCATCTGCCCCTTGCGGGCACCCAATCACCCGCCCACACCCTCAGATCGCCCGCAGACCCGCCCTCAGATCACCTCTCAAGTGCATTGTTTACATCTGTTTTCCCCTCTAATCACCCACTGATCACCCATCAATCACCCATCAATCACCCCCTGTCACCACCTGTCACTGCTACCCATCAGATCAGACCCTAATCTGCCCCTTGCAGGCACCCAAACACCCGCCCACACCCTCAGTTTGCCCTTAAACCTCCCCTGATCACCTTCCCAGTGCATTATTTACATCTGTTCTCCCCTCTAATCACCCACTGATCACCCATCAATCAACCCCTGTCATTACCTGTCGCTGCTACCCATCAGATCCAACCCTCATCTGCCCCTTACGGACACCTAATCACCCGCCCACACCCTCAGATCGCCCTCAGACCCCCCCCCCCCCCGATCACCTCGCCAGTGCATTGATTGCATCTATTCTCCCTTCTAATCACACCCTGATCACCTATCAATCACCCCCTGTCACCACCTGTCACTGCTACCCATCAGATCAGACCCTAATCTGCCCCTTGCGGACACCCAAACACCCGCCCACACCCTCAGATCGCCCTCAGACCCCCCCTGATCACCTCCCCAGTTCATTATTTACATCTGTTCTCCCCTCTAATCACCCACTGATCACCCATCAATCACCCCCTATCACTGCTACCCATCATACCCATCAGATCAAACCCTCATCTGCCCCTTACGGGCACCCAATCACCTGCCCACACCCTCAGATCGCCCTCAGACCCCACCCCCATCACCTCGCCAGTGCATTGATTGCATCTATTCTCCCCTCTAATCACACCCTGATCACCTATCAATCACCCCATCACCCCCTGTCACCACCTGTCACTGCTACCCATCAGATCAGACCCTAATCTGCCCCTTGCCGTCACCCAAACACCCGCCCACACCCTCAGATCGCCCTCAGACCCCCCCCCCCATCACCTCCCCAGTGCATTGCTTGCATCTATTCCCCCCTCTAATCACACCCTGAGACACCCATCAATCGCCTCCTGTCACCACCTGTCACCCCCTAGCACACCTACCCATCAGATCAGGCCCTAATTTGCCCCGTGTTGGCTCCTGATCACTCGGCCAAACCCTCAGATTCCCCCTCAAACCCCCTTCTGATCACCTCCCCAGTGCATTGATTGCATCTATTCTCCCCTCTAATCACCCCCTGAGACTCCCATCAATCACCTCCTGTCACCCATTAGCACTCCTATCCATCAGATCAAGCCCTAGCCCTTGCGGGCCTCTGATCACCCAGCCAAACCCTCACCTGCCCCACCGCAGTGACAGAATTTTTTTTTATGATCACTGCTGGTCTCTACGACTTAATTGTGGCTGAGACCAACCGTTATGCCACACAATACGCAACTGCCAACCCAAGAAGCTACTATGCCCAGCCTTTTCGGTGGAAGCCACTCCAAGTTTGCGAACCTAACATTTTTTGGTGCCATCTCCTTAACATGGGTCTAGTCAAAAAGAATGTATTGCGATCTTATTGGTCTACGCACCCAATACATCACATGCCCATGTTCTCTGTTGCCATGTCCAGGTCACGATTTGAGAACATCCTGCACTTCAGTGCCAATACAACCTGTCATCTAAGAGGCCACACTGCTTATGACCGGTTCCACAAAATTTGGCCCCTCATAGATCACCTGTCATCAAAATTTGCAGATGCTTCTACCCCTGAACAGTTATTTTGAGGCATTTGGTTTCCAGACTACTCACGGTTTTGGGCCCCTAAAATGCCAGGGCAGTATAGGAACACCACAAGTGACCCCATTTTACAAAGAAGACACCCCAAGGTATTCTGTTAGGTGTATGATGAGTTCATAGAAGATTTAATTTTTTGTTACAAGTTAGTGGAAATTTACACTTTGTGAAAGAAAAAAAACAATAAAAATCAATTTCCGCTAACCTGTGACAAAAAATAAAATCTTCTATGAACTCACCATACTCCTAACGGAATACCTTAGGGTGTCTTCTTTCTAAAATGGGGTCACTTGTGGAGTTCCTATACTGCCCTGGCATTTTAGGGGCCCTTAACCATGAGGAGTTGTCTAGAAACCAAATGCCTCAAAATGACCTGTAAAATCCTAAAGGTACTCATAGGACTTTGGGCCCCTTAGCGCACCTAGGCTGCAAAAAAGTGTCACACATGTGGTATCGTCGTATTCAGGAGAAGTAGTATAATGTGTTTTGGGGTGTATTTTTACACATACCCATGCTGGGTGGGAGAAATATCTCTGTAAATGGACAATTGTGTGTAAAAAAAATAAAAAAAATCTCATTTACAGAGATATTACTCCCACCCAGCATGGGTATGTGTAAAAATACACCCTAAAACACATTATAATATTTCTCCTGAGTACGGCGATACCACATGTGTGACACTTTTTTGCAGCCTAGGTGCGCTAAGGGGCCCAAAGTCCTATGAGCGCCTTTAGGCTTTACAGGGTGCTTACAATTTAACACCCCTCAAAATGCCAGGAAAGTAAACACACACCACAAAAGACCCCATTTTGGAAAGTAGACACCCCAAAGTATTCGGAGAGGGGCATGGTGAGTCCGTGGCAGATTTCATTTTCTTTTTTTTTTGTCACAAATTAGCAGAAATGGAAACTTTTTTTTTTTGTCACAAAGTGTCGTTTTCCGCTAATTTGTGACAAAAAATAAAATCTTCTATGAACTCACCATGCCTCTTAGTTAATACTTTGGGATGTCTTCTTTCCAAAATGGGGTCATTTGGGGGGTATTTATACTATCCTGTAATTCTAGCACCACATGAAACATGACAAAGAGTTGTGGTCAATGGATCGTACTCAAAATGGGAGACTGTTAGCAGTGGGGTCCCACAGGGGTCTGTTCTGGGTCCAGTGCTCTTCAATTTATTTATTAATGACCTAGTAGATGCAGTAGTGAGCAATGTTGCTATTTTTGCAGATGATACAAAATTGTGCAGAATCATCAACTCTCAGGAAGATAGTGTCATATTGCAACAGGATCTGGATAGGATGGCTATATGGGCACATACATGGCAGATGAAATTCAATGTTGACAAATGTAAGGTCATGCATTTTGGACGTACTAATGGTCTAGCACCATACAAAATAAATGGGATACAGTTGGGGACATCAAACTTGGAGAAGGACTTAGGAGTACTCATTGACAACAAGTTAAATAATCGTACTCAATGCCAAGCAGCTGCAGCTAAAGCTAACAAAATTTTGGGATGCATTAAAAGGGAAATAAAAACTCGAGATGCTAGCATAATATTGCCCCTGTTTAACTCTCTAGTAAGGCCACATCTGGAATATGGAATTCAGTTCTGGGCACCACATTACAAAAAAGATATTGCAGTTTTAGAGCAGGTGCAGAGACGAGCAACAAAATTGATGCGTGTGATGGTAGGTCTCACTTATCGAGAATGGTTAGATAAACTGGGTTTATTTAGTCTAGAGAAAAGACGCCTTAGAGGGGATCTAATTAACATGTATAAATACATCAGAGGGCAATATAATACCTTGGCGGATGAGCTTTTTGTCCCTAGGCCTTCTCAAAGGACTAGAGGACATGATCTGCGCATGGAGGAAAAACGTTTTAACCATTTATTTAGGAAAGGGTTCTTTACAGTAAGAGTGATTAAGATGTGGAATGCATTGCCACAGGAAGTCGTTATGGCAAACTCTATACCTGCATTTAAAGGGGGCTTAGATGCTTTCCTTGCGTTGAAAGACATCCATGGCTACAATTACTAGGTAATGCCTAATGATGTTGATCCAGGGATTTTATCTGATTGCCATCTGGAGTCGGGAAGGAATTTTTCCCTTTAGGGGCTAATTGGACCATGCCTTGTAAGGGTTTTTTCGCCTTCCTCTGGATCAACAGGGATATGTGAGGGAGCAGGCTGGTGTTGTACTTTATACTGGTTGAACTCGATGGACGTATGTGTTTTTTCAACCAAAATAACTATGTAACTATGTAACTATGACAGGTGCTCAGAAAAGTCAGAGATGCTTCAAAATGGGAAAATTCACTTTTTGCACCATAGTTTGAAAAAGCTATAACTTTTACCCAGACCAATAAATATACACTTATTGGATTTTTTTTATCAAAGACATGTAGCACAATAAATGTGGACAAAAGTTTATATAGAAATTTTACTTTATTTGAAAAATGTCAGCACAGAAAGTAAAAAAAAATAAATCATTTTTTTTTACAAAATTCATGTTTTTTTTGATGACTATAATGCAAACTAAAATTCACAGCAGCAATCAAATAGCACCAAAGGAAAGCTGTATTAGTGACAAGAAAAGGAGGCAAAATTCATTTAGGTGGTAGGTTGTATGACCGAGCAATAAACCTTTAAAGCTGCAGTGGTCTGAATGGAAAAAAAGTGTCTTGTCTTCAAGGGGTTTTATGACTGCAGGTTAAACAGATACCGGCTGTGAGGATGCAGAAAAAGTCAATATCAGCTTCAACAGTTTATTATTATTTATTCCTGTGATACAATGAGAGCGGCCATGTTCTGTTTTGTCACATTACACACAGGCAAGCTGATCTATATATCTAGCCCTCAGCCTGTGAAAACTTCACTCCCCTCTCCTCCTCCCTCCTTTCCTCTGCCTCTGAAATCTCTGGCCAGTAACCTCCTCCTC
The DNA here is from genome assembly GCF_040937935.1 of Hyperolius riggenbachi. Taxonomy (NCBI): domain Eukaryota; kingdom Metazoa; phylum Chordata; class Amphibia; order Anura; family Hyperoliidae; genus Hyperolius; species Hyperolius riggenbachi. Next base: position 275,969,199 of record NC_090647.1, read on the forward strand.
CTCCTGCCCAGACTGAGCTCCCACAAGCCCTTGCTACTAAGGCTCAGAGTGCCAAGGCACTCTGTAGAAGCTGTGGGTGAGGCTTTTTTAATTTATAGGGAATTAGAGTATTAAAAAAAAAAAGTATTTGGCTTGAGGAATGCCCTATAAACTATATGAAAGAAACACAATAATGCAATGAGTTAGGGCCTGAACACTCTGCTGCGCTTTTCAAATCGCAAGGTCTTTTGAAAAATAATGGAAATTGTGAAGACCTGTACACTGGCGCGATGCGCTTTTTCTATTCTCATAAAGGTTTGCGATTTAAAAATTGCATGCGATTTTAAAAGCGCAGCAGTGTGTACAGGCCCTAAAAGTTTATCTTGGATACACTTTAACAGATATCCTTTTTAGCTTCTGAACCTTTAATATCCTACACCACAAACTTGTGTTTCCAAGAAGTGAGAAACTGATGTCAGGTGCTGACACAAATTAATGAGAATAAAGCGGTGGAGTCCGCGTTGGATGCGGTGGATGGCGCGCATAGCAATACTACTGACATTGTGGTTGGACGCGGGGAAGCCGCCGCTTGCTTGGAAAGCGGTGCGGCGGCCCCTGCGCCCGAATCAGCGGATGCATTGCAAGACATGTCTGGTGTGGCTGGGACTGCTAGTCCACACAGGTTCAGAAGGACGCGCGCGCGCGCGCTGAGAGGCAGAGCTTATATGACAGCCAGAGAAGAGTCAGCTGACCAAGCTGGTCAGCTGACATTTTCACCACTTTCCATTGGTCCAGCACTTAGGGGTGGTGCTGGAGAGCGCTATAGTATATATACTGGGTGCTGGTCATTTCTCTGGTGTCTGGCGTTGCAATCACTACGTGGTAGCACTCAGACCTTGTCTGTATCTGTGTTCTAGCATAGTTTCCAAAGGTGTTGATGATCAAGGAACTCACACCTTAGCATTAGGAATATTGAATTGTATTATTTGTTAAGACCTTCTGCCTGCCTGACTATTCCTCTGAACTTTGATTCTGTACCTTGCTATTTCTGATATCCTGTTGCCAAACTCTGCTCGTTCCTGGACTCTGTATTTGCCTCCTGATTCTGTACCTTGCTATTCTGATACTCCGTTGCCAAACCCTGCCTGTTCATTGGATTCCATATCTGTCTCCTGAATCTGTACCTTATCTGTCTGTGTGTTAACGACCTGGCTTGCCCGACCTCGAGAACTGGCCTTACTGTTAGAGGATGTTCCCAGACCTGTTAGTGACACCCTCTCACTGGTGTCGCTCACGCTCTGTCCTTCCTACTCTCAGCCTAGCTCCTCCCCCGGGAGAGTCTAGGCCAACGGAAGGGACATACTTTTGTGCAGTACTCAAAGTATTACTGTTGCACCTAACACTCACTTGTTATCTCAGGTGTCCAGAGGTTAGAGGATAGATCTGATTATCGGTGATACTGCAGATCATCAATAATCGGGTATATTCTGTATTCTCGGTGATACTGCAGTTCACCGATAATCAGACCCTCTCTGTGTTACACCGATCGTTACAGAACGCCAGACCAAAATGCAAATGGACGCACACACTGACCGTCTGGGCGCACTTGCCACTTCGGTGGAAAACATCAACCAAGTGCTGGGTAGTCACAAGACTATGATTGACGCCTTGTCTGGTTCTTTACAAACCCTCCAGACAGCAGTGGATGAGGTGCGATCCCCTCCTAGCTCTGACATACGTTTGCCTGTGCCTGAGAAATTTTCTGGTCACAGATCTGACTTCCGAAATTTTAGAAGTAGAGTGTTATCTTACTTTGAGTTGAGACCCCGATCTTCTGGAACTGTGGCCCAAAGGGTCACGTTTATTAAGACTTTGTTATCAGGCGATTCTCAGATGTGAGCGTACAGTTTTCCCACCGGAGACTTAGCCCTCACATCAGTGGATGAATTTTTTAAAGCTATGGCAGTAATTTACGACGACCCAGACCTTGCTGCGACTTCTGAGCGGAAGCTCAAGCTTTTGCGTCAAGGCAAGGGTCCGGTCGAGGATTACGCAGCCGAATTTAGGAGGTGGTCAGTTTCAGCCAGGTGGGACATCTATGCCCTCTTAGATTGTTTCTTATCAGGGTTGTCAGATGAGGTCTCAGATCTCATGTTAAGTCTGCCTGAACCAAAAACAGTCGATGAGGCGTTTTCATCGGCCATTCGAGTCGACCGCAGGCTGCGCTATCAGAAACAGACCCGGGGTAGTAGTCATGTAAGAATGGTGTCCTACGCTGCGCCTCCAGTAACTCCACCTCCTCCCGTCTCGCCTCCACCCGAACCAATGCAAATTGGTCGGTCGAAACTATCCCAAGTGGAGCGAAGACGTAGGATGTCTGAGCATCTGTGTCTTTACTGCGCAGAGGGGGGTCATAGAGTACGTAATTGTCCTAACAAGTCGGGAAACGCTACCGCCTAGGAGTTGTAGGGGGTAACACCGTAGGCGCGCGACTTTTACCCCTAGAAGATAAACGGTTACTTCTTCCTTGTACTGTTACGTGGGAAGATAAAACTGAGGTTTCTGAGGCTTTTGTTGATTCAGGCTCTGCAGCTAATTTTAGTGATTTCGAATTTGCAAAGAAATTGGGTATTCCGCTCACCCCGGTAAAACCACCCATTCAGGTCACGGCAGTAGATGATTCCCCCCTGCAAAGTAATCATCCGCTGTCTCAGACACCAGAGGTGGAAGTCACTTTAGGGGTGCTACATAAGGAGAAACTGCAGTTTTTGGTGTTACACATGACCACTTCCACAGTCATCCTTGGCATGCCATGGTTGCACCTACTCCCCACAGATCAATTGGGCTACTGGTCAGCTAATTAGCTGGTCAGCTCATTGTTTTCAGCAGTGTTTAGGGAGGGTGACACTGGGCTAGACAAGGATTCATTTGGAGGGTGTACCAGTACAATATTCTGAGTATTCCGATGTGTTCTGTCCCAAGGCTGCTGATAAGTTACCTCCACATCGCCCGTTTGATTGCACCATCGATCTGGTTGTATGCCCCCTAGGGGTCATCTCTACAATTTGTCTGGGCCAGAGAAAGTGGCCATGCAGGAGTACATTCGTGAAAATTTAGCCAAGGGGTTCATTCGCCCTTCCCGGTCGCCCGCTGGCGCAGGGTTCTTTTTTGTTAAGAAAAAAGACGGAGGCCTGCGGCCATGTATTGATTACTGGGGCCTGAATAAAATCACAGTGAAGAATCGCTACCCTTTGCCCCTGATAGATGACTTGTTTACACAGGTTACCGACGCTAAGATCTTTTCAAAATGAGATTTACGGGGTGCATACAACCTGGTGCAGGTTAGAAAGGGCGATGAATGGAAGACGGCCTTTAACACGCCCGACGGGCATTACAAGTACCTAGTGATGCCCTTTGGGCTGTGTAACGCCCCGGCCGTCTTCCAGGAACTAATTAATGAGGTATTCAGGGAGGTGTTGGGCAAATTCGTGTTAGTATACCTAGATGTTATACTTATTTTCTCAAACAACCTCTCTGAGCACAGGACACACGTCAAGTTTGTATTGGACAAACTAAGGCAAAACATGCTTTACGCTAAATTGGAGAAGTGCATCTTCGAGGTAACATCTGTCACCTTTTTAGGGTACATAATTTCCACCTCGGGCCTGTCCACCTCGGGCCTGTCTATGGATCCTGCCAAGGTCTCTTGGAATGGTCTTGTTGGAATGGCCTCAACCAGTGGGGTTAAAATCTCTTCAGAGATTTTTAGGCTTTGCCAATTACTATAGAAGGTTCATAAAGGGGTACTCCACTGTCATTGCACCCCTCACCAGTCTCACTAAGAAAGGGGCAGATACTACCCACTGGTCTCCAGAAGCTCTGCATGCATTCTCCACTTTGAAAGATTTGTTTTGCTCTGCACCCATCCTAAGACACGTTGACACCTCCTATCCCTTTATTGTTGAGGTGGACGCCTCGGAGGTCGGGGTAGGGACTGTGCTGTCCCAGCGGTCAGGGTTGCAGGGTAGATTGCACCCATGTGCCTATTTTTCTCGTAGGTTCTCTCCGGCAGAGAGAAACTACGATATAGGCAACAGGGTGCTCCTGGCCATCAAATTGGCCTTTGAAGAATGGCGTCATTGGTTGGAAGGAGCAGAACATACGATTACAGTTTACACTGATCACAAAAATTTGGAATACATCGAGGGAGCTAAGAGATTAAGCCCCCGTCAGGCTCGATGGTCATTGTTCTTCTCGAGGTTCAGATTTATAATTACGTACACTCCGGGTAGCAAAAACATTAAGGCAGATGCCCTGTCCAGATGCTTTGAGCCGGAGACAGCACAGCCCTCTGCCCCAGAGACCATTGTCCCACAGAAACTGGTACTAGCAACAACTGAGACTTGGGAAGATTGGACAGAGACTTTAGGTCCCAGAGGGGAAGCCCAAAGGGGTTATGTTTATACCACTGCCATTCCGTCTTCAGATTTTACAGATGTTCCACTTACACAAAAATGCGGGACACCCTGGGGCCTCCAGAACACAGGATCTTGTTGCCGGGTGCGGTTGGTGGCCTTCTCTGGCAGCAGATTGCAAGGAGTATGTTAGTGTGCGGTGTGTGCGAAGAGTAAGCCCTCCCGGCTGGCACCTGTGGGAACGTTGCAGCCCTTGCCCACCCCGAGTGAGTCGTGGACCCACTTGTTCATGGATTTTGTGGGTGAGCTTCCCAGGTCTGAGGGCATGTCGGTCATTTGGGTGGTAGTCGACCGCTTTAGTAAAATGGCCCATTTTGTGCCCTTGAAAGGACTCCCCTCAGCCCAGGAGTTGGCCGATTTGTTCATCAGCCACGTTTTCCGATTGCATGGCATTCCGGAAAACATAGTGTCAGATCGGGGAGTTCAATTTGTTTCGAGATTTTGGAGGGCATTTTGTCACCAAATGGGCATGGAACTGTCATTTTCGTCGGGCTACCACCCACAGACCAATGGGCAGACTGAAAGAGTCAATCAATCATTGGAACAGTTTTTGAGGTGTTACGTTGCAGAAGCGCAAAATGATTGGGTGAAGTTTTTGCCCTTCGCAGAATTTGCGCACAATAATTTGAAAAGTTCTTCCTCAGGATTTTGTTCATTTCAGATAGTGACCGGGAAGTTGCCTAAATTCTCCCCATTGCCAGTCGCCTCCACTCCGTTTCCAGCTCTGGAGGCCTGGCAAAGGTCATTTAAAGACATGTGGTGGATCGTGAAAAATAATTTGGAGAAGGCGTTTCTAAGTCAAAAAGGTCAAGCTGACAAAAAACGTTCCTTAGAGTGGAGGTTTCAACCAGGAGACTTAGTCTGGGTGTCCACACGTCACTTGACCTTGAAACAGCCCTCAGCCAAGTTGGGGCCCAGGTTTTTGGGTCCGTTTCCAGTAACTAGAAAGATCAACAATGTTACTTATGCCATTGATCTCCCTGCCAGTATGCGTGGCGAAAGATCCTTTCATGTGTCTCTGCTTAAGCCAGCAGTCCATGTGGGTCCCACTCCTCCTCCTCCTGTGATGATAGATGACCAACCTGAGTACGAAGTAGAGAAGATTTTAGACTCACGCATAGTTCAGAACTCAGTACAATATCTGGTTCATTGGAAAGGGTATGGTATTGTGGAGAGATCATGGGTACCTGAATGTCACATGCATGCTGACAAATTAAGAAGGGAGTTCCACGCGTTGCATCCTGAGAAGCCTGGTAGGAGCTGCCCGGAGTCCACTCCTCAGGGGGGTACTGTGAGGAAACGCGGAAAAGCCGCCGCAAGTGCTCAGAGTGAGGCGGCTGTTTCCGCGTCCAACATGGCGGCACAACGCGAAGAAACCGCCGCATGGACAGAGCGGTGGAGTCCGCGTTGGATGCGGCGGATGGCGCGCATAGCAATACTACTGACATTGTGGTTAGAAGCGGGGAAGCCGCCGCTTGCTTGGAGAGCGGTGCGGCGGCCCCCGCGCCCGAATCAGCGGATACATTGCAAGACATGTCTGGTGTGGCTGGGACTGCTAGTCCACACAGGTTCAGAAGGACGCACGCGCGCGCTGAGAGGCAGAGCTTATATGACAGCCAGAGAAGAGTCAGCTGACCAAGCTGGTCAGCTGACATTTTCACCACTTTCCATTGGTCCAGCACTTAGGGGTGGCGCTGGAGAGCGCTATAGTATATATACTGGGTGCTGGTCATTTCTCTGGTGTCTGGCGTTGCGATCACTATGTGGTAGCACTCAGACCTTGTCTGTATCTGTGTTCTAGCATAGTTTCCAAAGGTGTTGATGATCAAGGAACTCACACCTTAGCATTAGGAATATTGAATTGTATTATTTGTTAAGACCTTCTGCCTGCCTGACTATTCCTCTGAACTTTGATTCTGTACCTTGCTATTTCTGATATCCTGTTGCCAAACTCTGCTCGTTCCTGGACTCTGTATTTGCCTCCTGATTCTGTACCTTGCTATTCTGATACTCCTTTGCCAAACCCTGCCTGTTCATTGGATTCCGTATCTGTCTCCTGAATCTGTGCCTTATCTGTCTGTGTGTTAACGACCTGGCTTGCCCGACCTCGAGAACTGGCCTTACTGTTAGAGGCAGTTCCCATACCTGTTAGTGACACCCTCTCACTGGTGTCACTCACGCTCTGTCCTTCCTACTTTCAGCCTAGCTCCTCCCCCGGGAGAGTCTAGGCCAACCGAAGGAACATACTTCTGTGCAGTACTCAAAGTATTACTGTTGCACCTAACGCTCACTTGTTATCTCAGGTGTCCAGAGGTTAGAAGATATATCTGATTATCGGTGATACTGCAGATCATCAATAATCGGGTATATTCTGTATTCTCGGTGATACTGCAGTTCACCGGTAATCAGACCCTCTCTGTGTTACACCGATCGTTACAGATTTAGATCTGGACTTTGACTGGGCCATTCTAACACATAGATATGTTTTGTTGTAAACCATTCCATTGTTGCCCTGGCTTTATTTTTAGGGTCGTTGTCCTGCTGGAAGGTGAACCTCCGGCCCAGTCTCCAGTCTTTTGCAGACTCCAAGAGGTTTTCTTCCAAGATTTCCCTGTATTTGGCTCCATCGATCTTCCCATCAACTCTGAACAGCTTCCCTGTCCCTGCTGAAGAGAAGCACCCCTAGAGCATGATGCTGCCACCACCATATTTGACAGTGGGGATGGTGTGTTCAGAGTGATGTGCAGTGTTCGTTTTCCGCCACACATAGCGTTTTGCATTTTGGCCAAAAAGTTCCATTTTGGTCTCGTGACCAGAGCATCTTCTTCCACATGTTTACTGTGTCCCCCACATGGCTTGTGGCAAACTGCAAATGGGACTTCTTATGCTTTTCTGTTAACAATGGCTTTCTTCTTGCCACTCTTCCATAAAGGCCAACTTTGTGCAGTGCACGACTAATAGTTGTCCTATGGATAGATTCCCCCACCTGAGCTGTAGCTCTCTGCAGCTCATCCTGAGTCACCATGGGCCTCTTGACTGCATTCCTGATCAGCGCTCTCCTTGTTCGGCCTGTGAGTTTAGGTGGACGGCCTTGTCTTGGTAGGTTTACAGTTGTGCCATACTCCTTCCATTTCTGAATGATCGCTTGAACAGTGCTCCGTGGGAAGGCTTTGGAAATCTTTTTGTAGCCTAAGCGTGCTTTAAATTTCTCAATAACTTTATTCCTGACCTGTCTGGTGTCTTCTTTGGATTTCATGGTGTTGTTGCTCCCAATATTCTCTTGGACAACCTCTGAGGCCGTCACAGAGCAGCTGTATTTGTACTGACATTAGATTACACACAGGTGCACTCTATTTAGTCATTACCACTCATCAGGCAATATCTATGGGCAACTGACTGCACTCAGACCAAAGGGGGCTGAATAATTACGCACACCCCACTTTGCAGTTATTTATTTGTAGAAAATGTTTGAAATCATGTATGATTTTCATTCCACTTCTCACGTGTACACTACTTTGTATTGGTCTTTCATGTGGAATTCCAATAAAATTGATTCATGTTTGTGGCAGTAATGTGACAAAATGTGGAAAACTTCAAGGGGGCCGAATACTTTTGCATCCCACTGTATCTTCTCTCATCTACCATATTCACCTTTTCCCTATCCCACATAAAGGATTTCTAACCCCTCCTCTGGAGCACTCTCCCTAAATTATTTCTACACTATCCAGCTTTTGTTATGTTCAAACATAACATAAAAACTCATTTTTTCAGGTAAGCTGTTAATTCTTTTTAGACCAATTTAACTGATTACTAAATTGTTGTTTGAATTGAATTAGCTATGCATGAATCACATATTACTTTATATTGTGCAGCTTACTGAACCGATCTCCCTTCTGTGTCCACCCCTTTCCCACTTCGACTGTAGATCAGTGTTGCCAACTCATCCCTTTAATTACTGACACATATGAATTATACAGGTTTTGTGACTAGGTAGATGCAGTTAAGGCACTGATTATGTGCAAATAGCCCCCGAACCTGTATAACTTAGATGTGTCAGTAATTAAAGGGATGAGTTGGCAACACTGCTGTAGATTAGTATGGGTAGGGCCCAAGTTGTTGTATTAGCCGACTGGCCCATTTACAGTGCATCCGGAAAATATTCACAGAATATCACTTTTTCCACATTGGCCTCTATTCATAAAGGGCTGATTGATAAAAAAAATTAAGGTAGTTAAAATTCCGTATTCAGTATTTTAGACTTTTGTTTGCTAATTCACAGGTGCGGTAGAAGTGGGCTTCAATTCACAAAAAACTGTTTGGTAACAGCAGAAGAGTGAGGAGTTGCCTCTCACTCTATTAGTCTATTAGTCTTTCCTAACATTAATGGCCATACTTAGATGACTTCCCCACTAGCTGCCCTGCATCTTCAAACAGGAACCTAAAGGGTTAGATGTCTGAAGGGCTGTAGGGGAATTCTCTTTTGTTCCGATCTCTCTTCTCTGCTGCCTGAGGGGTAGAAAAGCTTGACCCTCTTGTGAAGCTGTCTCAGCCTATCAAAGGGACTTGCAGGAGACAGAGGCTGTTTCTATTTTCTCTCTGCTCCTGTCAGTCACAGGTTATCCCTCTATGCTTCTGTGAGTCACGGGCTTTGGCACAGTTTCCGCCACAACAGAGCTGCTGGTAATCACATGTTTTTATGCTTTACCGCATTTTCTAATCTTCATGAATTGACATTTGCTGACATTTATTGATGTATTTACCATACAAGCCGTTAATTTCCCTCATTGCTTAGTAATTTCAACTTGCCATGTGGTAATAACCTTTATGAATTGACATTTTCCTAAGTGCTTGGTAAAGTCAGCTGTTTTCTGCATTACCGCATGCGGTAATGCTTTATTTTTCAAGGCCGTTTTGTTATGTTACAGACCTATTCCAAAGTAGATCAAATTTATTTTTTTCTTCAGAATTCTACACACAACATCTTATAATCACAACTGCTCCATTTAAATGGCCAGCCAGGTCTAGGAAGAGTCCCGGTGGTTTTGAACTTCTTCCACTTACGGATGATGGAGGCCACTGTGCTCATTGGGACCTTCAAAGCAGTAGAAATTTTTCTTTTTGTGCCTCAAGACAAAGCAGTCTTGGAGGTCTACAGACAATTCCTTTGACTTCATGCTTGGTTTGTGCTCTGACATGAACTGTCAACTGTAGAACCTTATATAGACAGGTGTGTGCCTTTTCAAATGATGTCCAATCAGCTAAGTTTAGCATAGGTGGACTCCAATTAAGCTGCAGAAACATCTCAAGGATGATCAGGGGATACCGGATGCAACCTGAGCTCAATTTTGAGCTTCATGACAAAGGCTGTGAATACTGATGTACAAGTGATTTCTTTTTCTTTTTTTTCTTTTTTTACTAAATTGCCAAAACTTTAACTACTTTTGCCTTTTGGACGTTGCTATTACATCCAAAAGGCTCCATCTTCACTGTTGCATGCAGCTGCACACTCCCGCACCGCCACTTGTTAGCCCGGTGATCAATCAATAAAAAAAAACTAAAAACATAAATAGTTACCTAAGGGTCTAAACTTTTTAAATATGCATGTGAAGAGGGAATATTACTATTATTTTTTAGTAAATCTTGTAAATAGTGATGGATGGAAAACTGTAAAAATGCACCTTTAATTTCAAATAAAATATTAGCACCATACATTGTGATAGGGACATAATTTAAATTGTGTAATAACCGGGACAAATGGGCAAATGAAATACGTGGGTTTTAATTATGTTAGCATGTATTATTTTAAAGCTGCATTGGCCGAAAACTGAGAAATAATTATTTTTTCATTTTTTTTCTTAATATTCCCGTTAAAAAGCATTGAGGCAAGCGGCTGCAGAAACGCTGAAAAAGCCGCTCGGTGTGCACCAGCCCTAAGAAAGCCTAATACGTGGTGGAAAAAAGAAGATAGATCAATTTTTTGTGATAAGTAGTGATAAAGTTATTGGCGAATGAATGGGAGGTGAAAATTGCTTGGATGCATAATGTGAAAAACAACTGAAGTGCTTAAGTGAACTTTTTCATGTTTTCATTGTTTGTAGAATTCTGAGGAAAAAATTAATTCAGTCTGTTTTGGAATAGGGCTGTAACATAACAAAATGTGAAAAAAAATATACACTGTGAATACTTTCTGGGTTCACTGTATTTTACTTAGCACAAGGGGTGCTATACAACTTAACTTTGATCCATTCTGCCTTAATTTGCCTTTGTAACATCTCTGTAAAATATTTATCTGTACAACACCATGGTATATGTTGCCAGTATATAAATCAATAGTCATGATACTATTAATATTTGTACTTGCACAGCTGTGAAGGAAGTAGTAGAGAAATCAGCAGCTCATCTTTGTTTTGCTTTTTTTGTATTTTTTTTACCTCAAGCAGGTTTAAGTTGAGTCTGACCATCAGTACATTGGATGTCTTTCTTCTGATGCCCTTTAGTTTATAGCTTTATTTAAAGTAGTTTTATTTATCAGTTTGTGAGGTAAGCTTGTATTTAAAGTACATGTAGGTATTACATTGTTTTGGTTTTGCATATATGAACAAACAGGATTAATGAATTGATGGGTTTTTTTGTTAAATATATGTTAAGTGGCATGTTTTACATTGCATGCATTCATGTTTTACTGCCTTCTTACCTCGGGTGTGGAATGTATTTTATTGTAATGGCAGACAGATAGCGGTCCAGCATTTTAAAGAAAAGATGCTCTGAGGTTGGGATGAAAATGGGTTAACTAGGCTTCCTGGCTTTATGTTGCCGTCAATACAAAGTGGCGCCGAATTCTGTTGACCCTTCTGAGGCTTTCCTGACAACACACTAACAGACTTTGTGCAAGTCGTTTCCTATGAATTATTAAAACAAACGTTTGGCTGCTAATTGATGAACACTAATGTGTTTTCTAATCACTGCAGTTTGAGTTTTTAGCACTAAACAAAACAGTTACGATTGATCTGTGGCTTGGTCCTGGTTGCAGACGCCTGCAATCTCGGCCTTGCTCTTAAATGTTCATAGACGCCATGTAGCCCCAGGCCACGAGGGATTGTGGGTCTGTCCTCTTCCTTTTTCTTCCATCTCCAAATTTAGTTACTTTGACTCTGAAGTCATTGGTAATTTAAGCTATAAAGCTGTTACACTAGCTCATAATTGTAATCCCTTTAAACGTCTTCATTATGTGTATAGTATACGTTTTTATTTTTTGTTTTTTTTATTGCCCAGCTATAAATTGAAGAACATCTTAAAGTCTGTTACCTAATTCTAGTTAATATTTTTGAGTTATTTCTCCATTTTATGTTGTATGAGGAAAAAGGAAATTGAAACAATATTTTATGCCTACAGACATTGTTTTCAGGCTTCTGTTAGCATACGTGTTATCTTGGTGGCAGTCACCTGGGTGCAGGGAACATACAGAGATGACTCTCCCTGCGCTAGGCAAAGTAGGGAAATGTAACAAATATATTCCCTTAGGGCTGGTGCACACCGAGAGGCTCTTTCAGCGTTTCTGCAGCCGCTTGCGGCTGCGGATACGCTTGGTCAATGTATCTCAATGGGGTGGTTCACACCGGAGCGGGAGGCGTTTTGCTGAAACGCATACTCCCAGGGTGAGGCATTTTTTGGATTGTGAATGCGTTTCTGCCACAATGTTAAGTATAGGAAAAACGCAAACCGCTCTGAAAAACGGCAGTTCAGAGCGGTTTTGCAGGCGTTTTTGTTACAGACGCTGGTCAGTGACAGCTTTACCGTAACAATATCTACTACACCAAAAATGCTTCCCAAAACCGCAAAATGCTAGCTGAAACGCTACAGAAAAATAACAAAAAGCGTTTCAAAATCTGCTAGCATTTTGCGGATCTGCTAGCGGGTTTTGGTGTGCACCAGGCCTTACTGACCACCTAGCCTGTCCTCTAGTGATCCAAATGTGCGATTTGGCTATTGCCGACACCTGAATAATGGATATTTTTTTTTAAACTTCCACCCCACTTCCCTTCCGGCTGCTGTAGCCATAATAACATTGCGGTCTATGGCAGCACCTAAGTCAGGTTCTACGTGGTGCTGTGCCAAGAAGACCTGACTCATTCTGTTTGCCCTAAGGAACTATCCAGGGCATATATGAATATTCACTACCTCCCCCATCCCCAAGTAGTATGAGGACCAACACATTTAAAAAAATAAAAATAGGTTGTGTAGGTAAGTTGTCATATTACATGAACATTATAAAATTGGCCAGTCATTGACCAATCAAAATTGGATGTGTGTACACACCCAAATCCCAGCACAGGTTTTTGACTAGTCAAACCACACACTCTGTTCATCCCAATCCACACCATTATTCTGCCACTAGATATAACTTCAACTTCACACTCACGTAGAAAGGCTGACAATGACCTGTAAATTCCACTAACCTAGCTAATATTTCCTTCCATTATCCTAGACTGAGGCTGCTTACACACCAAGACGTTACAGGCGCACGTTAGTGCGCCTGTAACGCTCCCCCAACACACAGCAATGTAACACAAGTGGGCTGTTCACACAGCCCACGTTGCGTTACATGTAACGCTGCACGTTCTCCGCAAAGTGCAGCATGCTACGGCGTTGGAGCTGCTATAGCCGCGTTAGACTGTTTGCACATGCGCAGTGGGGGGCGGAGAGGAGGCGGGGAGAGCCAGCTACAGTAGCCACGCACATGGCTACTTAATATTCACTGCACTGGCGGGCGCTGATTGGCCGGCGGGACCACGTGATGCGGAGTGTCTCGCTCCGCATCACGTGGACCCGCTGGCCAATCAGCGCCACTCTGGGAGACATTATAGGAATCGAGCCGCCTAACGCGGCTCACTCTACCGTCGGCTCTTGCAGCACCATACGTTGTGTTAGGTGCACGTTATGCGACCTTAACGTAGCACCTAACGCAACGTCTTGGTGTGCAAGTAGCCTAAAGGTAAACTAGGTTCAGGTCAACTGTAAAAATCCACCTTATTCAAAACCACTAGATGTCAGATCAGGCAACATTAATTGATTGTCGCTTGGTATCTATAGTACTACAAGTTCGACCATAGTAGGTGCCCTCAGTAGATTTCCTGTTACTCGTAAATAGCTTTATCCTTTGCTTTAAAACCCCTGTGTCCGTGTTTATGCTCTACTGCGCATGTGTAGCACTGGGTGGCCGTTGGGACAGGAGAAGGACAGGGTTGGGGAGCAGGCGTTCTCGCGCACGGCATGCATGGCTTTTAAGGAAGAGCGGCAGGGAGTGCAGGTGTCGCGGCCAGAGCCTAGCGCCCGTTTTTAAACGGGCCTTAGGCCTAGTTGTTTAATAAGTGCAGGAACTTAGATTGCCTTACTTACATTTTATTTTTCCCCTAATTGATTTTATTTCCTTGTATCTTAGGGACCACATGGAACATTTTCACATGCAGTTTTTCTCTTAGTTATGCACATTGCTTACATAGCAACACACACTTCTTTAAATGTCAGCCTCTGCTGTGAAGTATCACGACTGTGATACTTCACTAGCGCGGACGCTACTATAATAATGAACATAGTTACTATGTAATTAACATAGTAACTATGTTAATTAACATAGTAGCGGCCGCGCTAGGGAAGTTTCGTGGACATGATACTTCACAGCAGTGGCTGACATTTAAAGAAGCGCGCGTTGCTATGTAAGCAATGCGCGTAACTAAAGAAGGCACGCTATGCTGCATGACCACACGTGCCTCCGTGAATTTAGCTTGTGGTGCTTGCATGTAGCTCACCCTGCTATTGCAGCACAGCTTCATGAATCAGCCCCTATAGTTCTGAAAGTATTGGGATGTGTTTTCAAATCATTGAATTCAGCTGTTCCAGTCACCCCTTGGTCACAAGTGTATAAAATCAAGCACCTAGGCATGCAAACAAATTCCTCAAACATTAGTGATAAAATGGATTGCTCACAGGAGATCATCAAATTTCAGCGTGGTACCATGATAGGATGCCACCTGCGCATTTGTAATCTTTTATCACTACTAAATATTCTACCATTAACTAAGTAATATTATAACAAAGTGGAAGCAATTGGGAACAACAACAATTCAGCCATAAAGTGGTAGACCAAGTAAAATCACAGAGTGAGTTTAACTCATACTGAAGTTTACATTGCACAGAAGTTGACAACATTCTGCAGTATTAACAGACCTCCAAACTTTATATCGCCTTCGGATTAGTTCAAGTAGTGCATAAAGAGCTGCATAGCATGGTTTTCCATGACCGTGCTGCTGCATCCAAGCCGTACATCACAAAGTGCAAAGTAAAGTGTCATAAGCAATGTTGTAAAGCATGCCACCTCTGGACACTCGTTCTCTGGAGTAACGATTCATGCTTCTCGTGTCTGGAAATCTGATAGACAACTCTGGGTATGGCAAATGCTAGGTGAAAAGTAATTGCCTGACTGCATTGTGCCAAGTGTAAAGTTGGTGAAACTTGCTAAGGTGTTTACACAAACAACTTTTTGGGGAACACAACACATTTTGTTGCCATTACCTTACATTGTCAGGTTTTACCACAAGCACTTTTTTTGAATGAGCTTGATGATGGTATTGGAGGATTGACATATATATCGTATAGAAATAGAATACGATACATTTTTATTTTATTGTCTGTAGTATAATTTGTTCATCAAGAAAGCCAGAGCGCCAATGCTGTATGAATATTTCAGTACCTATTTAACTCCAGCTATATTATGTGACACCATCTATAATATGTGATGCGCTCCACAACAGCAGTATTAACTACCGGTACTTACCCACGCTAGATTAACCACTTGGCATCTTCTACGTCCCTGTTTATAAACACCTGTACACACATGTAAACACTTGGTTCTGTTTTCTATTTTTAGAATACTGAGTTAGTATAGCACCAACTTGTGGCCGAAAAGTAAAACTACTTCCAAATACACCATCATACACTTACCATAGAAAAATGAAATACATTTTCATTATTTTTTTAGTTCCTTCACCCCTAACCCAAAATAAAATATTATCACAATACATTGTAGTAGGGACACAATTTAAACATTGTAATAACTAGGACAAATGGGCAAATAAAATGTGTCTGTTTTATGTACAATAGCACATTTTATTTTTAAACTACAATGGCTGAAAGCTGAGAAACAGTGATTTTTTTCATTTGTTTTTCTTTATTCTTCCCTGTCAAATTCATATAAAATAATATAATTCTTCACATAAAGTACTGCCCAAAGAAAGCCTAGTTTATCCAACAAAAAATAATATATAGATCATTTCAGTGTGATGATTAGCGATAAAGTTATTACCGAATGAATGGGAAGAGTTTTTGAAGGGGAAAAAACCTGTGGTGGAGAAGTGGTTAAACTCAGCTTTAATCTAGCATGTGTATAGGAGCGCCATGACACCACCTCGAGCATGGCAGATCTTTTATGATGTCCAACATCTTAGCTACACTTGAGTGCATTGTCCCTAATCAAATCAAAACCGTTGAAAGCTGCTACGTTGTGTGTCGCACATTGTCCCTACTCCCCCCTTCATAGCTATAGACCTATCACTAGCCTGCAGGCTAGCAATGCATCTGTACAGGCTCCACCTTAAACTGTTGCCTGACAGATCCAATCCTGATCCCTGCTGAGTGGCAGTCCTGGTACATGTGTACAAGGTTTTAATCCAACTTTGGGAGAAACTGGCCCAACCATAGTTTACGTTCAGAAAGGTATGATCAGCAATCTAGATCTATGAGGGAACATCCTTGTACTCTTCCCTTAAAGCTTTTGTAGTGGTTGCCCTAAAACACTTAGGCAACCTGAAATTAGTGAGCAGATCCCAACCATCAATTTATTTTACTCCCAGAATGCTGACATGTGACGCCAGTTGGGCTGCCAGTTTTTTTTTTCCATGCTTCTCGGCCCATATAGGGTTTAGGCTACTATGCAGGTAAAGTGGATTTCTTATTACAACTTTATGCAACTAACAAAATATGTTTGTGCAGCAAAAAAGGGTAATGTTGACTTTTTTTTTTCATGCTGCAGTTTGTGAGATATTCTGATGATATTGCAGTTCTTTACAGTAATTGAAAGTCAAAGCCGCCAGGATTTATGTTTGCTAGTGTGGCCCACGCATTGTTTGTTTTGTTTTTTTATTTCATTATTCTGTAAAAGCATGAGCCAGAGGTCTAAGGGAGGTCACCTCAAGAATATTAGCTAGTGATGATATGATGTGCTAAAGTGCTGAAATATTTAGTATAAATAGTTTTTATGAGGGTATTCTGGCGGTCGAAAGCATAGGATCGACTGACAAATATGAAACAAACTAACAGAGAATATGGAATTTGGAGTTTGTATATTGTTTTGATGGTAAAGGCAGCTGTGCATCTGGCATAGATTATAATGTATGCAAGACTGGCAACTAATTGATGGATCTCTCATTGTGAAACAAAAGGTGATGGAAAACCTTTGTACTCTTGAACTAGATTGTGGAGGGTAAAATTCATTCTGACCTGTCCTGTTTGGCATAGCAGTGCTTGCATAATAAAATGTATTTTATCAGTAAAACTAAAATGCTGCTTTCACAAATACTTTCCAACAGGTAGGGAAATCTTCATGTGAAGTGATATCTCTCCAGCAGGGAAGCCTTGCTCAACCTGAGCAATGGCAGATGTTTGCTTGTATTGCTGAAGTTGTTGTAACTGCATTGAACAGAATCTCTAGAAATGTATGTCTAAAAGTTCCCATTAACAATAAAAAATGTTCACCAAATGCGATCTTTCGATTGGGATTTTTACAATCGAAAAGGTAATTATGGATTGTTCACATTTACTGAACGATTCTTTGTTCAAATTCAATGATACAATCCAACTTTCGGATCTATTTTATCCTATTTAGCAATCGACCAAAGATTTCTGATAGATTTTCTGATCACTTCTATGCAAAATTTAAATCAGAATCAGAAATCAGATGGGACCTGTTGGAAACAAACTATTTGAATCCTCTATCTGACAAGCAATTGCATGGTGTGTACCACGCGTAACGCTCATTAACATAGCTTTTAGGTATCTGCTTTTGTGAATGTAATCTGAACATGTGCTTTTTTGACGGCATGTGCTGTAGAAAGTAAAGGAAGTGAAATCCTTCCCTGCCTGCCAGATGAAGCTGCACCACTGTGCAGGGGCACACATACTCAGTTTAATCTACAAGAAGTATGGGTGTGGGCTAGTGTGGTGTATGCCCCTTCTTTTCTGCTTATCTTTGGCCTTGGCAGTGCTGCATCTCCAGCAAGGACCTTTAACGGTACGGTAGTGGCCACTGCAGATCATGCAGTTGCTGTGAAAGGACATTGGTCTCAACCATTGCTTCCTTTTCTTTTCCACAGTCTCGCAGAGATAGATTTTGTTTATGGAGAAGAAAGAGGGAGTGAGCAGCGCTGAGCCATCCCGATGAGGGAGTATAACAATCATCAGTTCATCCGCTACCTGTCATTTTAAATGCACCCGTGTTGGGACAATAATTATAGTAAAAGCATGGAAAATTGTCAGTTTGACATTTAATGATGTGAAAACCTGGATTCAAGATTTCTATTTACATGAAAAACAGACTAGTATCCCGATGAATAGGCATACTCAATTTAAAGTCAACCTCCAGATTAAAAATCTAACCAGCAGCACTGAAAAGGCTTGGTGTTTCTTTAACAGTTTCACAGCATCAGAACTTTGTTTTTCTTACCCAAGCCTCATTTTTAGCTGCATGGAAGAAAACCGGCCCGGGCATTTTTCTCCTGATGCTGTGCCAAACCTGATGGGATTTCTGATGTTGTTGTTCTCCTTCTGCTGTTTTTGCGCACATTTTAGATTTTGAGATTTGAAGCCTAGCACGTGCAGCTGAGAGGGCAGGACAGTTAGAACTGTGTCTTATGCTCCCTGTCACCTCCATTCAACCAAAAAGATGGCAGCCCGATGAAAAAGATGGCTGCCCCCATGAAATCACAAACATTTGCCTGTTCTTTTAATACAGTGTGGGTAAGAGATTACCTATCTATTTTAATTAACATAACTAATGTAACTTAATGGCAGTATGTCTGCTTAGGCAGAAGTTCCCCTTTAAGAAAATTTGGAGCCCATAGCATATAAATATACTGTAAAGCTAGAAGGATCACTGCTGGGACATGGGTGGGGCAGGCCAGAGCAGAAGCCATATTTAACCAGTAATTGAAATCTAGATCTAATCTTAATATCTGTTCTTTTTCTTTGTATCTGTTTTGTACTTTTCCTTTATTTATCATTTATTTACCCTTTCCTGGCACAAACAATCTATTCTGATCAGTAGTAGACATAGGCATACTAAAAATTATAGTGGGGGACTATCAAAATACTAAAATAGAAAGAGGACCTCACAACATATCTAAATTATTATACAAATTCATACCGTAAATAAAGGGTGCAGCAGACCTAGTCCCCATCTGAAGGGACGCTGAACAGCTGATAAAATCTGTGTTTGTGTATGCCATGAATATGCTAATAACGAATACATGCACCAAAAGAAAGGACTTTTTATGCTAATTATGTTAAAAAAAATAGTATATGTGATACAGCATACACAGCCAAAACCTTTATAAATACGCCACATAATATAGAGGAAAAGTTTTGAGAACATGGATATCATTTCTGAAAACATTTGATGATAAAGAGCCTCCATTTCCCCAATGCTGCTATATGGTCTTTGAATACCATTACATTTTGTCATTCAGACTCATTGTTCATATTCATATTATGCATATTAATTTTTTTGTGGGGGAGCTGCTTACCTACCACTCAGACACACTCTCAATACACTTTTTATGTTTTTTTTAGGGAGCCGATTTGACCTACTCTGTACATCAGTTGCTCTCTACATTTATCAGTATACTAATATGTATTAGGGATTAGTTCGCATGCATAATGTATAATTGCTTTGCAGGCAACTTTGATTGATTGTTAAAGAGAACCAGAGGTGGGTAATTAGATCTAAAAAAAGGGACACAGAGGCATGTTCCCATCTGCAGGATATACTACTGTGTGCCCTGATCGCCGCTCTCTGTGCCCTCTGCACCTCGCTAGCGCCTCCCCCGGTAATCTGTCGACATCCCGACGTTCAGGATGCCAACAAACTAACGGGCAGGGGCGTAGCAATAGAGGTCGCAGCGGTCGCATGCGCGACTGGGCCCGACTCCTGAAGAGGCGGGGGAGGGGCCCGGGGGGGCCCATGTCTTTTTATAGTGCGGCCAGGACTGAGTGCGGCCCGTGCGCCGTGCACGCTATTGGGAAGGGGGGAGCCGCAGCTGCGGGGAGAGCAGCCCGACCTCTCCCTCCCTTCCTCTCCCCGGGCCCCCCCCCTTCAGATGCAGAGTGACGCGCACGGAAGCGCTGTAGGCTGAAACTCACCTCCGTCCCTGCGTTCCAAGCGCCGCTGATCTCCTCTCGCTGTATAGATGTTGTTACACACTGCTTCCGGCTAAACAGGAAGCAGTGTGTAACAACATCTATACAGAGCGGGAGGAGAGGAGACCAGCGGCGCAGGGACGGAGGTGAGTTCTGCCTACAGCGCTTCCGTGCGCCGCGCACTCTGCATTTGAAGGGGGGGGGGCCCGGGGAGAGGAAGGGAGGGAGAGGTCGGGCTGCTCTCCCCGCAGCTGCGGCTCCCCCTTCATTATGGGGGGGGGGCCTACCTACCTACCTACCTACCTAATCCTGGGGGGCAGCTACCTACCTATCCTGGGGGGGCAGCTACCTAATCTAACCTATCCTGGGGGGCAGCTACCTAATCTATCCTGGGGGGCAGCTACCTACCTAACCTATCCTGGGGGGGGCAGCTACCTACCTAACCTGTCCTGGGGGGGCAGCTACCTACCTAACCTATCCTGTGGGGGCAGCTACCTACCTAACCTATCCTGGGGGGGCAGCTACCTACCTAACCTATCCTGGGGGGCAGCTACCCACCTAACCTATCTGGGGGGGGCAGCTACCTAATCTAACCTATCCTGGGGGGCAGCTACCTAATCTAACCTATCCTGGGGGGCAGCTACCTAATCTATAATGGGGGGCAGCTACCTACTCTAACCTATCCTGGGGGGCAGCTACCTACTCTAACCTATCCTGGAGGCAGCTACCTAATCTTTGAGTATCACTGTAAAGGATAGCGGAGATGCCGCCGCGGAGACAGGCGGCATGGCGGCTGTCTCCGTGTGTCAGCCGGCGGCCTCTGCCGCGCAGTTTCATGCTGGTGATCTGCCTGGTCCTTCTATTGCACATAGATTGAGGGCTACGTGCGCGCGTGCCAGGCGACAGGACCTTTATGCGAATAGAAGGGGAGTCAGCTGATCTGCCAAGTCAGCTGACTCCAACAGTACTTCGGATTGGCTGAGTGGCTGGGGCGGCGCTGCGGAGCAACTTTGTATATATAGTACCTGGCTGTCAGTTGCTCCGTGTCTGCTGTCGCAAATGCTTACGTGTGAGCGCTCAGACCTTAGTCAGATCCCAAAGTGTGCTATAACCAGCCGGAGTTGGGGATCCACACTTAGCCAGATTCTGTTGATAGCTTAAAGTACTAATTACATTGTATTATCTGTTATGACCTTCTGCTTTCATTGACTATTCTCCTGCTTGCTGACTCTGTACCTCTGCCCATCTGATTCACGTTGCCGACTCTGCCTGAACTCAACACTGAATCAGCCTTCTGTCTTTGTACCTTATCTGTCCGTACGTTGCCTACTCTGCTTGTCTGACCTCTCTATCCTCGCCAGTGGGCCTAGCCACTGGTGAGGGATCTGTAGCATTCACCTGCCCCTCAGGTGAAGCTTTATTGCAGTACTGTCTGTAACACCTGCTCCTCAGGTGTCCAATAGCTGTAGTATAGTCTTAATCACCTGCTCCTCAGGTGATCACTTTTTGCAGCACTGTTTGTAACACCTGCTTCTCAGGTGTCCACTGGCTACAGTACTGTCTTAATCACCTGCTTCTCAGGTGATCAACCTTGCAGCATTACCTGTAGCTCCTGCTCCTCAGGTGTCCTTTAGCTGCACTACAGCCGGACTCGCCTGCTCCTCAGGTGATCCTTGGCTGCAGCATTGTCTGTAGTCACCCGCTCCTCGGGAGACCTCCTCTTCCTCATTACTGGTGCACCAAACACTACTCACATTGGTAGTCCTGTGTCTGGCTATACTAGCATTATTGGTGATTCTGCAGATCACCACATAATCAGGTATAGCATCTGTATTATTGGTGATACTGCAGATCACCAATAATCAGAAAATCTGTTTAGCTGACACCAATCGTTACACTCACACCTGTAAATCCAGGAATATGTTGGAAGTTCATTTTTACAAACCTAGTTCAAGGTTTCAAAGGTTATAGGGCATCCATACTTGCCCTCCGCTTAGTACATGGCAAACAAACTTGCCCTCCACTTAATATTTTTTTTTTTTTTAATTCTTTATTTTTGAGATATAAAGTTATAAAACAGAGCATACAGTAACATAACTATTAGGTACATTCTTGTGTGGGCACGTATATAACAATAAACACATGAAGTTACAGCAAGCCAGCGCTGTTTGAGATTAGGGTATATATGGCCATCTTGTGTGAATGGAGGAGCTGGAGTCGGTCATGGACTGTCTATTGCCTAAACGGACTGTGGGTTGTCGGGTAGAGAGGAACAAACTCCTCGCTCTCGACAAAAGGTATATAATGTGAGTGAGAGTTGCCGCCAGGTCCATAAGGGGAATTTAGGGGCTTTGGTGACCCAGGAGCCCAGTGGGATCATATATCCCAGGACACCATAAATGAAAGACCAACATTTGGAACAAGGGGGCTACAGTCCGGCAACCTGGAGAGGTGAGTATATAAATATATATTGAGCGGCAGAAACCGTGACCGACCCAGTGCACCATAACAAATCAACTGATTACCTAGATCAAAAGGTTATAGAGGATAATATATAGAAAAGGTAGCAGGAAAGAAGAAAAAGAAAATGGAGAGGAATTAGGACACACTAACCCTTGCGCTGTGAAACCAGTGTGCCTTATCCAGAATTAGAAAGGTTGTCATGCCAGGAGAAATAGGATTATATTTATGTTTAGTTAAGAGTCAGCTCCAGCCAGCAGAGATCTGAAGCTATTTGATTCAAGGAATTCATGCCAGGGCATCCAGGCGCGACAGTGTTGCTCATCAGATCGATGAATTGCTGCAGTAAGAGATTCCATCTCGCATATGAATTTGAGTTCAGAAATCCACTTTAGAATGGAAGGTGGTTTAGTATCCTTCCAATGTCTGGCAATCAAAACTCTCGCAGCCTGTAGAAGATGTTTCATCAGAGACTTTTTGATTTTTTTGAGCGGTTTGTCAGTGTGGTATAAAAGATAGAAGGCAGGATCTGGTACTGGGTCTGCACCCGTAAGTTCTTTTATACAGATTTGGACTTCTGACCAGAAGCTCCTAATTAGTGGGCAGTGCCAGAAGATGTGTAGCAGGGTACCATTATGTTGCTGACATCTCCAACATTTCTGATCAGCAGTGGGATAAATTTTGTGTAGTCTGGTGGGCGTCAAATACCACCAAGTCAGGATTTTGTAATTTGATTCTTGAATTCTCGAGGATATAGCAGATGTGTGGTCGATTAAGATTATTTTATCCCACTGCTTATCTGTGAAAGACCTCTGGAGATCTGATTCCCATTTCTCTTTCAAAGATTTGGACCAGGCCCCGTCTGAGGACAAAAGTTGGTAAATTGCAGATAGAGTTTTTCTAATTGGGCCTGAGCCCATGCAGAGAGACTCAAAGGGGGTGAGGGATCTGGAAAAGGCTTCCCGGGATCCAGTCGAGCTTAGGAAGTGAGTGAACTGGAGTAAGCTCCAGGGGTCTAAGAAGGGACAGCTACGAGATTCTTGGATCTGCTTTAACGTGTACCAAGTCTGTCCCCTGATGAGGTCTCTGGCCCTGAGGCGAGAGCCCATTCTCCACTCAATATATGCATGACTGTGGCAGCCTGGTTTGAATAACTGATTGTCTAGAATTGGCATTAGAGGAGATGGCCAAGGGGAGAGGTCTGCGCTAGAGCGAAATTTGACCAGGGCACTGAGAGACGCCTTAACCGCTACTGAGGATGAAGGAGGGACTTGAGTAAACCAGGGCAGTAAGCTAAGGTCATTTGATGTCAGGGCTGATTCCACCTGAACCCATCTCTTCTGAGCAGAATGCCTGTGCCAGTCTACAACACGCGTTAAAGCAGCTGCTGCATGGTATTTTCTTGCATCTGGAACTGCAAGACCTCCTTGCTCTTTTGAAAAGGTAATAGGAGTGTATTTAATCCTAGATGACAAGGACAGAGGCGCCAAAAGAATAAAACCAATATTTAAAAGTTTTTAAAAAATTGCTATGGAGGCAGTGGTGGACTTACCTCCAGCAAGTAGACACAACAAACTGTGTGTTTAGAACAAGTTAAATTTATTGGTACACTCCGGGGGGCAGTCGCAACGCGTTTCGCAGGCAAAGCCCGCTTCCTCAGGCAATAGTGAACGGAGTACACAACAGCAACGAGGCGCCAGGTGTTACCCGGACCTAATGCTGTTGTGTACTCCGTTCACTATTGCCTGAGGAAGCGGGCTTTGCCTGCGAAACGCGTTGCGACTGCCCCCCGGAGTGTACCAATAAATTTAACTTGTTCTAAACACACAGTTTGTTGTGTCTACTTGCTGGAGGTAAGTCCACCACTGCCTCCATAGCAATTTTTTAAAAACTTTTAAATATTGGTTTTATTCTTTTGGCGCCTCTGTCCTTGTCATATTGAATATCCACCTTTGGTGGAGGGGGATACCCCATCCTTTTCCTGTCTACAGAGAGCGACTTCTTAATCCTGAGTGAGGACAGGCTAACCTCCTCACCTGCTTATATAGTGGTTACCTGGAGGTAACCCATGTTTGTGAGTATAATATTGTACTCTATTTTATTTTTTCATTTTCACAACCTACTACACTATATTTTGGCTCTCGGTTCTTCTCTTCACATATTTAATCCTAGAGGGTTTCTTGCGCCAAATGAAATTCAGGAATAGCCTTTTAATTTGTTTGAAGTGTTCAGAGGGAGGCGTGATAGGAAGAGCCTGATATAAATATAAAAGTCTGGGCATTATGTTCATTTTAATGATGTTTATTCGGCCAAACCAGGTGAAATGAGCCCTTTTCCAGTCCTGGAGATCGAGTGAGAGTTTACGTAAGAGTGGAGGGAAGTTCAACTGATATGTGTAACTAAGGTCAGAAGGTATTTGAACACCTAGATAGGCAAGTGCCGAGGATGCCCATTTAAATAGAAAATTAGACCGTAATTGGTTGGCAAGAGATGAAGGTAGGGAAACTCCAATGGCCTGACACTTGTCAAGGTTGATTTTATAATTAGAAAGCATTTTGTAATTTTTTAGTTCGCCTAGTAAATTAGGTAGTGAGATGATCGGGCTTGTGAGATAGAATAAAAGGTCATCAGCATAGGCCGCCACCTTGTGCTCATCCCTAGAGATTGTAACCCCCCTAACGTCTCCGTTCTTGCGAACAGAGCATAAAAAGGGCTCAATGGTGAGGGCAAAAACTAAGGGAGAGAAGGGACAGCCCTGCCTGGTACCATTAGATATCGAGAAAGGGCCCGAGACAACACCATTTGCCTTCACGTGAGCGGATGGGCCTCTATAAAGGGCTAGGATACGGGCCAGCATATTATGTCTCAAACCAATGTGTTTAAGTGTTTCTTCCAGGAATGCCCAGTCCACCCGGTCAAAAGCTTTTTCAGCATCTGTGGACAGGAGTAGAGCTGGGGATCCCTTGCGTTGAAGCCACTCAATGGTATCTAGAGTGCGTATGGTGTTGTCTCGTGCCTCTCGCCCAGCAATGAAACCTACCTGATCAAAGTGAATCAGGGATGGCATATAAGGGGACAGTCGATTGGCTAAAACTTTTGCCATGATTTTTAGATCTACATTTAAGAGCGAGATTGGGCGATAGCTAGAGCACAAGGTGGCGTCCTTTCCTGCTTTTGGGATGACTGTAATATGGGCTGATAACATGTCTCTGGGAAGACTGGATGGCTCTCCTTCTTCAGGTGTAATACTATTGAAAACCTTGACAAGGTAAGGGCAGAGGATTTGTTTAAATGACTTATAATAGTCTACAGGAAGGCCATCAGGGCCGGGGGCTTTACCCGTTGGGGTCTCTTTAATAACGTGTCTGATCTCATCTTCAGTAATAGGGTTTTCTAATTCAGAGGTTATATCTTCTGAGAGAGAGGGCATTCCTGATTTGCGTAGATATTGGATAATATCGTTTCTATGGGAGGGAGCTATATTGGTGGAGGGGTTGTCCTTTAAGTTATATAAAGTATGGTAAAAAGTGCGGAAGGCCTCAGCAATCTCTTCATTTTTGACACATTTACGACCCTTAGAATCAGTAATGCTGGAAATATTGGAATAAGAGTATTGCGTTTTGAGAGCTTTAGCCAAGTATCTGCCACACTTGTTACCACACTCGTAGAACACCCGTCTACATTTGGTAGCAATCAGTTTTTCCTTAAAGAGGAGCAGGCCCTTAAGTTTGTCTCTTTCTGACTCTAAAGTAGCTAGTTCGGTCCCTGATAGGGAGTTTTTATGTTTCGTCTCCAGATCTCTAATCAGGTTTAAACTTTTGGCAATTGCTTCATCCCTTTCCCTCTTCAGACGACTGGCTTCCTGAATAAAATGACCCCTAATTACGCATTTGTGGGCTTCCCACAATGTGGGGAGAGACACCTCTTCATTGTCATTAATAGAAAAGTATCTCTCTAATGCGGAGGAAATCCTTTGTTTGATTTCTGGTTGTTGTAATAAGGAGATATTAAGGCGCCAGGTACGTGGTAGGTGTGTTTTGGGCCTAATTTCTATGGAAAGCGTAACTGGGGCATGGTCCGAGAGAACCGATTGCCCTATATCGGTCGACATCTGCTCAGAGAGAAGGTTCTGGGAAATTAATATAAAATCAATTCTAGTGTAAACATTGTGCAATTTAGAAAAAAATGAATAATCTCTCGAGGTGGGATGCTGGGTCCGCCATACATCAATTAGCTGTCTTTTAGACAATTGGGTCTTGCATTGCCTTAGGGCCTTGATTGAGAGAGAGCTCCGACCTGCAGAATTATCCAAAGTGGGATCCAGCACAATGTTGAAATCTCCCCCCAGGATAACGCTACCCTCCGAGAAAGAGTCTAGCGCCTCCAGTGTCCTGGTCAAAAAGGCCGGTTGACCACTATTGGGGGCATATAAAGTCCCAAAGGTAAATCTACGTTCTAGAAGAGTACCCCACTCCTGCAGTTGAGACAACTCAATGGTTTTAGCTAAAAGGATAGCAACCCCTTTCGTTTTAGAGTCAGGGGAAGAACTAAAATATGCTTTTGTGAAATACTTATCTGTTAGTTTAGGAGGGGTTGGGCCCTTGAAATGCGTCTCCTGCAGGAATGCCACTTGAACTCGCTGTTTATGTAAAGAGCGTAACAGTGCTCTGCGCTTCTCTGGGATATTTAAACCCCTGGCATTGACAGATTGTACCTTAATGAACATCAAAACATAGTATGCAATTTAACTCCAAGGGAAGTGTGTCTTTTGAAGGAGAGAAAAAGACAAAAGAGAGAGAGAGTAAAGAGGATGAAGAAAGAGAGGAGGTATATAAGATGAAGATGTTGGCAATCATTGCCAACCACTGTATGAGCCCTATATAGGCTAAATAACACATATTTTTAGCAGTAGGTGTTTTAGTCGCCCTAAGGGCGTCCATGTGAGGGTAACTGGGTGAACACAACGGGTTAGCCAGAGACTCCGGGCACTCAGAATGCAAAATAACATGAGGGCCCCAAGAGAATCCAGCCAGCCAACACCATATCATGAGAGCACATTAATACAGCAGTGTAAAATGCATTAAAACATCAGGCAAAAATTTAAAAAAGTGGCAAAGCATTTCAACTAAATTAGTATAAACTAGCTACGAAACAGAAACTTGAGACTGCAGCAGGGTTAACATACGTCACAGGTAATGAGCTCCTTATCCAAGATACGTATATATCCAGAACTTCAAAAAGATAAGCACTATTAAAGGGAGACCACAAAACAAAAATCTGGAAAACTGCTCCCAGTATGTTCCGAGATCTGGGAAATATGAGATGGGGAACAACCGTTTGCCGATGTCCCATGATAAGTTCTGTGGTTGCAGGAGCAATTTGAGTTTGTGCGATATTTAACAGTTAAGTCTTTTGAACTGAGACCTAAAGTAGACCATGTCATCTCGGAGGGCCCCTATGCTGTGAGGCTTAAGTGAAGCATGTCCTCCTCAAAGGGCCTACACCTGTATTAAGACTTTTTATAGAACAGATAGCCATCGCCAGATAGCATATCATTAAAGAGCAACATATCTTATGGCAAGAGGGAGCACAGCATGTTCAGCAGAGATCATGGGGCAATGAACGTGACAATACTTAACATGTGTACAGGTTGCATTAGAAGCTTCTTATTCCATTCTCTCAGGGGAAGGAGCCAGGTTGTAGACTCTAGCTCATGGGGATAGCAGATATGGGTACTGACATTACAAGGAAAAATCTTGTATAAGTCAGAGCATCAAAAACAAAACCAAAAAAAAACCCTCAACAGTCAATGAGAGAGACAGTGACAACTTTACATTGATAGTGAGTGCAACACATACTCACGACATCGGGTTGTTTCTCCTTGCAGACTTAGCTGGTTTCGGGGGGCCACTTAAAAGCAAAGTGTCTGGGTCCCAAAGCGGGAGGGCTACCTCAGGGATCCCCAGCATTTTGCAGAAATCTGCCAGCTCAGAAGGTGCTCGTAGGGTTGCGGAACAGGAGTCCTTTTTTGCAAACAAGTGAAACGGAAAGCCCCAGCTATATGTGAATTCATGCTCTTTCAGGGCTTGCAGAAGGGGGTGCATTGCTCTTCTCTGCGCCAGTGTAAAGGGTGCCAGGTCCTGATAGAGAGTAATAGATGCTCCGTCAAAATCGACCGGCCCATGTCTGCGGGCAGCCGCCATTATTTCATTCTTTACATCGAAGTAGTGTATTCTGCAGATTACATCGCGTGGTGGTGCCGAGCCTTGTGGTGTCGGGCGGAGGGCTCTGTGAACTCTATCCACCCTAATCGGAGTAGGCTGAGGGCATTCCAGCAAGCGCTCAAAGATCGCTCTAACCGTATGGATCAAGTCTTCGGATCTAGTGGCTTCTGGTAGGCCTCTCAAGCGGATATTATTCCGTCTGCTACGGTTTTGTAAATCCTCTATTTGAGATCTAAAGAGAGTCTGTAGGCTTGTCTGCTTTTCCTGGGCTTCTTTCAGCTTGCGGAGCTCCGACTGAAGGTCTGTGATGTCTTTTTCAGTGCCTGTCACTCTGTTAGATATGGCGACGAGGTCAGTGGGCAGATTCGCTATTTCAGACTTGGTCGTATGTTGGAGCTGTTCCGTTTGCCTTTCCATGTCTTGTTTTGTAGGGAGGCTTCTGAGGAATTCCCAAATCTCCTCTAGATTTTTAGAGCTACCAGCTTCTGTCTGTTTGGGAGTCTGTTTTGATGAGGAAGAGGCCTCCGCCATCTTGTCCGTCATGTGTCTCGTGGTTGGACCTGTGAAGTACTTTGCCACTGAAGTAGTGGGATTTGCCGGGGTTGCCGAGGATTGTTTGTTTGCTCGTCTGTTCCCCTTCGTATTAGGTGTTTCAGTGTTGGCCAGCTGGTCGGCAGGAGCCTCCATACCAGGTTAAAAGGAGCGATTTGCCCTGGAGCTCTGTGCAGAGACGTCTTCACCGCGCCATGTCCGGCTCCGTCCCCTTTATGTCATATTTATATTAATTTGCAAATATTCATCTGTTCCTCCAATGTCTCCCAAATGCTGCTGCAGATTTATTGAAGTTGAATGTTTAGGGAGACTGGGAAGGTGTTTGGAAGATTTCAAGCTTCCAAGGAGGCTTGAATGCAGTTTTTTTATTGAGTGAGGCCTGGAGTAGTAGGTACAACTAGAGCTTCAGATAGTTAGCACTTCCCTCTACTCTAATAACTTTTCTAAGTCCTTGGGGAGAGAATAAAGGCTGCTGGTATGTCAGGGACACTCCAAAGACACTATTTGCAAGTTTTTGGATTTTGAGGCCTAGTCTTCCTGTTGAAGCCTGGGCCTCAATTTGTGAGTGTGGCCGACCGGAAGTGCAGGTCCGGCGCGGTAGTCCTGCGCTGGGCTCCCCTGGGAGTTTTAAAGCCCTGTTGTGGAAGGGGGGTGTGTTGGGCACCCTTTGGGCTATGATTCAAGAGAGGATGGAGCCCAGGGAGAGCGGTATTGAGCCTGATTCGCGGCCGAACTGGCCTACCTTGTTGCAGGGTTGCTTGATGGAGCTGCTGTTTTTGGTGCCCAGATCTGGCTGGAAGAGATATCTGAAGCCTCAGGGGAAGCAGAAGGGGATCTAGGCCGGTGTTTGCCCAATTAGGAGCCTGGGTAAGGGAAGATTTACTGCCTGATGAGTGGAGCTCTCAGCAAACACGTCCTGCCACCATGCCTCGTAGGCCACCCCCCCCCCCCTCCACTTAATATTTAATCAACAGTACAGGTTTACTTTAAACATGGACTATAGAAGTTTAGGGCCACTGTGCACAGGGTTTTGACATTCAACTTTAGTTTTCAAAATGTAGGCTGTCATTCATTAATAAAGTACATAATGTAAAATCAAATTATAAATTTGGATAACTCGTTTTTTCCTTAACCAAAAATAATTATTACATTTGGTAAAGTTGGCATGTGTGTTAATGTGTCTGCATTTTAATGATATTTATGTATTTTATCCAAAGAATAACTTTATTTCAGGATCACATACAGTATGAACAAGGACAATTACAATTTCCAAGGATAAGGATAACAAAAGCATTGTTTAGTTTAAGAAAGTGACGTTATCATTAACATTGTATTTTAAATAAACATGTTACATTTATCACAGTGTATATAGCATTTTCCCTGAGTTCAAGGAAAGGGTAAACCAGCCTAATTAGCCGTTCAAGCATACCTGAAGATATGTTAAAAAAAAAAAAAAAAAAGCTTCACTTACCTGGAGCTTCTGCCAGCCCCCTGCAGCCGCCCTGTGCCCATGCTGTTTCCAAACGATCCTCCCCCCCCCCCTCCCCCCCCGGCTCACTGATTCTTCTGTCAATCGCTGTTCACTGCGCCTTGGCAGCCCTGTGTTCCTGTATAGTACAGCAAAATCTAGATATTAATCTAAGTCCCAAATTTTGTAAAACATTTTGGGCAACTTTTCTGGGTATAAATTAGTTTTTTTTTTATAAATTAGAGAAAGGTTAACCATCCTAATCCAGTCACTTATGTCAGATGCAGAATGTGAGAGGCTGTTAACCTTCCTGGCGGTAACCCCGAACGTAGTTCGGGGTAAGCCGCGCAGGAGGTTTTCTCAGGCCCTGCTGGGCTAGCACTTTGCTAGCTGCGTCAGCACTTCGATCGCCGCCGCCCCGCGCTCGATCGCCGCTATCCGCGTCGCAACACAGCCCCCCCCTAGACCCCTGCGCTGCCTGGCCTATCAGCGCCATGCAGCGGCAAGGGGTGGATCGGGACTCCCTTAGACGTCACGACGTCCATGACGTCGGTGACGTCATCCCGCCCCGTCGCCATGGCGACGGGGGAAGCCCTCCAGGAAATCCCGTTCTTTGAACGGGATTTCCTGATCGCCTATCGCCGGAGGCGATCGGCGGGGCTGGGGGGATGCCGCTGAGCAGCGACTATCATGTAGCGAGCCCTCGGCTCGCTACATGATATAAAAAAAAAAAAAAAACGGCTGCGCTGCCCCCTGGCGGTTTTTAATATACCGCCAAGAGGGTTAATGGCCATCATCATTAAAAACAGTAAGGCAAATGAATATAGGTTTTTTGAGGTTTTTATTGATTGCAATAAAAATATTTACCTGTGAGCTTTTGGCGTGTTTATTTTGTTAATACTGTAATGCCTCCTTTTCCTCGCAGACACTGAAGACAGGTCTTACAATGGTTGGAAAAGTTGTTACCCAGCTTGCTGGTACACTGCCTGCTGGATCTTCAGATGAAGATTTATCATCACATAGCAATGCTAGGCGTAGTCCTCTAGTTCCTGGTGTTATCACTATTATCGACACAGAGACTGTTGCTGAAGGACAGGTAAAAAATTTTTCAGCTGTATGCTTGGTATATATAGTAAACCAGACACTGTTTAAAGTGCATGCAATCCAGAGACCTCTTCAAATGTTCTTCAGTGTATGCAATACAAACAGGTTGTGGGATAGCAGCACTAGGAGTTTATTCATCTTAAACAAAGAAAACATCAGTTTTGTACAATCCTTGTTGTTCATCAAGCTAACATCAAACAGGACTTCTATGAAGTGTCCACAGCTAGTGATATCTGAGTTGTCATGGAAACCAAAGTAACGGGAAATAACAGCTAAATACAGTGTGATCCAATTTATCCTAAAATTACCTTGGTCATGCATTAATCCCTGATTGTCATGACAAATGAGGACCAGGGTGTAAAGTAAATTAGAATAATCCTTCATCCAACCCATAATAATCTTTTCAACTGAAGAATACAAGGGACCTCCTTTTTTACTGCATTCGGTAACAGTCCTCACTCCATTTCAGCCTAGGTACATGGTCAATGAACTGGTCAGTGTCTAGATGACTAGCTTCCAATCATTGTCTATATACTCAAGAGATCCATCTGTCTTATTTTGATTAGCGTATCTATGCTGTGGAACTTTATCACTAACTTTCTAAGGTGTTTCCCCCATGTAAAGTAAGCCACTGTTGCACACAGCACAGGAACGACAATTGAGAAAATTCTTAATGTGGAATTTTACAGGACTGTTTCTAAAATTGTCCCTTTTATATGGTCCATTCTGAACAGTTGAAACACATTTAAGATCCAATGTGTTTAAGTCCAAGATATGTGACAGTGTTTACAAGGAGTGACCATGATAAGTGACTGTGTTGACTGTATGGAGCTTTAAACATTGCCAATCAAGCAGTTTCTGCTGATATTGAATAGCCCAATTCCAGGTTGTGTACAATTTGCATTAAATTAAAAGGTATGCCAGAATTATTAGCAAAACCTGAAGAAGTTGCTAATAGAGGCCAAAGAGAATGGGATCCTTAATGATGACGAGTATAAACCTCAGACTTCCTCGAGTTCTGGTATCTTACCATATACCAAAGACTAATAAAAGTTTGGTCAACCCTCCAGATAGACCCATAATCTCCGGTATAGGATCCATGACCTCTAACGTCTCAAGATACATAGATTCAGTTTAACAAGGATTGGTGAAAGGTACTAGGTCCTATATTAAGGATATTACAGATATCATCAATCTCATTAAAAATGTAGAATGGGAGGAAGGGTGGTTGTTATGCATGATGGATGGTCATGTTACATCCTTAAATACAAGAGACTAGATCCTTATGTCAGGAACAGATAGAATGTATACTGAATGATATGTTTCATATTAACGCATATTTTTTTTTTGTTTGTGGGCTAATTTTATATTCAGCAGGTAGGCATGGTTACATCTTGATAAATAATTGCTACCTACCTACTATATATGGCTATGTAAAATTGCCGATGTTGATGTAATTGCTCTGAGGTCTCCAAATTGCTGAGAGGAAGCAAACTAGCTGGTTGGGGAATTTTTGGAGAAGGGTTGCAAAGAAGATCAGATTAGCGTAACAGTTCGAGATGTAGAAAGCATGGATAGAACCAAATTACCTGGAAGGAAAGAGAGAGGAATGGTAGAGGAGATTAGTTTCCTCATGAGGTATCCCATTTGTGGATGGTCAATGAGATGCAAACTATTTTGTTAATGCAGGGTTTTTACAATTTTTTTTCAAATGTATATAGCTTGAAAATGGACCAATCAGAAAGACAGGTGGAATTTTGTTGATCCATTTTCAAGCTGCATACATTTGTGTGAACAAATTCATAATTTTGCATCAGAATTATTTGCATGTCATAGTCCATCCCCAATACTATTATAGAAGCATGAAAACTTTCATAGTCACAGACATAATAAAAAACACATTTAGTTTGAATGTAGACTACCCATAGGTTTGCCTTGATTTAATAAAATTCAGCTGAAGGATTCAACCCGTACCACTGAGGGGCTAGTTCACATTTGGAGCGCTAATCATGATAGCGTAAAACATTTTGCATCTTTTACCACTATTTTCGCTCGTGATTCCCATGTTATAGAACGAGAATCTGAACACGCTACTCCTGCTACTGCTGAAATTCTGTTTGTCCCCACGTTTATTGCCTGATGAAGCGGGAGTGGCCTGCGAAACGCTTTGCATTTTTGGGGTACTATATAATAAATGTGATTACTATTATACAGTCTTTCGTGGCTGATTTATGGAGGTAAGTCCACCGCTTCCTCCAAGCAAATTTTAAAGGTTTTAGACACTTTCACCCTGCTGGCGCCTGTTCTCCTTTTGCTGAGAATCTCAACTCGATCATCCCCAAAATTCTGCATGCAGCCATTTGCGATTGATCCCATCGCTAACGCTGCGGTGAGAATGTATCCATAGGGATACATAAGCAGCAGCGCTTTACTGATCGCCGGCGATCAGCAAAGTGCTACAAAAGCCCCTAGTGTGTACTAGCCCTTACAGTGTTATACTATACTGTACAATACTACGATGTTATATCCATCTGTACTACAGTATCAAGTTGACTAAAGATAAAGGTAAATTATTGACCTTTTATTTCAGAGTGGATTAAAGTAGACCCAGCAGCCCTCTTGCTAAATGTGCTAGGCAGTGAGGCTGCATCCTTAGGTCCACCTTTGGCTCATCTAATTTAGCATCTTTTCCCCAGGCAAGTCTTGTTGACTTTGGGTAGCCAGGCAGTTGGGCACTTCCAGACTGACGGTTCCATTAATACATAGGGTTGTTGAGAAAACACAAGGACATGTTAGTGGGACAGGAACACGGTCACTTGAGAAGTAGGGTCTAATTAAAGTCTGACACAGCCTATAAAACCAGAAGATAAGCTGCCAAAAAGTATGTATGCTTTCTAAAAGAATATGCCCCTGAGCATCAGAGCCCTATCCATGTATTGTATTAAAGTTTTGTATTTTTTTAACTTTTACTATACAGCGATACATAAATTGCATAATTGACTTGGGGTACTTTATGAAAAAAAGTAGGAGTAAATGTATACATTTGGAGATCCCTTGAATCCTCCAAGTAAATGTTTATATCGTGTTGCAGCTTGTAGCCCCAGAATAATTATGGCATGAGATTATACCTGAAATGGCCCAGTCCATATAAATCCTTGGTAGAACATTGCTAATCTCAGCCAATTACATTGTCTTCAGCTTTTCGTCTTGTTTTATAATGCACATTTACAGCTGCTATTTATTTGAATGACCTTTATATAAACGCTTAATTGACTTTACTAGGATTTGAACCTGTGAACTCTAACACGGCAACAGGGGTTGATAAATTGCTTAGTCAAACTTTGTTTATTTTACGCTAATGCAACTCTTTGTTTAATCACATAGAGGGCATGAACCATCCATTAATGCTCTCTTTGGAGTGTATACATAAAATAATTATAGGGGCTTTGTATATACTTTCGCCAGTATTATGATAAAAATTAAACTTTAGAACCTTGTTAAATATTTCAAATATTATATTTTTGGCGTACTAGCATAATTTGATGCTCTTTAAAGCCATTTTTTTAAACTTATTTCTCTTTGACCGTGTATTGTCTCTCATTTTTCTTGATGGTACATTCCCTTTATTATTTCTACAACTGGACATAATAGTTAACCTATCTTAACCTTTTTTTATTGTTTAGATACATTAATAAATATGTGCTTACTGGATCACAGTTCCTAATAGTAAAACAACTGCTTCTAAGAGAGGGAGGTGATGTGCAGGCTACACAAGGAAATAAGTATGTAGCTAAGTGCTGGGGATTAAGTGGGAAGTGACTTTGCATGATGTCTATAAGTGTCAGAGTTAAATTTTGGATAACCATGAAGGCAGAGTAGGGATTAATCGAGAAGGTGAAAGAGTTTAAGTGCAAGCAAAGAAATGTTTAGCTTCATAGGAAAAGAATGGGCTTAAGGAGGAACTCCAGTGAAAATAACATCATAAAAAAAAGTGTTTTTTACAATAATTATTTATAAATGATTTAGTCAGCGTTTGCCCATTGTTAAATCTTTCCTTTCCCTGATTTACATTCTGTAAAGTACATGTCTGTGGAAAGAGATTATGCAGTTTTGACAGTTGGAAACAGCTGTTATTTCCCACAATGCAGCAAGGCTCACAGACAGGAAACTTTCAGGACCATGGTCCTGACATCACACTATGGAAAGGGTTTCACCACAATATCAGCTATATAGATACCCCTGATGATCTATTCAAGAAAAGGTAAATATTTCTCATGGGGAAGGGGGTATCCGCTACTGATTGGGGGATGAAGTTCAATCCTTGGTTACGGTTTCTCTAGAATGCTGGATGGCGGAACAGGCAGAGAAGATTTAGTAGTTGGGAATCTATGATGGCAGAGAAGGCGTTAGATTATGGACAAATGTGCAGAGAGAGGAGGTGGTATATTGTGGGTAGTTTAAGCTGCATACACTGATAGTTGCATGCCAAGTGCCTGAGAAGTGTGCATGCTTTTACTATCAGAAGTATTGAATGTCTTGGGGAATTGTGTGGGAAAGCATGAGGTGCTGGAAATAGTGTGCTGATGACAAAGGCCTGTATTGAGGGGCAGAGTTTGGGGCACCAGAACACCTGTGCCTAGTGGCTTCTGCGTTGTAAATCCGGCCAAATGAGGAACAATCATTTGGAGCATCAGTAAACTAGACTGTGTACATAGGCTATGTGGAGGTGACTACAAACAGTCTCTGCTGGATGAAAAAATGATAAAATATGACTTATTAAACAAGTTATTAAGAACAGTGAATTAAGTGTTGAGAATTGTAACAGTATAAGTTTATTTGGCAGAGTGAAGACATTAAGTGCATTGGTGGCATGTGTGGTAAAACTGTTTAAGGCTGTGTAGGTGCGCAGGCAAATAACTGGGTAATTCTATTATACAGTCAGTTGTATGAAAAGGGTTACATCCATGGTGGCTCTGTTGTCAGGGAAGGAGTTAAGTGCTTTGGTGCTGTACAGATTTGAGGTATTTGAAACCTCAAGGGAAAAAAGTACAGGTACACCAGGAGCCCAGTATAGTGTAGTTACTTGTGTTTTGGGCAGGGCTGTGGAGTCGGTCCAAAAATCCACCGACTCCGACTCCTCAGTTTAGGATTCCACCGACTCCGACTCCTCGACTCCGACTCCTCTAATTTGCATATTACAATTTTGTTGATAAAGGTGTGTAACATGAAATTCGTCTCTTAACTGCCAACGCTTAGGAATTTTACAAGACAACTGAAGTGAGAAGGATATGTAGACTACTATATTTATTCCCTTTAGACTAAAACTAGTCCTTGGTAAGAGTACTTGTAAAAGGTACAAACCGGAACAAAGAACATCTATCAGGCCCTAGGCAATGTGACTGTGGGTACATGTAAGAATGATGTGCAGGTACTCTGCAGGGGAATGAGGAGATTGTAAACAGACAACACCTCTGTGTTCAATGTGCACAGCATTCTCAGTGGATTCCCTGCAGCTCTGTGGGAAATGCACATGTAGAGTATAGTACTACTGTGTAACAAAGTAAACCTGAGACAGATGAAATTAAAGTTTTATACATACCTGGGGCTTCCTCCAGCCGCCTTCAGGATAATCAGTCCCTCGTTGTCCTCCTCCACCACCTGGATCTTCTGCTATGAGTCCAGGTACTTGAGCCAGTCGGGCGTAGTGCGCATGCACACACTCCGCCGCCAGGAGCATAATACACCTGTGCAGCACTATTGCGCAGGTGCAGAATGTTCCTGGCTGTGGAAGCGGCATGCGGCCAGACAGCGCTGACTGGCTGAATTACCAGGACTCATAGCAGAAGATCCGGGTGGTGGAGGACAGCGAGGGACTGATTAGCCTGAAGGGGGCTGGAGGAAGCCCCAGGTATGTATAAAACTTTACTTTTCATCTGTCTCAGTTACCCTTTACTTTGTAGTCACCAAACCAAATTTTAACAACATATCAAATTATTTGATTTCATCAGCAAAGGGAGTGCATACATTTGCATAAATCAGCATCAGTGCAGAATTATTTCCATCTCGTTGACCATCTCTATTAGTGACACAGCTACACATCAGGCTTTATACTTACAGCATAGATGTTATTTAGTATATATAAGAGATTCCTGTGTACACATCATATATACAGTTATAATCAGATATGTATATCTGACCTTAAAAATACAGGGACTGCTTTATTGAAGCAGCACAAGTAACTAATTTTGATTGGTTTATTTCATTTTTGTGGACTAAGCACAGCTATTACTGTATATATAGTGTATATATACATTATTTTTAATGACTATTATCTGAGAAATAGAACATTTTATCATATTTTCTATTTTAATTACAGTTACAAATTCATTAGGAGTCGGAGTCGGTGCATTTTTTCCCGACTCCGACTCCAGGCACCCAAAATTGCCCGACTCCACAACTCCGACTCCACGACTCAGACTCCGACTCCACAGCCCTGGTTTTGGGAATATTAATAAATGTTTGAATATGAGATCAGCATGTGTGGAGGACACCTGATACATTTGGGTATGTAGGTCCCTCTCAGATTATTGGTCACACTCTAAAAGAAATAGAAGACCAGTAGTAGAACTTCCATACCAGGGTGAGAGTATAAGGGAGATGTGGCGGTTGCCTGGGTATGGTAAAATATTTACGTACAGTTTTAAAAAAGGTATACAATTGCTTACCTCAAGGAAGACAACTGTATATGGTTCACAAAGTTTTTTGCACAATGTAAAGACCATTGGTGGTGTGTTTGCGTGAGAAGCAATTCAAATGCTCAGTGACTGGCCTGGAATAGACAGGATTTGTGTACGGTAAATGAGTGAGCAAGGTGTATGTATGTGAGCGTACAGAGAGAGAGTTAAAGTGGATCCGGGATGAACTTTTATACATTGCATAATTGTGCTCCTTACATATAGGTTACAGGGCATTCCTCAAGCCAAATACTTTTTTTGTTTTGTTTTAATACTCTAATTCACTATAACCTAAACAAGCCTCGCCCACAGCTTCTCCAAAACGCCAAGGCACTCGAACCCATGTAGCAAGGGCTTATGGGAGCTCAGTCTGGGCAGGAGGAGGAGGAGGAGGTTACTAGCCAGAGATTTCAGAGGCAGACCGGAGGTGATATGAATTTTTCACAGGCTTGTGGGGTGGAGATGCAGTTGCAGATTACCTGTGTAATGATGACAAACAGAACATGGCCGCTCTCATTGTATCACAGGAATAAATAATCATATTCTATTGAAGCTGTATGCAGCCAGATTTTCTGTGTAAATGATCTAAACTTTAAATAAGATATATAGACAAGTTACTTGTTATAGTTAAGGTGGCCACACGCCATACAATTTTTAAAATATCTGTTCTATTCAAGAATTGCAGTCAATTTTTCTGACTGATTATAACATTTCAAAAATATGACCAATGTACCACACACCAATGTTCAATTTTTCCTCAATTATGATAAAAATGATTATGATTAGAAATGATAAATTGACAATCCAACACACACCATACAATCTTTAGTAGAAATTGAAGAGAAATATCTGGCATTCCGGATCGATTTAAATCGAGAAAAGCGGGAAATCCGATCGGATTTTTCAGTCAAATTAAAAAAAGCTTTCTAATTTTTTTGAGAGATACGATCGTTTTTATTGAATTGCTGTAAACTAGGATAATTTTATTGTATCGTGTGTGGCCACCTTTGGTTTTTCATCTCGGATCTGCTTTAAGTACAGTGTTGGTCAAATGTGTATGATATAATGTACAATGTGAGAATATAGAGTATATGTAATAAAGGCGCCTGGTAAAAAGGGCACAGGGTAATGCCGATAGTAGAATATCAGTAATTTTGTCGATATAACACTATCCAATAGTAGATTATCAGTAATTGTACCTGTATTCTACTACATATTGTGTGTCCTATCCTGTACTTGAGCCCTTTACGTGCTTGGCAAAGTAAAATGATTCTGATTCTATATCACCACCCTCCTTCTGCCCCAGACTCTGACCTCTTCTGGGACACAAGCAGCTCTGATCTCTTAAGGTGCGTACACACGCACTACCACCGGCAACAACGGGCCCGCCGGACCCTCCCGCTGGGCGGACGTTCAGCCGGCAGTAGCACATGTGTACGTACGCGCTGTCGGCGGACTGATAAGGCTGTTTCTGAACGATCCGCTCAGCGGATCGTTCAGAAACAGCCTTATCCGTCCGCCAACAACGCGTACTACCGTACTAGTGCAACAAAATGTTGTCCTATTTACAAAATAAAAAAATAGCAGATCGTTTTTTCTTTTTATCTCACAAGGATGGCATGGGTGTAAAAGCTTCACTGCAACTTTGCAACAACTTGTTCTTAAAGATCATGTGAAATAAGGAATACAAAAATTTTAAAAGAGTTGCATTATTTTCAGTTGATGATGCACATACCATACTTTTGCTACTTTTAGAAAGTTAGTTTAGCGTTTTGTTTATAAAGTAACCTGTTTTATTGGGCCAAAATTATATTATCACCACTAAGTCTATGAAGAAATGTCATACAGATGCTACATAATACAGTGCAAGAGAGAGACTGAGTCAGGGCCAGCCTGTATATAATTCTTATTGCACATTAATTTGACACATTGACAGGCTCAAGTGTGAAATGTCACATTCTGTCTTTCTCACCCCTTTTAATATTAGGTTTGACTTATGATGGCCATTTGCAATGTCTGATTCCATTTGCTAATTTACATCATAGCCAGAGGTTCTGACCACAGTTCTGATATGGAGTGGAAACTGACACAGAGTAACAGGAACTTTGCTAGGTGAAAGCAGACTGGCTTGTATGGGCAAGATTGTGTTGAACTTTTTTTATATATTGTTTTATCAGTCATTTTCATTATTGACTTCCATATTGTTTTAGTTTAGTCACAGCTCAACTGAATCTTTCTCCATGAAATGTTCCAAGAGCTTATAAACAACACAATAAATGCAGTAGATGGATGTATTACTTGCAGCAACAGTTTCCCTCATTATGGAATTTACTCTTTCAGAATCAGAATCACTTTATTTCGCCAAGTAAGTTTGCACTTACAAGGAATGTGTCTTGGCAGTTGCTTAAAGAGGAACTCCAGCCTAAACAAACATACTGTCATTAAGTT
Organism: Hyperolius riggenbachi; assembly: GCF_040937935.1. Classification (NCBI taxonomy): domain Eukaryota; kingdom Metazoa; phylum Chordata; class Amphibia; order Anura; family Hyperoliidae; genus Hyperolius; species Hyperolius riggenbachi. The sequence goes on from NC_090647.1 coordinate 276,010,108, forward strand.
ACATTAGTTATGCTAATTAAAATAGATAGGTAATATAATCTCTTACTCACACTGTTTTAAAAGAACAGGAAAATGTTTGATTTCATGATGGCAGCCATATTTTTGGTTGAAAGGAGGTGACAGGGAGCATGAGACACAGTTCCATCTGTCCTGTGTCCTGAACACCTCTCCCAGTTGCTAGGCAACGTGAATAACAACATAGGAAATCCCATCATGCTCTGCACAGCATCAGGGAAAAAAAGCCTGGGCTTTTTTTCTTTGATGGGTGGAGCTTAGCTAAAAATGCAGCTAAAAATGATGCTTTGGTAAGAAAAACAAAGTTCTGATGCTGTGAAACTGTTAAAGAAACATCAAGCCTTTTCAGTTCTGCTGAGTAGATTTTTATAGTCATATTGTAGGACCCGGCAGCGTGGGTTAAATAGCGGGGAATAAGCCAGGGGAAAAAGTCTCGGGCAGTGAGTGCGCCAATGTGAATGTGCACCCAGGTTGGAGGTGGTGAATGTGGGGCTGTAATGTACTCACTTATCCAGTGAATTCTGTTGCGTGCGGGAGAGCAGTTGGCAGATGGGCGCGATTCCAACCAGTCTGCAGCAGCTTCTGGGGTGTTGAAGAAATGGACGCAATCATTTTTCACCACCCTTAGCTTTGGTGGATAGAGCATAGCATAGGCCAAACCTTGATCGCTGAGTTTTTTCTTGATATTAATGAAGGTAGCATGCTGCTTCTGTAGGTTAATTGAGTAGTCAGGATAAAATGAAATGTGGGCGTTTTCGTAGCTGATCTCACCCTTAGCACGTGCTTCTTTAAGGATTGCATCCCGGTCTCTGAAGCTTAGCAGCTTCATGATTAATGTGCGAGGAGGTGATCCCGGCGGGGGCACCTTCGGGGAGACTCGATGAGAGCGCTCTATGAAGAAGACGGTGGAAAAGGCCTCTCTGCCAAACACATCAATAAGTAACTTCTCCGCAAACAGCTCCGGTGAGTTGCCTGTTACGGTTTTCCAGATCTTCTTGGCGTTCACGAAGAGTTTAACCTCAGTTTGGGTCTGCGAGATGTCACGCTGCCCAGGCCTCATGCGGTCCTCAAGGCGACTAACTCTTTCCTCTGTCTCCGTCACACGGGTACGAAGCGACTGCATGTCAGCTCTGAGGAGGGAGACGTCTGACCTCACCTCCTCCAGTTTAGTAGTTATAGCTGTGAGGGCTGTTTGGCAGGATGAGATACCTTGCATAATTTGCTGGAGTGACGGAGCAGACGCTTCAGTGTTTGAGGTCTCGTCGCCATCTTGGGCCTCGTGGCGGAACTTTGCCAGCTTGGCAGCCGCCTCAGAGCCCTTTCTCGTCATGACTAAGGGTACCTCAGTGCTCACTGGCAGTCAGTGGGCAGGGAATGCCAGGTTGTGTGCAGGTAGGAGCGGGAAATACTGAGCAGGATAGCTTTTATCGGAGGTTCAGGCGGGAGCTCTCGTCCTGCACGTCTTACTCCATGGACTTCCGGCCACGCCCTCCTGCTGAGTAGATTTTTAGTCCAGAGGTTCACTTTAACAAACGCAAACACAAACAAAAGAAATACAAAGACAGACAATATGTGTATTACAAGTCAAGGTCAGTATGTAAGTATAGTGGCAGTAAGCAAGGTGAGAATTGTTCATTTTCAGTTCTGTGCTGATTACTTTCAAGTCCTAGCAGGTCTAGCGTGGTTCAGCATTAAGTATGGCTACCGCCTGAGGAAAAAAGCTGTTCCTGTGTCTAGAGGTTTTAGTTGTGATTGACCGGAATCTTACTCCTGAAGGCAAGAGCTGGAAGATGGAGTGCGCAGGGTGAGAGGGGTCAGAGGCAATCTTGGTTGCTCTCCTTCTGCACCTGCTAGCGTAAAGAATCCTGCAGGGAAGGTAAGCTACAGCCAATTATCCTTTCCGCTGTTCGGATGATGCGCTGCAGCCTTCCCTTTTCTAATGCTGAGCAGGAGCTAAACTATACAGTCATATATGATGTCATGGTGGATTCGATGATTGCAGTGTAGAACTGCACCATTAGATTTTTAGGTAGGCCAAACTTTTTCAGCTGCCGTAGATGGTACATCCTGTGCTGCGCTTTCTTGATGATGGTGGCCGTATTGTTATCCCATTTTAGGTTGTTTGAGATTGTGGACCCAAGAAACTTGAATGACTCTACCTGGGTTATTGTGGTTCCATCTATGGTTAAGGGGAGGTGCTGCGGGGGGAGATCTCCTAAAGTCTATTTTCATCTCCATGGTTTTGAGAGCATTTAGTTTCAAGTTGTTGCTGCTGCACCAGGAGAAAAGCTGTCCCACTACATGCCTGTATGCAGACTCGTCCCAGTTTTGTATGAGACCAACTACTGTTGTGTCATCTGCAAACTTCAGAACCTTAACAGATGGATCTGTGGAGATGCAGTCATTGGTATAAAGTGAGTTGAGCAGTGGGGAAAGCACACAGCCCTGGGGTGCTCCAGTACTGACTGTCAGAGAGCTTGATGTGTGCTTCCCAAGTCTGACCTGCTGTCTCCTGTCGGTTAAGAAATATGTGTAGCTGGGAGAGCTTGCTGTGTAGCAGTGATGAAATTATGGTATTAAATGCAGAGCTGAAATCTATGAATAAAATCCTAGTGTAGGTTCCTGGGGTGTCTAGATGCTGTAGTACATAATGCATACACATGTTAACGGCATCGTCTGTGGATCTATTAGGCCTGTAGGCAAATTGCAGAGAGTCCAGCAGGGGATCTGTGATGAATTTCAGATAAGCCATTATCAGTTTTTCGAATGCTTTTATGACCAATGATGTCAGGGCAACAGGCCTGAAATCGTTTAAGCATGTAGGTTTTGATTTTTTTGGAATTGATACAATGATTGAGCTTTTAAAACAGGCAGGGACAATTAAGAGTTCCAGAGATGATTTGAATATGTCTGTGAATACAGGCGCTAATTGATCGGTACAGAGTTTCAGACATTTCGAAGTTACAGAGTCTGGTCCAGGTGCTTTATTTGTTTTCTGTCTTTTGAAGAGTTTGTTTACGTCTGATTAGCCAATTGGTAGAGCATGCACATCTGGGGACAGGTTAGCAGACTGTGGCTGAGGTGTTGTGTAGATGCTGAGGTTGCAGGGGATGGAGACATTGGCTGGCTGGAGGAGTGCTCAGTTTGCCTGTTGCAGAGATGCAAATTATGCAAATTGACTTGGTGTGTTTGGCTTTTGTTGGTAGTGTCAAACCTGCAATAAAATGTATTCAACTCATTTTCAAGCTGCAGGTTGTCTAGTGATTGTGGAGATTTCTTTCTGTAGTTGGTGGTTTTATGTAGAGATTTCCATATTGTGGACGAGTCAGCCGTGGAACATTTTTCCTCAAGTTTTTTAGAATAATCTTTTTTTGCGTCGGTAATGGCTCTCTGCAGTTTGTATTTCGCAGCTTTGTAGAGGACTTTATCGCCTGTTCGATATGCCCTTTCTTTATCGAGGCGCAGCTTCCTAAAATGTGATGTAAACCAGGGTTTATCATTATTGTACCTGATGCACTTTTTAGTGGGCATACAGGACTCTTTGCAAAAGGTAATATATGATATCACAGCATCAGTGTGTTCATTTAAGTCACTGGAGGATTCTTTGAATATATTCCAGTCAGTCAAATCAAAGCAGCTCTGTAGTTTTTCTACAGCTTCGCTAGTCCATTTCTTAACTATGGTCACGATTTTTAGTCTTTGGATGTATGTTGGGATAAGCTGTACAACAGCATGATCCGAGTTCCCCAAAGCTGCCCTGCTGACAGAGTGATACGAGTCCTTAGTCGTAGTGTAAAGGTGGCCACACACGATACAATAAAATGATCCGATTTTACAGTAATTCGATAAAAACGATTGGATCTCCCGGAAATATCGAAAGCTTTTTTTTCATTCGACTGAAAAATCTGATCGAATTTCCGCTTTTCTTCGATTTTAATCGATCCGGAATGCCAGATATTTTTCTTCAATCTTTCTAATGATTGTATGGTTTGTGTTGGATTGTCAATTTATTAATATACACACCCTAGCAATTTTGTCAGAGTTTCCAATCATTTTTATCATAATTGGGGGAAAAATTGAACATACGTGTGTGGTACATTGGTCATATTTTTTAAATGTTACAATCGATCAGAAAAATTGATTGCAATTCTTAAATTGAACAGATATTTAAAAAATTGTATGGTGTGCAGCCACCTTAACAGTGATCAAGTGTCTTACCTTCTCTAGTTGTGCTTGTGACGTGTTGCCTGTATTTGGGAGCTCTTTGGAAAGGTTAGCACTGTTGAAATCCCCTAGTATGATAAAAAAAAAGAATCGGGGTACTCCCTTTCCACCTCTGTGATCTGATCTGCGAGTTCCTGGAGCGCAGGCCGCATACATGTTTGTGGAGTGATGTACACAGCAACCAAAATAAATGAAGAAATCTCACGGGGTGAATAGTAGGGTCTGCAGTTTATGAAGATTGTTTCCAGCCCAGCTGAGCATGTCCTCTTAATAGCTGTAACATCCGTGCACCACCTATCATTAATATAGAAACAGAGTCCTCCACCTTTGGTTTTGCCGGAAATGAGTGGGTCCCGGTCATATCTGTAGAGTGTAAATCCATTAATCTGCAGAGCGTTGTCTGGAATGAGCTCGGATAGCCAAGTTTCTGTGAAGCAAAGAGCAGCAGAGAGATGAAAGTCCTTCTTTGTCCTGATCAGTAGTTGAAGCTCATCTAGTTTGTTACATATCGACCTGACATTAGAGAGTATGATTCCAGGTAGTGGAGAGCGCAGTCCTCTGCGTCGAAAGAAAGTCTGGTTCCCGGAGCGCTTTCCCACTTTATGCTGCTGATAGTGGCTTTTCCTTTTGAATTCAGGACTGCCGCTACAACCAATGTTTACCAGTGGCCTGGCTTATATACCCTGTCTATAACCTGTGCGCTTTGTCATTGTTGAAACATGGGCACCTATTGAGGCTCCGCTGGCACTGTCGCTCTAAGCTGCCCGCTGGACCCATTTTAACCGATGGCACTGCTCTCCTCGTCACCTTCACTGGAGCCCCAGCAAAAGCCTTTTTGAAGCTCTTGCTGGGGCTACTCATTTGTTCACTAGTTGGAACAATGAGAATCATCCTGATTGACCTTGGAGCAATAAGAGTCAGGATGATTCTCATTGGTCCATTTATTGGGCGAATGGCGAGCCCTGGTAGGAGCTATGATGATGTTTTTTTTGGGACTCTAGTGAAGAATGAGAAGAGTACATCATTGGCGGCAGTCACAGGGGGTCCTCATGGCATGGCAAAGTAAGGGGGAGAGATCGAGCCAGCAGAGCCTGGCATGCTGCAGCAGACGTTTAATAAATGCCAGAAAGCATGCTGGCTCTAGCGAAATATGTCTGGTACAGTTGCAGATTCAATTTAGATGTGCAGCTTTGGTACAATATTAAAGCAATTTTATTCTGAATGGTAAAATACATACCCGACAATTGTGAACTGCTGATATTTCACCCAGATCTTTTCTTGCAAAGTAAATTAACTTAGCAACTAATTTAAGCTTAGTTGTAATGATTTGTAGACCATAACGTGTTTTTGTATTTACTTACATCAGATAATTAACTCGAGTACCTTGGTGGTAAATGCCCACAGATGTTCTCGCTACAATTAGCATTATACACATAAATCTTTCTATGCTTTATGGCTTGCAGCATTTTTTCTTACATTTAGATTAACTTCAGAGTGACCCCTGACTCTTCACTGTCCAATTATTTAATTCACTAGGCCACCCAATCTGCAGAAATGAGCCCTTTTTACAGTCTTGGTGAAGATAAATCTTTAATCTTATGGAATAGTTAGAGTATCACAGGCAGGACAGGAACATCAGAGGAAAACTGTAAGCAGATAAAATGCTTAGACATTGTTATGAACATATGAAACCAGATTTCCTGGCACTAAGTTGCAAGAAAATAGTGTGAATTAATAAATAGCTGTTTCTTAATATAGGATGTCCTTCAACCGTCCATATCAGAATATTCAGTCTATGCAAGGTCTTAGGCCTGCTATTCAATTTTTTCTATTGTGATTTTGGTGAAGGACACTTTTTATGTAAAGACTTCCTTTGGTTGAGCTATGAAATAAGGGTTGTTTTTGTTTTTCAAGCCATGTTCAAAAGGATAAAGAAGGCACATTATAAGAAGAAAACATTAACATAGATCCTATAGATCAAAACTCAAAGTCCAGAGACCACCTTAAAAATACATTATGTAAGCAGATGCAGGGCAAAGTTAAACCCTACCTGCCCTGTTGGTTTCTGTTTTTTTTGTTTTGTTTTGCTGAAGGTGTCTTGGCTGGATAGTGTACTGGTTAAGGTCTCTGCCACTAACACAGGAGACCTGGGTTTGAATCTAGGCTCTTTCTGTTCAGTAAGCCAGCACCTATTCAGTAAAGAGTACTTTGGGCAAGACTCCCTAACACTGCTACCACCTACTAAACATGTCCTTGTGGCTGCAGCTCAAGAGCTTTGAGTCTGCCAGGAGAAAAGTGCAGTATGAATGTTATTTGCCTTGTCTTTTACAATGGAAGACAAATTAGAAGTATAAGACGCTAACATAAATGCTGAAGATCAAAACTTGAAGACCATCTTAAAAATACATTACATAAATAGATGCAGGGCAAAGTAAAAACCTTCCTGCCAACCCTGTTGGTTTTGGTTTGTTTTTTCTGGTGTCTTCTTTATGTCCAGTAACATTGCTTGTCTGCACTACTGATCTATAGCTGAATACACAACATTTTCCTGGATGCGATCTGGACAGGGAAATGCTGCCTGTTCAGACACTGGTATGCCGTCAAAATCACTTGCTGGTGTGATTCTGGACGGCACGCTGCAGTGTTCTGTAGCATGCATCCGAATCCCTGTAGCCGTGCATGGTAGGGTTATAGGGATTCGGATGCACACTCACATAAGTGCAAGTGCTGGTGTTTTCTAGTTGCCATACCTTACCCATTCACGCAATATTACATAAGTGACAAGCATATATTAAAATAGTGCAGAACAGGGAAGTCTGCAGTGTAGTATTGAGGTGTGTTTGAATGTTTCTTGGATTGTGACTGTTATAAGGAAAAAGTATTGCACTAGAGCAGGCATGGGCAAACTCGCTCTTCCAGCTTTTACGGAACTACAAGTCCCACAATGCATTTGCCTTTATGAGTCATGACTGTGGCTGTCAGACTCCTGCAATGCATTGTGGGACTTGTAGTTCCTTAACAGCTGGAGGGCCAAGTTTGCCCATGCCTGTACTAGAGCATGCCCGGGGCTGTAGCAGGGGAGTACTAATTAGCATCCTAGGACACTGGTAAAATAAATATGGCAGCATCCAGGGAGAGGTTCTTTTTACTGCTCCTAGCAATGCTGGAATTACATTTGCAATGAATATTTTGTTTGAAAAGCAATGCACATGCAACTTTTGGCACATGAGGATATTTATTTTACTTTTCATGGTTCCCATTTCTGCCCAACCTCTGCACCAGTTTCCTTGCAAAACCAATGAGGCCAAATTCAGACCAATGTCTATGGAATTAGCGACCTGAGGCAAAGTGGATGATCCAGGAATAAAAAAATTATTCGTTGAATGTAATTTTACAATTTGAATTTTTTTTTTTTTAAATCCCTGTATACTATCACATGCATGTTCCATACCACTTTAACATCTTCCTGATCTTCATTCAGTCGTGTGAAACTTTAAGTAGTTTTACTTCTTGTAATGATTGCGTTTATACATTGCACATGAAACAACATGGGCAATGCACAGGATGCAAAGAAATGTCACTAATGAGGAAAAACTTAGAGATCAAGCCAGGAATAAATGAATAAGGTAATTTATTAACAAATGCAAAGGAACATAAATTAATTGCATGCATAAACCTCATGCACTTCAACAAACATGCAAGAATATACAAGAAGTAATAGGAGACAATCTCCCTATGAGCAAGTGCAATCAATATGCATACACAAGCAATCTGGAATATGCAATATAATCTCCTTGCATGTAAAAGTATAAAAGAGCATACATCTGCATCAAAGAGTACTATATAATCTCCCTGTACGCAAATGCAAACTAAGCAGTACAGGACAGTCTCCCTGAAGGCAAGTGTATTCAAGGAGCATACACATGCAATCTGGGATATATACAATCAGCATACTCTGCATAAGGTTTCCATGCAGAGTAACCCAGTGTATATACAAAATGTGTGCACACAAACCCCAGAACCTAAATGATATTTACAATAACAATATACAGAAATAAATACAATATACAGAATAAGCAGTACTTAAGGAAACTGTCACGGTCAGTTACCTGTTCAGGCGAGGCGGCTGGCACATACGGGTGCTGGCAGTCATCCTGGGGGGTCTCGGCGGGCTTCCTCACGGGGCGGCCTGTCGGTGCTCTCCAGCGCGCGTTGCGTTGCATGACGTAAGCATTGGCGTATCAAGACGCGGATGTGGGCGTTGTGCGCGCGCGCGCGCAAGGGGTGAACTGCTTTATGCATGTCTCTGGTTGTTGTGCGCGCGTGTGTGCGCGCGTGCGCGTGTGTGTGTTTGCGCATGCGCGTGTGCGCATGCGCGCGTTTCACGTAACGCTGCGTGCGCGTGGCGCGCGGCGCTGTGCGTGCATGACGCGCTGCGCAGTGCGTGCGTGACGCGTTGCACAGTGCGCGCCAAACGGCCTATAAAAGCCTGGAGAGTGCAACACTGCGGTGCTGTAGTATTGCAGCAAGTTTGCACTCCTGTGACGTGACTTTGAGTCTGCCTGTTTACTTGTTCCTGATTACTGATGCTGAACCTGGCTTGTCTGATTACCTGCTCTGGCTTTGACTTCTGCTTCATCCGACTACCTGCTTTGTTGCTGACCCCGGCCTGTCTGAGAATCCGATTTGTTACCGACCCATTGCCTGTCCGAGAACCTGCACTGTTGCCGACCTCTGCCTGTTTACCTGCTTACCTGCTCACTGGAATCCAGTCTGTTCCTGCTACCAACTACAAGCTGAGTCCTTGCACTACCCGACTCAGCATGCGGGGGCGCTTCAGTTCCAGTGTGGTCCCGCCATCGGTTCTGTTAGCGCTCCTGCCCTTTGTTCACTGGCCGCCTCTGTACCCATTCCAGGGCTACCAGTTAATAAGTCGCAGGGGTTGCTGTCCTCAGCACATCGGTCTCCTCCCATCAAGGTACGTGACAGAATACTACAGCCAAGAGATGGAGACCGCTGAGGCAGCAAATGTGCTGGGTACCCTGTGCAAACAAATATCAGCATTAACGGAAGCTATCAAGGAGCTGCAAGCTGGACACATACAATTGGAAGGCCGAATTAATGCTATGGCTAGTAGCAACCCTCCTGTAACCTCTCCTCCCGCTCCAGCAGTTTCCCCCAATCCAGCTCCAGCGGACTCTGCATCTGGATTTACCCTGCCTGCCCCGGAACCTCGTGCACCGCTCCCGGAACGCTTTAATGGTGACCGATCCAAGTTCCGAGCTTTTCAGCACTCCTGCCAGTTATTTTTTGCCTTGCAACCTCGCACCTTCACCGAGGAATCAACTAAGGTGGGGTTCGTGATATCGTTACTCCAGGGTGAACCCCAAGCTTGGGCCCATCAATTAATGGATCAAAAACATGCATCACTGGCTACGCTCCAACTATTTTTTGAAACCATGGCGGTGCTATATGACGATCCTCAACGCTGTACCACGGCCGAGTCAGCCCTTCATAATCTGCGGCAGGGACGTCGGGCCGTGGAAGAATATACCTCTGAGTTCCGCCAGTGGGCACCCGACACGAACTGGAATGAGTCTGCACTTAAATTTCAATACAGAATGGGACTCTCGGATTACATCAAAGATGAACTAGCCCGTACCGGCATCCCAGCAACCCTAGATGAGCTTATACTCACAGCTATCCAGATAGATAGACATCATCGAGAGCGGCAGATGGAAAAAGTCGGTAATCCCACCAACCGATCTATCTGGGTTCCTAGTGTTCCTGTTTCCACACCTGCTAGTTCACCTCAGTCTGACCAACCTGAACCGATGCAACTGGGAATTATTCGACCTGCTCTTTCTAATGAAGAAAGAACAAGAAGACGACAACAGCATCTGTGCTTTTATTGTGGCGGATCTGGTCACTTCATCAACAGCTGTCCAGTACGGCCATCTGGTAAGGGAATTTCTACCCGTTTCCGAAAACCAGGTTTTTCCAACTCAGTATCTAACCATTTCTCTATCCCTGTTTGTTTCCAGCTGCCCGGAAGAATCCTTGAAACCACAGCTATCCTCGACTCAGGAGCATGCAGTTGTTTTATGGACATTCATTTTGCCACTACCCATCAGATACCAGTACAAGACAAGAAAGAGCCTCTTCATATTCATCTGGCTGATGGAACCACCATCAGCTCCGGACCCGTTGTTAAGGAATCAGTCCCAATCAACACTTCCATATGTAATCAGCATTGTGAACTTCTCAAGTTTGATCTGGTTTCATCTCCAGTATGTCCTGTAATTTTGGGGTTACCTTGGCTCAGGGCCCACAATCCAACTATAGACTGGTCTTTAGGCTCAATCTCCTTCAACTCTGTTTATTGTGGCAGTTGTTGCTTTTCTGCAGAGGGCTCATTATCATTACCCACTAGCTCATTATTATGTACATCATCTCTACAAGAAATCATTCCAGAACAGTATCACGCATTCTTGGATGTATTCGATAAAAAGAAGGCCGATCAATTACCTCCACATCGGCAATATGACTGCCCTATAGATTTACAACCAGGAGCAGCAATTCCATTTGGAAAAATGTTTCCACTCTCTGAGCCGGAACAAGAAGTTCTCAGGCAGTACATTGAGGATAATTTAAAAAAAGGCTTTATTCGTCCCTCAGCCTCTCCTGCCGGTGCGGGAATTTTTTTTGTTGAAAAGAAAGATAAGTCATTACGTCCATGCATTGACTATCGTGAGCTGAACAAGGTTACAATTAAGAATAGATATCCACTGCCACTAGTTCCAGAGCTCTTTCAAAAGTTACGTGAAGCAAGAGTTTTTACCAAGCTGGATCTCAGGGGCGCATATAACTTGGTCAGGATTCGAAGGAGAGACGAATGGAAGACAGCCTTCAGATGTCGTTTTGGTCACTTCGAATACTTGGTCATGCCTTTTGGACTATGCAATGCGCCAGCTACATTTCAATATTTCATTAATGATGTTCTTAGAGAATTCATCGACCACTTTATCATCGTGTATTTGGATGATATTCTAGTATTTTCCCCTTCCCTAGAAGTTCACAGAACTCAAGTTTGTCAAGTATTAAATCAGTTAAGAGTAAACAACCTGTATGTGAAAGCAGAGAAATGCGAATTTGAGAAGCAAGTCATACAGTTCCTTGGTCTCATCATTTCATCTGAAGGTTTCACCATGGACTCACAGAAGATCCAATCAATCCTTGACTGGCCGGCTCCTAATAATAAGAAGGCAGTACACAGATTTGTGGGTTTCGCAAATTTTTATCGCAGGTTCATAAAGAATTTTTCTGCAATCATTTTACCTATTACTCAGCTCACTCGCCAACAGGCGCAGTTTCACTGGTCCACAAAGGCACAAGCTGCCTTTGATCTATTAAAGCAGCAGTTCACCTCCGCTCCAATCCTGAAACATCCTGATCCAGAGTTACCCTACACCTTGGAGGTAGATGCATCAGAATCAGCTGTTGGTGCAGTATTGTCACAGAGACATGGTCCCAAGGCATTGCTTCACCCAGTGGCATTTTTCTCGAGGAAACTTACAGAGACAGAGAGGAACTACGATGTAGGTGATAGAGAGCTTTTAGCGATCAAGGTGGCATTGGAAGAGTGGAGGTATCTATTGGAGGGTGCTACTCACACAATCCTGATATTCACGGATCATAGGAACCTGGAGTACCTAAAGACGGCTAAGAGACTCAACCCCAGACAAGCCAGATGGGCATTATATTTTTCTCGATTTTCATTTCACATTACCTACCGGCCTGGATCAAAAAACATTAAACCCGACGTCCTGTCCCGCATGTTTCCAGATGATGACTCAAGGACTTCACCTGATACAATTCTGTCCAGTCAAAATTTCCTTCTCATTCAACCAGCTTTGGCTGACCAGTTACGCCAAGTATCCACGGAGCTTCCTGCTAAACTCAAGTTTAAATTGGTTCAGAAGGATGGTTTGTGGTGGTACAAGGACGGTTTGTGGTGGTACAAGGACAAGGTTTACGTACCTGAAGAATCTCGTGTTACAGTTCTTAAACTGTGTCATGACCACTGTCTAGCGGGCCATTTTGGAGTATTCAAGACTCAAGAGTTGGTACAACGTAATTTCTGGTGGGCTGGTCTTAAGAACGATTGTAGGAAATACGTCGAAACCTGTCGAATATGCAACCAATGCAAAGGATCTAAGCTCAAGCCCTGGGGTCTACTGGATCCATTGCCTGTTCCTCCAAGACCTTGGTATTCTATATCAATGGATTTTATCGTAGAGTTGCCATGTTCAGATGGATTCACCACAATATTTGTTGTTGTGGATCGATTATCCAAAATGGCGCATTTCGTGCCTATGCAGGGGACTCCATCAGCCAAATCGACTGCATCAGCGTTTGTGAAGGAAATCGTCAGACTTCATGGTGTTCCAGGTGACATCACTTCTGACAGAGGTACACAATTTACCTCCCGTTTCTGGAAAGCCCTCTGCAAACTGCTAAACATACAGCTCCACTTTTCATCGGCATATCATCCCCAATCGAATGGCCAAACAGAGCGCACAAATCAAACACTGGAACAGTACCTCAGATGCTTTATAACCGTTTCTCAGGATAACTGGTGTCAGCTACTTCCATTAGCAGAATTTGCATATAACAACTCCATACATTCTTCCATTCATCAATCACCCTTCTTTGCTAATTATGGTTTCCACCCATCTTTTCTGCCTAATCTGACAAGCGAAACTTCAGTTCCTGCTGCTGGAGAAATGGTTAGGTTCTGGTCACAGAATAACAAGATCCTTCAAGACACTATGTCACGTGCTCAGGAGGGCTTTAAGAAGAAGGCTGATGTTCACAGAAGAGGTGATGTGGAGCTCAAGGAGGGAGATTTAGTATGGCTTTCCACGGTTAATCTGAAATTGGCTTGTCCATCCCGGAAACTTGGGCCCAAGTTCATTGGTCCTTTTCCTATCAGGAGGAAGGTGGGTCAAGTAGCTTATGAACTTGTATTGCCAGCTACTCTTAAGATTCATCCAGTTTTTCACTTGTCGTTACTTAAGCCTGCTGTTTCTGATCCATTTCCTGGACGCAGTATTGAACCTGCACCACCAATTATGGTCAATGGAGAGGAGGAGTTTGAAGTTGAAGAAATCCTGGATTCTCGAAGAAGAGGCAGGTTCCTTCAGTATCTGGTAAAATGGAAGGGGTATGGCCCTGAAGAAAGTACCTGGAAATCAGTTGGTGATGTGCATGCACCTAGGTTGGTGAAGAGATTTCATCAGAAGTTTCCTGCTAAACCAGGTCCAAGAGGCGGCTGGCACATACGGGTGCTGGCAGTCATCCTGGGGGGTCTCGGCGGGCTTCCTCACGGGGCGGCCTGTCGGTGCTCTCCAGCGCGCGTTGCGTTGCATGACGTAAGCATTGGCGTATCAAGACGCGGATGTGGGCGTTGTGCGCGCGCGCGCGCAAGGGGTGAACTGCTTTATGCATGTCTCTGGTTGTTGTGCGCGCGTGTGTGCGCGCGTGCGCGTGTGTGTGTTTGCGCATGCGCGTGTTTCACGTAGCGCTGCGTGCGCGTGGCGCGCGGCGCAGTGCGTGCGTGACGCGTTGCGCAGTGCGCGCCAAACGGCCTATAAAAGCCTGGAGAGTGCAACACTGCGGTGCTGTAGTATTGCAGCAAGTTTGCACTCCTGTGACGTGACTTTGAGTCTGCCTGTTTACTTGTTCCTGATTACTGATGCTGAACCTGGCTTGTCTGATTACCTGCTCTGGCTTTGACTTCTGCTTCATCCGACTACCTGCTTTGTTGCTGACCCCGGCCTGTCTGAGAATCCGATTTGTTACCGACCCATTGCCTGTCCGAGAACCTGCACTGTTGCCGACCTCTGCCTGTTTACCTGCTTACCTGCTCACTGGAATCCAGTCTGTTCCTGCTACCAACTACAAGCTGAGTCCTTGCACTACCCGACTCAGCCTGCGGGGGCGCTTCAGTTCCAGTGTGGTCCCGCCATCGGTTCTGTTAGCGCTCCTGCCCTTTGTTCACTGGCCGCCTCTGTACCCATTCCAGGGCTACCAGTTAATAAGTCGCAGGGGTTGCTGTCCTCAGCACATCGGTCTCCTCCCATCAAGGTACGTGACAGAAACAGGCAAACGGATAGTCATACAGGCAGAATATAAACCAGGAGATCATATAGTACAAGGTAATCGCTTAGGCAGAGAATCATCACAAGGCAAGCACAGGTCAAAACACGGGTAAGGCAACAAGGAACTAGATACTAGGACTAGATACAAAGGCCGCTAAACTCAGGCTAAGAGGGCTAGGACACAGGGATGCAGGAACACAGACACAGTGAACTAGCACCGATGTATATTTTGTGCTGGCCTTAAATGCTGCTGCTGGAAGGTCAGGTGACACATCTCCTCCCAGCAATAGTCTGTAACACACACAGTTCTGAGAGCAGAGCCTTCTGCTGGTGGGCAGGTAGAAGTTCTTGAAGTGATATCTTCAGAGGAGAACAATGACATCTGCGGGTGGAAAGGAGGCAGTTCCTGCAAGCAGTCCATAAAGTCACCAGTAGATGTGGCTCATGACACTTCTCTAAAACATTAAACACTTAAACTAAAAAAAAAGACTGGTTTAAAGTCACTGGCAGGTTACCTTTCACTGAAGCAATAATAATAGTAATTAAGTTGTAGCCATCCTGCCAACATGTCTATTCAGTACATGTACAAAGTACACTGTGTAATCATATCTGGGATATGTAGTTCTATGAAATCAGCTCTGAAACAGTTAATTGCATAGTTTGCTATTTGCAGTTTTCCATCCTACATTTAGGTGAAGAATTCATCTCACCAATAGGAGAGCAGCTTTTATACTGTGGAGATGTTGTAGCCAATGAGAGAAAGTCTTAGCTCAGAGAACAGAGAATTTGCTAGAAACTAGGGGAGTGAGCCTGAGCTGAGAGATCTGAGGGATTACACAGTGTTCCACACACAGAACTGAACTGTCTGGGGAGAGGAAGGGAAAAAAGCCTGATGGAGATCTACAGAGCTGAGAGGTCTGTGAGGGGGAAAGCCTTTCTCCACAGTGTCCTGTGACTGCATCCTTCTGAAGGAGTGTGACAGACTATACATGATTCTGTTTATTCCGGGCTCATCTGAAGGAACTGTAAACAACCTGTGTTATTGCTACAGTAATTAACTGATAGTGAATCCAGTTTATTGGTATGTCTTATTATCTGCCTGCATTGCAGCCCTGCAGGTTCACAGAACCAGCTTTGAGTAAATGAATCCTGTTGGATTGTGACTTTCATATCGTTAGGCCTCTCAGGGTCTTATGCAATGCATTTTCTAGAGAGGACAAAAATTGTCATATTGGCCAAACAATCTGCTCTGAGGCGCTTAGGCCTAGCAGAAGAGAATCATTCATATACAGCAGGGGTGCCCACACTTTTTCGGCCCGCGAGCTACTGTAAAGTTCGCCGAGGCCAGGAGATCTACCGACGTTTTAAATGCACCCGCAAGTCGTTAGGTATAGGTCCCTTCAGTATAGGCTAGCTAGCTAGGTATATGTGCCCTTAGTATAGGTTAGCTGAGTATGTGTGCCCTTAGTATAGGTTAGCCAGGTGTATGTGCTCTTAGTATAGGTTAGCTGGGTATGTGTGCCCTTAGTATAGGGTCGCCAGGTATATGTGCCCTTAAAATAGGATAGCTGGGTATGTGTGCCCTTAGAATAGGTTAGCCATGTATATGTGCCCTTAGAATAGGTTAGCCAGCTATATGTGCCTTTAGAATAGGTTAGCCAGGTATATGTGCCCTTAGAATAGGTTAGCCAGGTATATGTGCCCTTAGAATAGGTTAGCCAGGTATATGTGCCCTTAGAATAGGTTAGCCAGGTATATGTGGCCTTAGAATAGGTTAGCTAGGTATATGTGCCCTTAGAATAGGTTAGCCAGGTATATGTGCCCTTAGTATAGGATAGCTGGGTATGTGTGCCCTTAGTATAGGTTAGCCAGGTATATGTGTCCTTAGAATAGGATAGCTAGGTATGTGTGCCCTTAGAATAGGTTAGTCAGGTATATGTGCCCTTAGAATAGGATAGCTGGGTATATGTGCCTTTAGAATAGGTTAGCCATGTATATGTGCCCTTAGAATAGGTTAGCCAGGTATATGTGCCTTTAGAATAGGTTAGCCAGGTATATGTGCCCTGAGAATAGGTTAGCCAGGTAAATGTGCCCTTAGAATAGGTTAGCCATGTATATGTGCCCTTAGAATAGGTTAGCCAGGTATATGTGCCCTTAGAATAGGATAGCTGGGTAGATGTGCCCTTAGTATAGGTTAGCCAGGTATATGTGCCCTTAGAACAGGTTAGCCAGGTACTGTATATGTGCCCTTAGAATAGGATAGCTGGGTAGATGTGCCCTTAGTATAGGTTAGCCAGGTATATGTGCCCTTAGAACAGGTTAGCCAGGTACTGTATATGTGCCCTTAGAATAGGTTAGCCAGGTATATGGCCCTTAGTATAGGATAGCCAGGTATATGTGCCCTTAGTATAGGATAGCCAGGTATATGTGCCCTTAGTATAGGATAGCTGGGTATAGGAGCCCGGGTACACGCAACTTACCTCCCTCCAGCTCCAGCGGTGGCCTCCTGGTCTTCACCCCGTCAGCCGCAGCTGCCTGGAGGGCAGATATGCCATTTCGGCGGCTGAGGGAGGCTCCGGCGGGCTGCGTGCGTTGAGGAGGAAGTTTTCCTTCCAGCCACGCCCCCAGCCATGACAATACATCATGGCAGAGCCGCCCCTGGCCTCTCAGCCGTGCCTCTCTCCTCGCAAGATCAGCGGCCAGCAGCAGAATCTGATAGGACGCGGCCACGTTCTAGAGCTGCTGGCCGCAAAATTCAATGGGTCGTGGCCACGAGGCCGCGATCTACCAATCAGGCGGTCGCGATCTACCGGTAGATCGCGATTGACCTATTGGGCAGCCCTGATATACAGTATATCTAATAATCCGGTTTGTGCCATCTTCCTGCTGCTGTTTTCCTGAGTGAAGCTCCTTGTGGATTACAAATACTGTTTTATATATGAGCTCCAACTGCTGGCCTACATTAACATTCGCCAATGCTTAGGGAAATTAACTACCTGCCGACCAGCTAACGCCAATGGGCATGGCCGCGGTGGCAGCCAAAGGACCGCCTAACGCCGATTGGCGTCAAGTCCTGGGGCTCTTTTTTTGCAGGAGATCGCGCGCAGGCTGCGCATGCATCTCCTGCTCAGGTGGCAGAACTCTGCCCCCTCTTCAGTCTCCGAGCGGCGTTTGCCGTCTTCACACATAGTACAGCACCTTGATCAGCAGCAGCGCTGTACTGGGGACAGCCGTGTGACACGGCTGTCCCCCTGGGGGATGAGAGCAAAGACAAGATAAGCTGAAGCCTATGACAGCCGATCGCGTGATTGGCTGGCTGCATGGAGGGGAATAAGAAAAAAAAAATTAACATTTTGTTTAAAAAACAGTCAAATAATTATTTATTAAAAAAAAAACACCTGGGGGGCGATCAGACCCCACCAACAGAGAGCTCTGTTGAAGGGGGGAAAGGGGGGGCGGGATCACTCGTGTGCTGAGTTGTGCGGCCCTGCAGCTTGGCCTCTAAGCTGCAGTGGCCATTTTAGTTAAAATTGGCCTGGTCTTTAGGGGTGTTTACCACTGTGGTTCTCAAGAGGTTAAATGTTTATCTGAGTTTGATTATAACAGACCAATTATAGATTTGTCATTTAATCAATTAAGCCCACAGGGTTGTTTATTTTTTGCATCTGAGCAACTTTCACCTCCCATTCATTTGCCAATAACTTTATCACTACTCATAACAATGAATTGATCTATATCTTGTTTTCTCCGCCACCAATTAGGCTTTCTTTGGTTGATACATTTTGCTAAGAATTAATTTATTCTAAATCCATTTTAACAGGAATACTAAGAAAGAAATAGAAAAAAATCATTATTTCTCAGTTTTTATTATAGATTCAATTAATACATGCTACAGTAATTAAAACCCATGTATTTTATTTCCTATCACAATGTATGACGCCAATATTTCAATTTGCGTCCATCATTATTTACAAGCCCATCATTTAAAAAATGATATTTGACATGCATATTAAAAAATTCCAGACCCTTA
Organism: Hyperolius riggenbachi; assembly: GCF_040937935.1. Lineage (NCBI taxonomy): Eukaryota > Metazoa > Chordata > Amphibia > Anura > Hyperoliidae > Hyperolius > Hyperolius riggenbachi. The sequence goes on from NC_090647.1 coordinate 276,028,540, forward strand.
GGTAACTATTTGGTTTTTTTTTAACGTCATTTTTTTTTTAATAAAAACTTTATTTGGGTAATTTTTGGTGTGGGAGGTAAACAGCTAATTTTTAATGTAAAAAAAAATGGATTTATTTAATGAAAAATGGATGTGGGTGTAGTTTTACTATTTGGCCACAAGATGGCCACAGTCAAAAAGTCCTGGAAGCGTGCGATCACACTTCCAGGAAGCATTAGGAGGACAGGAAACTTTTTTTAACTCAGAAAAACCGCAGCCTCTGATAAGAGGCGGTCAGTTTTTCTTCGGGGGGGGGGGGGGGGGGGCTTCGATCAATGAATGGGATCTATAATCCAATTCATTGATCGCTGGGCTAACAGCCGGCGGCGGGAGCGCGCGCAGCCTATCTGGATGAGAATGTTCATCCAGATAGGCTTAAGTGGTTAAAGTACACTTAATGATTTACTGTGATTTTTGGGATTTGACATCTCTGGATTTTCTGGTGCTTCTTTGGGCCAAACCCTTTCCAGAGACTTTGGAGGTATCATTCTCTATTGCATTCCTTTTCAAGCAAATGTTGGTATTCCATTATTGCCATAACTGTGAGTTCAGATGCTATGACCTATCATCTGTTAGAACATATTGCTAGAAGGTAAATTGTTAATATTGTCTTTATTACTGTGTCTCTGGATCCAATTACATTTGCTTAGTATTATATTGTTGGTTTATGTGCATCACTGGAGGTTGTGGGTGTCACCAGAGTCGGCCAAGAGCAGGAGCCATCTAACACAGCTGCACCTACGGGTGCACTACAAAGTATTTGAAAAGCAAATAAAGCAGAGAATGGTTTGTGCTTCAGCTTCTCTGCATTGTTTACTATATCAAATACAGCTCAACACAGTTTGATATTTTTTTAGGGCAATGTCCTATGAGTAAAGTGGAAGTTATTAACTTAAAAACAAAACTTAACTCAAAAAACAGTCATACCTTTCCTCCTGTAAGTTTTATGCTGTGTTTAAGGTTTTGGAGCAGAGATTAAATTTGAATTTCATACCATTTCAAAGTTATTTTCCTTTATAGAATGCAGCTCTAACCTAACCCTTAGAAACTGTGTGTTATTGCTTTTAACCTCCCTGGCGGTAAGCCCGAGCTGAGCTCGGGCTATGCCGCACAGGGGGAGATCTCAGCCCCTGGTGGGGCGATTTGTGTCCTGTAAATTGCTGTGCGCGCAGCCAGCACTTTGCTAGCCGCGCGCACAGCTTGATCGCCGCCGCTCTGCGGCGATCGGCCGCACGCAGCGGCTGAAGAGGGCCCCCGCCAGAGCCCTGCGCTGCCCGGATCAATGAGTTCCGGGCAGCGCTATGGGCTGGATCGGGTGTGCCTGACGTCAGGACGTCGGCTGACGTCCATGACGTCATCCCGATCGTCGCCATGGCGACAGGAGAAGCCAAACAGGGGACCGCGTTATATACGCGTTCCCCTGTTTGCTATAGATGCCGGCAACGATCGGACTAGAGGGCCACATGCGCCCTCTATTGGTGTTTCATGTAGCTACCACTCTGGTAGCTTTACATGAAACAAAAAAATTTTTTTAAAAAAAAAGGATTTTTTTAATTAGGAAAAAAAAAATTAACCGCCAAGGAGGCTAATGTTCCTCTTCGAAGCTTGTTATAATCTTCTACAATCACCTGAACATGTATTTCTTTCCAAAAACTAGTTTTTAAATCCGTTGTTTTTAAATGATCTTAACTGCTTCCCGTCCGCCTAACGCAGGATGGCGGCTGGACAGTAGCTCTCTCAGATCTCAGCGCCGCCATATGGCGTCATCTCGTGAGGAGTGAGATTTGACGGGAGTTTGCGCTCGCATGAGCACTAGCTACCCTCAGTAAATGCAGCTGTCTCCAGCAATCAGCCTGCCAGACAGCAATCGGAGCTGGCAGGCTCGTTTTTTCAGGTAATAAAGCTTTATATATTGATATAACGCTGACATCTTATGCAGCAATGTACAGGGTTTGGTCTTGTCACTTAACTGTCCCACGGAGGGTCTCACAATCTAATCCCTACCAAAGGCTTGTGTATACCGTATATACTCAAATGTCCTCGTGTATAAGTCGACCCCAATATTTGACCCTCCTAAGCTGGAATTTTTTAATGACTCAAGCATAAATTTATACAGCAAAATTAATGGTTGCACTTGGGGACCAGGAGGGGTTAATGGCTGCACTGCATAAAGTGTTGTAGACATTAACCCCTCCTGGCCCTCAAGTGCAGCCATAAACTCCTCCAGGACCTTCACATTTGTTTATTTATTTATTTAATTTATTGTATTTATAAAGCGCCAACATATTACGCAGAACTATGTAATATGCTCACATGCAGCTATTAACACCCCCTCCATTGTGGCCAGTAATTTATTCCCATCCATTGGGACCACGGATGTGTAATTATCCCCTCCCCTTCCATAGTGGTCAGTGATGTGTAAATATCCCCTCTCCCCCTCCATTGTAGCCAGTGTCCAGATGAAATATCCCCCTCCATTGTGTCCATTGCTTGAAGTAAAACATCCCCCAACCCCCCTCCTTTGTGTCCAGTTTTTTTAAGTAATACACCCCCCCTCCATGCCCCAAGTCACCAGTGCTGCAAGTAATACATCTTCTCCCTGTAAACTTTACCCCCCCAGCTGCATTGGTCAGCGTGGATACTGTTCCTAGCTCCCCTCCCATGTGTATTCTATTCACCACGATGCTGGAAGCCGCCATTTACAAATCCATGGTGACAGGTGAGGACATGCGACATCTGAGGCTGCTATGGCGCTGGGCAGGCTGGAGCTTGAGTGATCAGCGACAGTAACAAGACCCTGCAAGCCCCCACCCCAAGCTACCTGCGTGCCTTACCATGTGCAATCATACCCACAGTGCTGCTGAAAGGATCACCCACGCTCCAGCCTGCCCAGCGCCATAGCAGCCTGAGATGTCTACACCATGTCACCATGCCCACTGGAATCGTAAGTGTCGGCTTTCTTCCGGGGGCGGGGTGCATACATTACACATGGGAGAGGGGCTGGAAAGATGCTGCCACATTGTGGTTGATGGTGGTGGGTGCGAGGTGGATTAAGTGCATTTATGCCTTCAGCGCTGTGGGAAGGGGAGAGAGAAGTGGCAGCTCCCCTTCCCTCAATCCCAGCTATAGTTCAAGAAATTTAGGACAGACTCGAGTATAAGGCGACCCCCCAACTTTTATACTGTTAGTCAATCCTACCTAAGTTTCTCGACTTACAGTCTAGTATGTACGGTATATATGTGTAGTGTAGTGTATGCATCTTAGTCTAGCGCCAATTAAAGGGGAAGCCAATTAACTTATATGTATGTTGTTGTTTTTTTACAATATTTAGTTTTTTTTAAATTTATATATATAAAAAAAAAATTTGCAGCATGCAATCAAGTACCTCCAAATGAAAGCTCTATTTGTGAGAAGGAAAGGAGGTAAAATTAATTTCGGTGCCTGACTGAAAAAAATGGCCTGGTCACTAGGGGGGTATAAACCTCTGGTCCTCAAGAGAGTAATATTCCCTGCAAACTGTACATTTCATTTTTCAACATTTCAAAGCGCTCCGGCCCCTTTAAGTGATGTATGAATGTACAATATACAGGGCTGTAGATTTGAACACCTGACCTCTCAGTTCTTCTTGAAGAATGAGGGTTAAAGCACTGATGACTGCCCCTTAGGTTGTCTGTGATGCTGACTTACGAAAGTACTCTGTTGGAATACATGTTGCGTGTTCCGTTATGTTTGGTCCAGCCAGATAGTGCGCTGGACAGTGCAACTGATTATTCGCACAATGCTGGTGGAGTGCATGAAATAGCCGGAAATAGCTGAACTGGGCCGGATATTGGAATGCACGACTTTGAATGCACATGGGGATCCATGAGGACCATTGATTGATTTTGGACGGCGCATTTCCCCTTTATGATATGCTTCCACACGGAGGTTAACCTGGCACAGGGAGACTATCTGGACGGGGTAAGTTGCCAGCATTTAGGATATACACCCCGTTACATTAGGTCTTGCAAGCATCGTGAAGTTAGTATGTCGTTCTTGGGCCACTTCTTTTCTTAGTCTACACACATGGCCTGGGACAACTAATTCACTCTTTTGTTTTCCAATTTCCAGGGCCGGATTTAGGATAAGGCCTCCTAGGTCATGGCCTAGGGCACCACAAGAGCAAGGGCACCAAAGCAGCAGGGTGAACTTATGCAGCATTTGCAAGCTTGCAAATGCTACAATGCAGGGAGATCAGGCGAGTGCCTGACCATGGTACTCTGCTGCCAGCAGCCTGTGCAGTGGCCACCTTGCCCTCTGCAAGTTTTCATTGTGGCCAGCGGTTATAGACTTGGGCAGCATTGGAGACAGAGGGGAAGAGGAAGCTTCTGCACTGGAGATGAGCTGAGAATTGCGTGACACTGATGGCTGCTGCAGTGTGAAGGCAAGCTAACTACCTATACTGAAAGGAGGGAAGTGGGAAAAGGAGGGATTAAGGGAGTCATCTGGTTACCTATACTGGAGGGAAAGGGGGAGGAGTCATCTGGCTACCTATACTGGAGGGGAGGTCAACAGGTTACCTTTACTAGAGGGAAGGGGGGAGAGGTCATCTGGCTAAGTATACTAAAGGGGGGGGGGGGGGGCTGGTGACAGCGGCCTTGGGCAGTAGAGAGTACAAATACGGCCCTGCCAATATCACCTAATTGTGGATGACACCCAAATATATCTCTCAGCCCCTGACCTGTCCTCACTACTATCTAAAGTCCCCGACTGTCTACGTGCCATTTCTGCATTCATGTCCTCCCGTTTCCTCAAACTCAACATGAGTAAAACAGAAATTGTGATTTTTCCACCATTGCTATCTATGCCCCCATCAATTGCAACCATAATTTTAGACAACACCCCAATAACCTTGACCTCTAAGGCACGCTGCTTGGGGGTTATACTTGACTCAGAGCTCCTCATTAACTACAGCCTGCTATTTCCAGCTCAAAAATATATTCCGTATCCGTCACTTCCTTACACAAGAGGTTACCAAAATGCTTGTACACGCCTTAATCATCTCACGCCTAGACTACTGCAACACCCTGCTCTGTGGTCTACCAAAGAACAGGCTGGCACCTCTCTAATCCCTTGTAAACTCAGCTGTCCGCCTCATTCACCTCTCCACCCACTCCTTTGACACAGCCCCACTGTGCCGTTCCCTCCACTGGCTGCCTATTACCCAGAGGATCCAGTTCAAACTCCTGACTCTAATATACAAAGCCCTTCACGAGTTCTATTGTCCCTCCTGCAACCTTCGCTCCTCCCAAGAAATTCTCCTGGCCTCTAAGCTGGATGTGCTCATGCTCACATCCAGGACTTCACACAAGCATCATCCCTCATCTGAAACTCTCTTCCACAGCCTGTACGTCATGTTTCAGACCTGGACATCTTCAAACAAACTCTTAAAACATATCTGTTCAGACAAGCTTATAACATTTTATAGCCCCTATTTACATATCTGTTCACAATGTAAATCCAGTCAAAGGCTCACTGCCTCATCCATCCAAACCATTTTTTGGTTGTACCTATGTTCCCCTTGTCATCTTATTGTGCTTTATAAAGCGCTGCAGAATATGCTGGCGCTATAAATAAATAATAATATGATGTGGGACTGGCCAATGGAGTCTGTGATAGCTGGTATGTAGGTTATAAAAATCAGTTTGAGGGTGAGTTGGGACAGGTGATGGTGTTGAGAAAGCCTTAGCTGGGTGAAACTCCGACCTTGCCTGTCACTTCTCCTTGTTATGCCAGTGTCTGTGTCAGTTAAGTGAACTACTTTTAAAAGCTTGCTGTATTTTAATCACATTGATCAATAAAGAGGAGATTTGTATCTTAGATATGAAGCCCTAGGCGACTTCTTCCTATACCAATAATACAGTATATCTTTGCTTTTGAGCCGCTGATGCTCCATCCAGTATTAACAGTGATCTAAGACTACATGATTTGCAAGTTGCTTTGCTACATTGAGGTTGTGTGGAACAGGCTTTTCAACTCTCTTTAAACATTACTATTGTTGACAACATCTGTTACAATGGAATTGGCATTACTGTGCAGTTTAATACGTTCATTAATTTTGTACAACCATGCGTACTCAGTGTGGATCCACATAAAGTGCTTGGATGCCTAGAGGTATAAATTCCCTTAGTTGCTGCTCATTAATTTCCCTTAATGGTGAATCTATGAATGAAATAGTCCAGGCCTTCACTTGATAACATCACCAATCAAGAACAAAGGTGAGGCCACAGTGGAAGATGTAGACCCTGCTGCTGCCCCCACAGACCGCACTGTGATAAAAAGACAGGTTTTATTATTTTAAGCACAGTGTGCTGAGTGCTCTGTATTTATAGACTCCCTTTAAGCCTTAATGTTTATAAGTGGTATATGCCATTAAAAGCATATTGTTCTGACATCCCAGGGCAGCTATTTGTTTTCCCCTCACCCTGGCCAGTCCAAATCCTCCCATTCCAGGATGTTAACTCTGACCTCATCTCTCGTTCTGGATATCCAGCACAGTTTCTAACAATATCTCTTTCCTCTAGATCCCAATTAGAAATGACTGAACTGCCTGTCAAAGGTCATTAGGTCAAAATATTTTCCACTAAGCACAATGTGCTACTGCTGGACAGAGAGTCATCTTCCGCACTTATGTGTCTAATTGCTCTCAGATACAACACTAGTTTGCTCTCATAAAACCAGGACTGTGGTGTCTTTTAGCTGTTTAAGAGCCTATGGGGCAGAAGTCTATGATGCTTGTTATTTACTCTTTTATACAGTGCAAACAGTTTTTATACTATACAGAACACCTCAAGCAATTTACATCCATATTTAAATCTAATTTGACGCACACTGTCATAGTTCAAAACATTTTTTTTGCTTCTTATTTAATATACTGATTCCATTCCTGTTTTTTTTTCCATAGGGATGAGCATATGTAAGCAGCACACTTTTTTATGCAATTGTATTCATTGTTTAAAGCCTCTTAAAGCAGCCATACTATCCCAGGAAAACCACATATACAAGTAGATAACTACTTGTTGTACTTACATAACAGATGTATTGTACAGTCCATGTTTTGATCTCAGTGAATTGTATATAGTAAATAAAGAGAATTCTGTTCCTGGCATTTCCCTTTGACTGAAGCCAATCCTGATGTATTTTCCACCCTTACTCTTTTATTCTCTTTGCTTTGGAAACACATGCGAGCACAACATAGATCAGATTTCAGCAGCTCACTAAACTGCCCTCAGCCAATCAGTGAGGAGCAGGAATGTGGGAGGGGTGATGACAAATTTCCTTTTTCTGAGATACTGAGATAAGATTTATTACAGCAGAAGCATTTCTGAATAGATTGGAGTGCTTGCAATGCAGGGTAAGGTTGCAGGCTGCATATTAATCACAGAGTAATGGGTAAATGGAATTTGATTTTGTGGCTGACAATCCCTCTTTAAGATCTGTAATGCATGAATGTTTTGATTTGTGATAATGTAACTTTTTTTTCAAGCTGTAAACATCTTCCTTTGGCCATCTTCCTTGTTCTATTGGGGCAAAAGTTGTATTCCTGCTTCGTGCTGTGTAATCTGATATCACACAACAACCATTAAATATGGTGATTTCAATAGTATAATTGCCAAATATTAGCAGTGCTTGGTAGATCTGTGGGGCTGACAGGTTTGAATTACTTATATTTACAGTAGGGCTCTTTGTTAAGATGTATTGAGGTTTTGTAGCTTCATACTAATAATTTGAGTGCTAGGTGATGCAGATAGATTAGTTATCCCTAAACTAAGACACACACACACACACACTCTCACACACACACACACACACACACACACACACACACACACACACACACACACACACACACACACACACACACACACACACACACACACACACACACACACCATAAGCAGTCCAGTTGTTTGCCAGTCTGTCACCTCTAATGTTAAATACTAGGAGGAGTCTGTCTCACTTCAACATTGCCAGAAGACAATGCACATTTTTTGCCTTCTCTTACAAATTAATGGAATCTTCATTTCATCAAGACGTATGAGAAGGAACACCTAATAAAATAAATAAAAAAAACACTATGAATTCTCTATGAAGACGATGTTTCTGAAACCTGGTGCTGATTTTGGAATTGGTTGATAACAGGGAATTATTAAAAAAAAATACAAGTGTCTAGGACAGTCATTGATATAATGTGTTTGTCATTGTTCCAGGTTGTTGTCAGTGATGATTCTGATGGTGAAGGCATTGTGGCCCATTTTCCTGCACATGAAAAGCCTATTTGCTGCATGGCATTTAATCCCAGTGGTAAGACTTTATAAATCTACTTTAAGATGTTATTAATATTATTTTTTGTATTATTTATATAGTGACGACATGTTCCGCAGCACTGTACAGAGTAAATATTGTCTTGTCTCTTACTGTCCCTCATTGAAGCTCTGTATGTTTTTGAGATGTGGGAGGAAACCTGTGTGCATGGAGGAAACCCACACAGACGCGAGGGGAGCATACAAACTTCTTGCAGATGTTGCCCTGACTGGGATTTGAACCAGAGACCCAACGTTGCAAGGCTAAAGTGCTATCCACTATGCCACCATGCTGCCAGCAAGTTGTTATGGCCCATATTCCATTACAATGGCCTCAGTTCACTAAAATCATGCTGGAGATAATAAGGCAAGAGAAAACTTACCTCCACTAGTAAGAGAGTTATCTTATCTCTTCATTCCTTACGTTACCTCTTCTGTAGTTAATTTACCTCCTCTGTAGTTATTTTCACACGCAGTTAATGAACAGCCTGTCTATAACTGGAGTTATTTTAAGGATTGAAGAGTTAACTTAAAGACAGAAGAGTTAACTTTAGGTTTGCCTGAGGTAAAATTTTTCCTGAATACTACATGCCTTATCACCATGGTAACAACTCTAGAAGAGTTATTAAAGACAGGAGATACGTTTAGTGAATTGAGGCCTATGTGTTATTTTCACACCTTGTCAGTTAAATGACTTTTAAACCACCAGCAAGCAAGAAAATAGTCCAAATACTGTTTTACCTTCATATTGGTGCTTTTTCAGTTGAATTGAATTACAATTCAATTTCAAAAGTGCTGAAAATTATTTTAAGCAGAAGATGAACAATGATCTTCTAGGAGAAAATATTGGTGCCATACATTGTACTAGGGAAATATTTTAAACGTTTTAATAACCAGGACAAATGGGCAAAAAAAATGTGTGGGTTTTAATTATGATAGCATGTATTATTTTAAAAAATATAATAGCCAAAAACTAAGAAATAATATTTTTTTTCAATTTTTTTCTTATTTGTTCCCTTAAAATGCATTTAGAATAAAATAATTCTTAGCAAAATGTACCATTCAAAGAAAGCCTAATTGGTGGCGAAAAAAACCAAGATATAGATCGCTTCATTATTATAAGCAGTAATAAAGTTATAGGCGAATGAATAAAAGGAGTATTGAAAAGTGAAAATTGCTCTGGTACAGAATAGGAAAAAACTCTCAGTAGTGAAGTGGGTAAGATGATTGAGAATTAAGCTAATTGCTATGATACAGAATTATGCTAGTTATTATGCAAAATCAAAAATGTAAATTGACTAATCAAATCTTGCAGGGGATTTGCAGTAACATTTAGGCCCCGTTCACACTGCACGCGTTTCCAGCCGCGTTTTGGAAACGCGTGCAGGTGGCCGACACGCACAACATCAGACAGTGCATAGAGTGCACTGTCTGATGTTCACACTGCATGCGTTCCGGACCTGTGCGGTCCGGGAACGCATGCTGCACGCATTTTTTGCCAAAACGCGTGGCTGTCCCATTCACTTTTCAAAAATCTACTAACCCTTCGCACTCTCTCATGCAAATGTTCAAACAAATGCATTCACAGATTCACTCATACACGCACAACTGTTATCCCTACAGCTAAGTTAAAAGCCAGGGTTTTAGTTCACAAAAGAATGCATTCTTATGCTTAGTCACCTATACTGCGCAGAAGTACCCAGGTAAACATAGGTGTCCTAACTCTGGCCCTGTAACATGCATAGTGCAGACATGCAAACACATTCATTGCATCAAACTTATCAATGGATTAGGAGCACACATCCTGACGTCCTCTCCTGGGACAGATGGTGCATCTTACCAATCGCACAAGGGAGCGAACGTTATGTATCCATGTGCACCATACACATACACCAGCATAAGCTGTGTGCATGCTGACAAACACATACAGGGGAAGGAGGGAGTGCACTGAATTTGACCCTAGCCACAGGGGTCAGCAACAGTACTTTTCAGTGATGGGATCAGCCACGCAACGCATACAAACGCGGATGGCGTGCGTTCGTACGCGTTGCGTTCCGCATGCGTGCCCATCCGCGTTTGTAATGTGAACGCGGCCTTACATAATTTAGGATCTACTTGGAATTATTTGTATACCGTATATCATACTTGCATAACCAGATCCTATACATATCATCAAGATCGGTCAACTTGTTTGTTTACCGCTGCTTTCCGTTGTGGAAAACAGGCCCTTTTTTTGTACAAGTGGGAACAGAGCATAGATCTTATTCAGTTACTGCAAGTGTGACCAAGCCACATTAAACAGAAAAATATAACAAGCTTTTTCAAATCATTTTCAAAATTTGAACTTGCTGTACCACTGTACCATGTTAGCCATCAGGTAAGGTACATGTTTCGGTATAAAAAATGATACTATTTATTGTTATCAGAAGTTGGAAAAGCAAGCTTTGGAAACTGTAAAATTGCAGTTGTGTGTCTTAGCCTTTGCATCAAAGACTGCTACCTACAGCATGGCACATAGATACCTGGCAATTAAAGGTAATATGAAGGTAGACCATTAAAGAAAACCTGTAATGAGAATAAGTTCCCTGTAATGAGAAAAATTGTCCTTCCCGACTCCAGTGCAGGAGCAGTATCAGCTCTCCGCTCGAAGATAGGCGGAAATAGCCAATCGCTGTCGGGCTGCTCTACTGCGCAGGCGCAAGTCTCCTGCGCCTGTGTAGTAGAGCGGACTCGACAGAGATCAGCTATTTCCGCCTATCTCTGTGCTGAGTACCTCAACAGTGCCCCTGCTGGAGCCAGGAAAGGTAAATATATTAGCCTTGTCAGGCTTGTCGAGCTCGGATTGCGGGACACTTCAGGGGAGCCAGCGCTGGATTGCCTGCAGCTACAGTGGAGGGGAAAGCCTCATTGGGACCCTGAGGCTTCCCCCTACCGAAGTGAGTACCCCCCAGTGAGTACCCCCCCAGGGGGCTTTTTTTGTTACAGGTTCTCTTTAAGTCTTGGAGCTGACATTACTACTATTCCAAGTGTACAATTTTGCCCACAAGTTGGCTGTTGTGTTTGCTGCCATAAATTATGCGCCTTAAACTGCGGCAGCCGCCACACTATCGACATGGTCTCGTAGTAACGCATCTCACTTAGTTGCTTTCAAATAAAAAAAAAAAGATTTTGGGTTTGTAACTTTTGCAAATAAGCACACAAAATACGTCCAAGTAAAATATTAAAAGTCCATTGGTGTACAATAGTAGCAACTATGTTGGTCTTATATCATGTTTATCCAAACTCGTAAATGTAACCTTGTTTCCTGGAAATAACTTAATATCAAGCAAGTTGTTTGCTGAAAATCTGCAGACATTTTGTTTTGGCAGCCATCTAGTAATGCACAGACTACCACACACAGACTTGAGTAGCTGTAAATATGGTGTATGTATTTCTATACTATCAGTGTCATGCCTCTCTCTAATGTCAGCATAAACTTTGAAACGTTTGGTTTGTTTAACACTCACAACAAGTTCTTAGTGTTGCCATAGTTATGGGATGCTTCATTGATAAAGCTGTTTAGGTGATCCTTTTCCCACTCGTTTTACAGTCATGGGTCACTTGTACCTAGACACTTTGTAAGCTCAGAAAACCATGGGGAGGAATTCACTTACTTATCAGATACAAAAGTTTAGTAAGTAAGTGAGCTTCCTCCCGTTAATTGACCATGTCTGAGAGAAAGCCTCATGCTCATTTATCACTGGATATGGTACTGAGCAGTCTGCATGATTAACGGTCTTGTGGTCACTTAGCAGACTGTATAGTTTACAGTTATCTACCGTTCTTAATGAATAAGCAGCCATATTAATTAGAGAAAACCATACATTAGAGTGCTACAGTAAAATTGCACATTTTAAAAAACCTCAAGCTTGTGAAACATGTTTTTCTTTTTTATGGATTTCTTCAGTACGAGCTAATAGAGTTTTTTCCAGACAGTCCTCATATATAGTCTCTGCACTAGCATAAATGTTATACTGTACAGCCTGCCAAAGTATGCTGGATCTTGACTGTTCATGATTACATACATTAACTGGAGTAGCACATTTGTTGATTATTCTACAGCTAGTTTAGTATATTCTTAATGTAATTTATTGTCTTAGCCCTAGAACATGATACCTTATTGAAATAAATAAAACAACTGGTTGTGTACAATGATAAAAAAACAAAACATTAAGATTGCATTATTGTAAAAAATTGTTCATAGCTTCATTGTTATTTGAATCAAATATTCAGTGTGATATACTACGGTACATTTCTAGAAAGAGTGGAGCAAGTTTGTAAGCACTGCAGGGGAAGTGAAGGCCCACTGGTGTTCAGTCGCAAAACATTCTAGAAGGAATTTGTTTATATTAAATACACGGTGCTGACATTGGTTGCAGAGTTGATTTTCTTTAATCTCTTTGGATATGGCTAACTTATGTATTAAAATATTAATAATACTCCAGGCTTCTCTGTCAAAATAGCATTGTTGCTAAATTTACAAGAAAGGAGAAAAAGATACCTATATAACAGCACCAGACTGACCAATTATTTAGCAAAAAATATGACCATCTTTATTTGCACAAAATTAATCCACAAAATTATAAAACCAATTAAAACATCGCCAGAAGGTGAAAAGACGGTTCCAATTATAATAACAGGGTAATACAAGTATTACCGTACATATCTCAAAAAGGCCAAAGAGCAAGTTCCTCCAAAAATACATATGAAAACACTGTGAACCAGGTATCAAAAAGCATATAATTTGCTTATGCTTTGACGGTCGCATTCTTCATTTGAGTCTGCTATTGGGACTTTTGGCTGAGCTTTCCATGTGCTATAGCTGGATATACAATTGATTGGGAGTCTGCGAGTGGGACTTTCTTACCATAGTGGATCGCTACATGGTGGCTGTGCATACGAAATTCAGCTGGACTGTGCATCATATGTTATGAGAAAGTGTCAGTAGATAATAATCTTGGCATATGACCAATACCATGATGTGGGATCACCTGCAATCTTTTAAAGTTTTAATGTTGTGGGTTGCCTTCTGGTGGGCATGACACTCCAAATGTTTGTATTTACATATGTTTTGAACACCAATAAATGAGCTTTTTACACTGCTTTACAGTCTTCTACGAAGGATTAATGTAGTTAAAGATCACAAATTATATGCACAAACTCCCCCCTTTTTTTCAAATTAAAAACCATATAACAATGTATACTAACAATAATTACATTGCAGAACCTCATTAAATTACAGCAAGAATGGGAAAGCTCCCATAAAGGTATGGGCAGTGACAGCAAGCCAAAAAAAGGACGCTATGTAGCAAAAAAAGAGTGGTGTGAACCAAGCCAAATAAATTGCAAGATGGCCAGGTGATATGCCAATGACATTATGTGTGAATCACGTTGAGTGACAGCACAATAATATAATAAGTGACTAAACAAAAACTTATTAGGTGGGGTTCATCTATATCAAAGACTACTGGTGTGAACCAGAGCACGTAAAATAGTTTAGGCTGTGATAAAAAAAAAAAGAGTGATGTTAAAAAACAGCTAACAAGTGTAATGAAGCCTAGGAATAATAAGTAAGTAGGGAGGAATGTTGGTACCAAGAGTGAAATGGCAAAGTGCAATGAATGGTACAAGAATGAGCCGGAGGACTTACATGAACGGAGGAACTCAGATGGCTGGAGGGAAGACCGGCAAAGCAGTCTTGAGCGGGACGTGCCCACGTGATGCATTATTGAAAAAACGGGATAACTGTTCATTTTTCTTGATCGATTGTTTTCAATTCAATTGTTTTGGTAAAAGAAATGGGAAAATCTAACATTTTTATTATACCGTTTATGGGCACCATAAGAATAACCACCAAGTGACAGCTCCACCCCCCCAAAAAAGTAATTTACAATTAATTTTACGATGGGAACAAATATACATCTTTTAGACAGGTGTACATGTTTAAATTTTACAATTATTCTTAAAGCCCCCCTATTCCACTCATATGTCCCACATAGCGGGACATCGCTAATTTCCCGTTACACTTGTATGTCCCGCAGAGCGGGACATAAATATAGTGGCGGGTTGCAGGCACATCGGCCCCCCAACAATGCCCGATCTCTCTCCCCTAGTGTGCCCCAGCATGTAGACTACATGCCCACACATCGTTAGTACCCCCCTGGCTGAAACCGGAAGTGCGCGATCAGCGCTACCAGGAAGTGACCAATGCATTGCATTTTCCTTGCTGATTCCTTCTTGCAGATTCCTTTCTGCAGATTCCATGCAGATTCCATTGCAGATTTCTTGCAGATTCCTTGCAAAGTTGCATACGGATCAATGGCATCCTATGCAATGGACGTGGAGGAGCATCTAAAAAGTAGCCAGCATTTCATTGCTCTAATTCCCAATCGAAATACCAAATATTGCATTGTGTGTAGTGACATGAAGACATCGGGTGGCGGGCATAAAACCACCTATTATTGCGAAACTTGCTCACGCAAGCCAGGATTACACCCAGTAAATTGCTGTAAAATTTACCATACCTTGGCTTTCTTCTTTGCTACCAGGCAATAGAAGATGCCAAACTGTCCAAATAAGGTATTAAATTAAACGTTTTAATGTGTTCTTTAAAATAAGATATACCATGTTACTATGTTATGTTCCATGTTAAAATGGGAGAGAGTAAGAGGGAGAGTGCATTTCTGCAAAACAAACTCAGAGCAGAAACGACTCCCTTTAGGAAAAAACTCTTAGTGGAAAGGGTTAACGCCACTCTAATAGCTAACCTTCATACCCTAAAACTAAAGCTAACTGTCTCTCACCTTCTCCCCTTGCCCTAACACTTTTTATCTCTCCCTAATGCCTGGTACACACTGTGCTATTTCTCGCCAGATCCACTGGTTGAATAGACCACTTCCAACATGTCAGTTTTGCTCCCACTGGAGAACGGAATCGGTTTTGTGCACTAGTGTTCGGAAAATCGATTCCATTCTCGATTGGGAGCAGATCGGTGTTGTCATAAATTGTCGATTTGACCTTTCAGTCTGACAGGAAATTGCATCTTGTGTACCAGGCATAATTGTGCCCACTAATGATGCAGTCTCGATTGTACAATTGTGTACCTAAAGTATCCATTCAAATTATATTCACTCTGTTTACGCTTTGACTACACAGATTTGATTATATTTTACAATCAAGATTGCATCATTAGTGGGCACCTTTACTTCTATAGTTACCTTTCGTCATCGCCTGATCCTCCCGCATCCAAACTCAATGCTTCGTCTATGATCGATACTTATATCTGTTAAATAATCTCCCAAGCAGTTTGCGTTATTTTGATAGCTAATTATAACTGGTATGAATTACTGTTTGGTGCATTTACTCCTTGCACTTTACAATGCTTATGGAATAAACATGCATGCTATCTGTTTTACTATTTGATTTTAGTACTTTGTTTAAAGCCAAACAATTCTGTTTAATGTATAAATTTACATCAAATGTAGCTGCCAAATAAATGTAGAAGGCAACAAAGTAATCGTAAGTGCAATTTCCCTAAGCCTTCTGATAAAAACAATAGTTTTCATGGGTTTCCAGCTATTGTCTTTTGTGGTGCTATTAGAACTTAATCTCCAGGGGGCAGCATTAGTTAAATAGTTTGATGTATTCAGTTTGCATGCAACTGTTGTCAAACATTTTGTTTTCTTAAATTGATAGATTATTTGCTTTTCTTGTCTACACAGAGTAGTACATTCTCTAAATGGCCTAGTGTGAATTACCATTCAGTGTTGCTTAAAATAAAACAAAATGATAGCTTTCAGTACTGGAAAGACTTTGCATTGAAATCTCTGTCCGTGCATATTTACAAATCAGTATGCCATTTTCCAGTGACCCAGCAATGCCCTGGCGTCATGGAAGGCAGACACCCAGCACTGATTGCCTTGTGTGCTTTATTAACATCTAGAATGTAGCTCTGAGATCTGATGCATCTACCGAAGTGTCAGTTAAGGAAACCTCTTTTATACCCAGCACTAGTATTCCTGATACTTCAGTTTCAGTTTAAAGGAGTTTTCTTTGTCATCTTAGTTTAGTAAATGTTATTTTTTGCTGTATATGTTGGTCAGCTGTCGACAATAGTTTCTAATTCTCCCATTTCAAAACTGTTTGCTCTGTTATTCACAGGGACTTGCTCTTTCTCATCCACAGTAAAGTAAAAGCAGATTACTGAAGCAACACATAACATGTTTAATTATCTTGCTATGTTTAAGATAAACATTCTGCTTTTTCATAGCTGCAAGGGGTTTAACTTTGTATTTCATAGACCTTTTCAGGCTTATTACTTTGTAAGCAAACATCTTGCCTGTTCTTTGCTAATCAGATGTGCAATTAGAAAACAAAAAGACTTGGTTTCAAGCCATAGTTTATTATCCCAGAGGAATATGCCATTGCTCACACCAGTGGTGTAACTATGGAAAAGCAGGGGAGACCGATGAGAAGGAGAGGCCAAGACTTCTTCCTTCCTCCTCCTCCGCCAGGTCCTACCTCCCATGCTCCCCTGCTTGTGTCCGTTCATCCAGACCCACAAATCAGCACTGCAGCTACTAGGTGTCCTCTGCCAGCCTATGCCCTCCTCTCCACCAGGGGTGTAGCGGGGGTGGTGGTGTCTGGATGTAGGAAGGGGGCCTCCTAAAAATGTTTGTAGGAGAGCTCAATGATACATAGTTACAGCTCTGACTCACACAATATATGATTTATCTGTTCCAGAGAAATTCTTTTTGGAATTGTCAATCACATGACCCAGAAATCTGTGTAGTCCTGCCACATGTATTTGCATGTACAGCTACCAAGTGTGCAGTCATTTGACAGTTACTGGGCAGGTGATTTGTGCAGGAATGGCAGAAAGTGCCAAATAGATTCAAACAAAGTTTATTCTTAAAAGGAACTGATGCATAAAACATGTTTCATGGGATACAATCTATGTGGCGTTGGCTGTTTGCATACGAGCATGCTCACTACCCGATCTGATCAAGGTGACATACAAGCCAGGGGCTCACTTTGTCCTGCAAACCTTGCACAAAGGATCCCAGCATAGAGCTAGTATACATACATCCATACCTGGTCTCTAGCTGTAAGTGGGATGAATGCACATATGACTGCTTGCAACAAACAGCCCTCCATATCAGACGAGACCTGCCCTTTTGGCCATGGCCACTTGATATTCACATTGTGAGCACTCCCTTTTGTCTTCCCACCTTATCCCTCAGAGCAGTCATTGATGTGAGGATATTCACCAGATGGACTTTTTTTTTTACCAATATTTGACTGTAGCCTAATCTCCCCTCATTCTCACTTGAACCATCCCTCTTTCAATGCCTAGCCCTAACTAACCCCCTCTTATCAGGTGCCTCTGGTGTCCCAAATTCCACTTTTAGCTGCTAATCATGGGCACCTACAGTGGAGCCCAAACTTGTGTTATCTGTACCAAGTAATTAGGCAGAAGAATCTATAATGTGAACAACCTAGTGTATGCCATTGCAAAATAATCAATATGGAATTTCCCATCCTAGAGAAATCACAAAACGCGGTAGTTTCTTGTTTTTTTTCCCTCTTAGAATTGATCTTGGCAAGCAAGTTTAAAGTTTTCCTCATAAAATATACTGTAGGTTACATTTAAACCATACATGAAAAACTTGTGCAAATCATTTGCTATTACCAAATAAGTAAATTGTTAAACAACTTTGCTCTTATGCAATAATTTATATGCAAAATGTGCATAACACTCTGTGCTTATGGGCTTACTGCAAGTGAATCTTGAGAAAATATCAAGACAGTAAAAACATGACATAAATCAGTCAGTCAGGCTAAAAGACCCTTAGCATAGAATGTTGGAGAAGGAAAAAGAACTAACACAGTTTCATCCCAGGGAGCAAAGGCAAAAAACTGTTTTTGAACATTGTTGTAGATATATATATATATATATATATATATATATATATATATATATATATATATATGGTATGATCACTAATTAACTATAACAATTTAGTTAAAAATAGGGCAAGAAAATCTCTCTTCGCATAAAGGAGAATTTATGGAGGAAAATTTTCAAATGACATTTATGTGCTGAGTGGTGTGATGAGTTATAAACCGCAGGACTCCATTGAAGGGTGGTAACACCCAAAAGCTGCTGAGTTTTTAAAGCTTGCAGGATATCACTGTTTCATGTATAGTGATCCTGTGAGGTTATCATAGCTTTCTGAGGGCTGATCCTTACACAATGTAACAAAGTCACAAACTTATTTTTCTTTTTATTTAAAGCGTTCTCAGAAAATACAGTTCTGGTGTTAGCCATATTGAGCATGAAGGCATTACTCTTTAGATTGTAGACTTTTTGTTTAATTTATTAGTTTGATTTTTACTTTTTCTTCTACGTGTTGAAGGGAAAATATATTAAGTCACTATTGCAAAAACAACAAAAGAAAACTAACTTACTAAATTGTGTATAGTAGTGCATATTGGAGTCAAAGAACATTCAAATTAAACCAGTGCACATCTGTATAGAGCTATTTAAAACTACCTGCTGTACAGATGCTTTAAAGACAGTTGTATGAAAGAGCTACCCATCCATCAGCGGAGCCTGGGATATGGGTGCTGGAAGTGCGGAGTTTGGGACCTGGAGTTTTTATCCATCTTGCCATTGCCTAGGTCCCTTGTCTGTGCAGGTACAGGCTGTGTGGAGTCCACCACTGCTACCCAGGAGGTTGGGGCTCCGTGCTAATCGGGACACTTTTGGCTTCGCAGGATGCCGGCTCCATCCATCTATCCATCAGCTGCTGCTGCTCCACCAAAGCAGGGACACCTTTAGTTCAGCCCCTCCATGATGCCAGCCACTAATCCGGAAGTAAAATCTGCCACTGCTGGACGCTTCTGTGACAACCAGATTATCTTGACCAGCCCTGTTGAATTATTATTATTTTTATTATTATTGATTTATAAAGCGCCAACATATTCCGTGGCGCTGAATGCTAAAAAGAGTCGGTAACTACCACAGAAATTAATACTCCTGCACCTTTTGAACTGGAACACCAGGGTCTGTACTGCCAGATGCCAGCAATCAGGATCCTCAGCAGCGTCAACCATCAGTCATCTCTTTCATGAAGAACCGGGCCATCACTGCTGAACTTTCGCCTCCCTCTGCCCCCCTCCCCGCTTCAATGTCTCCTTAGGCATAACAGAAGATTGCCTAGTGCAACTGGTGGCGCCATAGTATGGCAGCCTCAGTTCTTGTCTTTCGGACATTTCCCCCCCTTACTCTCACCATCCAACCCACCTCCTTCCAAAACCTGTATGAGCCAAAACCAATTCCGGGTACAACTTAGTACTTCTTTGTACTTTGTACTCTTGGTTTTTTTTGTACTTTGTACGCCTTGCTTATGGTACAACTTTGTACTGCTCAGAGAGGGAAAAAGCTATATCCCTCTCAGCCTCTCTGATATTACTCTAATCAGAGAGGAATCTATTCCTTCCACACACTGACTATCTATATATATTCATTCTCTCTCTCTCTCTCTCTCTCTCTCTCTCTCTCTCTCTCTCTCTCTCTCTCTCTCTCTCTCTCTCTCTCTCTCTCTCTCTCTCTCTCTCTCTCTCTCTCTCTCTCTCTCTCTCTCTCTCTGTGTATATATATGATTGCAACATAAAATCTACTGCAAAATTTATTGTACCACACAATGTGGTTGTGGTAAAGCTTGATACAGTAAAACGTTAGGGGCTGTTGATCTGCTGCGTCCACCACCGATTAATCAATTTTCTGTATGGTTTGAACCATAATTTTGATTGATTTCAGTTGAAAAATTGGTTGAAATTACAATCAGAGCTGCATTTTGGGGCATACATTTCTAGCAGAGTCTATTCAAGTGATCCCATTTGAGCTCATATCTTTCTTTGCTTAACAATGGTATGTGGCATGTTTCTATGTGCATGTGTTTTTTAAACCAGTGGTAGACCAAGACAGAGGCCTACGTGGAGCAAATAGACAAGTTGTGTCTGTGTGAACACCAAGAAAAGTAAGGTTAGCACTGGAATACCATTGCCTGCAATTATAAAAATGTATGTGATACCAGGAAGTTTGTTTCTACACTGTAGTGCTTGCAGGTAGTACTTGGCTTGCAAGCCACGAAGTCAATACCCGGAAGCAGCTGGAGAAGTGGTAACCAGAGACAGCCCTCACATCTCCTGCTCCAGTAAGAAGCTAGTTGGATCAGGATTGAGTTGGCACACATAGCAGTGATGGCTTGGCAATGGAGGTGAGTAGCCAACAGCAGCAAGAGACTATCAAATGTGTAAGATTCTCTCATTTAAAGCAGTAGTGCATCCAGCCTGAAGCAAACTTTGTGGCCTGCCCATGGCTGAATGTTCAGGAGGAGGTAGAAGATGTGGCAGTCGAATCCCTTAACTCTCACTTAACTGCCCGGCCCCAGGCAGTATCCGTTGTCACTTTATCTATGTGCTGACGCAAATAATATTAAAATCCATGCAAATAGTTTGCTCCTGAGAAGCTAAAGGTAGAAGACTAACGTGCCAAGCATTTAGCTATCATGTTGCCATCATGTGTGGCCTTCTTTTTGGATTCCATCACTTACAGTTTGCATATCATAGTATAACATTCATTCTCCCTTTGTTATTCTTCACCTAGGGTCAAGGCACATCTGAGGATTTATATATTTAATTTTCATAATAGCTTTCCAGGTGATCCTGTGCCTTGAGGATGTTAGGTAGCCATTTTTCCAGATTTGTTAGAACAATAATAAAAATATATATCTGTGTAAAACAGTAATAATATATGTGAACCGTCTGTGTTTCTTTGCAGAAAATGCAAGGTGGAAATACATATCATAAGTATCACTTGTCTGCAGGCTTTTAACACTGGTGGTATGGTAACTTCAAAGTTTCTGCAGTGCTATTTTAGATCAGTGCATAGCATTGTTAAAGTCCACAATGATAGCTGATTCAGAAAGCTCACTCCGCAGGTCAGACATAAAAACGCAGACATTGTGAGTGCCGGCAGAGGACCACCTTGTAAATGTCAAGAGATCAGGAGGACTCCTTCAGGCAGACCTTTATATAGTATTCTTAGGTTACAGCCTTGTAATATAGCTCTCTGCTGTTTTTATGGACTTCCCTAAGCCTGTAAATTAGTGCATTACTCTAATGAAAGCTATTGTTGGTAATAGCGGCCCTTGTGATATATTAGTTTTAAAGCTTTTTTTTACCCCTGGAGTTTTATGATTATGACAGGGTTGGAATACTTTTGGAAGCTGCAAGCTAAATTGATTTGAAAGGACAAAGAGCACTTTAGTAAAACATCACTACCAATAAACCTTTGTTTTGAGTGTTACAATGGTTTTTAGAAATGGTAGGCATTATGCCAGAGTCTGTTGTGCAATGTTTACAAATAGGTACAGATGGAAATTTCAAAAGTACTGTAAGTTTTGAAAAGCCCACTTATACTCAGAAAATACTATTTTATGAAAGCAGAGAAAAATGAATTTTTGTAACAACTTTTAAATTTAAAAGTTTTAATGAAAGAAGAGGTCAATTAAGAAACACAGAACCAACCAACAAAGGTTGTTCTTTGCAATTTGGGTTAGACATTGCAATGAAAAAAAAAAACTACAATAGTTCAGATAAAATACAAATAAGAAATACAAGTAATGCATAGCTAGACAGTTGTTTGTATCATAACATTATGCATACGGAGGATGAACTAAGAATAGAATGAGCATGCAGCTTGATGAGGTAACAACCCTCTTACAGCGGACCTGAACTCAGAACGTCTTCTCTGTTCTAAAAGATACACAACAGCATAATAACCTTTAAACAAAAACATTTCTTTGTTACAGAGCTCAGTTCCACTTTAATATAAATTCTCTCAATTTATCTAACAAGCCTGAGAATAGGTTTGTTACTTCAAAAAAAAAAAACCTCCTCCAGAGTCTGGATGGAAAAGTTCATAAATATTGCATCTTGTTGAGGGAGGGGCATTATAACCTGCTTATCTGACTTTTGTAGATAATCTAAAGACAGATCTATATGTAGAGAACTGTTGTTTACTATCAAACAATCTGCAACAACTGTGGATGTTCAATTACAGGGCCTGCTACTTGGCTTCTTCGTCCGTCCATACTTAAAGAATAATCTGAGCTATAGCTCAGAGCATTCCAGTGGTAAGGAGGTGAGAGTGGAAAGGGAGAGGAAGAGAGTTAAGAAATAAACAGTATGTTAAAGACAAGAAGAAAAAAGTCCCATGCTTATTTTACCATGGCTACCAGGGACATAGCAATATCCCCCATGGCCCGTGACATTGCGGAGGTGGAAGGCTAAGAGGGCCCGATCCTGTGAACAGAAAGGGGCTAAATGAAAGGTCCTCACTCCTCTCTTCACTGTAGCCACCATGTAACCTATTTCCTTGCGGCTCTCATCTCTGCATGTCACATTTTACGCTGCGGTGCTGTTCTTCAGCACCACGGCTTTGCTCCCCAGAGAAGCATGCACACCTACATCTACCGCCATCTTCCACCGCTGCATCTGGGGGTCTCCTTGTCAAGAAGACCCCCAGATGCAGGGCAGCTGCGCCGTCACACTTGTAAATTTACCTACCGGCGCTAAACACCTGCCACCTCTCGCTGCAACGACACTGTAATTACAGTGTATCTGTCACTGTAATTACTGTTATTAGAGACCCAGCAAAGCATCTTTGAAGCTCCTGCCAGGGCTCACCATTGTTCCACTGTCTGAGCCAATGAAACTGGGAAGCCTCGGCAGTAGCTTCAAAGACTTTTTGCCAGGTCCCCGATTACAGTGATTAAGGTTCAGATACACTGTAATTACAGTGTCGTTGCTGCGATAGGCGACAGGTGTTTAGCGGCAGTAGGTAAATTGACAAGAGTGACAGTGCAGGTGGAGGGGCTTCAGCGATGTGCGGCGATCTGACAGGGAGCTCTGGGATTCTCTTTATTAAGGTGGCCACTAACGGTCCAATTTCTAGTGAAAAATCGTTCAAGCGATCAGAAATTCTGATCAGACGAAAAATCGTTCACTACACCATCAACTAACCAATCATTGCTTCCTATCTATCACGACCACCAAGAAAATCCAAATTTTCATTCGACGAAAATTCATTCGGGCGACATTTTTTTCACTCGTTCATAATCGATTGTGTCCACCAATGGAGATTATTTACAACCAATCCGATCAGAATTTCTGATCGCTCGAACGATTTTTCGCTAGAAATTGGACCGTTAGTGGCCAGCTTTAGAAAGACTCCGAGATGCAGCAGCGACAAAGACCCCCAGATGCATTCTGCTCTTTGCAGGTCTAAGCTAACACTCATGTCTGACGGGGAGCACCGCTTCTGGCAGCATGAGAAACTTAATAGGATATGGTGTAAAGAACTAGCTGGTTGATAATATCACCCAAGCGAGTTCTTTTCCGCCAGGAGGGATGTTAAATGACATTGGATTAGGCGATGGGAGCATCACCTAATTTAAAAACCAGCACTTAGTGCTGGCAAGTTGAGCAATAGAATATGGCCCTTAAAGAGAATCTGTATTGTTAAAATCGCACAAAAGTAAACATACCAGTGCGTTAGGGGACATCTCCTATTACCCTCTGTCACAATTTCGCTGCTCCTCGCTGCATTAAAAGTGGTTAAAAACAGTTTTAAAAAGTTTGTTTATAAACAAACAAAATGGCCACCAAAACAGGAAGTAGGTTGATGTACAGTATGTCCACACATAGAAAATACATCCATACACAAGCAGGCTGTATACAGCCATCCTTTTTAATCTCAAGAGATCATTTGTGTGTTTCTTTCCCCCTGCAGCTGTCTTCCACTGAAGTGTCGGGCTATTTCTTCCTGCAGAGTGCAGACAGCTCTGCCCGTAATGTAATTCATCAGTATGTGAAAACCCAGCCAGCTCAGAGGAGGCTTTATCCAGCTTGTAAAAGATAATTGAAGCAGAGAGAACCTGCCATAATCTAAATAACACACAGGCAGTGTGCAGAGAGGGGCCTGGAGGGAGGAGATGCATCACAGAACCACAACACTGAAGAACTTGGCAGCCTTCCAGACACAGGCTGACAAGTCTGACAAGAGAGAGATAAGTTGATTTATTACAGAGATGGTGATAGTAGAACGTGCTGCAGTCAGCCAAAACACATTAGAATAGATTTTGGAACTTGTAGGATGGAAGAAAACCGGATGAAATTTTTGTTACGGAGTCTCTTTAATGTGGTTGCATACGCAACCATGTGACTTCTGGACACTTTGGAACCTGGTCACTTATGATAGTGTATATGTTCTGATATAACCTATGCCGGAACTTAAGGGCCCTAGGACAGGACCACCAATATATGTATGAGCCTTCCATGCCACAGCCCCAAACACATGCGTTAGGACAACTTGTGTACTATCTTTGTAACAGCTTTTAAATATTGCTAGAGAGTAAAATAAGCCATGAGCCTTAGATACTAAGTGGAAGGACTGTCACTTGTGGACATTTAGCTAAGAATACGGCTTTGACTGCTTATAATATGCATTATATCTGATATAAACAGAACCACTGACTCTTGTGACTCTCTGCACATCCTCATCTGCCATGGGCCCCTCTGTAATTAATATTGTTCTTTGCAAATGGATTTTGCTAGATGATCTGTCCAGCTAATTCTCCTGGCCACCTTGCTGATGTATAAGTATTTGCTTACCTATGTGTAAATTTAGCTCAGCAGATGAGCCATGCCCTGCTTTGTAAGTGCTGCTCTCTGCGGAAGAGCAAGTGGATGAAATGTGGGGGATGAAGGCTTGTGGTGAACCAGGTAGGTGATTCTGAACATCTTTCTAGTTAGAGACCGTGCATTTTCAGCACTACATATTAGGGAAAAGGATCAACAACAATAAATGCAGTATAGGACCGGTCTTGTGTAAGGTATGTCCAGAAAAGAATTTTCAGTATGCGAGAGAACATTTCTGTAGCATAACGGATTGAATAAGGTATGTCTTGTGTAAGGTATGTCCAGAAAAGAATTTTCAGTATGCGAGAGAACATTTCTGTAGCATAATGGATTGAATTGGTAAGACTGAAGGTGACCATACACTAGTGAATTGACACTGTACAAGATGGCACCATTTCTGAAGGCTCTATAAGGGGGACATAATGGGGGCATGCATAAAAACAAGGTATCTATTTATGGAGGTAGTATAATAGGGTACCCTATAACAACAGGCACTTGAATTAGCACCATAAAGAGGAACGCTGGTGAAAATAACATAATGAAATTAAAACATTTTTACAATGTTGCTTTATAAATGTTTTATTTAGCTTTTCTCCCTTGTAAAATCTTTCCTCACCCTGATTTACATAATGAAATTTATCACGGGTGGGGACATCTTTAGTCCTGCAAGGGGATCTCTGTGCATAGATCTCTCAGTAAAAGAGCATTCCGCAAAGGGAGATATTGCTTGCTTGGCAGTTGAAAACAGCCTTTATTTCCCACAATGCAACAAGGTTCACAGACAGGAACTGTCAGGGCTATGGTCCTGACATCACACTGTGGGAGGAGTTTCACCACAATATCAGCCATGCAAACGTTCCTGATGATTCATTTAAGAAATTGTAAAGATTTCTCGTAGGGAAGGGGTTATCAGCTACTGATTGGGATGAAGTTCAATCTTGGGTTAAAGTTCCTCTTTAACCACTTGAGGACCACAGTGTTAAACCCCCTAAAAACCAGGCCATTTCACATTAAACAGGCCACTACAGCTTTAAGGGCTCGCAGCAGGGCCGCATATGTCAGCACACAAGTGATCCCCCTTTTTCTCCCCATCAACAGAGCTTTCTGTTGGTGGGGTCTGATCGCCCCCACCACCCCCCGCCCCCAATATTTTTTTTGTCAATATTTTTTTCTACTTTTTACGAATACATTTCCTTTTTTTATTTTTGTTCTAGTCCCTCCCTTCCTCCCCCGCCAAGCAATCACTGTGATCGGCTGTCTGAGGTTCCTATGACAGCCGATCACCCCTGAGCCACTGGAGGGGACAGCCGTGTCACACGGCTGCCTTAGATCACAGTGTTGTACAGGTGCCTTAGATCGCAGCATTGTACGGGTTTTGCCGTCTAACAGTCTCCTAGCAACGATCACCGCTGGGAGGCTGAAGGCAGAGCTCCGCCTACTAAGCGGAGATGCGCGCGCATCAGCGTACATGATCTTCTGCAAACAGGCCCCAAGGACCTTACACCGATCGGCGTTAGGCGGTCCTGGGGCTGCCGCTGTGGCCACACCCACCGGTGTGATGCAGTCGGCAAGAGGTTAAGTAGGAACAATGACATGAGGGTATGCATGTAGTAGGACACTACAATAGGGAGGGTGCTATGTGAATGAAACATAGAGGCAATTACAATGGAAATGTTTTACAGACCCTTCAATAACCAGGGCTGGATTTCTGAGAAGGCCATGAAGGCCCAGGCCTTGTGCAGCTGCAGTCCAAGGGGGAAGCTGGATATGGAAGAAGGGTTGCTGCATATGTAGAAGGAGGCTGCAAATTGAAATGAGAGGCTGCAAATGGTACACAACACATAGAAGATGGGTGGTGCTGCCTAAGAGAGCTGTACATGAAAGAGGGGGGCTACTGTACATGGATGTTACATATGGATGAGGAGGCTACTTATGGAAGAGAAGGAACAAGAATATTGGCCTAGGGGCACTAAAAGTATAAATCCGGCCTTGTCTATAACCATGCCCACTTTTTAAACCCCCTCCTTCATAATAAAATAACCAATTACCTCTCCTATTAGGTTAGTTTTCCATGTTTTACAATTTCTTATTGGCATAGCACAAGGAGAAAAAGTATGATTCAGAAAAGTGTTGTTATAAAATGGACATGGTTATTGCTGAATCAATGGCAACATAGCCAAAGCATCAATACTGCTCTGGTGTATAAAGTGGTGTACAGTGGTTAAGCATGTATAATTCAATGGAAGAATAACTATGGCATCTATGAAACATGCAGTTATTTTTGTAACTAGTTAATTAAGATGTTAGTTAGCCATGTCCTTTTTTTCTCATCTGTTTGTTTTGGGCACTTTAATAAATACAAATAAAGTTTACACAAAGTAAGGATTTATGATGGTTAAATTTTTACTTAGCCTGTTTTTAGTTATCTTTTCCTGTTGTCAAAGGGATGCTTATAAATATTATGTTTGCAGATTTAGAAGTGTGATAAATGTTATATAAAAATTCATGAGTTAGCAAAGTTAGTTTTAGCTGATAAATAAAACAATAGCTTTATTTAATAAGGTACACTTTTATGAAATATTAACTTAATCTTTGCTTGTAATTGTTTATACAGTGAAGCATAAAATAAATGCTTATGTTATTCATTAGTTAAACTGAAATATTTAGGGCTTGATTCACTAACCGGCGCTAAGTATTAGCGCTGGAGTGAAAAGCCACTTAGTGCCCGAAAAGTAGCTTTGCGGGCACTAATTGCCGCGCAAAGCTACATCGCGCACAGCCGTTAATAGTGCGCGGTGCGACGCACCCGCTGCCCTGTAAACGTTGCACCCGGTGCACCGAATATGGCGCATCATGTGCCCCCTAAAGCAAGCGCACTGTTGCGCCATTTCAGGGGCACCCAATGCACTGTTTTTTGCGCAATGGGTGCGACGTTTACAGGGCAGCGGGTGCAACGCAGTCGTCGCACCACGCACTGTTAATGGCTGCGCGCGCACTGCCTTGAACTGTGCGCGATGTGTGGGCGCAAACCACTTAACTCCGTGGTTTGCGCTCACTAGGTCTTAGGGCTCACCTACCGGCTTAGCGCCGGTTAGTGAATCAAGCTGTTAGTTGTCACACTTTGCAGGTTTTCTGTAACATTGCAGAAACCTAATTGTTAAAGTGACTGTTCAGTCAAAATAAACATTCTATAGATCCTCTTGTAAAATAAAGTAATAATTACCTCCCAGGTCTGTTTCTTCCAACTCACTCCCTGAGCCCCGTGTTCACTGGCTTCTGGCATGTAGCCCCACCCCCTTGCAGGCAAGGGCCGTGACACTTCTTGGATAGAGGAGGGCTGTGAGACTTCTGCAAGGGGGCGTGACTACGCGGCAGAATCCGGCAGGCACAGGGATCTGGAAGTGAGTTGGGAGTGAGTAATTGCAATAGAATGGAGGGGAAAAGTTGAATTACACAACATCCGTGTGATGCATACAGTGAAACATATAGTTTATGAAAAGCATGCTTCACCGTTGCTGTAAACACACAAATTGTCTGGTACTGCACAGCATGCCTTGCCTTATTCCAACAGATTCCTTTGCACCGTCCTGCTAACACACTGATTGAACTGTCCCATTACAGTATATTTGAATTGCTTTTGCTATGCAATTGTATTGTCCAATGCAACGTGGCAGTTTGAACGTTTTAGCTTTTGTATATTTACTCCTAGATCTGAATAGGTCTTATGCTTTGAGAACTAGATAGTGTAGATATTGTGTGCAAGCCTTCAAATCTGATGTATGCTTAAAGGGGCACTATGGCTAAAAATTTTAACATTTAACATATGTGCAAACATAAATAAGAAGTATGTTTTTTCCAGAGTAAAATGAACCATACATTACTTTTCTCCTATAATGCTGTCACTTACAGTAGGTAGTAGAAAGCTGACAGAAGTGACAGGTTTTTGAATAGCCCATCTCCTCATAGTGGATTCTTAGCAAGGATTTTATTCTTTATAAAGAGATTCCCTAAAAAGGATTTAAACAATGATGCTGGCGAGCTTCCCTGCTCGCTACACAGTTTTTTGGCAGTTGGACAGAGCAACTGCCATTCACTAAGTGTTTTTGAAAAGAAATAAATCCCTGAGAATCCCCCCGTGAAGAGATGGACTAGTCCAAAACCTGTCGCTTCTGTCAGATTTCTACTACTTTCTGTAAGTGACAGCAGCATAGGAGAAAAGTAATTCATGGCTCATTTTACTCTTGAAAAAATATACTTCCTGTTTGTTTATGTTTGCACATATTTTAAATTTTACAATTTTTCGCCGTAGTGCCCCTTTAAGCTTTAATATGTATACAATGGAAAAATTGGTTTAGATTCACATAGGTGCAAAATAGAAGCTGGAGCTTAACAATAAAAGGGATAAGGTGATCCGCATGGCAGACACGGGCAATCTTGCAGTAATATAATCTTGCAGTGCGCTGCTGTTTCTTTCAGGTGCCCGCTATGATACTGACTTTGACATATTAACTTATGAAGGTTTTTCAAATTGTTCTTAAAATATTAGTAAAATAATGAAAACACTAATGTGGAGCCCTCCTTCACAGTGTGGTGTGTTTATTTTTATGACCTAGGATTGGTCATAAAAATTCTGTTTTAAAGGATACTTTAGGCACAATTGTGAAATATCTACTCGTAACAGCTGCATCTAGTTTGTTTTTCAATTTTCCCATTGCCTTTCTTGTTTATTAGCTGTGACTCTAAGGTCAGAATTAAAA
This sequence comes from Hyperolius riggenbachi, assembly GCF_040937935.1. Lineage (NCBI taxonomy): Eukaryota > Metazoa > Chordata > Amphibia > Anura > Hyperoliidae > Hyperolius > Hyperolius riggenbachi. The sequence goes on from NC_090647.1 coordinate 276,058,487, forward strand.
CAAATATTTTAATGGTAGCATTTATGATGCTGGCAAGGCAGAGTGCGGCAGAATGCTGTGATCTGGAGCGGACTCGATATGGGTGGTGCAAACTACACAGGGAACAGTCACAGATTTCTGATGTTTCAGCAGAGGAGTTAGCAGTAAATCTAGCAGCTGATAACTATCAGTGTCCATGATTTTCAGCCCAAGCTGCAGATCTGACATATTTTCAGCTGTGGAGCCAGATAAGGAAGCACATTTGGTAAAGAACAGAAATTGGTCAAGGATAACATTTCAGTAATATAACATTTATATGAAAAAAAAAATCATCACTACACATGTCCTTTTGTTAATGAGTGTTTTCAAATACCGCTTTTCACTTTCAGCTGCTTATATGGTAGATTCTGATTTAAAAAAATGTTTCTGTTTTTAGACTGGGTGCAGACTTGCCAAAATCACGTGGCTTTTCCTGCATGCAAATTCAATTTTGTACTTTAAACTAATAGAAGTCAGTGGGATCATTCAAGAGGAACCTAAACCCAGGATTAAACTTCATCCCAATCAGCAGCTGATACTACCTTTCCTAAAAGAAATCTTTTCCTTTTCTTGAATAGATCATCAGGGAACTCAGTATAGCTGATATTGTGGTGAAACTCCTCCCACAGTGTGATGTCAAGGCCATGACCCTGACAGTTTTCTGCCTGTGAATCTCATTGCATTGTAGGAAATAACAGCTGTTTTCAACTGCCAATCAAGCAGCATCTCCCTGTGCACAGAACTCCTCAGTAGGGCTGCTCAAATCCAGATCCGGGAGACATCCGGATAGTTGCTATCTGGATATCTCCCAGTAAACCTGTGAAGGTTCAATCCTACCTGTCTGACGTCTTCTTCGCCCGTCCCTCGGCGCCTCCCACAATGTGCTCCACACGCGTCACGTGATTACAAACACTTCCTCCTTAAACCCGGAAGGAGAAAGTGTTTGTAATCACGTGAATGCCACTTGGACCGCATCGTGGGAGGCGCCGAGGGACGGACCGAAGAAGACTTCAGACAGGTATGATTGAACCCCCCCGCCCACCCCGCACAGGTAACTGGGAGATATCTGGATAGAACTATCCGGATGTCTCCCGGATCCGGATTTGAGCAGACCTGCTCCTCCGTAAATGGACATTCCACAGAGATCCCTTGTCAGGACTAAAGATGTCGCCACCTGTGATAAATTTCAGAATGTAAATCAGGCTGAGGAAAGATTTTACAATGGATAAACATTGAGTAAATAATTTTTAAATGAATATTGTAAAAAAAAAAAAAAAAGAAAGAAAAAAAAAGCAATTTTTAATTAAGTTATTGTCACTACAGTTCCTCTTTAACCACTTCGCATCCAGACCTTGTTTTCCCCTTATTGACCAGAGCAGTTTTTACGTTTTAGCTATGTCCCTATTCAATCAGCAATAACTTTATCCCTACTCACGACACGTAAATGATCTGCATATCGTTTTTTTCAGGATAAACTAGACTTTCATTAAGGGATATTTTGTCCCGAGAATTTTTTTTTCTGCGCATTTTAGCGCTAAAAAAGAGGGGGAAACGTTAAAATTGCATTATTTCTCAGGTTTTCTTCAATTCTAGTAAAAAATAAAAAGCGCTACAGTAGGTAAAAGACATGTCATCAGTATTAAGTCCCCCAAGGATAGATAGCCAGATGTGTGCCCAATATCAGACCCCCCCCCCCCCAGTATAGCCAGATGTGCCCCCCAATATCAGCCTCCATTATAGCCAGATATGTCCCCACATTTGCTAACCCCCACACACATATATATATATATATATATATATATATATATATACAGCTGCGTACCCCAATAAAGCACCCCTCATTATAGCCAGATGTGTCCCCAGGATCAGTGTTCGCCATTATAGCCAGATGTGCCCCCAGGATTAGTGCCCCAGCCCCATTATTTCCATATGTGCCCCCAGCATTCAGTTATGTCCCTCAGGACCATCAGATGTGCCCCCATTACGAAATCCCCCACCCCGTTACCCTGATGGGCCCCAATAATAATTTCAAACCCCCCCTTCAGATTTTGAACCCCCACCCTCTGTTATGAGCAGCCTGACCTCCCCCCCCCCCGTGGCCAGATCGTAAAAAAAATGCCCCTGCAAGATGAATATCTCACCTTACCTGGTTCCTGCGATCATCCTGCAGCTCCAGCCTCCATTCTCCGCGGTGCACTCAGCCCTCTGATGCCGAACATCCGGGTCCCGGCTTGATGACATCATCAAGCCGGGACCCGGATATTCAGCGTCACGGCTTGATGACATCATCAAGCCGGGACCCGGATATTCAGCGTCACAGGGCTGAGTGAAGAGCGGTGAATGGAGGCTGGAGCTGCAGGATGATTGCAGGAACCAGGTAAGGTGAGATATTCATCTTGCAGGGGCATTTTATTTACGATTCGACCACGGAGGGGGAAAGATGAATGATCACGCTGTTTGCTACAGCGATGATCGTTCATCTGCGGGGGGGGGTCACTAATTGGCTACAAGGGAACATGTTCCCTTTTGCCAATTAGTAAGGCAACTGACAGTGCCAGGGGGTGCGCTCTAAAGCGCACCTGTTCCTGCACAGCAGGGCTACAAGAAGGTCAGTATATCTACATGGCTGTGGCTTGGAGGGTGCCACAGCTAACGTAGATATACTGTAGTGGTGGGGAAAGTGGTTAAGTTCAATTATATTCCAGGTAAGCACCAGCACACCTTCACAGATGTGCCCAAGTGCATCTGTACCCTCTCTAACTCAAGCTGCTCACCCCCGTTGTTGCTGTCACATTATGTGCCATCAAACATGATGGCTGTTATGTAATGTGACAGCAACCAAAGGATCTCTCGTGTGTTAAATAGTCAAATGATTCCAGCCACAATGTGAATCTGGCCTTAAAAAGCGGAATATAACCCAGCATTTCATCTTTGCTCTAAAACATTATTTACAGCATATTAAATGCAACCAGCATTTTTTTTACTAGACCAGCATTCAAAGGGTTACACACAGAGCTTGAAAGTTCAGTGTAGTGAAATGTGGACGCATCCGAAGTTGTAGATTGTTATCTTGGGTTTACTTAAATCTATCAAGTGAGGAATGTGACACATTCTCTGACTGTGGAGAAGCAGCTGGAGACAGAGAGACACTGAAAGCATGTCTGCCTTCAATACATAATGAATAAAACCAGTTATTAATAAAATACAAAGTCAGCTCACAAAGCAAAAAAACTGTACTTTCGGGAATCTATAATATTTAAATGAATAATAATACTTATGCACACATGCAAATATGATAACCATATGGCATATAAAAAGAAGGAAAACATGTCTTTATTGAATATTATGTCAGGGTTTTATACTGCTTTAAAGGACAACTGAAGTGATAGGGATATGGAGGCTCACATTTATTTCCTTGTAAACCATGCCTGGTGCCTGGCCTGTGGCCTGGCCTGCTTGATCAAGAGATATGATTTTGGGGAAGGATTCCGATTATCTATTACCTACATTGTATAAGGAAGAATAAGCAAGAATTCATGAGGCAGATCACCAGAGGAAGTAATGTCATTATACATTCTTCTCAATCTGGGAGCCAGGATAGTATTGAAGGTCTAGTAATATTCGCTTCTATATCCATTTGGGCCAAAGGCTTTAATATTTTTAAGTTGCGTTAAAGCACTCAGGGTTGCATGCAATGCGAGGCCTGGAACCCACTACATATAACAAATCACTGGCACAATCACTAGCATTTTTAATTAGCGTTTTGTAAGCGATTTCATGAGCGTTTTCCGACGATTTTGGGAGTGATTTTAAAAAGTGTACGCTTTTTGCCAGCGATTGTGTAGCAATTTGCGATGAGAGATTTTAATTCTGATTGGTCCTTTCCAGTTATATTTTTTTTACAGTTTTCAGTCATTCATAATTGCACACAAATATCGATTTGTGTGCAATTATGAATGACTGAAAACTGTAAAACTGTAGTGATTCATGAGCAATTTGACAGGGCTTCAATACTTGACAGTGAAGCGCAAACGCTCCCAAAATGCTGCATGTCCTGCAATTGCGAATTTGCTAATCGTAATCACTACTGTGGAATTTGTTACATTTATTTACATTGATAGAGCGTTTAGGGAAATGGATAGTGATTTATAGCACTCCCTAAAAGCTCAGAAAAGTGCTCCAGTGAGTTCCAGCCCTGATAGGGGAATTGGGTAGCTGAAATTGTGCATCTGTAATTTTAGTTTGTTAGAGAGGCTCAAATAATGCACTGATTGATTTAGAGGTAAGTTGGAAGGTAAGGAAAGGTTATATAAAGAGCCATAAAAGGCTCTAAAAAGCATTACTATGGTATAGATAACTGCCATTAATGTTATCAATGTTCATTGTTCATTCAAAATGTAAACTTTATTGTGATACCTATATGATGCCTATATAGGCTGTATTTTTTTTAAACCCTAATAAAAATTATTGGAACCTGAAAAGCATTACTATATTTGGGGTTAGTTAAGAGCCTTTTATTAAAAGGATTTTTATTTTATTTTAGCTTGTTTCATTGTAACTTCCTGTAGTTTACTGGCCTTGATATGTTGTGAATGGAATAAAGTTTATATCCTATGTTGCAGTCACTTACAATGTGTATTATTAATCTGTCAGCTTTAAAGGGGTTCTTCCGCGAATGAGGAAACAAAATGAAAATGGTTTATGCATAATCTATTAAAAATCCTTCTAAAATAGTGTGAAAAGTTTAAAGGGACTCTGAGCTCCACTTAAAAAGTAAAATAGTACTCACCGGGGGCTTTCTTTAGTCCAGCGCTGGTCAGGAGGTCCCACAACGGCGTCCTGGCTCCTCTCCTAGGCCCCGCTCCGGAATGGCTGGATGGCGGCAGCCCGGGCGACACTCGGCTGAGTGTCGGGCTCCTTCTTCCGCGTATGACGCGACTGACGTCACACGCCGGCCGCCTCCCGTCATCACGGCAGCCGGCGTGGCAGTATGGCGCATGCGCGATTAAAGCGCGCATGCGCCGTACTGCCACGCCGGCCGCCGTGATGACGCAAGGCGGCAGGCGTGTGACGTCAGCCGCGTCATACGCGGAAGAAGGAGCCCGACACTCAGCCGAGTGTCGCCCGGGCTGCCGCCGTCCAGCCATTCCGGAGCGGGGCCTAGGAGAGAAGCCAGGACGCCGTCGTGGGACCTCCCGACCAGCGCTGGACTAAAGAAAGCCCCCGGTGAGTACTAATTTACTTTTTGAGTAGAGCTCGGAGTCCCTTAAAAAAAAAAAAATTAATGGTTTCACCAATACAACATGTAATGTATACAGTGACTGATGATGGGACTGTGAGGCTAATCCATTTGTTAGGGGTGGTTTTTTTTGTTACTTTAATTTCACAAGCTGCTCCCTACCTAGTTTTCATTGCTGTAATGCAGGGCTATGATGAAGTGCTGTGGAATGGCAGTTACAGCTGTTAAAATAACGGCTGTGCTGCTCTGTAGTTTCTTGTACTTCCTCACAGAGCTGACCCCCCCCCCCCCTCCCCCACCTCTCCCTGTAGGCAGAGGTCGGGTAGCTCTTCGGAGCAAATCACGTGTTTACCTCGTTGCCCGGCAACCAGACTTCAGCGTCTGTGCAGAGGACTTCCTATCCTCTGCACAGCAAGTTAGGTGCCTGAGCTACAGTTCATTGTTACACAGTGTGCTTCTCCTTGCAGCTAAATTACCAGATGGCATGAGTGCTGACTCACTGTGTAACAATGAACTGTAGCTCAGGCAGCTAACACACCATAGGGGGACATACTATGAAAACAAATAACTCCTTCAGAGAAGCTGGAGTTACTTTTTTTTTTTAAACCTATTTTATACTTTTTCTCACAGCAGGAAGAAACTGATCACTGGCTTGCCGTGCAGAGGATAGGACGTCCTCTGCACAGACGCTGAAGTCTGGTTGCAGGGCAACTAGGTAAACACGTGATTTGCACCGAAGAGCTGCCCGACCTCTGCCTACAGGGAGAGGCGGGGGAGGGGGGGGGGGGGTCAGCTCTGTGAGGAAGTACAAGAAACTACAGAGCAGCACAGCCGTTATTTTAACAGCTGTAACTGCCATTCCACAGCACTTCATCATAGCCCTGCATTACAGCAATGAAAACTAGGTAGGGAGCAGCTTGTGAAATGAAAGTAACAAAAAAAACACCCCTAACAAATGGATTAGCCTCACAGTCCCGTCATCCGTCACTGTATACATTACATGTTGTATTGGTGAAACCATTCATTTTTTAAAAAAAACTTTTCACACTACTTTAGAAGGATTTTTAATAGATTATGCATAAACCATTTTGATTTTTTTTCCTCATTCGCGGAAGAACCCCTTTAAACCTCTTGCTAACATGTTTTAAACGAGTTCATCTCCGTATGGGGGATTTACAGTTTCTATAGTATATTGTTTTTAAAAACACTTCCTGGAAAGGACTTATACAAAGGTGCTGGTCAGTTTGCCCCATCAGAGCACACTAATTTGTTGGATTATGGGGTTGATTCATAAAAGGCTGTGTGAAAAACCAAAAATCTGGTTGGAAAAATACAACATTCAGTATTTTAGACCTTTGTGTGCTTATACATAAACATTTTCACAGGTGCGGTAGAAGTTCAGTAAATTACTGAAGCCCATTGACAAAAACCTGTTCATAAAAGCAGAAGAGAGTGGAGTGTCTCTGTGTTGCTACAGGCTGTTCCATGCAGTGAAGGCTTTACAATAGAAGTGGCATCCCAGGCATCCCTTTAGATGCACATGCTTTGTTATACTGGCTCTGCTCACTCTAAATCTGCTCTGAATCTGTCTATTGGTCTTTCTTAATATTCTTTTCAATTGCCACAGCTTAGATTACCTTCCAATAAACTTTACACAGACTTGCAGATGACAGGGGCTGTTTCTTTTGGCTCCCTGCTTCTGTCAGTCACAGCTCTCACGGCTTCTGCTTATGAGTCACGGCTCCGAGCACAGTCTCCTTACACAGACTCTGCACTCTTTTCACAAGTTCAAAGCAGACGATATTCTTTTGTGACTTTACCACATGTTGTAGGCTTTATTAATTGACATTTACTGACATTTGTTGAGGTATTTACCACACAAGTTGGTAATTTACCTCACTGTTCGGTAATTTTAGCTTTTCATGCGGTAACAGCCTTTTATCAATTGACATTTTCCTAAGTGCTCGGTACAGTCAGCTGTTTTCTGCATTACCGAATGCGGTAATGCTTTCTGAATTGACCCCTATGTCACTGCTATTCAGAAAGTGCCCTCCTCTTCCTGAGTCTTCGTGTAGCACTGATGCTCAGGCGCAGTCCAATATACATTGCTCTGGGATTGTTTTGGATTTAAATTTCTTTTAAATCCAAAGTCAACTATAAAACTGAATATGAAAAATGAGTGCTATGAAGGCATTTTTTTTAATGATATGTTTATATTAATATTAGGATTTATAGTCATTTTTTGCTGCATCTATATTTGTTTTTAATTTCTTTTGTACGAGCTCCATATTTTGCAGAGGTTTATGACACAGTGTCACTTAACTTAATTTCTTCCAACATTGTACTTATATTTATCTAATCAAAAAGTAGCTCTTACATTTTATAAATGTTTCTGGCCTGGAGACTACACTGAGAAAATGCTATTGTAATGTGTTTTAAATGACTGACATCAAGATAGAACCTCAATGTATTTGTGACCCTTGAATCCCAAATTGAGTTGTAAAACAGAAAGGCAAAAGATAGAGAAACAATTGGATAATAAAATGTAACCTTTTTGTGCCTGATTTGTAACCCCTTTCCTTCTTTACATTTTTTAACATTGCACAGTATAGTTTGGTGTTTCTATATACACTGTCTGCTTAGCTAAAATGGCTCAATGAAATAATTTAATTGCAACCAGCAAAGCATAAAACCTGGATGTGACCTTATTCATGGGCTGTTTTCCTGCATCCCTAGCAAGGTCTACACTGACCCACAAACGTAACTGTTTTCACATGATGCATTTTCATATGCTTTTGCATCAATTGCACGTAGCAGTGTGTTAAAAAACAAAAAAACCTTTCACCTAAACTGCATAGATGTAAACTGAACCGTATAGAATCAGAACATTGAAAATCTCTTTTCTGTGCTGTGCATTAGTTGTGCTTTATCTGTGCGTTGCATTATAGCTCACTGCAACTGATTCAGTAGTAGAGTTGACCCAAACAGTTTTCACTGTTCATGTTCTTGGCGAACTGCAAACATAGGGAGTGTTTGACCCGCCCCCTATACATCATCATGGAGCCAAACTTTGACCCCTTACCTAACATTTAGCAGACACATGGCAGCCAACCAGCTAGCACCCCCTCCTGGACCCCCCCCCAACCCCCCTATTAAATAGCAGTTGCGGTGGCCATATTGGAATCATTCTCTGCTGGCTGCTGACAATTAGTGAGAGCAGGGTCAGACTTGCTGCAGATAGGTAGGGAAAAACATTAGCTAGGCCTGTGTTCTTGTTCCTTACTTGCTGTGAAAACACCCCAAACAGCCCTTTTGAGGGCTAGTACATCGTTCTCCTGTGGGTTTTTTTTTTCGTGTGTGACACTCCACAGCCCACTGACACCCAGAGCTGTGTGCACACTACTGCTGTTGCTACATTAAGTTGTACGCACAGTACCACTCCAGTGCATTATTATTTCACTGTATTCTGATAGTACTATTGCATTTCTCTGTGTTTGACACTCCACAGCCCACTGACAGCCAGAGCTGTGTGCAAACTACTGTGGTTGCTACATTAAAAAAAGCGGAATATAACCCAGCATTTCTTCTTTGCTCTAAAAAATTATTTACAGCATATTATATGCAACCAGCATTTTTTTTTTACTAGACCAGCATTAGAAGGGTTACACAGAGAGCTTGAAAGTTCAGTGCATTGAAATCTGGATGCATCCGAAGTTGTAGATAATGTTATCTTGTGTTTACTTAAATGTATCAGGTGAGGAATGTGACACATTCTCTGACTGTGCAGAATCAGCTGGAGACAGAGAGACACTGAAAACATGTCTGCCTTCAACACATAATAAATAAAACCAGTTATTAATAAAATGCAAAGTCAGCTCACAAAGCAAAAAAAAAAAGTACTTTTGGGAACCTATAATTTCTAAATGAATAATAATACTTATGCGCAAATGCAAATATGATAACCGTATGGCATATAAAAAGTAGGAAAACATGTTTTTATTGAATATTATGTCAGGGTTTTAAACCGTTTTATCTTGCAGACACAGTACCACTCATGTGCATTATTATTTCACTGTATTCTGATAGTACTATTGCATTTCTCTGTGTGTGACACTGCACAGCCCACTGACACCCAGAGCCCCGTGGCGCTCCTGGATAGGGCTAATGTAGCATGAACTAATTCCCGCAGGGCAACCGCTTTGCGGTATTGGTTTTTGACCCTACATACTTTGGCATGCGAAAGCAAATGCATATTTGCATGAGCAATGCCTCATGATAAGCCAATTAGGCCATATTTGCAAAAACATATTTGTTAAGGTTAAACTTGGTGTTTGAGCACACATAAATTCTCTTGTGGTAAGCATTTTCATAGTTGTATCCTTTGGAGGCAGGTGGTGGATGGCTTGCTCAAGGTGGTGTGAGCCCTGGGGTGAGCTGTCTGCGCCTGTCCCCCCCCCCCCCCCCTCTGGAGTGTTGTGTGTAAGCCAGCCCTGAGCTCCAAAGCTTGGGGTGACCCATGCTTCACTCCTTTTTCATGTGGTGTCCCCAAGTCAATGCTCATGTAGAAGAACGCAATGGACGTTAAGGTAAGTGCCTGTTTTTTATATTGGGAGGTGGGTGCAGATGGCCCTCCCTGGCGCTGGCCACGCTTGGGGGGGGGTCACCTGCGCCACCCAGCCTCCCCCTCCGGGGGTGCCGCTGTGGTACCCAGGCTGTGAGAGAGCTTGGGGCCCCACGGCCCCCCGGTTTTATGGGGGCATTGGGAAGCCTCCCTGTGGCGCTCCTGGATAGTACTAATGTAGCATGAACTAATTCCCACAGGGTAACCGCTTTGCGGTATTGGTTTTTGACCCTGCATAGTTTGGCGTGCGAAAGCAAATGCATATTTGCATGAGCAATGCCTCATTATAAGCCAGTTAGCCCAGATTTGCAAAGCCAGATTTGTTAGGGTTAAACTTGGTGTTTGAGCACACATAAATTCTCTTGTGGTAAGCATTTTCATAGTTGTATCCTTCGTAGAGAAGTGGTGGATGGCTTGCTCTAGGTGGTGTGAGCCCTGGGGTGAGCTGTCTGCACCTGTCCTCCCCGCCTCTCCCCCCCTCTGGAGTGTCGTGTAAGCCAGCCTTGAGCTGCAAAAGCTTGGGGTGACCCATTCTTCACTCCTTTCCCATGTGGTGCCCCCAAGTCAATGCTCATGTAGCAGAACGCAATGGATGTTAAGGTAAGTGCCTGTTTTTAATATTGGGAGGTGGGTGCGGACGTCCCTCCTCGGCGCTGGCCACGCTTGGGGGGGCTGCCTGCGCCACCCAGCCTCCCCCTCCGGGGTGCCGCTGTGGTCCCCACAGAGCTTGGGGCCCCGTGGCCCCCATGGTTGTATGGGGGCATTGGGAATCCTCACCGTGGCACTCCTGGCTAGTGCTAATGTAACATGAACTAATTTCCGCAGGGCAACCGCTTTGGTGTATTGGTTTTTGACCCTGCATAGTTTGTCATACGAAAGCAAATGCAGATTTGCGTGAGCAATGCCTCATGATAAGCCAATTAGGCCAGATTTGCAAAGCCAGATTTGTTAGGGTTAAACTTGGTGTTTGAGCACGCATAAATTCTCTTGTGGTAAGCATAATGTGTTTTCTGCCCTTTAGGGATTAAAACCCGACTTTGCGTCAACTCCGTAATTTTTGGTGCGACTTTTGGCATGGATCCCCCTCTGGCATGCCACAGTCCAGGTGTTAGACCCCTTGAAACAACTTTTCCATCACTTTTGTGGCCAGAAACAGTCTTAGTAGGTTTTAAAATTCGCCTGCCCTTTGAAGTCTATGGTGGTTCGAATGTTTGCGAACGGAAAATTCTATATTCGCGACATCTCTTTTCAGTAGTAACCAGTCCTTATTCCTCCCCTGTGCAGACACACTAAGCAGGCTAATCATGGAAGAAAAGTCAACTAGCTTAGGGCATTAAAGGCTGGGCCTGGGGGTTTCTTTGCAATGCATAAGCCTTTTTTATCTCCTGGTAATATTGGGAATCTTTAGGTAACACAAGGGTGTATTCACTTAACCCCATTAAACCTGTGTGCAGGCAGTGTACATTGATTGTACTGGAATTTTGATAAATTACATGACCTGTTAGTACATGTTTAACATGAGTTATTAATGCAACATTTTCATTACCTGTCACACTAGCAACATACAGTTGTGTTCAAAATTATTCAACTTCCACTGAAATTATTTATTTATTTATTGTATTTATAAATCACCAACATATTACGCAGCGCTGAACATTAACCACTTGAGGACCCACCCTTTACCCCCCCTTAAGGACCAGCGCTGTTTTAGCTGATCTGTGCTGGGTGGGCTCTACAGCCCCCAGCACAGAACAGGGTGCAGGCAGAGCGACCAGATCGCCCCCCTTTTTTCCCCACTAGGGGGATGATGTGCTGGGGGGGTCTGATCGCTCCTGCCTGCCGGGTGTTGCGGGGGGGGGGGGCACCTCAAAGCCCCCCTCTGCTGCAAAATCCCCCCTCCCTCTCCTACCTTGCTCCTCCTGGTGAACCGGGCTGCACAGGACGCTATCCGTCCTGTGCAGCCAGTGACAGGCTGTCCCCTGTCACATGGCGGCGATCCCCGGCCGCTGATTGGCCGGGGATCGCCGATCTGCCTTACGGCGCTGCTGCGCAGCAGCGCCGTACAATGTAAACAAAGTGGATTATTTCCGCTTGTGTTTACATTTAGCCTGCGAGCCGCCATCGGCGGCCCGCAGGCTATTCACGGAGCCCTCCACCGTGAATTGACAGGAAGCAGCCGCTCGCGCGGCTGCTTCCTTATTAATCAGCCTGCAGCTGGCGACGCAATACTGCGTCGCTGGTCCTGCAGCTGCCACTTTGCCGACGCACGGTATAAGCGTGCGGTCGGCAAGTGGTTAATTTAGGTTACAGACAATATTTAGGGGTGACATACAGCAATATGACAATACCGGAATACAAGAAAGACCAGATCATGCAGCACAGTATGAGTACCAGGTAATGATTAGTCAGACACTGGATGGAGCATGGAGATTAGGCAAGTTAGGTTCACTCAGATGCATAGCATGGGTGCACAGTAATGGAGGAGGTGCATGATCAGGTAGGACACAAAAGGAGGAGGACCCTGCCCAAAGGCTTACAATCTAGAGACCCTCAGACCATCACCTTCTCACCTTCAACCTCCTCACGGAAGGCACCTCCAAATTACCCACCCACCCACCTGGTCGATAGCAGCAAGACCTACGCAAGCTCAACCCTAGTGTCCTTGCTGACCCCCTCCATGCCCTCTCCTCCACTCTCCCCACCCTAACCTGTCCTAATCTTGCTGCAGCTCAGTATCGCCAAACTCTCTCATCAGACCTAGAGAAAGCTGCTCCACCAATATTTCACCGCAACCGACCCCCTAACCCTTAGCCCTGGCGCACTACCCATACTCGCAACCTCCAGAAGAAAACACGCGCCACTGAACGGAAATGGAGAAAAACTAGACTTAACCAGGATTTCCTACAGTACAAGACCAACCTGCTGCAGTTCCACACTGCCCTTGCTCATGCGAAGCAGGAATACTTTACCAAGCTCATCGGAGCACAAGCTTCCAACCCCTGGCATCTTTTTGCCACTTTCAACTCCCTGCTTAAACTCACCCTCCCACCCTCCGTTTCCTCCCTCTCTACCACAAATTTAGCCACCCACTTCACCAACAAAATTGTCTCCATCCGCCAGGAAATATCCAATCTCCAATCTTCACCTCCCACCCCCTCCCAACCAGCTCCTCCTCCACCCTATCCTCCCCTCACATCCTTTACTCCTACTACCACCGAGGAAGTCAACCACCTACTGCAGACTTCCCATACCACTACTTCCCCCCCCCTTGACCCCATCCCTTCTGATTTACTCCAGCCTCACTTCACGGAATTGCCCCAGTCCTCACTACCCTGTTCAACCTCTCCCTATTCACAGGCACCTTCCCCTCAGACTTCAAGCAGGCCATTGTACTACCCCTCCTCAAGAAACCCTCCCTCGACCCCTCGCTACCCTCCAACTACCGTCCTATCTCCCTCCTCCTCTTTACCTCAAAACTCCTTGAGCGTCTGGTTCACAAACGCCTGACCCAGTACCTCAATGCCAACTCACTGCTAGACCCACTGCAATCTGGATTTCGGCCTGCCCACTCAACCAAAACTGCTCTCACCAAAATGGTCAACGACCTTGCCTTAGCTAAAGCTGAATGCAAATACTCCATTCTCCTCCTCCTTGACCTTTCAGCAGCTTTTGGCACAGTAGATCATCCCCTACTCCTCCAGTTCCTCCAGTCCTTGGGCATTCACGATCTCGCCCTGTCCTGGCTTTCATCCTACCTCTCCAACCGCTCCTTCATGACCACCTTCAATGAGTCCTCGTCCACCCCCAACCACCTCTCGGTGGGAGTCCTTCAAGGTTCGGTGCTTGGCCCTCTACTGTTCACCCTATACACATCCTCCATTGGCAAGGTTATCTCCTCCATGGGTTTTAACTATCATCTGTATGCAGATGACACCCAGATCTACCTCCATACCTCTGACATATCCACCACTACCATGGACAAGGTCTCCTCCTGCCTATCAGCCATCTCCTCCTGGATGTCCGCTAGGTTCCTGAAACTAAATCTAGACAAAACGGAATTTATGATCTTCCCACCCCGGCCATCCACAAACCTCCCAGATGTGCATGTCACTGTTAACCACACTACCATTCGCCCTACCTCTCAAGCTCGCTGTCTGGGTGCCACCCTGGACTCCGCACTCTCCTTCACTTCCCACATCCAAAACCTCACAAAGTCCTGCAACTTCCACCTTCGTAACATCTGTAAGATTCGCCCTTTCCTGACCTCTGCTACCACCAAACTCCTCATCCATGCCCTCATAATTTCCCGCCTTGACTACTGCAATGCCCTGCTGTCTGGTCTCCCTATGACCCGAACAGCCCCACTGCAGTCCATCATGAATGCGTCAGCCAGAATTATCCACTGCTCCCATTGCTCCACCACAGCAGATCCCCTCCTAGAATCCCTCCACTGGCTTCCTATCCAGTCCAGAATCAGATTCAAGATACTGTGTCTGACCTACAAATCTGTCCACAAAACCTGACCAACCTACATTTCCGATCTTACTCAGAGGTACACACCTAGCCGCTCACTCCGCTCTTCCAATGAACTTCGCCTAACCACCCCCCGCATCACCCAGTCCCATGCACGCCTCCAGGACTTCTCAAGAGCGGCTCCAACACTATGGAACTCCCTACCTCCACCCATTGAGTGTTTTGGCCAGTTTGACATTGATTTTGATAATTTCAGTCATCTTGTTTACAATTAAATCAAAGAGGCACTTGTAAGTCAGACAAATATAACATAACATTTATAATGAAATAACCACAAATGTCTTTTCTGTGCTCACATCATTATCAGTTTTATTCAACCCCCCAGTGACATTCATTCTTAGTACTTAGTCCAACATCCTTTTCCAGTTATAACAGCTTTTAAACGTAAAGCATAGCTTGACACAAGTGTCTTGCAGCGATCTACGGGTATCTTAGCCCATTCTTCATGGGCAAAAGCCTCGAGTTCTGTCACATTCTTAGGCTTGCGCGCTGCAACTGCTTTTTTTAAGTCCCACCAGAGGTTCTTAATCTGATTTAAGTCTGGTGACTGCGATGGCCACTCCAAAATGTTCCACCCTTTAATCTGCAACCATGCTCTAGTGTACTTGGAGGTATGCTTGAGATCATTGTCCTGTTGAAAGATACAACGTCTCCCAAGCTTCAGGTTTGTGGCGGACTGCATCACATTTTCATCCAATATCTCCTGGTACTGAAGAGAATTCATGGTACCTTGCACACATTGAAGCTCCCCTGTACCTGCAGAAGCAAAACCGCCCCAAAGCATGATTGACCCCCCGCCATTCTTCACAGTAGGCAAGGTGTTCTTTTCTTCATAGCCCTTGTTGTTTTTTCTCCAAACATAGCATTGATCCATGGGCCCAAACAGTTCTAATTTTTTTTTCAGTCTACAGAACACTATCCCAAAACATTTGTGGTTTGTCCACATGACTTTTGTCATACTGCAGTCGACTCTTCTTATTCTTTGGAGACAGCAAGGGGGAGTTCTGGCATGGAGGCCTTCATTACACAGTGTGTGCCTTATTGTCTGAGCTTCAGTACCCGCATCTGACAAATCTTTTTTCAGTTCCTCAGCAGTCACATGGGGACTTTTCTCCACTTTGCGCTTCAGGTAGCGCACAGCAGTCGAAGTCAGCATCTTCTTTCTGCCACGACCAGGAAGCGTTTCAACAGTGCCCTTTGCCTTGAATTTGAGAATGATGCTTCCTTTGGTGTCTCTTGGTATGTTTAACATGTTTGCAATCTTCTTATAGCCATTGCCTTTCCTGTGAAGAGAAATCACCTCTTCTCTTGTCTTCCTGGACCATTCTCTTGACTTCACCATGTTTGTAAACACACCAGTAAATGTCTAGAAGGAGCTGAGTATCACAGTCATTTGAAATCTGCCTAATTGGTGCTTATTATGCTTGATTGCTGCTCATTAACATCCACAGGTGTTTTCAATACCTGATCGAAAACACTTGAATGAACCTCTGTTCTTAAGAGTGGTAGTGTTTAAGTGGTTGAATAATTGTGTCAATGAAGAAATGACAAAAAAAAATGTAACCTCCTGGGGACTGCTTCACGCCGATGGGCGTGGCCATGGTGGCAGCCCCAGGATCACCTAACAAATCCTCGGGCTGCAGTTTGCAGGAGATCGCGCGCAGGCTGCATGCGCATCTCCTGCTCGGGGGCGGAGCTCTGCACTGCCTTTAGTCTCCGAGCGGCGATCGCTGCTCGGAAGACTTAGACGGCGAAACTGCCATCTTCACTGTTAGTACAGCGATGCGATCAGCAGCAGCACTGTACTGGGGACAGCCGTGTGACACGGCTGTCCACCTGGGGAACAAGAGAGCAATCGGCTCTCATAGGCAGAAGCCTATGACAGCCGATTGCCGTGATTGGCCAGCTGAAGGGAAGGAGGGGTTTGGGTGGCAAAAAAAAAATTATTAAAAAATAATAGAAAAATAAAAGAATAAATATTTACAAAAAACTGGGGGGTGACCAGACCCCACCAACAGAGAGCTCTGTTGGTGGGGGGGACTAGGGGGGAGGGGGATAACTCGTGTGCTGTCTTGTGCTGCCCTGCAGCTTGGGCTTAAAGCTGCAGTGGCCATTTTATTAAAAATGTGTCTGGTCTTTAGGGGGTTTACCACTGTGGTCCTCCAGTGGTTAATACTGTATTACAAAAACAATTGTTGTCATATTAGTTGCATTTGGTTCTTTAAAAAGTCCTTGTAAGATTTCATTCTGAACACAATTACAAATGTATACTAAATTCCCTAAAACCCTTTACAGCATTGGGGGTTGAATAATTGTGAACACAACTGTATGTGTTACTTATATAATGCCAGCGCTCATGAAGTTTAACAGGGTTTAGGGAATATACCCCAAAAGAGCATGAGAAACGATGGATACGTCAACATATCCTGTATTAAACATACAATCTGTTTAGACCTGTGCCCAACATGTCCATTCTGTCTGGTGACCGTTGCAGTGATGGAATGCAAAATCCTGCCCTACACGACTTTTCTGGACACTGGACAGAAGTCACACACATAATAGTAATGTTGTTATCACATGTCCAATGCAAAGGACAGATCTGAATATTTTTTCCATGGGTGTATGTGCTCACACCATCCATGACTCTGAACGCTGTAGTGTGAACCGCTCCTCAGACCAATGAAGTCTGATTGATGCAAATGAACAAACTGGTTTTCGTTACGCTCCATGTTTTTTTTTTTTTACAGACCCACACATAGGGAGGACATTAAAAAAATTAGAAAAATATTATTGTTGACATGTAAGTGAATTCAGTTAGTCATGCATAGCTGGGAAAAAAAGAGTGAGACAGAAAACCTCAGCCCTTCAGTTTAATAAATATCTGCTGTATGTTAGTGTAGATTTAGTAAATAATTGATGTTTTCAGAGGCATCACTCCTTCCAGTTGAGTGGTCTAAAAGCTGTGAAGTGTGACACGTCCAAATGTGAAATAATCACTCCTCCATGGCCACCCGAGTGCTATGCCATCTATTAATAACAGGGAAATGAATGTTAGACCTGCAGTATAACAGATTAAACTGTGTACCCCTCTGTATGCTTGACTGTTCCTGACAGACAGACATGAAATTCTTCTGGTTACTTAAATGCTGTTTATTGAAATGTGGTGGTGGTCTCAGGTTAATAGGTGAAAGAGTCACACTCTACTTGAGAGATTTTCACATCTGAAAGAGCAGGTGGAGTCTTAAAAGAATATAGGTTTGCAGATCATTAGACAACTTTGAACCAGTCATTAAAGCGGAATATAACCCTGCATTTCAACTTTGCTCTAAAACATTATTTACAGTATATTATATGCAACCAGCATTTTTTTTTTACTAGGCCAGCATTGGAAGGGTTACACACAGAGCTTTAAAGTTCCTGGAGAGAAATGCAGACGCATCCGAAGCTTACATAGATACATTTTGTTTACTTAAATGTATCTAAGTGTGGAATGTGACTCACTCTCTCTGACTGAGAAGGAGCTGGAGGACAGCCAAAGAGTGTGTAACATTTATCACTTGTTACATTCTATTTAGTTAAATGTATCTATCTGAGCTTCGGATGCGTCTGCATATCTCTCCACGGAACTTTAAACCTCTGTGTGTAGCCCTTCCAATGCAGGTCTAGTAAAAAAAAAATGCTGGTTGCATATAATATGCTGTAAATAATGTTTTAGAGTAAAGTTGAAATGCAGGGTTATATTCCGCTTTAAAGGGATACTGTAGGGGGGTCAGGGGAAAATTAGTTGAACTTACCCGGGGCTTCTAACGGTCCCCCGCAGACATCTTGTGTTGGTGCAGCCATTCACCGATGCTCCGGCCCTGCCACCGGTTCACTTCTGGAATTTCAGACTTTAAAGTCTGAAAACCACTGCGCCTGCGTTGCCGTGTCCTCGATCCCGCTGATGTCATCAAGAGCGCACAGCGCAGGCCCAGTATGGTCTGTGTCTGCGCAGTACACTCCTGGTGACATCAGCGGGAGCGAGGACATGGCAGCGCAGGTGCAGTGGTTTTCTGACTTTAAAGTCAGAAATTCCAGAAGTGAACTGGAGGCGGGGCCGGAGCATCGGTGACTGACTGCGCCAACACAGGATGTCTGCGGGGGACCATTAGAAGCCCCAGGTAAGTTCAGCTCATTTTCCCCTCACCCCCCCTACAGTATCCCTTTAAGTGAATAAATATTATCGAAGGGATACATTAAATTACAGCTATCATTAAAATGATTCTGATTAAGGGCCGGTTCACACTTGCTTAAAAAACTACCTGCTTTTTTAAGCTCTGCTTAGTGCAGGAAACAGATCCTAATAAATATGATCTACCTTCACTTGTTAAGAAAAGGTATCTGCTTGCTGCGCAACACAAATGTGATGCTAAGTGAAACGTTGAGTGCAAACTTGAGACATTTTCCCGGACTGGATGGGAGAATGTATGCTATGAAATCCTATGAGACCGAACACTGTCCGTTCTCACTAGGCTAGTTACCGTTTCGCCTGTTTCGATCGCCGCTGTGACATAATAGTCAAGTTTCCCGTCAACGCAGGTCACATGAGCGAAGTGGATGAGCGGACGGTATCAGTTGTTGCAAGCAGATGTAAAACAGACAGGAACGCATCCGCTTAGCAGATATGCTTTATTTCCTTTTTGCATCCATTCTAATGTGAATCAGCCCTAATTAAAGATTATCAGAATGTTGGCAAAAAATATTCCAAATTTGAATCATAACTCAACAGATCTGATTTGTCAAATCTCATAAGGTGGAGAGTGCGGTCATCCCACTGTTGTCCATAATTTCTGGTGCAGTAGCTGCACCGGAGAGGGGAGATGGTGGACAAGTGTCAGCCATGTTCCTGATCCAGAGAGGCAATACTGTTTAATTCTTGGCTAAATTCAGCTTAGTCAGCTCCAGGAAGTTATTTACAGACTGCTTTGGCTTTGACTGAACAAAAAAGTTACTGATAAAGGAACATGTTTCAGAGTAAGGGCTGGTTCAGACGGACGCTTGCAGAGCGTTTACAGCCAGAGTTCGGGGCTTGGCGTTACACGCTCCCATTCAAGTGAATGGGAGCGTTTGTACCAAGCTTTCATGCGCGTTTGCACGAATGCGGCGTTCGGGTCCCGATTTTCCCTGGCGTTCAAGGAGCCCCTGGAAGCTACATGTAGCTTCCATGGGCGGTTAACCGCTACGGGTAATGTCCCCCTAGGGGAAGAAAAAACGCGACCGCATCCGAACGCAACGTAAACGCTGCTGAAAGCCCGAACGCATTGCCGCCGCGACGCCAATGAACGCGACGCCTCTAAACGTCCGTCTGAACCAGCCCTAATACTTATGAATAACTTATCATTGGAGATGGAGAAAGCATTATTAATTACTCCTTGATTAGCTGACCATTCACTGTAAGCCACTCAGACGTTTTCTGCTTGCTCAAGGAACACTGATAAGCTCCCAAGTCCCTGTAAAGGCCCATACACACGCTAGACGGATGTCAGCCGACAGGGATCGGAACCCGATTCCTCGGTCGACATCACTAGGCCGAAACTGTACAGATACATTTTTGTCCTTTGTCCAATTGTTTTTAAAAGATACATGAGGTGAGAAAAAGAAGAGAACATTTTTAACTTACCTGAGGCTTCTTCCAGCCCCTAGAAATCTATCAGTACCCACACTGATTTTTCGCTCTTCTCCAGGGCGCCGCATCACCCTCTGTAAGATCTCAACCCTTGGCTGGGTTAGAATCTTCTGCGCATGCACAGGCCTGCCTCTTGTGATCCCGCTCCCGTGGCTGGGAGTGCTTGCTCTGCGCTTGCACAGTTCAAGCCTTTTTAAACTGGGCAAGCACAGAGCACTCCCAGCCACGAGAAGCACGAAGCTTGCCCATGCATGCGCAGAAGATCCTGACCCAGCCACTGATCGCAATCTTACATAGGGCGAAGTGGTGGCATGGAGAGGAGCAAAACAGTGGCGTGGGTACCGATAGAGTTCTAGAGGCTGGAAGAAGCCCCAGGTGAGTAAAACTTTTTTCCTTTTTTTCCTCACCTCATGTATCCTTTAAGGGAGATTTTACATTTGCCACCATTCAGGGGGTTGAAATGGGTATAGGCATACATTACTATGTCTTACTCATTCCTGCAAATATTTTAAAAAAATATCTAACACTTAAAAAAAGAAATACTTCAATGAACACATTTAAATACTCTACTTAAAGTGTAACTGTCGGGCATAAAATAAAAAATCAATTCTTTTTTTTTATCTGGTAAACAAGTAATAAGGATGCTAACCAGTCAATGCAAAAGTTAAAATCTCTATTAATTTTCTTGTTGATAAATGATCATTCCCCAGTTTACCTGACTCTTATTTGGTACACACAAAATTTTAGTACACAAAAAAGAAGTTGCAGGGCAGGCTGGGTTGACCTTTTTTGTTTCTCTACTTCCCCCCAGTCTTAACTAATGCAGCCTGATTGGCTGAAGTGTCTTTCCCTCCTGTTTCCCCCTCCCACACCTATGTTCCTCTCTGATTGGCCAATATTTCTCATGCTGAGACAATGCACTTTCTATAGTGAAGGGCAGGCAAATCAGGCAAAGGGGAGTAAGGGAGGAAATGACATCAGGATTGGCTTCAAAATAGCCACATTTAATATGGGAAATGCTTAGAAGTATTTTATCTTATTTACTGTAGAAAAATCACTAAAATCAAATCGTGTTTGTGCAATACATATGTAAGTAGAGCAAGTATTTATCTACTTATATAGGGGGGGGGGGGGTTCGGAGATAGCATGGCTGACAGCTCCTCTTTAAGGAAGGGTTGTCTCGGTGAGAGGTGGGTCACTTGTTAAGGAACAGGGTAATTATACTGCCCACATTTGCTATGGGACGATAAGTGTTTTTGCTATAATTACTATGGAGGTACTGGTGCTACATTTTCCACACTTGCTATGGGGATGGGAAAGGGGAAGTTATATAGGTCACACTTGTAGGGGGAGTTATACCACTCACACCTTACGGGGGCTTTTGCATGCCACACTTTTTATAGGAAGGGAGGATGTTGCACAGCCATTTTTGCTGGCATCCCATACCAGTGGTCCAGAAGCATGTTCTAGTTTTGTGGTCTTAGGGAGCAGTTTGATATCTTATATACTGTATATATATATATATAGTGCCATACTGTACTGATACAAGGCATCCATGTACATAAGCAGCATTTCAGGATATGGATTCTGTACAGTATGTACAGTGTTATGTCACGACACCATGCCTCTGGATGGCAGAGCTATATGTATGCAAAAAAACGCTAACTGTATAGATTTGCCCTCCTGGAAGAGAGCATACTACAAAATTTTCCTGAGGAGTCACCCACCTCCAATACGATGACCCACTTACCCAAGACACGTAAGATCTAACAATGCACAAGTGTAGTAACACAGTTCAGTTTTGAAAGATGAAGATTTTGCTGTACTGTTGCATTGTCACCATTTTGGAAATAAACCTAGAGACGGAAGGTGCACGCTCCTGTGATTCTTTGCATTAATCCATTTTCCTGAGGAGTGCCTAGAAATGCTGGCTGTGTACAGAGGTGCCTGAGCTCAGTGGACTAAAAAAAAAACATATATTATTGGTGGGCACTGGAAGCAGTAACGTTGACTATATTATATGGATAGATGATCGAAGGGGGTGGAGCTGATTTTTTTTTTCTGTTCATTGTGACAAAATAACAGTAATGTGTTACTTTAGAAGCCATTTGTATTAAAAAAAAAAATCTTTGACACACAAAAGAAATTGAATTATTTGGAGAAGCACTTGGAACATTGCAAGTAATGTAAGAGTATGGTAAATGCATGGTTATCTGATACTGTTTTTAATGCTTAGTAAAGGTATAGAAAAGCATAGAGACATTAAAGGGATTATTGCAGTGCTCTTGTCCTAATATTTTCTTGTGGTTGCATCAAATACTTCCCTTTGCCTTTATATTGTTCACTTCTGTACGATTATCTTATTACCGCCACTGTTGTCATCAGTGCAATGAAGCAATGACAATTAATAACTGTGCAATCACATATCAGGAGCAGTTTATAAAGTCACGGCCAAAAATGGGCACAATTGTTATTTATCTTAATATAAATAGACATTACACTATTTAGCGGGTGGCTGCGATTGAATTGAAATTTATCGTATTATTGTTAGCAGGGATCAGGGGGGTGTTAAGGTTACCCCTCATCTTAGGACTAGGCACCACCAGGGGTGTCTTAATGTTAGGAACCACCAGGGGAGGTCTTAGGGTTAAGCACCACCAGGGGAGGGTTCTGTTTGAGAGTAGGGAGTGATTAGGTCAGCACTGGGAAAACTACGGCCCGCAGGCTGTATCTAGTCCACATTCGCTGCTTCTCCAGCTCTCCAACAGGCGGCCGGATTGCCCTCCTTTCCCCCTCCCTCCGTGAAAAGTTGCGAGCAGGCAGTGGGTGATTTGAAACTCACCTCACTCACCGATGGCCCGCATCACATCTCCATGGCAACCAATGACGTGACGTCAGGATGCGCCAGCGTGTGATACACTGGCATGTCCTGACGTCATGACATGTGACGCCCTGTTGCCATGGAGATGCAATGCGGGACATCGGTGAGCGAGGTGAGTTTCAAATCTCCTGCTGCCCGTTTGAAACTTTTCATGGAGGGGGGGAGGGGTGTTGGAATTTCAGGCAAAGTTTGCCCAGACCTGGGTTAAGTTATAGTTAGGATGTACATTCTAGGTAAATTTACCGATAATGTAATACTGTATTTAAATTGATATTTACCGTTTTTGTTATCATTATTGTTATTTAATGTTGCGCTTAAATGATTTACAGTTATTGTTAGTAATATTGGTATTTAACATTGCGCCTAAATTAGCTCGTGATTTTTTCAAATGTTTGCAAAACATCCTAGGTTCAAACAATATTTTATTTGTTGCTGATTTTGGCAAAGGGATTATTTTTGAGGTAGGTTTCTCCTTATCCATATAGCAAATGTCTACAGCAATCAGCGATTCATATTTTTTTACGCTTAAACCATGTATTTAGTCAGTTCTTGTATTTATTGAGAGCATATTCTTATTGCATCCTTGCAAATTTGAGTAAATGATTTTTTCTTTTTAAATGGCATGCGGCCAACTAGAATTGCCAAAAGCATCACACCCTAACACCTTGGAAACAATGAGGCAACAGTAGGAAAGGAAGGTATTGTTAAAGGAAACCTCAATTATAGGCTTCTTTTCCCTTTTACTTGCCTAGAACTGCAGATGGTATGGCATGGCTGTTTCTGGTATATCCAGACATGTGGTATGATAGGTGTTGTAAATAGGATCCTGTGAGCATCTCCCTCTGCTAAGGCTTGCCAACATTCCTAGTGGCTACCCAGACTGTATTCTGCACTCTCTAATTTGGTCTTTTGGGCTAACCATCTGACGCCTATTTCAAAAGGCTTGCTGCCTTCTTAATGAGCCTTAAGTCAAAATTGCTAGTAAAGAATTCTTTGTACCACCAGCCGATTTAATCCCGCTTTCTAAAGCCAAGCCTCATCTATCAGATCTAGCCTGGAAAAGCAAGTGAGCAGGAGAGAAAGAGGGAGGAAGCTCCCAGATAAACATACCGCAGCGCCTAAACTCCTAATCACTCTAGGCTTCCGCTAGTAGGACCTATAATTAGAAACCCTTCTTTTCCTTATATTCCTAGCTGACGCAAATGCTTTTTGTGGCTTGGCACCTCTTTTGGGGCGTGGGTTAAGTTTAACAGCCCAGCCAGAGTTTGGTTTAGTCTTCTGATACAGCATAAATAGCTCTCAAGCCACAGTCTACATCTGTACACATTTTTTTCTTTTTATGTATGTAGGCTCTGATTTTTTTTTCTAAAAAAAAAAAGGCTTCCTGAAAGCAGCTTATTGTTTGGTATGCAGTACATGAGAAAGATAGGAAGTTGTCAATTAAAATAAAACATACATGCCTTCCCTTCTTCCCTGCGTAGAAGATTGAGAAAAAAAAACACATTTCTGTAGGAGGAGTAGTTAAAGATGTTCTTTTCAGTGCTGCAGATTCTTACATATCTGGAATGCTAAAAGTGCAGCGAGAATTCTAGTGCAAAGATCATTTCAGAGACGGTTAAACAGCAAATAGTATGAGTTATGCTACAGAGTAGAAATCTGCATCTGCATACCTTTTATAAATGTGCACAAACTTGCACACTGTTTCCATTAACTTTATTCCTGTGTTTTCTTAACAGGATAGACTTTCTCATCTACAGAATTAATTTTCTAGCTAGCAAGTTAAAATTATTACCAGTAGTTGTGAACAGTAATGTTACACTACAATATGTTATTTTACGTCTTTGCTTACTGGTAGCTGAAAAGTTTTATATTGACAAGGTTTGAAAAAATCTGTGGGAAAACGCTGGCTAAAAGTTTTTTTTTAAATCAGACCCAGGTTTGTTTTCTGAACAACCCTACTTTGAAATATTAATGTGGGCAGTTATTTGTTATTATTACTAGCAGTATGTGTTATTAGTTAATTGAAATCTGTTCAAAGGGAACCTAAACTGAAAGGAAAAAAAAAAGAGTTTCACTTACCTGGGGCTTCTACCAGCCCCCTGCAGCTCGGTACACTTATCCAACGACATGGCCTGACGTACCACTGCTACGCCGATGACACACAGCTATACCTGTCCTTCAAACCTGGTGGAACAGACCCTACCCCAAAAATAAACTCTTGCTTAGCTGAGCTTCAGGCATGGATGAATGATAACTGGTTGAAACTGAATGCTGACAAAACTGAGGTCCTGTTTGTCCAAAGCCAGTGCTCGCCATCAAAACAGCTCTATCCTAAAGCAACACCAATCAGGATTGGGAATTCAGACATAAACAGCTCCAACCTTGTGCGCAGCCTTGGCGTACTAATCGATGGGGAATTGAGTTTCAGAAACCAAATTTCATCTGTAGTTAAATCTTCCTTCTTTCATCTGAAGAACATTGCAAAGATTAAACATCTGATTCCCCCAGAGGATCTTCAAACCCTAGTCCACGCCTTCATCACATCACGGCTGGACTACTGCAATGCCCTTTATGCTGGCCTCCCCAAAAAAGACCTGCGCCGCCTGCAATTAGTGCAGAATGCTGCTGCCAGATTGCTAACAAACCAGCCTCGCTACTGTCACATTACACCGATCCTTCGCTCACTGCACTGGCTACCAGTAGAATGGAGAATACTCTTCAAGATTGGACTGCTGACATTCAAATCCCTGCACAATCTGGGCCCTGGATACATGAAGGACTTGCTGAAGCTGCACCACACCTCTCACAACCTCAGATCAGCAAGTTCTATAAACTTGGTCACTCCCAGAGTGCACCTCAAAAAATCTGGAGACAGAGCCTTCTGTCATGCTGCCCCTACTCTTTGGAACTCCCTACCACACCCAGTAAAGACAGCACCATCCCTGGAGCTATTCAAATCCAGACTGAAAAGCCACCTGTTTAGCCTGGCATTTCCAGATTTATAAAATGCTTCCTCTGTACCACGATGGTCAGAGCCATGCTTATGTGCTTTGAGTCCCACGGGAGAAAAGCGCTTTACAAATGTTATTTGTTGTTGTTGTTGTTGTTGCAGCTGTCCTGTGCCAGCACCATCACAAAATGATCCTCCGGTCCCCTGCAGAAGCTGAGGTTCAATGTAATCATTTTGCGTTTAAACAGACAGGCAACTTTTACCAAATCTTTTAGATGGGCAGGCATGTCCTCTTTAGTCACATAATTAGGAGTCATGTCCCTCAAGTCACATAATTAATCAGCATGTTCACAGAAAACATTACTAGTTTATCCTGTCCCCATTGCACCATGCTGTTACAAAATATTCAGGGCCAGGACCGGATTTTCCATAAAGCACTGTAGGAACGTGCCTACAGGCGCCTTATGTGGGAGAGGCGACCCCCCTCCTCATATCACCGACCTCAAGCACTTATTGTCTCATGTCACTAAGAATGATATGAGACAGTGTAAGATTCTAAGGACAGTTAGTGACATAAGGCATGGATTAGAGTTCAGAATATTTTTACTCATGGTGTGTCCTGTGTTCAGGGGCAGAGTTTAGGGCGCCAAAACGCCTGTGCCTTTTGGTCTCTGAGTTGTAAATCTGACCCTGTTCATGGCCATACTATTTTTTGTATTTTGTCTCTTCACCAGATGCTAGCTACTGGCATATTATTGTTATTAATTAGGATTTATATAGCACTGAAATTTTCAGCAGCACTTTACAGATATTAAATCTGTGGCCAATCAGAGTGTATTCTGGCTAACAAAATTATTTTGTGTATAAAATTGAGACAGAAGAATGTGTGGCGTTATAGCCTAGGCTAAAAGTCACTTGTAGGACAGGCTTACATACAATTATGCAGAAATCTATATATAAAGTAAATATTTCTTATGCTGAAACCATAATTAACATGACATTGGGTGACCTAAATCATGTATTACATTCTAGTACGTCTTTATCGTGTCTTTTTAGTTTTAGGTACACACAGTTAAATTTCCTGGCAGATCGAGGGTTCAAACGATTATTTCTGACATATCTGATCAGCTCCTGATAACAGGATTGATTTTCCAATCACTACTACACAAAATTGATCCCGTTTTTGATTGGGAGCTGATTGGACATGTTGGAAATTATTAGTTCGACCCATCGATCTTCTGGGATATTGAATGATGTATACGTAGCGTTAGAGTCACATCTGTTGTTAAGATTTACTGTGGAACTGTATTTTTAAAATCACAAACACTGGTCCACATGACAGCCCAAGGGCCCCAGGTCTCTCTCACTCACTGGGGCCCCCAAACCACCATGCGACACCGAGAGGGAAGTGCGGGCAAGCCCTGGACCTCTCACCTCCAGGGAACTCGCCCCACCACCTCTAAACTGAATGCCAACTGCAACAAACACAATTGCTAACTTCCAGCCAGAGCAATATCCTGCCTCTACCTGGCCAGCAGACGCCAGTCAGCCAATCAGGTGCACTGTCATAAACCCTTTGCCTGCTGTACCATACCTAGCAGGAATTACATAGATTAGCATTCAGGTGGGAGGCTTCGGTTGGACGCAATCGTGAATTGCGTCGTTTACAGGGACGCCCCATGTAGGCACATCTCCCACACGGTCCCCTCCCTAACCACTCACCTGTCAACCGCATCCTAGAAGCTGCAAAAAATAAATTTAAAATCACAAACACTGGTCCACATGACAGCCCAGGGGCCCCAGGTCTCTCTCACTCACTGGGGCCCCCAAACCACCATGCGACACCTAGAGGGAAACACCTAGAGGGAAGTGCGGGCAAGCCCTGGACCTCTCACCTCCAGGGAACTCACCCCACCACCTCTAAACTGAATGCCAACTGCAACAAACACAATTGCTAACTTCCAGCCAGAGCAATATCCTGCCTCTATCTGGCCAGCAGATGCCAGTCAGCCAATTAGGTGCACTGTCATACACCCTTTGCCTGCTGTACCATACCTAGCAGGAATTACATAGATTAGCATTCAGGTGGGAGGCTTCGGTTGGACGCAATCGTGAATTGCATCGTTTACAGGGACGCCCCGTGTAGGCACATATCCCACACGGTCTCCTCCCTAACCACTCACCTGTCAACCGCATCCTAGAAGCTGCAAAAAATAAATTTAAAATCACAAACACTGGTCCACATGACAGCCCAGGGGCCCCAGGTCTCTCTCACTCACTGGGGCCCCCAAACCACCATGCGACACCTAGAGGGAAGTGCGGGCAAGCCCTGGACCTCTCACCTCCAGGGAACTCACCCCACCACCTCTAAACTGAATGCCAACTGCAACAAACACAATTGCTAACTTCCAGCCAGAGCAATATCCTGCCTCTATCTGGCCAGCAGACGCCAGTCAGCCAATCAAATTCACGATTGCGTCCAACCGAAACCTCCCACCTGAATGCTAATCTATGTAATTCCTGCTAGGTATGGTACAGCAGGCAAAGGGTGTATGACAGTGCACCTGATTGGCTGACTGGCGTCTGCTGGCCAGATAGAGGCAGGATATTGCTCTGGCTGGAAGTTAGCAATTGTGTTTGTTGCAGAACTGTATTTTTAACCATTTACCGGCAAACTAACGTATTAAAACGCCATGCTTTTGCCTGTTAATGGCAACATGACGTTTTAATACGTCGCGCATTCCCGCCGCCGCTCCGCACGTGTTCGCACCGCTACCACCGCCGTTTCCGTCGGGTTCCCTTGCTGGGTGATTGGGGAAGAGGACCGAGGGGTCCTCTACCCAATCGCACTGCCTGGAGTGAATGGACGTGACCGCGAACAGCGGCCACCTCCATTCACAAAAACAGGAAGCTGTAACAATTTAATAAAGTGTAAAAAAAAAAAAAAAAAAAAGGGGGAGAGTGTTCACTAGCGCCATCTTGTGGCCAAAAAGTAGATTACAGATACAAAGTACATACATATACAAGTACATACACACTATTAATAAAATTGATGAAATTACACTTCCAACCCTCCCCCCCCCCCCAAAAAAAAAACACTTGTAAAAAAAAATCAGCTTCAAATAAATAAACAAATAGTTGCCTTTTTTAATCTATATTTTATGGGGGGGGGAATTAATTTTAATTTATTATATAGAGGCTTGTAATTATGGCCAGAAGAAAAAAAAAACAGAACAGAAAAATAACACCTATATTTCAAAATAATATATTGTCGCCATACAT
Organism: Hyperolius riggenbachi; assembly: GCF_040937935.1. Taxonomy (NCBI): domain Eukaryota; kingdom Metazoa; phylum Chordata; class Amphibia; order Anura; family Hyperoliidae; genus Hyperolius; species Hyperolius riggenbachi. The sequence continues at coordinate 276,087,676 of NC_090647.1, forward strand.
TGTGATAGGGACATAATTTAAACGGTTTATTAATCGGGACAACTGGGCAAATAACATATGTTTGTTTTATCCACAGGAGAATGTTTAATTTTAAAAGTATAATGGCTGAAAACTGAGAAATAATGATTTTTTTTTATTTTTTTTTTTGTTTTCTCCCATTAAAACGCATTTATAATAAAAAAAATTCTCAGCAAAATGTACTACCCACAGAAAGCCTAATTGGTGGTGAAAAAAACGAGGTATAGATCATTTTCTTGTGATAAGTAGTAATAAAGTTATTAGGGAAGAAAAGGGAGGAGCATTGACAAGTGAAAATAGCTCTGGTCCGTTAGAGTAAAAACCCTTGGGGGTGAACTGGTTAATGGTCCCCGAGTATCTACAGCATCATTTAGGTAGGAGTTAGATGTGAGTATGGGCTGTAAGCGAGCGTATTGGTGTGGAATATTGATGAACTGCCCCTTCACTCCTTCCCCCTCCTTTCACCTGCCCAATTCCAGTCATAAAACCTTTTTCTATTGTATACGTTATTTGATTAGCTAATTTTATAAGCTCCTTATTAGCTACTTTCTGTTAGCACAGTGCACCATAGTTGTAGATTGTTCATTCTATGTTTGAAGAGCATAATAATATGCAAACTAAGCAGCAGTGGGATCAATGAATTCAACTGAACTACTTCAATTTTGGTGTGCAAATTATTAAAGATTTTTGTAGCTGCAGAAACATCTTTTCATGCAACACATTTTACTGACATTTGTTCTGATTTCAAAGCTGTCAAATGATGTATTTTGATATGCGCCTGGACGAAATATAAAAAAAGTATATATTTAAAACAGTGTTGTATTTTTTTATTTTATTTTAGGAAATTTGCTGGTTACCTCAGACACACAGGGACATGATTTCCATGTTTTTCAAATACTTACCCACCCATGGGCATCCTCACAGAGTGCAGTGCACCACTTATACACACTGCACAGAGGAGAAACTGAAGCTAAGGTAAGTGCACCAATTTTTGGAAGGAATTCTTCTAGGTCTAGCTCAAAATTATGAGTAATCACTTTGTTACAAAAGCTTATTTTTTTACCTGTTTATTGAACGTAAAACAAATTGGTAATCAATCATTGCATACTTTCCCTTGCTGATAAATGTTACGTTTGACACTGCAATTCCGGTTAATGCTTGGCCCTCATGGACAACAATGTGCTTCCTTTAGAAAGTTCTCAGATAAGTAGGGGCGCCTCTAGGCATAGGCAGTACAGGCCATTGCCTGGAGTGCCATTGGTCCTAGGGGCGCCATGTTGCTGGATTAAGCCACGCCCCCAGTATGAAGCCACGCCCCTGACTAAGCCCCACCTCCACGTTTGTTCTATTACTTGTTTCTGCTGCATCTGCTTAGCGTAAGTTGCAGGCAGCTGCCACTGTGTCCCTCTGTGCCTTGTACATCCTTTCCCCCCCTTTGTGCCTCCTTCTGTCCCTTTTGTGCCTCCTTCTGTCTCCTTGTGCCTCCTTCAGTCCCTTGTGCCATGTCTGACCCGCCTGTTTGTCCTTCTGTCTCCCTTTATGCCTCCTGTCTCCCTTTTTGCCTCCATGTGCCTCCTTCTGTCTACCTGTGCCTCCTTCTGTCCACCTGTGCCTCCTTCTGTCCGCCTGTGTCTCCTTTTGTCCCCTTGTGCCTTTCTTTGTTCCCTTGTGCTATCTCTGCCCCCCTGTTCCTCCTTCAGTCCCACTCTGGCTTCTTCTGTCCTCATGTGCCTCCTTCTATCACCATGTGCCTCTTCAGTCCCCATGTGCCACCTCTGTCCCCTGCATCTTCCTCCCCCCTGTGCCTCCTTCTGTGCCCCTTTGTGCCTTCTTCTGTCTCCCTGTGGCTCTGTCTGTCCCTCTCTGCCTCCTGTCTCAATGTGCCTCCTTACACCCCCCTCCTTTGTGCATCCTTCTGTTCCTTTTTGTGCATGCTTCTGTTTCCCTTTGTGCCTCCTACTGTTTTCCTGTGCCTCCTTCTGCCCCTTGTGCTTTTTTCTGTCCCCCATCGTGCCTCCTCCTTTCCCCTGTGTGCCTCCTTTAGTCCCCCTGTGTCTCCTTTTTTCCTCCTGTGCCTCCTTTTGTCCCCCTGTCAGACTGGGACACTAAGGGCCCACCAAGGAAGTTTCAGCCTGCCCCTCCATTTTGGGCTCACATACACATGTACTCTAGAAATTTTGCAAGATTTTATGGTAGGGAATAGATTGTAAGCACTTCTGAGGACAGTCTCCAATAGGTATTTGTCCACATGCAGCGCGCCGCAGCAAAAATAAATGTGCCACCACGCACTGGAACATGGGTGTGGTCATGATGAGTCATGGGCAGACTTTAAAAAAAAAAAAAAAAAAACACAAATTAAGTAGCAGTGTTATTCACAGAGATTAGGTCCGACCAGATACATTTTAGATGAAATAATCAAGTAGTTACATGCCTCATAAAAATTCATCAAGTAGTCAAATGGCAGCAGATTTTCTGACAAAATGCAATCAGATTGGCGGCAGATTCCCCAAAAAATGCAAATAAATTGGTGGCAGATATCCCCACAAAATGCAATCAAATTGGCGGAAGATTTCCCAACAAAATACAATCAGATTGGTGGCAGATATCCCCACAAAATGCAATTAGATTGGCAGCAGATATCTCCACAAAATGCAATCAAATTGGCAGCAGATATCCCCACAAAATGCAAATAGATTGGCGGCAGATATCCCCACAAAATGCAATCAAATTGGCGGCAGATTTCCCAACAAAATACAATCAGATTGGTGGCAGATATCCCCACAAAATGCAATTAGATTGGCGGCAGATATCCCCACAAAGTACAATTAGATTGGCGGCAGATATCCCCACAAAGGCAGGTTCCCAGTTAGTGGGGGCACCCATGCTGGAAGGGGGTGCAGTGGGCACAGAGTGGCGGGGAGGGGGGGAATCCTTCCCCCTCTCTCACCTGGAGCCCCCCCAGTATTGGTAAGCAGGTCACAGGTGTCCCCAGTTAGGTAGGCAGCAAGGTTTAAGTCCCCCCCCCCCCCAGCTTGGTAGGGGGGGCAGTGGGCACACAGAGCGGCGGAGAGGGGGGGAAGCTCCCCTCTCTCCCTCACCTAGGGGCACCCCCTTCCGCACTCCCCCTTCCGCAATCCCCCTCCCTCCAAAATTGCAGCCAGCGGCAGCGAGCGGGGAATAGCTTTACCGCCATGATGACATCAGAGGAGATCCATAGCTCTGCGTGCCGCTGGCTGGTCTCCGTCTACTGCAATGCACTGACCAATCACACTCTTGCAGTACTTCCTGTGAGAGCGTGATTGGTCAGTGCATTGCAGCGACGGAGACCAGCCAGCGGCACGCAAAGCTATGGATCTCCTATGATGTCATCATGCCGGTAAAGCTATTCCCCGCTGGCTGCCGCTGGCTGCAATTTTGGAGGGGGGGGGAGTGCGGAAGGGGGAGTGCGGAAGGGGGTGCCCCTAGGTGAGGGAGGGGGGGGGAGCTTCCCCCCCTCCCCGCCGCTCTGTGTGCCCAATTTCCCCCCTTCCTGCACTGTGCCCGCTCTGGGGCCCCCAGGAGGCGGGGCCCACCGATGTTTAAATCGGCAGTTCTGTGGGTCAGTTCGAGCCTGCCCCTTTGTACCTCAATCTGTCCTCCATTGTGCCTCTGGTCTGCCCCACTTTGTGCCTCCTTCTCTACCCCTGTGTGCCTCCTTCAGTCCCCCTGTGCCTCCTTCTGGCCCACATGTCATTTGTTGTGCCTCCTTCTGGCCCTCATGCCTTCTTCTGTCCTCTTGTACCACCCACTGCCCCTTTGTGTACCTCCTTCCATCCTCCTGTGACTCCTTCTGTCCTCCTTCTGTCCTCCTTTGTGTCTCACTCTGTCCCCCATTGTGCCTCCTTTTGTGCTTCCTTTTGTCCCCTGTGTGCCTCCTTCTGTTCCCTTGTGCCTCCTTCTGTCCTCCTTTGTGACTTCTTCTGACCCTCATGCCTCCTTCTGTCCCCCTGTGCCTCCCTATGTCGCCCTGTGTGCCTTATTCAGTCTCCCTGTGCCTCCTTCTGTCCCCCTTTTTTGCCTCATGAAAGTGGAGCCCTGCCGCATTTACGTGTATTTTTCTGTTGAAACGCTGCCACAATAAATGTAATTTCTGATGAAACGCTGCCGCATTATGATTATTTTTCTGGTGAAACATTGAGGCATTACGATTATATTCTGGTGATATGCTGCTGCAATACGATTATTTTCTGTTGAAACACTTCCGCAGTACGTGTATTTTCTGGTGAAACACTGCCGCATTACGATTATTTTCATGGGGGAGGGGGGTTGGGGAGGCGCCACAGGTTTTCTGGCCTGGAGTGACAAAATGGCTAGAGGCGCCCTTGCAGATAAGGAAAGCATAGCTTTAAGTAGAACTTAACCCTAATTAGGTGACTATTAACCTTTCCATTTTGAAGCTAAAATTATACTATTAGCCTGTTGTATGTACCAATAATGTATCTAAATTTGATGTGCTGACCTCCACTGAGATTGCCTACTCTTCATCTTTGAACAGTGAATGCGGCTGTTAGACCCTGTTGTGTCCTGCTCCAGTGGTGTATACGTGCGGTTGGATGGACCTGACCCTGACTCTGCTAAATCTATAGTGACTTTATGGAGAAATAAAATGGTCAGCAGCCAGTTGCAGGAACATTGAAATTGTACCTTTTATATATTTATATATATATATATATATATATATATATATATATATATATATATATATATATATATATATATATATATATATATATATTAGGGTCAAAACCGTTTTGAATTTTTCTTGCTGTTCTGCATCCCTCAGTGAGAATTCCCATTGCTTTTTGACTAGGTAAGTGGAGAAATCTCTCCAATAATGACAGCAGCAAACAAAACATTTTTTGTGTGTACTATATAACATGGAAGGGTTACAATCCCTGACTAGTTTTCATTACTGTCATGGTTTTCATATCAAAGCTACATAGTTTCATGGGGATTCAAGGGACAGGAAGTAACGGCAAAAGCACCAGTAGTTTCCTACACCTTTTCACAGTATGCCAAACCAAATTCCAAAACTTTAAAGCAAGCCTGTGAGTAAAAGAAAAAGGTAAAGCCAGATACATACTTTGGTAGTAGAAACTTCTGAATGATCCAGAGGCTTCTGCGATTCTTCTGTAACCCACTGGTTATCGGGAGACCCTCTTCGTCATCACAGCCACGCTTCTGTCTGTGTACGCGCGTGGCCACACTGTGCAGCTGCACTACCTGTTTAGTAGCAAAGAGCCACTTGTGCACAGAGGATATAGCCATGAACGATTGTCTGTGTGCTATTGCGCAGGTCTTGCGCCTGTGCAGTGCAGTCGATATGGCACATGGATGTGTGCGTGGCCACGGAAACCTATGTGACAAGTAGTGTTGGGCGAACACCTGGATGTTCGGGTTCGGGCCGAACAGGCCGAACATGGGCCAGATGTTCGGCATGTTCGGCCCGAACCCCGAACTCCCCGAACATCCCACTTTTGGGGGCCCTATGGGGTCGCAGGCATAAGGGGGGAGCATGCCCCGGTCACGGGGGGGTCGGAAATTCCCCCACCCCCTCCGCTAGCGCTCCCCCCTCTGCCCGCTTCCCCATACAAAAATTTTCCTTAAAGTTCAATAGTACCTTCAGTGGCTGGCCTGGCTGGCACTGTGGTGTGTTGTGAGTGAGGAGGAGGAGGAGTCCGGAGAGTGACGCGTTGAGGCCGGGCAGCGGGCGGTTCAGCGGTAGTACCCTTGTGGTACTTCCGCCCTTTCTCTGACCTCACGTCCTCTGCATACGAGGGTACGCGTCACGCGTACCCTCGTATGCGTCATCACGTAGAGGACGTGAGGTCAGAGAAAGGGCGGAAGTACCACAAGGGTACTACCGCTGAACCGCCCGCTGCCCGGCCTCAACAAGTCACTCTCCGGACTCCTCCTCCTCCTCACTCACAACACACCACAGTGCCAGCCAGGCCAGCCACTGAAGGTACTATTGAACTTTAAGGAACATTTTTGTATAGGGAAGCGGGCAGAGGGGGGAGCGCTAGCGGAGGGGGTGGGGGGAATTTCCGACCCCCCCCGCGACCGGGGCATGCTCCCCCCTTATGCCTGCGACCCCATAGGGGGGCAGTATTCGGCCGAACAGGGCCCTGTTCGGCCGAACAGGGGCCCTGTTCGGCATGTTCGGCTGGGCATTGAGCTGTTCGGGCGAACCCGAACTAAAAAGGCCGAACACCATGAGGTGTTCGGCCGAACTCGAACATCACCCGAACAGGGTGATGTTCTGCAGAACCCGAACAGTGGCGAACACTGTTCGCCCAACACTAGTGACAAGCCCTTGTTAAATAGTTTAAGAGGGTTCCAGTGCTGGGTCAGTGTGGTAAAGGGGGATGGGGAAAGGGTCTGGATTATCCAGAGACTTCCCTATACGGAAATAAGTATCTGTCTTGGGCATGTTGTGTTTTTTATCTGATGCCATAGGTCAAACTGAAGTAATATGATAAACTGATACGTTTAAAGTTATTAGAAATGTATTAACAGTTATACATCTGAGGGACAGTTAAATAACAAGACCATATATACACCCTGTACAGTGCTGCAAAGGATGTCTGTGCTATATAAATATGAAATAATAATAATAGCTCTAAATGATTGTGTACAATAAGCACAGGAAAGGGTAGGAAATGGAGAGCCTACTGAGGACATCCTACTTTGAGAGTGAGCTTGCGTTAGCTTTGGACTGTACTGAGTAGTGCAGAGCTAACTATTACCTGCACTGATCATGTTTTCCCCATGTAATGTATTTACATTATAGACCATTTAAATACTAATACAAAACATGTTGCTGCCATACAAATTAATATTTCTTAATAAATAAAAAAAAGATGATGAAGGCAAAAAAGAGGCTATCTTCTTGAATAAATATTAGCACCCCACCATCAGCAACCAATGTTTAATAGAAGCATACGGTATGACAGACCTCTATTGCTGTGTATAGAAGAGATTAAACAGTGCTATGGGAGCTGGAGTTGTTTGGGGCAGTCGCACAGAAATTAGAAAGGAGACCTGTACCTCTTTTAGAGGTGGTGATTCAGGGTGGTTGAAGTTGAATGTCCAGCTTGAGAGGTAGTTGGTAACTGTCTGGGTCTGTTATAGGTTTGCAGGACCAATCTGGAGGGGTCCATTAGTTTAAAAGAATGCAGCAGAAGTGAAGAAGAGGGCCCAGAGTGAAAGCTAAGGAGAGAGCTGATGTATCAGGCAGCCATGCTCATTGGTGCCAGGCCATGCCCTCTACCCATCACCACATATGTTGGGGTGGAGGAGGGAAGACACAGCAAGCACCTCTCAGCTAGGGACTTGAGTATAAGCCGAGACCCCCACTTTTGGTCGCACAAAACTTGGCTTATACTCAAGCATATACTGTATACAGTAAATGTTTCTGAGAAAGTATGGACAATGTTTTAAAACATGCTTACAGTATTCTTACAAACGAATTATTACATTACATTGTCAATCCTAATGCAAAAAAAAATCATTTAAAAGATTATGTGATAAACATTACTCAAATAAAGACACACTTTAGAAAATAACAACCAACAAATAACAGAAAGCAGAAGAAATAAAAATGAAACAAACCTTCCACCGCAATATAAATAATCAACCTTAAGATTAATGAAATAAGATAAGTAAAGTTCAACATGCCACAATAATGTGATTTCATAGCCAAGAGTTTAGTTACCAGCCCATGTATACACGCACAATAAGAATAAAGTCAAGTTTTTATCAAGTTTGATTTATAGCCCATCTGTCAATTACTTGTGGATATCGAAAAGTGCTACCTCCGATTGCCTTTACTAAACTTAGAATTTCATTAATTCTCATTAAATCTGAGCATGAAGGAGTATTTTGAGCATTCCAACATCTTGTCATGGAAGAATGAGCCACAATTGCAATGCATGGAATCATTTAATATGGCCAAGTAAAATAAGTTGCTTCTGCATATTTTTTTGTGTTTTTAGAAATGTTTAATCACTCCTACAGAGTAACTTCTTCAGTTCTTGCAAGTGAAGGAGATTCCTAGGCATTTACTTTCTTCAGCCAGTCCAGCTTATTGATACTATTTTGCCGATATTAATAATTTAAGTACCTGGCTGAAGCTGTGTACTGACTCCAAAACATTCGGGGAAAAAACATAAAATGGCAATTTTTGTTCATGAAAAATGGTGTCCAGGCCCCTCCCTTGTTTATTATGTTTGCTCCAGCTTCAAGCTGACGAATAATAAAAGTTTTATACATATCTGGGGCTTCCTTCAGCACGGATCGCTCCCAGGCTGCTGTCCTCAGCCTTATCCTGCACTGGTACTAGGTCCTGTAACTTCATCTAGTCGTGGCCAGTCTGATGCAAGAGAAGTGCTCTCTTTAGGTATCTCTCCAGCAGCCACTGGAATAGACAACAGGTGGAAATTATAAGCAATTAGCAAAACATCCCCAATAAAGTAGTGGTTCTGCAAGTGGTGACCACAGACTACTTCTCAGTTCCTATGCTTTCTGGCTTATGTTTTGGTCACTTCTGAATGCTGGTGGTGCTTTCACTCTAGGGTTAGCACAAGACGGTGTCTACAACCCACACAAATGGCCCAGGTAGTGCAGCTTATCCAGGATGGCACATCAGTGTGAGCTGTGGCAAGACGGTTTGTTGTGTCTGTCAGCGTAGTGTCCAGAGCATAGGGGCACTACCAGGAGACCAGGAGATGTGCAAGGGGCTGTAGGAGGGCAACAACCCAGCAGCAGGACTACTACCTCTGCCTTTGTGCACAGAGGAACAGGAGGAGCACTGCAAGAGCCCTGCAAAATTACCTACAGCTGGCCACAAATGTGCTTATGTCTGCTCAAATAGTCAGAAACAGACTTCATGAGAGTGGTATGAGGGCCCGATGTCCACAAGTGGGGGTTGTGCTTATGGCCCAACACCGAGCAGGACATTTGGCATTTGCCAGAGAACATCAACATTGGCTAATTCACCATTTGAACCCTGTGCTCTTCACAGATGAAAGCAGCCTGGAGACACCACGGAGAACATTCTGCTGCCTGCAACATCCACCACCATGATCTACAGGATCAAACCCATTGTCTCTAAGGGGAGTGCGTCAGCTGGAAAAAGAGGGATGATGCCCTCTGTACAATGTTCAGTCAAAAGGAGCTGGCACATCCGAGATGAACCTTTATTGGTTCCATATAAAACATATAGCCAATGTTTTGGAGCCACACAGGCTCCTTGTCAAGGCACAATATGTTCAAAGGCAAATATCTGTCTGCCGCTGTAATCAAGCTCCAGTAGGGTTAATGGGAGAAGACTCCTCTAGACACTGGCTCACAGCTATGTGTATTCAGCGGGTGGTTGCAGCAATGCCAGCTCATAGTGCAGCCGTCCACTGAATACACATCGCTGTGAGTGTCTAGATGAGTCTTCTCCTACTGACTCTTCTGGGGTGGCAGACAGATCTTTGCCTTTGAGCAAATTGTGCCTTGACGAAGGGGCCCTGGGTGGCTCCGAAACGTTGGCTATATGTTTTATATGGAACCAATAAAGATTCGCCTTGGATGTGCCAGCTCCTTTTGCTTGATTTGGCAGTAGGTCAGTAATGGTGTGGGGTGGCCTTTCTTTGGGGGGCCGCACAGCCCTTCATGTACTCGCCTGAGGTAGCCTAACTGCCATTAGGTACCGAGATGAGATCCTCAGACCCCTTGTGAGACCATATGCTGGTACGGTTGGCCCTGGGTTCCTTCAAATGCAAGACAATGCTAGACCTCCTTTGGCTGGAGTGTGTCAGTAGTTCCTGTAAGATGAAAGCAATGATGCTATGGACTGGTCTGCCCAGTCCCCAGACCTGAATTCAATTGAGCACATCTGGGACGTCATATCTGGTGCCATCCACTAGGGGCACGTTGCACCACAGACTGCCTAGGAGTTTGTGGTGCTCTAGTCCAGGTCTGGGAGAAGATCCCTCAGGAGGCCATCTGCAACCTCATCAGGCACATGCGCAGGTGTTGTAGGAAGGTCATATAGGCCACACACACTTCTGAGCCTCATTTTTTCTTGTTTTAAGGACATTACATCCAAGTTGAATCAGCCCGTAGTGTTTTTTTCCTCTTTCATTTTGAGTGCGACTCCAAATCCAGACCTCCATGGGTTAATAAATTTGATTCCCATTGATAATTTTTGTTTGATTTCGATGTCAGCACATTCAACTATGTAAAGAACGAAGTATTTAATAAGAGTATTTCATTCTCTTGTGTTCCCTTTATTTTTTTGAATATATATATATATATATCTTTCCCTAATGTTCGTAACGCTGTTAAATATGTTTTTTTTTTCTTTTGACACAAAATCTTAAGATCAGCTATCCATTCTGTCTGACAAAAACTCACCTGCGTGGCTCTTGCTCTTATTTCACTTATGTCTTGAAGTGTCTTGACCTGTCCACATCAAATTGCCAATTTAAATGTATCTCTGGAGTTTTATTGCTTATGAATGTGATTTAAACATAGCCAATATCATGCATATTTGTCCCATTAATGCTGCATTGAGGTTTGATAGCAATAAGATGCAGGATACATTTAGAATCACATTAGGATCTCTGGCTCTTTAATAAGTTACATTACAGTTAAGATTGTGATGAGAATGCATGCCTAATTATTGGAGTATAGAGCTGTTTTGTGGTTGCTGACTTTGTGAGAAAGCTTTCATCTGCCAACAATTTTCCTGTTAAGAGTGCATACAGGGTAAAACCAATAGATAGATTCAGCATTAAATCATCTGTGCTGCAAGACATATAAATGCTTTATTGCCTTACATATCACATCTTTCCCCCCAAAAGGTTTCGAAACCAGCAAAGTGCTTACAAGTTTGTCTGTGTTGCTAACATGCTTTTAATGCAGTGCGTAGTAGTGTATTTGGATTCAGCACAGGCAGACACACATCTAACCAACAAGAGAAGTATTAGCTTTCTAAACTGCTCCCAAGATATTAAACCAGTTCCGTAGCAGCATAAAGTTGGCGCCTGTGATTGCCAGAGGAATGCTATTATTGGTAAATTAAGTATTCCTGCTATCGTGTTTAAATAATTTTATGATAAATGTGTTTGCCCTTTACATGTGATGGAGGAATACATTCACAGTTTGGAGGCTAATGAAATTATACTGCTTTTTTCTGCCGCATGGGAATTTTCAGCAAAGAATATACTAGCTTTGTTTTACTTTTTGTTCTGTACTTGTTCTGTCATCTTACTATCTGTTTGAACCGTAAGTGCAGCTTCAGCTTACCATTTTTTAATGTGTATCATAGTACATTTGAATTAATTAGCCATCCACAATATTTTGTGAATGTTACATCTTTATTTTTCATATGTTGATAGTGCATCTTTACTGGAGAATGCAACAGTGCAATTTTACTGCACAGAATACTGTACAGACTCATCCCCTTCCCCATCCCATCATCAGCCACACAAGATGGGGTGGAGCTGCTAGGTTCCAGAAGACAGTCTCTCCCTTTGAGCACAGATCACCTGACCTGCTCTTCTATAGCAGAGTGAGCTGTCTGTACAGTGCTTGGCCCCTGAACTGTCGCTCAAGGGATTGGGACTCAATACCCTTTAGCGACAATAATTGTGCATGTGTATGCACATTTACTCTGCCAGATTTTAACACATAGGCCTCAATTCACTAAGCTTTATCAAACACTTTATCAAACGTTTGATAACTGATAACATTCAATAAATTAGATTTTACCCATGAGGTAAATTATCAGCTTAGTTTAAAGCTTAGTGAATTGAGGCCTTTAACGTAAATTATTTGATATACTGTATATTAGATTATTGCCTGACAACTAGGTTTTCCAAGACTTTGCTCTTCCCCTGACTAAAAGAATGCTTATACAGTTGGCCACCAAATATTACAGTACCAGCTTTCTTCACTCTCATAAGTGAAATGTGTTGGGAGTTAGTTTAAGAAATGTTTGGATTGAGGAACATTCTGTCAGGGTATCAAAGATGTACATAGCAAGGAAATGAACAGCGCTACTTAAAAACAGATGAGTGCCTACCTGCAAAAGAGTGCAAGCCCCACTTATGGGATAAAATACACACTGAGCATACACATGACCTATCTACCACTGGAGGATGTTGGTTTCCTGTAACAGCTTGCATGCAACTTGTTAAGTACTCGTCCCTCCCACTGCAAAGAAGTCAATTCTCCATGGGAGGGGACCTAACACTAACTAAATCCTACCTATGCATATGCAGGGTATCAAAGATGTTGAAGGAAACCAGAGACGACATAACCTAAAAATTTGATGCTTACCCGGGGCTTCCTCCTGCCCCATAGGCACGTCTGAGTCCCTCGCTGTCCTCCCGTGGTCTGCCATTCAGCCGCAATAAGCTCCGGTAACTGGCTCAGTCGCGTCAGTCGTGATCTTCTGTGCATGCATGGGACCTTACATTTTTGACCCATAGAGAATTGGGCCCAAATCCCAATAACAGATTACAGTACACGGAAACACAAGGTAGCTTATATAAGGCTGCACGGCATCCTACCCTCGGAGCCCCTGATGAAGCTAATGTGAAACCAGTTGGGCAGAGCGTAGGAAGCTGTAAGACATTATATATGCTTGGCTTTGATTTCTCTATGGGCCCATAATGTAAGGTGTTTAAATTGCTCATTTTTGAATGAAGTGTACTGTCTAAAATGTACATGGTGTGCACTTTGTGCATTTTTATTATCATTTTATACACTGCCACTTTACTTGCCACTTAGTACCTGGAGTAAACTATACATCTAATGGTTAACACACACCATACAATCTTGGTTGTTCAATCTTACCACTTTCATGTAGTAGAAGAGCTTATCCAATCAATCATTCAAAGTATTTTCAATCTGTTGGCCCTTATACTACATAGATTTGGTAAATCTGTACAATCAAGATTGTATGGTGTGTGTTGAGCTTTAGAGGAGAAGCCTCTTGTGATGTCACCTTAGAGGCGATCTAGACCAACACTTATGACCTTGTAATTTGGGTTGCAATACATAGGGTAAGAGAGTATTGGTCTGTGATGATGGGACACATAGTTTGTATGCAGAAACATGGTGGTGGGAGAAAAACTTTGCCTGGAGTCTTCTTTGTTTTTTATTATAGAAAAATTAACACACAGGGCTTATTTGACTGAGCTCTATCTAATGCACTCTAACTTGCTCAAAACATCAAAGTCTTTGCAGAATACATTTCCAGTGTACAGTCTTAATACATTTATTATATGGCTTGTTTAAAGAGGAACTATCAAAGAAACAGTTCTTCTGTAAACCCCTAATAGAGCTTTTAGCCAGCAACAATAGAAAGCTTTTCAGAAGTTTCTGTTCACAGCCTGTATGAAAAAATTCTTTGCTTATAAGCTTATGTAACAGTTTGTGTCGGCGTTGGGGCTAGAGCTGTACTATGCATATAGGCTCCACTTCTCTGTCACTATTCACAGACGAATGATTTACTGCACGCACACACACACACACACACACACACACACACACCTTTTTCACCGATCATATAAGAACAGCTGAGGGCTTTTCTAGCTACAGAGAAGGATCTGAACAGATCTTCTTGGATGCTCCCCCCCCCCATTCAGAATGAGCTGTTCCTGGCTGTAAACTGTTTACTTTAGATTGCGGAGCAGAGAGCGAGAGAGAGACAGGAACACAGAGAACTGCAGCTGATGAGTTATGTACAAATATTTGAAGCAATATTTCTGATTTCGATCATTTTGAAGAAATTCCAGTCTCAGTATTACAGCGAGGGAAAATTGTTTCTCTATGCTGGATGTGCTGGACACAGTCCTCCGCAGTAATGCACACAGTGAAAACTGTTCTCTGTAAATGTCATGTTTTTCTTTAAATGAAAAGATGAAAAAAAGCCTTTGTATTGCTATTTGTTAGTAATTACTGGAAATAAATGTGGCATTTAAAATTTTAGTTAACTTTGATAGTTGTGCTTTCTGTGTTTTTTTTTTTTTTAATCTGCAAATGGTAACACAAAATAATCTGGTATTTTTGTATGGTAATGGCACTTTTATCAATTAGATTTTTCCTCTATTAGTTTTTATGCTGTGTTGAAAGTTGTAGAGCAGACATGAAATTGTAGTTTCATTCTACCTAAAAGGACCTTAAAGAGTAACTGTTAGGCAGAAAATACACAATAAGTTCTCTACTGCATGCTAATAAAGCAGTAGAAAGGATGCTAACCAGGCAATGTAAAAGTATCAAATCATTCTTACTTTTGTAGATTTCTCTCCTCATGCCCCAGGCTCTAAAAGTGTACGCAAGCTGCAGAGAGAAGTCACAGGCATGCTGAATCAGCCTGATTGGCTGTTGCCTCTGTCACTCATCTCTCTGCACTGCGATTGGCCGCCTGGTCTCCCCTTGTCTGCCTGGTCGCCGCTGCAGTTAGAGCGCACGGAGGGGGGCCAGAGGCTATCTCCTGTCACTGTCCTCTGCCCCCCTCCTCCAATGGCATGTCCGCGCCCCCCCCCCCCCCCGCCGTTCTGCCGCCCGCCGTGGTGCACACACACAGACTCCCGGAATAATGGTTCCAGGCGCTGCAGTATCCTACACTCTGCACTAGTGCAGAGAATAGATGGGAACGACAGCGCTTGGATCCATTATTAGGTGAGTCTGTGCGTGGCTGCTGCATTTATTCCTCCCCGCTGTGCTCAGAGTCAGTGCGGGGAGGAGGGGGATGCGGGGGGGGGGGGGAGAAGATCTAGCCGGACACAAGATGGCCCCTGCCAGCAACAGGAGCCTTCTAATATATAAACATGAAAATAACAGAAATCAAAACGTGGACACTACGATACATCTGTCATGTAAGTAGAGCATGTATTTATCTACTTACATATGTGTTTTTTTGAGGGGGCATTTTAGAGCTAACAGTTGCTCTTTAAGTGAAAGGGATATGGATGTTTCCTTTTAAACAATACCAGTTGCTTGTCGGTCCTGCTGATCTCTTTGGCTGCAGTAGTGGCTGAATCACACACCTGAAACAAGCATGCAGCTAATCCAGTCTGACTTCAGTCAGAGCACCTGATCTGCATGCTCGTTGAGGGGCTGTGGCTAAAAGCATTAGAGACACAGGATCAGCAGGAGAGTCAGGCAACTGGTATTGTTTTAAAAGGAAAAAAATCCATATCCTTCTCAGTTTAGGTTCCCTTTAAAGGAGACCATAAATGAACATGTTTCTCTGTAGATCATTGCTGTATTGTCTCGTATACAGTGTGCCTCTGTTTTGGGCACAATCATTTTACCACCGTGTACCACTTAAAGGGGAACTGTAATCAAAATAATATCATGAATAAAATTGTTTTGTTTGCAATATTAATTTATAAATTATTTAGCCAGTTTTTACCGACTGTAAAAAAATAATAAATCTCACCCTGATTTACTTTCTGAAATTTATCACAGCAACATCTTTAGTACTGGGTACTGGATAGGGATCTTTGCAGAATGTTTATTACTGAGAGTCCTAAAGCCAGTACAAAAACATAGCCAGTCTCCCAGAATGCTTGGGGGGAAGGGGATTCTGAATAATAAGCAGCCTAGGATAAGCCTCCGTGGGGGGAATAATGTATAGCATTCTACTGTATGTCTTACAGTTCCTCTTTCATTTCAATGAGGTGCACACATAAGTCATTCAGTTGTATAGCTGCTGCAAGCTTTGTACTACCTAATGCCAAACTATAGAAAATTCAGTCAGGTGCCACTGCTGCCTGCAGTGCCATGTCAAACCCCCTTCCCACGTGCTCCTGCTGTGATGAGTGTTACAAAAAAGGGGCTTGCCTCACCTGTGTCTGTCCAATATCACAACTACCCATTGATCGGCATGCTCTTAAATATTTATTTTTCTATTAAATTTAATGTATTTATTGCATCTAAGGTTGCATCTATTAGCAAATAAATGGCTAGTGTAGGCCAGGTTTTATTTAGTCTTCTGAAACAGTAACAGGAACAGAGAATGAAAAAAGAAAAATAAGTATTTCTTCACACCAGTGATGAGAAGATTGCTTTACCTGAAGCAGTATTTGGAGATGTTATAATAACTCAACTTTATGAGTTATGCAGTAATTTCCCTTTAAAAATGTCAGCAAAAGGCAGTGACGTACTATAATGCAGGCCGTCATAGAATGTACTTCATGTTACGTCCTTTTACCTGGGATATTTTTTAAAGCACAGCATGTTACTTGACATTGCAGGAGAGTTTACCATGTATGCCTGTTGGTGGCAATGTTGTAATTCTAACCTTTACCGCCCAAGTACAGGATTTAGCAACAGGTTAATGTTAGAATTATGTTGTAAGTGTGAGGGGGTTGCTTCTAAAATTGTAATGAAAGTTAGAAATGTTCACTCTGTTGATAAACCTCACACGCCCCATGCAGGCTCATGTATACCTACCAGAGTGCATAAATACATAGAAAATAGGATTTTTAGTGACATTTTGGCCATACACCTAAATGCTATGATCTTTTATATAGTGCAAATTTACAGTGTGACTTTAGATATATATTAATACATTTTTAGCTATTCAACTAAGTTTAATAGGTAACCAAAATGAAAGTGTTTGTGAGCAGGGGGAATATTGCACTACCCACCCTGCCTCTCCTCTCTGATAACCAGATTTCAAATAAAATATTTGTTAAGCCCCTATTAGGAGCTGTGATTTAGAAAACTTCCCATCACGATCTCTGTTTTGTAAAGATTTTAAAATATTGTGTGACGCCAGCAGAGAACCCCTTCCAAAGTCATGTGTCCCAGTAAAAGGACTTCTTAAATAAAATGTATACAATTTTTTTCTCCTAAGTGAATAGTGTGGACATTGTGGTGTGACAATCATTACATACTTGGGGGGTGGTGTTATGTACCCCAAATGCAATTCACTTTTTCTCCTGAGTTTTCGCCTAGGTGATATTTTCAAGCTTGTCAATAAAATACATTTTAAACCACCAGAAAGCAAGAAAACACTCAAGATTTTTTCATTTTTTTGGTACTTTTTCAATTGCAAAGTGCTGAAAATGTTACCGTAATTCAAATTAAAGATAAAAAAATTACCTCCTAGGAGAAAACTCAGGAAAATAAGATAATTGCATATGGGCCTGTATGTCTGTATGGGCACAGTCAACTTCTCCAGCCAGACCGGGGGAAAGGGGCGTCTGTATGAGCTCAGTCATCTTCTCCAGCCAGTCTGGGGGAGAAGGGGCTTCTGTATGGGCTCAGTCATTTAAAACCACAAACACTGGTTCACACAACAGTCGAAGGCCCCAGACTCTTCCACAGGCCAGGACCCCTAAACCACCATGCAATACCTAGAGGGAGGTACAGGTGAGCCCTGGAACTCTCACCACCAGGGGAATCACCCACACTGCTTCTAAACTGAATGCTGGCTGAAAAACACACGAAAAGCAAATGCACACTCCCAGCTCTAGCAATTTGCTACCTTTATTTGGTCAGCAGGTGCTTTTTAGCCATTCAAGTGTACAGTTATACACACTTTGCCTGCTGTAACAAATCTAGCAGGAATTGCATAAATTAGGCAGCTCTCACGAACCTTGTAGTGGAGGAGACCATTGTGCTGAGGGTAGCAACTCTTGCAGCTTGACACCTGACACCCCTGGAGTGGGAACAGGGGTACCGAAGTGTACAGGAGGCAGGAGTGCTCGCAGGATCCGATGGACCGTTGAACAAGATGAAACCACGGCACTCCTCTGGTCTGAGTCGAGTAGTGCAAGGACTCAGCAACCAGTGTGGACAGTAGTAGGAATACTTTCAGGATCAGCAGAAGTCGGCAGCAGAACAGGTTCTCATACAGGCAGGGTTCGGCAACAGAGCGGGTAGTCAGGACAGGCGGAGGTCGGCAACGGAGTGGGTTCTCATACAGGCAGGGTTCGGCAACAGAGCAGGTAGTCAGGCAGGCAGAGGTCATCAACAAAGCGGGCAGTCAAACAAGCCGAGGTCGGGTTCCGGAATAACAACAGACAGGCAGACACTAGGTCACGGCACGGGAGTACAACACTAGCTGCAATACTACAGCAAGGAAGCAATGCACTCTCCAGGTTTAAATAGGCCTTCTTTGGCGCGCACAGCATGACGCACCGCGTGCGCATGCGCACAACGCACTGCGCTGCGCACACGTGCACGCACGCGCGCACGTTAAAACGCGTGCACGCGTAACGCCCGCGCGCAAAACGCCAGAATAAACATACACAGCAGCCGCCCCTGTGCACGCAACGCCACACAACGCTCACGCCAGCGCCTCCTGACGCCAACGCTTACGCCGTGCGATGCAACGCACACTGGTGAGCACCGACAGGTCGCCCCGCCGAGACCCACCAGGACGACCGCCAGCATTCGTGCGTACTGGCCTCCTCTTCTGGACAGGTAACTGACCGTGACAATGCCCCCCCCAAGGGGCAGCCTCCGGGTGCCCTCAGGGGCTGGCTTCTCCGGGAATTCCCTGTGGAACTGATTGACCAGACGGGTGGCATGGACGTTACCTGCTGGTTCCCAGGTGTTTTCCTCTATGCCATATCCCCTCCATTTTATAAGGTACTGGATCTGGTTATATCTCTTCCTGGAGTCCAAGATTGCCTCCACCTCGAACTCTTCCTCTCCTTCTACCAAAATCGGTGGTGGTGGATTTGTTCTTCTATTAGGAAAGGGGTCCAGTGTAGTAGGTTTTAGCAGCGCGGAATGGAATACCGGGTGAATCTTCAAGTTATCAGGGAGATCCAATTCATAAGCCACCTGTCCAATTCTTCTTTTGATGAGGAATGGTCCAACAAACTTAGGACCCAATTTTTTGGAAGGGCAGGCTAATTTGAGATTCATGGTAGACAGCCAGACCGAGTCCCCCACTTTGAAATCCGGATTGTCTATCCTGTGAAGATCAGCCTTCCTCTTGTAGTTTCCCTGTGCTTGGGACATGGTTCGTTGCAGAATCAGATTATTGTCATGTAATGTTTTGATCAGATTATCGGAAGTAGGTACTGATGTTTCTGGAAGAGTATTTGGCAGGAATGATTAATGGAACCCATAATTAGCAAAGAACGGAGATTGTTGTGTGCTTGAATGAACAGAGTTATTATAGGCGAATTCGGCTAATGGCAGGAGCTGGACCCAGTTATCTTGTACTGATGATAGAAAACATCTCAAATATTGTTCTAATGTTTGATTGGTGCGTTCTGTCTGACCATTTGACTGTGGATGATAGGCAGATGAAAATTGTAATTGAATGTCCAAGGATTCGCACAAAGCCTTCCAGAATCGGGAAGGATACTGCGTCCCTCTGTCTGAGACGATGTCGGCTGGAACCCCATGAAGGCGTACAATCTCCTTTATAAAGGTCTTGGCCGTTGCTTGTGCTGAGGGGGTACCCTCCATGGGTAGGAAGTGTGCCATCTTAGACAGTCGGTCTACTACAACGAAGATGGTGTTGTGCCCTTCCGATCCCGGTAATTCTACAATAAAGTCCATAGAGATGGAATACCAGGGCCTGGGTGGTACTGGCAGTGGTTTAAGTAATCCCCAAGGCTTGAGCTTCGACCCCTTAAATCGGCAGCAAATGGGGCAGGAAGTCACATATAAGTCCAGCAATGATAGCAGCGCCAACAGAGTCTTCTTACATGGATCCTGGCACCTTAAATACAAACAGACAAGAGGGCTCTGATGAGTCACAAGGCGTGACGAAACGTGTAGGGCGGAGCTTAGGAGGACGCACGCACGCTGCAAACAGGAACAAGCCGGGGATGCGCAGGAGGCGCCCAGAGCTACAACTGTGGATGTGTAACTATATGCTGTTTTACAAGTGGATTTTATGTACGTGTTATTTTATTGGGGCCTTTGGCGCTTTATTAAAACGTTTTTACGCTATGAGATGTTGTTCTCACTGTACTTTGTAGATGTTGCGGCATGGGATTTGATATGCTTTGAACAAGACGTGCATCTGGTGAGCAGGGGAAAACGGGGGGAGTGTGTCATCTCCCTTTCCTATCTGGTGATAGCCTTTGCACTTCAACTACCCTCTTTTGAGCACAGGGGTGAGGTGGCTAAGCGTTACTCGCTAGGAGGAACCCCCTCTTGTCTGTTTGTATTTAAGGTGCCAGGATCCATGTAAGAAGACTCTGTTGGCGCTGCTATCATTGCTGGACTTGTATCTGGGATTTGACTCTCACTTATAGTGTGCTGCCTGGAGTTCAGGGGACATAAAGGACATTGTGCGCAGTAACATCTGATAAGGAAGTCACATATAACTTACAGTCTCTTCTGAGCTTGGGCCACCAGAACGAGCGTTGTACCAGATCCAGAGTCTTCGTTACACCAAAGTGACCTGCTAACTTGTGGTCGTGACAAGATTCGAGTACTACGGGGCGCAAGTCTTCTGGTACAAACATCTTGTTGTCGCACCACCACAAGCCCCCCTTCTCCTCCAGAGAATTCCTGATGGATTCTGGTGGATCTATTGATGCCTGACGGAGTTGACTGATCAGGGCTGGCTGGATAATTAGGAAGTTCTGATCAGACAAAATTGTGTCGGGTGCGCTTGGGTTCTCATCCTCTGGAAACATCCGAGATAGAGCGTCTGGCTTTATGTTTTTTGATCCAGGTCTGTAGGTGATGTGGAATGCAAATCTCGAAAAGAAAAGAGCCCACCTGGCCTGCCTTGGATTTAGCCTTTTTGCGGTCTTCAGATATTCAAGGTTACAGTGGTCCGTGAAG
Organism: Hyperolius riggenbachi; assembly: GCF_040937935.1. NCBI lineage: Eukaryota > Metazoa > Chordata > Amphibia > Anura > Hyperoliidae > Hyperolius > Hyperolius riggenbachi. The sequence continues at coordinate 276,108,514 of NC_090647.1, forward strand.
ATGAGTATAGGCTGAGCTGCGCCTTCCAGGAGGTACCTCCACTCTTCTGATGCAACCTTGATAGCCAGCAATTCCCTATCCCCTACATTGTAGTTTTTCTCTGCCTCCGAAAGCTTCCTTGAATAGAACGCCACCGGGTGAAGTAAAGCCTTGATCCCTTGTGTTTGTGATAGCACTGCCCCTACCGCAGAGTCAGATGCATCCACCTCTAATACAAAGGCCAGTGCCGGATCCGGATGTCTAAGAACGGGAGCGGATGTGAAGTGTTGTTTTAGTTTATCAAATGCTGCCTGGGCCTCCTTATTCCATAAGAAATGACTGTTCTGACGTGTAAGTTGAGTGATGGGCAAAACTATTGCGGAAAAGTTTTTAATAAATCTGCGGTAGAAGTTGGCAAATCCTACAAACCTTTGAACTGCCTTTCTGTTAGTAGGGGCTGGCCAGTCCAGAATTGCCCGAATCTTCTGTGGGTCCATAGTAAATCCTTCATCAGAAATAACAAGTCCCAGGAACTGTATGACCGTCTTCTCGAATTCACACTTCTCGGCCTTGACGAATAGGTTATATTGTCTGAGGCGAGCCAGTACCTGACAGACCTGATTGCGATAATCCTCCAATGATGCTGAGAAAACTAATATGTCGTCTAAATAGACTATAATAAATTGATCAATAAAGTCTTTCAGGACGTCATTGATGAAATACTGGAATGTCACCAGGGCGTTGCAGAGCCCAAATGGCAATACCAGGTATTCGAAGTGTCCATACCGAGATCTGAAGGCAGTCTTCCATTCATCTCCAGCTCTTATTCTGACCAAGTTATAGGCCCCCCTTAGGTCTAGTTTAGAAAATATCCTGGCTTCTCGGAGTTTCTGGAAGAGTTCCGGAACTAAAGGTAGCGGGTAGCGATTCTTGATGGTTACTTTATTAAGTTCTCGGTAGTCTATGCAGGGTCTTAGTGTTTTGTCTTTGTTTTGCACAAAAAAAAATCCCTGCTCCAGCTGGAGAGATGGATGGACGGATAAACCCTTTCTTGAGATTCTCTTCGATGTATTGCTTGAGGGTTTCTTGTTCAGGGTCAGAGAGAGGAAACATGCGCCAAAACGGAATCTTGGCTCCCGGTACAAGATCAATCGGGCAGTCATAAGGCCGGTGAGGTGGTAAACAATCCGCCCCTTTTTTTATCGAAGACATCAAGGTATTCATGGTACTGGGATGGAACAATTTCTTGAAGTGCTTTTGATGTGCATAGTAGTGGGCCGGAAGTAACCGGACTGACAGATAAACAGCAACTTCCACAGTAAATTGAGTTGAATGAGACAGCTCCTGTAGTCCAATTGATAAGTGGGTTGTGTGCTTGCAGCCAGGGCAGTCCTAGGATTACTGGAAACATTGGCGAAGCTAGAAGATCAAACTTAAGCAGTTCTAGGTGAGTTTCAAGGATCAGGGCACTGGTAGGGATTGTCTCCATGGTAACCGGCCCTGAGCAGACAGTTGATCCATCTGCTAAATGGATGTGGAGTGGTTCCTTGCGAGGTTGTACTGGAAACTGATGATGAGTGTCAAATGCAATGTCCATGAAACAACTGCAGGCTCCGGAGTCAATGATGGCGGTGGTTCTAATGGTTCTTCCTTGGAACTGAAACGAGATAGGAATGGTCAGGTGATTAGTCATCTTTTGGGGGTAGCTAGAGGGTACACTTCTAGATGAGAATTCCTTACCAGTGGGTCGAACTGGGCAGGTCCTGATCATGTGACCAGCAGTTCCACAATAGAAGCATAGATTCCCCTGTCTTCTTCTGTTCCTCTCTTCTGTTGATAGGGGGGAGCGCATGACTCCCAACTGCATTGGTTCCTCCTGATCCACTGTTGCAGTAGGAACTGTGGTTGAGTCAGAAGGAAAGGTGGGTACCCAGGATGCACGGGAGGAGCTGCCTGCCACTCTTTCCATCTGGCGTTCCCGCAACCTTCGGTCAATTTGGATTGCCAGGTCAATCAGGCACAAAGGGTAGCTGGTACTCCTACCCGGGCTAGTTCGTCCTTCAGAGCTTCGGATAGTCCGAGGCGGAACTGGTGCTTCAATGCACCCTCGTTCCAGTCAGTGTCAGCTGACCATCTGCGGAATTCAGATGTGTAATCTTCTACTGGTCTCCGACCCTGGCGTAGGTTCCTTAGTCCCAATTCAGCTATAACTTGTCGCTGCGGGTCGTCATATATGGCAGCCATGTGAGTAAAAAAGGTTTTCGTTGATGCCAGAGCGGGATGCTTCTGGTCCATCAGCCTGTGCGCCCAGGTTTGAGGATCTCCTTGTAGCAACGAGATGACGTAACCCACCCTTGTTTCTTCATGAGAGAATGTGCGTGGCTGAAGCGAAAAATATAGCAGACATGCATGTTTGAAAGCCTGGAACTTTGATCTGTCTCCTGAAAATCGTTCCGGCGTGGGAACCCATGGTTCGGGGGCTACTGGAGCAGGTGCGGAGTCAAGGTTGCTTGTTGCGGGAAGTGATATTTGTGGTGCTGCGGCAGGGGCAGGCGGCTGACTAGGTGCAGCTGCTGAAATGACGTCTATGTGGCTTTCCAGCCATTGGTGTCCTGCTTGAAGGTCCTTAATGGCGTCTGTTAGTGTGGCCATCTGATTGCAGAGGGTGGTCAGCACAGTTGCTACCTCAGCGGTCTCCATTGTTGGCTGTAGTATTATGTCACGAACCTTGTAGTGGAGGAGACCGTTGTGCCGAGGGTAGCAACTCTTGCAGCTTGACACCTGACACCCCTGGAGTGGGAACAGGGGTACCGAGGTGTACAGGAGGCAGGAGTGCTCGCAGGATCCGATGGACCGTTGAACAAGATGAAACCATGGCACTCCTCTGGTCTGAGTCGAGTAGTGCAAGGACTCAGCAACCAGTGTGAACAGTAGTAGGAATACTTTCAGGATCAGCAGAAGTCAGCAGCAGAACAGGTTCTCATACAGGCAGGGTTCGGCAACAGAGCGGGTAGTCAGGACAGGCGGAGGTCGGCAACGGAGCGGGTTCTCATACAGGCAGGGTTCGGCAACAGAGAGCGGGTAGTCAGGCAGGCAGAGGTCATCAACAAAGCGGGCAGTCAAACAAGCCGAGGTCGGGTTCCGGAATAACAACAGACAGGCAGACACTAGGTCACGGCACGGGAGTACAACACTAGCTGCAATACTACAGCAAGGAAGCAATGCACTCTCCAGGTTTAAATAGGCCTTCTTTGGTGCGCACAGCACGACGCACCGCGCACGCATGCGCAGACGTTAAAATGCGTGAGCGCGCAACACCCGCACACGCAAAACACCAGAATAAACATACACAGCAGCCGCCCCTGTGCACGCAACGCCACACAACGCTCACGCCAGCGCCTCCTGACGCCAATGCTTACGCCGTGCGATGCAACGCACACTGGTGAGCACCGACAGGTCGCCCCGCCGAAACCCACCAGGAAGACCGCCAGCATTCGTGCGTACTGGCCGCCTCTTCTGGACAGGTAACTGACCGTGACAGCAGCATTCAGGTAGGAGGCTTCGGTCGTGTGAACCAGTGTTTGTGGTTTAAAATGTCTTTTTTGCAGCTTCCAGGATTGGTTAATAGGTGAGTGGTTAGGGAGGGGACCCTTGTGGGTGACTGCAGGGGGTGTCCCTGCTAGTGACATAATCTACGATTGCATCCGACCGAAGCCTCCCACCTGAATGCTGCCTAATTTATGCAATTCCTGCTAGATTTGAAAGGACACTGATTTAGGTTATAAGGATATAAATATAGCAGCCTCCATACCCTTATCAGTTCAGGTTTCCTTCAGGCCAGCTTCACACTGCAGATTGGCGATGTGGCCAAAAACAGGACTTCAGGGATTACCCCGTTAGTACGTGGTAATCCCCGTCCGGAGGTGACACTCACTTCGTGTTGGGCAATTGATGACGTGCGTGGAAGCGTATTGTTAAAATACACTTCCACGCATGTGCAATGCTAAAAATTGTTCTTTGGTTTTGTTTTTTTAACAACACGCCCGTTACCATAGACTTACATGACTTCCGGTCCGACGCAGGTTGACGCAGGAGCTGCATGGTAACATAAATTTGGAAGCGCGTTAGATAGGGCACTTCCGGCGCAGCATACCGCAATGTGGGGAGTGTGAAATCCCCCATAGACTTTCATCAGGCTGCCATGTGGTGCGGTTAATTTACCACACTGCACTGCCTCCGTGTAAAAGGGCCCTCAAGGTGCAGTTTAGTGGTACAAAGGTTATTATGGCTCCCTGGTAATGATCAATGATGACTGGATAGAAGATGGAATGTGTAGAGCTGCTGATAACTGTGATGGGTCTATAGTAAAACCTTTTGCTTGGGAGGGGTTCTGGACTGTCCACTGACCAGTCGTCCTGTCTGGAAATGTGCTACAGCATGATGAAACTTTTTTTTTTTTCCCCTTAAACCACTTGTTACTTCAACAAGACAGTTGTGATGATTTCCCTATAATATTCATGATGATAACTAAAGCAGACAACAAATCATCAGCAAGGACTGTACTATTAAATTATGAGTCAATTTACTCCAAAAATGTCATGTATGAAAGATATACATTCTCCAGATTTTAACATGCCTCTTATTAGCCTTCCAGATATGGGAAAACATTAATTTACAGTAACATGACAGTTTTAGTTTTTGCATTAGGCAAGTGATCATTAATGTAAGACTGCTTTGCCAAACATTATGGAAAAATATAGGTGGTGATTTTTCTTGGGAGGTCAAAGGCTATTCTGAGTTTAGCTTGACCAATCAACCTGTTATTAAACTAATTTATGACTCGTTTATGACCATGGGCTAATAAGCAGGGCTGCTCAAATCCAGATACGGGATACATCCGGATAGTTCTACCCAGATATCTCCCAGTTACCTGTGCGGGGTAGGCGGGGGGTCAATCTTACCTGTCTGACGTCTTCTTTGGTCTGTCCCTTGGCGCCTCCCACGATGCAGTCCAAGAAACGGTCACGTGAAAACAAACACTTCCTCCTTCCAGGTTGAAGGAGGAAGTGTTTGTAATCACATGACGCGCGTGGAGTGCATCGTGGGAGGCACCCGAGTGACGGACTAAGAAGACATCAGACAGGTAAGATTGACCCCCCCCCCCCCCCCTCACCCTGCACAGGTTTACTGGGAGATATCCGGATTTTAGCAGCCCTACTAATAAGAACATTCTAATTAGCTAATAAGAACCTTTAAATATATTGTAGCCTATCTCTGGTCAAATACCAAATTCCTTCAGCAGATAGTTCTGCTGTATATAAAGTATGCATAAAGTTTGTATTTCAGCTTTAAAAGAGTTGAGGTGCCCATACATCAGGGGATGTATAGACAAATCGACCATGAGACAGATCTCTCTGTGATCCAATCTGATCAGAGAGAAATACGTTGCCTGCTTATATGCTGAAGACTGATTTCCAGAAGAGCTCAGCTTGAAATCTAGCTAGAGATGTTGCCGCCTACCTGATTGCCCCCAAGTGTGCGGTGCCCGTACTCTGTACATTCTCACCTGTGCTTACCATGCTCTTACCATGCCCAAATATGGCCCTTTGTATAATTTTTCTCAGTAAATAAATTCCACAAACGTAATACTTACTATTTAGTATTCAATAGTATAGCTGGGCTCTCATCATATAGTTTTACCACTTCTATGTCAAACCGATTTCATTTTAGGCCATATTTATGCAGAATTATTGCAAATGAAAAGGGATTCACTTATTTTCATGCACCACTGTACTACACATCAGCACTGACATGTGCAATTGGTTTAAACATTTTTTTATACATTTTAACCTCTTCACCTCAAAGGGCTTTTCTGCTCAAAAAACCAGAGCAGTTTTCACCCGTCAGCACTCCTTCCATTCATTCACCTATAACTTTATTACTACTTATTACAGCGAAACAATCTATATCTTGTTTTTTTTGCCACTGTATAGGCTTTCTTTGGGGGGTACTTTTTGCTAAAAATTATTTTCTTCTAACTCAGTTTTAATAAGAAGAATAAGAAAAAAATTGAAAAAAAAACATTATTTCTCAGTTTTCAGCCATTATATTTTCAAAATGAAACATGCTACCGTAATTAAAACCCACACATTTTATTTTCCCGTTTGTATCGTTTATTGCAACGTTTAAACTTTTTCCCTAGTGCAATGTATGGCGCCAATATTTCATTTGGAAATAAAGGTGCATTTTTTAAGTTTTGCGTCTATCCCCAATTACAGGCCCATAATTTATAAAGTAATTGTAGTATACAGTTTTTGTATACATATTAAAAAAAGTTCAGTCCCTAAGGTAACTATTTATGTAATTTTTTTTAATTTTGTAATTTTTTTTATTAAAAAAATAAAATAAAAAAAAATGGTAACTTTAGGGGAGTGTGGGAGGTCAGGGGTTAATAATAATAATAAAAAAGGTAACTAGGGATAATAAACTGAAAAAAAAAAAGGGGGATGTAATATTACAATTTGGCCACAAGATGTCCTCAGTAGTGACTTCAGCTCCGTACTGTTTGTACGGAAACGGAAGCACTACGCATACGGAATGAATGAATGGCCGAGCCGTTCACACGGGGAATTAGATCAATGAATGGGATTTGTTTTCCCATTCATTGATCTAGCGGCGGGCGATCTGCGGTAATGAGCGGCGGTCCCGAGCGCGCGGGGGGGCGTGGCGGGAGGGACGTAGTACCTACCTCCCTGCACAGAGTTATGGCAGTTTGCAGGGACGTAGTTACTCGTCCCGGGGGAGGGGAAATGGTTAAAGACAAGTTATCCTGGGAAATACCCCAAATAAATTAGTGATTTTTAGAGAAAATGCATAATATTGTGAAAACGTCACGCCTGAAACACATGAAATTATAGAGGAATATGTTGGGTGATTTTATTTCAACGTGCACAAATTCTCATCTGTTTGAAATTTTATGGATGCTCCTTCACATTTAACCTAAGGTGTTATCTCGGATCATCATCTTGTTTTCTATGCACCATTTCAATGTTGATATTTTTGGTTATAGTCTAGTTTAGCAGAGTATTGATTTCCTGCTATTAGAAGCTATGTCCTAGTCTAGATTATTCTAGAAGAAGAGGAATTGCATCATTACATTGATTCTGACATGGTTTACTTTATGTGGTGATTAGAATATTTACCTTGTGTGCATTCATTTTAAGCTGCTTTAAAACTGGGAATCTTGTAAAAAGTTAAACAGTGTAGACAATAAATACCTTTCTTAGATAATAAATAATTGTATATGATTATATCAAGATAGCATTCCATACATTTGTTTTAAAGATTCCCTACTCATTCATACATACTAAATTGTGAGGACAGTGCATCCATTTTGATAACACCATTTTTTATTTATTTTACTTTTAATTGTCAGTATTGTTAACATTTGTTCAGGAAAGGGAACATGCTGGTATTTTTGAGTCATTTTGGGAACAGAAATATACAAATAGTTTATATGGCCTATTTGATTTTGAACTCAATGAAGTTGTACTGAAACCTCCTATCAGACTGTAGATAGATCATTATATAACAACCAAAGAACACTAACTAAAAGCAATAAACTTTATTTAGTTCAACTTTTTTAATGTAACATCTGCCAAGGCTTGGTTTTAAATTCATCAAAGGTAAATTGGTAAATGAATATGTATTATTGGGAAATAATCTTCAACATACAGGAATATTCACTGCATTTACTGTAGGTAACAGGTGAGGGACAGGTGAGAATTTACAAAGCACCGGGAGGGGGGCGACGACATTTTACACTTGGGAAGGTCCATCGCATACATCGGTCATCATGATATTAAACGCAGTTAACCACTTCCCTACCGCCTAACGCACAGAGGCGGCCGGGAAGTGGACGCCGCAAGGACCGCCGTATAGACAAATGGCGGCGGTCCTTGTAGGGGCATGGGCGGAGCGATCACGTCATCCGTGACGCGATCCTCCGCCTGGCGCCGCTCACCCGCCGCAACTACCCGCCGGCCATACGGAAGCGCCGGCGGGATGTTAACCCGACGATCGCCGCATACAAAGTGTATAATACACTTTGTAATGTTTTCAAAGTGTATTATACAGGCTGCCTCCTGCCCTGGTGGTCCCAGTGTCCGAGGGACCACCAGGGCAGGCTGCAGCCACCCTAGTCTGCACCAAGCACACTGATTTCCCCCCCCCCTGCCCCAGATCGCCCACAGCACCCATCAGACCCCCCCTGCCCACCCCCCAGACCTCTGTTTGCACCCAATCACCCCCCTAATCACCCATCAATCACTCCCTGTCACTATCTGTCACCGCAATTTTTTTATCCCCCCCCCCTGCCCCCTGCTCCCTCCTGATCACCCCCCCACCCCTCAGATTCTCCCCAGACCCCCCCCAGACCCCCCCCCCCCCATGTACTGTATGCATCTATCCCCCCTGATCACCTGTCAATCACCTGTCAATCACCCGCCAATCACCCCCTGTCACTGCCACCCATCAATCAGCCCCTAACCTGCCCCTTGCGGGCAATCTGATCACCCCCCCCACACCAATAGATCGCCCGCAGATCCGACATCAGATCACCTCCCAAATCCATTGTTTACATCTATTCTCTCCTCTAAACACCCACTAATTACCCATCAATCACCCATCAATCACTCCCTATCACCACCTGTCACTTTTACCTATCAGATCAGACCCTAATCTGCCCCTTGCGGGCACCCAATCACCCGCCCACACGCTCAGATTGCCCTCTGACCCCCCCCTTATCAATTCACCAGTGCATTAATTACATCTGTTCTTCCCTGTAATAACCCACTGATCACCTGTCAATCACCTATCACCCATCAATCACCCCCTGTCACCCCCTGTCACTGCCACCCATCAATCAGCCCCTAACCTGCCCCTTGTGGGCAATCTGATCACCCACCCACACCATTAGATCGCCCGCAAACCCGCCGTCAGATTACCTCCCAAATGTATTGTTTACATCTGTTATCTTCTCTAAACACCCACTAATTACCCATCAATCACCCCCTATCACCACCTGTCACTGTTACCTATCAGATCAGACCCTAATCTGCCCCTTGCGGGCACCCAATCTCCCGCCCACACGCTCAGATTGCCCTCAGACCCCCCCCCCCCTTATCAATTCGCCAGTGCATTAATTACATCTGTCCTTCCCTGTAATAACCCACTGATCACCTGTCAATCACCTGCCAATCACCTATCACCCATCAATCACCCCCTGTCACTGCCACCCAATAATCAGCCCCTAACCTGCCCCTTGCGGGCAATCTGATCACCCACCCACACCAATAGATCGCCCGCAGATCCGACATCAGATCACCACCCAAGTGCAGCGTTTACATCTATTCTCTCCTCTAAACACCCACTAATTACCCATCAATCACCCATCAATCACCCCCTATCACCACCTGTCACTGTTACCCATCAGATCAGACCCTAATCTGCCCCTTGCGGGCACCCAATCACCCGCCTACACGCTCAGATTGCCCTCAGACCCCCCCCTTATCAATTCGCCAGGGCATTATTTACATCTGTCCTTCCCTGTAATAACCCACTGATCACCTGTCAATCACCTGTCAATCACCCATCAATCACCCCCTGTCACTGCCACCCATCAATCACCCCCTGTCACTGCCACCCATCAATCAGCCCCTAACCTGCCCCTTGCGGGCAAACTGATCACCCACCCACACCAGTAGATCGCCCGCAGATCCGACATCAGATCACCACCCAAGCGCAGTGTTTCCATCTATTCTCTCCTCTAAACACCCACTAATTACCCATCAATCACCCATCAATCACCCCCTATCACCACCTGTCACTGTTACCCATCAGATCAGACCCTAATCTGCCCCTTGCGGGCACCCAATCACCCGCCTACACGCTCAGATTGCCCTCAGACCCCCCCTTATCAATTCGCCAGTGCAATATTTACATCTGTTCTCCCCTGTAATAACCCATTGATTACCTGTCAATCACCTATCAATCACCCATCAATCACCCCGTCACTGCCACCCATCAATCACCCCCTGTCACTGCCACCCATCAATCACCCTCTGTCACCGCCACCCATCAATCAGCCCCTAACCTGCCCCTTGCGGGCAATCTGATCACCCACCCACACCAATAGATCGCCCGCAGATCCGACGTCCGATCACCTCCCAAGTGCAGTGTTTACATCTGTTCTCTACCCTAAACACCCACTAATTACCCATCAATCACCCCCTGTCACTGCTACCTATCAGATTAGACCCCTATCTGCCCCTAGGGCACTCAATCACCCACCCACACCCTCAGAATGCCCTCAGACCCCAGCCCTGATCACCTCGCCAGTGCATTGCTTGCATCTATTCCCCCCTCTAATCACACCTCGAGACACCCATCAATCACCTCCTGTCACCCCCTAGCACACCTACCCATCAGATCAGGCCCTAATTTGCCCCGTGTGGGCTCCTGATCACTCAGCCAAACCCTCAGATCCCCCTCAGACCCCCTTCCGATCACCTCCCCAGTGCATTGATTGCATCTATTTTCCCCTCTAACCACCCCCTGAGACACCCATCAATCACCTCCTGTCACCCCCCTAGCACTCCTATCCATCAGATCAGGCCCAATACAACCTGTCATCTAAAAGGCCACCCTGCTTATGACCGGTTCCACAAAATTCGCCCCCTCATAGACCACCTGTCATCAAAATTTGCAGATGCTTATACCACTGAACAGTCATTTTGAGACATTTGGTTTCCAGACTACTCACGGTTTTGGGCCCGTAAAATGCCAGGGCGGTATAGGAACCCCGCAAGTGACCCCATTTTAGAAAAAAGACACCCCAAGGTATTCTGTTAGGTGTATTTCGAGTTCATAGAAGATTTTATTTTTTGTCAAAAGTTAGCGGAAATTGATTTTTATTGGTTTTTTTTCACAAAGTGTCATTTTTCACTAACTTGTGACAAAAAATAAAATCTTCTATGAACTCGCCATACACCTAACGGAATACCTTGGGGTGTCTTCTTTCTAAAATGGGGTCACTTGTGGGGTTCCTATACTGCCCTGGCATTTTAGCGGCCCTAAACCGCGAGGAGTAGTCTAGAAAACAAATGCCTCAAAATGAATAGGACGTTGGGCCCCTTAGCGCACCTAGGCTGCAAAAAAGTGTCACACATGTGGTACCGCCGTACTCAGGAAAAGTAGTATAATGTGTTTTGGGGTGTATTTTTACACATACCCATGCTGGGTGGGAGACATTTCTATGTAAATGGACAATTGTGTGTAAAAAAAATCAAACAATTGTCATTTACAGAGATATTTCTCCCACTTAGCATGGGTATGTGTAAAAATACACCCCAAAACGCGGTACCACATGTGTGGCACTTTTTTACACCCTAAGTATGCTAAGGGGCCCAAAGTCCAATGAGTACTTTTAGGATTTCACAGGTCATTTTGCGACATTTGGTTTCAAGACTACTCCTCACGGTTTAGGGCCCCTAAAATGCCAGGGCAGTATAGGAACCCCACAAATGACCCCATTCTAGAAAGAAGACACTCAAAGGTATTCCGTACGGAGTATGGTGAGTTCATAGAAGATTTTATTTTTTGTCACAAGTTAGCGGAAAATGACACTTTGTGAAAAAAAACAATTAAAATCAATTTCCGCTAACTTGTGACAAAAAAAATAAAAACTTCTATGAACTCACCATACTCCTAACGGAATACCTTGGGGTGTCTTCTTTCTAAAATGGGGTCATTAGTGGGGTTCCTATACTGCCATGGGATTTTAGGGGCCCTAAACCGTGAGGAGTAGTCTTGAAACAAAAATGACCTGTGAAATCCTAAAGGTACTCATTGGACTTTGGGCCCCTTAGTGCAGTTAGGGTGCAAAAAAGTGCCACACATGTGGTATCGCCGTACTCGGGAGAAGTAGTATAATGTGTTTTGGGGTGTATTTTTACACATACCAATGCTGGGTGGGAGAAATACTTCTGTAAATGACAATCTTTTGATTTTTTTACACACAATTGTCCATTTACAGAGGTATTTCTCCCACCCAGCATGGGTATGTGTAAAAATACACCCCAAAACACATTGTACTACTTCTCCCGAGTACGGCGATACCACATGTGTGGCACTTTTTTGCACCCTAACTGCGCTAAAGGGTCCAAAGTCCAATGAGTATCTTTAGGATTTCACAGGTCATTTTGAGAAATTTCGTTTCAAGACTACTCCTCACGGTTTAGGGCCCCTAAAATGCCAGGGCAGTATAGGAACCCCACAAATGACCCCATTTTAGAAAGAAGACACCCCAAGGTATTCCGTTAGTAGTATAGCGAGTTCATAGAAGATTTTATTTTTTGTCACAAGTTAGCGGAAATTGATTTTAATTGTGTTTTTTCACAAAGTGCCATTTTCCGCTAACTTGTGACAAAAAAAAAAATCTTCTATGAACTCACCATACTCCTAACGGAATACCTTGGGGTGTCTTCTTTCTAAAATGGGGTTATTTGTGGGCTTCCTATACTGCCCTGGCATTTTAGGGGCCCTAAACCGTGAGGAGTAGTCTTGAAACGAAATTTCTCAAAATGACCTGTGAAATCCTAAAGGTACTCATTGGACTTTGGGCCCTTTAGTGCAGTTAGGGTGCAAAAAAGTGCCACACATGTGGTATCGCCGTACTCAGGAGAAGTAGTATAATGTGTTTTGGGGTGTATTTTTACACATACCCATGCTGAGTGGGAGAAAGATCTCTGTAAATGGACAATTGTGTGTAAAAAAAATTAAAAAATTGTCATTTACAGAGATATTTCTCCCACCCAGCATGGGTATGTGTAAAAATACACCCCAAAACACATTATACTACTTCTCCTGAGTATGGCAATACCACATGTGTGGCACTTTTTTGCAGCCTAACTGCGCTAAGAAGTCCAAAGTTCAATGAGCACCTTTAGGCTTTACAGGGGTGCTTACAATTTAGCACCCCCCAAAATGTCAGGACAGTAAACACACCCCACAAATGACCCATTTTGGAAAGTAGACCCTTCAAGGTATTCAGAGAGGGGCATGGTGAGTCCGTGGCAGATTTCATTTTTTTTTGTCGCAAGTTAGAAGAAATGGAAACTTTTTTTTTTTTTTTGGTCACAAAGTGTCATTTTCCGCTTACTTGTGACAAAAAATAATATCTTCTATGAACTCACCATGCCTCTCAGTGAATACTTTGGGATGTCTTCTTTCCAAAATGGGGTAATTTGGGGGGTATTTATACTATCCTGGAATTCTAGCCCCTCATGAAACATGACAGGGGGTCAGAAAAGTCATAGATGCTTGAAAATGGGAAAATTCACTTTTTGCACCATAGTTTGTAAACGCTATAACTTTTACCCAAACCAATAAATATACACTGAATGGGTTTTTTTTTATCCAAAACATGTTTGTCCACATTTTTCGCGCTGCATGTATACAGAAATTTTACTTTATTTGAAAAATGTCAGCACAGAAAGTTAAAAAAATCATTTTTTTGCCAAAATTCATGTCTTTTTTGATGAATATAATAAAAAGTAAAAATCGCAGGAGCAATCAAATAGCACCAAAAGAAAGCTTTATTAGTGACAAGAAAAGGAGCCAAAATTCATTTAGGTGGTAGGTTGTATGAGCGAGCAATAAACCGTGAAAGCTGCAGTGGTCTGAATGGAAAAAAAGTGGCCGGTCCTTAAGGGGTAGAAAGCCCTAGGTCCTCAAGTGGTTAAGGAAGCTGCCCATACACTGCAGGCTGATGCCAGATAAGTTTCAGCATGAAGTCTCTTGGGAATCGTCTGAGCCCGCCGCATGTGCTGCTGTTGCTCTAATGTATGAATGTGTGTTGTGTGTGCATTTATACATTACCTGCCCTGTGTCGAGGTGCCCATCCGTCTCTCCCATAGCTGCATACACGCTGCCGGCGTGGCGTGTGACATCACACGTGCCCCGGGAGCGTGCATGGGGCTAACTTTACGTTTATACATTGCAAGAACATTGCCGGGGGTTTTGTTGCATTTGTCGCTCGTCCTGATATCGCATATCGTTACCAGCGCACGACCGACCAACCACGATGGGCCAACATTTTACAGCATGTCTGACTGATGTATGCGACCAATTTCAACCCAAAATTGATCACATTGTCGGTTGGGCATTCACTTGGCAGCATTTTTTTTTTTAAGATTATTATAATCAAATCAGATGGTTGATCGGCCGGCAATTCGCTTGATGTATGGCCACCTTTACTGCCAGGCACCTGGTCGAGCACTTTCAACCGAGATTTTACAACATGTCGGATCGATGCATGTAACTCATTTCAACCTGGCAACGATCGAATCATTGATTGGTGACATGTGGTGGCACTGATTTTTCTCAGGTACGATAAAATGATGCTTAGCTTCCCTACTCTCTAGCCACCATGACTGCATCCCCCTGATCTATTTCTGATAGACATATTTACACAAGATAAATATTCTAATCACCACATAAAGTAAACCATGCAGACAAGGTTAATTTCACAATACTAAGTCAGAATCAATGTAATGATGCAATTCTTCTAGAAATATCTGGACTAGTACCTGGCTTCTAATAGCGGCAAAATCAATATTTTGCTAAACTATAGATAGATCAGTATGTAACAACCAAAGAACACTAACTAAAAACACTTATCTGGCAAAAAAAATTTGATTCTGATAAACTTAATTTAGTTCAATATTGTAAATGTAGCCTCTGCCGAAGGTTTCAGTTTTAACCACTTTTTCTACCACTACAGTATATTTATGTCCTCTGTGACTTCATCTAAGCCAGGAGGATGTAGATATACGTCTTGTAGTTGAAGCAAAGCTGTGCACGATTGGGCTTGCTCCTGTGCACACCTCCAGCACTAATTGGTGAAAGGTAATACATGTTTCCTGAGCCAGTAAGATTGATTTTTACTGTTAAAAATACTTTTATTTTCTCAGTTCATAGTGAAAAATACACACTGCAGCATTTTTTCAGAATCAAATATCCTCACCATAAATTGTGACAAGAACATAATCTAAGTTTTGTGATAAATGTTAAATATAGTCAAACAATTTTTGTTATTAATCTATAGTAGCGCTTTTTATTTTTAAACTGGAATTAGTAAAACTGAGGAATAATGTGTTTTTTCAATTGTTTCCTATGTTTCCCATTAAAATGCATAGAAAAAAAATATTTGAGGGAAAAAATGCCATACAATGAAAGCCTAGTTTGTCTTGGGAAAAACAATATATATTTCATTTCGGTGTCATAAGTAGGGATAAAGTTATTGCTGATTAAATTGGGACATAGCTAATTTGTCCAAACTGCTCTGGTACATAAGGGGAAACAAGTGGTTAAAGGACAACCGAGGTGGCATGTGACATGATGATAGACGTGTATGTATAGTGCCAAGCACACAAATGCTGTGCTCCTTTTTTTCATTTCTCTGCCTGAATGAGCTAAACATCAGGTATGCAAGTGACTGTTTTTCTCCGGGTCCGGCAGGGTCAGACTATAGCATAACCCTCAATGATAAGGAATTACAACCATAAAACACTTTCCTGGCAGAAAATGGCTTCTGAGAGCAGGAAAGAGATATAAATGGTCAATAGTTTATAGATTCGAGCTCTGGCATACTTCAATGAAAGTGTCATTGAGCAGAGACAATGATGCATGAAAGACTAGATTTAAATATAAAATAAGACTGAGGGATATCTAAAAAGTCATTTTTAGGAGAGGGAGGATAGATACAATTGTTTATCTCATCAGTTTGTTTTCACCTCGGATGTCCTTTTAATTCATCAAAGGTAAAGTAACCACTTAATGACAAGCTGACTTCTAAAAATGTCCTGCTAGAGCATTTTAATGGCTCCAGGACATTTTATAAGTCAGACAGTGCTACTGCTGCTGCTGTGCGCATGCATGTGCGTGCTCCCGCATTCCGGTGCTCGCGCACGTGAAAATAGTGAAAAGAAAAACCCACCAATGAAAAAATACACCTTCATTTCCAAATACTATATTGTCACCATACTTTGTACTAGGGGCGTAATTAATATCTTGTGATAACCAGGACAAATAGGAAAATAAAATGTGTGGGTTTTATGCATGTTTATATTATAACTATAGGGGATGAAATTGGAAAAATAGTGTATTTTTTCATTTTTTCCTTGTTTTTCCCTTTAAAATGTATAGAAAACAAATATCAACACCAAAAAGCCCAATTGGTGTTGAAAAAAACAAGATATAGATAATTGCATTTTAATTAGTAGTGATTAAGCTATTGGCAAATGAAAGGGATGAGCACTGAAAGGTGAAAACCGCTCTTGTCCGTTAGGGTAAAAACGCCTTTGGGGTGAAGTAGTTAACCCATTAACAGGCACATATAGCAAAGCTATATGTTTGCTGCAAGGCTGATTTTTTTTTTCTGCCGCTGAGGAAGTGTGCGTTCCCCAGCCTGACAGGGTATGCAAAGCGGCACTTGGAGCTTCCATATTTACCTGTTCTGGGCGGCTGGATAGCATCTCCTCTCCTCCGTCGTTGGCGCTGCAATGCCGACATCCTCTTCGGGGTTCCGATCATATGTTATGACGTACGATCCTAATCCAGGGGATGGTATCAGTGGTGCAGTGCCGCTCAGTTGTGTTAGAGGAGTGATGGAGGAGTCTCTTCCAGCACCCCTCTTCCTCTACCCGGCAGCAGGGATGCTCATCCAGATTCCGAATATCCGGGTAACCCGGATATCCGACCTTTTTTCAGCTATCCGACCGGATTCCGGATACCTGGGTCCAAATCTGGATAGCTATCTGTGGATATTTGGGCACATACCCGGATATCCGGATCCGAATACTGTAACTAAGGAGATGACATCTTTGAGCCAATCAGAGGGCTCCCAGCAGAAGCCCTAGCAACCAATCGCAGAAGGGAACCTTGGCCAGCCCCACCTGACCTCATTGAGCCAATCAGAGGGCTCCCAGCCTAAGCCCTGGCACCCAATCACAGAAGGGAACCCTGGATAGCCCCCCTGTGGGTGCCATGATGTGAGAAAACTTGTCCTGTGTGACTGCTCAGTCACTGAGAGACATGCTGGCCTAGCAGTGCTGTATACAGTGATAAACTTAAAGCTGTTCAGTGATTAACCCCTTCACTATCACTGCACTATTGTTGTATTGTTAATTAGCTTGATTTCATTGCGTGACAGTCAGAGTGTGTGCTGCAGGGCTGCTGCAGCTGCTATGTGTCTGTGTGTGTGCTGTGCACAGATCAGGCTAGCTACTGCCTGCTGGCCAGCTATTAGCCTTAGCTAGCTATAGTATAGGTTAGGTTAGGGAATAGGATTACAGTGTTATTGTGTAGTTAGTACTGTAGTCCTGCAGTCAGTGCTAGTAGTTGTTAGAGTAGTAGTACTACTGTGTTAGCTTACTACAGAACTGCTGTGCTGCTGAGCAGTGCCAGTGTGACAGTTAGTGTCTTTTCCTCTGCTGTCTGACTGTCACTCGGTACGTGGTCCTTGGCACGTAGCCCTTGGCACTTTGCACGTGGCACTTGGCAAGTGACACATGCCAAGGGCCCCGTACCACGTGCCAAGGGCCACGTGCCAAGGGCCACGTGCTAAGGGCCAAGTGCCACGTGCCATGTCCAGCATGCTCCTGACAGACGTTACACCTTGCTGCTGCTGCATTGCCCTGCTCCTGCTGCCTTTGCTGCTCCCACCGCCAGTGCTAATACCACCTATATTTAACCCAAAACACAATTGCTGCGTAATTTTTTGGAGGTGTCTGGACTTAAAACTGCCATGTCCCAGTTGTGCGGTTGGACTTTGGACACAATGTGGGCTGCACGACCGCTGTATGGAACCTAGTCCTGATGTTAATTGACAGCCATTTTTTGGGGGGGTGGGGGATTTTAAGTCCCCACATCATCAATTAGTGTTTCCCTTTAAAAATAATGATGATACATGCCTCATTTACCCTAATAAACGTTTTTAAAGCAATTTAAAGGCCACTTCTGTTTTTTCTATCCAGATATACCCGAATCCTGCCGGATACCCCGGATAGTTCGGATATCCGATCCGGATCAGAAAATTTTGAACTCGGATATCCAACCCGGATCGGATATCTGGGTATCCGGATCCAATCTAGATTTTGAAAAGGGGTATCCGAGCACCACTGCCCCGCAGCACTGCAATGCTGACACCATCCACTGGGTTATAATCACATGTCATATCATGTGATCTGAACTCAGAAGAGTATTCCAGGAGTTAAGCGCTGCTGGTGGATGAAGAGAAGAAGCCGATCCAGCCGCCCGGGAAAAGGTAAATATAAAGAAGCTCCCTGCACCGCTCTGCATAGCTGGATTAGGCAGCAAAACGGCATATGCTATTAGAAGACGCCCCGGCATGCATTATCTATCTCAAGATAATGCATGCAGGGCTGCTAATAGGTTAATATGGATTATTGGGAAATAATCTTCAACATACAGGAATATTCACTGCATTTACTGCAGGTGTATTACATCAATAACATATTTGTTTAAAGTGTAACTGTCAGGCATAATGTCAAAAATCAATTCTTTATTTTTATCTGGCAAACAAGTAATAAGGATGCTAACCAGGCAATCCAAAAGTTAAAAATCACTCTTACTTTTCTTGTTGATAAAAGATCATTCCCCAGTTTCCCTGGCTCTTATTTGGTACATCTGCCGCACAAAGGAAGTTGCAGGACATGCTGGGTTTTCTTTTTTTCTTCTTTACTTTCTACTCATATGCAGCCTGATTGGCTGAAGCCTCTTTGCCTCCTGTTTTCCCCTACCACACCTCTGTTCCTCTCTGATTGGCAAATATTTTTCATGCTGAGAAGCTACAGAGTCACACAATGACAATGCACTTTCTATTGTAGAGCTGGGTGGGGTAGTGTCTGAAGACTGGGTTTAGCCACGTTGTAAGTGCTTTTCTGAGCGCTTTGTGTTTGATTAGCTCTTTCTGAGCGATTTTTAAAAATCACTCTCATTCACGTTTATTAAAAATCGCATAAAAAATCACTGCGATCGCGTAAGGGAAAAATCACGGTGATTTTTACAGCATTTTTACCGTGATTTTAATGAAAGTGAATGGGAGTGATTTTTAAAAAGTGCTCAGAAAGTGCTAATCAATCACATTGGCTTCAAGATAGACTGAATCAAGACAGAAAATCACTAAAATTAAATTGTGGACAGTGCAATACATATGTTATGTAAGTAGAGCAAGTATTTATCTACCTATATATGTTTGTTTTTTTTCTGAGCTGGTATGGCTGACAGCTCCTCTTTAACAATCATATATAATACATTTTTTTTATTGTGGCTACACATGCTTAACCTCCCTGGCAGTACATTTCTGTCTGAAATAAGGAGTCAAAAGCAGTACATTTTTTTCATGAATTTTAGACCTCCAATTCTCAAGTCTTAATTTACCAAAATATATCAGAATAAAGGTCTGGTAGACATTCTGCATATACTGTAAATAAAAGACTGGAACACTAAATTGTTGAAGTAATTGAATGTATCAATCTGAAAGGATAGCACAACTGTACAAATAAGGCAGCAGATTATGCAGTATGTACATATATAACCTAATACACCTCCCGTGTGTGGTATATTTTAAAGCAGGGAATTGCACACAGGGCGACATTACAATCGGAAAAAATAGAATCATGATTCTTTCCTGATTTTTCCCCCTTCTCGCCGCTTTTGCTGCAGCATACAACACATGTCCTAGGTGGGGCATTTTTTTTGGGGAGTTGGTGGCATGTATTCCATAAAATGATGGCCAGTGAGGCGCACCGGGTTTACCACATAAGAGGCACGGCGCCCAACTCTGGCATCTGCTTCAGTCTGGTACTTTAGACCGATGCATTTGCACAGTTTCCAAATTAAGTCAGCGTGCGTCACTGGCCTGTCACTTCGCTGCTTGTGGAGAATGTAGGCATTCCAGATGCTTTGTTCCAGGAGGTGGCGGAAAATCTTCTTGTAGTATTTTTTCTGTTGTTTCCTTACAGCAGGATAAAAGGTCACCCCCTTGTCAGTTCTGTCCACACCTCACATGGTGTGGTTATAGTCTACCACGACCTGCGGTTTTGCAATGTCTTTTCCTTCTCTTGTTCTGGTAAGGACAGTGCAGGTGTCGTGAACTGTAGAGCGGAGACAGACCTCTTTTTTATCCCACCACTGGAGCGCTAACATCTTCCCCTTCTGCCAAGCAGCTATGTCCCCAGTCTTCAGCTTATGCTTGGCAAAGGCCGATGGCATCTCCCTCCTGTTAGCCCTAACGGTGCCATAGGCGTCAGTCTTATGCCTTATAAGAAACTGAGACAGTTCAGGGGAGTTATAGAAATTGTCTGTGGTGACACAATATCCTTTGTCCAGTAAAGGCTCCAGAAGGGACAGTACAGACGATGTCGCCACTCCATACTTGCTAAACATGGGTCAAAATTTGGTACCTTTTCCCATATACATAATAGCAGTCCAGATGTATCCAGTACCTGACTCATAGTGTATATGACTTGACCCCAAAGCGGGCCAGCTTGGAAGCTATGTATTGGAGCCAGCTCAGCCTCCCCTTGTATGCCATCAGGCTCTCGTCCATGCTGATGTCCCTCTGTGGCACATAAGTGGTCCTGAAATTTTCCACCACCATCTGGTAGACCTCCCAGATCTTTTTTAGTTTTGGAGCAGGGTGGATCGACTCCTCAAAGGTGTCATTGTTGGTAAAGTGAAGGAATTTCATTATGAATGAAAACCTATACTCGGACATCACCGTTCCAAAGAAGAGGGTTGCAATTATCTTATTTGTGCTCCAGTACCATTTCTGCAGGGGCTTCCCCACCACTCCCTGCAGAATGATCAGGCCCAAGAACAACCATATATCTGATATTGTGACCGGCTCAAAGGTCCTGCTCCTGGAAAAGCGTCTTTGTGGAGCAGCCAATGGTTGGGTGTCGTAATGATAGTCTACTCCACTATCTTCTCAATAACCGCCTCCGAGAAGAAAAGCTGCAGGTACGCCTGGGGGTTGTACTCACACTCCTTCAGGCCAGGCTCCCCAGTAAAAGGGAAACGTGGGGGCGGTGTCAGAGCCTGAGAAAGGTTGATGGGGTACCAAACCCGGACATCACTGACCTCACTGGTGATGGAGTCACTGTCGCTACCTGGGTCGGATTACAGATCCCCAGGTGCATCACTGTCACTTGAGTCTGCCAGTGACTGCAGATCGCTGTCCTCCAACTCCACCAGTGCTTCTTGGGTGAGACACCTTCTGGAGGATGATGCCATAGTTAATGTCAGAGGTTGGTGCAAATGGCAGGCAGAGAGTTGTCAAATCCAGGCAGAGGTCGGTACAGGCAGCAGGCAGTAGTCAAAGTCTGAACCCCCTGTCAACAGAATACTCCTTTTTCTCTACAGCTCATAAATCCTCGTCTAGAATTGACCTATTTTTAATCTCTGAGAAATTAATAGGCAGATTGAAAAAAGCAAGTATCAAGGACATGATCATTTCAGATCATTCTCCAATACTAATTGATATACAGGAAAGAAATCCCCGGGGATCAGATATTTTGTGGCGGTTCCCAACAAATCTTTACGGTGATGAATCCTTTGAAGCCAACTTGATAAATTGGTGGCATAACTTCCAACAAAAAAATGAACAACACAAAGATAACCCTATCCTTTATTGGGAAACTGCAAAAGCAGTCTTGAGAGGGCAAATAATGGCATACCAGGCTGCGAAAAAAACAACAAATCAATATGCAATATACTCAGGCTATAAAAGCTGTTGGGGATAAGTATAGAAAGTACAGGGGCCATTCATTAGAGGAGAATAGAAAAGAATGGGTCAAAGCAAAGCTTAAAGCAGATGTATAGCTAAAGACTAGAGAGGAGACTAACAGGCCACACACAGAAGCTACATTTTTTAAATATGGGGAAAACGCAGGAAAATTATTAGCAAATATGGCCAAAGCACATAATGCAAGGCTTAATAAGCCAATATGCTTAAGAGATGAACGGGGGGACATGGTGACAAATCCTAAAAAAAGTGACGGACCAGTTCGCCAAGTATTTGCAAGAAATTTATACCACTAAAGCGGGAGATACTACCCAGATGAAGGAGTTCATTGCCGCCCTTTCTTTACCAAGGCTAACGCAAGAGGAAATTAATAACCTTAACGCAGAAATAACCGAAGGGGAGGTCAAATCAGCAGTTACAAATCTCAAAAACATGAAATCACCAGGGCCAGATGGTATGTCCAGTGGATTTTCCAAAATACTAAAAATGGAAATTGCTACTCCTTTAACAACTCTATACAACAAAATAATGAGTGATAAACAGTACCCGCAAACAGGCCAGTTAGCATACATAAAATTATTACATAAAGAGGGAAGAGATCCAGGGGACCCAGGCTCATATAGGCCAATATCTTTATTAAATCATGATGTGAAGATACTATCCAAAATTCTAGCTGATAGATTGGCTTCTATATTGCCACGATTGGTTCATACTAATCAGGTTGGTTTTGTTAGAGGAAGGGCGGCAGTGAGTAACATTCGTAAAATAATAGTAAAATAATAGTTCACATTACCGCTCCTGACATGTCACTCAGCACGAGCTCAGCTCGGGAATACTGCCAGGGGGGTTAAATAAGACAACTTACTAGTTGTACTAGATTGTTTTCTATGTATTAACACGATAAAACAGAAGTCAACAATATCTCCCTTGATGAGCAGTGTTGGATACTGACCATTTCATACTCTGCCTTATTTCAGCATAGTTAGTACCCTCTATGTAAGCAAATCACTTCATTCCTTACCTCTTGGGCATTGCTTAGTCTCTCCTGGATAGGCAAAATAAAGTCTTAAAATGTCCCATTTTCTTAAGATTTTTCTCCTGAATGCTACAAAATAATGTATCTGTTATCTGGGGTATCTTTCCATAATGAGAATGTACGTAGATATTTTAAAAGATAACCTGGGAGTACCTAACCTGATGCACTATTTTTAGGCATCTCAAATTGGTTCCCTTTGTAGTCTGTATAAAGTCTCAGAACTATGGACCTACATCAAAATCCTGTCTGCTTGTTCTAAAAAAATTCAGAGTATTTCTCAGCTCCCTCACAAACCTACAAACCATCTGCATGGAGTAACATTCTTGAACACATTCAGTCAACATGGGACTCGGTGAGGTACATCTAACAGCTTGAGTACGTATAGCAATGTCGCCTCATCAGTTGGGAGCCAAATAATGCTAATAGTGAACATTTTGGTAAATGATTCTTACCAATATTTTCTTATTGACTTACCTTACACTAACCCTCCCTCCTAATGCCTAACACTAAAACACCAACCCTCTTCTAAGATCAAAAGGTGGACACTAATGATACAATCTTTTTCATCCAGTTTTATAAAATCTATGCTGTATAAGGGTAAATTGAATATATTGAATGGCTAATGTAGCCAGTCCCTTATATGACATAGAAATGGTAAGATTGGATTAAAACTGTTGGATCATTAGTGGCCGCCTAACATCAATTGGCATCAAGTTCTTGGGTGGGGGTCTTGCAGGAAATCGTGCTGCACTCTGTCATCAGTCTCCCAGTGGCAATCCCCACTAGGAGATTGTTAGACAGCGAAACCACCATCTATTTATTCTGTACAGTGCTGAGATCTACGGCAGCGCTGTACTGGGGACAGCCGTGTAACACGACTGTCCACCTGGGAGACAGGAGAGCGATCGGCTCTCATAGGCTGATGCCTAAGACAGCTGGTCGCGCTGATTGGTTGGCGGAGGGAGAGAGGGAGTGTAATAAAAATAACAAAAAATAGCAAAATGTATTAAAATAAAAAGGAAATAAATGTTTGTAAAAAAATAAACAAACATCCCAGCAGAGATCAGAGCCCACCAACAGAAAGCTTTCTGTTGGTGGTCAGAAAAAGAGGGGAATCACTTGTGTGCTAAGTTGTATGGCCCTGCAGCGAGGCCGTAAAGCTGCAGCGGCCTAAATAGTAAAAAATACCCTGGCCACCAGGGGGGTGTAAGCCTATGGTCCTCAAGTGGTTAAATACATACAGGGTGCATTTCTGTTATGTTTTCCTTGTGTCTTGTGCAAAAGTTTAGGTCCACTTTAATCCTTTTACTGGTCATCATAACACTAATACACTGCTACAGGTGCAGGTGCCCAAATGAACTGCTTCAAATGGCTTTTCTTCTTTGCACAGTTATAGATTTGCTATTCTATCCCATGTTGTAAGTGGATACACCAGAACATCCTAGATCTAACAGGTTCACAGAATTCTCCAGTAAAAATAACTTCATAGAAAGCCCCTATTGATAAAATGACATTCCATACAAGTGTCATAGTAGGAAAGGATCGTATGCAATAAGTGGAAACAATTGTGTATACATGGAGCATCTGTCTTGGGACTGAAGGTAAACAGGATGTCTAGTGTATGACAACTTAGAACTGCACACAGATAAAGGTGGGTCACCGGTCACTTGCTTTACAGTTCTTTTTGATCTTGTTATATAAACATGCAAAATTGAGCCTGCACCCAACATTATCTGGAACATTATCTGGACACAGAACAAATACATGATGATGACAGCACACTGTGGCTCTTGCCCAAACTATTCTGTTATCACACATCTTCCTATGACTTTTGCTTGTTTTGCTCCAAAAAAACGGTGTCTATAACTGACCCCTGTAAGCATTAGTAAATAGAAAAGAAGATAAAACAGACACTGCCATGTGCTGCTGACAAGTAGAGGTAAAACATTAAAGTGAGCCTTATCGCATATGACCTGAGTAAACTAGCAAGTTCATATTGACTTAGTCACAGAGATATCGAGCTTTTCAGCACGTACAACCAGGCACATGCCACATTTGAAAGGGCAAATCTTGTTAAGTTTATTTGTTGCCACATAGCGGATTCCACAACAGCTGAAACTGAGATACGTAACCCATTCAAAATCATATTTTATTTTTCAGCTGCTCCATCATTTGGATTTCACTAAAAAACTAAACCCTAAATAAAAATACAGAGATAAATTTATAAAGAGAGGTGAATGGCAGCATTGTATAGTTCACATAAAAAATAATGTTACTGTTTGCTTCTAATCAAGTTATCCTCTCTTTCTGTATAACACTGCATGAAAAGTACAGAGATCAGTATTGCTGTCCCCGACAGTTGCACAGGTTGGAATAATCCTTTTCTGGTGGTCCCTGCAGAAAAAAAATACAAACCAAAACACTTAATCCTACCCTATAATCCATGGTCCACATTGTTGCCTTATACTGTAGAATGCCATTGGGGATTTCCAAATATGCAAAATAATTTGCTTGCTGGCTAAATGAAAGATTGTTTTTTATTTCTAGTTACACACACACACACACACACACTTTTGGTGATTTCAGTGCCACCATAACCCACAATGTAATTAACAGCTCTGTTGGTGCCTACAAGCCTACAAGGTAATTTGCTGTGCTGTAGTCAAACACTAGGAGGTGGAAGAGGGATGATGGAAGAGACTCCTATGGCTCTTATCATACAACACTTGGCATGTCACCTCTGATTTAATGAGGTTGGGGAGCAGTGAAATGTCTGATGCAAGAATCCTGAATTGTTATTTAAGGGGTTCTGTGGAGGGGGTTAAAAAGACAAGATCTGACACTTACCTGGGGCTTCTATTGGCCCTTTGCAGCTGTCTTGTCCCGCGCCGATTCTCCATTCCCAGCCGCCGGTCCCGGTCTAATCTTGCTTCTACCTAGGCTGTGCGGCCGTGTGCGTGCTTGCTTCCATGTGCGTCAGCAGTACAAGAAAACTTCATACTGTGCCTGCGCAGTAAGCTCCCAATGACGCACACGGGAGTGAGAACTATTTGTCTATTTAGACAAATATTAGACCAGGACCGGCGGCGGGGACCTGAGCATCATAGGAGCATGGCACGAGACATTGCAGCTGCAGGGGGCCGATAGAAGCCCCAGCTAGCTAAGTGTCGGATTTTGTCTTTTGAGCCCCTCTACATGTCACCATGTAATAAATGTCAGAATGTAAATCAGGGATTTAAAATATTTTACAATGGGCAAACACTGACTAAATCATTTATACATAATTATTGTAAAAATGAAGCACTTTTTTTTTTTATTACATTATTTTCACTGGAGTTCCTCTTTAAACAAACAAGAAACAGTGAGAGGCAGGCTGAGATAAGTGTTTCAAGAAACAGCCTTGTAGCTGACCCAAGTTGGGTCAGAGAGCTCAGAGAAGCTCTTCTGCATAGATAACTGACATTTTTTAACTCTTCCTTTACTGGAAACAATATGAGACTCGTATCTGTGCTACTAATGTTATATCTCTTAGCTGTTCTGCACATACAAATCATTATATCATAAGTTTATTTTCACTTCGAATTCCCTTTAACAGTGCACCTTGTGTGACTGGACCTTTTTCACTTACATTTTGTTTGTTTGTTTTAATTACAGTTTAAACATCTACATTTCAATATCTGATTTGTATTTTTGAGATGAACAGAGCTACACCAGTGCTCTTGATGTCATTGTCAATAATTTCAGATATAGAAATATTCCACCATCTTAGAATATGTCCTTCACTTTGTTTATAAACTGTATTCACTTGGGAAAACCGTCTGTAATAATTTGCTACCTTAACATATAAATGTTGACAGTGCTGTCTTTTTAGAAAAGCTAAAAATATACCTGTGGTCAAAATCAGCATTTTCCCTCCACTAGCTGTATTCCCTAATGGCTTGTAAATTTATGTTAGCCAAGTAATTTTTAACTTTCAACATTTGCATTTTCCATAAATCTCTGTAGATCTACTTTAATTCCTACTACAACATCGTTTTCAATATTTATCTATTACTTGCATACTTTTAAGACTTTTTTTTCTAAAATAGTTAAGCACTGTTTAGTAGATCAGTACTGGTTCCTTTATAACCCTTCTGAACAGCTGGGCTGCCATGTGTATTTACTTCCATTTTTGGCCTGTTCACATATTCCAGCTCCGGGGATTCATGCATACTAGGTTACACAAGAGGTTTGTGTAAACAGCTAATTTATCAGATCCTAAGTGTTATGTACACATTCCTCTTGTGCAGCATTAGGAATATGTTACATATTAGGTTTGAAATGCTCATTCCGGCAAAATCATCACCGGATCAAGGCAAGAGGGAACACTTATAGCTCTAAATGCAGCTTGGCTGTAACCTCTGCTATTCCAACATAATGCGAAGAGCTGCTGCCTCTATGTGCACCTTTCATTTTCACACTATGCATGGCAGGTATAGCACTTCAATGTAGTACTTTTTTAAATGGAACTACAATAAGAATAATAATTTTCTTCCTACCAATGATATTTAAAGCGGAACTTTAGCGTAAAGGGGGAAAAAATAAATCAATACATTGCAAAGTGAAAAGTTAAAAAAAAATAGAAGAGATCAAGAAATGATTGATATTCGCCATGTATTTTGTTCATGTTGTTTCATCCACAATGAACCTGCAAGTGATCATCTTTACTACTGGCAGACAAAAAAAAAAAAAAAAAGACGCCACCAACTTCCATAATCTATAACCATACTCACAAACAATGTGATAAGCAAAACAGTTTTTTTTATACAGAGAGATATATATACATATATGGACAGAGGGAGATGATGAAACTGTCATCACCATGGTCCTGACATCACACTGTGAGAGGGGTTTCATCACAGTATCAGCCACACAGACACCCGTGATGATCTATTTGAGAAAAGGTAAATATTTCTCGTGGGAAAAGGGGTATCAGCTACTGATTGGGATGAAGTTCAGTCCTTGGTTGCAGTTCCTCTTTAACCACTTGAGGACTGCAGTGTTAACCCCCCTAAAGACCAGGCTGTTTTTGTACAAGTTGGCCACTGCAGCTTTAAGGCCAAGCTGCAGGGTCGCACAACTCAGCACACAAGTGATTCCCCCCTCCCCCTTTTCTCCCCACCAACGGAGCTTCCTGTTGGTGGGGTCTGATCCCCCCCCCCAGTGTTTATTTATTTTTTTTACAAATATTTACATTCTTCCTTTATTAATGTGGATAAGAAAAGAAAAAATAGAAAAAACTGGCACCAGTATGCGGCAGGGATGGAACGGCCACAGGTGGGCTTGCCTGCAACGTGCACCGATATGCCACAGCGTCTTGAAGAAAGGAGAGAGGCGGGCACTGCTGCATAAAATCCCTTTATTGTGGCCGGGTTACAGAGTGGTTGCAGTGGGGGGAGAGGGTTGCCTGACAGCTGTTTCGCAGGTATGCAACCTGCTTCTTCAGAGGCTAAAAGACAACTGCAGGACATTTCATATTTATAACATAAGCCATCACACTCACCATTCCATAGCTTCGCCGTAACCAGCCTGAGGCGCACGCCAGTGTCAGCCACTTCCTAGTCACGCCCCCCTCCTCGTCTGTGCAGCATGTGAGCGGCTTCAACGAATCCGCGAGCCGCGAGTCTCCCCGCCAATCAGCTCACTGCTCAGCTTACGTCACTGGGGGACGATCAATGGAGAGGCTCACAGCGTCTAGTAGGTCGCCATGGTAACCCGGCCGCGGCTCATGCTGGCTGCATAATGTGAATTGACCCTTTCAATTCCCATAGGAGGCACCTCCGTGGACCCAGCAGGATATGCGGTGTCACCGCTATTCCATGCAGAGTGGTCCATTACGAGAGATGACAAAGTGTAAACAGTCACAGACATACTGTACCCATAACTCATCCTTCCCTTGTTTCTCCAGTAGTTCACCTATTACCCGGGTGCCCAGACCTTGTGGAATGCGTGTGTACAGGTTGACAACATCCACTGACGCCAACCGTACTCCCTCCCCAAGTGCCACCCCCTCCAGCTTCCCCAAGACGTCCAAGGTGTCAGCCAGATGGGTTTCGACCACTCTCAAAAATGGTCTCAAGATGTAATCAAGATACCTCGATAGAGGTTCAGTTAGAGAACCCCTGGCTGACACAATCGGACGCCCCGGGGGGCGGACAGGGTCTTTGTGGATCTTGGGGAGGAAGTACCACACCGGCTTCCTGGGAAATTCAGGCAGGAGTCCCTGCCCTAACTGTTTGGACATATACCCACATTCCACCCCCCTCCTAAGCAATGATTGTAGGGTGGACCTGAATTGACTGGTGGGATCCCCCTTAAGCTTGAGATAGAACTGTTCTGGGCCTTCAAGCTGTCTGAGGGCCTCAGTAACGTAGTATTCTGCCGACATAACCACCAGGTTTCCACCTTTGTCGGCTTTTTTGAGTACTAGGCTTTTGTTGTTTTTTAGCCAGTCAAGTGCTTTCTTTTCATCAGGGGTGAAATTGGGTGTATCCTGGGGAAAAATGAGGGCCTGCATGTCTGTTAATACTTTCTGATTAAGAAGATCAACTACAGATCCTGGTGACGTGGAGAACTCCCTTACTGACTTGCATGCCCTAAATTCCTGTCTGGTGGTATCCTCAGTGTCTATTTGTTCCACCATGTCATTATCTGCTAATAGTTGCTGTAAATCTGCCAAAGCTTCCAAGTCAGTCGGGCTGTCCAGTTTTGGAGCCATATATCCCAGGTTACTTATTGTGACATGTTTGTTAATTCGCATTTCAGTGCAGTCTCCATCCTGTTTCTTATTCTGCCACATAAGAATATTTAATTTTCGAATGCTCTTGTACCAGTCAACTTCAAACTTAAAGTTGTCAAAATTCGTTGTCAAAGAAAAGTTGAGTCCCTTCTTTAAAACAGAGGAACAGCCATCCGGTAGGGAGATTCCAGAGATGTTGATGATTTGCAATTCCTTTTTTTGCTCCGTCAAAAAGAGTTCATTCACTTTCTCCTTCGATAGCCCCTCCCATATGTTCCCCTGCTCCACGTAACTTTCCTCAGATAGGGTTTCTTGTGGGCGGGCTCTTCCACCTCGTCCTCGTCGGATCCGTCTAAAGGGGTCTCGACACATTTTGGACTTTTAATGATGGGTTTGGGTGAAGGCTTATTCTTAGGTCTTTTTTGTACAGGATCCTCTTCTTGGCTGGAGTTAGACCCAGAGTCTGTTGTCCAGTAGTCTTTAGGATCCTTATTCGGTCTCTTTCTTCTATTTCTGTGTCTCCTAGCTGGTTGTCCCCAGTCAAAGATCTTTCCTTCCTTGAAATCCTGTTGGTCTCTTTTGAATTTGCGGAGTTTTCTCTCTTTGATTTCGTCCTGGACTGTAGCCAATCGGTTATCCACTTTTGTTTCCAATTTCTGCAGGTGTGTGTTGTCTGCTAATTTCAGATACTCATCTTTCTTTTATTAATATATTTTGCTTTTTTGGGGGGAAACCCCTCCCTCCCCCCTGGCGATCGGCTGTCATAGGCTTCTGCCTATGAGAGCCGATCGCTTTCTTGTCCCCCAGGGGGACAGCCGTGTCACACGGCTGTCCCCAGTACAGTGCTGCTGCTGATCGCAGCGCTGTACTATGTGTAAAGATGGCGGTTTCGCCGTCTAACAGTCTCCCGAGCAGCGATCACCGCTCGGAGACTGAAGGCGGGACGGAGCTCCGCCCCCGAGCAGGAGATGCGTGCGCATCCTGTGCGCAATCTCCTGCAGTAGCCTGCTCCAGGACCTGATGCCAATTGGCGTTGGGCAGTCCTGGGGCTGCAGCCATTTTCACACCCATTGGCGTGACATGGACGTTAGGTAGTTAAGCAGTCTGCATATGCCCTTTCAGTATCACAATATCAGTAAAGTTATATTTCTGAACTACATATTGTTGCCTACTCTGCTCCATCTTGCTGATGCTACAAGCTTCAAAAATCCACCTGAAATGATCACTACAAGGATTACTTTGCCATCTATCTTACTACTGCTCTCCCAATTTTGTATGCCTTTCCCAGTAGTGATGAGCAAATATAGAATTTTATGATTAGCCATGATTTTCACACAGATGAGAATATGCAGGAATATGTATGGACACGACAGGGATGTCAAAGAAACATTTTCACCAAATGAATTGAAGTCATTGGGCATAAGAAAACACAAAATGGGTATCTTGCAAAAACCATTATTTTCATAAAAATATTGAGTAAGGTGGAAATGCAAAATATAATTAGAAAATGACTTTGGTGAAAATGTAAAACTCATCCCTATTTCCCACCCAGTACTTTATTGGAGGGTTGGCAGGGGCTGGGGCTAGGAGATAATTTTATTATATGCTGGTTAATATTTTATTATATGCTGGTTAATCAAAACAGAGCATTTTCTTAACATTTCAAGTAAGTTTTTGGTGGGTAAGTTGGAGCTGTACTTTAAACTATTAGTATACTACTAATTATCACCCACATCCATATCTATATATTTCTTATGCAGTAAATTATATATTAAAGTTGACCTAAACTTTTGCACAGGACAGAAGGAAAACAGAGAGAAGAGCACCCTGTATATGTATTCAGAGAGCCTGTCTAAGTCCCCCTAATTTGTGTCTAATCACAAGTTGTAATTTGATCTCTCTCCAGTGTCACCTGACTGCCATGGCAGAGATGGCAGATAAGCTCATTTGAAAGCGCAGGATGTTAACAATATGTATAATATAGGATTTGTATCAGCTGTAACAAAGAAATGTTTGTGTTTAAATGTTATTATGCTGTTGTGTATCTTTTAGAGCAGAAAGTACGTTCTGAGTTCAGGTTCACTTTAAGTGTGGGTGCAGCTAAACTTATGGCAACTGTAGTAAGGCATGGTGCCAGCTGATGCTCTGTGGACATCTTCTCTTGTCTTTGCCAAATGCAGTATCTTTGTTCTTCAGCCAGATGCCCCTTACCTACATGTTTGTCTGTTCTTTGTGCTAACTACAAGCATAAGTTAATCACGAGTCTGTGGTATTAGCTCATGATTAGTTTACAGTGTGCTTAATCTGCTGGGTCAGTGTCTATACAAGAAGTTCCTGTTGATCCCTTGTATTCTAAAGGTGGCCACACACCATACAATTTTTTAAATATCTGCTCAATTTAAGAATTGCAATCAATTTTTCTGACTGATTGTAACATTTCAAAAATATGACCAATGTACAACACACACATGTTCAATTTTTTCCTAAATTATCATAAAAATGATTGGAAACTCAGAGAAAAATGCTAGGGTGTGTATATTAATAAATTAACAATCCAACACACACCATACAATCTTTAGTAGAAATTAAAAAGAAATATCTGGCATTCCGTATCGATTTAAATCGAAAAAACGGGAAATCCGATCTGATTTTTCAGTCGAATGAAAAAAAAGATTTCGATTTTTTCGAGAGATTCGATCCTTTTTATCGAATTACTGTAAAATCGGATCATTTTATTGTAATGTGTGTGGCCACCTTAAAACAGACCTGTCACTAAAATCACACCACACTTAGATCTGGCAGGTTTCACACTTGGGGAGGGATAACAGGCGATTTCCCGAAAGCAGAATCACACCAGATGTGGCAGCCTATATTAATCCATGGGCTCGTTCACATTTAAATGCAGTTCTCGCATTTAGGAAAAAACATGCTGCTTGCAGCATAAAATCGCAAAACAATCAACTGCTGTCAGCTGTGTGTGATGTGTACCTTAACCACTTTACTCCCGACGGTCCCTTTTTTACCCCCTAAAAAACCAGGGTCGGAGAAATCCGTACCTTCCGCGCTACCGCCGATGTCCGCGCTCCCGCCGCTCGTGCACGCCGCTGCACGCTCGCCCGGAGATCAATGAACGGGAAAATCCATTCCCGTTCGTTGATCTAAGCCCCCGCAATGACCTGCTGCTTCTTTGAGAAACAGCGCGATCATTGTGATTCTCCCAGCCTCCTACTGCTTCCTGTAAGTGTCCTTCCAAACGCTTACAGGTTGCATATAAACAGACTCACTTTGGCCATCTTGTGTCCAAATACTAAACTACACCCTAAAGCATTTTACACATACAAATACATTGTTTTACACAATAAATTAACTCATTACCTCCCACACTCCCCAATAATTTTTTTTTGTAATTAAAAAAAAGAAAAGAAAAACAATAAAAAAAACATAAATAGGTACCTTAGGGACTGAACTTTTTAAATATTTATGTCAAGAGGGTATAACCCTGTTACTTTATAAACTACGGGCTTGTAATTAGGGATGGTCGCAAAACTGAAAAAATGCACCTTTATTTCCAAATAAAATATTGGCGCCAAACATTGTGATAGGGACATAATTTAAACGGTTTTATAACCGGGACAAATGGGCAAATACATTTCATTGGATTTAATTACAGTAGCATGCATTATTTAAAAACTATTATGGCCGAAAACTGATAAATAATATTTTTTTCCCACATTTTTTCCTATTTTCCCATTAAAACACATTTAGAATAAAATAATTCTTGGCATAATGTCCCACCTAAAGAAAGCCGAATTGGTGGCGAAAAAAAACAAGATATAGTTCATTTCATTGCGATAAGTAATAATAAAGTTATAGACGAATGAATGGACGGAGCGCTGAAAGGTGAAAATTGCTCTGGTGTTCAAGGGGTAAAATCCCTCAGTGGGAAGTGGTTAAAATGCGTGTGCACCTTAAAATGCGTTTGTAGTGTATGTGTGCTTATGTGGGGCAACAATGCTGTAGATGATATGACTCCTTTCTTTCCAGTACTAACACAGCTTAAACTGTAATTGTCATTTTGAAACATTAGCTTTCATCTAGTCATGTGATAATAGCAAAAAAGTTTCTTTACCGTGTTAGCCAAACAAATTATGTAGGTTGAAAAAAACTAAGTTTTTTAACATCTGGAAATATTCCTGAAGAAGGGGACTAGATCCCAGAAAGTTTTCATAATCTAACTCTATCAGTTAGCCATTTAAAGGTATTACTTTTACAAAACTTAGTTTTTTCTACCTACATATCTAGTCATGTGGTATTTTTGGAGATTTTAAAGAAACGATTTGAAAAAGTAGATGACGCAATGGTGTCTCACGTAGGTTTAATCAGCTTTCACCCCTGCTGCTGCTTTGAAAGTGGGGTTTGACACACTTATCTGGTGTGGTCTCTGGAGGCTGTTCTGATAGCGTGGAGCAGCTGGAGGAAGCTTCCTCTACCTATTTGGGCAGTCGCATCCCCGGCTCCCCTGTAGACGTGAATCAGCATGTTCGCATCCCCGGCTCCCCTGTAGATGTGGGTCAGCATAGTCTCTCTAGGACGCACACAGCTCAGAGCTGCCTTTATAGGTTAAGGAGGAGTGTCTGAGGTGTGTCAGCTGATTCCTGCGGACAGTTGACACTTGCTGCAGGGATGTTGCTGACTGGTCTGATTTTCCTGGACGCTTGGTCTGTGCTCTATTCCTGCTATATAAGCCCTAGGCATTCAGTTACTCATATCACATATCAGGTCACTGAGCACTGGACCTTGCTTTGCTACTCAGTCTAGTTAAAGTTCTGCTGAGATAGCTATATATGCAGTGTTTGCAATATATATATATATATATATATATATATATATATATATCTCCTTAGTTAGTATTGTATATTGTATTATTGTGATTGTTCTCTGTGTATGATCCGGCAAACCCTCCACTGTGATTAAAGTCTCATCCCTCTGTACTACTGTCATCTGATACTCGATATTGACCTCGGCTAGCCTAATGACCCTGTCTCTGCCTAATCCTTAACTGTACCTCAGCCATCTGACCTATGTTTATGACTATGGCCTGTATATCGTTTTCGCACCAGTCTTAGCCTACTGTACTTTAGTCATCTGATTACCAGTGTATGATCCTAGCCTGTTATTGACCTTACTCTGCCTCAGTCCCTGTGTACTTCATATCTCTGACTTCACGTGTGTGACCTCAGTTGACAATCTGACCTCGATTATCGTATATTCCGTGTACACTTCATAGCCTGCATCACAGCCAGCGTTAAATGGGGCTACCCAACTTCCTCCCACATGAATGACAATTTGTGATAAGCAACAATGAAGTAGTTCTGGGGTTTGGATTATAGTGCTTAAAGGGGCACTGTAGCGAAAAATTGTAAAATTTAAAATATGTGCAAACATAGACAAATAAGTACATTTTTTTCCAGAGTAAAATAAGCCATAAATGACTTTTCTCCTATGTTGCTGTCACTTACAGTAGGTAGTAGAAATATGACAAAAGTGGCAGGTTTTGGACTAGTCCATCTCTTCATAGGGGATTCTCAGCAAGGCTTTTATTTTTTATAAAGATATTCCCTAAAAAGGATTTAAACAATGATGCTGGCCAGTTTCTCTGCTTGCTACACAGTTTTTTGGCAGTTGGACAGATCACCTGCTATTCACTAAGTGCTTTTGAAAAAAAAAATCCCTGAGAATACCCCATGAAGAGATGGGCTAGTCCAAAACCTGTCGCTTCTGTCCGATTTCTACTACCTACTGTAAGTGACAGCAGTATAGGAGGAAAGTAATTTATGGCTCATTTTACTCTGGAAAAAATGTACTTCTTATTTGTATATTTGCACATATTTTAAATTACAATTTTTCGCCATAGTACCCCTTTAATGTATTACACAGAATCGATATAGATTCATTGAAATTCACATAGGATTGTGAGTGACCTGTGAGTACTCCACAAACACATTACAATACATTACCATTGCTATGTATGTTGTCCAATGATGCCATAGTGCTCGCATGTAGTAAAAAGAAAAAAAAAAAATATATATATATATATATATATATATATATATATATATGGATGTTGTAGATCAGGAGGGGTTCCGTGCATTAAGGATTTTTTTGGTGTCAGGTTCTGTGGTGATATGGAGATTGGATAAAGCGGCTCATTTTTCTCTCTACCTAAAGAGGCGTGGAGAGACATTATTGTTAAATTTCACATTAAGCATTTAATTATCCAGGCTAGGGCAGGCCCTCACAATGGAAATTTAGTAAAGCCAATTCCAAGCTCCAACACAAATGCCTGTATCTATTTTTAACACCCTGTGATACTATAACTGAGAGTTTTTATAAAATTGTTGTGATTTTGATTGAACAATATCAAAAGACTTGCCATCTACATGTGTTAACAGACATGTCCGGGATCCAGGAAAAAACATTAGTGCCCACATGGCAAATCTTTTGACGGTTACTTACAAATATAATGCTGCTTTTGTTAGAAGAGCCTGGCAGACACAGCTAAAGGGCGAATTTCAGTACATAATACAGTTATCTGATAAAAATAAATTTACACATGCACTTTGTGTTCACTTTGTTTTTTTTTCCAAGTAAAGTTAATTCTCTATTTATGGACGTGCCAATTAATTCAATGCAGTTGCAGTGTAAATGTAAAGCAAAGGAGAAAATAAGCCAGGAAAAAAAATAGTATTATTAATAATTTAACTATAATGCAATAAAGTATTATATATGTTGATGTTGGTGGCTTAATAAAGTTTACTGAACAGAATAATATTATAAGTCTGAAAGTTGCATTAGTATTTTTTTTTTATATATACGGTTTTATGGAAAATGTATTAAGCTTTATATGTTTAATGTGAATATTCATGTTCACATCTTCATGTCTCCTGTTTTTTGTCTTGTATCTGCTTCTTGTAATTGCTTAGCAGCAAAACCATTTCATTGTTAAGCTCCTTAATTTATTAGAGATTATTATACCCCATGTGCCAAATTCAGCTGCCATAGGAGTGTACATAATGAATGCATTTCTTTGTTATTTGAGGTACTTATTAAATGGTGAGATATTACACAGCACTATACAAATTACAGTTCATTAGACATGTCACATCAATCTCTGTTCTTCAAAAAAGATCACAGTCTAATCTTGATACTGCACACTAGGGACAGTTTTGGTGGAAAGCTACTGCTAGGTCCCTGGTTCAGATCTGGGCCAAAACACTTTGAATTTTGTAGGTTCTTCCTGTGTTTGTTTGGGTTTCTTCTGGGCACTTAAGTTCCTTCCTGCATCCCAAGAACATACAAGTAAGTTTTTCAAATTGGCCTTAGTCTGCAGTAGGGATGTCCGACTATGACTGGTAGGGATTAGATTGTAAGCAGAACAATGACATAAGGAGATTATAATAATTTTACTAAATTAATAATTGTACTGTCGCTCATAGAAATTGACAAATAATTCATGTGCATGAAGATACAAACGCCGAACTACATTAAAACACCCATAGTGTCCCTTTTCTGCATGGAGAGTGGTCTTCTTTGATTGAAACTGGTCAGTGTACACTCAAAAGCAGCACTCGCACACAAATTTCAATCACAACCACATGCTATGATGGGAAATATCCCCAATGAGGATGGCATATAGGTTGATAGTACCATGTGAAATGATGGCTCAAATTAACCATGAACTGCTCTGTTCGAGATCGTGTTAACTCTTCCATCCAACAGGACATGACAAGACCTCATCACCATAGTGGTATGCACTGTATGAATTACAGTTTGCTGCAACCTGATAAATGCAAGAGCCAGGGCTTAGTTCATACACTTTATTGCAACAAGTCAGAGTCATTCAAACAAAACACAAACTCAAAGACTGTGGTTCAGAGAAATCCCATTCTCCTTCCTGCCCAGGTTTCGCCCTTCCACCATCATCTGTCCTCTGATGACGGTGGAAGGTTGAAACCTTGGCAAGAAGGAGAACGGGCATTCTCTGAACTACAATCTGGTGACTTTCTTAGCACTTGGTACTTTACTGGTTATTGTGCAATAGTGTATTGATGCATTTTAAAGCAAAAGGGTCCAGTGCGCATGGACCCACAATGTGAGTTTGTGTTTTCTTTTAATAACTTAGAGTTGTTGCAATAAAATGTACCCCTGTGTATGAAATAATCCCTGACTCCTGCATATATGTTTTTTGGTGATGGTCACTGTCTCGAATGTTGAGCACAAGGTTTCTGCAGGCTTCAAAGTGTGCGGGAGTACAATAGCGAGCACTGAGGATTATCTTTTACCTTTTCACATACTGTGGATTGGAAAATCTTGCTGCTGATTGGTTATTAAGACAACTGCATGCTACTAGATTACAAGAACATGTATCTAACTTCAATATTTCACACGATTTTTCATGCTAACATCATTTTGCTGTGTTGCCATTGACTTGCATTAACAGACCTGCTGTGCTATTAAACATGCAGAAAAATCACAGAATATGAACAGATATGATGCCATTAAATACATCAGATGTATGACAAATGTAATTTTGTAAAAATACAAAATGCAAGCAAATTCAGATAAGTATGACCAGCCCCTTACTATTGGTATTTCACAGCACACAGTATTAAAGGACTATTGTATGGGGGTAGAGGGTAAAATAGCTGAACTTACCCGGGGCTTCTAATAGTCCCCCTCAGACATTCTGTGCCCACGCAGCCACTGCCGTGGCCTTGCTCCTGCTGAACATCACCAGGAGCATACTGCACAGGCGCAGACCATACTGGGCCTGAGCAATACACTCCTGGTGACGTCAGCGGTAGCGGAGGTTCGGCAGCACAGTCGTAGTGGTTGCAGTGGCAAATTCCAGAAGTGAATGGGAGGCAGGGCTGGAGCATCGGTGACTGGTTGTGCGGGCACAGGATGTCTGCAGGGGACCATTAGAAGCCCTGTGTAAGTTCAACTCTTTTTCTTAGTCCTTTAAACAAGAGTCGTGAGCAAAAGATTTACAGTTGCGGAGTAGCTTGATAAATCTTACTACTTTTTCACAGTGCAGTAAACTACGATGTGCTATTACATCACTTCCTGAAGATTTTTGCTTTAAAATCACCACCATAGTGTCTTGTGTAAGCTGGCAATTTCTACCTCCCTGAGAAAAAAAGAAAGAAAAAGCACCACAGAAATATCCATCTTCTTTTTTGTGTTTTTATATTTTGTGATCAGGATCTTGACAATTACTGACATGCTCCTTGGGAGGTAGAGTTGGGTTAATTTGGGAAATAAATGGTAGAAAGGGATAGTACAACCCCAACATACTAATAACATAACACATTTTTTGTAGACCATAAAGTATCACGTTTTGCTTATCTGAACTAAAATTGCTAACACTTTGATATGGTTATAATGTGGCATTTGCAGTATTAGCACCTGTGCATTTTTAATTGTCAATTTCATGTTTTGAATTTTTTTTATTTGTAGGTGCAGGACATTTGTTTCAGCCATGACTGTCGATGGGTAGTGGTGAGCACTCTTCGTGGCACTTCCCACGTTTTTCCCATAAACCCCTATGGTGGTCAGCCATGTGTCCGAACACATATGTCTCCCCGCGTGGTAAACCGCATGAGTAGATTTCAGAAGAGTGCAGGTCTGGAAGAAATTGAACAGGAGCTTACTTCAAAGCAAGGGGGCCGCTGCAGTCCTGTGCCAGGTTTGTCCAGCAGTCCATCTGGCTCTCCATTACACGGTGAGTAGTATCACTGCGGCTACACATTCCACATGGGTGGGCGTTCACTATGTTCTTGGAGACCGCAAACTGTATCTTGTAATTATTTGACTTAACCAACTGTTAAATAGAGCTGGATGTCCTCTTTTTAACACTAGTCAGAAGAAAACTTATTTTTACTTTTACTGAAGCATGTGAAATGCAAGCCCTTCACATTTTACAGTTTCTAGCAATGAGGTTTTAGTACTGTATTCTTAAATGTTCATTCATAAATGCTTGGCATCATGAGCATAGCAACTATTCTGCAAAAAATAAAATAAAAATGTGCAAACATCAAACTTTTATTTTTACAATGAATTATGTGGAGAGGTTAGATACGTTAAAACCTAGTCTGTAATGCACTTTTGCCTGCTATACTTAAAGAGAACCTGAGGTGGGGTTCTTCCATCACAATCCATATACAGAGGCTGGGTCTGTCTATAGAGCCCAGCCTCTGTTGCTAGTTCGTTTCCTTCAAAGCCCCCTCTGCTCGCTGTCAGACCCCATAAAACACAGCCGCGCTGGCGACACGTAGCGTGTCGCAGTCGGCTGTGTTTATCTCACTAATGTCAGTTTCGCCGCTCCCCCGCCTCCTGAATCGCTCCGGTCTCCGCCCACGTCCCTTCCCTCGCCACTGATTGGAGGGAAGGGACGCGGGTGGGTACCGGAGTGATTTAGGAGGCGGGAGAGCAGCCGAGACTGACAGTAGTGAGATAAACACAGCCGCATAGCGCGGCTGTGATTTATGGGGTCTGACAGCGCGCAGGGGGGGCTTTGGAGGGAACGAACTAGCTACAGAGGCTAGGCTCTATAGACAGACCCAGCCTCTGTATATGGATTGCGATGGAAGAACCCCGCCTCGGGTTCTCTTTAACTATGCAGGTTACCACTTATAGCACAGATCAGAACGGTGCTTTTTCACCAAAATGTTTTTTTTTTCTCATCCTTAAAATAAAATTAAATAATTGTATTGGAACAATATGATGCATGCATTTTCAAACTTTTTAAAATCCTTTTTTGATCCTTTCTCTGCATGGGATTGGCAGAAAGGCTGAGCTGACCAGTATTGGGCATGACTGCCTGAAATAGACCAGCCTGAATTGGTATTTAAATATAAATAAACAGCAGAGGCAGCTTAAGGGAGCAAGGCGAGCCCCTGGAAAGCTGTTTGAGCAACATAGGTTAGGGCCCATTCACACTTGTGCGTTTTCAGAGCGATTTCAGCTTTGCTGAAAATCGCTAGCGATTTGAAAAACGTGTGCACAATGAAAGTGTATGGAAGTGTTCTCATCTAAGCGTTTAGCGATTTGCTGAAACGCAAACGCGTTGCATGCAGCGTTTTCTGAGCGATTCTGGAGCGATTAGAGATTCAATGAAAGTATTTAAATTGAACTAGAAATCGCAAAACGCTAATCGCTGGAAAAACGCTCTCTATACAGTGAAAAATCGCTAGGAAAAAACGCCAGAAAAACGCTCAGCGTTTTGCGTTAGCGTTTAGCGATTTCTAGTGTGAATGGGCCCTAAGAAACGGTAGATCTGGTTTATAAACAGTAGAGGCAGATTATCTCTTCAAAAGAGTTCAATTAGTAATGGGTTATGGCTACATTACAGACCAGGGAGAGAAGCAGGGCTGATTTGAAATGTATATTGTAAGTTCATATATTCTTTTAGGGCCCTTTTCCACTAGCAGTCGCTAGCGTTCACGCTGAACGCTAGCGATTGCTGAATCGCAATTACCGGCGATTCCCCGACGTTCGTGGCCGCGATTTTGCTATGCTATGCACTGCATAGCAAAATCGCGGCAAATATCGCTCCGCCGCGCGTTCGCGTTCCCGACAAAAACGAATCGCGGTAGTGGAAATGACCTACTGCGATTCCTATGTTAAAAAGCAAACCGTAGCGATTGTAAAATCGCTAGCGGTTTGCGTCTTTGCGATTCAGCCAGCGCAAACGCGCTGGTGGAAAAGGGCCCTAATAGCAGGTTCTTTCTTTTATAGAACATTCATTTTTTGTGTTTTTGCAGTTAATCCTGATAATTGTTGTGTACTAATGGTCTGGTAAATGGGTCCTCTTCAACCTTATATATCAGTCATATGGAGCCCTTCCTTATAAGTTATATTGATCAAGAGCAAGCATTATAATGTACCATTAGTGAATGTAAATCTTCTTTGTTACATTGTGGACAATCTTAAATTAAGTGACTTTTAGCAAATAGGGTCTAATGAATTTTTAAATTGGGACTCTTACCTCTCTTTTTCCTGGGTAATCTCAGTCCCATGCACTTATCTCTAGATGGGCTCTTTATCTCCCCCACAACACATGCTGGGTTCTTTCAATGCAGCAAAGAAGATGTGGTCACAACCTTGGAGCATGTTGTAATGTCCGTTTCCTTCATCCCCTTAGAGGACCACTATTACAAAAAACTTTAACACGTAGAATACATGTTTACAGATACACATAGTAATAAAAAGTAAAATGCATTGTGAATAACTTTTAGCTGTCAGTTGAAATAGGCTGTATTAGCATGATTCCTCTGAGCCTC
This sequence comes from Hyperolius riggenbachi, assembly GCF_040937935.1. Taxonomy (NCBI): domain Eukaryota; kingdom Metazoa; phylum Chordata; class Amphibia; order Anura; family Hyperoliidae; genus Hyperolius; species Hyperolius riggenbachi. The sequence goes on from NC_090647.1 coordinate 276,150,540, forward strand.
TTACCTACTAGTCTTATCTACTCAAGGGGGATTCTCAGGGCTTCCTTTATGTAAAAAAGTTCTCCCTGTATGGCAATGGCTGCTCAGTCCAACTGCCAAAATGGTGTGTATACAAATACTAACAAGGCGCTCCACGTCTGAGATACTTGAGTTATAGACACTGTATTTTTAGACCTGAAAAAAGCAGGTAAGGTTTGCCAAATGCATTGTCCTTTTGTGTCCAATGAGTTGAATAATCCTTCCTCTCCTTCCTCTATCAAGGTAGGATTGTTTATTTCCAGCTGTTCATTATTTTGTGGTGGCTGCTCCTCCTCCAACCTATCTATGCAAATGGGCTGGCTTCTCTCTATAGGTCCTCCCTATAGGTCCTTTGCTTTTGAAAAAGGAAACTTTAAGAATTCCCAATTAAGAGATGGACTAGTGTGAAACCTGTTGCAAAGAGGTTTAGAGTAGTCATATTAATAATCTCTACTGTGAGTGACAGCGACATAGGAATAAATAATTTTATACAGCATTTTATTTTGAGACACATGTACATCTTATATGTAGGTATTTTACATTTTACAAGATCTTTGAATTTCCAGGACAGAAGTAATCTACATCCATGTATCCAGAATGTCAAATATGTATTTTTTTTTAGCCTTTTATTTTGCCTTTTTTCCCCAATAGTTCATAAAACAAATATAAAATTTAATGTGGGATGCAGTAGGCCTAAAACAGACCTTGTCTGTAAACAATTAGCATAACAGATGTGGTCATTATACTGCATCTGACATCACAGACAAGCCAGGACGGAAGTACCAGAGTGCACCTTTCATCCCATTCAGTCTGGTCTTTGTCAGGAGATGTTATAGGAGATTATTGCTGCTAGAGAATTCCTAAATGTATTTGAAGTTTAAGTAGATTTTGCATTAAATATGTACCAAATGACCTGTGACTATTTCAGTTTGATTAATCCAGAGAAAAAGCAGCGTGTTTTTCTGTGCTACAAATCATTCAGAAAACTGTAACTGAAGACCAAGCATTCATTTTGTGCAGGAACGCAGGATGTTGTTGATTTAGGTAAAACATATACCAGAACTGCTCTCTTCAGAAGCTGAGGATTACTAGCGCTTGCTAAAGATGTAACACTTTTTTGCTTCTGGTTACTAGGGATGAAAAAAAATGTAAACTGGAGTTGCAGTAAAAAACATGACCTTTATGTTGTGTTCCCATGTGCTCCTAGATTGCTAGATTATCTTGATAATCTCAATATTGGAAAACAAAAGATTCTTAAAATGATTAGTAATTTTTGTCCTAACAAACTTTTGCTGGCCAGGACACCAACCATCTGGCATATGGTCTTTACATTATTTATTGGTCCAATTATATGTAAAAAACAAAAAAAAACTTCCAGTGTGGTCTGAATTGCCTCTTTGCATTATCTTTCATTCATCACCATCTAGGTACTACCTTTTAGAAGACTGGGGCCCATATACAATTCACTTTTTTCTCCTGAGGTTTCTCCTAAGAGATCATTTTCATATTCTTTTTAAAATAACTTTTAAGCATTTTACAATTGAAAAGTACTTGAACGTTGGTGTAAAAGTACTATCAAAATTGTTTTAAGTATTTTATTGCTTGCTGGCGGCTTAAATGGCATTTTATGTTAAGGTGTGAAAATATCACCTAGGAGAAAACTCGGGAGAAAAAGTGAATGGGCATGGAGGGCAGCAAATGTTGCTGAGCATGAATACAAGTTATAGTATCAATATGCGGTCACTATTTTGTGAATTTCGACATGGAAAAAGAAAAGACTGAGTCTTCATCTAGAACAATTGAAAATAAAGAATACATTCTGCTTCAATTTGGAATATTTTCACCTACAATACTTTGTAAGGCCTGATTCCAACTACACACAATCTGATCTATTTCAATTGACCGTAAAGAACTTGGACTCCACTTGGTTTTAAACAGGCATTATTGATGCCACCAGTAATAGGGTCTGTAGAGCTGCAGTGTTGCACAATATTTTCGGTTGTGTTTACGGAATCAGAAAAGCATTATTCTTATTTAAAGAGAACCCGAGGTAAACGGCCGGCTGTGACATGCTACGTGTCGCCAGCATGGCGTATGATTTATGGGGGCATAGCAGAGGGGGGCTGGGGGGAAGCAGTATAGAAACAGAGGCTGGGCATTATATGCAGACCCAGCCTCTGTGTGCTAATAAGTTTCTTAGAACCCACCTTGGGTTCTCTTTGCCAGTCCTTTATTGTCATTAGATTGAGCTGCTCTTATGGCAGACCTGTATGTTCCTAGTTTTACTCCCTGGTGAAAATCTCGGAAGTGTTATGTGACTGGAGACGCTCCTTGGTTCATGGACTTATATCATTTCAGACATGCATGCATTTTGGGAATCAAACGACATGCTCCTACTCTTAGTAACCCATTGTTGCTATTTGCATGCTTGCAACTAGGAAACACTGCATGATGCATTTGTAGTGTTAGTTTATTTTTATCCAACTCAGTATAATTGAATGGGAGTCTTCAAGTCCATTTAAAAACACATTCGGTGCACAAAAGAAAAAAAAAACACTTAGCGTGGGTTTTTTCCAGTTCACTCAGCATTTTGTAGTGGGAAAAAGGCCTAACTTAATAAGGTTTGTAATTATATTGTTTGGCTTTTTATCAGTCTAACAAATGAAATAAAATATCATATTGCTGCTTTTGATAATACAAAAGTTGTTGACATGCTAGAGAAAGACACTGCCAGCATTAATTTTAAAACGCCAGATTTAGCTTAACCTTTTGCTGTTCCAGGATGTAGATTCTACGTCCTGCATTAAAAACAGCCGCCTGCAGCCGCGCGTGCAAGTGATTGTGCACGCTCCCGCAGGTGCACGCTCGTACATGCGCACAGTCTTGTGAATGATTGTTGCTAGCTAATAGGGGAAATAAAAGTTGGAAAAGTTGGGAAAACATTTAAGGGACATGTTCCGAATAATATATATATATATATTTTTTTTTATTATTATTATTTTTTTAAAGTCCCCATTTACTTTTTAACCCTAGCCTAGCCTATAAACCCATTATTAACCCCTGCAATACCTGTACCTGTTTATACACTTTTAATAACTGCTGCCTGTAGCGATCGGATGCGATTGATAGGGCAAAACTATTTGCTGGACACAATCGTTCTGTTGCACACAGCCAACACTATAGAGGAGTCATGGTGCACACAGCCAGCACTATACGTGCATCCTGGTGCACAAAGCCAGCACTATACGTGCATTCTGGTGCACACAGCCAGCACTATACAGGCATTCTGGTACACATAACCAGCACTATACAGGAATCCTGATACACACAGCCAGCACTATAAACAAGTCATAGTACTGCCAGCCAGCACTTTACAGGCATCCTGTTGCACACAGCCAACACTATACAGGAGTCATGGTTCACACAGCCAACACTATACGTGCATCCTGGTGCACACAGCCAGCACTATACCTGCATCCTGGTGCACACAGCTAGCACTATAGAGGCATTCTGGTACACATAACCAGCACTATGCAGGAATCCTGATACACACAGCCAGCACTATAAACAAGTCATAGTACTGACAGCCAGCACTTTACAGGCATCCTGTTGCACACAGCTAGCACTATACAGGAGTCCTGGTACATACAACTAGCTATATAGTAGGACATAGCTAGCCTTTTACAGGCATCCTGGTGCACACAGCCAGCACTTTACAGGCATCATGGTACACACACCCAGCTCTATGCAGGCATCCTTGCACACAGCAAGCACAATACAGGAGTTCTGGTGTACACAAGCAGTACTATACGGGAAAAGTTCCTATATGTTAAAGAATGTAAACCTGTGGAATACAGGAGATACTCATAGAAAGTTCAAGAGTGGCTTTAAACATTGTTGGAGCTGTGTCATCTGAATATTCATGGTTATGACAGCAGAAGGTTAGCATGGAAAACCTTTGGCCTGGGAATTTATCTGAAAGCCTACAGTCAAGAAAGCACGTACTGGTGTCCCTCGATGTCACCAGCCTGCTCTTAAGAGATTCAGTGGGACAGGTTGCTGCAACAAGGCATCTTCCTACATTTGAAGTTCCTGTAGCTGGGAGCCACTTTTTCAACCCTCCCTATCCATAGAATAGTGCATACAGCTTGGCTGGCGATTGTTTTGGAAGACAAATATTTAAACTTCAAATGTGCACTTCTTAAGTTTTTTTTTTTTGGGGGGGGGGGGGGTTACTTCCTTAGCTCCTATAGGCTGTGCCATGTTTTCATTTGAACACTGTCAAGCATCTGTTGACCTGTAAAGCTACAACCAAACTTACCTTTCCCAGATTTGCAGAAAGCCACAAAAGCAATCTTGTGGCTTTCCCGAGGCATCATACTTTGATGAATCCCGTCTGCTGTCCCATAACTACAACTAGCGTAGTTTAACTCTGGAATTTATTGCTTGTTTGGGGAATCTGGGCTTTGTGTTCCCTATTGAAAAAGCTAATAAATATTTTTTATTACATATCAAAACCTTACACAGGTTATAACAGCCCTGGTTAATTCTACTACAAATCTCAGTTAAGCATATAAATAGCTGAAGTGCTCTAAAATGACAGAAATGAAGCTTTTTTCATATGATGTTGAGTCACTGGTGATCAGCTAAAGGTTTAGAAACTTTTCTATCAAGTAGAAAGTGTGTGTGCGTGCGTGCGTGCGTGCGTGCGTGCGTGCGTGCGTGCGCGTGTGTGTGTGTGTGTGTGTGTGTGTGTGTGTGTTTTTCCCACATCACCATTAATTGGTTTGTAGCACAATGTATTTATATGTAGTAAAGGCAGATAATCCGCTCGAACCTGTTCCCATCTGTCAGAAGTACGAGACAGCTGCTTAACTTGGAATTGTAGACATCGAATCAGCTCACCAATCAGCATAAAAGTCCAATATTTATTGTGGAACTCGGACAGTTAGCAATACAACGAACAACAACTCGTGGGTATCGGAGCAAGCATGTCTCCTTAGTCATAGATGTGTTGCTTAAGATATTTGCAAATTAGTCTAAGAAAGCACTTTTTATGAAAGTTGGAGATTGCAAAGGTGCCAAGGCAGGCATTACCTTATCTGCAATCTAGTGTTGTATAAAAGACCACTAAGCCATTTTTTGTATTTTACCCAAGTAGATTCCTTCAACTATGTAGCTTGGACAATTAGCCTCTCCATAATGTTTCATAGCACATCACATCTCCACTTATGTACATGACCTTCTTTTCAGCCACAGCTTAGTTTGGTGCCTGGGATAAGTGACTGAATACAACTATAAATACTGAGTATTTCACATTTAAGCTAAGGAAGACATTTGGATTAGTGATAAAATGTCTTATAGAGTATAAAATGTAAAAGCTTATATGGAATTAATTTGCTTTCCACTGGATACAAAGTTATCACCAGCATGTGTGAATAGTTTTTTCAGTACAATATATATATATATATATATATATATATATATATATATATATATATATATATATATTTATTATTATTATTATTATTATTTGCTTTATTGCTTTTTAACGTAAACGTTATTCTATGCTTTGTATAAATTAATACTTTTGTTGTTTTGGTTCTTATTGTTGAAAAAAAATGTCTGACAGTATTGGCCTAAAAGGTCTGAATGAACAATTCACAAGGCAAATAATGATATATTACAATATCTCCTTGCTTTGATGTTTTCTTTAGTCCTGTGACCTATGGTATCTGCAGTTTGAACATCTTTCAAAGGATAAACTATAGATTGATTGCTACTCTTGAAATCATCTGTTTGAGAAGGTACTTCAATGGTACTATGAGTGCATTTTGTTGGAATGCAGAACAGTGCTATTTTAAGGCCATGATGTGTCTAGCTTGTGAACATCCTGTCCTATATGTTTATTTTGCATTACATTGGCACTTGCATGTGCCTTTTGTGTCTCCCAAATTTCTTATTTACAGTATACACTTAACCAACCCTATTCTTGTTTACGTGCGCAATGTGAACTCTTTTATCAGGATGGCTAGCCGCTGGACTAAGGATGTGCTTAAAACCTGGCACAGCCTACAGAGAAATAAAGGAAGCTGTTAGCCCCGTCTTGCTAAGGAGACGTTTCCTTTGCTTTTGCATGGCAAGAGATCACTTTGTTTGGGTTATGATATCTTGTATTCCACCCAGGGGTGTATGTTTGTCCTTCACCACTGTCCCTAGGGCATGTTGTTGGCAGTTTCAAAGCAAGGATAGTGACCTTTCATATGCTTTTACTATCGTTGATTTATTGTAGTGGGTTTCCGTGCCCCTCCTTTTACACCTAATGCTTGTTGAACAACCACCAGATGAAAAAAAAAATAACAAAAGCCGCCTTTCCATGAGGACTTTTTAATGTTGTTGATAAGCTCATCTGAAGGAAAAGGCAGGCATCTGAACAGCTGTCTACCCTGATACCATTTTTCTTTGGTTCACAAATATCTGTCTGTATAACATTGTCTCATTAGTTCCTAGTTAAACTAGTGGTAGGTTTAATTGCAAAATATGTTGTAAAACTGGACAGTAATATGCAATAAACTGAACATTCGCACCATATCCTAATAAAAAATACAACTTGTCAGCTGACTTGGTAGTGCGCTTTTAAGTCAGCAGTCCGTATATAAATGACTAGTGGAAATTAACTTACAATGGCTCACAGGATGCAACAAAATCATTAGTAATCGGTCATCCACTATGCTAAAGAAAGGAATCAACCTTTTCTTTTTCTGTAGTTTTTGTTTGATTGGCAGCAGGGTGACCATATGGAAAAAGCTTATTTTTAATGTATGTATTTATTTTTGTTACTTCTTTCATAAGATTACTTTTTCTAACAGTATATGAAAGTTTCCAAAATATCTTCACATCTACACCTCCTCAAACAGTATGTGTCATGTGACCTGTGCTAAACTGTCCATAACCAGTATAAACTGCTTGTCAGGAACTCACCTGTGATGTCCCATGATGTGGCCGTCTCTCCTGCCGGTCCCTCCGATCCGCTCACTTCCGGGTCTTCGCGCGCACATGACAACCCTAGCGTCCTTCCCAACAGGGTTGCACGTACGCATTGCAGCCAACACTGAGGGCATGCGTACGGTTCCAGGCATCAGCCATACGCTCTTAGATGCCAGAAAACATAGTGTCAGATGAAACTTAGGCAGGCTTATATATGTCTGTGTCAGCTGATCTATTCAGTCAGCTGACACTTAGGAAGGGTTATTCTAGTTTGTGTCAGCTGATCTATCCAGTCAGCTGACATTCAGGCTAGATGTTATGTTGTCAGCTGATTCCTTGTCAACTGACACTCAGACAAGTACTGCTGTTCTCTGATTGGATGTTTGAATGTGTGGCCGGCCACTGATTGGATGCCTGGGATATAAAAGCTTGCTATGTACATTTGATCCTTGCCCGTGATAGCCTTGGCTGTGTGCTTATTGCTGGGTGCTCTGTTGTCATATTGAATTATCTGTGCACCAACCTTGCCTTGAACCTGACCATTCTCTCTGATTGCCGCCTGAATTGACCCTTGCCTGGAAACTGACTACTCTCTGATTGCCACCTGTATTGACCCTTGCTTGGAAACCGACTACTCTCAGATTGCCACCTGTACCAACCCTTTGCCTGGAACTTGACTACTCTTCTGAACTCTGCTTGTACCGACCTTGGATTACTTGACCCTGATATTGCCTGCTCCCTGTGTACCTTGATATTTCTGATTTTATGTGTATGAACTCGGATTGTTACTGGACTTGCTCTTGTCTCTTGTTTGTCTCTAGGTGAGTTTTTAGCTCACTCTATGTTCAGCTCCTATACCTTGCACCTACAAGGCCTGGGTGTAACTGAATTTGGGCAGGTGTTCAAGCACGCCGTTCAAGCGGGGATGCGCCACAAAAGGTGAAGAAGGTGGTGTTAGATTGGGGAATAGGAGCTGAGCTGTGGGTTGATATCTTGCAAGGCCTGACACTGCTGCAGGTAAGTATTCAATGTATGTATGTATTTATTTATTTATTGCTTCTGGTACCCTGGATCTGTAGTCAAAAAGAAATTGGAAGATAAGAAGCAGTAGCGTGCACCATCTGTCCAATATAATCATGCTTTTATTCCTTCAAATCAGTTCCATAAGCATCGGGAGTGAACATCAATATTCAAACTTGCTTGCAATATGTTCATACATACAGCCGTTTCGCGTCCGACTGGACGCTTGGTCACGCTGCGTTCCAAAAGAAATTGGCCACAACATGATAACCTTTGCAAACTAACAATTTCTTCATGAAAAGTTACTGAGAGGGTTTCTTTTTTAGTTTCATTTTTCAAGGAGCAATGAGATGGTTAACAGACTGTAGAGGATATATCAGATAGCTGCCGCAGCCTTTTAAATCCCGCACAGCCTAACATTACATTCTTTAAATACTATACTTGTTATGTGCTTGTTAAATCTTATCAGCTGCAAAAATTCAGTTACCTGAACAAATTAGCATAACCACAGAAGAGCTTCGTTTTTCACTAAAACATTTATAATTATGTACTATTTCCATGCAATGACCGCATTTTGGTAATGCTTCTCTTTGAGTTTCAACAAGTACTGTCATTTGTGGAACTGCTGAATCTGTAATAAAGAGTATGGAAACAATTTTATTGTGTTATGCCAGACTGTAAGTGTTGATTTATTAAACTACCTGTGTGGGCACATCTTTGCGGGTTAAGGAAGTGTAGGGCAAGTTTATCCCACTTTACAAGAAATGATGTATACTCAGTGTTCATTGCAATACCATCAAATGGAAGGGAATGACTTATGGCCCATACTCGCGGGCTACAATTGTCGCTGCAACACGCGCCGCGCGCGTGTTGCAGCGACAGGTCGCCCGTGAGTATGAGGCGCAACACGGGCGCGCACCCCCGAACCGTCGCTCGTCGCTGCTGTCGCCAGGCGTTTGGCGCGGTCAGTCGCCTAACGACAGTTGCCGCCGCAACTTCGCCACAACTGTCGCTAGTCCGCGTGAGTATGCGGACTAGCGACAGCAACCTCTGTCCAGAACACGGAGCTTCCGGCGGCGGGGGAGGAACGTCGGCGACAGCTTCCGTCGCACAGCTGATCCCTCTTCCGCGTGTGTACGCCGAGGGACCTGGCGACGAGCTGTCGCCGGCCTGTCGCGCACACGCTCCCGTGTGCTAGCGACAGGCCACAACTGTAGCCCGTGAGTATGGGCCATTAGATGAGTTCATTCAAAATACCAGCAACTAGTAGTTGGGATCTGACAGAGGGCATAATACAACACTTGTATGCAGCTATTTTCAGACCAGTATTGCAGTGTTAAATAAACATTGTCACATGGTATAATAGACTTGAATTTCACAATGGTTCTATTGAGGAATGCACAGTGCTGATTCTGTGACCGAAGTAGCAGTTTCAGGTGACACTATTAAAACTCACTTCCTAAAGGCCTATATTTTGTGGTCTGCAGTGGATAGAGGTAAATACCTTCCCAAAAAGCTGCCACATGTTTGTTTGCTTGGTTCTGTCTTGTAATCCCAAATTCTAATCATTAGCTATAGATGGTAATATTAAATAAAATATATTTTTTGATGGTTCTATTCTGTACAGAAACATCAATGTATCCTGCTTGTTGTTTCTTATTTTGCTCCACTTGAGACTGTAGTCTTCCTCTTTATTGATTGTACTGCTCACAGTAGAGCCTGATGCTCTTGAGTCCGAAGGTGAGTATTTATTTATTCTAACTGAACTTTTCCAGTGAGTTTGAAGAAATAAGTGCTTACCAATGAACTGACAGATGGGTGATAAGAAATGATTTTATGAGAAAAGTTGATTGTTGACCTCCGAGAAGAGCCAATGTACTTTTTAAGTGGCATTTGAGTGCTTTCCCTTAAGGCTGTTCTAATAACAGCAGGGGCTTTTTGCTAGCAAGAGGGTCGTTATTATCTACAGAGAGTGAATAGAAGAGTTACAATAGCATACCATAATTTAAACACTTCTGACTTCTCAGTATATGCTCGCTAATGGTGTTGAGTGACTTAGTCTGCCCATGTCTGAAATCATTGTGTATTAGGTTACTATGACTGTCGTCAGTTTTTGGTGGTCTGCCTAAACTGCCTATGTGATTCAAAATGCCCATTTTACCTTTGCGTTCCTGGTACTAGTTAATACATACTGCTGCTGTCTTAGTTTGCTGTAGTGTAAGTGAGATTATTAGTGAACATGGAATATACTTAAGCATTGTAATTATTGGTTGATGTACTTTCTGCTAGGACTAAGGCTGTATAATGGCACAAAGCTGATGCTACGATTACTTACTGAGCACCTGGATCATCAGCAGAGGAATGAGGCTAGATTGCTTCATAGTCTGAATGACAAGACTTTCTAGCCCGTATTCCTTCTTTCTCTGGTCACTTTCATTTCATCTGGCTTTTTTCTTTCACCCCAGTCATTTTAAATTGCTGGCGTTTACAATGCTAATTGTTACTTAAAGCGTAACTGTAGTGAAAATAAAATAACAAAATAGTATTTTTGTTTTTTCTACCATTTTTCTTTTATAAATTATAAATGATTGAAAAATATTTTCTCGCCACAATTTACATTTTGAAGTATCACTGTTGGCAACGACTTTAGTCCGCTCAGGTGATCTCTGTGGAATGTTAGTTTTCTCTGAGAGTTCTGAAGTCAGTAAAAATGTATAAAGGAGGAGAATTCTGGATAGCTAAGCAGCCTAAGCTAAACATCACTGGGGTGTAGGGCAGGGCTACATACCCATATATAGCTATAGGAAGTGTTTCTGATGCTGAAACCAGGAAAATCATGGTAAAAGTGGGTATCCTGAATAATGTACTGCATACTACTATATGTCACTACAGTGTCTCTTTAAATACTCACTCTTATACACAAGATGGAGTTCCATTTTAAAGTTATTTATCGATTCTAAACCTATGCAGATCAATAGACATTCTTCTTATTGTTATTACTTTTATTGTTTCAATGTTTTAATGCCCCCATGTGACGCTAATCAATGACGCTACGTCTGTCACCAATGCTGCATGATGACATAGAGGGCCTGATTCTATTTACTTTTTCTCCCACGCTTTCTCCTAGGTGATATTTCACATCCTATCAATAAAATGCCTTTTAACCTCCTTAGCGGTATGCCCGACACTGTGTCGGACATACCGCTCTAGTGTCGGGCATACCGCTCTGTGGACCCAGGAGTCCCCGTTAATAATTGTTTTGTATAATTGCTGTAAATCCTTTAGCTAGCACTAGGCTAGCTAGTGGAAGTGTCGGGCACCCTCTGATCGCCGCCGATCCCCCGCGATCACCCTTTTTATACGTTACCCTCCCCCCCCCCCCCCTGGATCCAGCGATCGCGCAGCCTCCCGGCGCAGCTACAGTCTCTCTATAGAGAGGATCGGGTTTGCGCATGACGTTATGACGTCGGCGACGTCATGTGCAATCCTCCCCTTAGTGAAGACCGGAGCTGTCCCGGGAGGCTGCACCGATCGCTGGATCCAGGCTGGGTAAAGTATATATCGGGGGAGCGGCGGCGGTCAAAGGGTGCCGGACACTTCTTCTAGCTAGCCTAGTGCTAGCTAGAGGATTTAAAACAATTAGGAACATTAATATAAAAATGGGAGACAAAGTAACAACACCTCCTGAGCGGCGTAACGCTCAGGAGGTTAAGCTACCAGCAAGCAAGTAAATACTCAGAATAATTTCAACAGTACTTTTTCACCTACTTTTTGGTACTTTTTCAATTGCAAAGTGCTGAAAAGTTATTTTAAAAAGAAGATGAAAATTATCTCCTAGGGGAAAACTTAGGAGAAGAAGTGAATAGAATCGGGCCCAATGTTTGTGAACCAATGAGAGCATTTTACCAATGAGAGCATTTTAGTGAAGCCGGAAGGAGTGGGAAGGACAATTTAAAGAGAACCTGAACTGTAAATAAAAAGTCAAAATAAACATGCATAGGTCATACTTACCTCCCATGTAGTCTACTCAATCTCTTTCTCCTCTCCTGTGTCCTGTTTGTCCACTGTGATCAATGGGATTCTCTGTCCTCCATTTTGAAAATGGCCATTACCCCATAACAGCTTCTAGGTCAGTACACTGTTAAACTGTTATATCGCCCATTTGAGCCATAGCCTTGAAGCATGGACATTACCTTGAACATTCAGTTGTAACTGACAGCAGCTGATATATAACTGACGGCAACTGTTATATTTCATTTCTGACAAAATCTTGTCAGAACTGGAAGGGATCACTGTAAGAAGAAATGGTGGGCTTCTGAGAGGAACTGATGGCGAGGCAAGTACGGTATGTAATATTCATTTGCAGCTAAATCATGTGTTTATTTTAAATCATTTTTCTCAGTTCAGGTTCCCTTCAAACTTCAGGCCATGTCTCTCTGTAAACAGTTAAGCTGGCCATATACACACTGATTTGTCTGATTGATTTCTTCCAGATTTGATCACTTTGATGCAATCTGCCAGAAATCTATGGCTCCAATATACCTGATCAATCCACTTTGATTTAGTGCAGTTTATTGATCGAAAGCTCAATCGAACATGTTGGAAAACCTCTATGCAATGGGGCGCGTGATCGATGGCCTGTAGCGTTGCACTGCTTCTAGCAGTATAATTCATGCAATTCAATCAAAACTCAGAAGACTTTTGCTGAAATCTAGCAAAACTGAGTTTTCCATATATGGTAGAAATCTATTACAGGTAGTCATATTCTGTCTTTCCATGGGAACAAGTAAAAAAAAATCACATTTTTGGTAGTTTTTGAGAAAATTGATTTTAAAAAATTCAAAGAAAAATGGCTTTCAAACTTGCATAAGCAGGTACAGAGGGCAGAGGTGGCACAGAGGGAGACACTGGAGGCACAGGAGGGGGGGGGGGGGCACAGAATAGGTACATGGGACAGAGATGGTGCAGTGTTCCGACTTAAGAACAGATTCAGGTTAAAAAAACGAACCTAGAGTCCCTATCTTGTTTGTTAACCGGGGACTACCTGTACTATCTAATGTGACTGCTCCTATTGTCTAATATGACCATGATGACGCCGGTAATCGGTGAAACATGTTGGCCTAAGGCCCTGGGCACTTCACCCTGCTGCTACCAGGGGTGGTGTATATTAACTCTTTCCCTACAGAGGTTGTCTCCAGGATCCAGTTCAGTGAACTATTTGGACTATTAGTCCACTACATGTAACTGGTGAGATCTCTCCATTAATAATTCATAATTGCTTTTCCTATGGAATTGGGACTGCTTGCTCCATACTATATTTCTAAGATTGGCTGCGATTAGACCTGTGTCATACAATTCTGATCCAGTTCTGGAACATGCCTGAAGAAGAAGCTTAACGTTTTGAAAGCTTGCAAAGAACTCTTTCACAGTTAATCATTAAAGGTATGACCTAAACAACGTTTGTTATGTCTTTGGATAAAAGGCCCTGCGATGAAGAACTGTAACATTTAACATACATATGTACACATACTGTATGTATACAATGTACACTATAAAGGACTCTCTTTCTAGGTAGTTCTCACTTACAATAAGTGTTTTAATCTGATGGTTCTGCCCTTTTACCTACAGGATTTTGGGATAGTCTATCTCCTCAAGGGGGATTCCTGGTGTTTCAAATAATGTGCAATAGTGAAAGAATAGTGTGCAATCAAGTATGCAAAAGCTACACAGAAATAAAGTAATTTATATTGCATTTTACTCTGGAACACATAATTAAATGCTTCCATGTTTTTATTGAACACACCATGTAAACATTCACAGTGCAGGTAGAAAAAGTATGTGAACCCTTAGACTAATAACATCTCCAAGAGCTAATTGGAGTGAGGTGTCAGTTAGCTCAAGTCCAATCAATGAGATGAGATTGGGGGTGTTGGTTACAGCTGCCCTGCTCTATAAAAAAGAAACAGTTTGGGGTTTGCTTTTCCCAAGAAGCAATGCCTGATGTGAATGATGCCTCGCACAAAAGAGCTCACAGAAGACCTACGATTAATAATTGTTGACTTTGCTGCTTTGGCAGAGCTAGCCGGGCAGCGTGTCTTCAGCCATCCTAGACCTCTCTACTACCTCTTATTGGTTAGCCCTTTGCCATTTCCCTACTCTGCTGCTACAAGCCTGCACCTCACAATGTAACGCCAAACTCAGAGCTAGCTGAGGAACTCAGCAGCTTTTACTGCAGGTTCGAAAACCCAACTGACTTGCAGGGGCCTCCTGCACCCTCTGTCCTCCTCCCTGCAAACACAAGCCTTCCCCCTCCAGCAGTGAGTGAGGATGAGGTGTTGCACCACCTGTCCATGCTAAACACCAGAAAAGCCTCGGGCCCAGATGGTGTGTCTCCAGCCTGTCTTAAAAGCCTGCGCACAGCAGCTGACCCCCATCCTCACTTCCATATACTCCAAGTCCCTAAGGGAAGGCAAGGTCCCTTCATGCTTTAAAAAGTCCACCATTATCCCTGTTCCAAAAAAACAGGGAGCTCGAGACCTAAACAACTTCAGGCCAGTGGCCCTCACTTCTGTTGTCATGAAAACTTTAGAGAAAGCGGTCCTAGCCCTTCTTAAGCACTCCACTCTGCACCGCCTGGATCCACTCCAATTTGCGTATAGAGCTAATAGGTCCACGGATGACGCTATCAACATCTGCTTGGAGTTCGTTACAGACCAACAGGACAGACCGGACTCTTATGCCAGAGTGATCCGCTTGGACTTCAGCTCGGCATTCAACACCATATGCCCACGGATACTGCATGATAATCTAGTGGAGCTTCGTGTCCACCCCACCCTCCGCTGCTGGATCACGGATTTCCTTACGAACAGGTCCCAAACTGTGAAACTTGGAATCATATCATCCAGCCCAAGAACAACCAACACGGGAGCCCCACAGGGATGTGTTCTGTCACCTTTTCTGTTTTCACTATATACCAACAACTGCACATCCAAAGAGAACTCCGTCAAAGTCATCAAATTCGCAGATGATACCACAATTGTTGGCCTTGTTAGGAAGAACGATGAATGGGCCTACCTCCAGGAGGTAGAAAGAATCAGCCACTGGTGCAAGGAAAACAAGCTAGTGCTCAATAGCACCAAAACTGTGGAAATGGTCATTGACTTCAGAAGGCGGAGCACCACCACCCTCCGCCCGATCCATATTAATGGGTCCGAAGTCAGTAGAGACTCCAGTGTCCGTCTCCTGGGCACGACCATCACGGACGATCTGAGCTGGAAAGCCAACACCATCTCAACCCAAAAGAATGTCCAGCAGAGACTCTTCTTCCTGCGGCAACTAAAAAAGTTCGGTATGGCCCACAAACTCCTTCTACTCCGCCACGATCGAGTCTGTCCTCTGCTCCTCCATCCTCGTCTGGTACGCTGGGGCCACAGCCAGCGACAGATACAAAATCCAGAGGGTCATCAGAACTGCAGGGAAAATAATCGGGAAGCCCCTTCCCCCACTGGAGCTCATTCATGAGGCCAGGATGTGTTCCAGAGCAACAAGGATTGCAAACGATCTGTCGCACCCAGACCATCACTTCTTCCAACGGCTCCCATTGGGGCGTAGATTCCGGGCCATCCCCACCAAGACATCAAGGCACAGGGACACTTTTTTTCCCCACAGAAGTGAGACTCTTGAACTCTGTACGAGCCCTTCGGGGTCCCCCGTCACTCAGGGAAGCACCTACGTAGTCTGACACACCCAATGTTAATATTAGTATTCTACTTCTCTCTGTGCTGCTCCTCTTGAAATGTCTCTGTATCTGCTGATGAGTTGCTTTACTGTCATGTTTTTTATGATTACTTTGATTACCTTTTTTTGCTGTATTTACTGTTCTCTTCTACTGTCAGTGTGTCTATGTAAACAAAGTCTAAGGTGTTCTGTGCTGCTAAAACCAATTCCAGGCATGACTCAAATCATGCTTGGCGAAATAAACTGATTCTGATTCTGATTCTGCTAACTATTTGAATCTCCTCTGTTACTTGCAGAGCTCCACAATATGGACAAAATTACACAACATGCATTCAAAACAGGTACAGCAAAGAGGGCGTTAGCTTCAGTATAAACAATATGTGTAAAAATTATTCCCTACTAAACTTCCCCACGGCGATGACGGTCCCTCTCGGGGAAAACCTACCGCTAGTCTAACAATAAAAACACAATTTTTCCTAGTGCTGCTAATCATAAAATGGTATACACAACAGAAGAAAGGCTCTGCATGCCTCTGTTGGTCTTCATTTTAGTTGCAGTCTATGAGCGCTGTCATTTGTTTGATGTCTGTTTGAAAAAATGTGTATAGCAGCACTAGGAAAAAAATGTTTTTATCGTTAGACTAGCAGTAGGTCTTCCCCTAGAGTGCCCGTCACCACTGTGGGGAAGTCTAGTAGGGAATAATTTTGTGTACATATTATTTATACTGAAGCTAACGCCCTCCTTTGCTGTACCTGTTTTGAATGCAAGTTGTGTAATTTTGTCCATATTGTGGAGCTCTGCACATCTATTGCAAGTAGTTAATTCAGGTGCAGCCTCTGTTTGGATGTGCTGCCAATGTCTCCTGCTGTACAAAACTCCTGTAAGTATACTTATGGCTATGTACATCCATGTGCTTCAATTTGCATTCAAATTATAGATTAGGACTAGTACATGATTTGCATCTGATTTACATTTAAGGCATGTATTTAGCCCCTGTGGGGCTCTGCATGCCTCTGATGGTCTTCATTTCAGTTGCAGCCTATAAGCACTGTCATTTGTTTGATGTCTAATCCACTTTAGTACTGGCAAAATATTTTGTGGACAAGTGAAACCAAAGTTGAGTTGTTTGGAAGAAACACAAAACACTATGGGGTTGATTCACTAAGCTGCACTGCTACAGCAGCACAGCTTAATGACAGCAGTGAGTGAGGTCATTATCTCCAGCGCACGCTATGCAGCCATAGCGTGTGCTGCTAAATAATGTTATGCTACAATAGTTTAACAAACGCTTCGTTAAACTTAACGAGCTCTCCACTGAACCCACCCTGAGCCCGGTGGGTCCACTGGCTTTAAAGGACGAGATTCCTGCACTTTGATTGGTCCAATAGGCTACAGTCATGTGAGATAATTACCTTGCACTGCTGTCATTAAGCTGCCCTGCTGTAGCAGTGCAGCTTAGTGAATAAACACCTATGTGTGGAGAAAAAGAGGTAGAGCACACCAACATCAATACCTTGTCCCAACTGTGTATGGTGATGGGGGCATCATGGTTTGGGGCTACTTTGCTGCATCAAGGCCTCGACAGATTGCTATTATAAAATGAAAAATGAATTTCTTAAGTTCATCAAGACATTTTGCAGAAGAGCTTTAGGCCATCTGTCTGCTAGCTGAAGCTCAGCAGAAGATGTGCAGGACAACAACCCAAAGCATAGAAGTAAATCAACAACAGAATGACTTAAACAGAAAAAAAATACGCCTTCTGGAGTGGCCCAGTCGGGAGTCCTGACCTCAACCCGATTGAGATGCTGTGACATGACCTCAAGAAAGCGATTTACACCAGACTTACCAAAAATATTGCTGTACTGTAACAGTTATGTAAAGAGGAATGGTCAAGAATCACTCCTGACCGTTGTGCACATCTGATTTGCAACTACAGGAAATGTTTGGTTGAAGTTATTGCTGCTAAACGAGGTTCAACTAGTTATTAAATCCAAGGGTTCACGTACATTTTCCACCTGCACTGTGAATGTTTACATGGTGTGTTCTATAAAAACATGGAAACATTTAATTATTTGTGTGCTATTAGGTTAACTACCTACCAACCGCGTCACGCCACTGGGCGTGAACGCGGCGGCAGCCCCAGGACCGCCTAACGCTTATTGGTGTCAAGTCCTGGAGCTGTGGTTTCCCGGGAAACGACCACGCTCGTACGCAATAGTTCCCTGCCAGTTCGCGGAGCAAAGCTCCGTGATTAGCCTGCTAGCCGCCGATTGTGGCTAACAGGCTGTTTGTAAACGTAAGGTCAAAAGAAATCCCATTTGTTTACATCTGTACATCGCTGCGGTCTCCGGTAGCGCTGTACGAAATCAGCGATCCCCGGCCTCTGATTGGCCGGGGATCTCCGTCCTCTCATAGGCTGATGCCTATGAGAGGCGGAGAACAGGACGGATCGCCGTCCTATTCAATGCTGTAGGCGGGGGGAGGGAGGAAGGAGAGGGAGGGTGATGGCGCTAACCAGAGCCTCTATGAGGCATATAAAAAAAAAAAAAACAGTTCAGCAGCGATCGGACACCTCCGGCAGCATGTCAGGGACAAAAATAGGAGGTGAGTCCAATCGCTGGGCTCCATAGCTGGTCTGTGCAGGAGGCTAAAAAGCATGCACAGCCCTGTGCTGCAAAAAAAACGGCTGGCCGTTAGGGGGGTTTAGCACTGTAGTCTTCAAGTCCAATTTGTGCAGAAATCCATATGCGTCCAAAGGATTCACATACTTTTTCTTGCTACTGTAAATCACAGCAGCCACATGTAGTCTAATTAGTGTGACCAAAAGTAAAGCTGATTCTGGTAAGTAAACATTTCCTTGGTAAAACACTACACGTTGGACATATATATGAAGGGGACGTAAACCCCACCACTTTGGGATTTTTAAAGCTGTGAAAATATGGGAAATACAGACACTACGCAAACACTGTTCATTATCTTTAATCAGGCTTTTTTCTTTGCAGTCATTTTTCATTAACAGTGCCCTGTTCCCATGACAGCTTCTGGTGTTTGTTCACACTTTCACCTCTCCAATAACCAGACTTTCCATGAGTACTTCAAAGGTTCTTATCAGAAATTAATGTCTTATCATAATCTTCTCAGTTTTGCTCTTTGAAGTGTTTTAATGTTGCTGAGTGAGAGGATTAACCGTCACTCTAAATTGGGTTCACGTTTAGGTAGGAAACTTTCTCCAGTGTGCTAAAACTATGCTATCTGAAGTTAATATAGTGAAGAATTTTTGTTTAAATTATAAATTACGAATTGAATAGTTTTTTTTTTAAAACTGACAATTTGCTTGCAATTATGTGGGCAAATGGACTCACTGGGAAGGGCCTTTTTTAAACTGGCAGCAGTCAGCTGATGTTTCCTGTGATCGCTAGTGCCACTTATGTTATTGTAGTGAAGTACAGTTGCCTCAAGCCTCATACACACATCCAAATTTGATTGGTCAATCACTGACAAATTTTACAGCATCCACAGTATTCAATATCTGTTGACCTTCATACTACATGGAGGTGGTAAGATTGGTCAGTTATTGGTCAGTTATTGGTCAATCATAATTAAACGTGTGTACCAAGATTTAGAATGATTTTCTCTGGGTAACAGCTTCTCTCTATATAGGAACACATCAGTCACTCAGCCTACTGTATATAACAATAGTCATTCAGTTTGTGTAACATGGCATCCATTTAGATTTGTTGCATTGAGTTGAGTCCCATTGAAAAGAGCATGCTGCAACGCGACGGAATTCAACACAACTCAATGCAACGCATCTAAGCGTGCATCCAACCTAATTGGAGTAATAGATTGCCAGCTACAACCGTTTCATGTTGCCAGAAGAAGTAGCAGTATGCAGGTCATTGACTTTCATTGTAGCCACATGCTGCTACTTCTTTAAAGAGACTCTGTATCGAAAAAAGGGCCCCTGGGAGATACTTACCTCAGGAGGGGGAAGCCTCTGGATCCTAATGAGGCTTCCCCCATCCTCTTCGGCGCCACGGTGGTCTCGCTTTGTCAGGCTGTTGCATAGGCACAGTATCACCTACAATATTTACCTCCTTTTCTGAAAAGCAAGCCACCTGTCCCAGAGTCCCAAGAACCCAGGCGAGGATGGGATTTCCTCACTTATACAATTATACTGTGGTTGCTTGCAACACTTGTTTGTGATTATCATCCATACCTTGCTTTGACACAAACCATCAACATAATACACCATAAGGGGCTCTCAAAATCTTTTTTTTTTTTTTCCTATTCTCTTCCTGAAACTCTGTTGATCTCTCAGAAGTACCACACCACTTTTCTCTGTCGCCAGGTATTTTGTGCCTTTCTTGTTGTATATTCGTTTTCCTGTGCCGCCTAAAGTGGTTACAAACATTCCAGAACACCACACAGTGTATTTTAGTTTCACTTGCTTCCCCAATGGACCTATGAACCTATGCTCAATGTAGCTGAAAATGACCAGATCAGGCATTGATGTTTACTTTTGCTCATCTCAGTAGAGTTCAGAAAACTTCTGCCTGGGATTGTTCTCTCTTCTCTTTCCCCTCCCACTGGACTGCACCTTAGGGCCCTTTTCCACCAGCGCGTTTGCGCTGGCTGAATCGAAAAGTCGCAAACCGCTAGCGATTTTACAATCGCTACGGTTTGCTTTTTAACATAGGAATCGCGGTAGGTCATTTCCACTACCGCGATTCTTTTTTTTCAGGAACGTGAACGCGCGGCGGAGCGATATTTGCCGCGATTTTGCTATGCAGTGCATAGCATAGCAAAATCGCGGCCGCAAACGTCGGGAAATCGCCAGTAATTACGATTCAGCAATCGCTAGCGTTCAACGTGAACGCTAGCGACTGCTAGTGGAAAAGGGCCCTTATTTATGGTTTCTGTAAGCTCAAAAGATTCCTTAAAGGCACAGCAGATAAGAAGCAGAGAAAGTTATTTAGAGGAAACACTTAAGCTAAATACTCGTCTGATGAGGGATCAGGGAACCTCACAGCGACACCTCCTGATGAATGAGGTTCCCCGATCCATCTCCCTGCTGGTGGGTACATGCAATGGCACACAACAGGTGTGAATGAGACTTTAAACGATCGTGTCACTTTAGGCACGAGTCATCAGTGATCTAAAAGATCCGATCTGCTGTGAGGGTCGTTATCACAACATTCGTGTAGAGAGAGCAAAAGGGGACCCAGGAGTGGCACTCCCTATTGCGTGAGCAGGATTGTGTGAGTGAATAAAAAAGCACTAAATTCTCACCGTACCATCTGTGGTCGCCTCTGTCAATTGCTGGGACGTGTGCTCTGCGGTGTTGAAAGGAAAGAAGCACCAATACAATATGTAACTGTAGAAAAAGAAAGATGAATTCCGGGCACCTTCCGTCCAGTGTTATTTATTGTAGCAAATGATGACAGACATCCATCTAGGTACCACAAACAATGACTACCTCATTCTGATGGTGTTCAAAGGTGATGGTCGGGTGGAGGTGGAGGAGCCAGGGCACAAGGTGGGACCTTGTGCCCTGGCTCCTCCACCTCCACCCGACCATCACCTTTGAACACCATCAGAATGAGGTAGTCATTGTTTGTGGTACCTAGATGGATGTCTGTCATCATTTGCTACAATAAATAACACTGGACGGAAGGTGCCCGGAATTCATCTTTCTTTTTCTACAGTTACATATCGTTATCACAACATGTCACAAAGCGCCTGTACCCACATCGTGATATCGCGGAAATTATTGTTCATCACTCAAAAAATAGTTTTGCTGGTGTCGGGAAAATTGCTGTAAAAATCATGCAATGAGTACAGGCCTTTAGGCTTTGTTAACACTGCAAGTCAAAACCGCCTGTTTTTCTGGATCACAGAAGAACACAAAAATGAACTGTTAAATGATCCTGTGTTATTAACAGGATCTGTTCACATTGTCAATCGAAACATGATTAGAACACAATTGTACCGCAATGCAAAGGCGAAGTCCCAACTTGCTGCATTTTTCTGGTTAGTGAATCCATTTCCCACAGAAACCTATGGTTAAAAGGCTTCTGCTTCAGACCCATATGGGATCCGAAAAATGGATCTGAGCAGGCACTGAATTTTCTGTTCTACTTTGAATGGGCCATTTTGATTCTGGCTTGATGTGAACCGAGCCTTAGGCTGGTTTCACACTGGAAACCACCATTAAAGTAGCATTGCGGGATCGCACCGCATCGCTAAAAGCAGCCTTCGAGGATTACTGCGGCAATGCGTGGTAATCTACCTTCTTGCTGCAGGCCATCAGGAAGTGAGTCTCTCTAGCCCTCGTTACCTGTGGTCAAAATTAGAAAGGCACGGGAGTGTATTGAAAAAATACACTTCTGCACATGCAAGCAGCAATGTAAAAAATAATTAAAAAGCTGCCTCACCATAGATTTACATGACTTCCGGTCACTGCACATCACTGTGCAAGTTGCCCAACAACACGCTGTTGCATTTGTGGCAAATGCATCGCGCCATGTCCGGTATTAAATGCCCCATACACTTTCTTTCCGTATTGTTACCCTGCGGCAAAACAGGGTATCGCAGTGCGCCAGTGTGAAAGGGGGCTCAGAGATCCAGTGAGTTTTGTAACCTCATGACTAGAGATGGTTCGACCACGAACTTTGGTGGTTCGCGGTGAACCTCGAACTATATGCGAGCTCGACCCGCCCCCTATATCTACATCACAGTCAGCAGACACAGGGGAGCCAATCAGGCTACACTCCCTCCTGGAGCCCCCCCCCCCCCTTATAAAACGCAGGCAGTGTCAGCCTTTTCACTCATTCATGTGGCTGCAGTAATTAGAGAAGGGAGAGAACTTGCTGACATAGGGAAAGCTTAGTTAGGCTCTTGCGTTAGGCTTGTTAGCTTGCTCCTTCTTGCTGATACTTATTGCTAAAAAGCACTCCTCATCCTCAACAGCTCTTTTGAGAGCTAATGTTGTTCTTGTGATCTTTTTTTGTGTGTGTGTGTGTGTCCCACAGACACTTGTGTTGCATATACAGCCCTGTCAGTCAGTCGCAGCTGCTGGACCTTGGCCCCTTGGCAATTCCTACTGTGCCACTGCCAGGCCCAGCACATTCAGTGACTACCTGTGTGTGACCCCACTTAACACTCAGTCGGGTGCCACCACCAAAGTGCCATCACCCCAGGGCTCAGCGGTGTGGAAATTATTATGTGTGTCTGCCTCAGATGAGAGCAATGCCATCTGTACTCTCTGCCACCAAAAATTGAGCCGTGGAAAGACCAAGACCCGCGTAGGGACAACTTCCTTACAAAGGCACATGATGGCAAAGCACAAACTGCGATGGGATGACCACCTGAGGAAAAGCAGCACACAAAAGCAAATTGACACACCGCAGTGGAAGATACCAGGCCGCAATTATTTCTCAAAAAAGATGATACTCAAACTGTATCGTAATGTTGAAAGGCAAGTGGTGTCATCTCTGGCACACAGTGTTGGGTCAAGGGTCCATCTGACCGCGTAGTCTGCAAAGCATGGTCAGGCCTGCCCGAAGACTAAGTCAGTCCCCACACACAGCATATCTGCCTGCACGCCGCTTGACTGCCTTCTCCGCCACCACCAGCAGGGTTCAGGACTCCAGGCAAATTCCTGAATTTGGGGGGGGGGGTACACCCATGATAATAAGGTTGTTGCTTCATTGTGGATCGAACCCTGATTCCCTGGCCATTACCCATGGTCACCATGGTACTGAGAAAGTACCATCGAAAGTTTTACACAGTTGAATGAATGGCAGACCAAATTCGATCAGCTGGAGAGTCACTGTTCATATGGGCTTGAAAGCCGCCATCACCTGCACTCTCGTCATGGTGCGCACCAGTCCAGCACGGCCGTCACTACACAAACAGCTGTTTGCAGTCACTGTGTATTATACCTGGCAGTCAGTGCATACCTTTCACTTGAATGGATGGCCCTCTATAACAGATTCTCATTAAAGGATTTAAAGTTGATTTGTCTCATATACAGCAGGGCCTCGAAAGTCCTCCTGTATTGTTATTTTTCGTCACTACCTCCCTGAGTCGGGACTTGCATGCCATGCCTGCTGCCTTCCTTGGATGTGTGGTGGTAGCCGTTTCTGCTCCTTTGCCCACAGCGTGCCTGCTGCCTTCCTTGGATGTGTGGTGGTAGCCTTTCCTGCTCCTTTGCCCACAGCGTGCCTGCTGCCTTCCTTGGATGTGTGGTGGTAGCTGTTCCTGCTCCTTTGCCCACAGCGTGCCTGCTGCCTTCCTTGGATGTGTGGTGGTAGCCTTTTCTCACACTCCCATTCTGGAATCGAACCCTTATTCCCCGGCCATTGCCCGTTGTCACCATGGTACTGAGAAAGTAATATGGAAACTTGTTTATCAGTCACACAGTTGAATGAATGGCAGACTTGCCCTCCATAACAGATTCTCGTTAAAGGCAAGTGGTGTCATCTCTGGCACACAACGTTGGGTCAAGGGTCCATCTGACCACAGATGCCTGGTCTGCAAAGCACGGTCAGGGCAGGTACATTACTTATACAGCACAATGGGTCCTTCCTTGAATGTGTGGTGGTAGCCGTTCCTCAGGTTCCCACTCCGGACTGGAATCGAACCCTGATTCCTTGGCCATTACCCGTGGTCACCATGGTACTGAGAAAGTACCATCGAAAGTTTCACACAGTTGAATTAAAAAAATAGTTGTAAGCTTTAACAATGGTAGAGAAAGAACCATTGAAAGTTGATAAGGCAGTCAAATATTACCTGATATCACTGAGGAAGAGCAATCTTGCCATGGTGCACACCAGCCCAGGACGGCCGTCACTACACAAACAGCTGTATGCAGTGCGTTACACAGTGAGTTTGCTCTGTCAGTGTGAACCAGTACACTAATTACACTCCCTGATTGATATATACACATGCAAGATGTTTTAAAGCACTTTAGGCCTCCAATTTAGCATGCAATGTTATTTCTGCCCTTAAAACGCTGCTGTGCGTCAAATCCAGATTTTTCCCCGGGACTTTTGGCATGTAACCCACTCCGCCATGCAAAAACTCAGATGTTAGACCCCTTGAGACATCTTTTCCATCACTTTTGTGGTCAGCATAAATGATTGTAGTTTTCAAAGTTCGCCTCCCCATTGAAGTCTATTGCGGTTCGAAAAGTTCGTGCAAACCGAACTTTTTGCGGAAGTTCACGTTCAAGGTTCGCAAACCAAAAATCGGAGATTCGAGCCATCTCTACTCATGGCATGACCTGATATTTTCAAAGAAGGAAAGGCAGAGTAGGTATTAGGCAGCAACAGAAAGGAAACCCATAAAGGGTTTTGATGATAACAGTTTCAGGATATAATTAAAATAACTTATAATAATAGGCCACTTCTGGATTTCAGCCTGGACAAATAGAAAGCAATGCTGTCCTAATCCTGTGACCAGGGATCTTTTAACTAAATATATTCTGACACTGACCTTAAAACAACCTTTGTCCATGCCAACTATTTTTCACTTATTACAGTACGGCTTTGAAGTTTTAAATGTCTGTCGAAATTGGTAAGCACTGTATTTTACTCCTTTTAATCAGGAAGTCTTTTTCTTTTTATAGTAAACATGGACAGTAATTGTCAAGTTGATCTGTTTACAATCAATGTGCTTATATGAATTCAGTACACTTTTAAAGTGAATCTCTCCTTTTCCAAAGAACAAAACAGACCTTATCAAATCATTTCTACATAGTTCAAGTATTTTAACAAGCTATAGTATGCAGACAATCCTGTAGTTACTCTGGTGTTTCTCAGGTCATTGCGCAGTAGCTGGGCTGGTAATATTGCGAAAGCTGTTTTTCATACTGGGTCAGTGCCAAGGCCCTGTTCTCAGCACCAGTGGTGGGCATGGGGTCTAAATGACTGAGTCTTCATCAGAGCACCCCACAAGACTAACTAGGCCATCGCTTCTAGTGGATGGCGGACTACTTTGCTGCTTAGTGGCTGCAAGCCCTAAAACAGCCAGTAAAAATCCAGACTCCTCCATATAGTGAATAAAATTAGATTAGAGATCCATAGAAAATAGCTGTTTCAATCAAACAGCATTGCAAGCAAGCAAGCTGGAAATAAGCCTCACTGGTAATGGGAAGAACATGGCTAACGCTGCAGTATGGGAAAGGGCAGAAAGGACAGGAGGGACTGGCAGGACAGACTGAAAGCACTGGATGGAAAGGCAGAATTAACTGAAAGAATGGGGGGGGGGGGGGGGGTACTGGCAGAAAGGGCTGAAAGGAGTTCTTGGCAGAACAGACTGGGAGGACAGGAGGGAGCAACAGGATTGGCTGGTGGGCGATAATGACAGAACTGGTTGGTGAACGTATTGACAGAACTAGCTGGTGAGTGTGACTGGATTGACTGGCAAGTGAGACTAATGGGACTGGCTAATGAGTGGTACAAACATAATTGGATAGTGGACATGACTGGTGGGACTGAATGGCAAATTATAGTGGCAGGACTGGCTGGTGAGCATGACTGACGAGACTAATTGGCTGGCAGGCTGGCCAGTCAGAATGGCATCAAAATATGACGTGGTTGCAACATATGAAACAGTGCTGGACACTGAGTAGGTAAAATCAGTGCATACGGCAAACAGTTAAAAAGGGTGCAACATAGAGCACAATGTTATTAGCAGCTTTTGCAATGCAAAAATCATTGGAAAATTAATATAACAGCAATAGGAAGTTTATGAAAGTCATGTAGAGGAAGTCTCAATACGAAAATCATAGGGGAATTCATAAAACGACAATTGGAAGTCTCCGTGGAAGACTTGAGGGTTAGGTATTGGTAGAGGGAGGGTTCTGTGTTATAAAAGCATTTTTAACTACTTTTGATGATGGACCAGATTTTAGTTTCTATCTATACGCTTTTTATTTTATGTCATGCTGTGTCTAAAATATAGTTGTCTCTGACCGACAGCTGTATACTACTTTCTCACGGAGTGTATGAATAAAAACTTTTTGTTATATGTTAACACATGCTCTTTGTCGTGTCCTTTGGAGATGGTAAGAGTCCACCTCCACCTCCATGTTTTAATCTTTTTATATATTTTTACCCTTTTTGCGCCTTTGTTCACCTTTAACCTGTGTGAGGGTAAGTTTAGGCCCAGTGCCCCATTTTACCACCCTGGGACTATTACACTAATTATGCATTTACAAAGTCCGGAACCCTGTGATTGGGTATACAGATTTAGTTAATTTCAACAGAGTAGAAACCTGATATGCTCTTTAAAAGTTAGATTTCCCCAAGTTTTCATAGTTGTGTGCTTAATTTAGGTGCCAGTGTTCAGCTGTGGTATAACTGAAATGCTGTGCCAGATTATGGCGAGATATTGGCAGTAGATGCTTTATTTTGGCACCGGTGGTTACCTATTATGTGGTGATAATGCCCCAGCACCTTCTCGGTGTGCTAAGTGTTTTATTTGTGTACCAGTGTGTGGCTATTATGTAGCCAAATTGCAGGACAATTAAGTGAACAGAAAGTGAGAATCGGTTAGCTTTAACGGTAGGGTAACTGTCCCTTGGGGTTCTTTCACACCTCGTCATATTCATCTCGTTGCCATTTTTAAACTCTTTATAATTTTTTAGTAATTCCTTGATTGATTTACAGAAAAGTTTATGGTCATTGTTGTACTACAGAGTCCACTTTTGATTGAGTTTAAATCTTCTGACAGACGGCCTCTGATTTTCCTCAAGCTCTAGTACAATAAGAAAATTCATTGGAACTGTCCAGGGCCTACTGCTGAAAAACAGCCAGAAACCAACATTTTCCATCACTTTACGTTTCTGTTCTTATCAGCTTTTTTTTCAGCTTTTTATTTATTTTTTTTGTAGTTAAATGCCCTTTGCTTTTTGCCAAATGTGTTTTGTAGTGTTGCACTTTAATACGGTAACTCTGTAAGTGCTTGATCAGTCCAGACCTTGTTGTTACAGAAATGTTGACCATTATCTAAGTGCTAAGATAAAAACTTGTTTTGTCTGATATTGGGTGGAAAGGTTTCCCTCTGACACACCTCCAATATACCTTTAACTTGTGTAGCATGGACTCAAACACTCTGGACTTGAATCGCTAAGCTGCTCTGCTAAAGCAACGCAGCTTAGTTTGGACAGCACAAGTTAAAATCCTCAGCGCTAGCTATGGGCTGTGTGGCGTGCACTTCTAACTTACGCGCGCTCCCTTGTATTTCATGGCCGCTCCTTTACTCCCGCCCTGAGCCCTGTCGCATCCTGTAGCTGTTTAAGATGTGATCTCTGCACTTTGATTGGCACAATAGGCAGCCTTTTGGGCCAGTCAGTGTGTGGAGATCACGTCCTAAACAGCTACAGGACATGACAAGGCTCAGGGCGGGAGTAAAGGAGCGGCCACTAAATACAAGGGAGCGCGTGTAAGTTAGAAGTGCACGCCACACAGCCCATAGCTAGCGCTGAGGATTTTAACTTGGGCTGCTCAAACTAAGCTGCGCTGCCTTAGCCATACAATTTTTTTAAATGTCTTTTCAATTCAAGAATTGCAATCAATTTTTCTGAGTGATTATAACATTTCTGACCAATGTACCACATGCATATGTTCAATTTTTCCTCAATTATGAACAAAAATGATTGAAAACACTGAAGAAAATTGCATAAGTCTGTACATCAAGTTATTCACAATCTACCCTACACCATTACATTTTCTTATAAATTGATCAAAAAAATCTAACACTCCTGATCTTCTTTCATCTAATAAAAATGGGAAGTTCGATACATTTTCTTGAACGAATGAAAAAAAAGCTTTACATTTTTTGGGATAACTGATTGTCTTTGTCTTTATTGAACTGCCGTAAAATTGGATCATTTTATTGTGTGGTGTGTGGTTACCTTAAAGGGACACTTAAGGCAACCTAAAAAAAAATGAGTTTTACTCACCTGGGGCTTCTACCAGCCCCCTGCAGCTGTTCGGTGACCACGCAGACTCGCTCAGATGCTCCTGTCCCCCGCCAGCAGCCACTTCCGTTTTCAGCGACAGGCCTGGGAACACGAGTGATTCTTTGCGTTCCTGGCTGCAACAGCGCTGTCTATACTGCTGTTACGGCCAGGAACACGAAGAATCACTCGCGTTCCAATTCCATGTGGAACATTGAGCGGAAATCCACTTCTTCTAAAATCTGTCTATTTTGGATTGAGGCACCTGGTTCCAGCCCTGTTCCTAGCAAAAGGTAGAGCTGACATCACCTTGAACGTTTAATACTTTTAGCCATAGCCCCTGAACAAGCATGTAGCAGATCAGGTGTTTCTGACATTATTGTCAGATCTGACAAGATTAACTGCATGCTTGTTTCTGGTGTGATTCAGACACTATTATAGCCAAATAGATCAGCAGGGCAGCCAGGCAACTGGTATTGTTTAAAAGGAGTAAAATATGGCAGCCACCATATCACTTTCACTTAAGTTCCCCTTTAAAACAGAAGGTATGTGCAATAATTGAGCTTTAAGGGCTGGTGCACCCTACAAAAGCTTTTTAAACTCTAGAAATGTTCTTGCTAATGCAATGCTATGTGGGATTTTTACAAAATCACATCGCTCAAGTGTGAGCACCCACATAGGATAACATTAGCAAGAGCTTTTAAAATCACAAAGCACTTAGAAAAGCTCTTGTAGTGTGCACCAGCCCCAAGTCAGCAGCTGTGGTTTTCCATGATGCATCTCTCATCCATCATGGGAATCCACAGTTGCTCTCTTAATTCTGAATTATCGCAAATACCTTCTCTTTTAAGAAGGCAAATTATATTCACCTTTAAATGTAATTGTATTTTTCTTCCTCTTGTGCATACTTTTATTATTTTTTGCAAAAATAGTGGAGACGTCCTATCTGTTTGTGTAGCATCATGTGAGTTATAAGCTTTACGGCATACTTAGATATTGAGCTAAAAGGAGCAGCTTTTCCAGATGCAGCAGTCACATGCGATGTCAACACCTCTGAAATGAAAATGTAAGTTTTGATATTGTATTACAACATATAGCCTGTAGAGGGAGATCTAAGTTTACTTAGTCTCTTCTACAAACACAAGTGTTAAGTGCTGTTTCCTTGATGTTGGTGAAGTCTTGTTTGCAAGCCGTGCCGCCCATGTATTTATTGTTTTTTCTCTGTCACCCGAACATCACTGTTTACACTGAGTACACCTATTAATATCCTTGTTGTAACAACACATATTAAGTGCAGTACATGCAATCCAAACTACAAAAGCATAAAATTATATGCTTAAATGGTGCTTGGAGATTGCAAAATCAACAGTCACAATGATACATAGCCTAACATCTCAAAATACTGTAAGGGCTTGTTTCCACTGTTGCGACGCGATTCGCCGGCATTCCGACGCTTGTAAAAACGCATGCGGATGCGTTTCTGCATGCGTTTTTACCCGCGATTTCGCGTGCGATTTCGCATGGCAGGGTGCCATGCGAAATTAACCATGACACTGCCAGGGCAAAATAAAATTGAAAAAGGTGCGAAATCGCACGCGAAATCGCGGGTAAAAACGCATGTAACAAACGCATGCGTTTTTACTATTAAATACATTAGCGGCGATTCGCACGGATTCCCGACGCAGGCGAAATCGTTGCCTCTTTTGTGCGTTTTTTCTCCGCAACAAAAAACGCACAACGCCACCGCAGGAGTGGAAACAGCCCCATCCACTCACATTACATGTGCGAATCCGCATGCGTTGGACGCATGCGGATTCGCGATAGTGGGAACGAGCCCTTAATGAAATACATAGTCATAGTACATACACACATAGATAACAAATTGACTTAAACCTCATTTTCATTCTGTTGAATGCTGACAAAAAGAGCTTATAGAACAATAGAGCATTATGATATTGCTATAGGATTTTATGAAATATATTTTATTCATTTAGTTTTGGAAGAAATGGCTAGCAATATGTTTAGTCGGGTCTGAGAATTCAATTCATGTTGTCTACTACATTTCTCCTAGGTAATATTTTCACATCTTATTAATAAAATGCAGTTAAAGCCACCAGCAAGCAAGAAAATACTCAGAATGATTTTGACAGCACTTGTTCACCTACTTTTTGATACTTCTTCCATTGCTGGGTGCTGAAAAGTAATTTTACACAAAAATGAAAAATTATCTCATAGGGGAAAAGACTTAAATGAAAAGGGAATTGAATAAGGGCCATTCAGTTTTACATAGATGAAAAATAAAGTACCGCCAGTCCCCCAGATACAATCGGGTTCCGATTCGGGAGGTATGTTGTTTGTAAGTTGAATTAGTTTGTAAGTTGAGTAATGTCATGTGTTATACATAGTAAAATATGGAGACATGATTTACTTTTGGACACGTCTAAATGTGGACATTTAGCATAAACAGTGTATTTTTGATGTTTTCAGTGTGCTTTTAATTTGCTTTTACCTACTTACAGCAGTTTATGCAATAATGTAACATGTAATAAAAAATATGTAATAACAGAAAACCGTTCTGTATATGTTGTACATGGAGACCAATTTCTTTGTATGCATGGAATATAACTCTGTTTGTTTGTAAGCAGAGACAGTCTATAAAATAATCTATAAAACAAACTATTTAAACGTAGGGCCACTAATGAAATTCATACATACATGTATATCAAGGAATATTTGTGTGACCATAGGACTCATCCCTAGGGTTACTTAGTAAACAGTGACTATTTTTAAATGTTCTGTATCTTAAAGCAAACCTGAAAGGAAAATAAACAGATAAGATAATTGTTATGTGTAGTATTAATGTCAAATAGAATATTAGTAATTAGTTAGTCATTAGTTAGTAATTTTTAAGATTGCATTCTAAACAGCAGCCACGACATTCTGATGTAAAATCTGCTTCATACTGCTGCACAAGTCACAAGTAATGACCCTTTGAACCTTTCAGCACTTAAAGCACACCTAAAGTGAGAAGGATATGGAACTGACATATTTATTTCCTTTTAAACAATGCAGATTGCCCGGCCGTCCTACTGATTTTCTGTCTCTGACACTCTAGACCCTGAACAAGCATGCAGATCAGGAGCTTAGACAGAAGACTGGATGCTTGTTTCAGGTGTGTGATTCAGACAGTACTGCAGCCAATCATATCAGCAGGATGGCCAGGGAACTGGTATTCTTTAAAAGGTAATTATTATTGCAGCCTCCATATCCCTCTCAGTTCAGGTGTAAAACTTCAGGTGTAAAACATTATGTGCATTGTTTTCTTAGCCAGACAAGTGTGTTTTGCCTTCGGTTTACTTTATAGTCACATCAGGCTAAAGCCTCATACCTTCTTGTGTGTTGCCGTGCATGTTGTCAGCAAAGTACAGAGTGTGCATTATGCAAAGACATCAGAAGTGTATAGACTGCACTGTCTGCTCTTCCCACTTATGCATTGCTATTGTAGGCAGTAAAGCAATGCATGGTTGCATAGCTCACAGTGTGATCCCAATTAATTTAAATAACAAGCGACACCCATGCTAACCTATAAATAAAAAACACATATATAAGTAGATAAATACTACTTCTACTTACATAACAGATGTATTGTGCTACCCACATAATGATTCCTGTGAATTTTATAAAGGAAAAGCAGAAAATCCTTTTCTTGGCATTGGCCATCTTGCTAAGCTAATGCTGACATCATATCCTCCCGGACTCTTGTTTTCCCCCCTCCCTTCTCTTGCTCATTGTGTATTCATTAGCTGCCCTCCTCCCAGAGTCTTCAGACACTCCCACTGAGGTGTATGCTAACAACTGCACTGTTTTATCCTCCAATCGCTGAGTCACTTCAGCCTTGCTTGTAAACACAAGTGATAAGGAGCCAGGCAGGGAAATAAATGGAAGAGGAGGAATATATTACAGATAAAAATAACTCCCAGCATTCAACTGTTTGGCACTAGGGCCAGTGCTCCTAAAGTATGTGATAAGTCCAAACCATAACAGCAGAAAATGTTTTGCAAGTTTTGAATGCAGGATTAGCATCTTTATCACTTAATACACTCAGACCAGTTGCTGTTGAAATCAGTTTTTTATGGTGACAATACAGCTTTAGATGAATTGAATCTACACTGCATATGAGAGCAACGGACATGCCCACAGCCACATGTGTTGCAAGCAGTGCACAAGTGGGGAAGAGGCTTTGACTTTCTGTTTGACTGCCACATTCACATGATTACAGTTTTTTTTTTGTAACACCTGCAATGCAGGAAAACAGAAAGGGACAATTTCTTTGTAATACTGTATGCACCTGTGTCTGTCTGACCATGCCACGTCAGGTACCCTTTAACCACTTAAGGACCACAGGCTTTACCCCCCCTAGTGACCAGGCTTTTTTTTTTTTTTTTTTGCAAATTAGGGCTGTGCAGCTTTAATGGCTTACTGCAGAGCCACAGATCCGTGCACACAAATTAATCCCCCCCCCCCCTTTTGCCCATCAACAGAGCTTTTTGTTGGTGGGCTCTGGTCGCTTCTGCAGGCAGTGTTTTTTTTTTTTTTTTTTTATTAACCCATTCGCGTTCCGTCGTTTTCACTTGAGCAATGTTCACCTCCCATTCATTAGCCTATAACTTTATCACTACTTATCATAATGAACTGATCTATATCTTGTTTTTTCCGCCACCAATTAGGCTTTCTTTGGGGGGTACATTTTGCTAAGAGCCACTTTACTGTAAATGCATTTTAACAGGAAGAATAAGAAAAAACGGAAAAAAATTCATTATTTCTCAGTTTTCAGCCATTATAGTTTTAAAATAATACATGCCTCCATAATTAAAACTCACGTATTGTATTTGCCCGTATGTCCCGGTTATTACACCGTTAAAATTATGTCCCTATCACAATGTATGGCGACAATATTTTATTTGGAAATAAAGGTGCATTTTTTCCGTTTTGCATCTATCACTACTACAACTTTAAAATAAAAAAATATAGAAATATTTCATCTTTACATTGATATTTAAAAAGTTTAGACCCTTAGGTAAATATTTACATGTTTTTTTTTTATTGTAATGTTTTTTTTATTTTTTTATATTAAACATTTTATTTGGGTATTTTTGGGAGGGTGGGATGTAAACCATATTTTTTTAATGTAATTGTGTGTTGATTTAATTTTTTTTTACTTTTTGTTGTAGTTTTACTTTTTGGCCACAAGATGGCGGCCATGAGTTTGTTTACATGACGTCACTCTAAGTGTAACACACGCTTAGAGTGACGCATCGGGGAGGGAACAGCCAGAAAAGGCGCAGCTTCCGAGAGAAGCTGTCGCTTTTTTTTTAGCGGGGGAGAGGAATCAGTGATCGGGCACCGTAGCCCGATTCACTGATTGCCTGGCTAAAGAACCGTGGGCCGGGAGCGCGCGTGTACGCGCGCGATCGGCCGCGGGAGCGTGCATGGTTCCTGGACGTAGTTTCTACGTCCAGGAACCAAAATAGGTTAACTTAATTATTTTTTTTTTTAATAAAATTTCTTATTTTTTATTTATTTTTTTCCCCAGCCAATGATCAGCCTATGAGAGCCGATCACGCCTGAGACTCTCAAGGGGACAGCCGAGTGACACGGCAATCTGCAGCAGCGCTGTACACTGTAAATAGACGGCGTTCGCCACTGGGAGACTGATGACGGAGCGGAGCAAAACATGCCCCCAGGACTATACGTCAATTGGTGTTAGGCGGTCCTGGGGCTGCTGCCGCGTTCACGCCAATTGGCTTGAGGCGGTCTTTAGTTAGTTAACCCCCTTGCCGTTCCAATTATATCGGCAAAGGGGCGGCGCAGCACTTTTAAGATTTTTTTTTTTAATTCATGTAGCTAGCCTAGCGCTAGCTACATGATAGCCGCTGACAAGCGGCATCCCCCTACGTACTTCAATTGCCGCCGTCGATCTTTGCAAGCAGGAAATCCCGTTCAGAATGGGATTTCCTGCTCGGCTTCGACAGGGCGGGATGACGTCACCGTCGTCATGGACGTTGGGATGTCGGAGGGAATCCCGATCCACCCCTCGGCGCTGCCTGGCACTGATTGGCCAGGTTGCGCAAGGGGTCTGGAGGAGGGGGGGTGGCGTGGCTGGTAGCGACGAATTGGCGCCGAGCGGCGGCGATCAAGAAATGATAAAAAAAAAAAAAAATTAAAAATCGGCCCAACAGGGCCTGAGAAATCCTCCTACGCAGGTTACCCTGAGCTGAGCTCGGAATAACCGGCAAGGAGGTTAACACAGTATAGAAACACACACACATTGCACCCAGGATCCGATGCTACCTGCAGTAGCAGCTCTGTAGTTTCTGTTGATTGGCTATGTTAGGCTTGGTCAAGTCTCACTTTGGGTGTAGAGCTGACCAGAAGCCTCTGCTTCTGCCTGTCCTGTCCTGGGTGGAGTTGCACTCTGAGTATTACCTACACCTGTCACTTTCACAGCTGACACATACATGTGATCACTTCCTGGATGGTGATCAGTATGCAAGCAGCATTGCTGCTAGTCAGAAACTCTGACAAAAAGCTGGTGTTTTAAAAAAAACAATATGCGCGATTTCAGCTGTGCTTATGAAAATGTGATCGCAGGGACATCAGACAGGGCATAGACTACACTGCGTACATTTGAATACGGCGCTGGTAGACTTG
The DNA here is from genome assembly GCF_040937935.1 of Hyperolius riggenbachi. Lineage (NCBI taxonomy): Eukaryota > Metazoa > Chordata > Amphibia > Anura > Hyperoliidae > Hyperolius > Hyperolius riggenbachi. Next base: position 276,185,983 of record NC_090647.1, read on the forward strand.
GGCGCAGGATCCAGCTGTTAAATGGCTGGTCCTGCTTCTGCACAAGTCCGGGACGTTTTAATTACTATTCCCCCTCCAGGCCGACATGGATAGTGGGGGAATGAAATAATTCGGCTTCCAGCGATCGCTGGAGGCCGAATTATTGTGTTTTTTAAACAACTTCGGCTCCGTCTTCTGACGGAGCCGACCTTCCTCACTGAGCGCCGCTATAGACTGATTCCTATTACAGTCTATGGCGGCGCTGGCTGCGCCCAAAGCTAGCAGCGCTGAAAAGCACTGCTCCGACTACACTGTCTGATGTTTCCATACATGCGCTGTGATTCACCACTGAATCGCAGCACATGATTGCCTGCAATTTGGCCCATTGGCGCCTGCGATCCCATTCAGTATAATGAATGGGATCGCAAGCGCCATCTCCTGGGAAATCACAAGCAACACACAGCCATGCAACTCTGCATTGCATATGGAAAGAAGCCTTTCTGTGTGTTGAGAAAATATCTACTGTACATATTACAAATCCAGCTTTATTTTTTTCTCTTGTCTATTCAGAGAGCACAGAAGTTTGCTCTGAAAGGGTGACATCAGTGAAGGGGGACGGTCAGAAGCAAGGGCGTCCGCACATATGGCAAAACCGGGCATCTGCCCGAGCCTGGCCGCCCGCTGCCCCCCCCCTGGCCGCGTGCCCGTGCAGCCAGCAGGAGGGAAATAGCGCAGAGAAGAGAGAGAGCTATGGGCACAGTGGGGAAGGGCGGACGTCTTCCCCCCCCCCCTTCCCTCACCTTAGGGAGCTCTCTCTCCCTCGCTGTCCCCTCCGGAATGAAGTGTGCAGCGGCTGGCAGCGGGAGGAACTTACCTCCTCTCGCTCCTGCGCCGGAAGTTCTGGTGCCGCACTCTGGTCTGGATCAGGTCAGAGTAGCGGCTAATCCATCCAGCGCGTGCGACGAGAGGACTTAAGTTCCGCCCGCTGCCAGCCGCTGCACACTTCATTCCGGACTCCGGAGGGGAGAGCGAGAGAGGGAGGGAGAGCCCCCTAAGGTGAGTGCCCATAGCTCTCCCTCTTCTCTCCGCTGCTCCCCTCCTCCTGCACACATGGCCACTTTTTCTGGGGACATATCCCCCTGGCTACATATACTGGGACATATACCCCTGCCTACATATACTGGGACATATACCCCTGCCTACATATACTGGGACATATACTCCTGCCTACATATACTGGGACATATACCCCTGCCTACATATACTGGGACATATACCCCTGCCTACATATACTGGGACATATACCCCTGCCTACATATACTGGGACATATACCCCTGCCTACATATACTGGGACATATACCCCTGCCTACATATACTGGGACATATACACCTGCCTACATATACTGGGACATATACCCCCTGCCTACATATACTGGGACATATACCCCTGCCTACATATACTGGGACATATACCCCTGCCTACATATACTGGGGCATATACCCCTGCCTACATATACTGGGACATATACCCCTGCCTACATATACTGGGACATATACCCCTGCCTACATATACTGGGACATATACCCCTGCCTACATATACTGGGCACATATACCCCTGGCTACCTGTTCTGGGGACATCTCTACCCCTGGCTACCAGTTCTGGGGACATCTATACCGCTGGCCACCTATTCTGGGGACACCTATAGACCTGGGGCTACCTATTTTTGCGGAACCACTGCTGTCAGATTGAGTGTATTTTGGGGAACTGCTGCCAGGTGAGAGGTGTCTACATATTAAGGGGGCATTCTGCCTATTTATGTGAAAAGCTGTCTATTTATGTGCCTCATGACTGCTGAATTTGTCTTGTTGCGGGCCTCATGGTTACTGACTTTGTCTTGTTGGGGGCCTCATGATTTGTTGGGGGCCTCAAGATTGCTTAATTTGTCTTGTTGGGGGCCTCATGATTGCTGAATTTGTCTTGTTGGGGGCCTCATGATTGCTGAGTTGGTCATGTTGGGGGCCTCATGATTGCTGAATTTGTCTTGATGGGGGGGGGCCTCATGATTGCTGAATTTGTATTGTTGGGGGTCACATGATTGCTAACTGCGAGACTATGGAAAAAGCTGAATCATCATCATATGAGACAATAGCATTAAACCTACTTTTTCCGCTTTTTAAAACAGAAAATGAAACTGGGAGGTTCTAAAAAAAATGAATAATTTTTTTCAGGAGTACGATGGATGAAATTGTTTATCTTCACAGTTTATTTTCAACTTAATTTTCCATAATGTTCATGTATGAGTTAAAACGTTTGTATTTAGTTTAAATTGCTGTTGGCACTTTGTGATAGTAAAGTGACTTTGCAGTTTGGACACTCGACCTCCAAAAGGTTCGCCACCACTGTCCTAATCTAATGTCCCACCATTGCTTAGTTCATGTAAACTTGTCTCCACCCACGACCACACCCACATTCTGGTTCATGACCACACCCATTTTTCGTATGACGTAGGTCCATTTTTTGGCGTGCTACACGCGCGCCACACAACAGCAGCCCAAATTTGCGCCACCCCGCTTTTTACTCCCCACTTTTTGCCCCCCCCTGGAAAATTTTCTGCGGACGCCCATGGTCAGAAGTAGTTGCTGATGGAATGCTCCACTGCGCTATCTGCACCACTCAGGAGAAAAGTTGATTGAATAGGGAGGGGCCATGTCTGTTTGGAACAGTAATGCCAGAAAGCACACCACTGTTCCTCTGGTCACTATGTAGTGCAATAACAATCTAATTGGACCTGCAATTGTTTAAGAATGTTTTGTGGGGTAAAATGATTACCTGCTGTAGTAACAGAGAATACCTAGCAAGCTCATGGTGAACCAGAACTCCTAGGAGTGTGTAAGGGGCTAAAATGAACCGAAAAGCCCTTTTACTCATGTTATGGAAAACAAAATATTGCTTGAGTTGTGGGATTATTGCTTATTTTGCAGTGACAAAAAATAGGCTAACGGCAATCCTTCTCAGTTTATACACTGTATACATGCTAGAGAATATCTTCAGTATTACATAAATATGCCTATAAAAGGAGGGTTCAGAGTAAATTTTTTAAACAGGCATTTCTCAGGATACACTAGGTTGACAACAGAGAATGGCTCCTTCATGAACTACCATTAGGCATCACCAATCTAGAGCTAATTCATCTGTGTTTCGGAATTGCTCTGTATTGATTGTTGCACCTACAGCCTGTACAGACCAAGGCTGTACACTAACGCTATAATGTCTAGCAAGGGGTTGTTATGTTGGTTTTGGGAATTTGGGCCAGTGAGGTATATCTGGCTTAGTAATAATTTGTGTAAAGACTTAATTTTAGGAACAACAGCGTGTCTGTATATAAACTATCAATTTCTTATTGGTGCCTGCAAAACATATTAGTATAGGTTACAATCCTCCTATTTACAAGATTAGGGGGAGCCTAGCCAGGGGCACCAATATGCCTAGAAAGAGCTCTATTTCCAAAGACAGGTGTACTTTAAAATTAGATATAGGATATTATATCCATGCAGTTTATTAAATTCATCATTCAAACTGATATTACATTCATACTGCCTGGATTGCTAGGAGCCAAGACTCTAGTTTCCCTTTTTAAACTGCATTTTTATTAATTCACAAGTTCAAGACAGACTATTTATATTGTATTTTTCTCCTAGCGGACTCAAAGCACCAGAGCTGCAGTTGCTAGGGTGCTCTCATTAGGCATTAGCAGTGTGAATGAGTCTTGCCCAAGGTCTCCTTACTGACTACGTGGCGGCTTATTGAACAGGAAGAGCTGAGATTCGAACCCGATCTCCTGTGTCAGAGGCAAAACCCTTAACCAGTACTCTATCCAGCCACTACAAACTAGTGACATGTACCCAAAAGTTCTTATCTACTGGTATGAGTTGAACAGAGGGAAGATTAATCACACATTCTATAACGCACAGTGGTGCATGAAAAACCAGCCCATCCACCTGCCAGGAGCATGAGATAACATCCAGTCCCTGTGTGCCTGTTACTTGCTCTGTGCTGTGTGTGTGTTTCCTGAGCTGTGCTTGCAACACAGGCTTCACTAAACCTGGGCAGCATACACAGCACATAGCGACTAACGGTCTCACAAGGATGCTTCAGCCAGCATCTAATGCTCCTTCCAGGTTGACAGGCCACATTTTTTATGCGCCACCCTGTAGTAATAAGTTAGACATCCTAATAAGGGCTAGTGTACACAGCCTTCTGACATCAGCTTGCTTTTAGTTTATGCTGTTTGACATTCGCTCTTGTCCCAGTTACACTAGTGAATGAGAAGCTGAAGTTGAACTTAGGTTGACCAGTTAAAATTCATGTTAACTTGAGAAGAAAAACTGGTCAGTGGTTAAAATGACATCTGAGTGATGTTGAACCAAAGTCAAAAGCCTGCAAACATTATTCAATGGACCATGTGTACATAAGTACATAAGCTTTCACATTATGTTCAGTTCATGTCCTAGTCACATTAGTGAATGAGAAATGTCTTTAAACACAGGTCCAGGTGACCTCGATCTAAAGACCAAATGATTAACTGATGTCAGACAGATTGCAAATCCCGGCACACCAACAGATATCAGTATGTACAGTATTTACGGTAGTATGTTTTTTTTTTCCCCTCATATGTATAAGAATGTGAAATGGCTTTGATAACAGGCACATAGAACCTAAGTTATCGGATCAGGTGAAGATACCTCTATGCACTCACAGATGTGATGTGCAGTGTGTGGGCTGTGAGTGCATAGAGGTGTCTTCACTTGATCCTACAACTTAGGTTCTTTGCGGTCACAAGCAGCGGACAGCTATTTGCCTTTGAGCAAGCTTTACCTTGAGAAAGGGACCCTGTGTAGTCTGGCTTTTTTAACTGTTTTAGAAGAATAAATAAAGCTATACAGTGTTCTCCCCAGAATTTTTTTTCCAGCCGGGTGGCATGAAAAAGTAGCTGGGTAGGGCGTGATGAGAGAATACAGGGCCTGCGCTTCTCTGCACAACTCTGCTTACAGTAGAGGAGCAAGTGAGCCAACAACAGCTGGGTGCTCACCAAAACTAGCAAAACTGGAGCACCCGGCTAAAAGAGCCTGTGGAGAACACTGCTATATTTAGGAGGTGCGAGCTTTATCTTTGATTGCTGATGGGGCAAGGCAGGTCAGAAGATAAGCATTTTGTAGTGATGCAAAGTCTTCATTCTTCACATCTGTCTGTCTTTTCCAAATATTATGTGATTATAGATTCTACATGAGTTTTATGAGGTAATAGATGTCCATAGCAATAGCAATAGATGTCCATTTTACATTTCAGATCTCAGAGTAAAGCCTCATCTACACGTTGCAATTTTCCGTCAGATCTATTAGACGGATCTATTAATGGATATTGGATAATTTCCAACTGGTCCTATCGGATTGCGTTAGATTTTTGCAATAGATTTTGGGTACTTCTCAAAGCAAAATCTATTGCAAAATTGATCTGAAACACACGATGCAATTTTTTATTAGATCTATCTAATAGACCAGTCTATCTGATGGAAAATTCTACCGTGTAGATGAGGCTTTAGGTCTCATCTACACAGTACACTTTTCCATCAGATCGGATCTATTAGACAGGTCTATTAGATCATTTTCAACCGCTCCAATTGGATTGCGTTAGATTTTGGAATATATTTTAGGTACTTATCAAAGCAAAAACTATCACAAAATTGATCTGAAACAATTTGAACGTCTACACACGATGCAATTTCTTATTAGATCTATCTAATAGATCCGTCTATCTGATGGTAAATTGTACCGTGTAGATGAGGCTTTAAAGAGAATCTGTATTGTTAAAATCGCACAAAAGTAAACATACCAGTGCGTTAGGGGACATCTCCTATTACCCTCTGTCACAATTTCGCCGCTCCCTGCCGCATTAAAAGTGGTTAAAAACAGTTTTAAAAAGTTTGTTTATAAACAAACAAAATGGCCACCAAAACAGGAAGTAGGTTGATGTACAGTATGTCCACACATAGAAAATACATCCATACACAAGCAGGCTGTATGCAGACTTCCTTTTGAATCTCAAGAGATCATTTGTGTGTTTCCTTCCCCCCTGAGGGGGGAGTGCATAGCAGAACCACAACACTGAAGAACTTGGCAGCCTTCCAGACACAGGCTGACAAGTCTGACAAGGGAAAGATACATTGATTTATTACAGAGACTGTGATAGTACAAAGTGCTGCAGTAAGCCAGAACACATTAGAATAGCTTTTGGAACTTGTAGGATGATAAAAAACAGGATGCAATTTTTGTTACGGAGTCTCTTTAAAGCCATTAGCAGAGAAGGTCATAGAGATAAAGATCAAACTTTTTCACAGGAATTTACCTGAAGAGTAGTGGGGAGCCTGCGATTGCTTGTAAAAGCAGATTCAGGGCTGATTGGCACTACCATAGTTTCTGGCTTGCATAGCAGCCTGGAAGACTTGAATGCTGGGTCAACCCAGAATCTGGACTATTAGAGGATTCTGGGCTATAAAATGTAACAGTCATTGGCACACATGCCCAACAGTTTGCTCTTGTTCTGAAGCCTCATCTCCAATCTGTTAGTGGAAACAGTCTTGTCATTATAGACTAGGTGACATCACCATTTCACTTTCTTGTTAGGGTCTTGACTCTGTACTTCAGCCACGGGGGCTATGCTACAAAAAAAACCCCTCATTATTAGTGTGAGTGGAAAAGGCAATTTTTTTCCATCACTTTTTCATGAAAATCTATCAGTTTTCATATTTTGTGTGGTTTCAGTTCTTTTAAGAAACAAATTGCACTGACAGTCTAGGGGTCATTGGTTTTTTCATTCTGTTTGTGTTTAATATAAAGGATGCTAGGTCAAGTCTTGTTACCATAATCCATGATGGGCTTCTAAAGCTTGGATAATAGTAGTGGAAGGGATGTCTGATTATGGTAAACATAAATTACTTTTTGTGTCACTAACCTATTATGAGTATGCTTTATAGGGACTCTGAGATCACTGATTTCTTCTTCCTTGTGACACAACATATGGAAACAAAAGGCTATCACCAGACCACTAGCATGATTGGAAGGAGTACATCTTTAGGAAACCATGTTAAACAAGTCTTTGTTTTGGCCTAAAAAATTGCTTGTTTGCTATGGGTTAAGGTAGCCAGGGCTGTGGAGTCGGTACAAAAATCTTCCGACTCCGACTCCTTGGTTTATGAAACCACGACTCCAACTCCGACTCCAGGTACCCAAAATGGCTCCGACTCCTTAGTCTAATACTTAACAGGGCTGTGGATTTTATACAAAAATCATCCGACTCCGACTCCTCAGTTTATGAAATCAACGACTCCAACTCCGACTCCCTGTGCCCAAAATTACTCCAACGCCTACTCTACAGCCCTGAAGGTAGCCATACATCTAGTGATGTATGGGCAGATTCGACCAAGAGACAGATCTCTCTTTAATTGAATCTGATAAGAGAGAGATCTGTCAGCTGCCCATACACCACACGTGGATTCCCAATCAGTTTCAGCATGAAATCTCTTGGGAGTCGGCCGATGTCCCCCCCTCTAATGAAAATGTCCCCCCGATGCCCAGGTGCTATGTATACATTACCTTTCCGCCGCCTCCGCTAGTCCTCGCAGGCTCCAGGCGCACTGCACTCGCCAAACACACGCGCCATGTGGTTGCCTAGCAATGTGGCTGCGTGTATGACGTCATACGCGTGCCAATTACTAGGAAAACACGTGGGGCGCGCGCATATGCCCAGCAGAATGCACCTAGAGCCTGCGGGGACAAGCGTTGGCGGCATAAAGGTAATGTATTACATGCACGGGACACCGGGGGGACATCGCCAGGGATTTTGTCGCGATCATCGTTCGTTGCAAAATTGCTTGCCGTTCCCGCCGTGCACCTGATCAATCAACATCTTGCAGCATGTGCAATCGACTTTGCAACCAATTTCAGGGCAAAAATTGGTCTCTTTGTCAGTCGGGCATGTACTTAGCAGCACCGATTTTCATCCGATTTGATTATAATAATTGAATCGGATGGTCAGTCGGCTGCCAAGTCACCTGATGTACGGCCACTCTTTCTGCATTTAAATGTTTCTTTCCTAACACTTATTCGATGATAACAAATGGAATCCACCTGAATAATAATCCCGTTTCTAAGAATTTAGAATTTACTAAGTTACTGGTCAGTAAAGTGCCCATTATATAATCTTGATTCTACAACCGTGTCTATCTATTTATGTAGTAGAAGGGTTAACAAACTAAATAAACCTTTAACAGTACGTTCTTAAAGTGAACCCAAGGTGAGAGGTAGATGGAGGCTGCCATATTTATTTCCTTTCAAGCAATACCAGTTGCCTGGCTGTCCTGCTGTTCATCTGCCTCTCAGTACTTTCAGATAAAGGCCCTGAACAAGCATATGGAGATCAGGTATGTCTGACAAACCACATGCTTTTTTCTGGTGTAATTCAGACGCTACCGCAGCTAAATAGATCAGCAGGGCTTTCAGGCAACTAGTATTGTTTAAAAATAAATAAATATGGCAGCCTCCATATCCATCTCACCTCTGGTTCACTTTAACCAGTACCTCATGCTACATAGATATGGTGAGATTGGATAAGATTGTACAATCAAGATTGTGTGTTTAGTAGCCAGCTCTCAGAGCCAAGCTTTGCGCGCACACACACACACACACACACACACACACACACACACACACACACACACACACACACACACACACACACACACACACACACACACACACACACACGTTACGGATAGGCAAGCCCATAATCTGGTTTTAATGTTTGCAGTTACTGTTTATTGTATCTACAAAGTGCAGTGTATTTTACTATGCAAAGTCTCACTTGAGCTGTTCAAAAGAGATGGTTATTCCCATTTGAAGGAAATGCAATTTTGACACTTCTCATGACCTAAGACTGGAAGCTGATGAATTGCCAAAACACCCGTACTACTAACACTAACATGGGATGTTCATAGCGGAAGCATCAGTGCATTTGCATTAAGTGTATCAGAGAAGTTCTCCACTATGCAGCTGTGTAAGCAAATATATGGATGCTGCTAATTTTCCCTGGTGAAAACACTTGAGGCATGAAAGAACAACAGAGACAAAATATTATCAATACTACTACTTCTATTATGGTCATCATCATATTGCTAGGTATTTGAGATGAGAGCGTTAACAGAGCTCCTAAGTGAAACACTGGAAGTACGTACATACTCCATGCAAGTGGTGCCTTGCTGGGATTTAAACTAGGAACTCCAAGGTTGCAAGGCAAAAATGCTAACTGTTTAAACACCGTTTTTATTACCTTTTTCAAGGAAAATTATTGAGGGACCATAGATAATAAACATAAAAAGTAGCTCAATAAGAAACAGAGAAATTGCTGTACCACCCGATTTTCAGTTCCTTTTTATAAGGACACCAGGATGGGCTAAAGAGAAGTGCCCTCCTTGCCCCGGTTATATTAGTTATTGCACTTACCATATTCATTGAATGTTGTTTTTCTTTGCTTATATTATAATTTAGTGTTTCTCGTGTACTCGATCCTATGGAGTAGGATGTGAGCAGTTTGATCAGCTGGTTGGATACATAAGGCTCAGATTTGCTCACTTCCTTCTTTAATGCATGATCATTACCAGCTAATTAGAGGCTCAGAAGTCTTATCAACAGATAAAACTGATTTTGTTTCTCCTCTTGCTTCTTTTATATACCTTCTTTGATTTCCAATAACAAAGAGAATCCAGTTTAAACTGCTAACTAACATTCAAAACACTCCATAATATGTCCCCTCCATACATTTCTTCCCTAATTTCCATTTATGGTCCTACTTGCAGTTTTGCTCTGCACATGATAGTTTTATATTTTCCACTCTGATGACCTCTTCAAGGTCTTGTTTCTATAGGTACTCATACACTTATAGATTTGCAGCAGATTCGACCATCAGATAGATTCCAGTCAGATGCCTGTCAGGTCGAATCTGACAGGAATCTGATGTGTACAACACAGTAGGAACAGATTTCCATTAGATTTCAGAATGAAAACTATTGAAAATCGATTGAATTGCTGTGTTGCACTATTCGGTCCAGTGCAACTCTATGGGCCATCGATCAGCTGCCAGCGACCAATCGACATAGATTTTCCACCTGCACTGATAGAATAAATCGATCAAAATCAGTCAGAAATGGATTGATCAGTCGATCGGCCAGGCTTCCTGCTGCATCGATTTCTAGCTTATTCGATCTAAGCAGTCGAATCGACCATATATTGACGGCAGAAATCGACCAGTGTATGGGCTGTTTAAGACTTCTTATAGATTTCCCTCCATTTTAACTCTACTCCTCAGCATGCCAGTCACATAATGAAACCTTCAAGCATTCCCTTAAAGATAACCTAAACTGAGAAGGATATGGATTTTTTCTTTCCATATAATACCAGGTACCTGACTCTCCTGCTGATCCTGTGTCTCTAATACTTTTAGCCACAGCCCTGCAACAAGCATGCAGATCAGGTGCTCTGACTGAAGTCAGACTGGATTAGCTGCATGCTTGTTTCAGGTGTGTGATTCAGCCACTACTGCAGCCAAATAGATCAGCAGGACTGACAAGCAACTGGTAGTGTTTAAAAAGAAACATCCATATCCCTCTTAGTTAAGGTTCCTTTTAAGGCCTCTTGCACACTACATGTCATTCCGATGTTTTTATACCGTCCGATTTTTGATTCCGATTAAAAAACTTTTTTTAACTGGAATCAAAAATCAGATTGTATACAAAAATCGGAATGGCATGTAGTGTGCAGGAGGTCTTAATTAGACACATCTTTTCAAGCCAGAACATAATAATCACATAATCACTGTTTAGACATTTAAATAATGCACATCTGCCTACCCCAATACCAACTATCAAAGAGCCTGCTGTCTCCTCCAGTCCAGTTTTTTCATTTCACATTTTTTTCTGCTGTAATGGTTCTACTTTAGCATATACTTGCTTTGTTTGTTATTGTTATTACACTTTGTACGGTATATGTATTTTCTTGTTGCAGAGATGTGAGCTGTTAACCCTTTTCAACCAATGTATTGGATCACTCACTCCCCACGCACTTAATTATTTATTTATTTTTATCAACCCTGCGGGGGTGGGGCGTAGGTGATCTCAGTGATCTGTGTTGGGGAGAGTCTGTGAGGTCTCTTCCTCATTGCGCAAGTGCAAGGAGACAACCTCTCTATCAGTGGAGGGCGGAGCTGGTGCTAGATTGTGCGCTGTAGCTCCAACCTTTTACGCGGCGCAGGGTAGTATTGAAGGGGACCAAAGTGACGGACTTAGTCTGACACTTTGATCTGAGGAGCGTGATGCTTATTCTTCTGAGGTATGGTAAACGGCATATATATCAGCTAGATGTTTTGGGATTATACAGTGACACGGGAAACATTGAACGAGTAGAAAGAAGAACGGATTTTGCATAATATCAACAAAATCTAGATGCCAATATTTAAACGTTAGCTAAAAGAGAAATAGCTTTTAAAACAAAATACAACTCTTACACATATCACAGAACCCAGTACTGTATGAGGTTCTTAAAGTGAACCTCCAGACTAAAAATCTACTCCGCAGCACTGAAAAGGCTCTGTGTTTCACAGCATCAGAACTTTGTTTTTCTTACCCAAGCCTCATTTTTAGCTGCACAGAAGAAAACTGCCCAGGCATTTTTCCCCTGATGCTGTCCAAAGCATGATGGGATTTCTGATGTTGTTGTTCTCGTTCTGCTATTTTGGTACACTTTTTTTTATTTATTTGAGATTTGAAGCCTAGCATGCGCAGCTGGGAGGGGTAATCAGGACACAGGACAGTTGGAACTTTGTCTCATGCTCCCTGTCACCTCCTTTCAACCAAAAAGATGGTTGCCCCATGAAATCAAACATTTGCCTGTTCTTTTAAAACAGGGTGGGTAAGAGATTATAGTGCCTATCTATTTTAATGAACATAACTAATGTAACTTAATGATAGTATATTTGTTTAGGCTGAAGTTCCCCTTTAGAAAAGCTATCTGTAAAAAAACCTGTAACTTAAAGTATGTTTATGGCTAGAGATAAACATTTTGCTTACCTCTTTTTCTCTGAAAGAGAAATCACTTTAAATCAGGGGTCCCAAACTCGCGGCCCGTGGGCCATTTGCGGCCCTCGATACAATATTTTGTGGCCCTCGCCGGCAAAAGCTTCCTTATAGTTTGCTTCAGTGCTCCCAAGTAATCTGCCGCATCCCCGCCGCTAAACGAGGGCTGCAGAGCCCCCAAATCGCCCAGGGGGCAATCCGCCGGCATTTACTGGAAGGGGCAGAGCTTTCAGCTTCAGCTCTGCCCCTCCTGACGTCAATGGCTGCACGGATCGCCGCCTCTCCCCGCCCCTCTCTGTGAAGGAAGAGTGAGAGGGGCGGGCAGAGGCGGCGATGCACCGCGATTGTGAAATTCCTTATGCGGCCCAGCCTTATCCTGACTTTGCCTCCTGCGGCCCCCAGGTAAATTGAGTTTGAGACCCCTGCTTTAAATCATGTGGCTTATTCAATCGTGTGATTGATTTGTGAGTTTCTCATTGGCTAATTGCAGTCACATCATCATGTGTCATTTCTACTTCCTGTTCAGTCTACACAGTAAGCAGAAGTGACAGGAGATAACATATATAAGAACAGGGAATCAGAGCCTTTCAGAATGTTCACATTCTTCTCTGTAATACTGTAAGGTCACCTACTAGCGCTACTGTAGCTTGAGGGAATAAGACGGGCTTTTGGCCATGTGTGCCCCATCTAGAAGAAAGTTGACCCGCCACTGTGGATGCTGCATAATCAGAAAATCACGGAACCGTTTTGGCCCAAAAAGAAAGCTGGCCATTTGAACCAACTCTTGGAAGACCGGTCAGGTGAGATTTTACAGGTATTTTTTGAGGGAGAAACAGATAATGTCTACTTTTGATCAAGGCTCCCTAAATGGTGTCATTCAGTTCTGTGTAGATTACCAAACTTTATTTTGCTTATTCCAGATTATAGCATGAAATCACAAAAAAGTTCTTACGGAACACATTAGAGTGCATTTTTACAAAGCGCCTCTACTGCTGATCTTTTCTTAGCTGGCTTTTTCTTCAAGTAACACTTACTTGCCCCCTGCCTTATTTTCACTTGTGTTCAGAAGATATTAAAATATTGTCTCTCAGGAGTGATTCACAAGTCAGGTTTAGATTAAAAGCATCTGCAAATACTTCTCAAGATGTATCGCAATTGAAGGTTGTGAGAAGAAAAACAAAGAACTGTTTTCTTTCCGGTTTCACTCCCCCTCTGAGTGTTCCTTAGACCGTGTGATGTTATTTTTATGGATGTGAAAGATGTGCTAACTGTCCCATTAAACTGCTTGCTCAGCACTAATGAGTTGCTGCTTTTTTTCCATATACTGAATTGTCTGTTTCAACTTGTAATCTCATAGACAACTTGAATGAGACAGTGTTGCTTCCAGTGGCATTCTGAAGGGTCAGAAGGCACAGTTTCTCACTAGCTTGATGGTGCTTCTTCTTCCGACTTCTTTAGATTACAGATTACATTGGCTATGTCAGGAGGAAGGGTCACAATGGAAGGTCATAGCACTAGCAACACTTCTGGTATTTTAACACTGAAGCACTTCAGATTATAATAATACTAGAAAGCACATTTTCTTTTTTGCATAGATTAGTTATTATCACCTTGTTTCAAAACGTACTGTAAACTATCCTGTTCTGGGAGTTAAAATAGAATGCATTACTATAAACTGGTTAATTCTAAACTGAAAGCTGTAAGTATTTACGTATTTATTGGGGAACAAAATGGGAATGTAGTTTCAATAGTATACCCTAAGAACGGCAGAATTTACTATGAAGTACATAAGCTCATCAGGTAAAGAGTACCTCATTCCATTTTGGAAGTAACTAAGTAGCAGTGTTTGAATTAAGGATTTAGGCTATTGCTTGTTTATTTCTCTAGCAGTGATATAAAGGTAAATAAAAGTCAGTGTTGCGAAGAAGTACCAAATCTAGCCTGATACTTAAAATGTCCCCCTTAGATAAACCCTGGGCATTCTTGATCCTTTGGGACTTTAAGATGTCCAGGCTAATATTTAACACCAATAATCTTAGCATAACCCTCAACTTGCCTGGAACCCACCACTTTGTACCGATACTTGTTTTCCCTTTATGGACTAGAGCAGTGTTCCCCAACCCTGTCCTCAAGGCCCACCAACAGTGCATGTTTTGTGGAAATCCACAGAGGTAGTTAATCAGCTCTGCTGAGACACTAATTGCCCCACCTGTGCATGTTTGTGGTTTTCTGCAAAACGTACTGTTGGTGGGCCTTGAGGACAGGGTTGGGAAACTCTGGACTGGAGCAATTTTTTAAAGTGGGTGCCTTCCCTTGTATGTATATTGCCTTGTTCTAGTGGTCACCCCTATCTCCTTACAGCTGTACCTAATAGTCTAGTGGTCCCTTCCAACTCCTGATAGTGGTCCCAGGTACACTGGTGTCCATTTGCCTGGTAGTCTACTGGCTCCGTCCACCCTTATAGCTTTCCCTTGTAGCCTATTGGTCTCTCCTTTACCCTTAAGGAATTCTCCGGTAGTCTAGTGCCCCCCCCCTTTTTTACAGCTCTCCCTGGTAGTCTAGTGTTCCCCAGTAGAGATGAGCCGAACGGTTCGCACGCAAGCGGTTCCAGGCGAACTTTGGGGGGCTTTCCTGGAAGTTCATTTCACCCCCATAATGCTCCATTAGGGTAAACTTTGACCCTCTACATTACAGTCAGCAGGCACATTGTAGCCAATCAGGCTACACTCAGTTCTGGAGCCACTCCCCCCTGTATATAAGACAGGGAGCGCCGGCTATTCGTTCATGTGCCTGCTATAGTAAGAGAAAGGCAAGCTGCTGCAGACTGTTTCTCCTAGGGAAAGATTAGTTAGGCTCTTGGCTTGTTAGCTTGCTCCTGGCTGATTCTTATTGCTATAATAGCACCCCACAACAGCTCTTTTGAGAGCTAATCCTGTTCTTGTGATTTTTTTTTTCTGTGTATCAATGGCACTTGTGTTGCATTATAGACAGCCTTGATAATTCATACCCTCTTTGTGCCAGCACAATCAGACAGTGAGTCAGTGACTAGTGACACCAACTACCTGTGTCAGTCAGCTGCACATTGTGTAATACCCATTATTACTGGACTTGTGTTGCGGCGACAGCTTTTGTAATTCAAACTGTGTGCAGTGCCACTGCCAGTCAGGCCCAGCACATTCAGTGACTAACTGTATCAGCTGCACATTGTGTAGTACACATTATTACTGCACTTGTGTTGCGGCGACAGCTTTGTAATTCATACTGTGTGCAGTGCCACTGCCAGCCAGGCCCAGCACATTCAGTGACTAACTGTATCAGCTGCACATTGTGTAATACCCATTATTACTGCACTTGTGTTGCGCCCGACAGCTTTTGTAATTCATACTGTGTGCAGTGCCACTGCCAGCCAGGCCCAGCACATTCAGTGACTAACTGTATCAGCTGCACATTGTGTAATACCCATTATTACTGCACTTGTGTTGCGGCGACAGTTTTGTAATTTATACTGTGTGCAGTGCCACTGCCAGCCAGGCCCAGCACATTCAGACAGTCAGTGACTACCTGTGTCAGTCAGCTGCACATTGTGTAATACCAATTACTGCACTTGTGTTGCGTCAACAGCTTTTTTAATTCATACTGTGTGCAGTGCCACTGCCAGCCCAGGCCCAGCACATTCAGTGACTACTGTACCTGTGTGTGCGATAGGCAGCTGCACATTGTAATACCCATTACCTAGCTGTTGGGTTCAGTGAACCCACCCACCTACCTACGTGAGTGCACGCAGTGTGATATACCACTCCGTGCATACCTGTTAACTGAACTGCTGCACCTGTGTGAGTGCACATTGTATTAGTCAAATCAGTGCATACCTTTCACTTTCATCCCCCCCGCCCCCCCGATATGGACAAAACTGACAAATCAGGTAACGGAAGAGGTAGCGGCAGACCCAGAGAAGGGCCACCTGGCAGGTGTGTGCGTGGTCGTGTTGATGTTATTTTGTGTGGCCCTGGCCCAAAGTACAGTGCTCAGAAGAAGGCACGTCCCATCACCTCCCAAAATTGTCAGGACGTGGTTGACTATTTCACACAGAACACCTCATCTTCCACAGCCACCAGCGCTACTACAAGCACCACATCCGCTGCATTTGACACTTCGCAGGAGTTATTTGGTGGTGAAATCACTGATTCACAGCCACTACTGCTACAACAATATGAAGGCGCTAAGCAAGTTACACCACCTCATATGTGTGAGTTAGGCGACAATATGGACGTAATGGAGGAGGATGATGATGATGAAGTACCTGCTGTTGGTGCAGTTTTGGAGGTGTCTGAGGAAAGCGAAGCTGGGCAGGATGATTATGATGACGATTATACGGATGCCACGTATGTTCCCAATAGAAGAGATGAACAGGGGGACATTTCAGAGGGTGAGTCAGAGAGGAGTAGGAGGAGACGAGTTCCTGAAAGAAAAAGCTCATCCTCAGAAACAGCTGGTGGTAGTGTCCGGCGCCATGTATCGCCACCTATGGACAGCCAGCCAACATGCCCTTCAACGTCAGCTGCTGACTCTGAGGCCACCATAGTGTCATCACCCCAGGGGGGCTCAGCGGTGTGGAAATTTTTTAGTGTGTCTGCCTCAGATCGGAGTAAAGCCAACTCTTCTCTCTGTCTCCAAAAATTGAACCGTGGAAAGGCCAACACTCACGTAGGGACAAGTGCCTTACGAAGGCACATGGAGAAAAGGCACAAACAGCAATGGGAAGAACACCCGAGCAAAACCACACAAAATAAAAGCCACTCTCCTTCTCCTCTTCCTCCTTCAGGTGCAGCATGTTCAGCCGCTTTCTCCCTTGCACCTTCACAGCCACCCTCCTCCACTCCACCTCTGCCCTTAAGTGGTTCCTGCTCCTCTGCCCACAGCAGCCAGGTGTTCGTGAAGGAAATGTTTGAGCGGAAGAAGCCAATTTCTGCCAGTCACCCCCTTGCCCGCCGTCTGACAGCTGGGGTGGCGGAACTATTAGCTCGCCAGCTATTACCATACGAGCTGGTGGACTCTGAGGCTTTCCGTAAATTTGTGGCCATTGGGACACCGCAGTGGAAGATACCAGGCCGCACTTAGTTTTCTAGAAATGCGATACCCAAACTGTACCGTGAAGTTGAGAGGCAAGTAGTGTCACCTCTGGCGAACAGCATTGGGTTAAGAGTCTACCTGACCACAGATGCCTGGTCTGCCAAGCACGGTCAGGGCCACTACATTACTTACACAGCCCATTGGGTCAACCTGGTGAACAATGGCAAGCAGGGAGTACGTGGCTGTGCAGCGGACCAACTAGTGACACCTCCACGGCTTGCAGGCAGGCCTCTTGCCACCTCCTCTTCTTCTTCTCCTACTCCTCCTGCTACATCCTCTTCGCTGTTGTCCCCCTCCTCCTTGGCTGAGTGGCAGTTCAATTTTAGTGGTGCTGCCATATCCTCTACCGCTACACAGCCCCATCTCCCCAGAGCCTATGCTGCATGCCAGGTTCGACGGTGTCACGCCATCTTAGACATGTCTTGCCTTAAAGCGGAGAGTTACACTGGACCAGCTCTCCTGGCTGCTCTTAACAAGCAGGTGGAGCACTGGCTGACCCCGCACCAGCTGGAGATTGGCAACGTGGTGTGTGACAACGGCAGCAATTTCCTTTCCACTTTGAATTTGGGAAGGCTGACACATGTACCCTGCATGGCACATGTGTTGAATCTGGTCATTCAAAGATTTGTGTCAAAGTACCCAGGCTTAGAGGGCATCCTGAAGCAGGCTAGGAAGCTATGGGGGCATTTCAGGCGGTCTTACACGGCCATGGCATGCTTTGCGGACATTCAACGGAGAAACAACTTGCCGGTGAGACGCTTGATATGCGATAGCCCGACTCACTGGAATTCGACCCTGCTCATGTTCTCTCGCCTGCTAGAACAGGAGAAAGCCGTCACCCGGTACCTGTACAATTACAGTAGAAGAACACAATCTGGGGAGATGGGGATGTTGTGGCCCAACAACTGGACACTGATGCGAAATGCATGCAGTCTCATGCGGCCGTTTGAGGAGGTGACCAAACGGGTGAGTCACAGTGAAGGCACCATCAGCGACTTGATCCCCTATGCTAACTTCCTGGAGTGTGCCATGCGTAGAGTGGTGGATAAAGCTGTGGAGGAGCGTGAAGAGGAACAGTTACGGCAGGTAGAGTCGTTGGAGCAATTTTCATCTGAACCAGATGTTTCCTCAACACATGCGGCAGCACTGAGGGGGGGACGAGGAGGAAGAAGAGGAAGAAGAGGAGTCGTGTGGGGAAGAAGAGGAGTCAGACTCGGATGATGAGGAAGGTGTTTCTGTGGAGGAGAAAAAGGCGGCAGAAGAACAACCGCAGCAGCCGTCACAGGGCGCTTGTGCTGCTCCACATTCCCGTGGTATTGTTCGTGGCTGGGGGGAGGAAGAGGACTTGCATAACGGCACTCAGGAAGAGCAAGAGGAGATGGATAGTACGTCTGGATCCAACTTTGTGCAGAATGGGGTCTTTCGTGCTGTCCAGCCTGTTGAGGGACCCCCGTATAAAAAAAACTCAAGGGGAATGAGCTGTACTGGGTGGCCATGCTACTAGACCCTCGGTACAGGCACAAAGTGGCGGACCTGTTACCAACTCACCTGAAGGCGGAAACGATGCAGCACATGCAGAACAAGCCGGCAACTATGCTTTACAATGCGTTTAAGGGTGATGTCACAGCACAACGCAATAAAGGTACCACTGCCAGTAATCCTTCTCCCATGTCCACGCAGGCAAGGACAGGACGCTCCAGCGATCTCATGGTGATGTCGGACATGCAGACATTCTTTAGTCCAACGCCTTGCCGTAGCCCTTCGGGATCCACCCTCCACCAACGCCTGGACCGGCAGGTAGCCGCCTACCTGGCCTTAAGTGTGGATGTAGACACTGTGAGCAGCGATGATGAACCCTTGGACTACTGGATGCGCAGGCTTGACCTTTGGCCAGAGCTGTCCCAATTTTCCATCCAACTTCTGTCTCGCCCTGTCGCAAGCGTCCTGTCAGAAAGAACCTTCAGTGCAGCTGGACGCATTGTCACTGAGAAGAGAAGTCGCCTAAGTCACAAAAGTGTTCAGTACCTCACCTTTATCAAAATGAATGAGGCATGGATCCCGGAGGGCTACTGCCCGCCCAAAGACTAAGTCAGTCCCTACACACACAGCATCTCTGCCTGCACGCCGTGTGACTGGCTGCCTGCCCCAAGACTAAGTCGCTCCCCACACAGCACCTCTGCCCGCCGGCCGCTTGACTGCCTTCTCCGCCACCACCAACAGGGTCCAGGACGCCAGTCGGATTCCTGGATTCCTGCTAGCAGCGGCCGCTATAATAATTTTTCTGGGGCGTCTACATGCCTGACTAATTTTTCTGGCTGCACTGTGGGTGGCTGCAACAACAAAACAAAAGACATGTACACGTGTCAATTCCCCTTCGTGATCGTTACCTTGCCGCGGTGAAGGGGCTTGCGTATCACAATGAAGCAATGACCGCCGGCTATATGAGTGTCTCGGGGGTTGGCACACCAAAGATAATAAGGTTGTATCTTCATTGTGGTCAGACCAAATTTGATCAGCTGGACAGTCACTGTTCTGTCATTCAGCTACATTAGCCGGGCGACCATATGGGCTGTAAAGCCACCATGACCTGCACTCTCATCATGGTGCGCACCAGTCCAGCACGGCCGTCACTACACAGTGAGTTTGGTCTGTCAGTGTGAAGCAGTACACTAATTACACTACCTGATTGATGTATACACATGCAAGATGTTTTAAAGCACTTTAGACCTGCAATTTAGCATTCAATGTGATTTCTGCCCTTAAAACGCTGCTTTGCGTCAAATCCAGATTTTCCCCCGGCACTTTTGGCATGCATCCCACTCCTCCATGCCCCCTCCAGGTGTTAGACCCCTTGAAATATCTTTTCCATCACTTTTCTGGCCAGCATAAGTGTTTCTAGTTTTCCAAGTTCGCCTCCCATTGAAGTCTATTGCGGTTCGCGAAAGTTTGCGCAAACCGAACCTTTTACAGAAGTTCGCGAACCAAAAATCGGAGGTTCGGCCCATCTCTGTTCCCCAGCACCCTCCCTTGCAGAATCAGCAGCAGGAAGTGTTGCTGATAAGTATCTCTCACCTCTCCCCATTCCAGCTCCCCCTGGCTTTTTCTGATGCCAGCCTCCAATATCACATGTACCGGATCCTTTCTTGATAATGTACTTGATATACTGTAGTGCTGGCCACAAGTGTTTAAACTACAGCACACCTTCCATGGCCTTCCATGATAAAATATATTAGTGTCTATCAGAAAGGAAAGTCCTGATAATTGCTTTTGCCCTAGTCAGCACTGGTGAAAATGTTTGTTTATGGTGGAATACAGTATAATGCAGAAATATTGTGAGCTATTTTTTCTATCCAATGAAAAGGAATGTATAAATCACTCTGTATATTATGCATTTTGCGGGATAAGCAGAGAGAAATGCCAATTTGAAAGCAGCGTAGTTACAGCATATAAAGATTTACTGAAAATCAATTAAGATCTTGGCTCTTCCTGTTCAGTAAGCCAGCACCTATTCCATAGGAGACCTTGGGCAGGTTTCCCTAACACTGCTTCTGCCTATAGAGCACGTCCTAGTGGCTGCAGCTCTGGTGCTTTGAGTCCGCCAGGAGAAAAGTGCGGTATAAATTGTATTTGTCTTTTGTCTTTGTCAAGATTCAGATGACAAAAATATCTCTCTGGACACTTGAGTTAATGGTGCGATGTTTACAACGTAACCACTTCATGACAAGCTGACTTATAAAAAACGTCTTGCTAGAGCCTCTTAATGGCTCCAGGACGTTTTTATAAGTCAAACAGTGCTGCTGCTGCTGTGCACGTGCGCTCGTGCACGTGCACATGAAAAAGGGGGGAAAAAACAAAGAAAAAATACAACTTTATTTCCAAATACTATATTGTCACCATACTTTGTACTAGGGACATAATTAAAATGTTGTCATAACCACGACAAATAGGCAGATACAATGTGTGGGTTTTATGTACAGTAGCAGTGTTTATATTAAAACTATAGGGGATGAAATTGGAGAAATAGTGTATTTTTTCATTTTTTCCTTGTTTTTCCCTTTAAAATGCTTAGAAAATAAAGTAATTACTGAAAACAAATATCAACCCCAAAAAGCCTAATTGGTGGTGAAAAAACAAGATATAGATCATTTCTATCAAGCTGGTACGTGAAGAGGGTTAGCGTAACAAGTGCAAGTCAGAGGACTGTTGAGAAAAGCGTAGTCAGAGACAAGCCCAGGTCATACAAGTGAGCAGATGGCTGTAGTGCAGAAGGATCAGGCAAAATCGTAGTCAAATAACAGGCAGAGTCATACACATAAGTCAGATGTCAGTCGTATTGGAAGGAGCAAACAGAAGCAAAGTCAGGGACAGGCCGATTCATACGTAGAAATCAGATGGCAGTAGTACAGAAGGGCTAGGCAAATTCATAGTCAAGAAGCAGGCAAAGGTCGGAACACAAAACAATATACAATATTACAATAATACAATTACTGACTGACTAGAGTACATATATATTGTGCTGATGCGCAATATATGAAATGTAGCTCTCAAATCTCTCACTAGATAAGGGCCAAGAACCAGCGAACTGATTAGTATCAAGGCTAGTGAGCAAATTACTCACTAGGCCTAAAATACCCAAGAGGCAGAGCAAAAGCCCGCCCCCAGGATGACAGCACCTCGTGTCAGACACGCCTCCTCAGCCTATAAAGGCTGCTTTGCCTCGCGCGCGTCCGACTGAAAGGACTGTGCATGCGTGCCTGGCCTGCTGATCCACCGCCGCAGGGATGCCGGGGACGCCATCAGAAGACGGCAGAGCGGAAGTCCCACCACGCGTAGGAGTACCGCCGGACACGCCGCGGGAGCTGCCGCTGGAAGGTAAGATTGTTACAATTTCATTGTGATTAGTAGTCATTAAGCTATTGGCAAATGAAAGGGATGAACACTGAAAGGTGAAAATCGCTCTTGTCCGTTAAGGTAAAAATCCCCTTGGGGTGAAGTGGTTAGCATAAAGAATTGTATATAACTTATACCCTACAAAATCTTCTCAAACATTTGGTCCATGATATTAGGCTGTTTAGCTCCGGGTATTGGCACTGGTGTATAGTTCAGCTCAGACAGCATGGCCAAGTGAGCAAAGTGATAACCCGACAATGTGCTTAAGCTGCTCCACCCAGACATTGATTTCCTACAGAGGAAGTGTAAAGGGGGCCATTAACAATACAAACTACAAGCCCACGGTAATCAATCAGAAGCGATCGGCCATGCCCATTCACAGCCGAATCCCTGTTAGCCAGCCAGTTCGATCAAATTAATGGGATTGATGCATTTTCCGGATAGATTTTATTGATTTGATCAGATTGGTTAGCGAGAATTCAGTCGTTAAAGGTCAACTGATCGTTTCAAATCCATTACCGCGGTAATCAGAAACGATCAGTCACACAGGGGATTGTATCATTAAATGCCACCTTTAGGATTGCAGGAGAGTTACCAATTGCACGTTCACGTTACATTTACCATATGAAAGGCAATTATACACCCGTGGATTCAAGTTTTGTTTAAAATTTTGTTGTAAATTGTACTTTAATTTGGTTTAACAAAATACAAACCATTGGAAGTCCTTACAAACATGTCTGCCCAGTGGAATAATAGACTGAAAATTCCTGAAAGTCCACAGTGAAAAAGTCTGCAGCTTACATAGATGTTTCCAAATATTGGCTGCATGCCATCCCTCATAATCTCAGATGACTGTTCTCAGCAGCCTTGAATACACACCTTTGTAGTTTCCATATTAGTTCATGAATAGAAGGAAAGATACAAGCCTTCCTTTGATAAATCATGATTTCTTTCTTAGAGAACAGCAACTTTCTAAATATAAAACATTAAATCTTCCACATTTTCCAACTCATGTTTTATTTCGTGCTGCAGCAATAACACCAGTGTCTTATAACCGTGCCGTTAAATTGTGTTCCATCCAGTGGGATGGGATTGCCTGTGAAGTACCTCTCAGACCTCTGCTTTTTCTTTATGGAAGTAGGATGTTAGCAGGACATCAGTGGGGATAAAATAACTTCCTGAACGCTTTATGTGAAATGTTTTAACCTTGCCAAGACTACCCATTTTGCAAGTTCTCTTTCATCTTAAGCCATCTATTTGTCAGCCTCAGTGAGGGCAGTGACTATGTTAGGTTCATATAGTGCTAAGAATGCACAATAGAGCTTATACATCATATTACCAATTATTTAACTCATTTCTGTTAAATAGGATACAGCCATTAGTTTCTTGTTAGCTTATTATTTGTATCTTTGCGCTTCCTTTTGGGACATACATTCTGAGATAGTAAATTATAAATTAGAATGGGCTGATGAAACTTCTATGTCTACTTTACTGTAGAATTACTTTTTAACCTATGTACTGCATACTGGAATAGTGGTATGTCCACCAAGTCATGACTTGCGACATCTGTGCATTTTTGTTTCTGAGTGATAGGAATAAGTTGCATCTCTTCCCAGAACTCACCTTATCCCAACATTCTTCTCTGTGATGGTTATATCCCTCACATCCACATCCTGCAAACTCACACACATCTACTTATATGCTCGCCCAATATACTGCTACATTATTCTACCCTGCCACAAGGCACTAACAATCCTGACTCACAGTTTAATTCCTGTACATTTCATTATCATCACACTGGAGAACATACCATATGCTTTACTATTGGGGGATTATGTGAGGGGCGCAACATGCAATTTATGCAGTATCTTGTTAGCATGGATACCACTCCAACCTATTGTGTGCAGATGCACACTAGCTTTCAGGGAAGTGTGGTTTTCATAGAAAAAAAGAACGTAAAGCAGACCAAACTCTAGCACAGCACACAATAAAAACTTTTCATTTCACAAATAGTTGCTGAATAAATTCACTGGACTGTGCTGTGTGCTTGTTTAGCTAGATAAGTGTCAGTCAGCAGCTGTGGATCAAAGCTGTGAGCTGTGCCCTGGCAGCTCCGCCCAAGGGTAAACACAAGCTTACCAGTTTTAGTGCTTCTAGTGAAATGAATCCAAGTAAAACCTCAGATTTTGTAGGATTTCCTTAAACTGTAATGAAGATTTTTTTCCCCCAAAGGTTATCATGCTGTGGCTAATCTTTTAGAGTAGAGAGTTTAGTTCCACTTTAAGATGTGCACCCTACACAAGCACCTAGGGAAAGCAGGGATCCATATAGATGAGGCCTGTCTGTGTATAGTGGAACGTGAACAGCAAGCACTGCAGAATGTGAGCAGAGGCGCCAACAGGATAAAATATGCTAAAATTTCTTAAAGTGCTAGGGAGGCAGTGGTGGACTTACCTCCCCGAAGTAGACATGAAGCTGTCAGTTTTCAAAAGATTAAATTTATTCACATACTCCAAAAAAAGCGACGCGTTTCGCAGGTATATTCCTGCTTCCTCAGGCAATAACAAGAAGGAATATCTAACAGTGCAATAGGCAAACGCCTAGTGCCTCTGTTAGCAAGGAAGCATGAAATAAGCAAGAATCAAGATATTTCTTCTTATCCATTCTGCTCTTCTTTCCTGTCATTTTTGTCTCTTGTTTGCCCTTATCGCTATTGCTCGAATTGTCTTACAACCTACAGTATATGTGTTTTAACCCACTGTCTTACTATAACAATTATTTTCTTTTCACCTGTCCTACCTATCTCTACTCTGTGCACTCGCTCTCATGTGACCTAACAGCCCACTATTTCATCACTCCCAGTATTCCATACTCACTCTCTCTATGCATTCCTTCCATTATTTTTTCCTACCACTCTCACTAAGTGTACTCACAGGTGTACTCCCATTCCCTGCTCCTATCCACTATGTACTCACCTATTCTTCTACGCCCACCCTGTGCATACTTCACCACTGTCATCTTACTAAGCCCGATGGCTGCCTCTTACCGGATAGAACAACCATCTTACATTATTTACTGTCAGTAATGCATACCTCTTATCCCTACATAATACCCCCCCCCCACCCCCGATCCTTTTACCTATTGTACCATCCTTACTGTGTACCTGTATCCTCCACCTCTCCCACCGTGTGCTATTCCCCTTCCTAATTTCTCTCCTTAATCTACCCTGATTTCACACCATTCATATGCATTACCACCTCTTCACTGCCTTCCATCTGACTTGCCTTGCGCTCATGTCTACTACTTGCTCTTACTTGGTAACAACCAATACTCTTAGGGGGACATTTATCAAGAGTTTGTGAGACACAATGTTGGTAGGTTTTTAGAAATCTGTGCAGAACTATCTCAGACATATTAAGTAATCACTAGATAGCACACATTCCTTCTTAAACTGTTCTTAAATAGGAGGAGTTAGGAAGGTTTATCAGACAGTGCAGTGTGTGAAGGAAATTGCTGTTACTGCGGTAACCAATACATCTGTTGTATGATACAGAAAAGAGAAGTTATAATAGCATACATATATTATTTACGGTAGATTATTTTAGGTTAACCAACAAAATGTAATGTAAGTAAATATATAATATAAATGTATTAGAGGTGAAAAAAGGATCAATGGAAGGGTTAAACACAGATCAGCTTCACATGACACCAGGCAGCAGGGGGGAGGAGCACTTCGTAAATCATGTTTAGCCTGCACTGCACAAGCTGCATAGCAGTGCTAATAAGCACTTCTTAACTACTGTAGGAATGTACGTGTCCAGGGCGGCAGCCCCAGGACCGCCTAACGCCAATTGGCGTCAAGTCCTGGGGCTGCAGTTTGCAGGAGATCACGCGCTGGCTGCATGCGCATCTCCTGCTTGGGGGGCAGAGCTCCACCCCGCCTTCAGTGTCCGAGCGGTGATCGCCGCTCGGGAGACTGTTAGACAGCGAAACCGCTGTTTTTTCTGTTAGTACCACGCTGCGACCAGCAGCAGCGCTGTACTGGGGACAGCCATGTGACACGGCTGTCCCCCTGGGGCACTTGAGAGCGATCGGCTCTCATAGGCAGAAGCCTATGACAGCTGATCGTCAGAATTGGCTGGCTGGGGGGTGGGAGGGGTTTTTGAAAAAGAAGAAAAAAACAAAGCAAGTGAAATTTATTTACAAATATGTAACGTAATTATTTATTTAAAAATAATAAACACTGTGGGGGGGATCAGACCCCAGCAACAGGAAGTTCTGTTGGTGGGGAGAAAAGTGGGGGGGGATCACTTGTGTGCTGAGTTGTGCGACCCTGCAGCTATGCCTTAAAGCTGCAGTGGTCAATTATATAAAAATTGGCCTGGTCTTTAGGGGAGTTTAACACTGCGGTCTTCAAGTGGTTAATTTGTGGAAGTTTAGGAATGGATTTGCACTTTTCTTAACTGTAGTGCATTTCTAGAAATGTTTACTAAACTGCCGCTATTAAGTAGGATTTAAGAGTTTTCTTATTATCATGCAGAACAGTTCCCCTGCTGGTTAGAACTGTTTAAGAAGAAAAAAAAACTGTTGGTAATGCTTTGATAAATCTGGCCCTTAGCACTTGGGAACCAACTTACTTACCAGTTTTACACAGGGCCGGTGCTACAATAAAGGCAAAGGGGGCAACTGCCCCAGGGCCTCAGGGTCTGTGGTGGCCCCCCAGACATCCCCATTGCCCCCTTTCAAAACTTAATCTGGCTGGCCGCTGCCCCTGAGTACTACAGGTGTGTGTGTGTGTGTGTGTGTGTGTGTGTGTGTGTGTGTGTGTGTGTGTGTGTGTGTGTGTGTGTGTGTGTGTGTGTGTGTGTGTGTGTGTGTGTGTGTGTGTGTGTGTGTGTGTGTGTGTGTGTGTGTGTGTGTGTGTGTGTGTGTGTGAAACAGGCAGCAGCAGGCAGGGGAACATTGTTTGTTTTATGAATTACCTGCAGGCATTTGACGTCATGTCAGTGCCTGTGAGGAACGAGGCTCTGTGCTGTTGTTGGGGGCTGACAGAGTGTGGAGTGGAGGGATCAGATGACTTAACTTGTTGTCTGGAAGTTACTCCTGTCTCACATTCCCCTTTCTCTTTGATATGGGCCATCACAGAAGCACTACGTACAGACTACTGTGGCTGGAATCACAACAGCATGAGGGACAATATGGCTACATTTGTTATATGAAAGTCATGGTGTCCACACATGGCATAAGTTGTTTTTTTAATTTGTTAGTTTAAAACTTTATCAGCTCACAATTTTTTAAATTTTTATATTATAAAATGTCACTATGGCTAGTACTGTGTACCTGAGACGAGATAAAGTAAATATTTGATACTTACCCAGGGCTTCTTCCAGCCCCATATGCACTGCTGAGTCCCACGCTGTCCTCCCTGAGCCAGCCCCGTTAATCTGACTCAGTGGCGTTAGTCAGAGTCTTCTGCGCATGCACAGAGAGGGAAGCCTCAGGAAGAGATGTTTTCATAGCATTTATAGGCCAGGAAAATGTCTAATTTGTGCTTCCCAAGGTCTCTAAAAAGTTTTTGGCAGCATAGCAACTAACCTGTCCTGGCTGGTGTGCTGCTCTATTAGTCCGTGCTCCCTGTCTTCATCCCCGTTAGACGCATCTTCTTAGTGACCTGGCGCCTGTCATTGCATAATAACGTGCTCTGGGTCACTGAGAAGTGGCGCACCTGCGAGAATGAAGAAGAGAGAGCATGGACTAATGCATCAGTGCATTCACAGGGACAGGTGAGTTGCTATGCTGACAAAAATGTTGCAGTGGCCACAGGGACACCGGACAAGGGCCACACTTGTCAGCAAGCTTGGGGGCCTGGGGTGAATTTGCTGCTAGGAAGGGGGGTGAGGGGGCCCCCATGTTACTTTTGCCCCAGGGCCCCATTTTAGCTAGAACCGGTTATGGTTTTACAGACGTGGAGAGTACATACAAACTCAGGTAGTGCCATGGAAAGATTTAAACCCTTGATCCTAGCACTTCCAGGAGAAAGAACTATCCACAATGCAGCCATGCTACCCAATAATGTAATTGTAATTCTTATCAAGACATTGCAAGAGCAAAGAATCACATATATGAAAATACTGAGGTCTGCACAGGTTGGATTTGAAGGTGAAAAATGTGTTTTATTTACAAGGTGCAGCAATTCAAATATACATCCACCATACACATACAATCATATAATCAAACAATAGGTGGTGCAGCACAATACCAGAACCCCTAACTATCTATTTATCTATACAGAATATATACAGCAACACACAAAATATCAGAATATATACAACAATAAATAATCCGAATCAACATACACAAAGGGAGGTCATACAAGCAAGAGTCAAACCAGGAAATCAGGATCAGGCAATAACATCAGGCAGAGAAAGGTCAGGCTAGCAAGGATTGATACTGGGAATTCAGAGAATAAGGCAAGACAGGAAACAGGAAACACTGGATCAATGGCCAGAGTCACAATACTACACAAGCAACCAGAATGATCTAGCAATGTGCTGCTAGGAAGTCTGGTCTTAAATAGCAGCACATTGATCAGGTGATTTCTCAGAAAGTTCTCATAGTTCCATCTGCTGGTGATCCGGGGAACTACACAGTTCTCAGCAACAAGGCAGACATCTGCTGGTTGACAGTGGAAGTTCACAGCAAAGTTCACTAGTGATGTCACCAGTAGGACAACAGAGGCACAGATCCTGACATTATAGTTCCACCTGCTGGTGATCCGGGGAACTGCACAGTTCTCAGCAACAAGGGAGACGTGCTGGTTGACAGTGGAAGTTCACAGCAAAGTTCACTAATGATGCCACCAGCAGGACAACAGAGGCACAAATCCTGACAGTAATCTTATGTTGGCTATGGATTTCTGAAATTGCACTAGAAATAGTATTTTTTCCCCTAAGACATGGAAATATGCCTATATGGTGTACCCTTTAAGTGCAAACTGCCTTGCAATTTCCAAGCAATTCCCATCTTTGCTTGTGGGTAATTATAGCTGCAGATCGCTAGGGATGGTCAGTGAGATGCAAATTATTCCAAATGAATGCAGGATTATGCAAATTCTGTATGCAAATTGATGCAGTTTGGAAATGGATCAGTGGAATTTATGCAACCGAGATGGATAAAATGGCATTATGTTAAAATTCAAATGGATTACTTCGAAGTTTGCTGTTCTACGAGATAAATCAATATGGAGTGGGGCCCATATTGGAGTGAGCGGTTTTTGGAGCTGATTTCTGAGCGATTCTAGGCATGTTTAGAGACGTTTTCTAAACATGCCTAGCGTTTTTGGGAGAGTTTTTGTGTACCGTATTTTTCGGAATATAAGACGCACTTTTTCTCCCCCAAAAGAGGGGGGGAAAAGTCAGTGCGCCTTATATTCAGAAGAATAAAGAAAAAGCACAGAAGTTATGTTAACCTCCTGAGCGGTATGGACGAGCTCAGCTCGTACATAACCGCCGGAGGCTGCCGCTCAGGCCCTGCTGGGCCAATTTTCTTCAAATAAAAAGCAGCACACGCAGCCGGCACTTTGCCAGCCGCGTGTGCTGCCTGATCGCCGCCGCTCTGCGGCGATCCGCCGCGAGCAGCGGCGAAAGAGGGTCCCCCCAGCCGCCTGAGCCCAGCGTAGCCGGAACAAAAAGTTCCGGTCAGCGCTAAGGGCTGGATCGGAGGCGGCTGACGTCAGGACGTCGGCTGACGTCCATGACGTCACTCCGCTCGTCGCTATGGCGACGATCTAAGCAAAACAAGGAAGGCTGCTCATTGCGGCCTTCCTTGTTTATTCTGGGTGCCGGAGGCGATCGGAAGAACGCCTCCGGAGCGCCCTCTAGTGGGCTTTCATGCAGCCAACTTTTAGTTGGCTGCATGAAATAGTTTTTTTTTAATTAAAAAAAACCCCTCCCGCAGCCTCCCTGGCGATCTCAATAGAACGCCGGGGAGGTTAAAATGTAACCTGTGGGCTCTGCAGAAGTGTCGGGCAGCATGTCTCCTTGCAGGGCTCCGTGATGTGATCGGTTCCAGGCGGGGATCGATGCGGGGCTCTGAGCGACAGAGCTGTCTGGGTGGTCTCCTTGCAGGGCTTTTTGATCACTTCCAGGCGGGGATCGCTGCGGGGCTCTGAGCAGCAGAGCTGTCTGGGTGGTCTCCTTGCAGGGCTCTTTGATCACTTCCAGGCGGGGATCGCTGCGGGGCTGTGAGCGGCAGAGCTGTCTGGGTGGCCTCCTTGCAGGGCTCTTTCATCAGTTTCTCGCGGGGGATCCGCACCGGGCTCCAGCAGGACTGCTGTGTGTTGTCTGCTTGCAGCACATGGCTCGGCTCCACAAAGCGATCAGTGCCCGGTTCCACTTGTCAAACAGCCCGGGTCTCCATGCACGGCTCCATTCTCTGCCACCTATTGGATGCTGAGAGTACTGAAGCTCCGCCCTCTCCAATGCTTTTCTACTTTACAGGCTCGTGCTTAACATTCTCCCGCCCCCCACTACATCATACTGAGCCACATCACACTTGCAGCGACAGCTATATGAGTGAGAAAAGACAGGTACAGAACTACTGTACCTTACTGTCTGTGATAAATTAATGGGCACTGAGGGGCATATTAATAGTACAGTACTGAGGAGCATACTGAGTGATTGCTTCCCCAAGTGTACTGTATATTGGGTAATCAAGGTGGATACACTATGTTAGCTGTTTCACACTGTACCTCAATGTGTGAATTGGGGGAGGGAGGTTCTGGACACTATAAGTCCAGTGTGCAGTATGCATTTTGTTAGTGTGGGGGAGGAGAGAGAAGTTCTGGACTCTAAGTACAGTGTGCAGTATGCATTTTGTTAGTGTGGGAATATAACATGTTTTAGTACACTTTTTGGCTCATAATCTTTTTTTTTTCTTAATTTCCTTCCTCAAAAAGTAGGTGCATCTTATACTCCGGTGCGTCTTATATTCAGAAAAATACGGTAGATTAATAATATCAGCTTCTGTAACAAAAACGGCTGGAAAACCGCTCTGATCTAGCGTTTTCCAGAGTGGTTTGCCTTTTTCCTATACTTTGCAGAAGCATTTCTGCCTCAATGTAAACAGCAAACGTGCAGCAGGAGGCACGTTTGCAGTGTGCTAAAAACCTCAAACCGCTGGTATGCACCATCCCATTGAAATACATTAGGTTGGCGGATCACAGATAAAACCGCTCGGTGTGCACTGGGCCTGATTTATAAAGATAGGCTGAAAGGAAACAGCAACAAAAGTAAAGTTTGCTGCGGGTTTCCCACCATGTTAATCTATAACAATCATTGGTTGTACCAGGCAGCTCGGTCTGTTTTATTGTAGCTTCCTTTATCAGCCTTTAAAAAATTAGTTCCTGTCTCTTATTTATTTTTTTATTTTTTTTTCAGTTTAACCTCCCTGCCGGTTATCCCGAGCTCAGCTCGGGGTAACCTGCCGCGGAGGATTCCTCAGGCCCTGCTGGGCCGATTTGCATATTTTTTTTTTGTTACACGCAGCTAGCACTTTGCTAGCTGCGTGTAACTTACGATCGCCGCCGCTCCGCGCCGATTAGCCGCAACCCACCGCATCAGAGGGTGCCCCCCCCCGAGACCCGTGCGCTGCCTGGTCAATCAGTGCCAGGCAGCGTCGAGGGGTGGTTCGGCACTCCCTCTGACGTCACGACGTCGATGACGTCGGTGACGTCATCGCGCCCGTCGCCATGGCGACAGGGGAAGCCCTCCTGGAAATCCCATTCAGAACGGGATTTCCGGATGGGTGTATGTGCCGGCGGCGATCGGCGCATTCGGGGGGACGCCGCAGGGAGGGGGGAAGCATGTAGCTAGCGCTAGGCTAGCTACATGCTAAAAAAAAAAAAAATAATGCCAAAAAACACCCTCCCTGCCGTGCGCAGCAATTTTTTATAACGGCAGGGAGGTTAAGAAAAGGGTAGCATGCTGTCCTTTCTGTTTAGGTCAACAGTTGCATTCTGACTAACATTGTAGGTGTCTCATTACAGGACAGTGATTATTGGCTATAAATCATAGAAATAATTTTTTCTCTAGGAAATCATATCAATGACTATATTTTGTGTAGATTATATTAGTTGAACTATACTGTGAAGAGAAAACTTAAAGCTGTTGGTGTAAAGACTGTTAGCTGTAATGCTTAATTTCACTCTAGTGAGATTTGCTGTCAAAGCGATGTGAGATTGCTGTCCATGTATTGATCTTTCATTGAATCAATAGGCAAAAAACTATCAGAACTCCCCATAGGGTTTAGGTAGTTATAGCAGACAGTGGAAAAGAGTCTCTGGAAAAAAAAAAAGACCATCATGTCTAATAAACCTTTTAACAGAATGTATTTCCTGAGTGCCATGTCCATCCAATTTAGAGACCACCATTAAGATATATCTTTATTACAAGGCATTTTCCATACCATTACAGACAGCCAATGTCAACGAGTGGCAGCAGTTATTGGGATCAAAAAAAGAGAGGTGAAAGTTGAAATGCATTTTCTTGTAAGGGTAAAATATTAGTTATGCTCCAAAGTTTTCTCTTTGGGGTTGTAGCAACAGTATAACGTGTCTCATGTATGAAAAGTGTTTTACAGGAAGATACTTTTTGTTGTTTTATAGGAAGAAATTTTTCTTCTTAAAACAGAAGAAACAGGGGGTATTTGCAATTACAGTAGAGTCACAGTTATCTGGCACTGACTGGGAATGACTGATGCCTGATAAGTGGGATTTCTGGTTGCTTGAGACTGAATGTTAAAAATAGGCCCAGCTAATACAGTACTATCCTCCACTATATATACAGTATATATATATATATATATATATATATATGTATGTATGTATGTATATATATATATATATATATATATATATATATATATATATATAAACGCTGGCTGTGATGCAGGCTATGAAGTGTACACGGAATATACGATAATCGAGGTCAGATCATCAGCTGAGGTCATACACGTGAAGTCAGAGATATGCGGTACACAGGGACTGAGGCAGAGCAAGGCCAATAACAGGCTAGGATCATACAGTGGTAATCAGATGGCTAAAGTACAGTAGGCTAAGACAGATGCGAAAACGTTATACAGGCCGAAGTCATACACATAGGTCAGATGGCTGAGGTATAGTTAACTACTTGGGCGTTACGGACGACCTCAGCTCGTCCAGTAATGCCGCGGTGGATTGCTCAGGCCCTGGTGAACCGATTTGCATTTTTTTTTTCATACACGCAGCTAGCACTTTGCTAGCTGCGTGTCTTACCCAATCCACCGCTACCTGCCGCGATAGAGGCCCCCCCGCAGACCTCTTGCGCAGCCTGGCCAATCACCGCCAGGCTGCGCTATGGGGTGGATCGGGACTCCCTGTGATGTCACGACGTAGATCACATCATTCCGTTCGTTGCCATGGCGATGGGGGAAGCCCTGCAGGAAATCCCGTTCAGGATGCCGCAGGGAGGGGGGAATCATGTAGCTAGCGATAGGCTAGCTACATGAAGAAAAAAAAAGGTAAAAAAAACCCTCGCCGCACGGGATCAAAACTCCAGGGAGGTTAAGGATTAGGCAGGGGCAGGGTCGTTAGGCTAGCCGAGGTCAATATCGAGTATCAGATGTCAGTAGTACAGAGGGATGAGACTTTAATCAAAGTGGACAGCTTGCCTGGTCATACACAGAGAACAATCACAATAATACAATATACAATACTAACTAAGGGTAGATATATATCGCAAACACTGCATATATATCTATCTCAGCAGAACTTTAACTAGACTGAGTAGTAAAGCAAGGTCCAGCGCTCAGTGACCTGGTGGCTATAACGGACAGCGAGTAACTGAATGCCCAGGACTTATATAGAAGGTATAGATCACAGACCAAGCCCCCAGGAAAATCGGACCAATCAGCAACATCCCCGCAGCAAGTGTCAGCTGACCGCAGGAATCAGTTGACACACCTCAGACACGCCTCCTTAACCTATAAAGGCAGCTCTGAGCTGTGCGCATCCTTCTAGAGAGACTACGCTGACCCACATCTACAGGGGAGCCGAGGATGTGAACATGCTGATTCACGTCTACAGGGGAGCCGGGGATGCGACTGATGGAAGAGGAAGAGGAAGCTTCCTCCAGCTGCTCCATACGATCAGAACAGCCTCCAGAGACCAGTCCAGATAAGTTTGTTACAATATATATGGACTCTGTATTAAATGTTAAAATGAAGCAATTGAAAGAGTATTAACCTTGGGGAAGCTGTGGAACCCAGTCTTTAAGCACAGCAGCGCCCCCACACAAACAGCCTAAGAAGGTGGCCTTCACCACTTTGAGTACTGCTGGCAATATGTGCTGGTTAGTTGAGACGTCTGGTTAGTTGAGTTCTGGATAACTGGCACTGTACTGCATTTTGTTTAGTGAGCGAGAAAGATCTCCTATGATGCATCTCTAATTAATATACAGATCAACTCTTTATAATCTAAAAGCCAGGCACACACTCAGAACTAATCCGTAATTGGAATAATGTGGTTGTATGCTGCCTGCCACATAAGATTTGGGCAGACTAACAAACCTCAAGTTATTTTTTCTTGACCTGTTTTTCCAGGCCTTAAAGAGAATCTGTATTGTTAAAATCGCACAAAAGTAAACATACCAGTGCATTAGGGGACATCTCCTATTACCCTCTGTCACAATTTCGCCGCTCCTCGCCGCATTAAAAGTGGTTAAAAACAGTTTTAAAAAGTTTGTTTATAAACAAACAAAATGGCCACCAAAACAGGAAGTAGGTTGATGTACAGTATGTCCACACATAGAAAATACATCCATACACAAGCAGGCTGTATACAGCCTTCCTTTTGAATCTCAAGAGATCATTTGTGTGTTTCTTTCCCCCTGCAGTTCTCATGCACTGAAGTTTCAGGCTGCTCGTTTCTTCCTGCAAACAGCTTTGCCCTTGTCTGTAATTCCTCAGTATGTGAAAGCCCAGCCAGCTCAGAGGATGATTTATCCAACTTGTAAAAGATAAGAGAGAAGAGAGAAGCTGCCCTAATCTAAATAATACACAGGCAGTGTGCATAGAGGGGCCTGGAAGGGGGAGTTCATAGCAGAATCATAACACTGAAGAACTTGGCAGCCTTCCAGACACAGGCTGACAAGTCTGACAGGGGAAAGATACATTGATTTATTACTGAGATGGTGATAGTATAAAGTGCTGCAGTAAGCCAGAACACATTAGAATAGCTTTTGGAACTTGTAGGATGATAAAAAACAGGATGCAATTTTGTTACGGAGTCTCTTTAATCCTGGTACACACATACAATTTTGATTGGCCAATGACTGGCTCATTTTACCACTTCCGTGTATTATGAGGGCCAACAGACTTTGAATACTATGAAAAGAATGTGCAGGTAAACTTTCATACTAAACAGAAGTGGTAAACTAGGCCAATCAGAATTGCATGTGTGTACCAGGCTTTAGACTCCAGCCTTAACCTCCCCGGCGTTCTATTGCGATCGCCAGGGAGGCTGCGGGAGGGTTTTTTTTTTAATTAAAAAAAACTATTTCATGCAGCCAACTGAAAGTTGGCTGCATGAAAGCCCACTAGAGGGCGCTCCGGAGGCGTTCTTCCGATCGCCTCCGGCAAGCATAAGTAACAAGGAAGGCTGCAATGAGCAGCCTTCCTTGTTTGGCTTTCCTCGTCGCCATGGCGACGAGCGGAGTGACGTCATGGACGTCAGCCGACGTCCTGACGTCAGCCGCCTCCGATCCAGCCCTTAGCGCTGGCCAGAACTGATTGGTCCGGCTGCGCAGGGCTCGGGCGGCTGGGGGGACCCTCTTTCGCCGCTGCTCGCGGCGGATCGCCGCAGAGCGGCGGCGATCAGGCAGCACACGCGGCTGGCAAAGTGCCGGCTGCGTGTGCTGCTTTTTATTGGAGGAAAATCGGCCCAGCAGGGCCTGAGCGGCAGCCTCCGGCGGTGATGGTCGAGCTGAGCTCGTCCATACCGCTCAGGAGGTTAATGGCAAACTGTTGATTTGTTAGTGACGGCATCTGAGATTACAAAAGCGCTGTGCCACCTCTACATCTAATTTTAATAGTTAATACAACCAGTGAGTTCATTAATGTCTGAGAAATAATCAAAATCTTCTCTTGTTGACAGTTAATACGTCACACCCAGATCTGTTGTTTATAATGTCAGCTAGAGGCTCTATGGGGAAGTGAGCAGGCAGTAGCAGATTTAAGGAAGAGTCTGGAGAGCAGAGTAGGACTGTCAAGATGGCAGCTGCAGTCAGGGAAGACAACTGAAGGTATGGTGGGTATCTGTCACTGTAGTCTGGGGTGCTTCATTCTACAAAGTCCACAGGTGGTAGGCAGGAATTCACACATCTGTGGGTAGCATGGACTCAGCTGAGAGGCTGGTGGTTGGGCTCTTTGGCAGATAGCGTTCAGAGCTGCAGACTCCCACTACCTAGCCCACCAGAACCATGCATGTCTTTTAAAGCGTAAATATATCAATATATTCTCCTTTAGGCTTCTTGCACACCAAGACGTTGCATTAGGTGCCACGTTAAGGTCGCATAACGTGCACCTAACACAACGTATGGTGCTGCAAGAGCCGATGGTAGAGTGAGCCGCGTTAGGCGGCTCGAGTCCTATAATGTCTCCCAGAGTGGCGCTGATTGGCCAGCGGGACCACGTGATGCGGAGCGAGACACTCTGCATCACGTGGTCCCGCCGGCCAATCAGCGCCCGCCAGTGCAGTGAATATTAAGTAGCCATGTGCGCGGCTACTGCAGCTGGCTCTCCCCGCCTCCTCTCCGCCCCCCACTGCGCATGTGCAAACAGTCTAACGCGGCTATAGCCGCTCCAACGCCGTAGCATGCTGCACTTTGCACAGAACGTGCAGCGTTACATGTAACGCAACGTGGGCTGTGTGAACAGCCCACTTGTGTTACATTGCTGTGCGTTGGGGGGGGCGTTACAGGCGCACTAACGTGCGCCTGTAACATCTTGGTGTGTAAGCAGCCTAAAAGCAGAGTTATATATAGAAGTTGTCAATAAGATACTAATGATTTTGGCTTGCATACAAATCAAATGCAGCTTGCAGATAGACCAATCAAAATCCGCAAGAAGTGGCTCAGTTTCAAGCTGCATACATTTGTCTGTAATTATTTGCATCTCACTGATCATTTCTAGTTATATAGATAACTTGTCTCTTAGTAGTACCGCTGATCCCATTTTCTCATATCCTTTATCTTATAATTTCTCGTCTGGACTACTGCAACATACTACTTTGTGGACTACCGTCTAACAAACTGGCTCCGCTCCAGTCGGTACTGAACTCAGCTGCTCGTCTCATTCATCTTTCTTCTCGATCTTCCTCTGCCGACCCTATCTATCAAGCTCTTCACTGGCTGCCAATTAACCAGAGGATCCAGTTCAAACTCCTAACCCTAATCTACAAAGCTCTCCACAATCTCTCTCCCCGGTACAAATCCTCACTAATTTCCAGATACAAACCCAATCGCAATCTCAGATCTGCACACGATCTTCTGTTGTCCTCCTCTATAATCACCTCCTCACATTCACGCTTTCAAGATTTTGCACGCGCTTCACCCCTTCTCTGGAATCCCCTCCCACAACACATCCGTCACTCGCCAACCTTTGTTACTTTTAAACGCTCTCTAAAAACTAATTTGTTCCAGCAAGCATATGCGCTACCTTAAGCCACTTCCCTTTGTCCTAAGACCAAATTGCACTCCTACTAGGTATCCTAAAACACACTGCCTTTATATATTTTATCTTATACTACCCCTCCTCTTGTTTCCCCCCATTCCCTTTAGATTGTAAGCTCGCAAGGGCAGGGCTCTCTCTTTCCCTTTTGTGTCTTGGAAATCATTATACATTTTATTCATCATGTTACTTTTATCACTCATTACCACTTCTGTATTTTGTATTCTGTATGCTGTATCATTATTTGTATTTTGTCACTAATTATGTATCTTGTATATTAGTGTACACCATTGTCTGTATTATGTACCCCATGTTTGTTTCTTACTTTGTACAGCGCCACGGAATATGTTGGCGCTTTATAAATCAATAATAAGAATAATAATAATAATATCCTGGTTTGTTTTTTTCTCACCCTTTTAACACACATAGAAGAGATGAGATCAAATAAGGAAAAGTTTAGTGCAGTATTGCCTTACAACAATTATTGACTGGCTGTGTTACAGCAGTTGAATGAAACTATAGAGACATTAACCTGCAAAGTGGTTACCTATATAACCTGTTACACCAATTTTCATGCATTTCTTTTTTTCCAACATTCTAAAGAATGAATTGGCGTTCAAGTGATAAAAGATTATGGTCTGCAGAGTACGTTTGCATGCTGTGTCAGAGTTTTCTTGCCATTTCTTAGAAGAGATCCCATATGTCAAACACCTGTGCAATTTAATTTTTTATATGTGTTAAAAAAGGCTTATACAGAGTTTAACGGTATGCAACACTTATGTAAGTGGTGAATCATCTGTATTTATTTTACAGAGTATCTCTATGAAGTTATTTTCTAGAGGCAAATAGCCACGGGGATGTTGCTGTGCTTCATTATTTATTATAAAGTTTATTATTTATTGTTGACTAAAGTTAAGTATAAAAGTACTTTTTCATATGATACACGTGTGCAGAAACATATGTTTTTTTAATAAAAATTAATGTTAACTACTGTATATCTAGTTTCAGTTCTGGATTTAAACCTTTGCACACTGTGTGCCAACTGTTTATTTGCCACCAAGTACAATGCAACTTCTAAGCTGTTCTAGAAAGGCATGTGGAAATTACATATGTATTCTGGCTTGAAGAAAAACCCTGTGCTAATTAACGATCACTAAACGTAACTAATTATCCCTCAGAATAAAAAAAAAATAGCTTATTATCCCTCAAGAATTAGGTCCCCGACACACCGGAGAGCGCTTTATGGGTCGATTTTGTTTTTAGAAAACACTTCCATTGACTTCCATTAAAATTGCGGCAAAATAGCCACAATTGCGATTTTTGATATGCCATTTACTGCGGTTGTACCGTGATTTGAATGGAAGTCAATAGAAGCTCTTTAAAAAAAATGAAAATGAAGTGCAAAATGGTATTCGGTGTGTCGGGGCGTAAATCTGTTTGCCATTTCTTGTTGCGTACCTGTGAACAGAAAAGGTCCAAGTAAGATAACTTGGTAGAGGGAAGCCTCTTGATAATCCAAGGGCTTCCCCTATCCTCTTGGCACCGCACTAACCTAGAGCTGGGACCCTCCAAACACATACGACAACCATTGTGCAGCAGCTCGTACGGCCCCACCTGCACGGTAGCACAGAGCCACTTGTGCATGGAGGAAAGTGCCGTGCATGAGTGTCTCCATTCTACTGCACAAGCGCAGGTCACCCTTGCATTATACACAGATGGGAGCAGTGTTGCGAAGAAGAAGGGGGTCCTGGCAAGCATCAATGGGGTGGAGAAGGTTCAGAGAAACCTCTACTGCAGTAAGTATCTAACTTGGATTTTTTTTTCCACAGGTGTACTTTAAAGACAAACAATACCTTTATTTTTCAAAATCGCTGTGCAACCAAATAGCTGCTACTTTTCAGAAGGATCCTGTACTCCTTTACTATTATTTCGTATTTATAGAACACCAACATATTCTGTAGCACTCTATATAGTACAAAACAAGCAAATGCAGAAGCAAAAAACACTAGGCAAGGTCCCTGCCCTTGTGGTGCGTATTACACATCAGATTTTGCTACAGTTTTCTACAAGCTCCAGTGTTCTCCCCAGGCTTTTGTAGACGGGTGCTCTGCCTAGCTAATTTTGATGGGCACCCGGCTGTCATTGGCTCGCCTCCTCATCCTCTCCTGATGCTTCCCCACCCTTTAGATTGTAAGCCTCTGGCAGGGCCCTCCTTCCTGGTGTTTCCAGCTTGATTATGCAATCTTACTGTCTGTCACCCCTCTTGTGGACTAGAACTTTCTCTATTTTGACCAATGACACTGAACTACTGTTATCAAAGACATTTGCATGATCTTGTTTTGTTGTGAGCTTCTTGTATGTCCTACCTTGTATGTTAACCCTTTTTTTCTATTATGCAGATTGGTGCTTTGTAAATACAATAAATAATAACATGCTATAAGCAGAGTTGCACAGAGAAGCGCTGCCCCAGCATTCCCCACCCGGCCACTTTTTCATGCCACACAGCTGGAAAAAAATTTGCAGGAGAACACTGAGCTTTTATTTAAAAAAAAATGTATGTAATTGAGGTTTTGTGTAAAGCTTTTTAGACCATTACTGTCACCCAGAAACATCAATCTGGGAATATTCTAGGAACAATAGTTGTACAGAAATTCGACTTGGCATTCTATTCTGATCTGTTTGGTGTAGGGGGAAGGGGAACTCAAGCAAAAGGTTCCCACCTTCATAGACTACAGTAGAACAACAATTGAGGTTGTCAGTGACCCAACATGACTGATCTGTGATGTTGTCAGACACCTGTATGGCTTTCCAGCTCGAAATTGGCTGATGAAAATCTAGTGTGTGTACATAGCTTAACACTACAGTTTACAATTCTAGGTAGTTTTCATTTCTTGCCAGATGTTGGCTTGAGAATGGTGGCCTGTAACAAATGTGGGCTATAGACCACACTGAAACATTCACTGTAGTATAGTAGACCAAGCACGTGCTGTTTTTATGAGTTTAGTTTGTGGTTTAGAAGAGTTACTTGCAGTAAATGCTTCCTTTCTCGGCACTTCCATGCACCTGGAAAATCAGCACATAGATTATATCCTGCACCTCTAACCTGTTTTTAACAAACAAGAAAGCTCTCTTTACCTGGAATAAACTTTCTGTGGGCTAGCAAATTTCCTGTGATTTCCTGTACTACATTATAATAACAGTGTAACCATTGCAATTACCTGCAATCATCCTCTGGTTATACGAGTAATTGCAGAATTGTTGTAATTTCAGAAGAATTTGTGAATTTGTGTTCTGTTCTTCTGCAGCACTTACTATTTTGTTCTTTTGCTCCTGGTATCCTAGAACAAATGAATCCTTTGCCAGAACGCCACATGAGTGATGAGAAAGCCATTAAACTTTCACCTGTGCTTAAATCATTAACAAATATGTGTAGCTCCAACATGTTATAATTATTAAAATAGTTAACGTTTTACTTGCAAATTCAGGCACTGTGTGTGTTTTCTTAAGAGTTACACATACTTATGTGCAAGTAATGTCCACTAACACACGGGTATTTATATGCTAATTATGCTGCTACAACATTTTTCATGCAGAACACTTATCTTGGTCACAAGCGTGAACTCTGTCCTGCAGTCTCTACTGCTTCATCAATCTTCATTCACGTACACACTCACTGCTCGCTTCATTTGTGTTTGCTGTATCTCTGTCTCTACCACATCATTTTTCATTTTGTTATTGTTATTTCATCCTTTTTTACATACCACGTTTTCCCTTTGTTTTGGCCCGTTAGGCCCCATTCACACTTGAGCGTTTTGCTGGCGATTTCGACAAAACGCTGAAATGCTAGCACTTTTGAAAGCGCTAGTGTAATAAAACCCTATGGGCCCG
Organism: Hyperolius riggenbachi; assembly: GCF_040937935.1. Classification (NCBI taxonomy): domain Eukaryota; kingdom Metazoa; phylum Chordata; class Amphibia; order Anura; family Hyperoliidae; genus Hyperolius; species Hyperolius riggenbachi. The sequence continues at coordinate 276,227,813 of NC_090647.1, forward strand.
TTCTTACTTGGGCAATTTGTGCTAATCGCCCAAAATCGCGAAACGCAAATACGTAGCCTACACCATTTTCAGGCGATTTCCCAGCGATCGCGTCTCAGTGCTATAGAAGCGCTAAACGCAATCGCGGAGAAATCGCTGCACTGTCCAGTGATTTTTCTGCGTGAAATCACAGAAAAATTACTCCGCAAAAATCGCTGGCGTTTTGCACTTCTAAGTGTGAATGGGGCTTTAAGGCCTCTTTCACAGTGGGACTGTGCATTTGATGCAACGTTAACATCGCACAACTTGCCCCTAACGCAGCGCATGTAGGTTATAAAATTGGACGTTATTTTGTACTACGTTATGTGTCTCTTGGTGCGCCGTTTTCGTCGCATACTGATGGACCGAAAATGGCGCGTGCGTTACATTTAAAAAAAAAAAAAAAAAACATTACTGAGCATGTGCAACACACATAACGCAGCAAATGTATTGCTAAACGCACAGCATGCAGCACTTTCTAAATATTACTACACATTACACACAACGCAACGTGTGCGCTGTGAATGTCGCACAGACTTTGTATTGCTGTGCGTTAGTCTGCGTTGTGAAAGAGGCCTAAAGGACACCTGAAGTGAGAGGGATATGGAGGCTACCATAGTTATTTCCTTTCAAACATTACAAGTTGCCTGGCAGTCCACTGATCTCTTTGGTTGCAGTAGTGTCTGAATCACACACCTGAAACAAGTATGCAGCTAATTCAGCTAGACTTCAGTCAGGCAGAGGATCAGCTGGACAGCCAGGCAATTTGCATTGTTAAAAAGGAAATAAATATGTCAGACTTCATATCCCTCTTACTTCAGGTGTCATTCAAAGGTTGTAATGACAATTTTTTTGTGTTCAGATTGATAAGTCTATAAATTAAATGAAACATTCTCTGGGCAAGAAGCTGTATACAACATCCACCACACTCTTACCAATCCATGTGTAAGATAATACAATTGTCCTCTCCACTGGCTATTTCAAACTTATATATGGTGTGTGCCTTACTGTACCAAAGTTATTGTTTATTTTGCAGAGTTACATTTTACTCAGTAGCAGTCTCCTGAGATCCTCATGCTGCTGTGTCTGCTGCCTTAAATTGTGCATCAAGAATTATACTCTTCTTTCAATTACCTGTTTGTTAATACATTTATGCCATACTGGAATTTGTAATGGTTCATTGATAAAATTAAGGTTGCGCAACCTCTCTGTTACTTCTTTATTTTATTTTATTTTTTCAATAATGAAAAATTCTAATCCTATGTCTCTATGTAAAAAGTTTTCTCAAAGGTCTTTTTTTATGTTATTCTCACTTCACCAGTAAATTTCCTATTAGATTAGAGCAGGCAAAAAAAAGCTTAGATAACGGCACTCTAACTAAGCTGCAATTGTTGCCTTTTTTCGGACCTTATTCATTCTTTGCTTGTGAGGTGCTACAGACATTTTGATAAGGGGAAGAGAAAATAAGATGTAATGAGGTATGATAAAAATGTTAATGCCTCAGGCCCCATGTATATCCAGCCTACCAAGGCCTTCAGCCTTGTTTCAGATTGAGTTGAACATAAAACAATTAGCAGGTGCCCAAGCATACCACAGTGCAGTACTCACCAGCTGTTAAGCATTGTGGTATGCCCCTGTCTCGGCTTTGTGAGCTGTTACTAACGGCCTGCATACAGAACTGTGCTGAATACCAGAAGCACGTGCTCATGGAAGTAAAGATGTGGGTTTTGGTCATTATGATGTGCTGTGCGTCAAGGGATTAAGAATCTTGTATTTTTTTATACATTTTATTAACTAGAACTATGAAAGAACTATTTCTAAACTCCAAATTCATTAAGCGATCTTTCCTGCCATCCTCCTTCGCTGTTTTCTTTCCATTTCAAGTACCATTATGGCATTTCAGGCAGCTTCCTGTGAAAAAATCCATTTCCTTGCTGTTATTCTTCTCTGTAAAGAGGTAGCTGCACTGGGGGGGTAGCTGTTTTGAAATTTTAAGAACCCTCTTGAAGACAGGATTGTGAGGATCAGCCATGGGATTTTTGTTATATGTACCGAAGAATGCATCAGTTATTTAGGAACTTAATTCCCAATATGGCTCTTCTTTGATTAAGGACAAAAGCCATCGTCTCACAGCATTATTGAAACCCCCCCAAACAAGTTAATCATCTGAACTCTTTAACTCAGTGTTTTTGACTATTTAAAGTACTTTGATTTTATTACAAACAGGCTTATTCAGTTCTGTTTCTTTCTCCCTTTTGCCTGTTCCTTTCTCTTGCAGGCTTTTCTTTTCGTCCAGCCTGTGTAATTTGTAGCTCATTTCCTCTTCTGTCTGGGGGCTGAAGGTTGTGCGTGCTGACAATAGAGAAAGTGAGTGTTCTTCACATGGGCAGCATCCACGTTTAATCTTCAGAGGTTAAAACACTATAGTCTGTTTGGAGAACTTTTTTTCTTTGCATTCAGATTATGGTATATGATATATAATACTCCGACCTTACATTTTTACTTATCGGTATATACTTTTATGTAGTGAACAAAAATTATCTGCCACTAATCGTTTATGGGCAATTTCTTCCTCATGTTTTTTTTGTTTTGTTTTTTGCGATTCTGCGTTTTGTGATGTTTTGCATCTTATTCTACTTTTTTTTTCTTTTCTTTTTTCTTTTTTTATGTGAATTTTCGCATTCTGGTTTTTCCATGGATATCAATAAAGTTAATTTAGTTGAGTTTGTATGTGATTAACTTTATGATTGCACACATTTGCATTTCCATTGACTTGCATTGCATGCGATTCACATAACCGAAGAACACATACAAACGCAGAAAGTTTGGATGTGAAAATTTGAATTAAAGTACACAAGTGCAATGCCAATGACTTTCTTTAGATGAGTGACAAATACATATTTGGAAAAACGCCATTCACATATGAATTATGTCATGTGTGAAGGGGACCCTTTTTTTCTCACAGGTAAATATATTGCTTGCAGTATTTTTGGAGTGCATGGGCCCAACAATGACTATAGTCCATCCATATCCATATCTAGCATGTTTCTTATAGTGCGCAGACTTTGGAGCTGGTTTACTAAGATTGTCTCGACTGAAGAACATCACTGATCCAGCACACTGGTTGTGGATTTGTAAAAAAAAAAAATGTTTATTGATAAGTAGCAAAAATTGCCACCCCATTTGTATAATACTAAACAATAGCAAGCATTGCTAAAAGCTTACTGAAAGTGTATTTTCACTATTGCAGTTGCATCCATGCACCCACTGCAGGAACTTTTTTATCTTTCCATTTCAATATATTTATTTTTATAACCATAGCCAGTATTAACATAAAATAAATAAATAACTTTTCTCCTATGTTCCTGTCACTTATAATAAGAAGTAGAAATCTGTCATTACCGACATATTTTGGACTAGCCCATCTTCTCATAGGGTGGTTCTCAGGGTTTAACGTTATTTTTAAAGCACTTAGTGAATGGCAGTTGCTCCGTCCAACTGCTAAAATAGTGTACAGCGAGCAGGGAGGCTGGCCAGCATCTTTGTATAAATCTTTTTCAGGGAATGTCTTTATAAAGAATAAAGGCCATGCTGAGAATTCCCAATGGAGATATAGACTAGCCCAAAACCTGTCGGTAATGTCAGATTTCTATTACCTACTGTGAGTGACAGCAACATAGGAGAGAAGTAATTTATGGCGCATTTTACTCTGGGAGAAATGTACTTCTTATTTGTATGTGTTTTAAATATAAAGATTTTCTCGACAGTTCCTCTTTAAAGAGGAACTGCAGTGAAAATACCGTAATGAAAAAAAGTGCTTCATTTTTACAATGATTATGTATAATTGATTTAGTCAGTGTTTGCCCATTTTAAAATCGTTCCTTTCCCTGATGGTGACATCTTTACTGCTGGCAGATGATGTCTGTGGAAAGAGGCGATGCATTTTTGGCAGTTGGAAACACCTGTTATTTCCCACAATGCAACAAGGCTCCCTCAGTGTGAAATCACATTGTGGGAGTGGTCTCACCACAATATTAGCTATATAGAGCTCCCCGATTATCTATTTGAAAAAGGGAAAGATTGATCATGGGAAAGGGAGTATCACCTACTGGAATGAAGTTCAATCCTTGGTTACGGTTTCTCTTTAAGTATTAGCATATGCAAATGTTTTGGAAAACTGTGATAAAACAAACCAAAATTATTGAATTATTTTTAATTAAAGTATTTTTGTGTCAATTGTAAAAATCAAAACAAAAATAATAAAAAAAATGTCAGCCATCAAACTTAAAGAGAACCCGAGGTGGGATTTAATTATGTTAGTGAGGCACAGACGCTGGTTGTGCACACTATCGCCAGCCTCTGTTGCCCTATGGTTTGCCCCCAGGACCCCCATGCGATCTGCTGTCCCCTCCACTGTGCTAGCGACACACAGCGTGTCGCCAGCACAATGTTTACCTATGCGGTGTCTGTCAGCGCCGCTCCCCCTTCTCCTCTGTATCGGCACTACCCGCCCGCATCCCTTCCCTCCAATTAGCGGGAGGGAAGAGAAGCGGGCAGGTAGCGCCGATACAGAGGAGGCGGGAGAGCGGCGCTAACAGACACCACATAGGTAAACATTGTGCTGGCGACACGCTGCGTGTCGCTAGCACAGTGGAGGGGACAGCAGATCGCATGGGGGTCCTGGGGGCATACCATCGGGCAACAGAGGCTGGTGATAGTGTACACAACCAGCTTCTGTGCCCCACTAACATAATTAAATCCCACCTCGGGTTCTCTTTAAGGCCCTTTCCACTAGCAATCACAAACGCCAGTGACTGCGATTTTTCTTTAATTCTGGTATGCGATTGCGATTTTTCATTTGCATTGCATTATCACTCTAAAAATCGCTCCAGAAATCGATTGCGATTTGCGATTTCCAAATCGAATCACTATAGTGGAAAATATTTCTCATGATTTCTATGATAATGTAACAACCCTAGCGATTGAAAAAAAACACTAGCGATTTGCGATTTTGTGATTCAGCTGTGTAGTGGGAAAATACAGCTGTTTGTTGATCTTACAAATTTTGATGGATTGTAATTTATGCTATGTTTTGTTTTTATTTACTTTCAGGTAAATTGAATAGCCAAGACAGTTACAATAATTTTACGAACAACAACCCAGGGAATCCACGATTGTCACCACTACCAAGTTTGACTGTGGTGCTGCCCCTTGTGCAAATAAAGCAACCTATGACTTTGGGAACGATTACAAAACGCACAGGGTAAGTGAGCTTTTTTTTTTTTTTTTTTACATATAAGAAAAAAATAGTAATTGACACACAGAAAACAAAATCTGAATGCTTTGAACACAACCCCAAATGTACAGACATGTCAGTGAGATGTCTCTCAAGGGAGCCACCCCTACATCTGTAGTCTGCAATCCCTCCTGACAAGGAGAGGAGGCTCAGCATATTCTATCTGCCTCGCCCTTATTTAGCAGAATAATGGAGGGATGATATCTTACCACAAATCCATACTCCAATGCTGCAGCCCGTTTCTCTTCCCATTGTCATTCCTAATTATCTTCATATTGTGTGATGACTTAGGACCAGGATGAAAATGAGGGACTGGTGCTTGCAATACAAGAGAGTGGATCAGAACCGGTGCCAGAGGAAGAGAATCACTTAAATTGATGCTGTGTAGAAAGAAATGGCTGCCTGAAATGGTTGGGGCGGGGACGGATTGCCATACATTTTATGGAGGGTTAGAATTATGGCCACATATGTTATGGGAAGACATATGGCCGCATATGTTATGCGGAAGGAGGGTAATAGTTGGCTGGTTGTGCATGCTGGGGGGGGGGGGGGGTGTTTGATACTGCACATGTTATGGAGGGGGGGGAGTCAGAGAGTGTGTTGGGGGGAGGGCAGTGGACATCTGCACGTTTTTGGGGCAGTGAGGGGGAAAGTGTTGTTTGATGAAAAGCCATACAAGTTATCTGTTGGAGAAGAATGGATGGCTACACATTTTGGGGGATGGTGACTGTGCATGTTGGGGGAATGGGTGGCTGCACATTAGGGAGATCACAGGAAGGAATCAGCAGTGCCCACAAGTGACAGGGGAGAAAAGACTCACTGCACGTTATTGGAGCAAGGATAATCCACAGGTGTGGATAATCTGATTGGAATCTCTGAGCACAACTACTGGCAATAGCCAATATTAGATTGATAGTGAGGGGAAGCACCCTGAAAGTGTCTGTGATCCGGGTCAGTGGTCTTTTGAACTAGGCTTAGGCCACTTCAATACTGTCCATCTGCCCTGTTAATGCCAGTCTTTTAGTTCTTTAGGATAAGACCGTGCACAGGAAAGTCTCTTTGAGTAACCATTAGGTCAGTACTAGCATAAATTAAATGAAGGACAACAAATTAGTTATAGCTAAAAAAAAAAAAAAAAAAAAAAAACAAGTATGAAAAAAGTACACAATGTGCCACATAAGATTAATAGAAGCTACAAATGGTCCAGTCTGCAGCAGTTAGTTGACTAGCTTGGTGCGATACTGCTTCCATGATCCCACCATACAAGTCTACATTACTGCTGCTTCTGTGTGTTTGTGGATGTCTGCCTTTCGTGTGGCATTGTGTCAACCATTAGTACCCTGGCTGCCCTCTCTTGTTTTATGAATCTTTTTATGCATCCTGGGAAAGAAGTAGAGGTGAAAATCTAAAGCTTGAAGGGGACAAGCAGAAACCGAGAAATTTTGCAGAAATTATTTATTTGGATACTCATATGTGACCACATCAGACTTATGGAAATTCATCCAATCCATATGTCTTTGCTAAGCGGCCAAGCCAAGGTTGGCCGGGACTGGTAATTCTATAAATAAATGTGTTACAGACTCACAGCAAATATAATAATCATTTTCCACACGATCAGTAAGTAGTCTAATACTGGAGCCAAAATATAATTAGTTTTCATTTTAGTTTTAGCCGGTTTTCCCCCTAATACTGATTTAGCCTCAGAATTGGATATGAAATATTTCCATGTCTCTTCTACATCTGTCAGGAAACTGATGTGAATAAAGGATTTTTCACAAGGCATATATCCTGTTTGGATGGCTTAAACATTGAAGTTGCTCTGAGCTCACACACTGGGAACCTGGATGAGTGCACAATGAGAACACTTTGCATGTGTTCGAGCCACATATTCCTCCTATAATGCTTTGGCAGGTTAGCTGTGTTACGTCCCAGAGCCTAGCTTTAGCCCAGCACGATTTTGTATTTAAAACTTGAGGTTGTACAGGGATAATTGGGAAGGGATCTCTTAGCCACCTTTTGATTTTTCCTTTCCATTTAACGCTTATATTCTTGAGACATAATTTATTTAAATCATATGTGCTTTATCGAAGAGTTTATAAGTGGATTGAAAACATTTGTGCCCACACATTATAATGACTTTAGAGCTTTAAGAGGCATGATCTTTTACCCATTATGGCCTTAATTCACTCTTTTTTTTTTTTTCCAAATTCAAAAAGATTTTCCGCATGCGGTAGAAGTTCGGTAATATACAGAAAAAAAAACCTAAGCCCTGCTCGGTAAGTCTCACCAGCTGTGGAGCAGGTCAGGCAGGAAGCTGTGAGTCTTTCCACAAGTGATGTGTGTGTTGGAGTTTTTTTCTGTCCAGTGCATCCCCGGCATCCTTTTAGATATGCTGCTGCCACTAGAGGGAGCTCTTTTGTATATCAGTATATAGATATGCACATCTAAAGGGATACAGATTTCTTGACATATCTTGACATTTCTTGAGGTATTTACCACACAAGTCAATAATTTACCTCACTAGTCGGTAAGTTTACTTTTTAGTTCAGTAATAGGTTTAGTGAATTGGCATTTGGCAAGGTGATCAGTAACATCAGCTGTTTTCTGCATTACCGAATGTGGTCATGCTTAGGGAATTGAGGCCATTAAGTTCTATTTTCATTTCAGGAAAATGCCTTTAAATTTGTATGAAACTCATATTTAATCTCTGGTCTTAAAGTGTACCTGAGATGGGTACAGAATGCTCCCAGGGGCATGTGCAGCCAGGCCACACATGCGCAGAACGCCCCAGTCCTGTGACTTTTCAGGACAAATTGCTGAAGATCCAGGCAGTGGATCAGGACGGCGAGGGAGCAATCGGCCTGGAGGGGGTTGGAGGATGTCCCAGATATGTATATATATTTTTTTTACAAGTCTCATATTTACTTTAACCTCTCTGGTGGTAACCCCAAATCAGGCACGGAGTGGAAAACTGCAGCTCAGAGCGGTAACCCCCAGCATAACTTGTAGTAGCTGCAGCTAGGTAGTGCAGCGGTCATCAGGCATTTTAACCCCCCCCCCGATTCTCCTTCCTGTCCTGGGAGGCTCTTCATCCCTCTGGTAAGATTGCCGGAGGACGAAAGGAGAATTGCAGTGCTGGATCCGAGGAAGGTGTAGCGATCATAAAATATCAGTATTTTATTATTGGAATTACCACTGCCCAATATTAGAATTTTGGTCACTTTACCAATATTCTACTGGCAGCTTTTTCCAGTGCCCAAATTTCCACAACGTCCATTTTGCATGTACACCAGCAAATACTATTGTCTCATTTTTCCACCTAATAGCAAACATTTATTATAAAATATACTCATGATTTGCAGCGTCCCTAAAGTTAACCTCCGTACAAATGTGTATGAAGTGAGACTTTAGCCTGAGTCATGAATTGTGATCACCTCTCTTTCCAATACTAAACTGCTTCCATTGACCCACTGTCAACCTCCCTATTCATGTGATATTGATGAGAGACGTGCTACTTTAACTAAGGCCTCAGGGTCAGAGTGTATTTATGTTTGGTGGCAATATGTAACCACTTTCATTTGAAAACAATTACTGTAGGCAGGAAGACCTGGGAGCAGGATGGACCAATGAGGAGGACCCATCTCTAGAGTTGATATAGAGTACTTTTAATTCACCACCACTGTGTCAGTATGCATGGGGTAAGGGAGGGGTTTTATTGTGGCTGTTCTTGTTAAAGTGAACCTGAAGTGGGCAATACAAAAGTTAAATACGTACCCATGTAGAGAGAAGACTCTGGATCACATAGAGCAGTGGTTCTCAACCTTTTTCAAGTCATTCCGATCTTAGTGACATATAACATATGTATAGTAGGGGGAAAAAATATTATAAAATAAATAAAAATGTTAGCTGTTAATTAGCGGCTACTGCTTCTGCTTGTACAGTAATGGCTGCTAATCAGTGGCTGCTACATCTGCTAGCACATTGGCAGTGAGGTGAATGGGTTTGCAGAGCCAGGTGAGGGTGCTGGCTGGAGAGAAGGGAATGAGAGTGCCAGCTGAGGACAGGAGGGTGAGGGTGCTGACTGGGGACAGGAGGGTGAGGGTGCTGGCTGGGGACAGGAGGCTGACGGGGCTGGCTGGGGACAGGAGGGTGAGGGTGCTGGCTGGAAATAGGAGGGCGGTAGTGCTGGCTGGGAACAGGAGGGTGGTAGTGCTGGCTGGGGACAGGAGGCTGACGGGGCTGCCTGGGGACAGGAGGGTGAGGGTGCTGGCTGGGGACAGGAGGGTGAGGGTGCTGGCTGGGGACAGGAGGGTGAGGTTGCTGGCTGTGGACAGGAGGGTGAGGGTGCTGGCTGGGAACAGGAGGGTGGTAGTGCTGGCTGGGAACAGGAGGGTGGTAGTGCTGGCTGGGGACAGGAGGCTGACGGTGCTGGCTGAGGACAGGAGGGTGAGGGTGCTGGCTGGGGACAGGAGGGTGGTAGTGCTGGCTGGGGACAGGAGGCTGACGGGGCTGGCTGGGGACAGGAGGGTGAGGGTGCTGGCTGGGGACAGGAGGGTGAGGGTGCTGACTGGGGACAGGAGGGTGAGGGTGCTGGCTGGGGACAGGAGGGTGATGGTGCTGGCTGGGAACAGGAAGGTGGGAGTGCTGGCTGGGGACAAGAGGCTGAGGGTGCTGGCTGAGTACAGGAGGCTGACGGCGCTGGCTGGGAACAGGAGGGTGGTAGTGCTGGCTGGGGACAGGAGGCTGACGGAGCTGGCTGGGGACAGGAGGCTGATGGAGCTGGCTGGGGACAGGAGGGTGAGGGTGCTGGCTGGGTACAGGAGCTGACAGTGCTGGCTGGGAACAGGAGGGTGGTAGTGCTGGCTGGGGACAGGAGGCTGACGGAGCTGGCTGGGGACAGGAGGCTGACGGAGCTGGCTGGGGACAGGAGGGTGAGGGTGCTGGCTGGGTACAGGAGGGTGAGGGTGCTGGCTGTGGACAGGAAGGTGGGAGTGCTGGCTGGGTACAGGAGGCTGAGGGAATTGGCTGGGTACAGGAAGCTGACGGTGCTGGCTGGGGACAGGAGGGTGGGAGTGCTGGCTGGGGACAGGAGGCTGACGGGGCTGGCTGGGTACAGGAGGGTGCTGGCTGGGTACAGGAGTGTGAGGGTGTTGGCTGGGGACAGGAGGAGGAAGGTGCTGGCTGGGGACAGGAGTATGAGGGTGCTGTCTGGAGAAAGGAGGGGGAAGATGCTGTCTGGGGACAGGAGGGTGAGGGGCTGGCTGGAGACAGAAGTATGAGGGTGCTGTCTGGGGAAAGGAGGGGGAAGATGCTGTCTGAGGACAGGAGGGTGAAGGTGCTGGATGGGGGCAGGTGAAGCTGCTGGGTGGTAGAGAAGGGTGAGGGTGGAGTGTAGCTTAGTGAGGTTTCTGGCTGGGGTGAGGCAACATATCGCTGAACAGTGCAATATAACGCTGCATGTCACCTAAATACCTCCTCCGGTGCTGTGGCCATTCTGTGTGTTCATCCAGCCAGGATGATTTAAAAAAAAAGTTGGCTGGAGAATACTCATCTTCACCCCTCGCATATTGTCCTAATTATTCTTATGCAGGGTCCTTCCCTGGCTTTTTCTGCTAAGCCTCACATCCCTGTCAGTGATTGCTCTAAGCATAGGGAGGCGAGGCTTAGCTGAAAAAGCCAGGAAAGGTTGTTGTAGAAATACGATCGAGGGGGCGGAGATGAGGACCTGCCAGCCCTCATGTTTTATTTTAATTATTCCATTGCGCGTGACTAGACGACACCTTCCCAGAGCTGCTGTGACACATGAATGTGCTGCAACACGTGTTGGGAATCACTGCCATAGAGCCTTACCAGTCCTCTCTCCATTCCCTCGTTCCTCCGCTGTCCCCCATTCAAATTACAGAACTCCTCAAAAGGCTTAGGTCCGAGTGCTTCCGAAGACTGGCACATCTGCACTGTGCAGACTTATGGGCCTGGACTCTTGCATGCCTTGAATAGATTTGCTTGTCTTCGGAAGTACCGAAGTACTTGGGGATGTGAATAATTCCGAAGCTTGCACAAAGAGTCCTGAAGAGTTACTGTATTCAACCTGCTGGTTGAATAACTTCAAAGGGAGGACAGCGGTAGAACGAGCAGACAGGGAAAGGACTGGGAAGGCTTTTTGGGATCGTGAGCCACTCCATAGGTGAGTATATAACTTTATTTTAGTGTTCACTTTAACAGTGGGAAAGCAGATCATTGCAGGTGCACTGCTTATATAAACCTAAATGTTTGGGCCTCTGGCCACAGGGGTCAACTTGAGTGGTGCCCATAACTTTTTTTGCTGTGGGGCTTCATTATTTCTTTATTTGTAGTTATGCCCCTTTGTACTGTATCCCAAAAAGAAGTTGGTAGGAGCCACCCACTTGTTGCATCAAGGTCAGTTAGGTTCACCGAGGCCTGTTGAGTATTATAACTAACTAAATGTTACATCAGCTGGCACTGGAATAGTGCACCTCGCTAATACAAATCCACTCGCTTGACTTATTTTCCTTATTGGATTATGCCTTGATGAAGAGTCCTGCTGTGGTCTTGAAACAATGGCTTTTGTGAAGCATATAAAATAAAAAACTGGTATTTAATGAGTGTGCTGACATTTATGTTACGATGATATGCATTATTTAAGATTTCTGTATGTAAATGTTGTAATAGAATATGCAGAAGTATAAAATGAGTAAGAACATCAGCTAATAAAAAAAAACAAAAAACAGAAAGCCCTAAATGACTTTTTGTTTAACCACATAATAATAATAAAAGCTACTTAAGTGATGAAATGCTTTGTGGCTGCTGTGATGAAGCTGAGCATGTAGAAATGATCTATTTGGAGAGATTTAAAAGGAACGCCTAAGATAGCCAAATGTGTAAGATAGCCAAATTGAGACGGCAGCCTTAACTTAAACCTCCAGGGGGCAAAGCATGTGCTTAACATATTTAACATCTGCCCCCATATTTCTAGAAACACATAGCAATGGAAGTCTGTACACTGTAATATTTCGACAGGACAGAGACCATCTGCTGTGTGCTGAGAAGTGTAGGAGGCATGCATTAGTACAAATGGCAAAAGACAGATGTATTTACACCTACTTGGTCAGCACCTTTGAGCAGTGCTGGAAGGAAACACAGCACTTTTTTTTTAATTTAATTTCAAAGCATCTGCTTAACCCTGTATTTGTCCTGAGATACATAAGAAGGAACAACAAAGAGTTGTAAATGCCTTTACAGTATATATATATATATATATATATATATATATATATATATATATATATAGCTATTTTTGGTATATGTTCTCTCAGTATCATAGGACCAGGAGTTACTAGGCTTTTCTTTGTGGGGCTGGTTTATAAAAGCTGTGGGTAGGAATTGATGTTATGAGGAGATAATAATATGTTGTTATGGCGCCTCTCTCATAATTCATGTGTTCTCAATTCATTTTCCACAAGTTTCAGAGACCTCAGTGTGAATGTCTAGATTTTGGGTGGAGTGCAGTTTGGCTTCTGCCAGGGTTTAATTCTGTCTAGAAGGCCACAAAGAGATTCCTTCCAGACGACCTTGGGCATGACAATGCCAGGACTTATACTAAGCATTGCTTGTGTCCTTTTGCTTTCAACTTTAGTATACAATCATGTAATATCAGGAACACACAATACCTCCCTCCATGCTCACTTGAACTTACACCTTGCCATTGAGGGTGCAGTAGGGCAGCTGCACGGTGGCTTAGCACTCTCGCCTTGCAGTGCTGTTTCCCCAGTTAGAGTCCCAGCCACAGCAATATCTGAATGGAGTTTTGGTGTTCTCCATGTGGCTGCATGGGTTTCCTCTGGACTCTTTGGTTTCCTCCCACATCGCAAAAAAATACAAATAAGTTAATTGGCTTCCCCCGAAATTTGCTCTAGACTACAATACATACACTACAGGATACATACATAGACATATGACTATGATAGGGATTAGATTGAGAGCCACTCTGAGTAAAAGTTAAGTGACAAGACAGTATACTTGTACAGCGCTGCAGAACATGTTGGCGCTGTATAAATACTAAATTATAATTGTAGTTGTAGTAGCTAATAGCAACTAAATAGCAGATATCCACAAGCATATTTTTGGTGATGTCTGTACTTTTTGTCTTATGAATCCTTATATAGTAACAGCCAGCATGGATTATGCATTGAAGATTTATATGTGGATCTAAAATGCACATGCCATTAAAAAGAACCTAACCTAAATTGAAAAAGGGCAAGGTTAGTATTAGGATAGCAGCTGACACCATATAGTGCTATCTGCAAGACAGTTCATTTGGTTGTTGCTAAACACTGACCTGTGATTCTTACAGTGACCTATGTCAAGCTCAACACAGTGCCCACCTTACCATCCATATTATGAAGATGAATCTGCCGAGAGCTATACAAGTTCTTTATGTTGTCAGCATTTTTTGGGACAGGAATATGACATTGAAAGTGACTGTGGCAACATCTTCTTGTCTCCCCTACCATACACTAGCCTCTTCATTGAAATAAAAGCTGGCTTAAGCTGGCCACTAATGATCCAATCTTTTTCATCCAATCTTACCATTTCTATGTAATATAAGGTAACTGCCTAAATTATCTATTCAATATATTCACTCAGTTTACCCTTATACTACATAGATTTGGTAAAATTGGATGAAAAGGATTGGATCATTAGTGGCCACCCTTGGAATCCTGTAGGCCGGGCAAGGACCATAGCCACTGTCTCTGACACCATACATACCTGACAATATGAATGTGAGAAGCTGGATCAAAGTCAGTTGTGTGGGCAGGTGTTTGATGTATATTCAGTGGTAATCCTGTGCCAGAAAAACACTGTTAATAAAAACACAGTGCAAGTCCCAGTAGACTCAGTAGATTGCATCCATGAAATACAACTTTAAAGGGAACCTGTACTGAGTAAAATTATTTAAAATAAACACACACGAGGTAACTTCAAATGAATATTAACTAGTTACCTTGCCATCAGTTCCTCTCAGAAGCTCACCATTTTCTTCTGACAATGATCCCTTCCAGCTCTGACAATATGTTGTCAGAACTGAAATATATCAGTTGCTGTCAGTTATAGCTGAGTGGACAACTGATGTGCCCAGTAATGTCCATGTTTCCCTATGGCTCAAGTGGACGATTTTACAGTTTAACAGTGTGCTGACCAGAAAGCTGTTATGGGGTAATGGCCATTTTCAAAATGGAGGATGGAGAATTCCCTTGATCACAGTGGACAAACAGAATGTGGAAGATGAGAAAGAGATTGAGGAGTAGACTACACGGGAGGTAAGTATGACTTGTGTATGCTTATTTTGACTTTTAATTTTCAGTTCAGGTTTTCTTTAACATTTTTCTGGGAAAGGTCTGATGAGAGTAATTTAAATAGCAAACGAAATCAATAAACAACAGATGAGATGTTCATTCTTCATCATGTTTAAGGGGAGAGGTATATGTTACCTGGACATACAGAGATAACACTCTTCTGATTTTGCTATAAAATACTCATATATCAAGTACCTGAAAGTAGACCAGTCTCTGTCCTAGCAACTAGTCAGCTTTGCACTTCTCTATTAATAGGGTTGTTGAGAGCATAAAGTCCTGTATCCAATTCACTTTTCTCTGGAGTTTTCTCCAAGTAGATATTTCTAAACATCATCAATACAAAACTTTTACAGCTCCCAGCAAGAAAGAAATGACTCAGAATGAGTTCCCTTTTCATCTACTTTTTAGTACTTTTTTTTAATTGCTAAGCGCTGAAACATTATTTTAGATAAGATGAAACATTATCTCCTTGGCGAAAACGAAGGAGAAAAAGTTAAAAGAATATGGCCCAAAATGGCTACATTAGTTGGGTGCTAGGAGAAGAACAGAAACTATTCTATAGTCATCGCAGGAAGTGGCAAATGTGAAATAAATATGGAAGGGGCTATGTAAACCCGTTAATAACAGTTTTACCAGTGCTTTACCTCTCACCTTCTGAGGGGATGAACAGACAAGTAAACAGATCAGATGGTCTGACTCTGCTGACTACATGCTTGTGGAATGACTGTAAAACTTTTGGACTGAAAACATCAGGATACCAGCTAGGCAAGTGGTATATATATATATAATGTATGTATGTATGTATGTATGTATGTATGTATATATATATATATATACATATATACAGTGGGTTGCAAAAGTATTTGGCCCCCTTGAAGTTTTCCACATTTTGTCACATTACTGCCACAAACATGCATCAATTTTATTGGAATTCCACATGAAAGACCAATACAAAGTGCTGTACACGTGAGAAGTGGATCGAAAATCATATATCACTCCAAACATTTTTTTACAAATTAATAACTGCAAAGTGGGGTGTGCGTAATTATTCGGCCCCCTGAGTCAATACTTTGTAGAACCACCTTTTGCTGCAATTACAGCTGCCAGTATTTTAGGGTATGTCTCTACCAGCTTTGCACATCTACAGACTGAAATCCTTGCCCATTCTTCTTTGCAAAACAGCTCCAGCTCAGTCAGATTAGATGGACAGCGTTTGTGAACAGCAGTATTCAGATCTTGCCACAGATTCTCGATTGGATTTAGATCTGGACTTTGACTGGGCCATTCTAACACATAGATATGTTTTGTTTTAAACCATTCCATTGTTGCCCTGGCTTTATGTTTAGGGTCATTCTCCTGCTGGAAGGTGAACCTCCACCCCAGTCTCAAGTCTTTTGCAGTCTCCAAGAGGTTTTCTTCCAAGTTTGCCCTGTATTTGGCTCCATCCATCTTCCCATCAACTCTGACCAGCTTCCCTGTCCCTGCTGACGATATGCACCCCACGAGCATGATACTGCCACCACTATATTTGACAGTGGGGATGGTGTGTTCAGAGTGATGTGCAGTGTTAGTTTTCTACCACACATAGCGTTTTGCATTTTGGCCAAAAAGTTCCATTTTGGTCTCATCTGACCAGAGCACCTTCTTCCACATGGTTGCTGTGTCCCCCACATGGCTTGTGGTAAACTGCAAACGGGACTTCCTATGCTTTTTGTTAACAATGCCTTTCTTCTTGCCACACTTCCATAAAGGCCAACTTTGTACAGTGCATGACTAATAGTTGTCCTATGGACAGAGTCTCCCACCTGAGCTGTAGATCTCTGCAGCTCGTCCAGAGTCACCATGGGCCTCTTGACTGCATTTCTGATCAGCGCTCTCCTTGTTCGGCCTGTGAGTTTAGGTGGATGGCCTTGTCTTGGTAGGTTTACAGTTGTGCCATACTCCTTCCATTTCTGAATGATAGCTTGAACAGTGCTCCTTGGGATGTTCAAGGCTTTGGAAATCTTTTTGTAGCCTAAGCCTGCTTTAAATTTCTCAATATCTTGATCCCTGACCTGTCTTGGACCTGTCTGGTGTGTTCTTTGGACTTCACGTTGTTGTTGCTCCCAATATTCTCTTAGACAACCTCTGAGGCCCTCACAGAGCAGTTGTATTTGTACTGACATTAATTATACACAGATGCACTCTATTTAGTCATTAGCACTCATCAGGCAATGTCTATAGGCAACTGACTGCACCCAGATCAAAGGGGGCCAAATAATTATGCACACACCACATTGCAGTTATTTATTTGTAAAAAATGTTTGGAATCATGTATGATTTTCGTTCCACTTCTCATGTGTACACCACTTTGTGTTGGTCTTTCATGTGGAATTCCAATAAAATTGATTAATGTTTGTGGCAGTAATGTGACAAAATGTGGAAAACTTCAAGGGGGCAAAATACTTTTGCAACCCCACTATAGAGATATATATGAGATATACATATATATATATATATATATATATATATATATATATATATATATATATATATATATATATATATATATATATATATATATATATATATATATAATATATTTATTTATTTTTTTATTTTTTTTTTAAATGATACTTAAGATTGCAGCTCCCATTTTCCTCTCACTTCAGGTTTGCTTAAAGGATAACTGTAGTGAGAGCGATATGGAGGCTGCCATATTTAATTCCTAATAAGCAATACTAGTTGCCTGGCAGCTCTGCTGATCCTCTGCCTCCAATACTTCTAGCCATAGACCCTGAACAAGCATGCAGCAGATCAGGTGTTTCTGACATTATTGTCACATCTGACGAGGTTAGCTGCACGCATGTTTCTGGTGTGATTCAGAAACCCATCTGCAGCCAAACAGAGCAGCAAGGCTGCCAGGCAACTGCCTTTACTTAAAAGAAAATCAATATGGCAGCCTCCATATGCCTCTCAATACATTTTCTATAAAAACAAAATAAGCCTTATTAGTTGCACTAATGCCAGTAAACATTTTTAGGATGTATGTGTGTGGCTTGTAGTACATTTTACTTTCTTGAAGGCATTGGAAGCAGAGTGACTGAATGCTAAGTGGTGCTAACTCTGGATTACTTCATGTTTTATCAACACTGTATATCATGGGATTTATAAACAGGTTTGCTGTGAACACAAGGAAATATTTTTTTAGATGTCACTGAGTAGCAAGCTGACTCTTTTAATGTGTTCATTCAAGCAACTGGAAATCCCCCTTCGGTATTATTCCACTGATTTTGATGGAAACAACTAATAAAAACTATTTAATATATGTGACCCAGAAACAAGCATTTTAGTAAGAGTAGATGAGACATTTGTATTTTAGATTGTTTTCCAAGTTACTTTATTCTAGCCACCTTGGTATTGTTCTTGCATCTAAATAAAGGTTGAGTAAAATATACAGCGGAAATATTTTGAAAAAATGGGTTGTAATCCAGTCAGCCTTGTGGGCTGTGAAAGCTGTTGGATTGTAAACCAGTCAGATGACACCTCTGTGTCCTACAGTATATTAGCAACAATGGTTACAATGCATACAAAAGTATTATGCAAAAATATAGAAACCACTAAAAAGTCTATTTATTGGCAGTGCAATGAGAAATAACACTTTGAAATATCTCACAATAGCCAATCAGATTCCAACTTTCAATATTTAAACCACATTTAGTTTTAGCACCCGTGGGCTACTGAAACATCCATACTTTTGTGTCCTATGAGAAAAATGGAAATGGAGAACAAAATCAATGATGTACTGCAGAAATTACTTTAATTCTAAACCTAAGCTACAGTTGTCAGGGAATGGTTTGGGCTTTCACCTAGTCACATTTTGAATGTTCAGAAAAAACAGTTTGTTCAGTTTCTTCTTAAAACTATTTCGGGTTTAAAAAAGTTTCTTCTTCAAACAATTTTTAACACTTCAGTAAAACCTTGTTATAGTAAACTGTACCTCTGGCTACAGTAAGCTCAGTCCCCAGGTCCCCACCATGTATCTGTATGAATATACAATGTATGCCCAGTTTTGATATAGCAATCTTTTTGGCCAGGTCCCTTGAAGCTTGCTTTAAGAAGATTTTACTGTATCCTATATTGAACAAAATGCAAGTTTAAAGATAAGTACCGTTATATAATTTGATCCTACACAATTTGAGGATGTACTGTATCATATGGGTTAATTACAACACCCTCAAATAAAACAGAAGTGTATGTATTTACATAGATAATACATCTATTTTGAAGTCCACCATTTAATAATAAATATAACATAGACACCACTAAATGTGCTTGATTTACACCATGGAATAACAAAAACATTAATTGTAAATGGTTTTAATCGATTCATGGTGTTGGCAAGTAGATGCTTCCAATTATTAAAATTGTATTTATTAAAAAAAAACACTTACATTTTGTTTCTGGATTTATTTTTTGTGTGTGCTATTTACTTGTACATCATGCCTTGCTGCTTACAAAGCAAGCATAAAGAAATAGATGAACTTGACAAGGCTGCCTTCTCACATGCTGAACTTGTCACATGGTCTTGGCAGCCCTAGAAATGGTAAGATCAGAAAAAGCAGCAGGACACAGATATGTTCCTGCAGTACAGAACATAGAATTTTATTGTAGCAGGGAGAAGGGTTTAAAGCCCTTCTCTCATTAACTCTCTCATCTGATTCTATACCAGGTTTGTAAAAGATGGGTGTCCGCTTATCCTGAAACCAGTAGCACATGACTAGATATGGTGACAGTTGGCCAATTAAAGCTGTTTAGTGAGGCAGAAAAGGATGAGTACAATTTATGATTTAGACTGAAGTGTCAGTCAATACACACATGAAAAAGGCTCTATGAGACAAAAATATAAATGACATTAAAGCTAGACATGACAAAATATAGCATAGCAATTTCTGTAATGTAGGCATAGGTTCACTATGAAAATTAGCATGTGTATGTGACTCAAGTTGAAAACTCAATGTTTAACTAAACTTCACTCTGTCCAGCTTTAACCTTTTTAATTAATAGCATTTTTTTTAAGAATTACCTTGCAGGTTTTCTGGATCACTAATTCTTTTACAATTATTATTTTTATGTTTAAGAATTATTTTTTTGTATTTATTTTTTTCATTGCACTTCACTATTTTTTCCAGCTCAGGAGAAGTTAGTAAAACAGTCAAACCATTATTATTATTAATTTTTAGTATTTATATAGTGCTGACATCTTCTACAGCACTTTACAGAGTACATATTCATGTCACTAACTGTCCCTCAGAAGAGCTCACAATCTAATCCCTACCATAGTTATATGTATATTGTAGTCTAGGGCCTTTTTTGGGAAGGTGGGTAAGCCAGTTAACCTATTTGTATGTTTTGGGCATGTGGGTGGGATCCAGAGTATCTGGAGGAAATCCTCGCAAACACAGGGAGAACATACATACTCTGTGCAGATAGAGCTCTGGCTGGGATTTTAAGCCAGGGGACCCAGAGCTGTAAGGCGAGAGTGCTACCCACTATGCCACTGTGCTGCCTATGACATTATTCAAGTAACAGTTATATCTTGCATAAACATAATAGGTATTTAGTCACACCAGAATATGGTCATTTATGATGACACCACTCTCGGGGAAAGAAAAGTACAACACACTCCATAAACCTGTATGCTTAATTTACTCAAACATATTATTGTAGGCCAAAGATGGTGTTACATTTGGAGCAGTGAGCTGATTGGTGATATTGCTGGTACTAGATTAACCCTCCTGGCGGTCTATTAACCGGTTCAGCACCGCAGTCCGAAAATCTCATGCATCCGAGCAACGTTCACCTCCCATTCATTTGCCTATAACTTTATTGCTACTTATCACAATGAATTGATCTATATATTGTTTTTTCCGCCACTAATTAGGCTTTCTTTGGGTAGTACATTTTGCTAAGAATTATTTTTTTCTAAATCTATTTTAACAGGAAGATTAAGAAAGAAATGAAAAAAATTCATTATTTCTCAGTTTTTGGCCATTATAGTTTGAAATTAATATACACTACCGTAATAAAAACTCATGTATTTTATTTGCCCATCTGTCCCGGTTATTACACCGTTTAAACGATGTCCCTATCACAATTTATGGTGCCGATATTTCATTTAGAAATAAAGGTGCATTTTTTCAATTTGCTTCTATCATTATTTATAAGCTTATAATTTTAAATAATATTTTAACATATTCTCTTGACATGCATATTTAAAAAGTTCAGACCCTTGGGTAACTATTTATGTTTTTTTTTTTTTTAATTTTTTTTTTTATTTTTTAATAAAAAATGTGTATGTGGGTAATTTTTGGTGTGGGAGGGAAACTGCTAATTTTAAATGTAAAATAATATTTTTTTTTTATTAAAAATGTATGTGGGTGCAGTTTACTATTTGGCCACAAGATGGCCACAGTGAAAAAAGTCCTGGATGCGAACGATCTCGCATCCAGGAACTAAAATGCTGGGGAGAAGTTTCCTGGGGGCAGAAATACCGCGCTCTCTGGAGAGAAAGCGTCGGTATTTCTGCGGGGAAGTTAGATCGGTGAATGGAAATTATATTCCCATTCACAGATCGGGGGCTAGCGGTGGACAGCGGGAGCGCGCGCGGGGCGTGCTCAATCGCGTGCACCAGCCGGCGGCAGCAGCAGTGCCTATCTGGACCTACCATTCCTGACTGGATGGTTGGCCAGTGAGTGCGACTCTACACATAGAACTACTATTTATCTGGACAAGAAAGCTCGTCCAGATAGGCTGAACTGGTTAAAAACCGCCAGGGGGCAGTGCAGCCGTTTTTTTTTTTTTGTTTTTTTTAGACACAGGTCTAATTTCCCCATAGGCGAAGAAAGTGGTTGCCCATATTCAGCAACCTAGACTTGTGAGTATAACCTTATCTGTATTTATACCAATTGTGCTATCAATAATACACTATTGGGGGCTCCCGGTTGTATCTCCCTTTTTCTATACTTTTACACAATATCAGATATAAGGAATGGTGTATTGAACATATTGTTTATTATTATTATTATTATTATGATTATCATCATCATCAATTTCTAATCACATAGTGCCATTATCTCAGGCTAAGCTGCTCAGTATTCTATACAACCAAGAATGGGTAGCATGCATATATACATAGTAAATGCATGGTACATCAGTATTAGCAAATTATAAAAGTGCATATTGTTTGGATAGAATAAATACACCAAAGACAAGAAACAATATTGGGGGCTTACCTCACAAGGTCACACTTTGCTATATCTTACTGCATTTTATTGGAGTCTCTCATTGTATAACAAGGTGCAATCATTTTATATTCACTGTGTGTTTGCCTTGGAAATTGATTACAGTAACATCAAGTGACCTTTTCTTCCACTGAGCAATAACCATATATTTTTCCTAAAAAAACTATTTTGGTGTGTTTTGCAATTACATTAAATATTAACCTTTTGCAGCATGGTCTCTCAGTTCCAAGTTAGCTGCATATTCCGTGGTGCTGTATATCCAGCGCCATGGAATATGTTGGCACTTTATAAAATAATAATAGTAATTATTATTATTATTATTATTATTATTATTATTATATCTGTGTGAGGCTGCAGAGCTAAATATCAAGTGCAGACCTTTGTTTGTACTGCAGTTGTCAAAATTAGACTGCAGACCTTGCCACATTGACGTTGGTAAAATGATTGGGTGAATACTGCATGTTCCACTGCTTACACATATATGTTCTTACGGCACAAACCAACCTGCATGTGTGGTTAGTGTACATTATAAAGACTTTTCATTGCAATAGATGTTTAATGTAACATTACTTAGGATGGTTATTAGAGCTACAGCTAGGGGAATGGCAGTATGGAAGATAAAAATGTGCAGACTAGGTTACACAAGGCTTCTGTATAGTACTTGACCCAGCTCTCACATTTGCTTATTGGGACCTGAAAGGGACCTGGCTATGAAAATACTGCACCGAAGCATAGCTTTGGTCATTAGAGTTGCATTAACATAAAACAAAGCTGTGATCAGGAAAACTAAAACAAGCTTTCAAGTGATCTCAGCTCCTTGGAAAGCTTTTTTTGTGTATTTTTTCTTTTCTTTTTTTTTAAGCTGTATAGCGGCAATTTAGTCTTGGAGCTGAGCTGTAATAGCTAACTGCATCTTGGATCCGCTTTTTTCCCCATTCTCCGTCTCTTTTATGCCTCATTCTCCCTTCATGCAGAGACGATTTGCAACAGATTAAAATGGTATAAAAAAGGAGGCTTTCTCTTTGTGCATGTAAGTGGATGTTAAGTGCTAGGTTTCTTCTGAAAGAAAGCAGGCAAAATCCTGTCGTGACCCTTATTAACTTGTAATGACAATCTGTCATTTGTTGAAGTATTCTCATTTGAAAATATAGCTTTTTTTTTTTTTGCTTTTTTTTTTTACTCTGGTACATTTCTTATTGGTTCAAAAGGGTTAATGAAAGCTCCACTGAGCATTTATAAATGTTTATGCAAACACCTAAAATGTAATTGGTTAGCTTAGTGTACAAAGAATGGCAATACTATGAGAATATTTACTGTGTGCTGTGTGATACTTGTGTGTTTATACACCTACATTCTAAAATAAACTGGCATTCAAAAATAAACTCTTTTTATGAAGTGCAGATTCCAAAAAATTAGTGGTTAAATTTCTTCACTATTTTTAATTTTTTGGAACACAACAAGATTCCTATTTAACTGTATTTGCATTTATTTACAATCGAACAATTGAGCTGTAATAGATGAGGAGAATATATATTTCTTAAAGGGAATCTAGAGTGAAAATGAACTTATGATATAATGATTTTGCATGTGTAGTGCAGCTAAGAAATAGAACATTAATAGCACAAAGATGAGTCTCATGTTGTTTCCAGGACAGGTAGAGTTAAGAAACTTTTTGTCTGTGCAAAAGAGCTGCTCTGAGCTCTCCAACTAATTTAGTCAGATAGCAATGCTATGTTCTGAAGCACTTATCTCAACCTGCCTCTCACTTTGTCTTGTTTATTTAAGGTTTTTCTGCCAGGAATTTGAAATGATCATTAGCTCTGCTCTGTTTCAGCATTTAAAATACAGAGTGTAATTTTTGAACTGCAAATATTAGAGAATGATGCTTTGTTATAGGAAAACAGCTATATAACTGAAAATAAAAATGAGTCTTTTCTTTGCTAGTAACATTCTATTAATTATCCGTACTACACATTCAATTCATTATATCATACGTTTTTTTTTCCGCTTCATTATCACTTTAAAAGAATGATACATTGCCCAGTGCTGGCAAATCAAAGCCATTACAACTATTAAAGGTAACCATAGATGAATATCAAAAATATTTTATAAATACCTGGGGCTTTCTCCAGCCCCATATTCTCTGATCGATCCCACGCCGCCGTCCTCCTCTGCCCGCAGCTATGAGAAACGGGACCCGGCTCTGCCGTTAGTCGGAGCCAGTCTAAGCGTAAGGGAAGTGCGCTGTTTGCGTATCTCTGCAGCAGCCGCTGGAGATATGTAGAGAGCGCACTTCTCCTGCGTAGGCTGGCGCTGATGACGTCAGTGACGGGACCCAGTTCTCGTAGATGCAGACAGCGTGGGATCGATCAGAGCGCATGGGGCTGGAGGAAGCCCCAGGTATGTATAAAATCTTTTTCATGTCCCCATCTCTGGTTCCCTTTAAGTCTATAGTACACACACACACACACACACACACACACACACCTACCTTGCCATCTGATTATACAGTCCTTGTGCAGTCTTACCAGCAACTTTTTAGGATTCTGTATTTTGGATGCAGTTGAATATATTGCTTTGGGTATACATCTCTATGTCGAAGAAAATGCAAAAGTGCATTAAGATTCATTCATTTTGCAATGTATGTTTGAAAAGCTTAATTTTTCCATTATGTCTGTTGACCTTGGCCCATATACAATTATCTTTTTCTCCTGAGTTTTCTCCTAGGAGGTTAATTTTCACCTTTAAAATAACCTTTCAGAACTTTGCAATTGAAAAAGCATCAAAAAGTAAGTGAAATGCTATCAAATGTATTTTTAGTCTTTTCTTACTAGCTGGTGGTTTAACCTCCCTGCCGGTAAGCCCGACATTGCCGCCACAGGGAATCACATGGCCCCGGGAGGATTTAAAAAAAAAAAACATTTATATTGTTAAGCTAGCACTTCGCTAGCTAAGTATGTGTGGCAAGTCCCCCCAGTCCCCACCGATCGCCCCCGGTATACATACCTTCCAGGGATCCCACGATGGCGCAGCCTCCCAATCAGCTCCAGGCTTCGCTATGGGGAGGATCTGGACTGCGCATGACGTCATGTCCTATCGTTGCCATAGCGACAGTGAAGCTCATTGCTGAAGCTGCGGCTCTCGCGGGATCGCGGACGGGTAAATATTGCCGGCGGCGATTGAGGGGGTCAGAGAGGTGCCGGGGGACTTGCCGCACATAGTTAGCTAGCCTAGTGCTAGCTAACAAATAGAAAACATTTGTTATTTAAAAAAATACCTCCCGCGGATGCAGCCACTGCATCTGGGTACCGTCAGGGAGTTTAAAAGGCAATATACTGACAAGGTGTGAAAATATCACCTAGGAGAAAACACAGGACAAAAAGTTAATTGCATATGAGTACATTTGGAAGAGCACACAGATCAGACAGAAAAAGATAGTGGCATTTTTCTATGTAAGATGTTTTTAACACCTGCTATAAATAAAGAAATGGATGAAGACATTGTGGAGACTGGATGGGTACATTTTCATGTAAAAGATACAATTTACTTATTGGGGTTTGCTATAAACCAGTATACATAAATTATACTGAGGAAGTACAATTACTACAGCAGACTGAACAAAAATAACTGCAAGCAAAAATGGAATCACAATTATGGATGATTTTTACTATCTGGATATTAACTGGGATATTGAGGCTACTGATTGTAGTATAAGTCACAGATTTTTATTAAGCCAGTTACTTGTGGTAGATGAGCCAGCCAGGGGAATGCTCTGACAGAATCTGATCGAATCTGATCAGAGAGGAATCATATGGCCACCATTACTGCAAACAGATTGTGAACCGATTTCAGCCTGAAACCGTTCACAATGTGTGGTGGTGGTGCTGCCGCCGCTCCCCCCCTACCCCCCCCCCCCCCCCCCCGGCATACATTACCTGCTCCGCCGGCGCGAGTCCCCAGGTCTCCGCTGTCTTCTCCGCTCTGGTCTCCGGGTCCGGCATGCTTCACTTCTTCCTGCCCGGCAGGAAGTTTAAACAGTAGAGCGCCCTCTACTGTTTAAACTTCCTGCCGGGCAGGAAGAAGTGAAGCAGCGAGGATTCACGCCGGCCGGAGCAGGTAATGTATTCCCGCTGTATTGCGACGGTCGTCGGGCATTCGAACGCCGCTAACGACGCACTCCCGACCCGCCAGTGACCGAGAAAAATCTTCCGCACGGATGGGTCGACGGGAATCAACAGGAACTATCGATTTCGGACGGGAATCGATCGTTCTGTCAGAGATGTGTGCCGCGATTTCACAGCCGTTTCGATCACTGTGATCGAAACGGCTGTATATCGGCGGGAAAATCGTTAGGTGTATGGGCTCCATTAGATGATTTGCTCATTTCAGATAAACAACACATGGTAGATTTAATTGTAATCAATGACTTGGCCATCTTGCTGAGATAAACAAATAGATGGGGTGGATTTAGTGTTTGTTTTTGTTTTTTGTTTTCATTCTCATCTAGTCATATACAGTGGGATGCAAAAGTTTGGGCAACCTAGTTAGTGGTAATGATTTACCTGTATAAATCGTTGGTTGTTATGATAAAAAATGTCAGTTAAATATTTCATATAGGAGGCACACAAAGTGATATTTGAGAAGTGGAATTAAGTTTATTGGATTTACAGAAAGTGCACAATAATTGTTTAAATAAAATTAAGCAGGTGCATAAATTTGTCATTTTATTGATTCCAAAACCTTTAGAACTAATTATTGGAACCAAAATTGGCTTGGTAAGCTCAGTGACCCCTGACCTACATACACAGGTGAATCCAATTATAAGTAGAGTAGTGTGTACCCCCAAAATAGATGTAATCTGACAGCATTTCACCAAAAAGACACATCATCTGGCAGCTGTTCCCCAAAATACATAACAGCGGTTCCACAAAAATGCAGATAATCTGTCAGCAGTTCCCCCAAAATAGGTGCCCCCAGCATAGGTAGCCAGGTCTATAGGTGTCCCCAGTATAAGTAGCCATGAATATAGTAGTCCCCAGTATATGTAGCCAGGGGTATATGTGCCCAGTATATGTAGTCAGGGGTATATGTGCCCAGTATATGTAGGCAGGGGTATATGTGCCCAGCATATATAGCCAGAGGTATATGTGCCCAGTATATGTAGTCAGGGGTATATGTGCCCAGTATATGTAGGCTGGGGTATATGTCCCAGTATATGTAGCCAGGGGGTATATGTGCCCAGTGTATATGTAGTCAGGGGTATATGTCCCCAGAATAGGTAGTCAGGTGTCCCCCCAGCATGAGGGGAGCAGCGCAGTGGAAGGAGAGCTATGTGGACAGCGGGGAAGGGGGGCCATATCCCCCCTCCTTCCCTCACCTTAGGGCTCTCCATCCCTCGCTCTCCCCTCCAGAACTAATGTGCGGGCAGCCGACAGCGGGCGGGACTTACCTCTCCTCGTTCTGGCACGAGCACTCCAGTGCCGCTAGTCTGGTCTGGTCTACAGCATGCAGATTCGGCGCTGGAACGAGGAAGAGGTAAGTCCTGCCGGCTGTCCGCACATTAGTTCTGGAGGGGAGAGTGAGGGATGGAGAGCCCTAAGGTGAGGGAAGGGGGGGAGATGGCCCCCCTTCCCCACCGCTGCTCACAGCTCTCCTTCTACTGCGCTGCTCCCCTCCACACATGCCAGGTTGGACGGCGTCCATGCTCAGGAAATAGTAAGTGGACATCGTCCACCCGCGTCCACGCCCCACTCGACCCCTGTGTATGTATATATATATATATATATATATATATATATATATATATATATATATATATATATATATATATATATATATAATTTTTATGAGGATATATATATATATATATATATATATATATATATATATATATATATATAGATAGATAGATAGATAGATAGATCTAGTAGCTACGGTTTGCTCCGTATATGTGCTAACATGAATGTGCTCGCTGATCCCTATTGTGGCATGATGTGGAGGCCAGCATTACTTTGTCACAATGCCACATGTCTGGCATTTGTTTATTTGCCATACCAAAAACATACTGGTATGTTTTTCTTTAGACTGTGTCTATAGTGGGCATTCGATTTTAAGTTCCTTTGATGGAGTCAGTGACATGATTATATAGTCTGTAAAGTGCCGTGCAAGATGTTAGTGTTATGAAAGCGCCAAATAATAATATAATACCCAATAATTTAGTTCCAAAAAGATGTTTTAGAAAATAAACTCGTAGTAAAAACAGGTTGATTCAATAACATATGTCTCAAAAATTGGGACTATAATTTAAAAAAAGAAGATGCTGACGAGCCATTCTAATAGGAGAATTTTCCCTTTAAGGAAGGGCATTTTGATCAGAATTAGGGATAGTAAAATTTTTACTTGAATGATTGAAGTCAAAAGCAAATTTCGGAAAATGTAACTAGTAGTAATCACAATATTCCAAAGTTTGTAAGATATCTCTACATATGTACAAGTTTAAACACAGTTATGGAATAGCAAGGACATAATGACTTAGCATTTAACAGAGTTTTTAGCTTGAGCGAGGAGAAAGCTAAAGGTATGAATTGTAAAAAAGGCTAGTTTGAAGACCTCTGGGGCTCACTACACTTTGTGAACCCTTGAATTTAATAACTGGTTGAACCTCCTTTGGCAGCAATAACTTCAACCAAACATTTCCTATAGTTGCAGATCAGATGTGCACAATGGTCAAAAGTAATTTTTTACCATTCCTCTTTACAGAACTGTTTCAGTTCAGCAATATTCTTGGGATGGCTGGTGCTAATCGCTTTATTGAGGTCATGCCACAGCATCTCTATAGGGTTAAGGTCAGGGCTCTGACTGGGCCACTCTTCTTCTGTTTAAGCCATTCTGTTGTTGATTTACTTCTATGCTTTGGATCGTTGTCCTTTTGCAACACCCATCTTCTGCTGAGCTTTAGCTAGTGGACAGATGGCCTTAAGTTGTTATCCTGCAAAATGTCTTGATAGACTTGGGAATTAATTTTTCCTTTGATGATAGCAATCCGTCCAGGCCCTGATGCAGCAAAGCAGTTCCAAACCATGATGCCCCATCACCATACTTCACATTTGGGTTGAGGTTTTGACGTTGGTGTGCTGTGCCTCATTTTTTCACACATAGTATTGTGTGTTTTTTCCAAACATCTCAACTGTGGTTTGATCTGTCCACAGAATATTTTGCTGGTACTGCTGTGGAACATCCAGGTGCTGTTTTGCAAATTTTACACGTGCAACAATGTTTTTTTTTTGGGGGGGGGGGGGCAGCAGTGGCTTTCTCTGTGGTATCCTCCCATGAACTCTATTCTTGTTTAGTGTATTACATATCATAGATTCGCTAACAGGAATGTTAGCATATGCCAGAGACTTTTGTAAGTCTTAAGCTGACACTCTAGAATTCTGCTTCATCTCACTGAGCATTCTGCGCTGTGCTCTTGCAGTCATCTTTAAAGGACAGCCACTCCTAGGGAGAGTAGCAGCAGTGCTGAACTTTCTCCATTTATAGTCAGTTTGTCTTACCATAGACTGATGGAGATACTTTTATAATCCTTTTCAGCTTTATGCGAGTCAACATTTCTTAATCGTATGTCTTCTGAGAGCTCTTTTGTGAAAGGCATCATTCACACCAAGCAATGCTTCTTGGGAGAAGCAAACCCAAAACTGGTGTGTGTATTTTATAGGACAGGGCAGCTGTAACCAACACCTCCAATCTCATATCATTGAATGGATTCCACCTAGCTAACCCCTCACTCTAATTAGCTCTTGGATATTTTCACCTGCACTGTGAATATTTACATGGTGTGTTCAATAAAAACATGGAAACAATAAATTATTTGTGTATTATTAGTTTAAGATGACTGTGATTGTCTATTATTGTGACTTAGATAAAGATCAGATCACATTTTTGACCAATTTGTGCAGAATTCCATATAATTCCAAGGGGTTCTTACACTTTTCATTGCTACTGCATCCCTTATGGGGAATAGTTCTGGGGATTAGGAAGATTAGAATTAAGAAATAATTTTGGGGAGGATATGTGTCTCAGGTTTAGAAGGTTAGGATTAGATGTAATGAAGGACTGTATATTGGATGGATTTTAGGGGTCGGCATAAAGGAGGAAGACCAGGTGTATAGCAGACATTACTTTGTTTGCATACAGGTGAGTAGTTGACCGGAGAATGATATTTGAAAAGTTATTAAGTGAAGTAATCCATCAGGTCTGCTGGGAGGGACTGGTGGTAATTGATTTATTCCCTTCAAGCACTACAGTTTCTTTTCCAAATGTCAAAACACACTGGTAACTGCTTCCCTCAAAAAGTGATCTTAGACTATGGTAGAGACTTTAAGCTGGCCATACATTAATTTGTTTATTTATTTATTTATTTTGCACAATTAGATCTTCAATTAGACAAAAGGTACCTGGTCAAAAATTGTACCATGATCGACACATGATCGACTCATGATCAACATTATGATCAACATCACGAGAACCCCGCAATGTTGGTTCTTAATGCTTTTGATCAGTGGTGCTGATTGGTGGTGCATTTGTATAGTGTATGGCCAGCTTTAGACTGTGAAAGTGATAGAAATTAGATTGTGAGCTCCTCCAAAGTGCTGCACTGGGTTTCATTTCCAAGTTGTTCATTTCTGGTTGTTGCTACTTGTGCTGTTTGCTTATTCAGACTTTTAAGTGCTAAACAACTAAGTTTTGTATCTAATCCCTTTTTATTTGATATCTTACAAACTTTGGTATATTGTGATTACTACTAGTAAATATATATAGTTTCTACTTTCCCTGAAACGTGGCTTAGTTTCAACCCTTCCACATACCGCCCATGATAGAGACATTCAAGGATCTTATGATAAATAAAATTATGTTTTGCAAATATACAAATGCCTGGACATACCTTCAGTTTTAATTTTAAAAAATGAATGCTGTATTTTTTACATTCGATTTTTGTTTTGTTTACACTAGGTTTATTTAAATGGATTTATATAATTTTTAAACTGGCTGGATTGCACTGTTTTTATATTTCCAAGCAACTATTTACAAACGCCAGATCACCAAATAATACACGGGCTTAAAAAAAGAACGTATACTTACAAAAACACCATTACAGTATTTTATTCCTACTGTCAGTTCTAGTACATCACTATATGTACAATGCTACATTTTATCCAGATCCCATTCATTGTGACATTAGATATTGAATGTCATAAAACAGGGCCATCTGGAGCTGTCATTTCAAGAAAGGGGCGCCTTGTCATTTTAGTGCAGCCATTTTGCAAGTGCACAGAACAGACGTCTGTCAAACCTTTGATGCAATGGGATAGCCATTTGTATTGTGTGTTCCCAAAGGGTTTCGAAATACCAATATATTTTATTCACAGATGCCTTTCTGTCTTTATAACTTATGATTGTGATAGAATGGTGTAAAGAAAGTATGGTATAAAGCATAGTATAAAACTAATTGTTAAAAAAGATGAAGCCATTCTGATTTGTAAAAATTAAAACTAAAAAAATCTAATATGTTGCTCAAAGCTGCCATTCCATTATCAAAGTGAATTGCAGAATGTGGCCATATATGGACAATACGTCCTAAATAAAGATTTGGAACCCTGGACAGGTGTGGACCGTTCTTCTTCATATATGGACAACATACATATTTTGTCCTTTTTTTTTTTTTCTTTCTTTCTTTCTTTCTTCCCTTTCTTTTTGACATAGCCCCTTTTATGAAACTTTTGCAGTTAACTGACATCTATAGTACATTCAGGGCAGCAAAATAATAACAAATGCAGCATTTACTTGGTAGCTAGAAGTACCTGTATTAAATGTAAAGGATGGTTAATGAGATGCTGATAATTCTTACTTTATGGACATTTTATGGGATTTTCTTTTCTTTTCTTTTGTAAATTCATACAGCTTGACATTAGACCAGTCAAATGCAGCTGCTCTCATTGACCTTCCCTACTAAACTAAAATTCAGTGTTTGCTAGGGCTAATTGCCGCCACAGTTACTGTAATCTCTATATTTCTAATATCAGCATCAATTTATAATGTCATTTCTAAACAATTTGTATAATTCACAAGTGTAAAAGTGCAATTCAAATCATAAAGTTGTAATGAACAAAAGGTGCAAGTGCTAAAAAAAATAAATTAATACTCCAATCAGATTAATGCATTACTATAGGCCAAGTTAGGTGCTAGTACAATGGAAAAATTACCACCATCAATGTGAATTGAAAGAAAAGCGAAATTAGGTAAGTTTCAAAGAAGTAGGGGTGACTGGAAAAGGAGAAAGAAGCCAGTAAGTGAAAAATAACTAAAGAGCTGTGAAAGTAAAAAGGAGTTGTTACTGGCGTGCTAGATGCAGATAAAGCAAAGGAACTAAAGTTCAACGGCGAAGAGTGTGCAAAAGAAAGAGAGTGCGCTTACCAAATCTGAGAAGGCCAAAAAATAAGAGGAGTGCTCAGAGACCTTGACTATTTGCGTGCCTATAAATCGGCCGCTGGGAGATTTGGGCGCAGGGTAAAGCTGATGAACGGCTTGCCTGCACAAGTCCCAGTGGCGTTAATTACTATTCCCCTCCAGGTCACCATGAATAGTGGGGGTAAGATGTAATTCGGTTTCCAGCTGTTGCTGGCGGCCAAATTACACCTTTTTTGTATTGATTTTTGCTCCGTCTTTTGACGGTGCCCAAATCATTTATTAAGCACTGCTATAGCCGTAATTCCTATTAAAGCCTATGGTGGGGCCAGCTGCGCCCAAAGCTCCTGCTCTTTTTTCACAGCTTTCGGACTAGCCTCACACCTATCTGTCAGGCTTTCTGAAAGAAAGTGTTGGGCATGCCATTTAATAAGAATATTTTCAATCACACCCCGTATGTGGAAAATCAGGTATTTAGCTACTGAAATGTATCAGGTGTCCAGGTACTGAAATAAAAAGGTACTATTTTTAAAATATTTATTTACAAAATGACTTGTGTTACACAAGTAGCATTGCTAGGATCCTGGAAGATCTGGGGCGCCATTGGGCACCTGGAAGGAGCTGGTAAATGGTGTGCTACACAGAGAAATAGGTGTGGCCATAATTCTAAGACAGTAGGTCTGTCCAGCAAAAATTTGTTTAAAGCACCTTCTCCTTAAATAACAAATAAGACCCTAGTTGCCATACAAACAGCCACATAAAATGAAACATAACAAAGTAAACACTTTCCACCAGGGCTGTGGAGTCAGTACAAAAACCCACTGACTCTGACACCTCAGGTATGAATTCCACTGACTCTGACTCCTCTAATTTGCATATTACATTTTTGTTGAGTGAACGTATGTAACATGAAATGCATCCCTTAACTGCTAACGCTTAGGAATTTTAAAATACAACTGATGTGCGAGGGATATGGAGGCTGCCATATTTATTACCTTTTAACCTTCCTGGCGGTAAGCCCGAACTGAGTTCGGGCTATGCCGCCGGAAGGCTCCGCTCAGGCCCCGCTGGGCCGATTTGCATAATTTTTTTTTTGCTGCACGCAGCTAGCACTTTGCTAGCTGCGTGCAGTGCCCGATCGCCGCCGCTACCCGCCGATCCGCCGCAATTCCTCTCGCCGCGGCCGCCCCCCCCCCCCAGACCCCGTGCGCTGCCTGGCCAATCAGTGCCAGGCAGCGCTATGGGGCAGATCGGAGTCCCCTCTGACGTCACGACGTCGATGACGTCGGTGACGTCATCCCGCCCGTCGCCATGGCGACGGGGGAAGCCCTCCAGGAGATCCCAGGGGCTGGGGGGATGCCGCTGAGCAGCGGCTATCATGTAGCGAGACTTTGTCTCGCTACATGAAAAAAAAAAAAAAAATTAAAAAAAAAAGATTTGCTGCCCCCTGGCGATTTTTTTGCAAACCGCCAGGAGGGTTAAACAATACCAGTTACGTGGCTAGCCGGCTGATCTTCTGCCTCTAATACTTTTAGTCATAGACTAAAACTAGTCCTTGGTAAGAGTTCTTGGAGAAGGTACAGACAGGAACAATGAACATCTATCGGGCCCTAGGCAATGTAACTGTGGGTGCATGTAAGAGTGATGTGCAGGTACTCTGCAGGGGAATGATGGGATTCTTCCTCTATTACACATTCTTCATGCACAATCTGAACCAGGTTTATGGGTGATAGACAACACCTCTGTGTTCAATGTGCACAACATTCTCAGTGGATTCCCTGCAGCTCTGTGGGGAGTGCATATGTAGAGTATAGTACTATTGTGTAACAAAGTAAACCTGAGACAGATAAAATTAAAGTTTTATACATACATGGGGCTTCCTCCAGCCCCCTTCAGGCTAATCAGTCCTTTGCTGTCCTCCTCCGCCACCTGGGTGTTCCGCTGTGGGCCCAGGTAGTTGAGCCAGATGGGCGTAGTGCGCATGCACACACTCCGCCGCTGGGAGCATACTACACCTGCGCAGCACTATTGCGCAGGTGCAGAATTCGCCTGGCTGTGGGAGCAGTGCGCGGCCGGACTGCGCTGACTGGCTGAATTACCAGGACTCATAGCAGAAGATCCAGGTGGCGGAGGACAGCGAGGGACTGATTAGCCTGAAGGGGGCTGGAGGAAGCCCTAGGTACCTGGGTATGTATAAAACTTTTCTCTTCATCCGTCTCAGGTACCCTTTAATTCGTAGTCACCAAACCAAATTTTAACAACATATCAAATTATTTGATTTCATGAGCAAAGGGAGTGCATACATTTGCATAAACCAGCATCAATACAGAATTATTTCCATCTCATTGACCATCCCTATTAGTAACGCGGCTACACATCTGGCTTTATTCTTACAGCATAGATGTTATTTAGTATATACAGTGGGTTGCAAAAGTATTCGGACCCCTTGAAGTTTTCCACATTTTTTCATATTAGTGCCACAAACATGAATCAATTTTATTGGAATTCCACATGAAAGACCAACACAAAGTGGTGTACACATGAGAAGTGGAACGAAAATCATACATGATTCCAAACATTTTTTACAAATAAATAACTGCAAAGTGGTGTGTGCATAATTATTCGCCCCCCTTTGATCTGAGTGCAGTCAGTTGCCTATAGACATTGCCTGATGAGTGCTAATGACTAAATAGAGTGCACCTGTGTGTAATCTAATGTCAGTACAAATACAGCTGCTCTGTGAGGACCTCAGAGGTTGTCTAAGAGAATATTGGGAGCAACAACACCGTGAAGTCCAAAGAACACACAAGACAGGTCAGGGATCAAGTTATTGAGAAATTTAAAGCAGGCTTAGCCTACAAAAAGATTTCCAAAGGCTTGAATATCCCACGGAGCACTGTTCAAGTGATCATTCAGAAATGGAAGGAGTATGGCACAACTGTACACCTACCAAGACAAGGCCATCCACCTAAACTCACAGGCCGAACAAGGAGAGCGCTGATCAGAAATGCAGTCAAGAGGCCCATGGTGACTCTGGACGAGCTGCAGAGATCTACAGCTCAGGTGGGAGACTCTGTCCATAGGACAACTATTAGTCATGCACTGCACAAAGTTGGCCTTTATGGAAGAATGGCAAGAAAAAAGCCATTGTTACCAGAAAGCATAAGAAGTCCCGTTTGCAGTTTGCCACAAGCCATGTGGGGGAAACCGCAACCATGTGGAAGAATCTGCTCTGGTCAGATGAGACCAAAATTGAACTTTTTGGCCAAAATGCAAAACGCTATAGGCCAAATGCAATTCTCTTTTTCACCTGAGTTTTCTCCTAGGTGATAATTTTTCATCTTCAATTTTAAATAACTTTCCAGCACTTTTCAACTTAAAAAGTACCAAAGCTGAGGTGAAAATGTTCTAACAAAATTATTTTGAGTGTTTTCTTGCTTTCTGGTGGCTTAAAAGGCATTTTATTGACAAGTTTAAAAATATCACCTAGGAGAAAACTCAGGAAAAAAAGCGAATTGCATATGGGCCTATGTGTGGCAGAAAACTAACACTGCACATCACTCTGAACACACCATCCCCTACTGTCAAATATGGTGGTGGCAGCATCATGCTCTGGGGGTGCATCTCTTCAGCAGGGACAGGGAAGCTGGTCAGAGTTGATGGGAAGATGAATAGAGCCAAATGGAGGGCAAACTTGGAAGAAAACCTCTTGGAGACTGCAAAAGACTTGAGACTGCGGCGGAGGTTCACCTTCCAGCAGAACAACGACCCTAAACATAAAGCCAAGGCAACAATGGAATGGTTTAAAACAAAACATATCTATGTGTTAGAATGGCCCAGTCAAAGTCCAGATCTAAATCCAATCGAGAATCTGTGTCAAGATCTGAAAACTACTGTTCACAAACTCTGTCCATCTAATCTGACTGAGCTGGAGCTGTTTTGCAAAGAAGAATGGGCAAGGATTTCAGTCTCTAGATGTGCAAAGCTGGTAGACACATACCCTAATAGACTGGCAGCTGTAATTGCAGCAAAAGGTGGTTCTACAAAGTATTGACTCAGGGGGCCGAATAATTACGCACACCCCACTTTGCAGTTATTTATTTGTAAAAAATGTTTGGAATGATGTATGATTTTCGATCCACTTCTCATATGTACACCACTTTGTATTGGTCTTTCACGTGGAATTCCAATAAAATTGATGCATATTTGTGGCAGTAATGTGACAAAATGTGGAAAACTTCAAGGGGGCCGAATACTTTTGCAACCCACTGTATAAAAGATTCCTGTGTACACATCATATATACAGACACAATAAGATGTGTGTATATGACTTTAAAAATACGGGGACTGCTTTTTTGAAGCAGCACAAGTAACTATTTTTTGATTGGTTTATTTCATTTTTGTGCACTAAGCAGAGCTATTACTGTATATATAAATTATTATAATTATTATTATAGTAATATTATTATCTGAAAAATAGAACATTTTATCATATTTTCTATTTTAATTACAGTTGCAATTCATTAGGAGTCGCTGCATTTTTTCCAGACTCCGACTCCGGGTACCCAAAAATTGCTCTGACTCCTCAGCCCTGCTTTCCACAATATCAGCTTCTTAGATTATAATTAACCTCCTTGGTGGTACGCAGTTTTAGAGGCTGCATCCACGGTAGGATTTTTTAAAATAACAGTTTCGCTTGTCCCACCGTCCATGAACCCTGGTGCCTGCACCGACCTTGGCTAGTCTGTACCATTACCTCCAACTTGGATTCCGGATATACTTGTTCAATTAGGTACTACTACCTGCCTCCACATTGGGATGTCACCTGTTCTCCTGCCCACTGTTAAAGGACTCTGGAGTGCAACCTGGTGGGCACTAGGCTGCAATGTCCATCAATCCATTGCGGTACGTTCTGGGGAAGGCCCGTGGTCACTCTGCACTCTAAGGATTACTCTCACCCCAGTGGAACAGTCAATGGAGCTTTAGCATAACAGCCATTTCGAAATTCTGAACTGAACATTTATATGAACTCCAATGCATGCATGTACAATTGTCCTCAAAATGCAATCACAGAGAAAGTCCTTATTAATTCAATCACTATGTAAAATGAAATAAGACATTAATACTTTTACCTTCAGGGAGGTGCTAAGACAGCAGCAAGCTGATAAAAGTCAGAGCTGCACATCATCTAAGGGTGGCCATACATGGTACAATTTTTCTTTTTTTTTTTCGATTAGATAATTTAGTTCGATTATTCCGTTAGATCGAATATAAAGAGTTTTCCAGCATGTCCGATCTGATTTTTCTCGAAAAAACGGGATAATCGCTCGAATTTCTTGATCGGAAAAAAATATTTTCAACTTTCATTCGATTCGATCATTTAGATCGAATAAACGGGATAATCTAACGTTTTTATTGTACCATGTATGGCCACCATAAGAGTCTTGATGCCCAACATAGAGCTCTTCATACTGTGTGGTCCTAAAATGGTTTGGCACACTACTGTATAGGAAAAAATATTTAACTGCTTTTTAGCTGTTACAGCATAATGTTGGGTAGCATGCAACTCAGCACTACAGCACAATGTTATTTGCAGTTCTAATAATAAACAACTTTCAATACTCAGTTTGGTAACACGTATTTGTCATGATCCTTAGTGCAGCAACAAAGAGTTCTAACTTTGTAATTTCCAGGATGCCTTTTTTATCTAAACACTCTCTGGAACAAAAAAAACCCCATGTTTCATATTGTAAATAAATGAGTAAATACAAGTGTAGATTTTTTACAGTTCAGGCACAGTTTACCTACAGCTATGACACCTGAACTAGCACTGCCTCTATACTTTGCCATGGATCTCATTTTCTCCTACTCTTTCGTCTTGCGATGTCATGAGTACCATTCATAGCCAAAATTAGAGTGATGTATTACTATTTAATATTATTTTGATATGTTTTGTGACCTCTTGGAGGCGTTTTGGCAGGCGTGCAATCAGGCAGTGATTAATCAAAAGACTAAAGCTGTTTGTTAAATTACATAGAAGAACAAAAAGCTAGAACTTGAGTTGTGTTTACATGCCTTTGTTTGTTGGGGTTAGGAAGAGATAACAGGATTCCAGGTGATGGTTGCTAAGGGCAATTACATAGTCAAAAACAGCTATAGCACAAATCCATGTTATGTTTGCCTATGCTGATAATTTGGGACAAGAACAGCATGAAAGTTGAATCTGGGTGTTTATGGTCTTGGAGAGGGCTGTCCAACTCCAATCCTCAAGGGTCGAAGGTCCTCGCTTTGGCACAGCTCAAATTAATTGATTGGACTGGATCAGGAAAGGTGTGGTTCATCAAGTAGAACAAATGTCACCATTTCTCAGTCCATCCTAAACATTGGCATAGATAAGGCCCTCATGGAGTGAAGTTGGACAGCCCTGGTCTCGGACAAGAGGAGATAACTAGACATCAAGAATGAGAAGTTTGAAGAAGAAACAGGAAGGTACAGGAACAGAAGTGCAGCTACTGGAACTTGGACTGGGATATACCTCTATATTAAAGTCTGGGTGGCACAGTGGCATAGCTACCTTTCTTTGCAGTGCTGGGTCTCTGGTTGGAATCAAGCCCAAGACCATATCTACATGTTTTACCTGTGCTTGTGTAGGTGTTCTCCCACGTTCCCATGACATCCTTATATGTTAAGTGGCTTTCCCCATAATTTGCCTAAAACTGTAAGGGATCATGGTAGGAATTGGATTGTTAGTCCCTTTGATGTACAGTTAGTGACAAAAATAGTTACTCTGTAGAGTGCTGCGTAAGCACTATTTAAATACTATATGAATAAATAAATGAATAACATATGCTCATATTTTATTCCTCTTTTAAAAAATACAATTAAGGTGTATTGAAGTTTGAATTATTGACTGTGTCCAGGTTAGTGCACAGGTTCTTCTATTCTATGAGGGTGTCAGTACAGTTTAGTCCCAGGTAAATCAAATTTGGAAATTGAGTTTTTGTTTACTAGTTGTAAACCCAAAAGAATAATTTGAATGTGCAGTAAAAACATCTGGGAAAAATTGTTAGTTGTTCTTTGTCTACTTTCTGCATCCTTTTCCTCATTTCATATAGACTATTAACTCTTGTTTGAGGACTCTTGCTAAAAAATGAATTGTAATTCTCTATGCAAGCAGTCTTTATAATAGGTTCCAAGTGCTTGTGCAGCCAGGCTTTGATGATAATAGATGTTTGGCTTAATTACAAATATTTTTCCAATGTAGTAGATAGTGTTAAATCATGAGACAAGATCACAATCCGCTTATATTGAAGGTTAGTAAAGGTTCTCTTGGACATATTTTCTATTTAAGAACACCTACTTGTCATTAGCCTTATAGATCGCTACATATGCCCAAATATAAATGTGGCTGCTGCAGACCCGTGTATCCACCGAGTCTAGCCACTGTTGTGTTCCAATGTTGTTTTCTTTCTTCCATCCTCTGCCAATATAAAGCAGGTGTTCAGGACCCTGGGAGTTTAGGTAGCCAGAAGACAGTGTCTTAGACCTGGTGGACACATAGATGGCCAGTGCAGTGCAGTACAGGTATCTCTATACTCCCTCTCTAGAACACTCCGTTCTAAGCATTGTGGGAGAAAGGGAAACTAATGGTGGCGATTGAAACAGCAAAGATTGGGGGAGTTGGGAGGCATTGAGGCTTTGCTTACCACTCTGCACCTTATTAAATGATGGGAAAGTGGTGGGCTGGATGCCAGTGACCGCAAAACCAGGCAGAAAGGGTAAGGGGAAAAGAGATCCCTGCCAATGGGGCTAGTTGGGGTACAAGACTGGCGGCCGGACCAGTGGTGGAATCAACCATTGTATGTGTTCTTTCAGGGTAGGTACACACTAGGCAGAATCGCATATGCGTTTTCCATAGCACATAATGGAAAACGCATATGTGATTCTGCCTAGTGTGCTCCCAGCCTTAGTCAAAAATCGTAGATTCTATTTATACTCTATAATCAAGTACAGTATGTGCAGTATATGTGCTGTAAATAACACAAAGCTGGAATGCAAGTCTTATTTTAAGCTCACATAACATATATGATATCTGCAAATCTGCAGAGACAGTCCTGTGGCTCTTGTTTCTAATATTGTATGCCTGTGAATTACCAACTACCAGTGGAAGAATTGTGTACCCTGATGGGTGCTATTAAAGATCATCTCCAGGCACAGATCTAAATATAATAGCTTAGTTAACAGTGTTCAGATGTCAAAGGGATACAAATGTCCCAACGCTGTAGCCCAATCCTTTACAGCACCAGGGAGTTAACTAGCGAAAGCCCTCATCCACCATAGGGTTACTTCCAAACGTAGAACAAAGATGCTGGGTCTCTACCTGGATTTAAGGCCTACTGGCCAATTTTTATTGCAAGTACCGCAGTGCAGGGCACAACGTTTCGACCACAGAGGTCTTTCTCAAGTGCTTAAGCACTTGAGAAAGACCTCTGTGGTCGAAACGTTGTGCTCTGCACTGTGGTACTTGCAAAAAAATTGGCCAGTAGGCCTTAAATCTAGGTAGAGACCCAGCATCTTTGTTCTATGTACAGATGTCAAAGGGACTCCGAGCACCTCTCATGGGCATGCCTTTAAGACTCCGACCAGTACTGCAAAATACTTAAAGATGCATACCTTTCTGCAGCTTGTGCTCTCCTGTTTCATTTGATGCCTGAATCACCATTCTACACCAAATAGTTTTTATTAGATTTCAATTTAAAAATCGTGGCTGCCATCTTGATATGTTATAACTTCTGGGTCACCCCTGTCTTCTCTGTTAGAGAAGTGCATCACTGAATGATGCAGGAAGAGGAAGTGACATTGCAAGAGGCTCCTTCAGAGGGGTCATAGCACGACTTTGTTGGAAGTCGTCTGCCTTAAAGGCATACCCATGAGAGGTGCTCAGAGTCCCTTTAACTATTTATGTCAAAGAAGCTTCCTGCAGTAATAAAAAAAAAAAAAAAAAAATCTCCTTTAAGTATTGTGGTTATGTGATCTGAAGCAGCAGAGTTAATGAGTTCGGCCCTTATTCAATTCAATTGTAAAATAACCAACAAGTAGGTGACTAAGTACTGTGAAAATCATTCTAAGTATTTTCTTACTTTCTATGGCTTAAAGAGAGTCTGAAGCGAGAATAAATCTCGCTTCAGACCTCATAGTTAGCAGGGGCATGTGTGCCCCTGCTAAACCGCGGCTATCGCGCCGCTAAACGGGGGTCCCTTCACCCCCAAATCCCCTTGGTGCAGTGGGGGAGCGCTTCCTGGTTGGGGCAGGGCTAACCGCCGCAGCCCTGCCCCACGCGCGTCTGTCAACGCGTATCTCTGCCCTTCCCCCGCCCCTCTCAGTCTTCCTTCACTGAGAGGGGCGGGGGAGAGGCGGCGATGCGCCGCTGATAGACGCGACTGGAGGCAGGGCTGCAGCCGTTAGCCCTGCCTCCAGGAGCGACCAAGTCTGCGACCAAGTTTTGCAGTGGGGGGTTTGGGGGTGAAGGGACCCCCGTTTAGCGGTGCGATAGCGGCGGTTTAGCAGGGGCAAACGTTCTCGCTTCAGAGTCTCTTTAAAAGCCATGTTATTGGTAAGGTGTGAAAATAACACCTAGAAGAAAACTAGGAGAAAAGGGGAATAAAGGCCTTTGTGCAAATGATTGCTTCAGC
Organism: Hyperolius riggenbachi; assembly: GCF_040937935.1. Classification (NCBI taxonomy): domain Eukaryota; kingdom Metazoa; phylum Chordata; class Amphibia; order Anura; family Hyperoliidae; genus Hyperolius; species Hyperolius riggenbachi. The sequence goes on from NC_090647.1 coordinate 276,269,937, forward strand.
TTGATTCATAGGCATCCTGCTAGTCAGACTGTAGGGGGTGGAGCAGTTTGGAGCTAATAGCTATGGAATTCTGGCCTGCTGATGTGCATATATTTGGCTTATCAAGGTTCTTGATCAATACAATCTATGCCACTTTGTAACTACACAGATCTGGGAAATATTTATGCCTGGAGTTTAATAATTGTGTATGCTAGAAAAAGCTCTCCCTATGCAGCAGCTAAGAGGCCATGGATATCTTATAACTCCAGTTGATGTCTAGTCTTTTGACAAATGTTGTTCCACTCTGATGCAGTCCACATTATATCCAGAAGCTCAAGCATACTTTGTATAATTATGGTTTTCCTCAAAATATTGTATTCCATTGTGACATTTTAATGATTATATCTTGTGTCATCTGCTAAAGTTTGGCTCACATTGGGATTTTAAATGCAACGTGCAAGTTGACAAATTTGTGGTCTTCTGCTTTCAAGATTACTTAAATTGGAGATAGGGCCGGTTCACACTTGCAATAAAAATGTACCCATTCGGTATGCTTTATGGAGCTGAAAAAAATGGAGGGATGGATCATATTAGAAATATTTTGACCATCTTGACTTAAAAATGGATCCGTTGGATATGTTCCTGAAAATTTAGCAGAGTTTGAAATTGGCACTTTTGTCCGGAGAGTGGATCCCCACGGAGGCAATTAAAGCCAGTGCACAAATGGAACTTCTGTTCAGACACAGACCTTTGCACACAAATCTTATGCCAAAGCGTATTGCCGAAATTTCATGCTCCAGCCCTCAGTGTCATCTTTGCGGATTTCCTGTTTACAAGTAGGGCTCGAGCAGGGTTTCAAACATGCCGACCGAGCGTTATTCTAGCAGTACATTAACAACCTGTGTACCAGCAGTCTCAAATTAACATTTAGTACATTAACATGTAAACATGTAAAACGGTACATTAAACAAGGCCATATGTGTAAAAAAAAATTGCTTGGCACAGCATAACAACTCCCACTTCCTTCCTTTTAGTCAAAAAACTATATTACCATATTAAAAACACCCACCACGTTTTTACCGTACGTTAAAATGTACTGGAAACAAACAAAAAAAAATGTGTGGAAAACTAATGTTTTCATAAAACCTGATCTGTCTTAAATTGAAATATTTTGATCTGCTGCAAGTGTGAACCAGCCCACAAGCTTAACAGTATGATTGGGATATGGGAATGCATCTTGTTTTGTACCTTTATATTGCACAAGGCATTTTTTTTTATTTTCTTTCATTTTGCATAGCACAAACACATGCTTTGATCAATGTATGATAATGAGTTATTTATCTTTATCTAATGTGTTCTGCCTTTTCCCCTCCTATGTGAAGACCTTACCTGTTTGGAGCAGGATGTTTTTCCATCAAAGCTCCTTGGTAAGTTCTGAATCCCCAGCATGCTTATAATTCATGTTCTCTTGCCCAGCTGTAACTCATCTCTTGTTTTCTGGTTTGATGGAGGCACCATATTGTTACATAAATATTTGTACCTGATTTCCTGGTTGAGATACATTTACCAGCCAGTTGCCAACATGGATGTTTTCTATCTTTGACTGGATGTGATGGTAGTTTCAGCACTAATGCAAAATCAGCAGTTTCTAAAAGAAAACTAACCAAATACAGCATGACAGTAATATTATTATTATGTAGTATTTATATAGCACTGACATCTTCCACAGCGCTGTACAGAGTATACGTTGTCTTGTCACTTAGCAGTCCATCAAAGGGGCTCAGAATGTAATCCCTACCATAGTCATATGTCTATGTATGTATTGTGTGTAGTATATGTATCATAGTTAAGGAACAATTTAGGGGGAAGCCAATTAACTTATCTGTTTGTTTTTGGGATGTGGGAAATAAAATGGAGTGGCTGGAGGAAACCCGCACAGACACGGGGAGAGTATACAAACTCTGTGCAGATAGTGCCCTGGCTGGGATTCAAACTGGTGACCCAGTACTGCAAGGCGAGAGCGCTAACCACTACGCCATTATGCTTCCCAATATAGTAATATACATATCTGTGTGAAGCTTAGCATAGGCTACCATAGTTACTGAGCCAAGGGGCCTACTTACAAGATGCAAATAGTGTCACATATTGTTATTGAAATACCTCAATAGGTGAAGTGTCTCTGGATTTTAGATCATCAGTAAATGTGGATGATCAATGAGATGCAAATAATTCTGAGTTCATGCAGGATTATGTAAATGTTGTATGTAAATGTATGCAGTTTGAAAATGGACCAATTTAGTCCCACCAAGGTTCAAACTGATTGGGTCATTTTCAAGCTGCATATATTTGTATCTAGAATTTACTTAATGCTGCCACAACTCAGAATTATCTCCATCTCAATGGTCATCCCTATTTGTAAATATTGTTTTATTTGCTTATTCAGTAAAGCCTTGCCCTGTGTGTATTCATTCTGAAAATAGAGAAATTAGTATGGACAATTATTCTTAGAGCAGAAGTTTTGCTCTGCTTAGTCTCATATGAAGCCAGCTTATGAAAACAACAGTTCAGTCTTCGTGATTTGTTGGTGCCACATATCCCCAGGCATGCGGGTTAAGCCCCCTCAGCCGCGACAAAGCCAATCCCATTGAGGAGACCCTATGCTAAAGGTGGATGCAGCTGCATCCTAACTATGCAGTGAGCATATCCATAATAAGACACATACCAGCCAGGATAAAAAAAAAATACTAAGAGCAGACTTACCTGAAATCACCCTCAGGGCACCAGTCTCTATTCTCTTTCTGCTACAGTTAGACATCGGGGGCAAGTCGCTGGACTATGCAAAATAGTGTAGCACACATTATTAGAGCAACCTGCATTACTGGCATAATGCACCCTACTCCCGTGGCGTTAGTACTAGTAAAATTGCGGTGTGCTTTTTACCGGGGATATGTGAATTAGGCAAATGTTTTCAAGGATTTAGTCCAGGTAAAATATAGAGCATATTAACTCTCTTGAGCACAGTAGAGACAATATTTAACCACAGCCATACTTGGTGAGAATGGAATTTTTGTAATATCTCCAGATTCAGAGTACAGATCACCAGAAAACTAAAAATTATCCAACAGTATCAGATTGGATTTATTCCAGGTGGCAGAAGTGTACAGCTCTTGTTTGGGTCAGATCAGAATCATTTTTTAATCAATTTAGGAGAGGTTTGTAGGATCTCTACACAACCTGTATGTATATTTTACGATTAATGAATTTACAAACTACCCATGCCATATGCACTAAGGCGTTCCCATACAATCATGGATGCTTGCTTTTGAACAAAGTTCTGATGACAAGCCAGATCAGCTTTCTTCTTGCTAGCATGGAAGATTAAGATCCAAAAATAATTTCAAATTATAATTCTATAGACCACAGAATAGTTTTACATTTTGCCTCAGTTCATCTTAATAGAGCTCAGGCCCAGAGAAGGTGGCGGGGTTTTAGATCATATTTATATAGGGTTTCTTCTTTGAATGATAGAGTTTAAACTTACCTTTGTGAGTGCAGCAAACAAGCTGGGTTCCCAATGGTTTTTGAGAGTAAATTATAGGTGTGCCCAGTAATTTCTACTTTATAAATATGTTTGGTTTGGATACAGTACATGCAGTGCGGTCTGAAGGTCCAGAGGTCGAAGCTATCCAATACTCGCTGTAAGCTTATCCCCGTTTTTTTGTTTTTGTTTTAATGTGTTGCTTGAAACATATATTTTTTATAAAATGATTCTTTCCTCAGATATGTTGTAAAACCTAACGTGATCTTCAAAGATTTGAAGCTGTCTCTCTTTTTTGATTTCTAGAAATTCTCATTCAGATTAACTTTTTCATTGGAATGAAACATGATTGTGGGATACTAAATGTAACCAAAAACTGTAAAATATAGATTTTTTAAATAGTGTTGGGAAGGGTGGTGAACGTTCTCAGGTATTTAATGCTGTTTTACACTCCACTGCTTCTTGTGCATTTGAGCATACATTTGGTTCCACTGCGTGAGAACTAGATGCTAGTTTCATCTTTCAGTTGTTATTGCTGATCACTTCCTAAAGCTACATACACATGAGGCACGGATGTCTGCAGTTGCATGGAGACACGCAACAGTTGAAAGTCTCCAGCAACGACAGTTGTATACAAGCAACGATTGTATACACGCGGCAACAACCTGTCTGCAACATAGCGCAAACTGTTGCTCAGCAACTTCTGTCGCAGGTTCAATGAACTGTCAGTCTCACAAGAGTTGCTAGAGACTAGCATACACACGACTGCACCGACTTGAGACTAGGGACGGTTGCTGCAACAGCTGTTGCCGGGGATTGAACAAGTCAATCGCCTGGAGACAGCTCTGATTAGCAACAGTTGCTTGCGCGCGCCTCATACACATGGAGGACCTGTTGCCGCAACATGCGCGCACCATGTGTTTCCAGCAACAGTTGTAGCCCGTGTGTATGGGCCTTAAGTCTGCTGTGTGCTGTTATGTTTGTTGATGGTTTGTACATTTGTTACATCATTTGCTTACCCCAACGTATCCTCTACTTAATGCCTAATCATAACCTCTCTGTCTTAAAAAAAAAAAAAATCCGTAGTGATAACTAGCCTTAACTTCCTCTTCCTTTCAAAATACTTTTTCTTTCCAAGTTTTCTCCTTGGTGATATTTTCACACCAATCAATAAAATGCATTTTAAGCCAACAACAAACAAGAAAATACTCTAAATGATTTTGGCAGTACTTTTTGTTCTTTTTCAATAGCAGGGTGCTAAAAAGTCACCTCCTAGGAGAAAACTTTAGAGAAAAAGTGAATTGATTAAGGGCCTTTTTGTGATGCCTAACTTAAACCTCCCATTCCTCAATAAAAAAACATTTCCTCACGTCTGATCCACAACCACCTAGCTAAAAGAAAGCTAATTTTCTGAAACCTAATCTTAAAAATAAATTGATGATGTAAACAATTGTACTCCAAAAATATGACTTCTTTTAGATATCCCACAGTTTTAGGTTACACCCAAAATTGCTCGGACTCCTCGACTCCAACTCCTCAGCCCTGCTTACAACTGCTGAAATAAATTCTTGACCATATAGACACTGCCTGCATTGAAAAAAAGGGCATGTTCACTAAACAGAAAAGCTGAAAATGAACACTTCCTTCTAATGTATGAAAAGTATGATCAAATTATACAATAAAATAAGAGCTTTAAATAAATTAACATCCCTTTTTCGACCTTCTTTACACGTGTAGCTCCCAGTAGCGCATTTATTGCCTCTCTGTTGTTCATGTGATATGGGCAGTAAGGAGGCTTTCGTTCTTATGATGCCACCACACTCAGATTAAACATGAAACAGTTCTTTGCTGCTGTATAAACGCTGTATAACCGGACCAAAGCCCATATGCAATTCCACTTTTCTCCTACATTTTCTCCTAGGAGATAATTTCACATCTTCTATTTAAAATAACTGTCCAGCGCTTTTCAAATGAAAAAGTATTGAGAAGTAAGTGCAAAAGTACTATCAAAACTATTTTTAGTATGTTCTTGCTGGCTGATGGCCTAAAAGGCATTTTATTGACAAATTAAAAAATATAACCTAGGAGAAAACTCAGGTGAAAAAGTGAATTGCATATGGCACCAAGTGTAAAAGTGTGAAACACTGTAGTGTGTGGTTACCAACACTGCCAATCTATTGCATTAAACTGCAGCCAAAAGACACTTGTTGGCCAGCAGGTCAGAGGATGAACTACACGACAGGCACACAGTTCAACTACCTGTGTGAAAAAGTCCTTATAGTTCCATTCTTTAACCACAGTCCATTTGTATCTCATAATTATAGAAAATGTAAATTAAGAACATCTCTGATTTGTGATGTCAATGATGCACTGACTTAGATACGCTGCTGTGTGTGGAAGTATCAGTTTATCTTGAGTATTCTTTTATGCTGGAAAGAAATCTATATATATAAAATCGTGTGTGTGTGTGTGTGTGTGTGTGTGTGTGTGTGTGTGTGTGTGTGTGTGTGTGTGTGTGTGTGTGTGTGTGTGTGTGTGTGTGTGTGTGTGTGTGTGTGTGTGTGTGTGTGTGTGTGTGTGTGTGTGTGTGTGTGTGTGTGTGTGTGCCAGAACGCACCTGAGCGAGCGCGCCGCTCTCACTGTCCACGCTCACTTCCTGACTGCCGTTCTGCCGCCCCATTACCTTCTGCAAAGACCTCATTGGAGTGCATCAAGGAACGCTAAGACGTGGAGACCTTACCACAAGCAGGCTGGGACGCCAGCCGCTAGTAGGTCCACACAGCTCCCCTGCATTCCTGAGGACATTTATCGGTGCAGTATTCGGCCACTGCTTCAGCCATGCAGACTGGACAATTTGGAAAAGGGCACGCATAGACTGACAGATGATGGTGGTGAGATCCAATCCTACTCTTACCATTTTTCTGTGCTTTCGCTTGTACAACTGCTTGCTTTGTGGAAATAACAGCATGAAGGCTTCTATTGCTTAATACTAACCCTGACATGCAACTTAACCTTATGCAAGAAATCTGCAGTGCAATATTATCACAGCGGCATATCCATTGCGGAAATCTACACAATGGACAGACTTTCCATTTTTCATTTTTCTAGTTAGGGAACTTACTTCCATGTAGAGATTTGGGAGGTGGTACCACCATTTTTTGTGCTTAGTGAGTGTGTGCAGTGCGTGTGGCATGTGTGCATGTGAATACTTATATCGCACAGGTATGCAGATCTTAGGCTCCGCAACGTGCCCTGGTTTTAACTTTGTTTGTCTTTTATCAATTTTCTGTATTCAATAAAATATATTATATTTACAAATTGATATACACGTTATACCTATTTAATTCAATATTAGCAGTTTGAAAAACTGGTTGTGTATGCAACTACAAAATTATTAGATATCCCTCTGTGTGATGATTATATCACTCACTATGGGAGAATAATTGTAGCTTTACGGATCTTTAACCACTTTACCCCCGCGCGTACGTATTTCTCCGCCCCTTTTTCCATCCTTTAACAACCAGGGACGGAGAAATACGTACTTTCCGCGTTCCCGACGCTGTCCGCGCTCCCGCTCGTAAACACGCCGCCCGCCGCTAGTAAACACGCCGCCGCCCGCTCGCCCAGAGATCAATGAACGGGAAAATCCATTCCCGTTCGTTGATCTAAGCCCCGCAATGATCCGCTGCTCTCCTATGGGCAGCGCGATCATTGTGAGAAAAAACTCACGTGTCCAGCCTCCTTATACTTCCTCCAAGCTTCCGGAAGGAAGCTTGGAGGTCGCATTAAAACAAAAAGTTACTGTGGCCTATCTTGTGGCCAAATAGTAAACTACACCCTACACATTTTTCACATACAAATAAATGACTTTTACACATAAAATTAACTCATTACCTCCCACACTCCCCATTTTTTTTTTTGGGTAATTAAAAAAAAATTAAAAAATTTACAATTAAAAAAAATTCATAAATAGTTACCCTAGGGACTGAACTTTTTAAATATTTATGTCAAGAGGGTATAACACTGTTACTTTATAAACTATGGGCTTGTAATTAGGGATGGACGCAAAAATGAAAAAAATGCACCTTTATTTCCAAATAAAATATTGGCGCCAAACATTGTGATAGGGGCATAATTTAAATGGTTTTATAACCGGGACTAAAGGGCAAATACATTTCATGGGTTTTAATTACAGTAGCATGCATTATTTAAAAACTATAATGGCCGAAAACTGAAAAATAATTATTTTTTTCCCCACATTTTTCCTATTTTCCCATTAAAACACATTTAGAAAAAAATAATTCTTGGCATAATGTCCCACCTAAAGAAAGCCTAATTGGTGGCGGAAAAAACAAGATATAGTTCATTTCATTGCGATAAGTAATGATAAAGTTATAGACGAATGAATGGAAGGAGCGCTGAAAGGTGAAAATTGCTCTGGTGCTCAGGGGGTAAAACCCCTCAGTGGTGAAGTGGTTAAAGGGGTAATACCCGATATTTTCAAAGTGTGTGTGTGTGTGTGTGTGTGTTGTGTGTGTGTGTGTGTGTTGTGTGTGTGTGTGTGTGTGTGTGTGTGTGTGTGTGTGTGTGTGTGTGTGTGTGTGTGTGTGTGTGTGTGTGTGTGTGTGTGTGTGTGTGTGTGTGTGTGTGTGTGTGTGTGTGTGTGTGTGCCGCGATCACGCGAAAACGGCTTGACCAATTTGAACGAAACTTGGTACACAGATCCCTTACTACCTGGGATGATATGTTCTGGGGGTTTTGCGGCTTCCCCCCCCCCCCCCCCCCCCCCCCTGCACACCTGGGCAGAGCTACAAACAGCAAATCAGATTTCACCCATTCAAGTCAATGGAAAAAATGTAAAAGGCTACCATTCTCACAGTAATCAAGCCAGAGTCCCCACACATGGCACAGTTGGTCTGACCGAGGTTACAAATCCAGGAAAAGTGGGCGGAGCATAAAACAGCCAATCAAATGTCAGCCGTTCATTTTAAATGGGAAAATGTAAACTGCAGCCATTCTTAGACTGTTAATTGCAGGGTTCTCAAACTTGCCACACTTGGTCACTGAGTGAATGTGATTAAGATTCAAGAAAATGGGTGGAGCCTACAACAGCCAATCAAAATTCACCTATTGATTTTCAAGGGGAATATTTAAACTGCTGCTATTCTTACACTTTTAATGGCAGAGGCTTCAAACTTGCTACAGTCGGTCATTGGGTGACTGGGGTCCAAATTCACTAAAGGGGCGGGCCCACATACAGCCAATCAGATTTCCTTGGTGGATAAACTGCTTCCATTCACACATTTTTGATGCCAGGAACCCGACAGCTCACAAACTTGGTCATTGAGTGACTGTGTGTCAAGGTTACAAAAAGTGGGCGGAGCCAAAACAACTTTTACTGGGAAAATATAAACTGCAGCCACTCTTACACCGTTAATGGCAGGGTTCTCAAACTTTGCACAGTTGGTCATTGGGTGACAGATTAAGATTTTGGAAGGTGGGTGGAGCCTACAACAGCCAATAAAAATTCACCTTTTGATTTTCAAAGGGAATATTTCATCTGCTACCATTCTCTTATACTGGTGAAAGCAGATGCCTCAAACCTGGTACAGTTGGTCACTGGGTGACTAGGGTCCAAATTCAGGAAGGGGACGGAGCCACAAACAGCCAGATTTGTTTATTTTTCAATGGAAATGTACAAAGTATTGATACCAAGGACCCCAAAGCTGATAATCTTGATAATTGAGTGACTGCATGTCAAGGTTAGAAAAAGTGGGCGGTGCCAACAACTTCATGTTTTACATCGCAGGGTTCCCAAACTTTACACAATTGGCCACTGGGTGACTGGGATGAATATTCAGAAATGTGGGTGAAGCCTACAACAGCCAATCAAAATGTACCTATTGATTTTCAAGGGGAATATTCACATTGCTACCATTCTTACACTGTTAGTGGCAGAGGCCTCAAACCTGATACAGTCAGTCATTGGGTGACTGGGGTCCAAATTCACTAAAGGGGTGGAGCCACAAACAACCAATCAGATTTGTTAGATTGATTTCAGCCATTCTGTTATTGGCAGGGTTCTCAAACGTGGCACAGTTGGCCACTGGGTGACTGGGACTAATATTCAGAAAAGTGGGTGGAGCCTACAGCAGCCAATCAAAATTCACCTGTTTATTTTCAGGGGGAATATTTACATTGCTGCCATTCATGCACTCTTAATGGCAGAGGCCTAACATCTGCTACAGTCAGTCACTGGGAGACTGGGGTTTAAATTCTGAAGGGAGCGGGCCAAAAACAGCCAATCAGATTTGTTTAATTCCAATGGTAAAATGCAACTTATTTATGCCAAAGACCCCAAAGCTCATAAACTTGGTCATTAAGTGACTGTATGTCAAGATTATAAATAGTGGGCGGGGCCAAAAACAACTAACTTTTTACATGGGAAAATATAAATTGCAGCTATTCTTACGCTGTTGATGGCAGGGTTCTCAAACTTGACACAGTTGGTCACTGGGTGACTAGGATTATTATTCGGAAAAGTAGGTGGAGCCTACAAGAGCCAATCAAAATTCACCTATTGATTTTCAAGGGGAATGTTGAAACTACAGCCATTCTCATACTGTTAATAGCAGAGGCCTCAAACCTGCTACAGTCGGTCGTTAAGTGTTTGGGGTTCAAATTCAGTAAAGGGCGGAGCCAGATTTCTTTGCTGGATAAACTGCTTCCATTAGCACAATTTTGATGCCAGGAACCCAAAAGCTCACAAACTTGGTCATTGAGTAGTGACTGTGTGTCCAGGTTACAAAAAGTGGGTGGAGGTAAAAACAGATTTTTCTGGGAAATTGTAAACTGCAGCCCTTCTTCACTGTTAATGGCAGGGTTCTCAAACTTAGCATAGCTGGTGACTGGGATTAATATTCAGAAAAGTGGGTGGAGCCTAAAAATGCCAATCAAAAATCACATGTCACTTTTCAAGGAGAATATTAAAATTGCTTCCATTCTTGCACTGTTAATGGCACAAGCCTCAAACCTGGTACAGTTGGTCATTGGGTCACTGAGGTTCAAATTCAGAAAAGGGCACAGAGCCACAAACAGTGAATCAGATTTGTTTCATTTCATGGTAAAATACAAATTATTGATGCCAAGGACCCCAAAACTCACACATTTGGGCATTGAGTAGTGACTTTGTGTCCAGGTTACAAAAAGTGGGCGGAGCCAAAAACAGCATTCACTGGGAAAGTGTATCTGCAGCCCTTCTTACACTGTTTATTTCAGGGTTCCCAATCTTTGCCCAGATGGTCACTTTGTGACTGAGATTAATATTCAGGGAAGTAGGTGGAGCCTATAATAGCAAATCAAAATTCACCTGTTGATTTTCAAGTGAAATATTTAAATTGCTGCCATTTTTACACTGTTAATAGCAGATGCCTCAAACCTGCTACAGTTGGTCATTGGGTGACTGGGGTTCAAATGCTGGAGAGGGGTGGAGCCACAAACAGCCTATCTGATTTGTTTAATTTCTATGGGAATATACAAATTATTGATGCCAGAAACCCCAAAGCTCACAAACTTGGTCATTGAGTGTTTGTGTGTTAGGGTTTGAAAGTGGGCGGAGCCAACACCAGTCAAAAACATACCCGGGCAGCGCCGGGTCATCAGTGGGTGGAGACAAATACAAATTTCACTGGGAAAATGTAGACTGCAGCCATTCTGTTAATGGCACAGTTGGCACAGTTAACTTTGCACAGTTGGTCACTGGGTGACTGGGATTAATATTCAGAAAAGTGGGTGGAGTCTACAAAAGTGAATCAAACTTCACCTGTTGCTTTTCAAAGGGAATATTTAATTGCTACCATTCTTGAACTGTTAATGGCACAGGCCTCAAACCTGGTACAGTTGGTTATTAGGTGACTGGGGTTCAAATTCTAAAAAGGGGGTGGAGCCACACACAGCCATTCAGATTTGTTTCATTTCAATGCAGATTATTGATTCCAAAGACCGCAAAGCTCACAAACTTGGTCAGTGCGTAATTGTGTGTTAGGGTTAGACAAAGTAGGTGGAGCCAACACCAGCCAAATACATACCTGGGCAACGCCGGGCAATCAGGTAGTTTTCTAATAATATTAGGTTTAAAGTCTACCAAAATGACCCTTATAGTTAGAATATGTTAGAATTGAGAACTGATGCTTTACCATCTTCAAATTATTCACTTTCTCCCAAGTTCTTTCCCAAGCTAGACTTACATTGGTCACTAGCAGTGTGTCTGCAAACTATTGATTACCCCTGGAGTGAAAATCATTAAGAAAGTAGTGATTGTCAGAAATCAACTGGAAGTTTCTTGATTGCAAAAGTGAGGTTGTCTTTCAGATTTTATCAAAATAATCCAATCCAATCCCGCTCGGCCTTGTCCGTGGGTGGTTGCTACTCCTTCAGAAAATCCACTTGCCAAAGTGGTGACCCCAGTTTGGGGTAGACGTCAACAGGATAGGGTAGGAGGCACCCGTAATGGACAGGTGTGGTATTATTCGACTATGATATATTAAACGCCAGTATATTCAAGTAATAAAAAGTAAAAAGATGGTCCTACCTTAAAAAAGGGAGTCCATCCGTTTATAAAAGAAAAAAAACCTTTATTGGGCACTATAAAATGACAACGCATTTCGCGGAACAACCGCTTCCTCAGGTCGAGTGCTGTGCCCTCCAGGCAATAGAGCAGCTATCACAGGTGCCTGAGGAATCGGTTGTTCCGCGAAACGCGTTGTAATTTTATAGTGCCCAATAAATGTTTTTTTCTTTTATAAACTGATGGACTGATGGACCTTTTTTTAAGGTAGGACCATCTTTTTACTTTTTATTACTTGAAAAATACTGGCATTTAATATATCATAGTCGAATAATACAACACCTGTCCATTATGGGCGCCTCCTACCCTATCCTGTTATGGGGTAATGGTCATTTTCAAAATGGAGAACGGAGAATTGCCTTGATCACAGTGGACAAACAGGACGTGGGAGAGGAGAAAAAAATTGAGGAGTAGACTACAAGGAGGAAAGTATGACTTGTGTATGTTTATTTTGACTTTTAATTTTAAGTTCAGGTTTTCTTTAAGTGAAAACTGGGTTTGTAAGTAACTTGCCATGACATTTTAGTGAACATGCTTATTTTGTTGAATTACAGTTTTCCTTTGTCAGTTTTTGACTGACCACTGGGCTCTTGCCAAAGACAGACAGTTGTCAGCCAGCACTAATCTTTGGTCTGCAAAAAAGATTAAAAGGCACAGATTAAAGAGGAATGTGTGCAGTATGCTGAAGTTTTAAATCACTAGTTGCCTTCATGAGGCTGTTTTGTGGTTGGTTTGATTCTCGTGGTGGCTTGTGAAATAAAAAAAATTCTTAAATCATCTATAAAGGCATTATAACGGAAGGAAAACTAAAGTGTTCTTTGCGTTTTTTTCACATAGCATGTTGTTTTCATTAAGGTTTTAATAAGAACTGTAATTATGACAGCATAGTGAATGGAAATTTGACAGTATATTGCATGTTGTGCATGATATTTCACAGAATGTTTGCTGATGGAGCCGTCTCATGTCCCACCAAGGGAAGTGTGGGGACTGGAAACAAACCATTGTTCAGTGGTTTGTCTGATATGTTAGGCACATCTGTACGCATGCAGTCCTGACAGAATGTGAGGAAGTGCAAGACTTTTTGTTTTATGACCATTTTAAACTGCTTTCTAAACCAATGAAATTAATAAAATTATCTTTATTGTTTTATTTCAATATTCATATGCTTATTAAAATATTCAGACTGTTGACCAAATCTCCTGTTTTATTCCTGAACAAATTTTTACTCTTTTTTTTTTTTCTCTTTGATATTTTTATTTCAAAGCTCCAAAACTCAAAAAAAGGTTGTTTTTTTCATGCATCAGTTTGAAAAAGCTGTAAAAGGTGGCCATACACTTATAGATTTTCCCATTTGATTTACTGCAGAATCGATTCATGTGCTGGAAATCAATCCCTCCAGATGTCAGATATACTGAATTTTGATTGATCTGGCTAAAAATCAATCAAAAGTATCGATTGGACAGAACAGAAAATTTAGTTTGATCGGGGGGCAGGGCAGAGCATTTACAGATCGATGGCCCATAGCATTGCACTGCATCGAACAGTGCAGCGCTACGGTTTGATTTTCAATAGATTACCTGCAGTAATCAATATGCAAGTGTATTGCTTATTGATTTCCTCGTATTTATTTCCTTTGATTTATGGAGAAAAGGTTACGTGAAAAGTCTCTCTTTTTGACCTTTTTGAGTCCCTTAAAACGTCCAAAGTCTTCCCTTCCTAATGTACTGCCCTCTACTTGTTATTGTTTACTTCTGTAGGCTCACAACATTTGTTGCTTACATCAGAGGTCTCAACTGTTGTGTCAGATATGTTGTCAGAGGATGTACTACCCATCTCCTGTTCCATTATTTCATTGTTTCTTCCTACTGTTGGCTGACTAGCTAATGTAGCAGAAACGACCAGTCATAACTACTTGATGTTTTATGGGTCACAAAGTAGGAGGAAAATCAAGGGACATCTTTGTTTGCTTTTATAGCTCTGCAGGAATGCCCAGTGAATACTAAGGTATCTCACTCCAAACCTCTTCGGGGTGCAAATATCTGCAAGTCTCTTTATTAAAGTGGAATTACAGATTCTTAAATGTCACCCTACATGGTCTATCACCACAAGTGAAGGGGGAATTACTCCACCTCCCCTGGGCACTGTGATGGGGAGAAGCCCTTTGTCCGAGGAACAGAAAAGGGGGCTTTGTGAGGAGAAGAAGGATATAGGCAATATAGTTTACAGCAGTAGTTTACTAACTTCAATTCATTTTTTTAATACATGTTATTGAGTCAGACCCAGTGATTCAAGGGTTTTATATACTCTATAAATGGAGAAAAAGTGAAGTCAGACAACCCATGAGAAAAGTGTAAATCATTAGATCCCTAAGTTTACGTGTTAGCACTGAAGAAGAATGTCAGAGAAAACAAAATGGAGAGAAATGATTTTTTAAAATGTTTTGACAAGCCCATGAGGAATTAAGTAAAACTAAAAAGATTAAGTACAGACTAAATATCTGTTGCATATAAAGATGCACACTATACATTGCTGTTGCTACATTGTAGTCCAGTGCCAGAAGAAAATGTTTTTTTTCCCATTTTGGATAGCATGGAAATAGGTGAAACCACTTTTGAATTTTTACTGCTGTGCCCCCACTGGGGAGAAATGTCTTTCTTCCTGCCTGAGTAAAACCCACAGACCTCTGTGACTTTCATTTGAACCACAGTAATGCTGGTAATTGGAAACCAGGAACAAGATAAAAAAAAAACAACCTGCTTTCAGAAATTTAGATAAGATTTTTACTGGAGTACCGGAGAAATATGTAGAGGGCGCATTTCTTTTGCGCAGACTGGCCGTGACTGGCTGAAGTTACATTACCCCGTACCGAAGAGGGTGAAGGCTGAGGACAGTGGTGTGTGAGCAATCCGTGTGCATGGTGCTGGAGGAAGCCCCGGGTATGTATAAAACTTTTATATTATCTCAGCTCTGGTACACTGTAAAGAAAACTTTTCAATTTCTTTTTACATGTAATTAAGCAGTGGTCAGCGGTCATGTTGGTAAAATACTGAATTCATAATTTCTTTAAAAATTGCTTTCATTTAGCGTAGCTGAATCTATCACCACTTCTCTCTTCTGGCCCTTGTCTGCTACCACATCCCATTTCTACATGTACTGGAATAGAATGTTTCCTCTGGATTTGGAAGCTTTATGCTTATGCCATATGCTGTACACATTTTTCTGTACACAGTGCCAGATACTTCATTCCACCATTCAGTTTATCGTTTCCTGCCTGCAGTTTAAACCCTATTACCACATGTTGGATTGTCTCTGTAGCCTATCTCTGCTTAGCCTGCATTTTGGGTCCTGTTTATTGTGATACATCCCTGCTTGTATGGATATAGTGCTCAGTAACTGTTCTTGTGCTACTGTCATCAGTGCCTCAGTACTGTGTTTGAATTTAGCCCTTTTCATTTATTAATGCCAGCCACCTCAGCTATTGGCCAAGTATGCACCCCAGGCTGGTTCTTGTCTTGCCATCATACGTCCTCTGCTTAGTTTTCCATTAATTTCTGCTTCTCCTTCAGGTATCCGCTTAGCAGCTCATCTTTGGATGATCTTGTCCAGGGCAGTGACTTTGACACTCGCCAATCAAACTTGACCTATTCCTACATGATGTACAGTTTCTGAATGCCAAGCGTTGAGTGGAAACCCCTGCACACTGTAGGGAGCATATGGGGTTCACCTTAGTAACCTCCATGTCCCTATTTGCTAGATTAATGTACCAGCAGGGCATGCATGTTTATAGCATAAAACTTGTTCTTCCCACTGAGCTGGCCCAACAGCATCTGTCTTACTGTCATCTGTCTTGTCTAGTTCTGTAGATTTAAGTTTTCTCATTTGATTCTGTCACCTCATATAATCCCTGTTAGACTCGATGTTGCCATTTGGACACTCTTGGGGCAATACCATCTACTCCAGGGCCAATTTTTCCTTTTCTTTTTCTTTTTTTTTGCTGGAGTTCTGTATAACTTCTTATCTTGGTATCTTTGAGGTTATATATGAAGAAAGAGTACTGTGCACCTGTCTCGCAAACAGTTCTGAAGTTTATTGCATATCTGCAGCCAAAAGTAAGCAGTATCGACATATGTAAAGAAATAACGTCAAACCTGCATGGTGGAAGTTGCTGCGGTGAAGAAGGGAGAGATGACCAGGGGAAGATTAGGATGGCACTACAGCAGTTTCACGCCGCTCGGGCGCTTGCTCACATGCATGTCCGTAAGGAGACGGCGCCGGACAGCTTCCTGTATAGGACCTTCAGGCCACGCCTCCGGCACCGTCTCATTGGTGTGGAGTGACGATGGGGAAAGGTCAGGGGTGAAGGGGCGGGGCTTCGCCGTCTAGCGACGAAGGACTTGCATCTGTGTAAAAGGATTGGATTACGTAGTGCAGTAAGCCATAAGCGTGACATTGATACAATTACATAAACAAGTGCATAACACTGTGAGCTCTGTGTATAAACTCCATTGTGCAAACTATCATAACTAATTTAGTACAAAACACTGTCCAAATCCTTAAAAAATAATCCAACAATAAAACATTCTCTCTGTGCTCTGTGCTAACTAGCATACATCCACTGCCGCTTAACTAGAAACATTCATATTTCTCACTGTTTTTTTCCTCCTAAAATGCATAAAATCATTATTTTATTCCTACATTTTATTATATAAGAACACCCCATTTGCTAACCCCCACCTATATTGAACCCATTAAAAAGATCAGAAGCAGCTATGCAAATCCTAGAGACCTAATAGGTTATATTAACCCTTTGGATTGCAATCCTTTTTTGTATTACTGAACCAAAGGGAGATATGGCATTATTATACCGAAGGGTAACCAAAAGCACGGGGGAACAAAGGATCCTACATTTTTTTTGCACTTAATACATCCTCTTGACAGGACACCAAATAGGTAAAGGAACAGAAAGGAAGATAAAAATGTAGCAAGGTCCATCGCTGTCTGGGAACAGGTCCCCCGTTCGTACCTCAAAGAACCATGTCCCCAAACCACATCGCGTGCTATATAGAGATAGGGATTAGTTCTATCCCCAAACCTTAAGAGCGACACCGGCTCTACATCGCCTGGTTCACCCAAAGTGGATTACTGCACCCTTGTGACTGGCTGCCATGTACAGAATCCATCACAAATATACATATTAGAGGGGTGATTATGTTACTCCCTGCTTGTGTATGGATGAAAAATACCATACCTACTGGAACTTTTACCAAAAAATGGGGACTATGACATGGGAAAAAGAAATTCTGGGGAGGAACCCACAAACCACACGGTCCTCATCCAGAAAAACCTCTCAAGCATAGAAGTTCTTCTTGGTCCATCTATTGTGGACCAGATGATGCCTATTGCATCTTTTTTTTATATATATATGTGTATATGTGATCAAGTAAATGGCAAGTCACTTCACATCAGGTGCGCATCCGCACACATCCAGTGGTAATCCAGCAGACCGTTAAGTTCCAAACGCACCAAAAAAGAAGGGAAAAGAGAAAAATAAAGATCCCCAAGAAAGTCCAGCCAAAGGAGGAGAATCTGAGGTGCACCATAAAGGGGTGAATCCCCAAGACACCTAAGGTTTAAGAAAGCAGGCCAGCTCTAACCTGTCATTCAGGCCCAGTGGGCCCATGGCTTCAGAGCGTAAGATGACCCGTGATTCCCGTCTAGTTAACTCGCGGTCACGGTCACCCCCTCTGCGTGACGGGGCAACATGTAAGAGACCCGCAAACCTCAAACACCCTGCCCTTCCACCATGGGCCTCTCTCACATGTTTAATCAGCCTGGGGCTACCTTTGCCTGATTTGATCGATTTAAAATGTTCATTCACCCTCTCTTTAAGGGTGCGAGTTGTTTTCCCAACGTAATAGAAGAGGCATGGAGTTTATACACAGAGCTCACAGTGTTATGCACTTGTTTATGTAATTGTATCAATGTCACTCTTATGGCTTACTGCACTACGTAATCCAATCCTTTTACACAGATGCAAGTCCTGCGCCGCTAGACGGCGAAGCCCCGCCCCTTCACCCCTGACCTTTCCCCATCGTCACTCTACACCAATGAGACGGCGCCGGAGGCATGGCCTGAAGGTCCTATACAGGAAGCCGTCCGGCGCCGTCTCCTTACGGACACACATGTGAGCAAGTGTCCGAGCGCGTGAAACTGCTGTAGTGCCGTCCTAATCCTCCCCTGGTCACCTCTCCCTTCTTCACCGCAGCAACTTCCACCATGCAGGTTTGACGTTATTTCTTTACATATGTCGATACTGCTTACTTTTGGCTGAAGAAATGCAATAAACTTCAGAACTGTTTGCGAGACAGGTGCACAGTACTCTTTCTTCATATGTACCAATAGTGCTGTTGTGCTCTGCACTAATCCTACTTGCTGCATGTCTCTAAGTTCGTGTTGTGAGCCAATAGAAGTTGTCTGTACAATGAAAGGTGAAGCTGTCTAACACTGCATGTGATGCAGGTGCATTCTGAGCAAGATCCTTTAACCCTCAGAAACAAGCATATGAGTGCCAGACTAGAACTTTTTCCACTATAGTGTACCCATCTTTGAGGTTATGTTCCTACAGTAGACTGAATTTTCTGACCAACCAGACATCTTCCTGATGATGTTGCATGGCTGATAAGTATCTGTCTAGATTTATCAAAAGTGAAAGGTCCATTCATTCCAACCAAATCTACTACTACAAGATAAAACCTTAAACATACAAGCTTCACTGTTAGCTATTGACATTCATCTTCTAGATCTTATGATAAGTTTATTGGGCATGTTTCCACATTGAAGGTATGACCGTTTTGCCACAAATTATTTTGTGAAACCATTTCTGACTAGACGTTTCCACTTTTTTTTACTGGGTGTACCAGGATCCTACAATTTTCTACCTGATCTGGTTGGTGGTTTAACTTGTTGTTTTACTTGTAAATTTCCCTTTGCTGATCACTACAATCTTGGACCTCAGAATTGCTTGTTTCATTATGTTTCTAAAGATAAGCTTGGACAGCACACATGGAAATACCTTTCTTACTTGAAATGTTTGCCTTCTAGTAATAGACTTTAATACTTTTAGACTACCCTGTTTCTTGTTGCTCAGTCTTGCCATTTTGGAAGATTTTTGTCACAGTTAAATGCTTTCAGCAATCTTAGTAGCGCTTTGCTTTCTGTCACCCAGTTTTAAGCTTCCTACACAGTTTATTCTGTTGGATTTAACGCTTTTTTCCTACTTGTTATTTTATTAAACATTAGCACCTGCTTAGTATAATTACAGCAGGCCATACAACTGCTAAATAATGAAATGAGTGCAAATATCTGTAGACAAAGAGTGACCACATGTAATATTGATTTATTTATTTTTTAGAATTGGTCCTGTTTATGTACTTTGCAGGTGATTAAGTGTGAAATAAAAACATTTAAAGGATTTTTTTTTTTTTTTAAAGCATGGTGCTACATTTTTTTTAACAACTTCCTAAACATATCAACGCAACATATCAACGAACACATACTGTGTATGTATATATATATCTAAATATATATATCTAAATATATATATATATATATATATATATATATATATATATATATATATATATATATATTATAAACACCAACACAATGATCACACACAGTACTACAACCACTGAGATGTGATACTTGACAAAGGGTGGGATAAGCGGCAGTCCTTTATTAAAGAGACACTGAAGCGGAAAAAAAATATATGATATAGTGAATTGGTTGTGTACTGTGAATAATTATTAGAAGATTAGCAGCAAAGAAAATATTCTCATACTTTTATTTTCAGGTATATAGTGTTTTTTCTAACTTTGCATCATTCTATATGTGCAGATTACACAACACTCAGCATTCAAAATGATTCTTTCAGAGCAGTCTGTGAACTAATGACCTCTTTTCTGGCAGAGAGAAAAGTAAATAGTTCAGGAACAGTAGAGATAATAAAATTCAGAAAACAGCCCTCTCCACGACTTTGAAAGTCGTAGAGATTAATGGCTTTTTTGCATAGAGATAACAACTGGAGTTTCTTAACTCTTCCTGTACTGGAAACAATTAGACTGATGTATCTGATCTTAATGTTTTATTTCTAACAAATCATAATATCATAATTTTGTTTCCGCTTCAGTGTCTCTTTAAAGTTGATGCGTTGGAAACGAGACAGATGGTATAACATGGAACATCATTAAAGCAGCAGTTAATACCTATCAAAAGTGAAAGGAAGGACAGGCAGGCCCGGCCGCTCATGAGGCAGGGTGAAACATTTGCCTCAGGCGTCAGATCTGGGGGGGGGCACCCGCCTGTCTGTGGATGCTGGGTCCCGCCCGCCGAGCTGTAAGGGGTAGCTGGCAGAAAGGGGGTATTGGGCCTAGCGGTGGGGAGGGGGGTCGGACCCCCCCTCCCTCGCCTGGGTCCCCCGATCTGCGCTCCTCCTCCAGCGTTAAGTAACCAGCTGCGTGCATAAAGATGAAGAGGCAACGGGCGGGGGAATCACTCGCCTCTTCCGCGTTCCATCGTGTGCTCCACTGACGTCACTTCCGGCAACGCCGCCCACTGTATTGTAAGTGGACGGCCTTGCAGGAAGTGACATCGGTGGAGCGCACGATGGAACACGGAAGAGGTGAGTGATTCCCCCGCCCGTTGCCTCTTCATCTTTATGCACGCAGCTGGTTACTTACCGCTAGGCCCAATACCCCCTTTCTGTCAGTTACCCCTCCAGCTCGGCACCCCCCCCCCCCCACCCACGGCTGGGGGGGGGATTTTTTTCTTATTAAGCCTCAGGCGGCAAAAGGTCTAGGGCCGGCCCTGAGGACAGGTGAACTAACAACCAGGTGTTAGACATTTAAAATAAAAAAAAAGAGCTTTGCCTTAGTAGAACAGAAGCCTAGTGATAAAAAAGAGGCTTCCCACATCTTCCTGATGCCCACTGTACTAGCAATGGGACCTTCTGAACACATTCGACAATATCTTGTCGAATATGTACTTTTGGCTGTGCTCCTGTCCGTGTACGAGTGTGACCATACTGCTCATGAGTGAGTATGGCCTGCACAAGCCCAGAAACACAAAGCCACTTGTGTACAGTTTTTTTTCTTTTGAGCATGAGCAGCTTTGTGCAACTAAACATGTGAAGACTGTACTCACAAATGTGTAGTACGGTTGTGCTCAAACACAAACATGGTGATGAAGTGAGTCCTGGCCAGCAGAGGTGGGCTTGTGGAGGACCTGAGAAGCCTCTGAGGCATAAAATACCGTTTTCCATTCCCCCCTTTTTTTTTTATTCCACTTAAGACATGTTCACCTGTAACAATAGGTTTTCAGTGACACTCTTGGTTCTATGCCAGCACCATCATGGCACATAATGGGTAAGAACATTTCATTTTACAAAGTAATATTAATTTAGACACTGACATGCATGCCAGGCATGTTAATATATCATATGATTTAATTGATTATGTTCAAATATGTTTAAGTATTTACTTGTAGAGAAAATTTTTCTTAATGTTCAGATTGAGTAGTAATTTGGTGCCTCTATCAAATACACATTGCATGATCGAGTTCTGCTATGTTTATGTGCTCTGGAAAGTAAAACAAGATGACTAATTACATGCTTTTCTTTGTTACTATCTCCATCGCATGCTTTCTGGTTCATTCCATACGGTCTTGTCTCCATGTGTTCGTGGATTTGAGTTATGCCTTATTGTTCACGTCATCAACTGTTTAATTTATTGAAAGAGGAACTGTAGTGAAAAAAATGTAATGAATAAAATTACTTATTTCTTTTACAATATTCATTTGTTAATTGTTTAGTCAGTGTATGCCCATTGTAAAATCTTTCCTCTCCCTTTTCTACATTCTGAAATTGATCACAGGTAGTGACATCTTTAGTGCTGGCAAGGTGCATTGCGGAGGAATGGTTGGGAGTTGTGTGCTCTGAGCTAAACAGAAAAAACACCCGGGCCCACATGCAATTCACTTTTTCACCTGAGTTTTCTCCTAGGTGATAATTTCAAACTCAATCAATAAAATGCCTTTTAAGCCACCAGAAACCAAGAAAATACTCAAAATAATTTTGAAAGTTCTTTTTCACCTACTTTTTGGTATTCATTTAGTTGAAAAGTGCTGGAAAGTTATTTTAAATCGAAGATGAAAAAAGTATCTCCTAGGAGAAAACTCAGGTGAAAAGGTGAATTGCATATGGGCCCTGGTCTCCCAATGTGCACAAGGGTGCTTAGGTTAGGCCTGACATTGCTGGGAGGGCGGGGCTGCACATCAATATACAGTAATATATAAATATAAGATGTGTTTCTGATGTTGAAGCCAAGAAGATTAAAAAAAAGTGGGTATCTTGAGTAATACACTGCATGCTTCTATATTTCACTTCCGTGCCTCTTCAATAATTTGTTTTTATTTTTCAGATATGTATTGTTTTCCTAAATCTAAAATCCAGATCTAAAGTGAGCCTTAAGGAATTTTAAGATTAAAAAAAGATACTTACCTAAGGAAGGGGAAGGCTTTGGGTTCTATATAGTCTTCCCATTCCTCTCCTGGTCCCCTCGTTCCAGCACTGTCACCCTCCCCCCCCCCCCCCCCCCCATTTGAACGGAGAGATGGCCTGGAACAAGGGGACCGTGAGAGGAATGGGAAAGCTTAATAGGACCCAGAGCTTTCCCCCTCCTTAGGTAAGTATTCATTTTTTATTTCAATATCGCTTCAGGTTTGCTTTAATAAAATGTATTATCCCATTGAGTCCTGGAGTGCTGACTCTTTATAGTGTGTAGTGCATTTGGTGTTGTAGTATGTTATTAGGCCAGGTATTCATACTGTTTTGGTGCTTTATTGAAGCCTGTTTTAACAAAACACGCACCATTGGCAAGACTTGAGGGTAGGGTTGGAAAACAATGGTATGAATTAACATGCTCAGTGTCGTTGCCCTGAAATGTTCTTTTACCTCAGTCCTTGCTATGAAACTATTTCCTTACTGATGCTGGGCCATAAAATATTTTTCATAAATAACCAAAGGCATTGCCTCATTTGTTATAGCAAATGTAGATTACATACTTTTGTATACATTTTTTTCTGACAGTTACATTTGAGAACCGCAATCACTTGAAATCTCATTTGTACCCGTCATGTAACGTTGTGTGGCGTTGCACATACCCGCCAGCTGGAAGATGGATCGTGGGACGCTCATCATGGAGACATCGCTGGAGCCATCTTCTTTCATTGCGAGGTGAGTATTCAGGCTATGCCATCTTTGTACAGATTCTGTGTAAACGCAGAAACTGACCTGCGGGCACAGGCCATTACTGTGAGGGAAGGTGGGAACATTAATTTGACGATGAGGTATCAGCACTAGGAGATTGTAGATTGTAAGCTCGCAAGCGCAGGGTCATCCTCCTAATGTTTACTGTTTTGTTGCAATATTTGTGCAACAAAATACAGGACTATTACGCAAATACAATACGTGGGTTTTAATTATGGAGGCATGTATGATCTTAAAACTATAATGGCCGAAAACTGAGAAATAATGAATTTTTTCCGTTTTTTTTTTCTTGTTCTTCCTGTTAAAATGCATTTACAGTAAAGTAGCTCTTAGCAAAATGTACCACCCAAAGAAAGCCTAATTGACGGCAGAAAAAACAAGATATAGATCAGTTCCTTGTGATAAGTAGTGATAAAGTTATAGGCGAATGAATGGGAGGTGAAAATTGCTTGGATGCATAAAGTGAAACACGACTGAGGACTGAAGTGGTTAAACACTCAACGAGAGTACTCTTCCAGTTTGACTTTAGCAGTGCCTATCTGGACGAGAATGCTCATCCAGATAGAGTTAAGTGGTTAAAGTCGAGGATGCGTGAGTACCGGCACTGCCAGATACATAACTATTTCTTGGCACACTAGGTTTTACACAATAGTGCATGTAATGAGCACGTTAATACACAGAGACATGCAATATAGCACACGGCCTGTGATCTGAAGATTGCTTACTGTGAGCATAGCACATTTGTCGTAAACAAGAGGAGCATGGAAAAAAATAGCAATATTGGTTTGGTACCGTACCAATAAATTATTAGACATGCACTTCCTAGGACTTTTCATTCAGGGCTGACCTATGCAGCTGATCAGTATTTTAGGTGTTTTTATTGGGGCGGAATGGGTTTTGTAAAATTGTAAGAATTTCCAACTGTTGATAATTGTTAATAAATTATCCTAGGCTCCCCTATGTGGCATTGTTTGAGATATACTCAAGTTGATGCTTTTTTAATGTAATAAACTAAAAATGTTATCTAATGGTCTTTATCATTGACATGCCATGGGTGGCTAATAGTGAGCATAGAAATCTGGGAGCAGTGGATAGTCATTCTTAGCTCCCGCCATATCCTGGCACCATACCGAGGGCCTTACAGGCTAAGTTACTAGTAAGGAGCAATGTAGCTAGATAGAATACTGAGGCGGAGATAATGCAGGAAATCCATAATATAATTGAAGTTGTCTTTCTCTCCCATGGCGGGGCCTGAGAAAATTGAGAAAATTAACTTCCATCCTCTTCCAGGATTACCCATAGAGAAGTGGGCAGAATATATATTGCCAAGGGAGTAATGGATTTACCACTTCAGGGGCATGAATAAAGGTTAAATTCCTCTGACAATTTTATGCTATCTAGTAGGTAAAATTGTTGAAAAAGTCATGTCCAGGTTTGTGCGATCACTTGTTTTCATGTGATGCCCAGCCTGATGGAACATTAGTAACTGAGATTCAAGTTCAAGGTTCCGTCTGTAAAAGGCTAACTTACTAAAGTGTAAAAATGCAGCATACAAATTCTACAGCACCATCTGACAAGATCTACCCCTGGATTTTCCGTGTATACAATTAAAGTTGCTCATGGTCAGCCCTTTTTTACGATTACAAAAATGAAAGTTGAATTATACAGTATTTGTAACATTTATATAGTGCTGGTTTTATAAACTAAAATACTCTGCATGCCAGTAAAGATTAAGCTTTAGGTTCCTTGGAAAGTCTTCAAGTCTTTCTATTCTTGATGGCCTTATCTCTAGTGAAGTCAGGGGCATATATATGAGCTTACTACTATTTTTCATCAGTAGCAGTGTGTAAATCTACAAGTTTGCTGAAAGTCCTGAAATTGACCCCTCGCTCAAAACCTCCTTGATGTTATTTTTAGATGTGATGCCTAACCTGTCTTTTGATTTTAGCACTGCGTATACTTTACAAAGTGTTGACAGTTTAAAGGGGAGTAGAGTGCAGAAGGTCAGTGGTGGAACAAGGCTGCCTCTTAAGTCCATAATATAGAACATCAGCATTGTGGGCACACAGATGACATACTTCAACCTGTCTATAAAAATATTCTGTAACCGCTAGAAATATACTTTAGACTTTTGCTACAGTTACCAAAATTATTAAGGGGATTACAGTTTCAAAGCAAATAGCGGTTCTTTCTCTACTAAGGTTTTGTAAAGCCAGATTTTTCAGTATGCTTAATCATAAAAGACATTGTTAAGTGCCCCTGGGTCCTAAAGCATCAAATGAAGCAGGGCTTGCAACATTATTGAATTGTCATTTCCCCTGCAAGCAGTTTCAACCCTCCAAAAGCTTTTACAGTTGCAACATCATTTCTGTATTACTTAGTGTTGCTTTATATTTTGGGAGACCACTTAATGGAGGTCCATGTTCTGCCTCTTCTCACCATGGAATTACCTTATTGTTCTGCTTCCTAAGCAACCTAAAGCTTCTTTCTGCATATTTTTAAATTTAACCTTTGTCCTTTAACAACAGAAGAAATTTGCAGTTTTCCCTTAGACATTTGGGATGAACACCCATAATGCATTACTTCAACTTGGTGGGTGGAACATGCAAATTACTTTTATTTCTGTGCAAGCCAAGCATAGGTCCAGATTTGCTGATTTAGAGACCATCTATAGTTTGCTTCAGTTTGATATTTTAACTATGTAGCCTCAAAATCATAAAAATAAACCTATACTTTTAAGGATTAAGGGGTTATAGAGGACTGGGGATGTTAAGAAATATGAAATAAGTGGAAGTGAACTAGAGTGAAGTGGATTGGTAGTAACAGAGATAGAGGGGCAGGACATGTGAATGTGGTAGCCATTAGTATAGTGGTTATATTAGAGTGGGTATGGGCTAAAGAGACAAGCAAGAGACTGGATATACCGTAAATAGGTGGTGGGATAGATGAGACAAATCCCATAGTGGGAGAGAACACAGTGCATTGGGATTGGTAAATAGGCCAAAGGAAAGATGGCATGGAGGAATATAAAGATAAATGAGTGTGTAGGTAGATGGGTTTCAGTGGTGTAGGAGAGTAGGTTAGGAATAGGAGTATAGTTGGAGGTCAGTATAGTGTCGTGGGTTGGTAGATGGGCGTCAGAAGGTGAAAGAATTCAGTTGCAATGTCATCTTTATATGCTTCTTGCTTGTAATTTTTAATTTTTGTTGCATCTCTTGTATGCTATATATATATATATATATATATATATATTTTTTTTTTTTTTTTGCTTGAATTAACGTCCTTTATGCCAAGGAAGTGACCTGTATTAAGTAGTTTGTAATTCTGTTTGTAATTAATTTTTACACTTCACATAATCTTGTATTGCTGTTAGTTTAGTTACATTTTATAATCTAAGGCTACAGTGAACACGTTATCAATAACCAATATAATGCTGGGCTACAAAGATTTTACAGCTGTGCAATTATTCCAGACACCTTTACTGAAAGAAAAACATTACAGTGCAATGCCATGTGCATATTCTACTGTCTATGATCACTATGGTACATTACATATGTTGGTGAGGCTTACGCGTGTGTGTGTAGTGCTGGGCAATGCCAATTATCAAATACAGTGTCCTCCTACAGGCTCTACTTTGAGAATGGGCTTGACATCAAACGGATTATGGAGTTCACAAATGAAAATGTGGTTCACTATATTGTTCAATGTATTGTAGCTATATATGTATTTTTTGTAAAGTGCTAACAATTGCACTGCACTTGAAGGTAGCAGATAGCATATTTACATGGGCTAAGTACAATCCATGACAATGGTTTTCCTTCATCATTGTGCTAAGAACAAGAGCAATGTTGAGAACAATAAGGGAGTCACATAATGAAGGGTTAATGCAGACTGAACTATGGATAGGACATTTTAAATAGGGAAGTTTTAGAGCCTGTTTGAAGGAGTTAAAGTATGTCCGGGCCTTATAGGATGAGAGATAAAGTTCCACAAAGTGTGAGTAGCCCCAGAGAAGTATTGTAGCCATGCATGGGGAAGACATAAGCAGGTGGCTTTTGTGTGAAGTTGAAACTGTGAGTGGCACATGAGCTGTTTAGTGATTTAGAGACAACATATGGTAACTAAATGTTAATTCTAAGGTGATGTAAAGTCTGTGTAGAGATCTCTAAAGATGAACAGTGTGAGAAGTAGTGAATAAACACATGAATTAGCTGCATACTTCAGATTTCTGGTATGGTTATTTATGCAAGAGTCAATTTCCTTTCAAACACTTTATAAAGGAAGCTAACTTGTGAAAACATTTATTCAAAGACAGAATTATCACATTAAATAAGAAGACATAAAAAAGTAACTGAATATTATTCTTTACTGTAATTTTGCCAGTCATTAGGTCAAGGAGCTGTTGAATATCACTTATTCATTAGGGCATTCATTGGGGCAACTAGCACAGAGATTGTGCTAGCCAGTTCCCTGCTACTTGGAAAGTCTCCTGGGTCTGTGTACACAAAGGTCACGCCGAATCATTAGCAATGTGGAGCGACAGAATCCATGTGCATAATGCTAGTCATGCTGTGCTGACATAGTAACCTAGCGGCCGCACTAGTGAAGTATCACAGTTGCGATACTTCACAGCAGCGGCCAATATTTAAAGGAGCGTGCATTGCTATGGAAGCAACGCACGTTACTAAGTAAGGCACACTACGCTGCAAGGAGTGAGCGTAGCATGCACAGCGGCTGCTAATTGTTTTTTTTGGTTTAACACAAAATTTTATTAAGTGAATTCACAAAGCATGAACAACTAAGTCAGAAGCAGTGAATAGTCATTATAAACATGTAGATATACAAATACCCATATAGGATTCTATATGCAATGAACATCCTTAAAGAGTGTTATTAACATTGTAATATACAAGAGAGAGTGATATAAACTTGGAAGTAAGTAGAACTTAGAAGGGAGTCTAAGAAGAGAGATAATAATAAAAATAAAAATAATAGAATTAGGAAGAGAAGGTCTATTTGTGTGGGTCTGTCTTTCCGTTTAGTAGTTGATGTCAAAGGTGTAACATCCTCAGGTCCCTGTTACCATTCCAATTTCCATTTCAATCATGGGGGCATATAATTCAAGAAGTATGTTTCCCATGGATCCCATATTTTATCATAGGTGGTTTCTGAGTCTCGTAATAGAGCTGTTAAGAACTCCATTAGCTTGGTCCATCTGATTTTAGCCATAATCTCAGGCATTGTAGGACAACAGGGACTGCGCCAATTGGAGGCTAGTGAGAGTCTGGTGGCCGTCAGGATGTGATTTATTAGTCTCACCGTATATTTTTTGATTTTAGGGATAGGTTTGCCTAATAACATGTATATAGGATCCATGGGGATGTGAATACCTGTTACTCTTAGGATCAGGACCTGAATATCTGTCCATAGAGATTGAATAGCTGGGCAAGACCAAAAGATATGTTCCAGGGAACCTATATGACCACACCCCCTCCAACAAGTGTTAGATACATCTTGATAAATCTTAGCTAATACTTCAGGGGTTCTATACCATCTGAATAGTATTTTATAGATATTTTCTTTCACTTGCGTGCACATAGAAGTGTGCTTAGCGTTTTCCCAGATAGAAGACCAGTCTTCCAAGCTTATGGTTTGGTTCAGAGTTTGTTCCCACTTTGTCATATATGGATGATTAGGTTTTGCGGTACCAGATTTATCAAGAAGCAAGGTATAAATTGCTGAAATAAGGCCTTTTTGATGTCCTTCATGCTCACACAAGCGTTCAAATGGGGTGTAAGTAGGTATGGGGTTAGTGTCCTTAGAGAGGGATTTCAGGAAATGATAAATTTGATTGTATTCCATAATAATCTTAGCTGTGAATCGTGTCTTCTCCTCTATTGTTTCTTTGGTTACAATTTTTCCTGTTCGTGTGTCAATCCAGCTGCTGAATGTAGTGTATTGAAGGGTGAACCATCTGCCCATAAAATCTTCTGTCATACCTGGAGTGAAGGCCGGGTTTCCTAGTATGGGGTATAGTGGGGATATGGGGGATCTGAGGTTGGCCGTTTTTGCAGTTGCCCGCCATATTTGTAGTGTGAATTTAATAGTAGGGAGTAAGTGAGTAGTAGGGATCTTAGGTGGGGTCTGGGGCCAGATTAGAGCAGGTAATGATATTGGGAAGATACTCATTGCTTCAATGAGGCCCCATTTAGTGAATGTTTTAAGAGTGGACCATTCGGAAAGTTGTCTTAGATGTGCCGCTTGATAGTATAATTTTAGATTGGGTACTCCCAGACCTCCTTGTTCCCTGGATGCCATTAAAATCGTGGATTTGATTCTGGGTTTGGAGTTATTCCAAATAAATTTTAGGAAAGCACGCTGTAGTATTTTAAACTGTAAGGGTGGTACTTGTATGGGAAGGGTCTCAAACAGATATAATAATCGTGGCAATACATTCATTTTAAGGGAGTATATTCTGCCAATCCATGATATCTTATATGCCGTCCACTTATGTAGGTCTGAGAGTATAGATTGAATTAGAGACGGATAGTTTGCTTTATATAGTGTAGAGTAAGTTTGAGTCAGATGAATACCTAAGTATTTGATGGTGTGTGTCCTCCAATTGTAGTGAAAAGTGTTTTTTAAGGTTTCAAGTAGGTTTTGTGGAGTCTTAATAGGTAGTGCCTCCGTCTTTTCCTGATTAAGTTTAAAGCCTGAGATGGATTCAAAGTTCCGTAATATGGTGTGTAGGATAGGAAGTGTAGTGAGTGGTTGGGTCAAGGTTAACAGGATATCATCTGCGAAAAGCGAAATTTTATACTCTCGGGTTCCTTGCCTAATGCCCATAATATCTGGATTCTGTCGTATTGCACAAGCGAGTGGTTCTATACTAAGAGCGAATAATAGAGGGGAAAGGGGACATCCTTGGCGTGTACCATTGTGAATAGGGAAGGGTGTTGGGGACGCGAAGGGCAATTTTACTGAGGTGGATGGAGAAGAGTAGAGGAATCGTATTAGAGTTAGAAAAGGTCCGTTGAACCCCTGATGTTCCATAACTCTGAAGAGGAATGGCCATGATAATCTGTCAAAAGCCTTCTCTGCATCCAAACTTAGAAGCAGAGAAGGCTTCCCAGATCTATTCATTAGTTCTATCAAATTGACTACCTTCCTTGTATTGTCTCCTGCTTGGCGGCCTAATATGAAACCAACCTGGTCATTGTTAATTAGGAATGTGAGGATTGGGTTTAAGCGGTTAGCCAGGACTTTAGTGATTATCTTAAGATCCGCATTAAGAAGCGATATTGGTCGGTAGCTTTGTGGGAGTTGTGGGTCCTTCCCTTCTTTAGGGATCATGGTAATGAGGGAGCTTAGAAATGAGTTGGGAGCAATTTTCCCTTCCATAAGCGTATTGGCTAGGAGGGTCAAATAGGGGGCTAAAATGAATTTAAACTTTTTATAGTAAGAATATGGTAGACCGTCAGGGCCAGGGGCCTTAGAAGAAGGTAAGAATTTAATTGCTTCTAGAATTTCTTCAGTAGTTATAGGGGAGTTTAGAAGTTGGACGTTTTCTTCCGTTAGTTTTGGTAGGGGTAGTTGATTTAGGAACTCGTCTATTTTAAGCATATGTGTAGGGTGGTGGGATGGTTGGGGGAGATTATAAAGTTGTTGATAGTAATCTGTGAAGATTTGGGCAACTTTTTGAGGGTGGAAGTGTGTGGTTCCTTGAGGATCTTTAATAGAGTAGATATGTTGTTGGGATGATTTCGGATTTAATTTTCTAGCAAGAATGGTATGGGGCTTATTACCCCTTTCGAAGAAGAGTTGTCTGGTCCATCTCAGGCTTTTTTCCAGTTGTGTGGTTTGGAGGGCTTGGATTTCTTGTTTTATATTGTGCAGAGCGGTGTAGTGTGTCTGGGAGGGTTCGTCTTTATAGAGGTTTTGTGCCTGTTTAAGTTTTGAATGAAGGGTTAGGAGTTTAGATGTCGCTGCTTTTTTACGTTTGGTAGCTTCCGAAATGAATATTCCCCTAATAAAAGCTTTGTGAGCTTCCCAGAGTGTCCCTACTGATGAAACCGAGCCCTTATTTATGTCAAAGTAAGATTGCAACTCATTTGTCAGACTTGAAAAAAGTTCTTTATCTTGTAACAAAGTTTCATTTAACCGCCAAAAATTTGGCCTATGGCTATGAGATAATAGGTCAATCTCTGCGGTGACAGCTTGGTGGTCTGACCATGCAATTGGTTGTATGTCAGCTTCCTTCAGCAAGGGTAGTACAGAGGCTGTTGAAAACAGATAATCTAATCTAGAGTGGGATGCATGTGGTGGAGAGAAAAAAGTGTACTCTATAGAGGTGGGATTAGATATCCGCCATAGATCCAGCAATCTATATTGTCTCAGTAGTGTTCTAAATTTACGAGAATTACGACTGTGGGAGGATGTGGTGGTCTTATTAGGAGGAACATATCGGTCTTTTATATCAGAGAAAGCTAGGTTGAAATCTCCCCCTATTAGTAGGGTGCCCTTAGTGCTTTTAAATAGTTTCCTTAGGAAGGTTGTTAGGAACGATATTTGGTCCTGATTAGGGACATATACATTAGCTAGAGTGATAGGTTTTCCTACTAGAGAGCCAATTAGTATTAAGTAGCGCCCTTTGGGGTCTATGATAGTCGTAGAGATCTGTAGAGGGAATGTTTTTTTATAGATTATGGCCACCCCTGCTTTCTTTTTGGGACCTGAGGCTAAACACACCTCAGAGTATAGTTTATTGTATAAACGAGGTGGGTCTGTTTTGCATATATGAGTCTCTTGTATGAAGGCCAAATCGATATTTAGTCTTCGCAAGTCTTTGAACAGAGAGAACCTTTTCTGAGGTGTGTTTAGTCCCTTGGTGTTTAGAGTTAGGAAATTAACCATTGTCAAGGATGATGTGAGCGTTTGCATAAAATCTGAAGACAGACCCAATAGACCTAGAAACAATACCTAATATAGATAGAAAAGTAACAATAATAAAAAAGGCAAAGCTATAAACATATATAATACTCTAAGGGTTGATCTGGCAAAACATGCCACTGTTATTACAGTGGTCTGTTGTAAGGGCAACATAAAACTGCTGCCTGTATGGGGACCTCCCCAGGTTGGTCGCTCGTAGCGACGGGCGACCAAATTGGGAGAGAGTCCCCCGAAGGTACATGAGGAGTCTAAGGAGAAGACAAATAGCAATCAACATAGTAACTATGTGATATAGTGGTGAGAGAGATCGATTTCCACCGCCAGCTTTGAAAGTGTATTCAGTTCGCTTCTAGAGTTAAGGAGCAGCAAATCAGATAAAGTTTAACGGTTATAAAAAGGGGAAAGCAGAAAAGCTGGGTGTGTGGAATGGGTAGGTAGTGTGAAAGCAGTATCCTGTCTCTATAGGAGACGTAAAAAGATATGTTGAGGCCCACTTTCAGGTTCCAGACGGTTGATCTTCCATATTGTCAGCTCTGTCAGGAAAGGTAATACTGCGAATCGGACCTTGCGACCATTCTGAGACATGTCGCACCTTCCGTGGGGGTGATGACATAGGTGACGAGCGGAACGTAGATGATGGTGTGTTAGGAAGTTTAAGTCCCATTTGTTTAAGGAATAGGGGTGCATCATCAAAGTCAGATAAGGTGAAAGTCAGGCCCTGTCTGTTTACAATCAATCGAAAAGGGAAACCCCATTTATATGGGATATTAGCATCCCTGAGTAGCTGCGTAACCGGTCTGAGAGCTCTACGTTTAGCCAATGTTATTAATGATAGATCGTTGTAAATAGCAATATCGTCCCCTTTAAAGGAAATGGTGGTTGTGCTTCTTAGAGCTCTAAACAGGGCGTCTTTGGCCTCATAGTAGTGCAGTTTCGCGATAATATCTTTGGGTCTTGAAGTACCAGGGCGCCGTTCACCTAAAGATCTGTGGGCTCTGTCGATCCTCCACATTTCTTCTGGCATATCAGGCAGGATAGTATGGAACAGTTCTTTCAGATGAGCCCCAATATGTTCACTTTTTACAGACATGGATACCCCTTTAATGCGCACATTTTGTCTCCGCTCTCTGTTTTCCATATCTTCTTGTGCTGTACGCATTGATTTTATATCAGTCTGCATGAGTTGCTGCTCTTCAGCTAAGTCAGCTTGTTTAACAGTTAGAGCATCCATCTTGTCTTCTAGTGTCTGAGTGCGCTCCCCCAGCCCTGATATGTCTGCCCGGAGCTCTTGTACAGCAGTTAATATAACCTTTTGCAAAGAGTCATGGAGGCTGTGATAGTGTTTGTTTAACGTTTGCTCCAGTAAGTCTGCTGTGAGAAGCTGCATATTCCCCCCTGCACTTGCCTGGTCGGAGAGCTGGGAGACCTGATGAGCTGCGTGGCCAGCGCCATCTTGGCTGGGAGGGAGGCGCAGGAACTTGTCCATGATGCCCGCTGGAGGGGTGCTTTTCTGGGCCCCTTTGCCCGTCATAGGTTGCGGAGAAGGTTGCGGAGGTCGTCTCCCTCAATGCCGCCTGTTTTTGTGGCTGGATACGCGGAGGTAATTGCTGCTGGCGGCGGTGGAGTACGGAGCTCCTCTCTTATGCGGCCATCTCCCGCGGCTCGCGCATGCGCCCTTGCTAATTGTTTTTTTAACAAGCACTGAAGCAGCGCTCATTTGTGAACCAAGGCCTTTGTGTGTTTTAAGGGGAACCTAACGCTCCAGTGTGAAAGTAGCCGTACAGATGAGATAATGTATGAGATACATTTCGTGAATCAATCTCTTTGTAAATAAATGTTATTAAAGGGAATCTAAAGCAAAAAAATAATTTCAGTTTTAACATTAGCAACTTCAATATAGTTATCTTATTTGAGATAAGTGCACTGCTTTTGGCCTACGTCGGCAGAACTCATTGAGCTGTAAATTATTGGAATGCTTTGATCTCTCTCTGTACTAGCAGAAAATATGGAAACTGAAAGCAGAAGTCACCTTTTATTGTCTTACACTGCCCCCTAGTGACAAGTGGCCATAAATACACATTACAGCAGTACTAATTAGAAGCAAGGAAATTTAGCAAATAGGAAATAAAAAAATGTGCTAAAATAAATGGCTTGGAGCACTTGCAAGCCTCCAAATAAATTGGCTGCTAAAGGGCTAATAATAATAATATGAAGAGGGAAGGCATATCATAGAGGCTTCCCAGTCCTCGCTCCATTCCACTGTTCCGGCCCAGTCTCCAGTGTAAGCTATGTGACCTGCTAAATTGATTAGCTCTTTGGCACTCCTCATTCAGGCTTCAGAACAACTCACATCTGTGTAGTTCCAAAGACAAGCGCACCTGTACTGCGCATGTGTGATTTTAAGATTTTTAGGGAAAATGAAGACTGGTGATATTCTTTAATTGTCTACTAAATGACAAATGAGTATTTTAAACAGCCAACCCAGTGGTGACGTCAAGCAAGAGTTCTTAGTTTTACCTTACGTTATGTTCAATAGGTGAAGATGCAAAAGTGTCAGCCACTTAAAGTGAACCTTAAAGTGAACCTGAGATGAAAGACAACTCAGGTTCTATACTTACCTGGGGCTGCCTTAAGCCCCCTTAAGGATGCTCAGTCCCTCGCCGTCTTCTCGAGTGGCTCCTGTCACCTGCAGTATGGCCCGGTTGCCTGGCTGAGTCCCTCCTCATCGGCCCAGCCGCACATGCTCACCCGTCACGCAAGTTAAAAATGCTCCCACCTGTGGGAGCATGATGGGGGATCATGTGCGGCCAGGCTGCACATGCTT
The DNA here is from genome assembly GCF_040937935.1 of Hyperolius riggenbachi. Lineage (NCBI taxonomy): Eukaryota > Metazoa > Chordata > Amphibia > Anura > Hyperoliidae > Hyperolius > Hyperolius riggenbachi. The sequence goes on from NC_090647.1 coordinate 276,305,176, forward strand.
GACAAAGCACGACTTGGACAAGCTTTTGTGCCACATTGCGGGTGACAGGAGCCAACCGGGAGACAGCGAGGGACTGAGCGACCTCAAGGGGACTTAAGAAAGCCCCAGGTAAGTATGGTACCTGAGATGTCTTTCGTCACAGGTACACTTTAAATTGCAATAGATGATAAAAATGGATTCTTGTTCCTTGTCACCTTTGTGGAACTGCATTTAAGAAATGTAAAAAAAAGATCAGGTAGTAGCTATCATGTTCCAATCTACCTTATGATCTTGGCACCGTACTGAGCACTAGTATTAAATAAGAGTTTTTCAGGTTGTGTTAGCAAAAGGGATCAGCCCTCAGGCCCCTAGTACAAAAAGCTTTGAATACTTTTGTTTTCTTCTAGATGTCATTGGGAGTGATAGAACCTGTTTCTTGGGTGTAAGTGATACTGCACTCAATGGCTATGGCCGCAGCAGATTTTAACCGCTTGACCAGTACAGGCTGTGTTCCCATTTTGGACCAGAGCAATTTTCACCTTTCAGCGTTCCTCCCATTTATTCACCAGTAACTATATCCGTTCTTATTGACCAAAATGATCTATATCTTGGTTTTTTTGCCACCAATTAGGCTTTGGGTTGTACTTTTTGCTAAGAATTATTTTATTCTAAATGCATTTTAATTGGAAAAATAAGAACACAATTGCAAAAATACCATTATTTCTCAGTTTACAGCCATTATAGTTTTAAAATATAACATGCTACTGTGTATAAAACCCACACATTTTATGTGTCCATTGGTCCTGGTTACAACTTTTAAATTATGTTCCTGGTACAATGTATGGAGACAATATTTTATTAGGAATAAGGGCTCAGCCACATTATAAGCACTTTTCTGAGCACTTTGTGATTGATTAGCACTTTTTAAAAATCACTCCCATTCACTTTTATTAAAGTGACTCTGTAACAAAAATTACAACGTTTTTTCTACCATGCTACAAGTTCCTTAAACTATTCTAATCTGTTCTGGCTCACTGCAGTACTTTGTACTATCAAGGTCTATGTAATAAATCAATGTATCTTTCCCCTGTCAGACTTGTCGGCTGTGTCTGGAAGGCTGCCAATTCTTCTGTGCTGGTCTGTTCCTCTATGCACACTCCAGTGTGTGTTTTATTTACATAAGCCAGCAGCTTCTCTGCTATCTTATCAGTGATAGAAGAGAGCTGGATAAAAATCCTCCTCTGTTAGGCTGTGAAAGTAGCTGGCTGACACATACTGAGGAATTACAAACACAGGCAGAGCTGTCTGCAGGAAGCCTGTAATGTTCAGTGCATGAGAGAAGAAGGGGACAGAAGGTAAACACACAAATGATCTTTTGAGATTCAAAAGGAAAGCTGTATACAGCCTGCTTGTGTATGGATGTATTTTCTATGTGTGGACATATTGTACATCAATCTACTTCCTGTTTTGGTGGCCATTTTGTTTGTTTATAAACAAACTTTTTAAAACTGTTTTTGACTACTTTTAATGCGGCAGGGAGCGGCGAAATTGTGACAGAGGGTAATAGGAGATGTCCCCTAACACACTGGTATGTTTACTTTTGTGCGATTTTAACAATACAGATTCTCTTTAAAGTAAAATCTACATAGATTTTTACCACGATTTTAATGAAAGTGAATAGGCGCTAATCAATCACAACCACTCAGAAAAGCGCTTATAGTATGGCTGAGCCCTTAAGGTGTATTTTTTTTAGTTTTGTGTTAGTTTAAACTATATCACTAATTACCAGCTCTTATTTGCAAAAATAACAGTAATATACCCTCATGACACACACATTAAAAAACTTGAGTCCCTACAGTAACTATTTATGTATTTTTTTTAAATGTCACTTTTTTGGGTAACTATATGTTTTATTTTGTTAACTTATGGTAGAGTGGGGGAGGTAAGGGGTTAATTAATGGGGAATGTTATTAATTTAATGTATGTAGGTGTATTTTTACTATTTGACCACTAGACGTCCCCACTTAATAATAATAATAATAATCCTAGCATTTGTATAGCGCTTTTCTCCTGTTGAACTCAAAGCACTCAAGAGCTGCAGCCACTCAAGAGGCCACCCTGCAGTGTTGGGAAATCTTGGCCATTTACTTCTTACTGAATAGGTACTGACCCTAGCCAGGATTCAAAAATGCACATGATTGTAGCACACTGTGTGAACCGTAGCATGGGCTGTCTATGGGAAAGTGCATGTCACTGTGCAAAGCCTCCCCAACTAGAATGCATTTTTAATAGGGATGGCTGAAAATGCAGTTTTTCAATCCTGATGGATTTCCATTTTCCGAAAAGTGTCCTTAAGATTTTTGTGTAATTCTGCAGAAATTGGAATTACCGTTTTCCGCAGAATGTTATTTTTGTCAATAAAGTTAATTTTTAAAAAAAAAAACAGTTTGGGGGAATCTGTATTTTTTTGGCAATCATGGTAAACTTCTGCAAATGCTGAATGGCCTAATACTTCTGAGTCTTCTGATTGTCCTAAAAATTCTGTAGAATCTGATTTCTGTGGTACAGTACTGATACAATACTGATTCTCTAATTGGTCCAGTGCTTCCGAGTTGTGTGATTGGCCTGAGATTTCTGAATCTCAGTAATGCAGTATTTCTGTGGAATTCCGATTTCTGCATACGGATTTCCACAGCAGAAAGTCTATATCACGCTAGAGCGTGAACAGGTAATGTAGCTAGTACAATACAAGATTAGTCAGGTCCTAGCCAAAGTCTTTAGTTACACAAAATCGTAGTCAATAAACAGGCAGAGTCATACACATAAGTCAGATGTCAGTCATATTGTAAGGAGCAGGCAATAACGTAGTCAGGGACAGGCCGAGTTGAACACGTAAATCAGATGGCAGTGGTACAGAAGGATTAGACTAAAGCGAGGTCAAGAGGCAGGCAAAAGGTCGGTACACAGATAAATATACAATAGATGTTACTGCAATAAAATTACTAGAATATTATGAATTATTACAAGATCAATAACTACAAATACAATACTGACTGACTAGAGTACATATATATTGTGCGTCTACACAATATATTAATGTATCTCAGAATACAGCTAGCTAGGCCAAGAACCAGCGAACTGATTAGTTTTAAGGCCAGTGAATGAATGAATGCTCTGACCTTAAATACGTCTTTCCCAATGAGCAACCACTCCCACCTGGTGATGTCACCTAGTGACATCACCTACTGACATCCCTAAACCCTCCTCCTAAGCCTAAAATGCTTATCTGAACTCGCACGCGCCCTAAAGGTCGCACTGCACACGCAAGAGTCGGAAGACACTGCCGGAGGGAAGCTGGGGACGCCGCCAGAGGATTCCAGCGCAGAAGCCCTGCCGCTCGCACGGACGACGCTGCGGGACCTGCCGCTGGAAGGTAAGCTTAATATAGTTTATGTCCGGTCGGAAAATCCACGGAATTCATAAACTCATCCCTATATTTTAACACTGTCATTTCAGAGTATCATAATAGCTGGAACTCTTTCAGGTGTGATTAGCACCCATGTAGCGCTGCGTAATATGTTGGCGCTTTATAAATACAATAAATAATAATAATAATGTATTTCAGAAAAAAAGTGGAGTGCTGGCCGTCCTTCCGTACCCCTCAGATGGTATCATGCAGTCTTCAAAAAAGGGTCAGCACGTTCAAGTATTATAGCGCTTAAAACATACAGTTGTGTTCAAAATTATCCAACCCCCACTGAAATTGAGTGTTTTGGCCAGTTTGACATTGATTTTGATAATTTCAGTCTTCTTGTTTACAATTAAATCAAAAAGGCACTTGTAAGTCAGACAAATATAACATAACATTTATAATGAAATAACCACACATGTCTTTTCTGTTTATCAGTTGTTTTCAACCCCCAAGTGACATTCATTCTTAGTACAACATCCTTTTCCAGTTATAACAGCTTTTAAACGTGAAGCATAGCTTGACACAAGTGTCTTGCAGAGATCTATGGGTATCTTAGCCCATCATGGGCAAAATCCTCCAGTTCAGTCACATTCTTAGGCTTGCACACTGCAACTGGCTTCTTTAAAGTGGACCCAAATTAAAAATACAAGATTTTAGAAATAAAATCTATTTTCTAAATTATAATAATAATTTTTTCAGCTGCATGATGACAAATATAAAATATTTTACATTTATTGGAGAAACCCCTCCCTTCCCTTCATATTGCCGGGAAATAATCAGGCAAACTAGTGGAGTAGATGGTGTCCAGCAAAGGAGGAATTGCTAATGGCTGCCACCTGTATAACCCTAGTTATGCAAAGAGAAGGGTGAAAAGCATGCACTGAAATGCTCATAGGCTTGAAGGAGTGTTTATTTATCTTTGTATGTGTCAAAGTGGTGCAACTAAATATTTTGAATTAAAAAAATGTTTGGTTTGGGCCCGCTTTAAGTCCCACCAGAGGATCTCAATCGGATTTAAGTCTGGTGACTGCGATAGCCACTCCAAAATGTTCCAGCCTTTAATCTGCAACCATGCTCTAGTGTACTTGGAGGTATGCTTGGGATCATTTTCCTGTTGAAAGGTCCAACGTCTCCCAAGCCTCAGGTTTGTGACGGACTGCATCACATTTTCATCCAATATCTCCTGGTACTGAAGAGAATTCATGGTACCTTGCACACGCTGAAGCTTCCCTGTACCTGCAGAAACAAAACAGCCCCAAAGCATGATTGACCCCTCCGCCATGCTTTACAGTAGGCAAGGTTTCTTTTCTACATAGGCCTTGTTCTTCCTCCTCCAAACATAGCATTGATCCATGGGCCCAAACAGTTCTAATTTTGTTTCATCAGACCACAGAACACTATCCCAAAACTTTTGAGGTTTATCCACATGACTTTTGGCATACTGCAGTTGACTTTTCTTATTCTTTGGAGACAGCAAGGGAGTGCGCCTGGGAGTTCTGGCATGGAGGCCTTCATTACGCAGTGTGAACCTTATTGTCTGAGCTGAAACTTCAGTACCCACATCTGACAAATCTTTTTTCAGTTCCTCAGCAGTCCCCCGGGGACTGTTCTCCACTTTGCGCTTCAGGTAGCGCACAGCAGTCGAAGTCGGCAGCTTCTTTCTGCCACGACCAGGTAGCGTTTCAACAGTGCCCTTTGCCTTTGAATTTGCGAATGATGCTTACTATGGTGTCTCTTGGTATATTTAACATCTTTGCAATCTTCTTATAGCCATTGCCTTTCCTGTGAAGAGAAATCACCTCTTCTGTTGTCTTCCTGGACCATTCTCTTGACTTCATCATGTTTGTAAACACACCACTAAATGTCTAGAAGGAGCTGAGTATCACAGTCATTTTAAATCTGCCTAATTGGTGCTTATTATGCTTGATTGCTGCTCGTTAACATCCACAGGTGTTTACCATACTTGATCGAAAACACTTGAATGAACCTCTGTTCTTAAGAGTGGTAGTCTTTAAGGGGTTGAATAATTGTGTCAATGAAGAAATCACAAAAAAAAAAATTAATACTGTATTACAAAAACAATTGATGTCATTTTACTTGCATTTGGTTCTTTAAAGGGATTCTGTAACAAAAATGTCATTGTGTTTTCTACCATCCTACAGGTTCCTAAACCTATTATAATGTGCTCTGGCTTACTGCAGCACTTTCTACTATCACCATCTCTGAAATAAATCAGCTTATCTTTCCCCTGTCGTCCTGTGTCTGGAAGGCTGCCAACTTTTCAGTGTGATCTGCTATGCATGCCCCCTCTATGCACACTCCCCTGTGTGTGTGTGTGTTATTTACATTAGCCAGCTTTTCTCTGCTCTCTTATCTTTTACAAGCTGGATAAATCCTCTGTTCACATACTGATGAGTCACATACTGCAGAATTACAGACAACCGGGCAGAGCTGTCTGCAAGAAGAAACAATCAGCTTGTAACTCTTCAGTGAACTGCAGGGGGAAAGAAACGCACAAATGATCTCTTGAGATTCAAAAGGGTCGGACACGCAGCAAGCAAAGTGCTTGCTGCATGTTTAAAAAAAAAATATTCAAATCGCCCCAGCGGGGCCTGAGCGGTGACCTCCTGCGACTCTGGACGAGCTCAGCTCGTCCAGAACGCTAGGGAGGTTAAACAGTCCTTGTAAGATTTCATTCTGAACACAATTACAAATGTACACTAAATTCCCTAAAACCCTGTACAGCATTGGGGGTTGAATAATTTTGAACACAACTGTAGCTCTTTTATTCAAATAGTTTCCATTAAAAATAGTAAAAGTGGGAAAAAAGTGCAGGGCTGATGTCCAGCGACAGCCCGCTGTGTCAGACCAAGCAGCCTTTCCTCAGGTTGGTCTACACTACAGTAATGTGCATGTTCTGCTCATTCCTGTATGAACTCCCTCCCAGTATCAACATCCTCTCACATACAAAACCTCATTAGAATACAATTTGTCTTCCAATAAATTTGAACCTAATATGTCTAGTCATATGTGAGCAAATGCACATGAATGTAGCAGTGACATTAGACTGTAAGGTCCTTAGAAAACATAACTACTATTATATTAATGAATAAATTAAGCAAATCACATATTTTTCAAACATGCTAAAATAATTTTAAAACCTACTGATGATCTACTAACAATTAGTATTGAAATCTGTACTACACAGCAGAGGATTGCTAAATGGTTGTGAGTTTTGCCGTGACATAACCATCTGTTTTAATCATGGTCAGATGTCTTGGGCTCCTACATTAATAATCCTATATGAATGAATTCTTTTGCTGAAAAAGGAAGCAGACTCTTTACTGTACCTCTTTTATACCAGGGTTTAAGGTGATCATGGCACAGTGACTAACCAAAGGCACATTTTTAGTGCCATTCAGTTGCTCCTTAGAAATGACTAATTCCACTTCATGACAAACACTTAAATCTCCACTTTCTAAATTACATATCCATTACCTTGAATTGGAAAGAAAAGACCCAGGAATTCATAATTTAATATAGTGTTCCAATGGAAACATTCCAAAATGAAATGCATTTTATGATCCCATCTACCCTCTTAATGTGGTGGTGTGTCCCAACACTAGGCTGACACATGAGCATGTAACAATGATTGATTACATGGAACACCTCAGCATCATTGTGTGATGATTCATAATGCTTTTATATCCTTTCTTGTAAACATTCCTGGTTATTCCAGACCGAGTATTATGTTGATCTGATGCCAAAACAAGTTAGTTTAGCCCTTAAGAGATTACCATAGCACATTACATTTACAAATCACATCTTTGTAGTCTGCTGCTATTCAGCCACTCCAGAGCTACAACAAATCAATATTGTATAGCGTTTCAGTGTTGCAGAAAACAATATGGATTTTTATCACTATAGGATTTACAGTCGAGGGCTATAGATTAGGAAGTGTGTGGACTACATTGCAATACAAACCACAGAGCTCTATGAATGCTTTAATGAGCGAATGGTTGATTGTTGCCACACAGTCCTATAAACTAAGTTAATGTTTATGTTGTCTAAATGGAAACTGTAATAAAGTAGAGACTGGCAGCATGACCAAAGGATTGTTTACTACTGTCTGTAAGCAAAAGCATTGCTGGCAAAAAAAACCCCCAAAACAATACACATACATGTTAACCACTTAAATAGACTATTCATATTAATACAGAAAGCGGTCCTCTTAACGTTAGTCCTGTGCACTGCAAGTTTATCAACATTTTTTCTAGTTTTTTTAACTTTTCCTGGTGTGCATATAATAAGCTTTTGCAAGGGATTTACACATATTCACACAGGTGCAGTACGGGTGTGGTTGCATCTGAAGTGGAGCACGGCCCCGATGTTCATTCAGGCGAGCCCTAGTCGGAATTCTTTGGTGTGTGTGTGGGGGCTAACAACCGCACTCAACAGTGGGGGACTAGTGAACAGTGTGGGAAGCCTCTAGGATCCAGAGGCCTCTCTCTTTTTAGATAAGTATGTGTTTTTGTACCCAAGGTTTGCCTTGGGTACACTTTAAATTTATTTGTAGTTTGTGTAATTTTCCCTGCTTTACTTTGCTCATTAAAGTGGAATTACAAGGACAGAAATATAGGCACCAATATTCCTGATTTAATTTTTAAGGTTGAAATCTGCAGTACTGTTGTTCACTGCTCATTCAGCTTTTGGGTTTAAACAGGTTTACTAGTAAAAAAAAACACTCACTTTTTAACCCTTCCCCCCTTTCACCCCAAGCATACCTAGCATTATTGCTTTCATTATTCAGCAGTCATGTGATGTTCTTTCTCTTCCACCCTCTTCCCTGTGGAGGAGAGGAACAGTGGCTAGGTGAATGATGTAGACTTATATACTGTATAAAATAGTTACTGTAAGGATTCCACCTGTAGCGTATTCTGTCCATTGCAGTGGAGCTGCAAACGGACGGTTCTGGTTTATCTGCTTGCATTCAGTTGTGCATTTGCAATGGGTCTCATTGTCATTTGCAATCGCTCTGCAGTTCTGGGCAGCTCAGGATGCTGTCATCATTCCACCAGTTGCTTGTTGCAGCTGAGCTGTGGCCAGATAGCCCTGGATTTCCTGCATGCATGTTGTTACATAATTCTGCTTGTATTTCTTGTGGGGGTCCTTTGCATTCACAGCCAGCTAGTAAATGGTAATCAAGCCAGCTCAGGGTTGAGTGATTACCATTCAGCTGTGTGGAGATTTGCATACCTGCATCCATTGGCTGATGCCAGCATAAAAGTCTGCCTCCCATTTCATACCCCGCCCATCATAATGGGCAGTACGCTGATCTACTGGGCACCTTGTTACTCTGTATAGTTCTGTTATTTATTGTAGTTCTATGCAACCTTATTACTTGTGCTTTAGCTAGTTCTTGATAAATATATATGCAGACTTGCTAAAATATATTTATCCGTTAATTGAGCCGTTTGTTATTTTTGTTATTATTGTGTATTGCCTAGTTCCATGCTTGATGTACGTTCGCTGCATCCGTGGTGGATCAGTGAAGCCCATTGTCCAGATAGCTTGGATTCTGCCATCACCACGTTGGTGACTGGAGTATTCCTGCTACTCTAGTTTCTGGGAACGTAACTATAGGCTGCAGTTGCTATTTGTTACGTTCTATCCTGTAGTCTTTCCTGGGTGGATGCTTGCTGGTGACTGTTGTTAGCCTGCTTGCTCTGCTTCTGTGGATGTGACTGTGAGCTGCGGCTGCTACTAGTTACGCTCCAATCTATAGTCCTGTCTTGTACCTGGCTGGATGCTTGCTATCGCTAAGGCAGCACAGTGCAACCTAAGGCAGTGCAATATCGCATTTGTTTTATTTGTAGCGATATCGGAAGCCCAGAGCTGCAGTTGCTCTGGGCAGCCTGTGTAACCTCTTCCATTATCCAGCTTAGCCTTTTTGTGCTTGGTGGTCAAAAAGTATGAACCCCCAGCATTACAGTTACATAATTTGCATAACTTGTGTTTTACATGCAAGGCCTATATTGCCTGTTACACAAACAACGTAGGTGTTACATGTATAATCAGAGGTACCCCAATTCTGTAACATGCTACATAATTTGAATAAAGCTTTGTGAACTTTACATGTGTTGCCTCCACATGTATAGGAAACTGACATATAGCCAATGTACTCCATAATGTCAACCAATAAATACACTCATATAGTGTTACATTTGTACATAAGGTTAAAGACATCTCCTTTGGCACAGGAGAATTGGTTTTGAGTCCTCACAGCAGCCAGTTACTCATTCAGCAAAGAGTCCTTGGGCAAGATTACCTAATTCTCCAGGGTGGCCTATTGAGTGCGCCCTTACTGGCTGCAGCTCTCGAACACTTTAAGTCCAACAACAAAAAAAGCATTATACAAATGTTATATTATTAATTATTAATTATTATTAATAATCATAATAACAACACATAGCCTATTATTCATAGACTATAGTGGGTTCTGGTTTTCCCTGAATAGGAGCCATATCATTTCTATGTAAGAAATATGCATCTATTTATCTTGATCTCTATATTATATTTTCTTTATTTTCTTTTCATTAGCAAAGCCAAGCCAGCTCCACAAATTTCCCCAAGTAAATCATCAGGAGGAGAGTTCTGCGTTGCTGTTACATTTGGATCCTCCCGCTCCTGGTTTGCAAGCAATCAAGGCATTAAAAGAGACAAAGGTTAGTAACACTTCCCAAGATGGTGTTCTTTGTCAGAAACATCAGTGTAAAGGTTTCACACCCGAAATGGGACTTTTTATAGTATTTAAATTTATTGTATTATAAGTAATTCACACTTGTTTCCTCTAGGTGCATTTTATTTCAATTTAGAATAAGTGCATTTATATTATCTTTGGTTTGTTAGTACTAAGAACACTTAGCACTAGAAAAATATGAAATCTTAAAATTTTTGCAGTTTTTTATGCTGTACATAAAAGCTCATTGCTTTATTGCTGTAGTACACACGTTTTAAAGCAACGTATCGATCAGAGAAGACTGAGTTATAACTAAGCTTTGTGCACACTGTACACATCAAAAAACAATGAAAAATAAAATAAAAATAACATTGCAATGTCGGGAGAAAGGGGGGGGGGGGGTTGGGTCATGCACAGCCATGTAGGACTATGGGACCCAAATAGAGGCTTTTACAATTAAACGGAGGGGGACGGTGGTACACGGAACATCAGGTAAGACTCTGCACACATCCCCACACACTTATATAGTGTCCGTTTTTTTTTTAATATCCGATTTAATTTTTGCATCCTTTAAAGAGAACCCGAGGTGGGTTTGAAGAATATTATCTGCATACAGAGGCTGGATCTGCCTATACAGCCCAGCCTCTGTTGCTATCCCAAACCCCCCTAAGGTCCCCCTGCACTCTGCAATCCCTCATAAATCACAGCCACGCTGCTGACAAACCGCTTGTCAGAGCTGGCTGTGTTTATCTCTATAGTGTCAGTCTGCTGCTCTCCCCGCCTCCTGCAGAACTCCGGTCCCCGCCTGCATCCCTTCCATCCCTGCTGATTGGAGGGAAGGGAGGGGGGCAGGGACTGGAGCTATGCAGGAGGCGGGGAAGCAGCTGAGACTGACACTACAGATGTAAACACAGCCTCACAGCATGGCTGTGATTTATGAGGGATTGCAGAGTGCAGGGGGACCTTAGTGGGGTTTGAGATAGCAACAGAGGCTGGGCTGTATAGGCATATCCAGCCTCTGTATGCAGATAACATTCTTTAAACACACCTCGGGTTCTCTTTAAGTACTTGTTGTCATAAAGACTGCCCCCAGGCCTTTTCAGAGCTTTCTTACAAAGACAGAAATCAAGATAGTAAGGCTAGCTTTAGTCACAATACTATAATGCAGTGCTCACCAGAGCTGTTCTTGCAGCATATCCACAGCTTGCTCTGTCCGATATCTGTGCTGCAGATCAACACCTCAGGGACCTCACCCCCATGCTGAGCCAGCTGTAATGAGAGCCTAGATGAAGTGGTCAAGTGGAGTGATACACAATCTAACCAATCCAAAAGCCAAACTGTTTTAATGTTTAGAAAGTTAAGGGATTTTTTGACAAGAGTGCTATTAAGGGATCAGAGTCAATTTGTAGGTCAAAAGCGGCAGAAATCTCCCTGAAACTGTTGTATGATCTCACTAGTTTCATTTTAAAACTGCCCAGATCCAACGAGAGATGCACATACAAAATGGAAGCACTTGTTTTGGACGTTATCCATTTTAAATATGAATTAAGGAATTAAAAATACTAACAAAAAGATTCTTCTCATCACTCCTTTTATCTGGAAACCTTTTCAATTTGTAATGTTAAAATGTGAATCAGGTTAATTCTAACCATAGAAGTAAAATATTCAACAACTACAATTAATCTATCTGATTCAATGTATTGATCATTCAAACTATAATTACACACTGTGTATTTTATAATAACAGTAAGACACACACAAATCGGTGAAATTATACACCCCGCCGAACACACACACAAGGTTCTGATTTGATACTATCCAGTAACATTTTACATTTCTTGTTTTCAGCCCAATATCTATAAACACAGCTGCCAATTTTTGTTACATTTGGCGGGACATGATCTGCTAAACTAATTTATGCTTAGACAGAAACTCACTGATGAGTTTCATCAGTGTTGCAAGTGAAAAAGGAGATAACAATAAATTTGGTTTTGATTAGAATAAACTATACTATACATTGCAATGATTTCAACAGAATGCATTGCAATATCAATCTTTACAGGTGTTCATGGGACATATTGCTGCAGTGATTTCCTGCCAGGAAGTACTAAGAAGGAGGATCTCCCTGTTGTAGTCCGAAGAATAATCCAAATGTTGTGGGGAAAAAAGTAAACTGTAACATACCCATGATTCCCCTGGCTTGCGATACCTTATACTGACAGATTCATTGCACTCAACCTGTGGACATTTAATGGCTGTCTGAAATGTTGTATCTCATTCTTTGTGGACTTTGGGAAAGCAGAGAATTAATATTTCTAGGAAGTCCTGCCCATAAATAGAGCAGCCAGTAGCATGACTGCATGGGGCAAAGTGTGCATTTATAGTAGTTTTAAAAAATCTGTGCTTGATGTAAATGAAAGTTATTGTTACCCGGACACCAAAATAGATTGTTACTTGCAAATTAAACATTTCATACAAACATTACTGGGCAAGCATGATACTCCTTCAACTAATCCTGCTTTGAGCACACAATATCAGCCTTTTTTTCCTCTTCTGGGATTACCTCTGTAGCATATAAAAGCTTACAAACCCTCCATATATCCTGAAAGGGAAGACACAGCTACACACTTATTTGGTGCTAGATGATTTAAGTTGGCCAAACACTATACAATTTTACTGTTGATCCTAATTATGACCATCATTCCAGTTGATGCTATGTTCGACATTGCAATCAACCTACCAACATTATAATAATGATTGTAAATGTGATCATAAATGCTTACATCCACTTTGATTTACAATTGATTAGATGTTTTTGTCTAATTGAGCATCTAGTTGTGCAAAAAAAAAAAATGTACAGTGTGTGGCTTCCTTTACAGTCACGTTGGAAATGGCTTCCCAGCAGGTTCGTTAATGCAGTTCAGTAGGAAATTATAAAGTTTTGATGCAGTGGAATCTCACAAACCAAAAACACAGAGTTGTATTCTTAGACCGATCTCACTTTATTTAAAACCAATTGTAACAGCCACATATAATCCCTTTATCCCCCCTTAAAAAAGTAATCAGCTGATCCATCATCATCCAGACACACAACCCAGTCAACAAATAGCAAAATGTCTATAAGCTGCCACTGATCTTAGAGATTAATTGCACTCGTTCACAGTAATTACACTATGTTGCAGTACTGCAGTTTTGTCAATCATGAGTAACAACCAAAGAATGAAGGTTGCTGTGTTAGAGTCCGGTTATCATAAGCTCTGCTGCTCCAGCGCATTTAAATCCGCTAAACACAGCCCTACAGATGGCTAACAGTTCCACATCCATATACTATAGCTGCATAACATAGTGGTTTTAGGCCATAGAGTTGGATTCCACCAGCCCATATGCTTGTATGGCAAACTGCATATGCTTGAAATGTATCACCACACTGCAAGTGTCATGGACAGCTCTGCAAACACACAATCACAGTTTATGCGCAGCCAAGGCTATAACAGGAAGGCTTGCCTTGTCGGGCTCTCGCCACGGCTGGGATACCGCTTTCCTGGATCCAAGGACTGCATGATACAGAGGCTTGGTTCGTATTAGGCATATGTGCCAGCATCCATCAGCTTAAAAGTTCAAACTTCGCCGCGGCTGAGAGGCAGCATGCTGGAGTCAGCAAGGCGTAGTTGGATCAGCTGACATCACCGGCCGTGCCACAAGACATGTTTTGCCCTATACTACAGGCATTCTTGAACGTAAAAACGTTCTCTCCCTTGTAATGTTCTCCAAATTAGATGTGTGGGTACTCTGCAAGCTGCTTTTATGGCTGCCAAGAGTTGGTCATCGTTCTACATATCTATTGGTCCTGTCCTAAAGCTTAGGTGCCTGTTGTATCGGGCGTACCAGATAAGTAATTGAAGCAGGTGGTTTAGGCGCATGGAGCTCACTGCCAGGCGCCCAAACCAAGAGCCCCATAGCAGCACTGTAATGCTGCGCAGGGCATGTAACGGTAATTTGGGGCACCGGTGGTTGCCAGACCCCGGAATACATCTCCCTCTCAGTTGCAACAACTTGTAGGGGAATTAGTATTTAACGCTGCCGGGGAGTTTTGCGACAGCAGGGAGAGCCAGCTTTCACCCACTCACCGACAGCCGTATAATAAGCTTGCAGATAAGTAATACTAGAATGGCCTTAACAGAAAAACCCTAGAAATGCTTTACTGGCCATTTGGGCTCCAGGCAGATGATGCAATTTATTTAGCTGCTGCACATTTTTACCACAGTAAAGCAGAAAATAGCTGCTTGTTTTTTTTTTTTTTTTTTTTTTTTTTTTTTATAAAACAGCCCCAGCAGGACAGTCTGTTTATAGTACTCCATAGATTATCCCAACCAAAAAGCTTATTTAAATCTGCTGCCATGGCTCTCCATTGATCCACTAAAAATGGACCAATGGGAACCCTCTTCAAGGAGGATTTTCATTAGCGAATGTGGACCAATAGGATGCCCCAGCACTAGATTTAAAGAGGCCTTTTCTGGGGCTCCCTGTTCCCTCTACCCTTATAAAGGGTAAAGGATGGGCATCTGGCGGTCACCCAGCTTTTCTATTCTGTGGGGAGAGGAGGAAGGAGGAAGAGGCAACTTTAACATCTGTTCATAGGCCACTTCAGAAATCTATGGAGCATTAAAATGTTAAGTGAAATGCTTCTTTTGCAAGAAACAAGCAATGCTTTTAGAGCTTTAGAGCTTAAGTACAAGAATTTATGACAAACATCAGTGGGGTTAAATGAAACATTACTTCAATTTTCTTAGATTGTTATTTCTGTACATATAAAGCAACTACTTGCAGTCTGAGTTTACAGTCAGTTTTATAAATTCATAATAATTTCCATAACGCAAACCTGTTATTAAAAAAAAAAGTTACCCACCCATGTAGAGGGAAACCTGGATAGTGCAGAGGCTTCCCATGTTGCCGGCTGGGACCCAGGACTCATGAACAAGCAGCTTGCTTGCTGTGCAAGCTTGGCCATACTTGTGCATGCACAGTACGGCCGCACTCGTACATGAAGGTTCATCAAGATTTTCACAGGTGCGGTAATTTACCGAAACCCATGTCTTCACTTCACAAAAACCTGTTCGGTAACAGCAGAAGAATAGGGAGTTGTCTCTGTTTTGTTGGTGCTGTCTAGTTTATTCCTTGTTTGCCGATATTAAAGATGATTACCTGAAGGCTCATTGTGGATCAAACAACATGAACAAATTACATGGCGAATATCAATAATTTCTTGATCTCTCCTATTTTTTTACTTCTTACTTTGCAGTGTATTATTTTTTTCCCCCTACTACTGTCTTTCGGTAAATTTCCTCTAAGTCTTTCCAAGGAAGTCTATTTTTCTTTAATTCAGTGTATTTGTGTTTCTGACACCTTGATGTGAGGTATGCTTCAATACACTCTTACTGTGACAGTTTTGCTGCATTCAGACAATGAGTTTAGGTAGCTGTTAAATAGAGCGTACAGTGAGGCAGGATGTGTTTTTATTCAACAGGCACAAGAGTCTGCAATGGACAGGCTTGTCCTTACTAAAATACATAGTTTCTGTTTCTGCAGTAGTCAGTGTCATATGCTTTTGTTAGCAGCTTGCGACAGATGTGTCTGACTTTTTAGGTGGTTTGTGTCCTGGCCATATGTCCTTGTCTGAGATCACAATGTAAATGTAATAGTTTCTGACTGCCCTGTATGTCTATCAGCACAGAGTTAGGTCTAAACATAGAGCAACATATGTTGATCTGACTCACTCAGTGAAGTGTTTCTATTAAGCAATGCAGTGTCAGAAAACCAAACCTTTTATTGTGCTGGTAATGATATAATTTTAAGTATACCTGTAAAACGGGTCGCCGTATTATTTGCAATATAGTGCACTTTATCTTTATGGCATTTATCTACAACATTGTTTATAAGGAAAATATGTATTTCAGTGTGTATATCTCATATAGCAGATGGCTGGCATGTTAGAGACTACTTGTGCCCCTTTCACAGTGACACTGATGTTACAGTACAAAAATCACAAATCATCTTAACACTAATAAAGCTGAAAAATATGTTTTTTTTACATTTTATTATTAATTTTTAGTATTTGTACTGTGCTGATATCTTCCGCAGCACTTTACAGAGTAAATAGTCAAGTCACTGACAATCCCTCAGATGAGCTCACAATTTAATCCCTAACATACTCATATGTCTATTGTAGTCTAGGTCAAATTAAGGGGGAAGCCATTAACTTATTTTTATGTCTTTGGAATGTGGGAGGAAACCGGAGGGCTGGAGGAAACCAGCACAGCGCTGCAAGGCGAGAGTGCCATCTACTATGCTCCCGAGCAGCCCATAGTGATTGATAAGTGTAGTTAAAGCATAACTATGTCAAAGTCATGGAACTGAAAGTGATTAAACGCTGAAAGAATACACAGCTAATCGTCTGTGAAAATAGTAGTTCCAAAGAATAAATGTACCCATACACTCATCAATTTTCCATACAGTTCCCTGCAGATTTGATTTTCTCCTGGGAATTAATTCTCCCCTAAATGTCCAATCAATTACACTTGGTCAGTGTTAACCAAAAATTGATTGAAAGTATTGATCGTACAGGACCAAAAATCTAGGATGATCAGTGCAGTAGCAGTTGCAGAGCGACAATCCATAGCACTGCACTGCACTGCATCGAACAGTCCAACGCTGAAGTTAGATTGTGAAAATACCTTGCTTATTTCAGCAGCAAGCCAATGTGTAACTCCATCTGTATGTATTGCATCAGCATGCCTCTGTAGCAAAAGTCCAAATGCTAACCTGGCCTGCATGCAGTATAGACCTGTAATCTATTGAAAACATTTGGTGTATTATGAAATCATGTGATATTATGACACAGGAGACCCCAGACTATTGAGCAGTTATAAATCATACAACAGGCAAGAATGGGACAATATTTCATGTTCACAACTACAGCAGTTAATTTCCTCAGTTTCCAAACACTTACAGAGTGTTGGTGATGAAACACTATGATAAACATATAATGTTCTTAATTTTTTGAAACATGTTACTGATGTGAAATGTATAATGCACATATTTTCCCAAAAAGATGGGTGAGACAGTTTTATCATCATCATATCATAAATGCATGCGTTTGTGTTTTTGCAGACCAGACCAAACAGTGTGTGGTGGAATCCCTGTATATCATTAGTTGCTATGGGACTTTAGTAGAACATGTGCTTGAACCAAGGCCCCTGAGCACTGCACCAAAAATAAGTGATGATACACCTTTGGAAATGTGGACCTCCCCACGTGCAAGCTGGACCCTAGTTAGGTATGAATTTTTGCTTTCATATATTTCTCTGTTATTAAAGTACTGTATGTGTTATATATGTGCAATTACGATGTGAAATCATAATGTATATCATTTATCTTTATAAGTTAGCCATTAAAGTGGACCCAAATTCAAAAAAATACAAGATTTCAGAAATAAAATGTATTTTCCAAATTATAATAATAAATAGCAGCCTTTTTTCAGCTACATGATGACAAATATAAAATATTTTACATTTATTGGAGAAACCCCTCCCTTCCTTTCAAATTGCCGGGACAGAATCTGGCAAAATGCTGGAGTAGGTAGTGTCCGGCAATGGAAGAATTGCTAATGGTTGCCACCTGTATAAACCTAGTTATGAAAAGAGAAGGGTGAAAAGCATGCATTGAAATGCTCATAGGCTTGAAGGAGTGTTTATTTATCTTTGTATGTGTCAGAGTGGTGCAACTAAATATTTTGAATTAAAAAAATTTTTGGTTTGGGTCCGCTTTAAAAGGTATTACTTTTACAAGACTTTGTTTTTTCTTCCTACATAATTTGTTTGGCTAACACTGTACAGAAAATTTTTCGTTACAAACATTTCTGCCAAATTAGTAATACATTTTGTGCGTTACTGTAATTACATTCCGTAATTTCGCTATTAAATGTAATCACATGAAAATGCAAACTTTGATTCTGTGGAAACAGGTAAAAAGTTTTTCAAAAAGACCTTGTAGTTTTTCAGAAAATTGGTTTTAAACTTGGTGAAATTGCATTTTGCTGCAGTACATTTACTGAATTACAAGTTCTGCATACTTAGATCTACTAAGATCTACTTACCCAGGGCTTCCTCCAGCCCCTGGCAGCCGATAAGTCCCTCACCGCAGCTCTGGTGTCCCGGGGTCCTTTCCATTGCAGATGCTGACCTGCAGGGTCAACATCTCATGCGCCTGTGCAAGTGCGCTCACGTGGCCTGGAGTGCTCTGTGCAGATGCAGAACTACTGTGCCTGCTCAGAATGCTCCCAGCCACTGGATCGCAACCACGAGCGGCGCGGCCGTGCACTTGCTTAGGTGCAGAAGATTCTGTCCTGGCGAGGTTGGCATCTGCAACGGAGAGGACCATGGGACACCAGAGCTGCGGCAAGGGACTTATCGGCTGCGAGGGGCTGGAGAAAGCCCCAGGTAAGTAGATCTTGATTTTTATTTTCCTCCAATGTGTCCTTTAAAGCAAAACTGTGATCCAGCACCGAGACCCTGTGGAAGTTCAAAACTGTGCTTCCACCTGTGAATGAGCGCAGCTGCACTGCGTAGGTGTGAGGCGTCCTGTGCAGTGCATCCATGCTCATTCATGAATGCGAGCGTTTTTTCCACCGAGCCCAAGCAGCTCCATTCCTCAATCTAGCCATGTGCTAGATTTCCGGGCGCCTACACTGTGTGGCCATACTTGTTCAAGGGTGGGAGCATGGTTACAAACTTCCAGACAGTCCCAGCACTGGATTGTTGGTGTCAAGGAGGATGTTAGAAGCCACTAGAGGATCCAGAGGCTTCCCTCTACCGAGTTAAGTATGTGACTTTCTCTCTTTTTAAAGTCACAGGTTAGCTTTAAAATGTCTAAAATATGTATGGAGCACTCAGCATATATTAAAGTGTTCCCCAGCAAAAAAAAAATAGTTTTACCAAGTTTAAAAATCATTTGTTCTTTGATTTTTTTAAAATTGGTTTTCTCAAAAAGTACTGTCTTTTAGAAAGAAACTTGGTGGCTTGTTCCCACTTTGCTTAGGATGGCCTCGTTTGTAATTTGCAAAACGTGCCAAATTGATAAATGGATTGCGCAAAATTAATTTAGTTTGAAAATCCTATATCTTATTATAATTGCAAAATTGTATGCAACATTTTGCAATTGTGCATAAGCGAAATAAGAACAATATGATCATTACTATTACTTAAAGCCAGAGTAAGAAAAACAGCTGTACTGTGAAAGACATCAGATGTAAAATTGTACCCAACATAAGGACAGTGTTAAATGACTCCTAGGGGACCTGTAGTTCACCTAGCAGGGCAATACATTGGCTTTCTGGAGAAAAGTAAACCGTTTTAAATTTGAAAATTCCACAAAATCACTAGGAGATTTAAGCAAAGTAGAACATATATATATATTATTTCTGATAGTGTTACAGACTTTCAAAGTTGTTGTTTTTTATCTTGTTGGAATTACTTGCTGAATCCTTTAATTTTCTTTAATGTAAGTATCAGTAAATGACCGTTGCAAACAGTACAGTACATGACGAATTATGTTTATGTACAGTGTATCAGAGAAAATGATTTACCAGCTTTTTCCAATGTCATAAATCATATTTCCGTTAGTATAACCATCACTTACAGTTATTATCATTAGCCTCTAATTTATATCTGCATTAACGTGATTGTCTATCAGAGCAGTAACATTCCATCGGTTTTCTAATAAAAGTTAGTCTAGATTGAGATGGTTCTTAATAACTGGCCAGACTTCACTGCAACAAACAGAAATCAATTTAGAAATAATATTCCAGGCCCTTTTTTAGGACAACTTAAAGTATTTTGACATTGATTTTCAGGATGCATTGTCCTGCTGCTGTAGTTATTCCTGTATTGGTGTAATCAATAAGAACGATACAGAACAATTTACAAGGAACTTTCCTTAATTAAAATGACCTCATATTGGACAGAGCTGTCATTTTTCAGAGAGCAGGGACCATAAAGGAATTTTGTCTGAAAAAGGGAATGTTGACTTCCATCAACCATTACTTACAGTACTTTTTCACAATAGAAGTTTACTGTAATTTATTAGTCCTTTTACGATATAGAAATCTGGACATCTGCTAAATATGAAGCCAACATAACACATCACATCCTTAAGATATTGTGGCATTAAACTAACTTTTAGCAACATATCTGCTTTCTGACTTAATAAGTACATCAGTGCCTTTAAAATGGAATGTGTTTGATTTACTAAAAGTTTGTGTTGGAGAACTGTGAAAAACTAAAGGAAATAAGCAAATCTGTACTGGATTTATGAAATATGGTGTCCTTAGGCAAGTTTCCAGCCATTGCCTTGTTGCCTATTAGAACATAATAGGGCTGCCAAATGGATTAAAAATGAACACTTGTTTAGAGAGACTCTGAAGTGAGATTAAAAATCACTTTTTACCTTATATTCAACATGGGCATGTTTGCCCCTGCTAAAACGCCGCT
The DNA here is from genome assembly GCF_040937935.1 of Hyperolius riggenbachi. Taxonomy (NCBI): domain Eukaryota; kingdom Metazoa; phylum Chordata; class Amphibia; order Anura; family Hyperoliidae; genus Hyperolius; species Hyperolius riggenbachi. The sequence continues at coordinate 276,325,910 of NC_090647.1, forward strand.
ATCCCACGGGGGAACGAGGGGTTTATATCCCCCCCCCTGCAAAATCCACGACTTTCTTGGTCGTGGATTTTGCTGCTCATGGAGGCAGAGCTATGAGCCGCAGCTCTTCCTCCATGTGCGTCTATCAGTGGCGGATCTCCGCCTCTCCCCGCCCCTCTCAGTGAAGGAAGACTGAGAGGGGAGGGGAGAGGCGGCGATCAGCGCTGATAGACGCGCTGAGAGGCAGAGCTACAGCCATTAGCTCTGCCTCAACAGGAAGCACTCCCCGGGCACCACGAAGGGGATTTGGGGGGTAAAGACCCCTCGTTCTGCCGCGGGATAGCGGCGTTTTAGCAGGGACAAATATGCCCATGTTAAATATAATGGAAAAAAGCGAATTTTTAATCTCGCTTCAGAGTCTCTTTAAGTACAACTACATGCACACAGCCACATTGAGAACATTTTATTACTAAATCCAGGTTTGCCATGAGTTATTAAAAATATGTTTTTGCTGTAGGTCCATGCACACTTCTGCTATCACACAACTGTTGTTTCTGTATCCTGTTAGCAGTTCTCACTAGATTTTGATATATGATACGCCAATGATTGATATGACTGAGGTGAGAATTGCTATTTTTTCCACCTAATTGTAGAGGTTTTCTTGCTATCACTTTTATGAACAGCATAAGACGAGGTTGTCTCCAGTCTCTGGTCCCTTTTAATCTTGCTTTAGAGCAGGGGTGTCAAACTCAAATACACAGTGGGCCGAAATTGTACACTGAGACAAAGTCGCGGGCCAACCTCAATGTCTACTGGCCACCTTTCTCCCTTATAAGTTCTCTTGTGTCTAAAGGCCCCTACCTTCCTCTATACAGTTACTCGGTGTCTAGAGGCCCCTACACTCCCTTATACAGTTCCCTATTGTTTAGTACTTTCCCCCTATCTCCCCCATATGGCTTCCCTCCTGATCTAGTACTTCACCTTCAATATAGCTTCCCTGGTGGTCTAGAGTGGGCCAAATATAATGCAAAGTGGGAAAACCACTTGAGGGCCAAATTGAATGGCTCTGAGGGCCAGATTCGGCCCACGGGCCGGAGATTGACATGTATGCTTTAGAGGCATTGATACAGGCTATTCAAGCTGACACCACTATTGGGGCTTGACCTTTGGTACCAGAGAAAACCCTACTAGAACTTGGGACATCAGTAGAGAGCACACAACACAGAATATCTACTTTAGGCTTTTGGTACCTGCTGTAATTTCAAGATCAAAAGTAAAGAAACAGTTATATTGAATCTGTGCTGCGCGGCGCATACTACGCAGTTCATCAAATCTCAATGTAATAATAAATGGCAGAATACCTTTGTCAAATATTGAGGCATTAAATTTAGCAATAATCAATCAAACTTGATTATGGTCATCTTTATAATTAGCTTAATACTCCAGAATTCAGGAAAAAATGCCAGGTTTGCCTATAATGTTTTTAAGGACTATAAGTCTGGTGGGGCTTATACTGCCAGATGTATTCAGGTAATATCAATCCACTTGGTTTGGGTCCTAGACTGGAGGTGGGATCTAGCAAGAGGGACTTGGGTTGAAATTGAATTACAATAGCTGAAGGATGACTTGGCCTTGTCCTGGAATGTGGAGCTTAAAGAGATGCTGGCTAAACTATATCCACACTTCTTAATAAAACCAATTCTGAAATATTATAGTAAATCCTGCCCCAGCCCTGCTTCACTTCTTTGTCTTGTTCATAACCATAAGTTTGTTCCAGCACTGGATCCATCCTGGTTTTGTGGTGTTTGGTTAGATAAAGATAGCATATTGTTCTATGCTTGATATAACATATGCAGAGCAGATCTCCCACCCTTCTTTAAAGCGTAACTGTAGATCTAAAATAAACACATTGTTTCACTTACCTGGGGCTTCCCAAAGCCCCCAACAGCCGTCCTGACCCGCTCCGCTCCTCAACGAGTCTCCGTTCGCCCGCCGCCAGCTACTTTCGGTTTCGCTGCCGGGCAACTGCGTCTGCGCGGCTCTGGCCATGCGTATCCTTTTTTAGCGTTCCACGCTATTGCAGAGGGGAATGCGAAGAAAGGATACGCTTGGCCAGAGACGCGGTGGCATCGACTTACAAGTCGAGGTGCGGGACCGAGCGGCGGCGGGGGAATGGAGACTTGTTGAGTCCGGCGCGGGACAGGACAGCTGCTGGGGGCTTTGGGAAGCCCCAGGTAAGTGAAACAATGTGTTTATTTTAGATCTACAGTTACGCTTTAAAGAGAATATGATATGAAATGAAGGAAAGGTTTTATACATACCTGGGGCTTCCTCCAGCCCCATAAGCACGGAACGCTCCCACGCCACCGTCCTCCGCTGCCTGGATCCGCCGGTACCGGGTCCCGTCATTACCTCGAGTCGGCCGGAGGACGCGGCAAATTGTCCGCATCACAGGGGCTCCCTCCATATACCTACGCGTGTGGCTGCCTACTGCGAAGCCGCATGTGTAAGGGTATGGAGGGAGCCTCTGTGCATGTGGACAATTGGCCACGTCCGCCGGAAGTAACGGGACCCGGTACCGCCGATACAGGAACTGGAGGATGGCGGCGTGGGAGCGATCCAGGCTTATGGGGCTGAAAGAAGCCCCAGGTATGTATAAAAGCGTTTCCTATTTTAGCTGGTCATTCGTCTCTGGTTCCCTTTAAGTCTTTACCTTATTCCTTCTGCCTTGAGCAATTGTCAGATACATAGCCAGCTTAGAGAAGGACAACCGAGTTAGATTAGAACTCAATAATTTAGAAAGGCAATTTCTAAACAGGACCAAGTATTTAAAGCCTTGTTCTGGCTGTATAGGTTGGTAGGGAAGTTTAAATGAGACATCTGAGGGGATTCAGGAAAAAAACACTTGAGTATTATAGTTTTCCAAGCCACGAATAGGGTTTCCCACAGGAAAATTCTATAATAGTGTTGACCGTCCAGTTCATCCATAATATCAAAATGGCATAGTTTAGGCTCAAGATCTACATGAACACTAAACACATCTGACAAAATCCTAACCACCTGTTTCCAGAAATCCTCCACAGCAGGACACAACCATATGAGATGGACAAAGTCTGCGTCCGCACCGCAACACTTAGGACTATTTGCATCACCTTGCAATTGTTTTATAAAATGTAGACTGAGGTGTCCAATATGCTTAGGGCCCATTTGCACTAGGAGTGGTGCGATGCGGCTACATAGCCGCAACGCACCGCAGGTGTCCTGAAACACATGCACGGCAATGAGAGAGTTTCCACTGCGTGCATGTTGTGCGGAGCGGTGCAGAGCGATTCGAGAATCTGCAGCATGCTGCAGATTCTCGCACGGCTGCATCCGCACGCAGCCGCGTCCCATCTCCTCCATTGACTTCCGCATCGGGAGATGTGGAAATGATGCAGCTGGCGGCGGAAATGATGCGATGCGGCTAGGTACCCGCATTCGCATCATTTTGTAGTGGAAACGGGCCCTTAGTGGATTATGTACAGTTGGATAAGGCGGTTGTGCACCGTTGTGGAGGAGAGTTTAACTGACAAATAAAAAAAAATCCTCAAGCTCATCTGAATCAATAATTATATTACTAGATTCCCATTTAGAAATCGCCCTCAATGTCTGGCTCTCGGTCTTTGCATTCAGGAGGTGAGTATATAAGTATGATATAAGGCCCTGTGCACCCTGAGTCTTGAGGACACCAATTAGCAGATACTGGGAGATAGGCAATCTAGATATGACAAACTGGGCTCATAGAGAATGTCTAATTTGAAATACCCTAAAACGCGCTGAGCCGGGCACCTGATATTTACGCATAAGTTCCTCAATGGAATTGATTTACCAAATCTCCAAACTTGTTATGCTAGCCTGTGAATAGATAGAAGGGAATGTTCAGCTCCAGCAGCCCCAGCCTCCAACAATTTAAATAGATTTCCTTTGGGGGCATAAGGAGTTAAGAAGGCTTCCACAGAGGAGGGAGATTGCTCAGGCATCCATGACTGTAGAAAGCGAAGTTTTCCAGCCAAATAATATTAAAAAAAAAAAAGTCTAGCAAAGCCAATCTGCCCTCAGTGGGTCTGTGGAGGGTTTGTAATTTGACTCTAGTTCTCTCCCCCCCTCCCCCCAATTAAATGCAGATACTATACTGTTCAATTTAGAAAAGAAGGATTACCAGACAGGTACCGCTGAATGTTGAACTATGTAGAGAATTTTGGGAAGTGAAATCGTTTTAAATTGGGTAACCCTGCCAATGACGGCCAAAGGAAGCTTACTCCACCTCTTGCATCTGTCAGATAGCTCTTGCAAAAGAGGAGCAATATTATCAGAGTAAAATGTACCAGGAGATTTGGTCACCACAACCCCCAAATATTTCAATTGGGATACAACTATCAGAGGGCGTTGTGCCCTTCTCAAGCTAATCGTCTCACGGTCAATAGGCAGTATATAGCGCTTGTCGCAATTTGTTTTAAGTCCCAAGAAGAAACCATAGGTATTAATTCCATATCTTCCTGCAGGGTGGCACGCGTATCTTCCAGATACAGAACAATGTCATCTGCGTACAAAACAATTAGATCGGTAAGAGATCCGGCCCACAATCCGTGAATAGAGCACTACCTGGGCTAATATATTAAAATAATTATGATGCCCTAGAAACCCAGAAAATCAGGTCATGTTCTGGTAATCTGCGCCATGTGCTTCAGGAAGTGCATGTTCTCCGCACCAGCTTGTTGTAGTGACTTAAAGAGTAACTGTTAGGCATGAAAAACAAAATCAATTCTCTATTTCTATCTGTTGATCATATAAAAAGAATGCTAAAAAGGCAATGCATAACTTTAAAATCAATCTTACTTTTTTATTGCAGAGATTAATCCTCATGTCCCCAGCTCCTTAGTACGCAGCCAGTAATAAGCCGCAAAAGAAAATTTGCAGTGCAGGCTGGGGCGGGGGGAGTTTCTGCACAGACACAGCTAGTTCAGCCTGATTGGCTGCAGCCTGTGTCACTCTCACTCCTTTTCCTCTCATTGGCTGCCTCCCATGACTGTCCGTGTCTGCCACCTCCCCGCCCTCCAGCCCAACAGGCATCTCCTGCTGATTCATGTGGGCAGTGGCTGCCACCACCGCATCGCATCCATGGGGACCTCCGTCCCTGCTACCATTTCCTTAGGGATTCCCTGCATTTACAATCAATGCTCGCTATTGGTGTGGGGAGAAGGGAGGAGTAAGGGAGGATATTACCTCACCATTGACTTCAGCTGGAGGGAGTAAAGATAGCTGCTGCCAGCGAACAGAATTCTCTCCATTTACCATTTTTTATTTTATAAAGTTCACTGAAATCAACACTTGGACCGTGCAATACACGTTATGTAAGTAGAGCTAGTATTTATCTACAGTACTTATATATGCTGTTTTTTTTTATCTGGCATAGTATAGCTGACAGCTCCTCTTTAACATATCTGGAGGTCCTGCCCTCCTGTACAAACTTTCTGTCTAAGGCTTGTTCCTGAAGACTACAGAGAGTAATTGCTTTAATAATACGTTTATAGTTATTTGGGGGGTTTACCCTTTGCCTTCCAATAACTTGATCTGTGAATGTATTTGTACTTCAACTTTAGTTTATAAAAAAAAATAATCATAGGAAAGTGTAAAAGTATGTTGTCTCCTAACTTAGCAGAATAGCATAATCAGTCAAAATGAAACTCTTGCTCAACCAACTGATGTTTATTAATTAGCTAGAGAAAACAGTAAAGATCAAACAGTGGCTTGCAAAAGTATTCGCCCCCTTGAAGTTTTCCACATTTTGTCACATTACTGCCACAAACATGAATCAATTTTATTGGAATTCCACGTCAAAGACCAATACAAAGTGGTGTACACGTGAGAAGTGGGATGAAAATCATGCATAATTCCCAGATTTTTTTTACAAAGCAATAACTGCAAAGTGGGGTGTGCGTAATTATTCAGCCCCCCTGAGTCAATACTTTGTAGAACCACCCTTTGCTGCAATTACAGCTGCCAGTCTTTTAGGGTATGTCTCCACCAGCTTTGCACATCTAGAGACTGAAATCTTTGCCCATTCCTCTTTGCAAAACAGCTCCAGCTCAGTCGGTTGAGATGGACAGCGTTTGTGAACAACAATTTTCAGATCTTGCCTCAGATTCTCGATTGGATTTGGATCTGGACTTTGATTGGGCCATTCTAACACATGGATATGTTTTGTTTTATACCATTCCATTGTTGCCCTGGCTTTATGTTTAGGGTCGTTGTCCTGCTGGAAGGGGAACCTCCGCCCCAGTCTCAAGTCTTTTGCAGACTCCAAGAGGGTTTCTTCCAAGATTGCCCTATATTTAATTTCATCCATCTTCCTATCAACTCTGACCCACTTCCCTGTCCCTGCTGAAGTGCAGCACCCCCAGAGCATGATGCTGCCACCACCATATTTGACAGTGGGGATGGTGTGTTCAGAGTTATGTGCAGTGTTAGTTTTCTGCCACACATAGTGTTTTGCATTTTGGCCAAAAAGTTCCATTTTGGTCTCATCTGACCAGAGCACTTTCTTCCACATGTTTGCTGTGTCTCCCACATGGCTTGTGGTAAACTGCAAACGGGACTTCTTATGCTTTTTTGTTAACAATGGCTTTCTTCTTGCCACTCTTCCATAAAGGCCAACTTTGTGCAGTGCAGGACTAATAGTTGTCCTATGGACAGATTTCACCTGAGCTGTAGATATCTGCAGCTCGTCCAGAGTCTCCATGGGCCTCTTGACTGCATTTCTGATCAGCGCTCTCCTTGTTCGGCCTGTGAGTTTAGGTGGATGGCCTTGTCTTGGTAGGTTTACACTTGTGCCATACTCCTTCCATTTCTGAATAATCGCTTGAACAGTGCTCCGTGCGATGTTCAAGGCTTTAGAAATATTTTTGTAGCCTAAGCCTGCTTTAAATTTCTCAATAACTTTATCCCTGACCTGTCTGGTGTGTTCTTTGGACTTCATGGTGTTGTTGCTCCCAAGATTCTCTTAGACAACCTCTGAAATCCATCACAGAGCAGCTGTATTTGTACTGACATTAAATTACACACAGGTGCACTCTATTTAGTCATTAGCACTCATCAGGCAATGTCTATGGGCAACTGACTGCACTCAGACCAAAGGGGGCTGATTACGCACACCCCACTTTGCAGTTATTGATTTGCAAAAAATGTTTGGACTCATGTATGATTTTTGGTCCACTTATCACGTGTACACCACTTTGTATTGGTCTTTCACGCAGAATTCCAATAAAATTGATTCATGTTTGTGGCAGTAATGTGACAAAATGTGTAAAACTTCAAGGGGGCGGAATACTTTTGCAAACCACTGTAGCTAGTGTGAGAACTTCCTGTGACTTGATGATACTAATAAAAACATTAGCTTATACGATAAACTTTTTTCTTCTTTTCTTCTACAATAAACCCAGGATGACTAGATGTTATGGCTAGATGGTTAAGGTTAGGCATAAGGATGGGACTATAACATAATGAATTTAAGATAAGGAATCAAAAAGGAATTTACATTGAGTGGTTGTGCTAGGTGTCAGGAAGGTTAGTTTAGTATTAGGCACCAGAAAGTGGATAATATTATGGTTGGATGTTGGGGTTTCTTATCAGAAAAGGGATTTAGCATTGGGGTATCGTCTACAGTTAGGGGAACCATAGCACAAATGTGGCAAAACACAAATACACCACTGCAAGCCTGAAACACCAGTTTTCAATAATTGCATTGCCCATATGTTGCTTATTAGGAGCCAGCAACCAAACTAACCATGCCTAATCCATATATACCCTAGTATGATAGTCTGCTTAACTTTGTATCATTGTTGCTTCTGTTTCGTAGTCTGCTTGACATAGATCTCTTTTGTGCTTTTTCTTAGGACTCCTCAGTGGAATGAATTACAACCTCCATTCAATGCAAATCATCCATTGTTGCTAGCTTCAGATGTGGTGCAATACTATCAATACCTGCTGGCAGGCTGTGAGTATATTTCATGAGTAATTGTTCATGTTTCAGCTTTAGTTAGTTCCAGTGTTTTCTCAAAGGCAAGGAAGGCCACAATAGCAGTATAGGGGGTGCTATTGTGGCTGGGAACGCGAAGAATCACTCGTGGTTCCCAGCCTGTCGGCGGCTGACGGCGAAACCGGAAATGGCCGCTGGCGGGTCCAGGAGGATAGGAGCGACTCTACGTGGGCACCGATCAGCTGCAGGGGGCTGAGGGAAGCCCCAGGTGAGTGAAACTCATTTTTTTTATTTGACTTAAGTGCCACTTTAAGTAATATAAAAACAATAGCTGGAGTACAAATAAAGGAAATAAAGGAAATTGCCAGTAAAAAAGAAAAAGGCTATAGATGCTCGTCTGTATGAAAGACCCACCAAATGATTTACACCGTATTGTAGACTCATATCCCAAAAATAATGGAGAAAGCTTTGTTGGTGCTAAAGACACCACAGATCACTCACACCGAATATAAATTGGCCACTCGTATATATTCACAGCAGGAGCTGGTGAAAAAAAAACAAATAGCCACGCAATGGTATTTAAAAAGATAAAAGCCATACTTTATGATAACATCCCCAAGGTCGAACAGAAATGAAGCCCACTATATGCACAATATTACCATATACTCGCATACCCATCCTTATCAAACATTTAACACATACATCCCCCAAAAGCAAGGGGTTCTTTGCAGATGGGAGTTTGTACACGTGCTTTACTGACAGTCTCTCATAATTCAAAACTATAGAACACTAACCTACTGTCATCTACCATCATCTCTCAAATATACCCCTTTCCTTCCTTGCACTCTTTGCGGCGGCATCCCTTAATTTCTGTATTGGTCCAGCTACGACCAATTACACTTGCATAATGTAGGTAACCTATAGTTCTATTTCTCTTCTATGTAACCGTGTTGGTTGTACTTTTTGTAAACTTCAAGAAAAATTATTAAAAACAAAAAAGATTGATGGGTTCATGTCTGCTAAATATAGATGTCATCTTATGGACCAGTAATAGCAAACCAGTCAAAAAGAAGATAAAGAGGCCACTTTACCTCTCTTGTCACCAGGAACTCTCTCAATCTTAATCAAGAAAGCACTCTTTTTTATCCCGATAACAACAGTGGCCATACACTGGTTGATTTGCCATCAGATCGACCAACAGATAGATCCCTCTCTGATCGAATCTGATCAGAGAGGGATTGTATGGCTGCCTTTACTGCAAACAGATTGTGAATCAATTTCAGCATGAAATCGATTCACCATCTGTGAAGCTGCCGCTGCCCTCCGGGCCCCACATACATTACCTGATCTGGCTGTCGCGAGTCCCCCGGCCTCCGCTGTCGTCTTCTCCGCTCTGGGCTCTAGCTTCACTGTACTTCCTGTCCGGGTAAGTTTAAACAGTAGAGGGCGCTCTACTGTTTAAACTTTCTGCCGGGACAGGAAGAAGTGTAGCCTGCCGGACTTGGAGCCCAGCGCGGAGAAGAAGCAGCGGTGACAGTGGGTACTCTCGCCGGCCGGATCAGGTAATGTATTGCCGCTAGCGTTGGTCGTCGGGCATTCGAACGCCACTATCGACGCACTCCCGACCCGCCGGCGATCGAGCGAAATCTTCTGCACGGACAGGAACGACGGGAACGATCGATTTTGGCCGGAAATCGATCGTTCGGTCACAGTGATCGAATCGGCTGTATATCGGCGGGAAAATCGGTAAGTGTATGGGCCCCTTTATTGGCATTAAACCACTGTATGGGGCTTTTTAAAAGTTACTAATTAAACAACAGTAGAACATGAAAACCTACCAGAAAAAAAGATGATATCCATCATTGCTTTATGTCCCTTGAAAGCCAAGCACATGACTATAGCCTATTCATTTTACATAGCCATACCAATGGAGTGTGATATGTCAGACTAAACTGAGAACTGTATTTTAGTATGGACAGAGTGAACAGAATTGTTTTGCTAATGTGGGGTGTATTGATACTAGGGATGGCAATGCTTAAGGATAACTCATGGAGAAGCATGTGATCAGCTGATAGATTTGTACAGTTCTGATTTGCTGGTCATGATCATGTATTAAACCAGGAAGTCATCATAGCAAATCCAAATCAGAACCTTACATATCTATCACATGCTTCTCCATGAGTCCTCTTAAGTATTGCTAAATAGTGTTTTCCAATTATTCTCAGAACTAATGCAGCCATCTGTATTATTATCCTGCTCAGTTTGTCACTCTTTTTGCCAGATAATGCCACAGAAATAGAGTTTTTTCCACTATCTATAAATTTTACTGAACCTTGCCAGTATTGGCATCCAGTATAACCTCCTTTTCATGCCCTGCATTAGCTGTCCAGAAAAAGTCACAGGAAAGGTAGTCTCGGCGCCGTGTTAAAGCTAGTGGCTTTACCTGTCCATCCCCAAAGTGTTTCATGCAAACTAAAACCTCTAGTAACACTTAAGGCTCAACATTTTGTAGCTTTTAGCTGCTGGAATTTTGTACAATCCACAGATATGCTAATGCTTATACAGTATATTTCATCACTTTCTGGTGCTGTCAAACGATTTCCTAATCTGGCAACATATTTTCCTAAATCTTGTAAGAAGCTAAGACGTCCTAAATCAGCTTTGGAATGTTATTTCAGCACATTTTAAAGTGACCTTGTAGTAAGCATGATATGGAAGTTGCCATATTTATTTCCTTTTAAAAATCACAAAGTAGATATAGGACAGTCTGAATTATATAAGATGAATTGTGAAATCTGCTGTGGGTGTAAACGTCAATCAGCATGGAGAAATTCTGGGACTTAGGGTGCACTTACACTATATTTACTGCATTGCAGAATTATTTTGCACGTTAACTCACTGGCCATACAATTCTATGGGTCTGTTTACATCTCTGCATTGTAATGGATTGTGTTATTCTAACTCACTGCATGCTGGCTTTGAAATAATGTATATGGTATAACACATGCAGTGTCCATTCCAGCTCACACACATTATAATGTGCACAGTGTGAATCCAGCCTTTACCTTATACTTAGAGGAAATCTCCTTCATTAAATAGTGAGTATCATAGTGAAGCACATACACAAGTTTCCGGAAACCATCCTGCGATAGTGCCCGTCCACTCCATATTATTTTACTCTCCTTCATTTTGTAAAATGTGAGTTTATTAAAGTTTAAGGGCCCGTTTCCACTAGGGCGGTTTCGCCAGCGATTCTGCAGAGTTTCCCCGCACATCATTCGCACGGGGAAACTCTGGCATAGGGGATGACGGCGCCGTGGCGGAATCGCTTGCAGGAGCGATTCACCCGGAACCCCCCGCAGATTTCGCCACGGAGGCTGCGAATCCCATAGCTGTGCATGGCACGGCTCATGGGATTCGCCTGCGATCCCGCCCACTGCGAGACGCACGCCGCACTAGTGGAGACGAGCCCTAACAGTTATACAAAATGTATAAAAAGTGTTCTATTTTCAGATCAAGATGTTACATCATAAAATGTCAAATAAAACATTGTATACTATAAGTTTGAGATACAGTGTTAAGTAAATATCAAGCCAAAGCAGTAACAGTGTATTGACATATCTTATAACCATTCATCCTCTAGGTTTTAATAAGCCTTAAACGTATAGTTGGTACTAGGAGCGGATCAAGTAGTCTAGTACCACTGGTAGAAAGATAAAAGAAGGGGAGTAACAAGGGAAATTCAAGTGATAGGGTGTGGATAAGGGTAGGTGTGCTGGTAGGATCAAGTTTTGGATGTATCTCTATACCAGGTTAACAATCTGCAATAGGAAGTTGACTGAATATGAATTGAACTTAGGAGTCGAGCATATCATGAGCTGTGGGGGAATCTCTAAACTGCACCCAGACTTCGCACTTGGTAGCAAAACCCTCAGTTCCTCCTGACAAATACTGTTGTTGACCTCTTTAAAGAGGAGCTGTTAGGTATAAGGTCTCAGAGAAAATAAACACATATATCAGTAGCTAAAGATTGGCTGTACTTACATTACATATGCATTTCACTGTCCACGTTTGGATTTCACAGAATTTGTATATAGTATATGCAGAGAATGATGCTCCTGACAGCTCATGGCAGGTTCCATGTTTGTGAAGCCAAATGTGTCGTCATGTCCTGCCTGCTTCTGATCACAGAACAGCTCATACTGAATAACACTAGTTTGCAGTGAATATTAATGAGCCATGTGGCTAGGAACAATAGCGGACTCCTGCAGTGTACGCTGCCCCGAGATTTATCTGTGCTGTGGCTGGACTGAGTTTTAGAAGCTGCTGAAACTTGATCCCGTCTTCTCCTTAGCAGCCGAGGGGAGGGCCCCAAAATGCTTTGCAGTATGTTATGCGGCTTGCGTCCTGCTTAGGTCTAAGCTTTGCTGATAAGCATACATCAAAGGTAAGAGAGATCTTTATCTTCAGTAATGTCTTTTTGGCTTCCTTCTAAACTGTTTAACACAGGAGACTAGAGGTTTAAATTAGCTTCTGCAGCCTGACAGTTACTCTTTAAATAATTCTATCATGGAGGGAGCAGTGTCGAATCTCCAATGAAGACAAACGGGCTGTCACAAAAAGTGCGAGGTGAGAAATTTTTTGATCGAGGAAATCTTCCCAGGGAGTGGTGACAGCAGGGAAGTGGAGGTTTGTAGTAGTAGGGGTTTTGAATAGAGGTGCTGGTGAACACTGAAGACGCGGGCACTCCCACCACATATGATAAAAAGTACTCACTTTACTCTTGTATTTCCAGCAGACATCACATAATTTATGTTTTACTTTGCCACTATTGATTGATGTTTGTACCAACAGGAAAAAACCTTATAATTTCTTAGAAGCTAGTAGATATGGAGGATTTGGGTGTAAGTGTAAATATATTCTCCCATTGTTTGGCGGATTCAGCATGTCCTGAATCTTCATGCCACAAGTCTGTGAGCCTCATGAGCACCTGTTTACTGAAGGTACCAGGTGTAAGTAAAGTGTTGAAGCTTTATGTTGCATAGAGGATGATGACGAACAGTAGCACTAAAAATCTGTCAGATCTCTGTGGACATCAGATGTAACTGAACGATATAGCCAGTTGACCTGGTGCTACAGAAGCCTATGCATTTTATCTGGGTTGCCAAGTCTTTCTATAGGAACAAGTTTTCCATTGGAAAGCATGTGCTTCAGCTGTTGCCAGATTTCTCTGTCCCAGCCTAGCGCTGAGTTACTATTGAGTCCCTGTACGAAGTAAGGATTGTCATCAGTGACATCAGAGGGCTAAAGGTTGGGGAGAGACCATATTTATTTTTAATTGCATCCCATCTTTTTAGGACATTGCCAGTCCAGAATGCACAGGAGTCCAGGGTTGCCCTCTCCTGCTCCTGGGCAGCCAAATCAGTGCCCTTGGATCAAGCAGGGATGTTAGGGTTTCTAGGATGACCCATTGTTTTTGTGTTCTGTCTTGGAACAGTATTGAGAACATGGGACAGGAGTAAGGCATGATAACTATGTTTAAATTGGGTTCTAAGTGGCTTATGTTTCCATTTAAAGAGGAACTGAACAAAAAAAAAGTCACTAAATTGAGCCTCCTTATCCCTTTGAAATGAATGATTAGACACAAAAGTAAGGGCAATATAAAAGTAGATATATTTGTGCAATACAACTATTTTGCAGCTCTCACTCCATGGGAGGTGCAGAGTCTGATTCTGTGGGCGGTGTTACAGTTGGAATTAGACATGCCCATTCACGCCCACAGAATGAGATTTGCAGGCCAGTGTCATGAGGTCATCATCAGTCGCCCTGTTACAGGAAAGTGACAGCTGTGGCTTCTGCTGCTGCCCTGCACTATACTGGCACATGCCTTGATAAAGTATTAATATTTTTTCTCTAACTATGCCTCCTGCAGTGTGAGATCGTCTGCTTGTCATCCTGTAGTAGCTCTCCCTATATATATATATATATATATATATATATATATATATATATATATATATATATATATATATATATATATACACTTATATACTTCACTCTTTATAAAACTGACCAAATGTCCACTAAAAAAAATGACAGGCACGCATATGCTTCACTGATATTACTTCACTCTTGCTAATTTCAGGAAAACAAATTTTTTGCCAAAAAACAACCCTTTTAGAAACACGTTCGCCCCCTCTCATTATCAATTCACATACGTACACCCTAAGAGAGGTTTGGCACTTCACAGTGTAAAAAAAGACTGAACAGGTTTTTCCCAAAAATCATAAATATATATGCTTCACTGTTAATGTTTCACTCTTTATAAAACTGACCAAATGTCCACTAAAAAAATATGACAGGCACGCATATGCTTCATTGTTATTATTTCACTCTTGTTAATTTCAGGAAAAACCTTTTTTTTTTTTTTTTGCCAAAAAGCAACCCACAATCTCCCCCTCTCGCTATTAGTTCACATACACACTAATAGAGGTTTGGTGCTTCACAGTGTAAAAAGGACTGTTATATTTTTTTTATTGGATATTTGTTTAGTTTTTTAATAGAGTGAAGCATTAACAGTGAAGCATATATATGTAGTCATGTTTTTTCTGGAAAAAACGTGTTCAGTCCTTTTTACACTGTGAAACTCTTCACTGATATTACTTCACTCTTGCTAATTTCAGTAAAAACATTTTTTTGCCAAAAAGCAACCCTTGTAGATACACAATGGGCTTGATTCACAAAGCCGTGCTAACTGCTCAGCATGGGCGTGCTAAACAGTTAGCGCGTTAAGTGCCGCTCGCGGACTTTTGCGCACGCAAAGTGCCGCGATTGCAGACAAAAGTCAGCGTTATCGCGCGCAAATGTCCGCGCCACTTCACATGCTAACTGTTTAGCACGCCCGGGCTAAACAGTTAGCATGGCTTTGTGAATTAAACCCAATGTCCCCCTCTCGTTATCAGTTCACATACACACTCAGAGAGGTTTGGTGCTTCACAGTGTAAGGAGGACTGTTATATGTTTTTAGTGGACATTTGTTTAGTTTTATATAGAGTGAAGCATTAACAGTGAAGCATATAAATGTATTAATTTTTTCCCAGGGAAAAACTTGTTCAGTCCTTTTTACACTGTGAAGCACTATAAGCGCTTTTATGAACACTTTTTAGCCATCAGAACTTTCTGAAAGCTTTTTAAAAAGGGCTCCCATTGACTTACATTAAAATCGCGATCGCGGTAAAATCGCTCAGAAAAGCTCTTATAGTGTGTCTGAGCCCTTATGCAGAGAAGGGGAGAAATGGTGAGGAGAGAAAAGCTGAAAGAGAAGGGAAAGATAGTTAAGTGACAAGACAATATGCTCTGTACAGCACTGCGAAAGATGGCGCTATATAAATCCTGTATAATAATAGGCAACTGTCCCTGCGTACAGTAGGGACAGTTGTCTCTGTGTAGCTGGGTCAGTGTTTTTTGCTACTGCGCATGTTCGCAGCACGGACCCAGCCTCTCACACACAGGACGACGGGGCCAGGGAGCCGAGCGGGCGGCGTGTGAGCGGACGGCCAGATGTGCGGCGGGTGAGCGGGGTGCCGACGCGCGTAGCTGGATAAGCAGGCGGCGGACACGCGTGGTGAAAAGCAGACCTAGAGCCCGTTTTTAAACCAAGAGTACTTCTGAATGATTTTCAAATCGACAGTGATTTGAAAAGCGCTTGGCTAATGTTACCCTATGACTGTGTTCTCACCGTAGCGCAGTGATTTTTTTTAAAAAACGCAAACACACTGCATGTAGCATTTTTTGGAGCAATTCTTTCAAAAATCGCTCTAAAAATCGCACTCACAAATTGCTAGCGATTGCTATTGTGATTTTGGCGTGCTCTAGTCCAGAAAGAAGAGGTATAGGGAGAAATTGAGAATAGCCTGAGATGGAGCAGAGATCTTATCTGTATTACAACCCACATCACACAGAGGCTACTTTCCTGTAATGTGACTCCCTGCCAGTCACTCACACAAGTCAGAAAGCAGCCCTCCTGGAGTCTAGGGACTGTCAAAAACTTTTCAATTTGTTTAACACCTTATCCAAACATGCAGTCATTATAACAATGGGGAGAGACCAGACAGATTTTTGCCCATGGACCCTCCATGCACAGCTCTGCATCATGCTGCCCTCTAATTGCACTTTTATCAGCTAGCCCAGTGTTTCCCATTGCCTTACAACAAAGTTAAGTTTCTACAGTCCCTCAGCTGGCTGTCAGGATTCTCTTTTCACAGAGCCTCCTGATGACTCACTGTGTCAACAAACAAAGCTGCAGGGGATTTGCATAAGCAGGAGAAGGTCTCCCATTAATCTCTGGGAGCCTTGCCTCAGCAGAGTAAGTCACAGAGGGTGTGGCTTATCAATATAATTGTATATTATCGTTAATTCACATATTCTTGTATATATATTTGTACTGTTTTTGCCTACAATTTTTAACATGGATTACAATGCTCTGTTTTCATATGCTGAGTTCAGTTCCTCTTTAAAGGAAAGAAATAGGGATTGCAATTTATGTATGAACCTTTCTTTTTTTTATCTTGGTCATCAAAGGAAGGTAATTAAGGGCAAATAGTTCAGTAGTTCATATAGTGCACAGCAATATGACCCTAACTTCTGTCAGCACTGCGAGTTACACTAATAGTGTGACCTGCGGTACTTGAGTAGTGTGACCGTTGCTTCGGTAACACACGTCACTAAGGAGCAACTTATGTATTTGGTTGTTGTTGGGTCCGGCCACTTTTTGTAATCTTGACACACAGTCAGTCAATGACCAAGTTTGTGAGCTTTGTGGTCCTTGGCATCAATAATGGGAGAATGGAAGCAGTTTAAATTTTCCCATTAAAATCAATTAAACAAATCTGATTGGCTGTTTGAGGCCCTGCCCCCTTTTCAGAATTTGATCCCATCACCCAACGACAGACTGTAGCAGGCTTGAGGTGTTTGTATTAACAGTGTAAGAATGGCAGCAATTTAAAAAGAAACTCCGACCAAGAATTGAACTTTATCCCAATCAGTAGCTGATACCCCCGTTTACATGAGAAATGTATTCCTTTTTACAAAGCAGCTACATCACCTGCCAACAGTAAAAATGTCACCATGTAATACATGTCAGAATGTAAATCAGGGATTTATAAGATTTTACAAAGGGCAAACACTGACAAAATCATTTATACATAATTATTGTAAAAATGAAGCACTTTTTTATTACATTATTTGCACTGGAGTTCCTCTTTAAATATTACCCTTGAAAATCAATAGGTGCATTTTGATTTGCTGTTGTAGGCTCCACCCGCTTTCCTAAATATTAAAAAATCTACGCATTGCTCCTGTAACACGTAAAAATGTACTTGTTAATGTCTGCGATAGCTTCCTTCACCAGCGGGAATGCGTAAAAAGGTACGCATGGCAGCCGGCCGACTACCAGTCGGCAAAAACGAAACTAGCTGGCAGCGGGGACCGGAGGAGCCACGAGGGACTGCGAGAGCACAGGATGGCTGCAGGGAGCTTGTAGATGCTCCAGGTAAGTGAAACTCATTTTTTTTAAATTTTTTTTTTTAGAGTTAAGGTTCCCTTTTATTAACAGTCACCTCGTGATCAACACTGCTGAG
Organism: Hyperolius riggenbachi; assembly: GCF_040937935.1. Taxonomy (NCBI): domain Eukaryota; kingdom Metazoa; phylum Chordata; class Amphibia; order Anura; family Hyperoliidae; genus Hyperolius; species Hyperolius riggenbachi. Next base: position 276,343,541 of record NC_090647.1, read on the forward strand.
TTTAAAAACCCTGCTATAAACAGTATAAGAATGGCTGCAGTTTATATTTTCTTATTTACAATTTTGGTGGTTGTTGGTTTTTCTTCCCGCTCTTTATAACTGTGACACACAGTCAGTCAATTATGAAGTTTGTGAGCATTGCGATCCTTGACATCAATAGTGCGAGAATGGAGCAGATTACATTTTCCCATTGAAATGAATTAAACAAATCTGATTGGCTGATTTGCTGAACCCCCCTTTCTGAATTTGAACCACTGCAACCCAAATACCGACAGTGCCTGGTTTGAGGCTTCTGCCACTAACAGTGTAAGAATAGCAAGTTTAATGATTTCCCTTGAAAAGCAATACTTGAATTTTGATTGGCTGTTGTAGGCTCCATCATTGTATAGATAGATTAAAGCATGCAGCGATGTTTCTTACACTTCCACTAGCAAATCTATTTAAAAAAAAATGTTTATAAGTGTTTAAACATGCAGTAGCCGCAGCATTGCTGATGTGGCTTAGAAACATGTGGCACATTTTAATACTTACAGATTGCCACAGGGCCGGCCGAGGTAGAGGCGAGAGAGGCTTCAGCCTCAGGGCGTAGTGTAGAAGGGGGAGCACAACTCACTTAGCTAACATTCCCCTATTGTGTTTGAAGCAGAGAGAAATAAGAAAAGGGGATACATGGCAGTGACTGCAAGCTAGATAACTAGAGATTAAGGTGTTGGGGGCCCTGGGGTCTCTCTTAGTCTAACACCAATCAGTGTGATAGCTGGGGTAGGAGGGATGGAGGGGCGCACTTTGGTTTCTCAGCCTTGGGTGCTGGAGGACCTTGTCCCGGCTCTGGATGGCCGGGAATTCACAATCTGCCATTGTGGGCTGTGTGCACATTTCTGTATTTTCATGAATTTTTTTATTTTTAGCCTTTCAGGATGAATTAAATGTACAGCCTGCATTCACAGGTTGTCCAGGCGAATTCCTAGATTTTTACATTGGTGGTGGACTAAGTCTGAATTACTTTTCAGGACTTCTTTTTCCCTTGGAATATCATTTCATAATTACTAATTGGTCAACTCAAGGTGCTAAACACATTGTGGTTTTCATAGGCTCTTGAGCATCACATCCTTTTTTCCATTCATAGCTTACTGTACCTGTCATGTGCGAGAAAAGCTGAAAAGCATTTTTTTTCTATTTTCCACAGGTCTTACATGTGTATAGATTGCCGTCTGTGTGTTCTGTTTACCTGCAGTACAGTAATGGCCTGACATTAGCAGAAACTTATGGTTCAATATAATATCACTTCCCTCAATAAGGTTAATTGCTAGCAAATGGCTAAATGGGAGTTTAAGGTGAATGCTACAGCTGTCTGCCATGTTAGTGGTAAAAGGAATTGTGGCGCCATTTCAGGGTCACTATTTGTATCTGTCTATCATGGTAAGAACACAGCAGTTTCTCTCAGTTTCATTCGTTTGTATAGCATTTCTGTCAATTGTTTGGCTCCATTAAGTGTGCAAGGGAAATAAAAGCCTCAATGACCAAGCCACAAGGGGCTGTGTATAGACTCTCTCTTTGTCCACAGCCAGAACATTGCATTAGGTCTCATTATCCATTTATAATAAGTGACCTTTGCCCCCTGGGTCATTAAAAAATACTCAATGTGATTTTCTAACACTAGGTACCTCCATCAGCAGACTGATGAAACAATGAACCGTCTGCTTGTCTGACTGAAGGGGACACTTAGCAGGTTTTCATAAATACGAGGTTACAAGCCAAGCCCCTTAAGCAAAACATTGTTCTGTAAACTTTCAAGCATCAGAGAAGTTTAGAGATGTTTCACCGCTAGAATGTTAAATTTGTATTTTAATATGTTTATTCACCAGTTATAAATGCACAAACTAGAAACAATATTTTATTTGGTGCTTTTTTTTCCATATGGTCTCTCAAGAACAGCTCCCAAGTTGTGTGCCTTATAAGAAGCCATTGTGTGAAGAGCCATTTTCTGGTTTAAGTGTTCAAGACCTTTGTCCCCAGGGCTGCAATAAGTGGTGCTGCACAGATGTTTGGTTATTTTGGAGGTCATCTGTGACATCTGCTCAGTAATCATCCATGTCTAGTAGCCCTTACATACACCTATACAATCAGACAACTGCAGTCAGCTTGTCACTTTTAGCACAGCATAAGTACACTGTCAATGTGGATATTCAGAGAATAAAAACAACCTGATTCCTGACCTGCATTCTCTCCAACTGTGCTGTCTGGTCATGCTCACCTCTGCAGATTGGAAATAATGATACTTGAAAACCTTTTTTTTTTTTTAAAGAATCCTTTTTCATAGCCCTACATTGCTTTATACTATACACTTTATTCTGTGCACATGTAAAAGAAATGATACAGTCTGTGTGCATACTTTAAAAGCTCTGCCTATATGTGTCAATTATATAATATACTGTACAAGGGAGCAGTGCTTGCATAAAATTAATGGAATGGCAGGTTCTGCATTATAGTTGTACCTTACTGTTTGTCAGTAGTTTGTGATTTGGCATCTTAGCAGTTTCTTTTTATATGCAGAGTTAGTCTTTTAGAGTTTGCCACCCATATAGAATTTTGAGAATCAAAGGAAAAATAACACACTCCATTGAGTGTTTGAAATGTCTTGTTTATTACATGGGAAAGCTTGCAATGTCTTGTGTATTACATAGGAAAGCATTTTAAATGCAAGCCTCTAACATAGTACACTAAGGTCCGTTCTGTTGTTTTCAATGCCTTCTGCCCTCAGATTGCTTCTCCATCAATATTGTAGTCTTTTGTAAGTCCCTATCATTCAGGCAGTATGTAAAAGCAGTAGGGATGCTTTAGGTCTAGTTCAAAGAGTAGAAGCTAATCAGATTTTTTTTCTGAGATCTTTCATGCACATTGACTCAGTGGAAATGTAGCCCATTTCAACATACAGAGACATTTTAGCTCTTGGATGTTGGTGGGTTACCTCACATGCTCACCTTTCCAGGACAGTTCAATAGGACCGAGGCTAGGCGTTTGACTTGGCCATTTCAGAACACTTACTTTATTGCTCTTTAACCATTTTTTGGTAAGATGACTTGTGTGTTTAGGATTCTTGTCTTTCCACATGAACACACTGCCTCTTGAGATTCAGTCCACAAACGGATTGTCTAATATTTCCATTTAGAATTCTCTGGTTTAGTTGAGAATTTATTGTTCCACCAATGATGGCAAAAAGGTGGTGAAACTGGCCTAAACCAGAACACCACCACCATGTTTCACAGATGATCTTCATTTAATCTGTCAAGTGCTATTTTGGCTTCATCCATGCACAAAATTCAGAAACCTTCTGGTTTGTCTACATGATCATTAGCTACCCTGCCGTACACACTATTGATGTTTAGTGTTCTCCTTATAGTGGCCTCCAGGAAAATCAGATGTTTTAGATCATATTCAATGAAAAAAAGAGAACATTTTAAGCTTTCACCAACTTTCAATTACCACTGTGTGGTAAATCCTAGCACATCTTAAAGCAACTATTTTTTTTAAAAGAGACCCTGCTTAGAACTTAGACATGATGTAACCAATGGATTTTTGCATTATCAGCAACATTTTTACAATCACTAAACATTGCATTGTATGCTGTACTAATAGACCAGCAGTGTTTGTCTAGAGAAAGATTAATACCTAAGAGCAATCAAAGCTCTTTGCCCCCAATCAGCAAAATAGACACACTGATTTCTGCGTTCAATTTACAGATTCCATTCCGGTTGAACTATGAGATTCTTCCAGTAAAAAAGACTTTGAAAATCCGCTTTATGTCAAACACACAGCTGCAGAGTATGAATCAATTTAAAATTTGATCATCTGTGTGCTTTGAATTAATATTTCCGGTGTGAGGACTGAAAATACTTATTTTAAGTGAAATATTCATCAATCTTTTAGAGACACCTCAAAACGTATGTAAATATTTTATCAGAGACCTATGGAGATGTAAAGTATTTTGAACCACCTACAAAAACATAAATACAAGGCCTGGATTGGTAAATGGTTGCATTCAAACATGTCTTTGAAGTTTCAGATGGTATCTTGAACTTTCAAGCAATCAATAGCCTAGTTAATTTCTTTTTAACTTGCTGTATTAAGTGAGTCTTAAAGTAAGCAGTCCAGACACCAGTGGTTTGACAGGGTAATATATATGTAGTATTATCATTCTCTTTTTCACTTTATATTTTTTTTAGTAATTATTCTAATGCAGGATTTTGTGTTTACTCATTTTTTTTTCTCTTTTGGATTAAGCTCCACATTTTTACAGCACTTACAAGACAACTTAAAGCATGCACTATATGATAAATTATCCTCTCAGTATGCTGAAATGTCAAATGGTAAATTACACAAACCCACTTTTTTTACTCACCATTTCTGCGTATATCTTATGCAACAGGTGTCTAATTGCCTGGTATTGCCATTTTTCTCATTATGTACCTTTCCTAAATGGCTTGGCATATTTTAAAAGGTGCCTATTAAATTGCTATTGGGTGGGTGAGATTAGATATCTCCTATTCTATATGCTTGTTGATAAGGTGGCCCATAAATGACTACAAACTCCCCCCCCCCCCCACACACACTTTGCCATCAAACAAATCATACAAATAGCATGACCCCCACAGCATGCACACAACCTTACCTTTCCAATCAAAAACCATATTTATGGTGTGAGGTGAAAAGGAATTTTGGAAAGAAACAAAAATTTTGTAATGCAACCCAAAATATTCTGTATCAATAACATTATATCAAAAATCATATGTAACAACATATAAGCCAAGGTCAGCAATTTACTTTTAGATAATTCTACCCCCAACTTTCAAGGTAATTTGCTGGTATAATAATGCAGGCTTATCCAGGGATACCTACATTAAATGTAACTTAACTACAGTGATGTGAAAAACTATTTACCCCCTTCCTGGTTTCTTATTCTTTTGCATGTTTGTCACACTTAAATGTTTCTGCTCATCAAAAACCGTTAACTATTAGTCAAAGATAACATAATTGAACACAAAATGCAGTTTTAAAGTGGACCCAAATTAAAAATACAAGATTTCAGAAATAAAATCTATTTTCTAAATTATAATAATAAATAGCAGCCTTTTTTTCAGCTGCATGATGACAAATATACAATATTTTACATTTATTGGAGGAACCCCTCCCTTCCTTTAAAATTGCCGGGAAAAATCCAGCAAACTGGTGGAGTAGGTGGTGTCCGACAATGGAGAAATTACTAATGGCTGCCCCCAGTATAACCCTAGTTATGAAAAGAGAAGGGTGAAAAGCATGCACTGCAATGCTCATAGGTTTGAAGGAGTGTTTATTTATCTTTGTATGTGTTAGAGTGGTGCAACTAAATATTTTTAATAAAAAAAAATGTTTGGTTTGGGTCCGCTTTAAATTATGGTTTTTATTATTTAGTGAGAAAAAAAACTCCAAATCTACATGGCCCTGTGTGAAAAAGTGATTGCCCCCCTTGTTAAAAAATAACTTAACTGTGGTTTATCACACCTGAGTTCAATTTCTGTAGTCACCCCCAGGCCTGATTACTGCCACACCTGTTTCAATCAAAAAATCACTTAAATAGGAGCTATCTGACACAGAGAAGTAGACCAAAAGCACCTCAAAAGCTAGACATCATGCCAAGATCCAAAGAAATGCAGGAACAAATGAGAACAAAAGTAATTGAGATCTATCAGTCTGGTAAAGGTTATAAAGCCATTTCTAAAGCTTTAGGACTCCAGCGAACCACAGTGAGAGCCATTATCCACAAATGGCAAAAACATGGAACACCCCAAGAGCGCAGAGAAAACTCATCCGAGAGGCCACAAAAGACCCCAGGACAACATCTAAAGAACTGCAGGCCTCACTTGCCTCAATTAAGGTCAGTGTTCACGACTCCACCATAAGAAAGAGACTGGGCAAAAACGGTCTGCATGGCAGATATCCAAGGCGCAAACCACTTTTAAGCAAAAAGAACATTAAGGCTTGTCTCAATTTTGCTAAAAAACATCTCAATGATTGCCAAGACTTTTGGGAAAATACCTTGTGGACCGACGAGACAAAAGTTAAACTTTTTGGAAGGTGCGTGTCCCGTTACATCTGGCGTAGAAGTAACACAGCATTTCAGCAAAAGAACATCATACCAACAGTAAAATATGGTGGTGGTAGTGTGATGGTCTGGGGTTGTTTTGCTGCTTCAGGACCTGAAAGGCTTGCTGTGATAGATGGAACCATGAATTCTACTGTCTACCAAAAAATCCTGAAGGAGAATGTCCGGCCATCTGTTCGTCAACTCAAGCTGAAGCGATCTTGGGTGCTGCAGCAGGACAATGACCTAAAGCACACCAGAAAATCCACCTCTGAATGGCTGAAGAAAAACAAAATGAAGACTTTGGAGTGGCCTAGTCAAAGTCCTGACCTGAATCCTAATGAGATGTTGTGGCATGACCTTAAAAAGGGAGTTCATGCTAGAAAACCCTCAAATAAAGCTGAATTACAACAATTCTGCAAAGATGAGTGGGCCAAAATTCCTCCAGAGCGCTGTAAAAGACTCGTTGCAAGTTTTCGCAAATGCTTGATTGCAGTTATTGCTGCTAAGGGTGGCCCAACCAGTTATTAGGTTCAGGGGGCAATTTCTTTTTCACACAGGGCCATGTAGGTTTGGAGTTTTTTTGCTTACTAAATAATAAAAACCATCATTTAAAACTTCATTTTGTGTTCAATTATGTTATCTTTGACTAATAGTTAACGTTTTTTGATGAGCAGTAACATTTAAGTGTGACAAACATGCAAAAGAATAAGAAATCAGGAAGGGGGCAAATAGTTTTTCACATCACTGTAGAATATTTTTTGGGTAGTGCTGGTGAAAAGAAACCTATAGGCAACGCTGGACACTTATAGCACATTCCATGGGGTTTCCTTGCAACCTTTCATCCAGAACAACCAATAAGGGGCAAAACTGGCTTCCTTATTACATGAACTAGTACATTTGCCGTTTTGATACTGACTGATGATCACTGTCAAGGAGAAGAAGGGATTATGAGTAGCAGTTTTTTCTCCTATACCTTAGAATGACAGCAGAGGTGGCAAGTTCCTTGGGCATTTTAATTGAACTCTCATCTTAAAGAATTGGTGGTGTGACTAGTCATTTGTATTCAGAATAGTAATCATTTAAAATGTTAGTGTATTTCTTTCAACTGTGAATTATTATTTCTATCTGTTTTCAGTATTATTTCATTCATTTAAGTTACCCTAGTATGTTTTGCTTTATTACACATAAATAGACTAAATATTTTATAATGGGCATCATTTCACTCAAGGGAAAAGAACTCTGTTGTCAGAAAGGAGCCAGTGACAAGAATTAATATATTAACTCGTATGTAGCGCTGTTTGACAAATTGCTTACTAAATACATCAAAATTTATTGGTTTGTCCATGATTTAATTGTCTAATGGTTGCATTAGAGGGCAAGGGAAATCCATTAATTATATCTTCCCTCACCCATAGGAAATGTAATCATATAAATATAGATTTTGTTTAAGCAACATTCGCTGCGTTGCTGAAGTGTTGTTTGTGAGTGATTGGGCTGCTTTTATCAGAAAAGGTTCTGAAATCCTGTTCTATGTGGCACATGAAAAGTAAAACAAAACACAAAGTTCAAGGTGCTGTACAAAATGATTGTATTTGTTTGATTAAAAAGTTTTGCTTTATTCTTAATTATTTTAATACTTGCATGTCATCACATTTTCTTGGTGAGTTCTGTTGACATGCTGTTCAATTGTAGACATGATTTTTTGATGTTTTACTAATACTGTAGTTTCACTTTTTTCTGTTATACAATTAAATAATACAAGAACATTTCTAAAACGTTTTCTGTCATTGGACTTAAAACACCTAGCTATGTCTCCGACCAATACATGGTTGCTGGCTTGACTGTGTTATGGTGGAAATACACCGATTAGCCGCCGGATCGACTCCTGCCGCGCCCCCGCTCCTGCGGGCGGATCGATTACCGCTGGTCCCTGCCGGCACTCCTTATCAGCTGCTCAATTCCCTGTCATTGTCCGCCGGCGGGGATCGAGCGGGCGGGGGTCGAGCAGCTTGATCGGACCAGCTGAATATTATCAGCTGGCCGATTCAGCTGGTCTATACACGGTACAGAAACGTACCGTGTATCCCCAGCATAACCAAGGAAATAGTCGGGTGTTTGTAAATGCCAGACTAAACGGGTTGCTTTTCAGTTTGGACTTCAAAGCCTCCAGGGGTGGAGATGTCCTGATTGGGTGTGGCAGGAAGTTCCAAAGTGTAGGGGTAGCATGACAGAAGGCTTTGTCTCCAAAGGTTTTGAGGTGCACTCTGTGGGTGAAGAAGTTATTAAATCCTTTTGAACTAAGATTGTGGGAGGTGTGATGCAGTTGCAACAAATCCTTCAGGTATCCAGGGCCCAGATTGTGCAAGGGTTTGAAAGACAATAATCTTAAATAGAATTCACCATTGTATTGGTAGCCAGTGGAGTGAGTGAAAGTTCAGTGTTATGTAGCAATGGTGGGGTTGGCTTTTTAACTGCCTTGCAGCTTCATTCTGCAGGCAATGCAGGTTTTTGTTTGAAAGGCCTGTATAGAGAACATTCCAGTGCTCCAGCCATGATGTGATGAAGGCATAGGTTGCTAAAGTTCACTATTCTTGTAGTCTGTTAAGCAAGAATTCATGATAAACTGTGTCGAAAGCCGCTGAGAAGTCAAGCAAAAGCAGGATGAAATTTTGGCCTCTCTCTTGCCATGAGCAGATCGTTGCAGACCTTGGAGGGTACTGCATATGTCAAAAATATGGTTAAGAAACCAGAGATAGGATTGGGGATGGGAAAGGGACTAATAAAGTGCTCCTAAACGTTTTTGATTTAGGCTTTTTTTGCACTGCACCCATTGTGGTGCACATCCTGAAAAATAGTATTGCAGTGGTAGAGGATACAGTTCATAGACTTATGCTTACACCATAATTGTTACCGCATGCATCGGTCAGTAACGCGCAGCATGCTGGGCATTATTCTGATGTAAATCGTAGCACCGCAAACACACCAGTGTGTTAGAGCCATTGGGATGTAATTTAGCAAAGAAATGAACAGCGCTACTTAAAAACAGATGAATGCTTACCTGCAAAAATGTGCAGACCCCACTCATGGGATACAAATACACAATGAGCACACATACAACCTGTCTACCACTTGGAGGATGTTAGTTTCCACTAACAGCTTGCAATGCAATTTGTTAGGTACTCGTCCCTCCCACTGTCGAAGAAGTCTTTCCTCCATGGGAGGGGACCTAACACTAACTAAAACCTACCTATGCATATGCATAGCCTGGGCGCGCTACCAGTAAAATTAAGAATTGCGCAGAAAAAGATGCGCTGATCCCACTTTTTCTGCGCAATTGGGATGTAATTGCATCCTGTTTGGTCCTCTTAAGATCCCCAGGGACAATGAGCTTAGGCATGTGCTTAGACCTGTTATTTTAAAGAACACATTATAACGTTTAATTTCATACCTTATTTGGACAGTTTGGTGTCTTCTATTGGCTGGTAGCAGAGAAGTTGGCCAAAGTATGGTACACTTTAAAACAATTTCCTGGGTGTAATCCTGACCTGCGTGAGCAAGTTTCACAATAATAGGTGTTTTTTTCGCCTGCCACCTGGTGTCTTCATGTCACTGCACACTGTGCAATCTTTGGTGTTTCGATTGGGATTATTAACAATAAAATGCTGGATGCCATTTAGACGCTTCTCCACGTCCAATGAAGAAGTGCGGCCATATCTCCGCTGAGGCCTAGAGGCTCTTTGTTCGTGAACCAACTCAAGAATTAGGTTCTTGCGGTAGCTGATATGATCCTTTTGTTCATGTGGATGCGACTGGTTGTAAATTATGAAGCTATTCACTACTGCCAGCTCCAACAACCAAACAAAAGTCTTCCTCCATCACTTCACTGACTTTCTGTTCAAAGAGTAACTACTGGTGTAATGATAAAATCGGTCAACCGCTCTCATGTGTTTAGTATATTCTACAACTGCTGTGGGCTAATCAACATTTTCAATCACTCTACCTTTCATTCTTCTCTGCTGTGTTGTTGTAGTAGCAGGGTAGAAAGTGCTAAGCATACGCTTATCCTTCCATGCCAATACCATCTCTTCACTGTCAAGTTTCCAAGCACAAAGTTCACAATTCTTCAGTTTCAGTTTTTTGATTTCCCTTGGTAGACCTTTACGACTGGACATGACCGTCCCAGTTATGTGCATTTTTTCTTTTAGTAACTCTTGAGCCAATATGTGACTGGTATAAAATCGATCTGTAAATAAATGGTATCCATGTCCAGGAGTGGCTTGTTTCAGATTTGTACAAAGATGAACGACAATGCGAGCTCAAAATGGCAAGTCAGTAGCAAGCTTTCCGTAGTTGCAGATCCATAATACGGTTCAAACGTAAAGAGATATCCAGTCTCACAATCAGCCACAGAAACCACTCGTAGCCCCCACTTGCTTGGTTTCTGAGGATTGTACATCTTGTACTTTGATCTTCCTTTGAAACTAATTGTGCTTTCGTCAATCACTGCATTCCTATGGGGTATAAACAGACTTCTGCATCTTTCTTTTCATATGCTCAGTCAAGTTCCTGATCTTCCAACCCCTAGTTTGAGGGCCTCCAGGACCACTGATGGGTGGAGAAACATGTAGCATCCAATGGATCTGACTAAATCGCTCACGAGAAAAAATATCTCCAAAAAAGGGGGTGTAATTGATCCACTGAGTTGAGAAAAAATCCTGGATAGATCTGTTTTCTTGCAGTGCAAACCTAAGAATTACTCCAAAGTATGCCTTTATTTCCTGCATAGTAACATCAGTCCAGCTCCTCCAGATGGATCTGGGTAAAGGATGGTTATTTTCTAACTTCCTTTTGGCATAATCATTTGTTTCATTAATAATTTCTTCTAAAAGGGCTGGTGTAAAAAAAAAGCTCAAAAAACCCACTGACAGTTTCTGGAACATTGGCTGCGGGCAGTTGTACCCCTGAATTACACACAGTGAAGGGAAAATTATGCAGCAAGCAGTCACTGGTAGGAGAGAAGCGTGCCCATTTTCTGTGATCACCATCACCCTCCCCACTTTCAGCAGGCTCCCCAATTTCATCAGCTTGCCCACCTTCATCAGCCTCGTCAATATCAGTGTCATCACTGTAGCAATAATCCTCATCATCAGTGACAGTATAGTCACTGTCATCACCAGAATCCTGCACATCTGATTCTGAGCTGCTGTCATTCATAATCTGCAGTGCCACCTCAAACGCTGTCATTTTTCTTTTACGCGCTGCAGAGGATGCCATTGCTCCGCTCTGTAAGGAATTTGCAAGGAATCTTCAAAAAAATAACCGGAAGGGATCTGCAAGAAGGAACATGCAAGGGATCTGCCAGGAATCTGTCAAAAGTAATATGCCAGGAATCTGCAATGGATCTGCAAGAAATCTGAATGAAAAAAACCTGCAAGGGATTAGCCAGGAATCCACCAGAAGTAATTTGCCAGGAATCTGCTAAAAAGGCCATGCAGAAACGCAGGAACATTTAGCAACAACAAAGCAGAGTTGATGCTGCTGCTTCCTGCCAGCGCTGATCGCCCACTTCCTGTGTAGGGGAGGAGAGTACCACCTGTGTGGGCATGTAGTTTTACATGCCCACTAAGTATAGGGACAGAGATCAGGCTTTCCGTGCGGCCATATGCGCCGCAAACCGCCGCTGAAAAAATGTCCGGAACGCGGTTTTTGCGATGTCCCGCTACACGGGACATACCAGTGGTGAGGGTTAATAAAGGAAAGACTAGTTGTTTTATTACTAAATCCATGTAATTTTAGTTGTGCTATGATATAGAATTGGGTAATACATTTGTGGATGACATATTGCAATGCATAAAGCAATCCTAAAGTGATGATAAATTTGAGATAAATAATTGTATCCTTAGAACTAATCGCTAACAGGACTATCCTGTAGTCCTTGATTGCTAGTTTTATATTTCAATGCTTAATACTGACCTGAAGACGCAGGAAGGGGGATCACAGAGACGTCACCCGACAACGAGCATTCCCTGATCCATCTACCTGCTGCAGGAACCTGCAACAGCACATGACATGCACATGTTTAAATGATTGCAGCACTTTGCACAGGAGTCATTGGGGATCTTAAAGATCTGATCCACCATGATGGTTGTTATCGGCACGTTTCGCAAAGTTTTGTTCGCATAATTGCGCAGTCGTACCCACTTTGCAAGATTGCAGAAACAATCGCTCGTTACTTAAATAATCGCCTAGGAGAAAGTAGACAGATACAAATTGTTCAATAGATTTATGCTTAAATGTATTGAAATTGCATATGTATATAGTGCCTGGTGCCATTGTCCTTCCTCTCCATAGAAACAGCACACACTGCTCAGTTATGCCTGAACAACACATCAATACAGAGCTTGTTATCCTCAGTGTTGCCCTAATGCTGGGCATACACGGGTCGATCCGGTGGCCGACTAGTCGTCGGATCGGTCCCCGCGCGTGCACCCAAATCGATTCCCGTTCGTCCTCGCCGGCGCTTCTTATCTCCCGCTCGATTTGCCGCTATTGTCCGCCTGCGGGGATCGAGCGTGGAATCGATCCCCGCGGTGATCGGACACGTCGGATATTATCAATCGAGCCATCAGCGGCTCGATTGATAAGGGGGCATCGAGCCGTGTATGCCCAGCATGAGGATTGAGCCTAATCCTTATGGGTGACACTAATTGAAGGTGTAAATGTACCTTTAGATGTTCAGAAATTATGTCACTCAAAGGATAAGCTTATGGGAAACATCATACCTATAACACTTATATGCACAATTACTGCCAATTTTATAATTATTCTAGTCACAATAAGTGGAAATCCAGACAGTAGCATGCATTGTCAAACTGTAGGTTTGTTTTATTAGTGGATTCGTTTCTCTATAAAGATCTATGATTAAATGACACAGCCGCGGAAACAAGACAATCGGGTGACAAAGCAGACCAAACTTTCTTCGGACCATGTTTGCTGGATTGTATTTCTTGTAAATTTTTAGTGGAAATTTTATATAACGTGATCTGTGAAGTTGATTGGTAACTGAATGCTATCAAGTGTCTCTGCAGGGCTATAACACACTAGTAAACTTGCTGCAACTTTATGATTTGGGATTTCTAATCCTTCCGTTTTTGTCATTGGTTCAGACGTTTAAAAGTAAAATATCATGCATCATCTTTTACGCCTACAACTTCTTTTGATTTACTACAGTGATTAGAGATTTAGTGATGATCACTGTATTGGGGCTCTGGAGCAGATGGCGTCCCAGTTCATCCCCAATAAACCTCCTAATCAGTTGGATGCAGAGACATTTTTCTTGAACACACACATGAATGTGTTGTTACTCCCCTGCAGGAAGTGACATCATTAGTCACTTCACCTGGAGTTATAACTCCCATCTCACCAGCAGATGTCAGTAGTAGTGAGAAGCTATTGCAGTAGAATGCATACACAGTGCAGTATTAGGTTTATTAGGGTCATGCAGCTTTTAAAAATATGAAATGGATTTGTTTATGACTCTTTTCGTTTCCTTTTTTTTTTATTGCATGTAGTGCTACATTGAAGGAGACAGTACAGCTTCTTGAGAACAATGATTTCCAAAGCATATGAACATATAAAAAAATTGAATCTTTGAATTAATGTAACAAATAATGATATGATTTGGTGTATTTAAGTTTCAGAACAAAAAACAAATACATGAATATATGTCTGGACTATTACCATAGCTAAAATCTCCAGGATAGTGGTTAGATAGCCTTTTTATAATTATATGCTGTCTGTTACCATTCTACAGGGAACGGGTAATGAGAGTAAACTGAAACCAGATATGTGAACCATTGGCTGTTAGAAAACTTTAATAATTAATTAGTGGGCCTTTATTGCACCCAAGGGTCAGGGTTCAGGGAAAACATTGATTGAGCTAATATAAAACTCAAGAGAAGTCCTTTGCTGTTTAGTTAAAGGAAATAAAGCTATACCAGCACTGCTACCTTTCGAAGTGAAAGAACAGTGAAATAAGTTTTCTAGCCTTACTATTATTCTCTTCTATAGGTTTTGTTATGTCGCTGTCTTTGTAAATGAGCAGATAACTAACGATTTGATTTTTAAATGATTGCAATACTTTGCTCATTGTTTTTAAGCCTATTGAATGGTAGCAAAAGAAAGTCCATTCATTGAACGGGAAAATCAATAGCTTAAACCAAATACACAGCTTTCAGCACATTCACATAATAGATCAGGTCCATTATGTAGCTTTACAGTGGCGGCAGCACAGTGGCCTAGGGGTTAGCGCTCTTGCCTTGCAGCACTGGGTCCCCGGGTTGAATCTCAGCAAGGTCAACATCTGCAAGGAGTTGATATGTTCTTCCTGAGTCTGTGTGGGTTTCCTCCAGGCACTCTGGTTTCCGCCCACATCCCCAAAAACATATAAATAAGTTAATTGGCTTCCCCCTAAAATTGGCCTTAGACTATACACAATACATACATAAACATAAGACTATGGTAGGGATTATTGAGCCCCTCTGAGGGACAGTTAAAGGGAACCAGAGACGAACGAGGATTTTATACATACCTTGGGTTTCCTCCAGCCCCATCTGCATGGATCGCTCCCACGTCGCCGTCCACCACTGCCTCTATCGCCGGTACCGGGTCCCGTCACTTCCGCTGGATGCAGCCAGTTGTACGCATCCACAGGGACTCCCTCCGGCTCGCCGGCGCCTGCTTTACGCATGCACCTGCGCAGTACAGAGGGAGCACACTGCGCTTGCGTCAACTGGCCCTGACTGGCCAAAATGACGGGACCCAGCACTGGCAGATGGAGGCAGCGGAGAAAGGCAGTGTGGGACCGATCCAGGCTGATGGGGCTGGAGGAAGCCCTAGGTATGTATAAATCTATTGTTGTGTTCGTCTCTGGTTCTCTTTAAGTGACAAGACAATATATACACTCTGTACAGAGCTGCAGAAGATGGCAGTACTATATAAATACGAAATAATAATAATCGCTTTTTCAAAGCACTTTCAATCATTCTTATATCCCTCTCTGTGGCTCACAATGACCTCAATTCACTAAGAGCATGCTGGAAATAATAAGGCAAGAGAAAACTTACCACCACACATCGATCTTGCCTTATTAAGGTATAGAGATAAGTTTTCACAGGGAGAGAGTTATCTTATCTCTTCAGTCCATAAGTTACCTCCTCTGCATTTAACAGCCTGTCTTTAACTTTAGAATTCTGGAGTTATTTTAAGGATTGAAGAGTTAACTTTAGAGATCTCACCTTAACTTAAAGACAGAAGAGTTAACTTTAGGCTTGCCTGAGGTAAAATGTATCCTGAATGCTACATGCCTTATCACTATGGCGTTGCTTAGAAACCTGCTCATTCCCTGCATTTGGCAGATGCATGTGATACACAGACTCCGCTCTCCCGCTGGTACACCATCAAGGGAGAGCTGGCGGTCTCGCTGTGGGGCTAATGCCGCTCCCAGGTCCACAGGATCTCACACTGGCGACACAACTTGGAAGTATCCACTGCTGCTGTCATCCAGAGAGCCTAGGTTTGACTCTCTTGTCAGCCACACCATATCCAGGTGAGACCTGACCTGGGTAGGGCAGGACTTTATTTGGTCAACTAGATTCAGAACCTTTTTGTTTTTACTCATTTTAGAGGTTTACAGAGCTGCCTACAACTAGAACTGCCCGATTGTTCCTCCTGGGGAAATATTCTTAATTCCCACTAGTTTGCATGCAGTGACCAAAGAGTAAGTGCTGTTTTCCTACCCCCGGATTATACACGGGTCAATCATTTTGTCCTGTTTTTTAAGGTAAAAGTTGGGGGGTCGGCTTATACTCTGGTCGGCTTATACTCGAGTATATACAGTACTTGCCTCTCATTACCCACATCAATCCAGTACATACTGCACTATATTGGGCTCTTGGTGTTATCTCTCATTTTCTCGTTGCAAAGTAGATTGAATGTTGTATTGTCTCTGCAGTCTATTAAGTGTTCCAGAGCTAAAATACATTGACTATTGATCTTTTTCTATCTCTCCTCTGCCCTCTGAAGTTGTATTCTGCCAGGAATACTTTTTTTTTTCAAATATAATTAATTGACAATTTGAGGGTATAGAAGGAAATACGGTGATGAATATGCATGTTAACACAAATAATATTCATGTCAATAACATTTCCCTTCTCTTCCCCTCTTCCCCCCCCTTTCTTCCCCCCCCCCTTCTTCCCTCCCCCCCCCCCCTTCTTCCCTCCCCCTGTGCTCAATGCCATTTAGGTATTAGGATTGATAACCATCAAGATAATTTCCATTACAATATGTTTTATAGAATATATCTCTTTCTATAAGCCTAGGTCATACAAAACCCACTTGTCTTATGATTATGCCAAACATTCCAAGTCGAACTAATCTTAACTGGAGTGTGGCTTAAATTTCTTCCTGGGAAAAAGTGTCCAATATGTAATTTTTCCAGATTTTAAAAAAAGATTTGGTCCTTTTTTCTAGGGCTTGCAGCGTATAAAGTTTTTCTAACAGAAATAAGGATGCCAATTCTTGTTTGAGTAGTGACAAAGTTGGAAAGTTCGGAGATATCCACTGTTGGAATATGGAGCGTCTGGCTGAGGCCAGTATTATATGAAATAAGGTTGAAGGTTTTTTTGAGTAGTCCTCATGCTGTTTGTCGTAATAATGAAATAGACATAATTTCACTTCCTTTTTCACTTGTTTATGACATATACCATTGGCATACTTAAGAACTGTGTCCCAGAAATGGTCTATGACATAACATCCCCAAATGCAATGTATTACATCTGCTTGTGGGTGCTTACATTTAGCATTGCGGAACATAATAGCTTGGGTTTTTTTTTAATTTAATATTGAATGCGTATTTCGCTCTATGCAAGAATAATAGATGTGATATTCTGTGCTGCTCATTGTTGATTAGGGATCTAAACTCGTGAAGCCCTTTTATAATAATGTGTCCAATATCTTCCTCCAGTATATCTTTTTTCCAGGTTTGGAATGTTATATTTGCTATTCTATCTTCTTTAAGCCTAGATAGTTCTGCGTTAATCAAGGAACACTTTTTTGATCAACAAAACTTTATTTAGGTCACAAAATATACATATATTTTGCTTATTGGTGGGGTTTACTATATTCCAGACAAGATACCGACAAGACAGAAGCTGTCATTTGCATGCCTGAAAATTAACTATTTCAGGCAGCAAATTAAAGTAAAAGAGCCTGGTTATTAATATGTTTTGCACTGTAAATACATATGTTTATCTCATCATGTCACATGTCACCTCAGGTACACTTTAACTAAAACTGGTCCTGAACATACACACTTCACACAGGTTGTGTACTTAGTTGGAATCAAACACAAGACCTTGTAAGGCAAGCTTTCTAACTACTTAGCCACTGCATTGCCATAATTAAAGTAGAAGCTCTAGAAACACCACCTGCAGCAGCTCAGACTTTTTCCAGGCACAAAGACAGTCTATTTTGCAGCTTACTGGCCTGCATGTAGGAGGAGGCAGAGTCTGTAGATCTTGTTTCTCTATAGACCCCCAACTTTTCAATCACAATACCTCATGATCTTTCCACCTAATCCACTCTCTTCTGTACAGGAATTGTAGACAACATTGACCTGGTGCTGTTTAGGGTTTTCTGTTGAAATTTCTTTCTAAGCATCTGTTGTTACCTATGGGAGATTTAAAGAGCACCCCGAGTATAAAAGACAGAGCATGTGATTTCAGGCTCTGTCTTAATGATGTAGGATTGGGGGAGAGGTCCTCAGGTTTAATTGCTTACCTGATTGGCTCTAAGGTGCTGCTTCTTCTCCCTCTTCAGCAATGCAGTCACGGGCATGTTTTTGAAGTCTCCCGAAGCTCTTCTGAAACCTCCGCCTGGGTCGCGGCAGCCCACCTCCAACACAGCAGCCACCTATTAGGCTGTGGCTGCCAAGCCTGGAGTGGCCCCGGGCAACACGGTTGGGGGTAGCCAGCGCTTCGGCAGTAGTCTGAAAAAACCTGCTATGACTGCATTTATGAGAAGGGTGGAGTGTTCGCCTGAATGAATGAATTACGGATGCTCAGGTAAGTGATTAACCCTGACACCCCTCCAAACTGGCATCATTAGAGTCTGTCTTGACAGTCTCTGACTTTTATACTTGAGGTACTCAAACAACAGCAGCTCTTTAAACAACTGGCTTCCACTGTGGCAATACATTCCAGCATAATAGAATATGATGTATATTAGATTTCTAGTTTACCACTTTTTTTTATTTTTTAGGAGGCTTGCTTGGCCTAATGAAATTTGCCACAGACTACACAACTCTGAACATTCCATATGCTACAATAATTAAACAGAGACATAGACAGTATTTTCACATTCTTAGTACCAGATCATAATCATTCATGGTTACGTTTTCACACCGCTGCCCGTCTTGTGAACTTGGCGCCAGAACATTTTAATTGAAGGAAGCATGAGATAGTACATGCACACATAGTTTCCTCCTATTAGGAATGTGCTGTATTCACATTCCCTGAGCATGGACGAAAACAGGAAATAGAAAACAATCATGAAGTGTGCATGGCTCCCTACAAATAGCCATCTTGCACATGGCTTGTGATTTGGTGAGACATTTATTGGCATACTAGCTGTGCTGTTGCAAAATGTTAACGTAAATACACCATCCTAAGCTGGAGATTTGAAGATGGACACATTAAATAGCTGAATTACTTTTTCTATTTCATTGTCACAGTAGATCAGTGGTTTCTACTCTTTTTAATTCATTACACATACCACCAAATGTTCAGATCTTCGTGACGCACTGCTGCTGGCATAATGGTGGCAGTTAATCTAGGGGACGTTATGGCTGCTGGCATAGGGGCGGCTGCTGATCAGTGTCTGTGTTGGTACAGTTGTGCTTGCTAATCAATGGCTGCTGCTGGCAAGATGGTGCATGCTGCCACAGTATGTGCAGAGAGGTGCTTCTCTTTTCACGTTAGGAAAAGGCACACATTCTTTTTATATTAATGGTGTTGACTTCCTTCACTCACCTTACTCAGTATCCAGTATCCAGTATTTTTTTCTAGTCCAATTGTAACTATTGTAGGATTACAGATTGCAGATGAGGAGGCAGATTGGTGATGCATACCAGGAGCTGCTGCGATACATACATGTGTTGCAGCACACAGGTTGTGAATCCCTGAAGTCTGACTGGATTTGGACTAGTCCATCTGTATATGAGGAATTCTCAGGTTTTGTTTTTTCCATTTTCAAAAGCTCTTACTGAATGGCAGTTGCTCAGTCAAACTGTCAAATGAGTGTGCATTCAAGTAGGGAGCCTGGCTGACATCTTTGTATAAGTCCTTTTTAGGTGCAGGACTGCTTTTTTAAATAGTAATGGAAATATGGAGAATCCTTCATTAGGAGATGGAATAGTCAGATTTGTCAGATTTTACTAACAAGTGACATATAGAAAAAGTGACAGCAATATGGGAAAAAGGTAGTTCATAGTGCATTTTACTGTAGGATAAATGTATGTCTTATATCTATGTGTTTACATGTTTATTACAGTTTTTTGTGATAGTAGTCCTTTAAAATAAGAATATCAACTGTTTTTAGTAGAGTTTCTGTAAATACAATCCATTCTGTTAAAACTGTAATAAACTATACATACCGCACATAGGTGCATAGGCTGATCAATACAATAACTCACCCATTAGCTTTAAAAATGGCGCCCGCTAAAAAGAGCGTCTGAGATAGCCGCAAGTAGAATGTCTGTTAAATTACTGATAATCTACTACTTAATTCTGGTAGTACAATACTGGTAATCTTTACTAATCATTTACTATGACCTAACCTAATCCTACTCTCACACAGAACCCTACCTCTACCTATGCTTGACTCTAAGACCCTTCTGGTGCACCCCCTGGTGCCTAAACTTAATCACCCCTGTGTCTAACTTTAACTCCTTCTCCCGGTGCCTAACCGTAACCCACGTGGTGCCTAAACTTAAAACCTAAGTACCCCCCTTTATTCCTAACACTAATACCATCTTGCCGCTGACTAACCCTAACTCCGATATTTTTGTAATAGCTCCACTTAGTGGTGATAAACAACAATTATGGTGTCCAATAATTAGCGGGTGCTAGGCACCAGCTATTGTATTGGGTTCCAAAATCATCATTCATTGTAACTAATTGCTGATTTTACTAAGAATAGGCCATAAGTCACTCCCCATTTATGTGTCCCCCCCCCCCCCCCCCCATGTGCTGACTTAGCCCCCCATGCAGAGTGCGGTTTGGAGTGTGGCAGTAGATGCAGAGTGAGCGTTGGAGCATGTCAATACAAGCATATCTACCTCATCTTGCTCCAGCTCTGGTCCCCACGTCTCCCGCATTTAACTGGCCACTAGAGCTCCAAGCCCAGCTCACTGTCATGTGACCACAGCAAGCCTGGAGCTCTAGTGGCCAGTTCAGAAATTGCCAGCTTGGATGCTAGATGGAACAAGGACAGTCCTAACTGCATTCAGTAGCATGCTCCAATGCCAGGTCTGCATACGGGTGTCCCACTGTTGATATATCATCACCTGCCGATAAGCCCACTTCCCTACTTTACACCAAAAATGTTGTTGTCTAAAACTTATCATATCTGCAGTAAGGTACAGTAATGATTTAAGCTATGGCCTAATCATTTGTTTAAATAAAGACCGATTGTGATTATTTAATGGACTTGTGTATATATTTTTTCTCTTGCAGTGGTTCCTCCTGGGAGTCCAGGGCCCATTACAAGGCATGGTTCTTATGACAGCTTGGCCTCAGACCATAGTGGCCAGGATGATGAAGAGTGGCTTTCACAGGTAACTAACATTATCAACTTGTCTAGGCCTTTAACAGCCAGATACTTTCAGTTAATAAGACCAATAAAACCATTGTTGTCAATAGAACATTTGTTGGTTTATCCCATTATGGGATATTGGTCATGACAGGCAGGAATCTAGAGTTCATAGCATTCAGTGAGACCTTGTCCCCCAATTGGTTTTATTGTTTTGGCTTTGGTGTATAAAAGGTACCTGCACACAAAGAGAAATATGGAGGCTACCATGGATATCTCCTTTAGCATCTCTTATGAGAACGTAAATACGTTTTCTCAAAAAAATTCCTGGAGCTAAATTGAACTAGGTAAGTTTGCCTCAGAAATCCTGAAGAGAAAACTAAAGCTGGCTCATGTGAGATGAAGCTTGTGGAACTGTCAGAGTTGACTGTGGCAACCTGTGACAACCTAGCACTCACATAATTTTTCAGAAGGATGTTAACCAGCCTTGCTTCACTCTGCCCCTTGAAGGAGGGTAGCCACTTTTCCTTTTTGAAAGGAGCTTCTTCTCCTTGAAGTCTAACTTCTTCCTAGTATGTGAACCTTTGGGATGGAACCAAATTGGATTTTGCAGGCTCAAAACACACACACTAGTGATTCTACGTGAAAAATACCCTTTTGGGGGTTTTCAAAGTCCCTCCAAACTCTGCTAGAAGAGGGAGATCATGTAAACCTGTTATCATTTGGATTTACTATGACCCACACATGGCACCCACATGTACCCTGACCCACACGTCACCCACATGTACCCTGAACTCACACATGTCACTCACATTCACCTACCCATCACTAGAATCTAACTCTCACAGGCAGCTTGCCACTACAATATACCACCATTAGAGCCTAGCTGCTGCTACTTGCCCCCTCTTTAGTGCCCACACATGGTCCAGATACGATAGGGTTAAGTATGCCTGCTTTTCTATTACTATTTTATACTATGCAAATTCATTTTTATAATTAAAAAAGTGATTGTTATGTATAAATGACATATTGTTTATGTGTGTGCAAGGGGGGGGGGGGGGGGTTACCCCAGGGCCTCGCCTGGGGTTCCAAATGGCCTAGAAATGGCCCTGCTTTGCATAGTGGCATTAGTTTGACCCATAGTACATAAAGGTAAAACTGTGCTCATAGTTATGCCTAAAGTCTTTAGGTATAGGGAAAGTTTGTGGTTCTATGAGTATAAAATGTCCCTTCTTGTGTAAAACTGTAAGGAAATGCTCTCCAAGGTAAACTCCTGTGTATAGTCTAGCACCCACTACTAGGGATCATTTCCTCATTGGGAACAGCTATGCTTTTTCATTCTAATAATTTGACTGTATGGGACATAAAAGATCCACCACATTATTGCTGTAGGCAGCTTGTGAGAGGAATTGCAATCTTTAACCAAAGAACACTTCATTATATTTTCTTCAAGGGTTTCCTACTGAAAAAGTCTGAGAATTCTACATCTCTGCTGCAAGTATGTAAGCTGTAATTGTGTTCTCAGACAGCAGAAAAACAAAATGTAAAAAATAAACTAGACTGACCCAATGTCCTCCTCACGGGAGAATGTTAAGAAGTTCAAGCTTCAAAAGTTTATCATAACATGTCACTTTATTACAGGGAAAGTGGTGTATACAGAGAGGAGTTATAATTTTTAATAAAACAAATCAGCAGTAGTTCTCAGACAATATCTTGAGGCGTATGGAATCAGGCCATAAATTACAATATGTATGGCTAAAGCCATTTAATGGTATGTACAGTACTGATAGAAGTGTTTCCATATATGAAACTTTTCCCCTTTAATTCTGAGCATTTATCATACTGTTTAAGCTTATACATGTATATTTGTGCATTCTTTATCTGGTACAGAAAATCGCCTGAGATTTGTACTGAACTAAGACACGATTTTATAACCTTTTTGTTTGAATAGAATTTTTCTTGAAACAAATGTAATGCTCAGTTTGACTCCTTACTAATCAATAGCCCTTACCTTGTACTTGTGCTTACCTTTAACCCTTTCCCTTAAAATTTTGAAAATTGGTCACATTTACATAACCTTAAACTCCTTAAATGATCCATAAGCGAACAGCTAACTTACAGGCCAGTTGTAATGTTTGGTTTGTGGCTCTGTGGGCAGGACACTTCCTGCATACAGTCTGAATGTTCTCCCTGTGTTTGCATGAGATTCCTCACCCAAACTGTTAACATATCATTCCATCAATGTTTGCATGCAGAGCATGGAGACACAACATTGGTTAGATCGATTAGTGAAGGTGAATCGCGTAAGAATTGCTTGTAGTGTGTGGGTCACTAGTCGATCGACTTTCGATCAACTGTACTGAAGTCGATTCCCTTATAAAGTTGATTGCTTTGTTGATTGAATTAGAATCGCTAGATGTATGACTACCTTTACTTTCTCCATCTTAGGGAATATAAACTACGGGATTCAAATCAATAGTCCAATGGAAGGGAGGAATTGGAAAATTTGCATGTCTATATTGTGATTCCAAAGTTTGGTTATAATTCATTGTAGTACAGATGTGACATTAGCCCTACTATGTGCTTTCATTTGGCTGAACTGGAGACAGGTTTTTTAGATTTTTTTTTGTAGACACCTCCTCCCCTGCCACACTGAATGTTGTCTTTTCTTTCTGTTACCATTGCTTGACCTGAAATGTTATATACATTACTTACTTGACAGCCAGCTAGACTGATCTGGTCACAGAACATGACTAAACAAAGACAGAAAGAGCGCCAAGTTAAAAAAAGCTCTGCAGCTTCCCGTGGGTGAACTGAAAAGTTTTATATTTACCCACAGAATCCAACACTTTTCACTGTACTTGCTTTTTAGCTTTTATTCCAGCATCAGACTGTTATCATCATGGGTAACAGAATGCATTGAGAAAGCCTGCCCTTCACTTCAACTTTTCAATTAGAATAGTGGGTAATGTGTGTTGTCAGTGTGAAGTAGATACAATATGTTTGTCCTGCACACAACAGGAGAGTGAATAGGAACATCTGGCCATAGCCTCGTTTAAACTGCAAAGGCATCTGTTTACCTCTCGGCTCTGTGACACTGATGGTTCTGAGCTTAAAATATACAGGATGCTTTATCTGTGGCCTAATTTGCACTGCTTCATGAGGTACGGGCTATGAAAGAAGCTGAAATCGCTTTGGGCGAACCAAGGAATGGTGAGAAACAAAGGTAACAGAAGAGAGGATTCTATATGCTCAGAGCCTTCAAGGCTCATAAATCTAGTAGCATATTCCAAATTCTTGCCGGGAGAAGCTGGGTTCTAAGGAAATAATGCATAACAGGAGAGAAACTAGCATTTCTACAGACACCATTCTTGTACAGTAACAATATATACTAATCCTGGTGTCAGGTGTGAAACCCTGATATTACCATGGCCGGTTATATATTTCCATTTGCATTAACCTTTAATTACAGTAATGTGTTGTTTTAAAAATTGTGGATAACATATTTTCCATGCAGCTTATTGAAACAATTCTGTTTAAGGTATTATGATTTAGTATGCCCTGAATTAATGTCTAGCTCTGAAGCATCTGTTCTTTTAGCCACATGAATGATAATTATTTAAAAAATGCAGTCCCCATTAACAAATTATGGTGGGATTTTAAGCAGTGCTGGAGTGGCAGCTCTAGTATTTACCAGAAAAAGATCAGAGGATATTGGAGGATTTGTATGAGCACCTTTTTGCTCCTCAGCCCCACTCATCCTGGCTTTAATTAAAAATAATTCACAATTCCCTAAACAGAGATTGTGCTCTCCCCTATAGCATGCATAACTACTACTTTCACCTCCGGCTTTCAATCTCTATAAAATACATAAGCTTGAGATTGTATGTGAAGAATCATTTGTTTCTTTGTCCTGTTGCAGAAATGTGCTGGGAGTGTGGGGAGGAAGGCAGCCCCAATCTAGGGTGCCTGTGAGAGCAAGAGTCTTGAAACAGGGTTGCTTTGTCACCAGGGTGTCCTCCTTGTCAAGTTACCCACCAGTAGTGTGTGAGCAGGGCTATACGGTATACGAAATGTAAACGAAACACTGGCCTTCATCAGAGCAACCCCACAAGGGATGATGATCTGGTAACCCTAGTGGTCACAAGACTACCTTGATTCAAGGAACCACAAGGTCATGACCTCCAGGTCTACCCAGCTGAGGGCTTTGATGTGGTGACAAGATACAGGAAAATACAATCTGTTGTTGGCTTCAAGCAGGGCTTTAATTAACCCAGAGATGCTGTAAATGAAAGATTTTTACTTACCTGGGCTTCCTCCAGCCCCATAAGCACAAGTGCCGCGATCAGCTCCTGGTATTCAGCTCAGTAGGGCCCAGTCTGACTCAGTGACGTCAGCCGGGGTCTTCTGGGGTTGCGCAAAAGGTCAGCACGTGCACAGAAGGCCCCCTGCTGACGTCACTGAGTGAATACTGGAGCTGATTGCCGCTTAATGGAGGCCCTCAGGAGGACGGTGAGGGATGCATCCGTGCTTATGGGACTAGAGGAAGCCCTGGGTGTGTAAAAAATCTTTAACAATTATTGTCTCTGGTACACTTTAAGGTAGGTGGCAAGGAGAAAATAATACTTCTAGAAAAGGGTCCAAGGACACCAACTTTAGACATGACACATGAAAAACTGGGTGTATTTTAAGAGAAGCTTAAAAGTGAATTTGAAAGCCAAAGGGTTGATTATTAGGTAGGGTATGAGCTAATGATTTTAGGCCCATCTTCTTAAGGGGTAAGAGTATCTTGCTATTAAAGGTGAAATGCCAATCAGAGTCCCCAAATCTAAAGGTAGGAGAGCCCTTCCTCTTCTTGTCTGTCTCTTAATTAGCTCTAGATTGGTTTCAGGAATTTTTTTAGATATAATTCAGAAAAGAAATTCTATCCTTAACGCTGGGAACTGTAAAATCACATGAACAATTGGGAAGTAAGAGTACCCATTTACAATACAGTCTTGATTGTACAGTCTTACCAGGTCTATGTAGTAGAATGGTAAATTGAGTGAATATATTTTGAATGGATACTTTAGTACATAGATGTGATAACATTGTACAGTCAAGATTGCATTGTTGATGGGCAAAGCAAGGCTAGATTTATTTATTTATTTTATTTATAAAGCGGCAACATAATTATGCAGCACTGGATGAAACCTGTACTTTGCAAAGAATGGTGACTGGAAAATTACTGATGAATTTTGGAAATTGCCCATGCCTTTTGCCAAAAATCTTCTACCAAATTATCACCTTTGAAAACAAGTTGCATCTTAATTTTTTGTTAAAAATGTGATAAAATAATAGAAAAGAATACAATTTTGCTCATTTTATTTTTTTGTTACACTTGCATAGTGTTTTCCTCCTGTTGAGAGCTGCAGTCACAAAGGGTGTGCACAGTAAGACACCTAAAACTTTAGGGATGCTTGACAAAGGACTCCTTACTGAAAATTTACTGGCTCCAGCCAGGATTCAAGCACTGGTCCCTGAATGCAAAGGTGTTTTTTTATCCAGTACACTAGATCCACATTGCAGTCACAGATGAATACCTTTAGTTAGTGTTGTTTTATGAATGGAATACATTTTGCTATTAACTGTGGGGGAGGTAAGGGTGCCATATGATGAGAGGAAACCTTGTGCCCCCACTTAAAAGATAGGAGATCTTGAGATATCTGACCCAGTTTGTGATAAGGAGTCTGAGTTTATGGTGGTGTCAAGCTACTCCCATATTGGTACTTTTGTCCCAGATAAATGTGCACAGGAGCCTCAGACGTTCCCTTTACCTATAAGTCAGAATTGGGATGCATACCTGATCTGATTAGTTTTTTTTCTGACTGTTACGAGCTTCGATAACTGGGGGTCGAGCTATTGGGATACTGTTTTTATACATTTTTAATGCTTTCCACAGTTCTATATTTGGTGCCTTAAAAAGCTTCCTGTGCTGTTGTAGGTGAACAAGAGTGCTAACCTGCCACATGAACATAGGAAGTATGTAGTGCTAAAACCTACATAGTGATTGTATTGGAGGTTTAGTATAGTGCCTTATCCTGCAATAATGTATGCATAGGATGACACAAGTTGCTGCTACATTCAACTCCACTGTAAGCTAAAAATAATGTGTAGCCCTTGGTTGGCAGCTAAAATAATTTGTGGCCTCCGAGAGGCAAAACTTTTTTTGGTCCCCTTTTTTTAACCATCCTATGTGCCCTGCAGACAAATAAACTGGATGTATGTGGTTTCTCTTTTTAGTACACACACATTATATACATAACAGAATCAGATTTATAAAAGTTTCTATGTTGTACTTTAAGATATTATTTGACTTATTACTGTGCAACGTACATTTATGAAAATGGTACCGAAAATAAAACACTTTGGGCCTTATCCAGTTCACGTTTTCTCTTAGGAGATAATTTTTCATCTTCTGTTTAAAATAACTCTCCAGCACTCTGCTATTGAAGTATTGAGTATTGAGTAAACTTGAGTATTTTCTTGCTTGCTGGTGGCTTAAAAGGAATTTTTTGATAAGATGTGCAACAAGATGTGAAATATCACCTAGGCGAAAACTTACCAGTAGGAGAAAAGGTGAATTGGATCGGGCCCTTTGTCTTGTTCAGAGAGTATGAAATTTATTTTGCCACATTGAAACAAGAATAAGATGTTTAACGTTTAATTGTTGCAGCATCAAAATGTAAAAAATAGGGTACTGAAGTGGTTAAACAGTTAACGTCACTCCTAGGTGTGACGTATGGTTCATTATTTGCCCAATACATATTGCCTGTTGCATGTTCCAATAAAGTATCAGCATTTTGGGCCATATGCAATTAACGTTTTCTCCTTATTTTTCTCCAAGCTAATATTTTCACACCTTGTCAATAAAATACCTTCCAAGCCACCAGGAAGTATTTACTATTTCACCTACTGTTTGTACTTATTAAATTGGAAAGTGCTACAAAGTTATTTTAAAAAGATTTTAAGCTTGTTGGGCGTTTTGGATTATTTGGTTTATGTAGTTTATTTGAGGACACAGGATTGTGCACTATTATTAATGCATTGTAGCATGTGAAAGTCAGGTTTTCTCACAAATTGAATTCTGTTAAAGAAAAATCTTCCAGTATTTGTTTTTGTTTATTACATTGTTTTTCCCCCCATTAGGTAGAAATAGTGACCCACACAGGACCCCACAGGCGACTATGGATGGGACCTCAATTTCAGTTTAAAACCATCCATCCTTCTGGGCAAACAACAGTAATTTCTTCAAGTTCTTCAGTCCTGCACTCACATGGCCCAAGTGATACCCCACAACAGCTGCTGGATTTTGACACAGATGACCTTGATTTAAACAGCCTAAGGTACATTCTACTTAACAACCTAACCAGAAAAAAAATCATAAATCCATGGTCACCATCTGAAATATTGCTAATGAAGGAAATGTATATAGGACAATCGCTTTCAAATTACAGTACCTTGTACTAAAGATTACACAACACACATGAATTAAAATGAAAGGAATATACAGAGGGCTATTATGACATGTTATGATGTTGCTTAACCAAGACCTTTTTTCCCTACAGGTTTACTTTAACCACTTCACTTCCAAGGGGTTTTCCCCTTAAAAACCAGAGCAATTTTCACCTCTCAGCGCTGCGTCTGTTCATCTGCCAATAATTTTATCAGTACTGTATTTTTCGGACTATAAGACTTTTTCTCCTGCAAAAGTGTGTGTGTGCGTGTGTGCGTGTGCGTGTGCGTGTGCGTGTGCGTGTGCGTGTGCGTGTGCGTGTGTGTGTGTGTGTGTGTGTGTGTGTGTGTGTGTGTGTGTGTGTGTGTGTGTGTGTGTGTGTGTGTGTGTGTGTGTGTGTGTGTGTGTGTGTGTGTGTGTGTGTGTGTGTGTGTGTGTGTGTGTGTGTGTGTGTGTGGTCAGTGCGTCGTCAGTGCGTCTTATAGTCCGAATACTACAGATTCAGACCTGTGCCTCAGTCCCTGTGTCCGTGTGTTAGATATTGTACATACCGGTACTTTTAGCCCCGCATCTCAATCCCTGAGTTCCCCTGTCCTCTGTGTCCCCCATCTCTCCTCTCCGTACTATCCATACTATGTTCTCCTCCTCCATCCCGTGTCTGCCAACGTGTTTGTGTACATACTTGTAACTGGGCTGTGTTCCCATGTCCTGCATGCCCCCATCACTTGTTTCCCGATCGCAAAGTCCTCCACCTCCTCAGTCCCCGTGTCCACCAGCGTTTGTCCACAAACTAGCAGCCGCGCAGATCCCTCTATTAATAAGTCACCGCATAGCTTTGCCAATCTATGGGCCAATCAGGCGGGGGGCGCTGCCTCAGTAGCAGGGAGTGCACTGATTGGCCCCACTGATGAGCTGTTGTCCCGCCCATAGATCGGCAAAACTGTGTTGACTTTTTTGGAGGGAGATTAAATCTAAAATGCTGGCGGACATGTGGGACGGCAGAGGAGGACATCGGCGAAGGCAAATAAGAGATGGGGGACACAAAGGATACAGGAGCAGCTACAAGTATGTAACAAATGCACTGGGTGACACGGGACAGGGGAGGAGGACATCTGTGAAGGCAAATAAGAGATAGGGGACACGAAGGACACAGGAGAAGCTACAACTATGTAACAAATGCACTGGGTGACACGGACGGAGGAGGAGGACAACTGTAATGGCAAATAAGAGATGGGGGACCGGAAGGACACACGAGCAGCTACAACTATGTAACAAATGCACTGGGTGGCATGGGGACAGAGGAGAAGGACATCAGCAATATAACAGAAATAAGAGATGGGGACACAGAAACAGAGGGATTAAGATGCCCAGCAGATGAGTGACGGGACATGGAGGACACGGGGGAATACAGGGATTGAGATGCCCTGCTACATGTACAGTATGAATGTAACTCACTGGTGGACATGGGGATAGAGGAGGTGGACATGGGGATAGAAGGTAGATGAGGGATAGAGAACACAGGGATAGAAATTCCAGGCTGTAAGTATTTACTTAACACACTAGAGGACATGGGGGGAGGGGGGTAGAAGGGACATGAGGGATATAGGACACTTTGACTTCCACTATAGTCTGCATGCAAAGTATAATATACTGGACACTTGCGCCACAGTGAGCTGTTGGTTATTTCAGATGCAGCCAGTTGTAGTATGCGCTGGCCTTCTCCTCGCTGTCTATTAAAATGTAAGTTATACGTTTTTGCTTAGCTGCTCCAAGGGTTATACATATGTCATTTTTAACTTAGGTTAGGCCACTTGCCCGGAGGTTTACCTCACCGTGGTGCAAGTGTCCAGTACTTTGCATGCAAACTATAGTGGAAGCCAACGTTTCTCCATAGCATAATAAATGTAGCATTTGTTTTGGACACAGGGCATGCATTTTCAGCCTAATAGAGGTGGTGCATGCCTGAGCGATTAACCAGTCAAATGCAGCATGTTTTTAGGGATGTGCAAACCCGCCCCCCCCCCCCCTTTTCCTAATTTTGCTAGTATGTAACTACCAGGTTAGCTGCTCCCAGCCCATATTTCTGAGTTTTCTGTTTGTATGGTAAGTAATAGTAGTTATGCATATGTTTTGCATCTGAATTGAATGTGAATTGTGCAGATAGCTTATTAGAGGTGCTGCACTTGTGAGCTGTTGGTCATTTCAGATGCAGCCTGTTGTGGTATGCGCTGGCCTTCTCCTCCTCGCTAAATATAGGACACAGAGGACCCAGTCGAACACAGGGGTAGAAGACACAGAGGAAACAGGACACGGGGATGGAGGACAGGGACAGAGAACAGAGGGACAGAGAACATGGGACAGTGGAAGGGGGAAAGAGGACACAGAGACATCAGGGGACCTAGGAGGACATAGGACACAGAGGGTTCAAGGAAAGCGCAAGTGGGGCATAATAATTGGGGGAGAAGGTCCATAAGACTCCACAGCACCATAGACGCACCAGATTTAGTAAATTATTTTTTCCCTTGGTGTTTGTCCTCTAAACCTAGGTGCGTCTTATAGTCCGAAAAATACGGTACTTATCAAACTTAAATGATCTATATATTGTTTTTATGCCACGGCATTATTTTATTATAACTGCATTTTAATGGAAATAATAGGGAAACATTTTTTTAAAAATCATTATTTCTCAGTTTTTGGCCATTATAGTTTCAAAATAAAACATTCTACTGTGGATAAAACCCATACATTTTATTTGCCCATTTGTCCCAGTTATTGCAACGTTTAAAATATTTCCCTAGTATAATGTATGGCACCAATATTTTATTTGGAATAAAGGTGCATTTTTTCAGTTTTGCGTCTATCACTAATTACAAGCCCATAATTTAAAAAGTAACAGTAGTATACCCTCTTGACATACATTTTAAAATGTTAATTCCCTAAGGTAACTATGTATTTTTTTAATTGTATTTTTTTTAATATACAAAAGTTTTATTTGGGTAACTATGGGAGAGTGTTGGAGGTAAGGAGTTAATTTTAAATGTATGCATAGGTCTTTTTATAAAAAAAAATAAAAATAAATGTATGTAGGTGTAATTTTACTATTTGGCCAGATTACTTTCCTGTGCATACTATTAGTACGCAAACAGGAAGTAATGTATGGACGTGTTACTTTTGTTTTTTGTGAATGAACTGCGCTCCCAATCATAGATCTCCCCTCTAACGATCAGCAGTGAAAAAAAGCGCGGGAGTGAGCGGAGTGCGTGGCGGCAAGGGACAAGTATCTACGTACCTCTGAGCTGTAGAGGGATTCTGCAGGGACATAGATACTCGTCCCGGGGTGGGGAAGTTATTAAAACAACCCTGAATCGAGGGGGAAAAAAAGACTCAGGTACTCACCTAAGAAGCGGGAAGGCTTTGGATCTCATTGCAGTCCTCTCTCCATCCCCTCATTTTCCCCCCCAGTGAAATTATTCATCCTGCAGGTTAGATATGTCTCTGCCCCCCAAGGTGAATCCATACTGCTCACGCATGCAAATGTTTGTGGAAAGTTTGCACATTTCTGTGAAGGTTTGCATGCAAATTCTCACAAGTAAATCTCAAACCTGTAGTGGAAATGGGCCCTTATTGCAAGCTTTTTTCGCTAACACTCGCTCAATGTTTCAAAATCGGTCAGTATTCTATGCGATCTGGCTGCTGAAAGAGGTGTAGATTGAACCATTTCCAATAAGAGGAATCCAATTAGGTCTGTTTTATATCAGGATATGCAGTTTGTTGGAAGAAACTTCTGCTTTAGAGAGAAAGGTTTAAACCATCACAGCTCTTTGGAATTTGTTGACCTAACTCCCACACAGCTCAGAAACGCATCCAACTTCAGCACCTTATTTCCACCTCCAGTTATGCAGGAGCAGGAGCCCAGAAGGATCAACAGAGAAAGCAGCTTTCATCCAGACAGTGTGTATTCCCCTCCTAGCTGGCAGCGAAGTCCTATTAATAGCACGTTTAGCACTCTTGCATTGCAGCACTAGATTCTCAAGCTTAAAACCCAGGCAAGAAACTGCCTGCATGGAGTTTGTATTTTTTCCTCCTGTTCATGTGGGTGCTCTGGTTTCCTCCTTTGTCCCAAAAAGATACTGTAGGTAAAATGACTCTCTCCCAACTTGACAGAAGAATGTTGTAGGAACATATTTTTAGACCCTATTAGGGACAGTTAGAATAGTTTATTATTTGAGCTTTTTTTGAAAATCATCCTCAGCACAATTTATATGCATGCTGTGCAAATATATAAAAACATTTTCTTTAAAAATGTCCTTTTAGGATGGAAAAAAATCATGTCTATATTCACATCCGTATATATGATAGTTACTTTTTTGATATGGATGTATTTTGAAGGTGGTAGTACAGGACAATATGGGGAATATGCAATGTATCGTTATTATTCTTTTTATATATTATACCTTCATATTTTGGGCACTATAAACAGTACAATACAAGCAATAGCTAGTACCATCAACATTAGTACCAGCAACACAAGTACTAAACTACATATGTAGGTAATGCATGGTATGATGAAATCCAGTTATACAGGTAAAATGTTCATTTGGTAGAGCAAGTACCACAGAACAAGCTAGTAGGGAGTACCTTGACTTTTTGAGCTTACAAGTGGATGTTGGAGAGAGCTCAAAAGGAGGGTGAAGCTCATGAAATCCTGGATGCAAAATGGAGGTGATGGCCAGCCAAGTGAAGGATAGGAGGATTCGATGTGTGAAACAAAGGTTGGAGGTGGGATGGTATCTGAAACTCAGTGAGGAAATATTAAAGTTGAATTCTTTTAAAGCTAATGAGAAGTGAAATAAAAAAAAACAAAAAAAACAGATACTCACTAGAGATGGCTCGAACCTCCGATTTTAGGTTCGTGAACCTCGAACGCAAACTTCCGCAAAAGTTTCGCCAACCTGCAAACTTTTCGAACCGCAATAGACTTCAACGGGCAGGCGAAATTTCAAAACTTCAAACGTTAATTGTGGCCAGAAAAGTGATGGAAAAGATATGGGGTCTAACACCTGGAGGGGGGCATGGTGGAGTGGGATACACGCCAAAAGTCCCGGGGAAAAAATCAGGATTTGACGCACAGCAGCGTTTTAAGGGCAGAAATCACATTGCAATGCAAAATTGGAGGCATATAGTGCTTTAAACATCTTGCATGTGTATACATCAATCAGGTAGTGTAATTGGTGTACTGCTTCACACTGACAGACCAAACTCACTGTGTAACGCACCGCACACAGCTGTTTGTGTAGTGACGGCCATGCTGGACTGGTGCGCACCATGGCGAGAGTGCAGGCGATGGCGGTTTTCAAGCCCATATGGTCGCCGGGCTGCTAGCAGCGGCCTTAAAAATTCAGGAATCCACCTGGAGTCCTGGACCCTGTTGGTGGTGGCGGAGAAGGCAGACACACAGCGTGCAGACAGAGATGCTGTGTGTGGGGACTGACTTAGTCTTCGGGCAGGCCTGACCGTGCTTTGCAGACCACGTGGTCAGATTGACCCAGTGCCGTGTGCCAGAGATGACACCACTTGCCTTTCAACATCACGGTACAGTTTGGGTATCACCTTTTTTGAGAAATAAGTGTGGCCTGGTATCTTCCACTGCGGTGTGTGGCTTTGCTTTTGTGTGCTGCTTTTCCTCAAGTGGTCATCCCATTGCAGTTTGTGCTTTGTCATCATGGACGACCATCCTTCGTAAGGAAGTTGTCCCTACGCGGGTCTTGGTCTTTCCACGGCTCAATTTTCGGTGACAGAGAGTACAGATGGCATTGCTCTCATCTGAGCCTTCTGAACACTGTACTTTGGTCCAGGGCCGCACAAAATCACGACAGCACGACCTCGAACAGACCTGCCGGGTGGCCTGCCTCTGGCTCTGCCTCTGCCTGTTTTGTCTTGTCCATATTGGGGCGGATGAAGTGAAAGGTATGCACTTGACAATACAATGTGCAGCTGTCACACACACAGGTGCTCAAGTGGTCATCCCATTGCAGTTTGTGCTTTGTCATCATGGACGACCATCCTTTGTAAGGAAGTTGTCCCTACGCCTCTGCCTGTTTTGTCTTGTCCATATTGGGGCGGATGAAGTGAAAGGTATGCACTTGATAATACAATGTGCAGCTGTCACACACACAGGTCCTCAAGTGGTCATCCCATTGCAGTTTGTGCTTTGTCATCATGGACGACCATCCTTCGTAAGGAAGTTGTCCCTACGCGGGTCTTGGTCTTTCCACGGCTCAATTTTCGGTGACAGAGAGTACAGATGGCATTGCTCTCATCTGAGACAGACACACAAAAAAATGTCCACACCACTGAGCCCTGGGGTGCTGGCACTTTGGTGGTAGCAGCCGACTGAGTGTTAAGTGGGGTGCCAGAATCAGAGCAGGAGGAGGAAGATATGTCATGGTTCCGTGCGGAAGCTGAGGAAGATGAGGTGTTCTGTGTTAAATAGTCAACTACGTCCTGACAATCTTCGGGGTTGATGGCACGTGCCTTCTGAACACTGTACTTTGGTCCAGGGCCGCACAAAATCACGACAGCACGACCTTGAACAGACCTGCCGGGTGGCCTGCCTCTGGCTCTGCCTCTGCCTGTTTTGTCTTGTCCATATTGGGGCGGATGAAGTGAAAGGTCTGCACTTGACAATACAATGTGCAGCTGTCACACACACAGGTGCAGTGAACAGGTATGCACGGACTGGTATTACAAATGTGCAGCTGTCACACACACAGGTACCGTGAACAGGTATGCAGTGACTGGTATATAAAACTGCGTGCTGTCACGCAGGTGCAATGAACAGGTATGCACGGACTGGTATCAATACAATGTGCAGCTGTCACACACACAGGTACCGTGAACAAGTATGCAGTGACTGGTATATAAAACTGCGTGCTGTCACGCAGGTGCAGTAAACAGGTATGCACAGACTGGTATTACAAATGTGTAGCAGTCACACAGGTCAGGTGCAGTGAACAGGTAGGCACTGAATGTGCTGGGCCTGGCACAGTATAGCAATTAGTAAGGGGCAGCTGCGACAGACAGGGCTGTATATGCAAGTGTCAGGGGGCCACACAAAAAAAAACACATCACAGGAACATTAGCTCTCAAAAGAGTTGTTTTGGGGTGCTTTTTAGCAACAAATATCAGCAAGGAGCAAGCTAACAGATCTCTTAACTATCGCTTTCCCTATCTCTCCAATGTCTCTCCCTTCTCTCACTAATACTGCAGCACACAGAGTGAGAACATGGCCAACTCTGCTGCTTTATAAAAGGGGGGAAGGGGCTCCAGGAGGGAGTGTAGCCTGATTGGCTTCCAAGTGTCTGCTGACTGTGATGTAGAGGGTCAAAGTTTAGCCCAATGATGTAGTATAGGGGGCGGGTCGAACTCACATAAAGCTCGCGTTCGTGAACGAACACGAGCCACCGATGTTCAAGCGAATAAGTTTGCATGCAAACCGTTTGGGCCATCACTAATACTCACACAGCCGATTGGTAAATTAGGCGCTGCCATATACCAAAATGTAATATGTGGGTATTGCAGTGCCAGATAAGTAAATTGGGTGCTGGGGTTTTGCTAACTTATTATGTAGCTGAACTCTGGCTACCAGCGGAGCAAGTGACAGCGGGGGTAAGAAATTGGTGCCAGGGATATGGCTGTTATGTAGCCAAACATCAGATACCGGAGAAGCAAGTGGCGGGGGTGATTTATCAGCACCCAAGGTTTTGCTTTTATGCAGCTGAACCCCAGATTTTGGCAATCACATGCGGTGCGGATGGAAAATTGGCACGCAGAATTTGGCTATCATATAGCTGTATCAGCTGTTGCACAGCACTTGGCTATCCCAGTTAGTGATGGGTATGTGTGTGGAGGGGGTAGGCCAAGTGTTGCCAACCGTCAGTAAATTTACTGACAGTCAGTAAAAAAGTCAACAAATCTGGGCTGTCAGTAAAGTCCATGAAAAACTTTGTGGTGTCAGTAAAAAAAAAACCCTCTCTCTTTCCCAAAAGATCACAGCACTGTATCGATCGCATGTATCAATCGGACATGCTGGAAATTCTCAGGTTGGCATGCTCGATAAGGGGTGCAGTGATAAGGGCTGCGATAATCGAGAACAAATGTGACGGAAACCCCTGGTCACATCCCCCAAATGTAAATGTATCAATGTGCCCCCCCCATACCCCCCCCCCCCCCCGATGCCGTGCATTAATACTTCACCTGTCCGGTGTCCACCACTGTACTCTTCCTCCTCATTTGCACCCCACGTGGTTGCCGATGTATTGCACGTAAGGGGCGCATGTGTGATATCTTTTATTGAATTTCAATAATAGTAGATGTCAGTAAAAAAAAGTGTTCTGTCAGTAAATTTTTTGTGCTTTGTCAGTAAAAATGTATTTCCGAGGTTGACAACACTGGGTAGGCCTCATCTCCACTTTGTGCGCTTCTGTCTGCTTTTTATCAGCACATTACAGATTGATACATGTTGCTGGAAAGCGGACAGAAGCATACAGAAGCGCACTAGTGGAAATGAGGCAAAGGTTAAGTGTAGGTGGTGGGGTAATGTTAGGTATAGGTAAAGGGGTTTGGCATGAATTATAGGTAATGGAAGCCAATAGTAAAATATTAGTAACTCTACATTATAGATATTCTAACTATTGGCAAGAGCCGATACCCAAATTATTAGTTGCTCCTATTAATTGCTCCTATTAAATATAGATTTTTTAATAGATTAATAAAGTACAAAACAAAGATGCATAAAGAATGCTTTAACAATGACGGGAAGCATACTTTTCATTGACTGTATGCTTCACTGAATGCGATGCAATGTGCGCATAATGTGTGGTGCGACCTTTCCATTCCATTGCAATTGCACTCCTGCTTTTACAGGGAATGCAACTGAACGCCCAGTGTAAAAGTAGCCTTACTATAAATGTAGTGTTGTACTTGTAGGTGGGAGGTTCCAGTTTTACTGTGCATACACTATATATGTGTTTAATGTATCCTCTTTTGTCTCTGTTATATGCTGTACTGTGAAAGATGATGGTGCTATATAAATATTGACAACAACGTACCGGGGTAGTTGCATTTTATAGAGTTTTTAAGCAATAGGGTAACTATTTGTACAGCATATACATTATTTTTAAAGCACAGAATGTCTTATTTTCTTTATTTTAGCAGCTGTATATTTGAACTTCTTTTTACTTCTTGCCACTTCCTAATTACTGGTCTGTTGCCTCAGCAGCTCTTACGCTCTTTTGATTTTACTGATAAGAAAGTTAGTACAAATAAATCCGTGTGTTTTAGCTGGATGCATGACCAGTTCTGATCAGCTCAGTCCAGAGCAATACAGAGAATGAACTGCTGGAATGACCTTGTACACAGTCCTGTTTCCCTCTATTAGTAGCTTTAGAATATTCGAATTGTTGCACAAGCACTGTTACCTGTCAGGAGACACCTCAGTGTGGCTTTAGCTGGGATTTGTCTTGTGAAAAAGTACATTACAGTGCTGCCTTAAATGACCCTTTACAAGACACCATGGTGAAGGTGTAGTGCGGCACATCAAACTTCTACAGTTTGGTTACAGGTGCATGTCTCTTACTTTAATTACAGCTAAACACATGAAACATGTTATACATTTTTTTTAGAGAATTTAGCCTGTCTAATTCCCCCTCATCTGGGACTAATCACAAGTTGTAATTTGATCTCTCCGCTGTGTCAGCTGGCTGCCTTTACAGAGCAGCTAATTTGTAAACACAGGATGTTAACCCTATGTCTGCTTCCATGAAAGCAGGAAGTAGACACACTGCAGATTTATTGTAGGATTTGTATCAGCTGTAACAAAGAAAACATTTTTTAAAGTTGATTATGCTATTGCTTATCTTTTAGAGCAGAGAGGAAGTTCTGAGTTTAACCTATTTTGGTTCCTGGACGTAGTTTCTACGTCCAGAAACCATGCGCGCTACCGCGCGCCGCCACGGCCGATTGTGCGCGTGCACGCGCACTCCCGGCCGCGGATTCGGTAGCCAAGGAATCAATGTATCGGGCTACGGAGCCCGATCATTGATTCCTCTCCCCCGCTGAAAAAGCGGCAGCTTCTCTCGGAAGCTGCGCCTTTTGTGGCCGTTCCCTCTGCGATGAGTCACTCTAAGCGCGTCCTACGCTTAGAGTGCCGTCATGTAAACAAACTCATGGCCGCCATCTTGTGGCCAAAAAGTAATACTACACCTGAAAAAAAAAAAAAAAAACAGAATTAACACACATTTACATTATATATCTATTGTTTACCTCCCACCCTCCCAAAAGTACCCTAATAAAATTTTTAGTATAAAAAAAAAAAAAACCATTACAATAAAAAAAAAAAAAAATGTAAATATTTACCTAAGGGTCTAAACTTTTTAAATATCAATGTAAAGATGAAATATTTCTATATTTTTTTTTTTATTTTAAACTTGTAAATAGTGATAGATGCAAAATGGAAAAAATGCACCTTTATTTCCAAATAAAATATTGTCGCCATACATTGTGATAGGGACATAATTTTAACGGTGTAATAACCGGGACATATGGGCATATACAATACGTGAGTTTTAATTATGGAGGCATGTATTATTTTAAAACTATAATGGCTGAAAACTGAGAAATAATTAATTTTTCCATTTTTTTCTTATTCTTCCTGTTAAAATGCATTTACAGTAAAGTGGCTCTTAGCAAAATGTACCCCCCAAAGAAAGCCTAATTGGTGGCGGAAAAAACAAGATATAGATCAGTGCATTGTGATAAGTAGTGATAAAGTTATAGGCTAATAAATGGGAGGTGAACATTTCTCACGTGAAAACCACGGAACCTGAATGGGTTAAATCTGCTTTAAGGTACCCATTCACTTATAGATTAGCAGCAGATTCGACCATCAGAATGATTCCTTTCAGATACCTATCAGGTCGAATCTGACAGGAATCTATCTGATGTGTGCCACACACTAGGAACAAATTTCCAATAGATTTTCAGAATGAAATCTATTAAAAATCAATCGAAATGCAGTGTTGCACCAATCGATCCAATGCAACCCTATGGGCCATCGATCTGCTGCCAGCATCTGATCAACCCAGATTTTCTGTTTGGACTGATTCACAAAATCGATCGAAATCGTCCGGAGATCGATCGGCCGACCGATCATGCTTTCTGCTGCATCGATTTCTGGCCGATTCCATCAGAGCTGTCGAATTGGCCGTCAGAAACACTTTTCCATTCAAAATCTGCAGGTAAAATCCCTTCACAAAAACAATTCCCTACATATCTTTTGATTGCACATCTTAAAGAAAACCTGTAACATTAAAAAGTTCCCAGTTCTGTTAGTTGTAAGACATGTTGACAATTTGATTATCAATACTTGTAAGTATTGCTGTATGTCTGTTGAACAACAAATTGCATGTTTCGTTATTCTTACTACTACTTGTTGCATGATGGTGCAGAAATTATTGTTGGCTCAATGTATTATTGTAATAACAATTCTGCTAATAAAAATTTTAATATTGAAAAAAAAAAGTTCCCCTGTGGGGTATTCACCTCGGGTGGGGAAGCCTCCGGATCCGATCGAGGCTTTTCCCGTCCTCCTGTGTCCCACGGCAGTCTCGCTGTGCCGCTCCGAATAGCGGGGATGTAAATATTTACCTTCCCTGCTCCATCGCAGGCGCAATATCGGCTCTCTGCTCGGAGATAGGTGGTAATAGCCGATCGCTGTTGGTCCGCTCTACTGCGCAGGCGGTTTCCGCCTATCTCTGCACTGAGAGCAGCCACAGCGCCCCCACTGAAGCCAGGGAAGGTAAATAAATCTGCGCTTATCAGTGCTTGTCGGGGGAGGATTCCGGAACACTTCGGGGGAGCCAGCGCTGAACTGCAGGGATGGGGGAAGCCTCATTGGGACCCTGAGGCTTCCCCCTCCCGAGGTGAGTACCCCCCAGGGGATGTTTTTTGTTACAGAGTCTCTTTAAGCGGTTTTGAGTAGATAATGACTGTTACCACTATTTTAGGAGGCCACTGCAAACAAATATTTTATCAATGAGCTTAGAGGACAAAGTAACACCTTAGGACCGGTTTCCACTAACCAACGTGTGTCTTGCTTGACACTTGCTGTGATGCGATCATGCATCCAGATTGCTTAGCCGTGCTATGCACAGGTTCAGATTCGGGTGGCAAAAATCTGCAGCATGCCATCCAGAATCGGACCACAGTGCATTTCGGATGGCAGACCATTCAAATTATAGGCAGTGTTTGAAACAGAGCCCTAGTCTGAAAAATTTCACATTCATGATCTACAGTATGCAGGAAATGTGCAGAAATCAATATGGCAACTCCCATAAAACCAGGCAACCTGTTATGCAGCTTTCTCCAATACGATGAGATGACAATATGCACTAATAGAAAATATTATTCAGGTATGAAGAACATTGTTTAAATTCTAGTAGTTCAAGTGAAGGAGAGTTTAGTTCAGGCTTGCTTTAAACTGAAGAGATGTGAATTGAGCCTTGTCAATCTTGCCATATAGTAAGTAGGCACAAAACAGGAGCAATAATATATATTTAAGTCTTCAACACACGTACAAGGCATGTTGCCTGGGTTGGATCAAAACTCGATACCTCGGGCGACTGTGCAGGACTAGGCTGCACAGACGTGTCACTAGCCTACAGGCCATGTGAGGGGGAAGAGGTGCATGGAAGGGGTGAGTGGGCAAAGCAGTCCTCTCAGCCAGTGCCTTGGTAAATTGATCCGCCAGGCTGATTGCTGGCCAAGGCATCGGGTGTCATTGGGCATTAATTGAACCCCCCCCCAAAAAAAAAAATGTGGAATGAGTGTAGGGGTGTATTAGTACACCACACCCCTTCTCACAAATAGTTGAATAAAAAATATTTTCAAGGGGAAAACGTTTTTTTAAATGTTCCTCCCTCTAATCCAAGTCTTTTGAGCTGTCCAGCTGAGGTCTTCTGTAAACCATGCTTGAAGACCCCTGTGAAATATAGCAAGTTCAGTTTTTATTCTCTTTTTGCTTCACCATCTGTAATTTTAGCAATGGAATCAATTGATGATCGCAACAAGAATGTGTAAAGCTGTTGCCAATCTTCCGGTATCATGTGGCTATTATGAAAGCTAAATTTAATCACATCAACTTGTTACAGCTTGCTCCCGCACGGAGTTCTCCTATGTAATGTATATGTCCATGTATCACTGTTACAGGATTCAGCCTGTTCGCTCTGAGCCAGTTAGCATGCCTGGATCACCTCGTCCGGTTTCTGATCGCAGAGGAGGATCAACGATTATTGATGCCAGCTCAGGTAGGAAGATTACGGATGCACCCTGATGATGAGATAATTACAAATGATTATGCTTCCTCGAATTGCCAACAGTTTTAAAGCAGTTGTCAGCATTGCTGATCATGTCCTTAAAATGACATTTCACCTGCTGTTACTTGGTGATCTATTGTAATATGCAAATTTGTGAACACTATTGCTTGTTCTATTTCACACATTTTGAATTGAACTGTGCGCTTTAGGGTGAACTGATTGGAAGACCTATACCAACTTACAAGCTACAGGGAGTTATTTTGCAGAATGACTCCAAGCATTAAAGACAAGTAATAATAAAAATAAATAGAGGTTTAGCAATAGGATGGCAGAGGTTGTGACTGCACTTGGCCCCTGGACCTGAGGGCCCTGCTTCAACTGCCAAATTAGCTCTTCATTGTTGCTATAGTTGCTATATAGGAAGTAACTGATAAACATTTAATGATTTGATATGTTGGTAAATATCAAATGGCCATACACGTGTTGCACTGCGTAAATGGGTAGCCTACTGATCAATATGCACAGGAACCTGCAAAAGCTTGGTGAGCACCAAGAACCATTCAGAAAAGCCATCATATACATGTGTATACTGTTTTGGCATTTCTGACCAGTCAAATGTAATTGCCCTAAAGATTGCCTCATGCATACACAGCTGTACACTGTGGCTAGCCTTGTTGGAAGGCACAGGTTTTTAAACTTGGTATCATTTGTTTATTGCAGAAAGTGTTCTGGGGGACCCAAAATGAATTTTGCACTGGGGCCCGTGGCTTTATAGCTACACCACTGAAAGTTAGTAGATGGTTTTTATATTATAAATGCTGCCACATTTAGTAGTTCAGTAGAAATCTGACAGAACTGACAGGTTCTTGACTAACCCATCTTTTCATGGAGGATTCCTATTATTGAATTTATTCATTACAAAAGCATTACCTGTAAAGCATCTTTACCAGGCCTGGGCAAACTGTAAGCAGCCTGGCCCACAAGCTTCGGACTGTGGATCACATTGCTATCTCTCACACGCTGGCACGTACTGACGGTGTATCACATGGTGCCGCTGTTGCCATAAAGATCAAACACTATGAGAGGCGACTAGGTAATGCCCGCTCGCCACTCTGCAGGGAAGAGGGGGGGGTAGGATCCGGAGATCTGCGGTGAGACGGATTTACAGTGCGCCTGGGCTGTGTGCGGCCCACAGGCCATAGTTTGGCCAGCACTGATCTACACAAAGATGCAGGCTGCCCCACCACCACCACCTCCTGTACACTTTCTTGCAGTTGTACTAAGAAACTGCTGTTCACAAAGTACTATTGAAAATTAAGAAAACCATGAGACTCCCCCAAGAGGAGATGGGCTTGTCCAAAACTTGTCAGTTCAGTCAGAGTTCTACTATGTGCTGTTATGTGACAGCAACAAAGCAGAAAAGTAATTTATAGCACATTTTATCTGAGGCGCTCAATACTTGATACACCTTCAACATTGTATTTGGCCTGAGGAAGTGGGTGCAGACCCACGAAATGCATTGCCTGTGCTTAATATAAATTCATATTTATATGAACCTGTCATTATTAAGGTAAGCCACCTCTATTTTTTATTTTTAGCTGTTTTAACTCACTTTTATCTACTATTGGGTGCCTTTTAACCCCTTTTGAAATGCACTTTTCAATTATGTGTTTTCATGTATTTAAAATTTTACACATTTTCACAATAGTGGTCCTTTAAGATGTTATGATAAAAGCTTGTATTGACAACAACCAGCTCCTTCCTAACCATGGGGGTGATTCAGATGGGGTCCGAAGTGCTTACACCACCTAGTACCACCACCCACAACTTACATCCCAGGGGTGTGCAGCATAGGTAGCACCCCAAGTTCCGCTTAGTAAG
Organism: Hyperolius riggenbachi; assembly: GCF_040937935.1. Lineage (NCBI taxonomy): Eukaryota > Metazoa > Chordata > Amphibia > Anura > Hyperoliidae > Hyperolius > Hyperolius riggenbachi. The sequence goes on from NC_090647.1 coordinate 276,387,279, forward strand.
AAAATTGTATAACATGTTAGGGCTGGATTTGCTAGAATGCCACAAAGGCCTGGGCCTAGGGCAGTACGATTGCTGGAGCATTGATGCTGGGTAGTATATATGCCCTCAGCAGAGGTGGCAGCGGAGCAACTGTATTATACTTACAAGTCCCACCCGAGCGAGCAACTGTATTATACTTACAAGTCCCACCCGAGCTGTCTTCTTTTTCTCCCTCTTCCTTGAGTCTTCTGTGACTTTCCTGCTCTCTGCCACTTACTGGGATCATTATGCAGAAGGGAGGGACAGTCACAATTAGTCCCATGTATTTGGGAATTAAAAAGAAAATATAATTACTACAGCCTGCTGTGTACATGCTTTACACTGGCTTCATTTTAGTCTTATTGACTGGCTCCAATTTCTTGAAAAAAAAAAAAATCATTCCCTTCAGTATAATTATAAGCAATGCAGACCATTCAGAAAATATTACTAGCAGCTGGTCTGCTTTAGTTTGCTGTCTGTATGACTTATCTGACTCACTAGAACAATGCAGGAAGTAGTAACTGAATGTTGCTGTACATGGGCACTGAGCAGACATTTGGCCCACTCCACTTGGAGCATTTCACCGTGCATGAATGAGCAATTACTACAGAGTGAAAGAAATTAAACTTTTAGCAGTTACATCCACCAACGAGTATAGCTGCAAGTGACAAAAAAAAATCATAGCTTCCTCTAAAATGAACTGATTACATTGCTTGAGGGCCCTTTCACACTGGACATTGGGTTACATAAATTGCCTAATGCAAACCAATGGGGTCATTCATATTACCAGCATTGCGGTCCGGTCCACCGGAAGTCCTTGATCTGATGCTGGTCCAGAACTACATTACCATGCATCGACTTGTAGCAATCTGCGTCAGCCTGGAATTCATGTTAGTATATGGGGATTTTGAAACACTTCCCGACGTGGTGCACATGTTGCGCGTGCACGGAAGGTTATTTTTACAATCCGTTTCTGCGCACTTCCGAATACCACGAAGCAGTAAGTGACCACAAGCGTGCAGCACTTCCTGCTTGGCCAGATGCCAGATGGGGAATACCTCGTAGTAACGTGGTTTTCTCCGAAGGCCTGTTTTTGGCGGTGCAGTTTCCAGTGTGAAACCAGCCTAGAGATATTTGCTTCAGAGGCATATGCTGTAAAGGAAATGTATTACCTGATAGGTGAACTCAGAAAGCAGTATTCCTCACCTCTGTTTGAGGCAGTACTCATTGCAATAAAACAAGGCTTAGCCTTCAAACTGCATACTATAATGTAGTATTGATAAAAAGACTGTATGTACCAGTAGTTTAATTCTTTTTCAGCTTTCGCCAGTGCTACAATCCAATGTTACAAAGTAGCAGTTAAGTGAGTTCATTATTTTCTGCAGCTGTGTAGCAACTAGGTTCAGGTTCTGATATAGGATTCTTTCAAATAAAACCCTGACAAGTAGAATTATTAAACACAAAGCATTAGGCAAGAGTCGAAGAGGATTTTAATCTGTAGCGATTCAAAAATCCCCCAGAGAGCCTGATGAGTGGATTGAGGTTTAAACTGTAAAAAGAAACTGTAACAAACACAGAAAGGGATTTGTAAAGGTTGTTAAAGCAGTGGATTTAGTATAAAGATGCAGAATAAAGACGTGTTATGCATATTGCGAATGAGAGCTTGCTTTCCTAGAACTTCACATTTTGCAATTTTAGGAGAGTTGGATCAAGCCATTCCGAAACACATTAATGTCTGCAGACAGCATGACTATCCCAAATCCTCAGTCATGCCCAACAATTTTCTGCACCGTTCCTTATTTATAAAAAGGTCTGATGTAAGCTGCAGAATGGGAAGTGAATCAAACAAGCTTGCCAGCTTTTTATTTTAGTTACTAGCCACAGATTACAGCTGGATTGATGTTCTTCTGGAAGCAATGATATCATAGGACAAAATAAAATTCCATTGAGTGTTTATTGGGATGAAGTTCTGTTGGCTAAATACGCAAAACATCTGAGAACCTGGCAGCCTCTCCTTTAAATTACGATTGTGCATTCTGTCATGACAAATTATTTTAATGTGGTGACTTTTATGGATGTAATTAGCTACAGAGTTTGTGTTATACATAGGTGTCTGTATATGTAATGATGAGCTGGAAATGTTGGCACCTGCTGCATTATTTCTTAGTCCAATACCACCATCTACCCTGTCCCTCAAATCCACTGCCTGGCTGATACCTTTGACTCAGCACTAACCTTCACCCCACCCCATCCAAAATGTCTTTTGGTCCTGCTGCATTGCCATAATTCGGGCCTACCTAACTTCTGACATCATCAAACTCCTGGTCCTTGCTTCAGTCCTCTCCCATCTGGAATACTGCAAAGCCATCCTTTCTGGACTTCCAGAGCCCAGACTTCTACGCCTGCAGTTGGTTATGAACGCAATTGCCAGGCTCATTCAACTGTCCCTCTTTGCAAGTCCCTTCACTAGCTACCTCTCTGCCTCAGAGTTAAATTTATATTGCTCTACCTGGCATGCAAATCCATTTACCATACCTCTTCTTCGTACATCTTGGATTTCATCCAGAGATACTCCCCAACTTACTCCCCCCACTCCTTAAACACTGTGTAGGTGTCCACCCCTCGAATCACTTGCTTATCTGTTAGGCTCCAGGACTTGTCCGGAGCAGCCTCTAATCTATGGACCTCCCTCCTTATATCAGATTTGCCCCCACCCTCCGCTTCGTCAAGTAGGCCTTAAAGACCCATCTATTCACCTTTGCTTGTCTGCCATCTTTATATCTGTGACTCCCTCCCGTGTACATATACACACCTCCCCTTATACATCCCTCTCCCCCACCCCTTAGATTGTAAGACTATTTGGGAGTTTATTCCTCACCGTGTGCTCTTCTCCACCACCCTATGGACTCAGTGATGCATCTGCTATATTAATTCCTACCATTGCTTGTTACATCCCTATTTTACAAACACTAGCATGGGAAAGACATCTAAGCTGAGGGGCCATGGAGCTTATGATTGCATGGATGAAGCTTCAGGTATGACCACGTATATATATTTTTTCTTAATTCGGGTACATTTTAAGCTTATTCACTATCTAGAAAGTTATCTGTTAATTAGACAAACCATTGTGTATAGAAAGTTGCATTCACAGCAGAGAATAGTGGTATCCATGTTGGTGTGACTAAAATTGTGCAGTCGGTATTTGTATGGTCAGCTGTAAGGCTCAGTTTCTTAGCAAACATGCAACAGCTGAATGACCAGTTCTCTGTGTAGGCTACTGAACATGGTAGAGGTTTTTTGGTATTTCTCAAATCTTTTATACTAATCTGTAGCTTATGCAACTGTGTTTATGTTATGATAAGTTTCACAATCAAACTGATTGGGTCTCATAAAGGGTAGAAGTAAAAGTCTTATTTGTGGCTTTGTGGGCTAGTTGGCAACTTTTACATTGCTCCATTGAAAATACTGTGGTTTAATAGTTTCTAACTATGTGCAGGTGAATCACCACACAGTAGTTGTGTTACCTTTTGACAGCTTTAGCCATGATGATTTTCTGCCTGCAGGGTATAATGTCCATTACAGTAACATATGGGATTAGAAGAGCTTTTAAAAACCCTAACATGTCATCTCAAGGTGCCATTCTGATGTGAATGTGTTTACACAAGAGTCCTTAAAATATAATGCCAAAGTGGCACGAGTGACTCAACATTGGTATTTGTGGTCTCAGGCTCTACATATGTTCTCATGAAAATTACGCACAACCTTAATATTAAGTATTGGCTGTGACATTCCTCAGACACAACCATGTACAAGATGCATGCATATGTTGTGTTTTAATATATTATATATGCTACGGTACTTGTTACATGGAATAGGAAACCACAGTAGTTAGGCTGCAGTCCAGACTATCTTTCTGTCAAACACATAACTAACGCATAAACAGTGTCTCAAATGTTCCACCAGGGCTTGGATGTAAATTAGTTTACATTATTGTACAGTCCAAGTTTTACTTTAAATTCAGTTGTTTCAGTGTTCAAGTTGCTGATAATACTAGAAACTCATCATAAAGTTACAAAACATGTCTGCTGTTATTTGGCTAGAGTTTGCAACTTGTGTCTGGGTCAGTAAATGGTATAGCAACAGTTGCTTATGAATTAAGCTGCAGGATGTGGCTTTGTCAAGATGATGATGATGATGATGATGATTATTATTATTATTATTATTATTTTGAGCTTCCCTGGATTTATTCTGAAAAGTTTGCGAAGTTTGAAGATTCTGCATCCCTCTCCATGGTCTGTCAGGAAAACCTTAATATTGATATAAGGTATTTGCCATGATAGCAGGAGGCAAAATATTGTATCATTTCTAGATACGAGAAAATAAACAACCATGTATCATTTGTAGCTTTGCAGTGAGCCCCATTGTTCATTGCTCTACATATCTCGCCCACCAGAAGCCATTTCATTGGACCCTATGCCATCATCCCTCCTCCCATTTCCATAGAGACAATATGCATCATTTGGGTATATAGAGCAACTTGACTTTACAGTGTTCACTCCACGCAGTGTTGTCAGCAGGATCCTGATGGAAGACTAAGGGCCTGTTTCCACTATAGCGAATCTGCATGCATTTTCTGCTTGCAGATTTACATACAAAATAATAGTTCACAATCAAGATCACCTGCTTTGCGTGGTGGGTCAAGGCATAAAGCAGTCATGCAGTTTTGAGGCTAGGTTCACAGTTGTCACTTTCATAATACACGTGTTATAATGTGTGTGAACGGCAATGGAGACAGGTCATAGACTTTAATACAGAGCCTGCATGCACCGTGCAGTACTGTGAACAGACCCATATAATTGTATGGGCAGTGAGTTGGCAAGCAGAATAATTCTGCAACACAACTGAGCACTGTGAACCTGCCCTAATTGCCAATTTTTCCCTTCCATGTAGTATGAGGACCAACAGATTTTGAATACCATGATCAGATTGTGAAGGTAATCCTGCTTGGAAGTAAATGCATGCTGGGAGATGTAGTCCGTAGATGTGAGTACATCTCATTACTCATATGAGGGGAGATTTATTATGGAAAAAAATATATCTTGGATGCTCAGTGCTCTTAACCTTGGTTGCATAAAGGTAGGGACTCTGAACCCTGTGCACAACTACAAAAAGTCTGAGATTTTAAGCTTAATCCAGACACTGGCATATTCAAAGAAATTGGGCTCGATTCACAAAGCGGGGCTAACCTAGTTAGCACGCCTAAAGGCTTTGGGCGTGCTAACTAGGGTGCTAAGTAGTTAGCATGCACAAAGCTTCAAAAAATCGCACGCAAACTTATGCGCGCAAACTTCTGCGCGTGCAAAGATTTGCGCAGTGCGCACGAAATGTCACACCATTTGCGTGCTAAATATGTGTGAATGGTGTGACGTTTCGTGCGCACCGCGCAAATCTTTGCACGCGCAAAAGTTTACATGCATAACGTTGCATGCGATGCGTTTTGCGCGCGATTTAGTGTGCGAACAGCCGTTTTAGGCGTGCTAAGGGGCTTTTCACAGGCGTGCTAACAGTTAGCACCGCTGTGTGAATCAAGCCCATTGTGTTACATAGTGCAAGAAACCCAGGTACTTTTCACTTTGTGCTATGCTTGTTAAATGCAATTTTAGTGGTGCTCTAAAGTGTATAAATTACATAAAACGGAACTCCAGGATTATGAATTGAAGATTACGATAAACATCCGCTCATAATGTGAGAAAAAACATATTTACGATGTAAACTTTTTCTACTTCAGAAGCACTGAACCTCCATTTAAAATACAGTGTCATCTAAGTGTCCCTTTCCTTTGTGGTGGATGGTTAATATGACATTGTTACGTTCTGCTCTCTCTGCATTTGCAATAGGCCACACAACAGTTTTATCACTCAAACATTATGAGGATGTTTTCAGCTGTAAACAGATCAAAATGATGCTTGTAAAAGTTTTACTAGCGGCTCTGAACCAGGAAGTGATTGCAGGCTGTGCACCTTGCATTGGACTCTTTTGATTCCTATCTGAGTGTTGATTGCTTGTTGCTAAGAGATGTGAGCAATGTGGCGCCTTCCCTTATCACTAGTCATCACCTTGTCTCACCTTCAAAGGTTGCGTTAGTGCTTCTCATCACTTCTTAGGTTTAACCTCTTCCTCTGTGTCTGGGATACACTGGAGGTGATAGTGTTAACATCTATTTTGTTTTCATTGCGTTTCCTTAACAGAAGCAGCAGAACACTCTAATTTAATTTACATTTATGTTACAATTGGTGACAAGACACGGATATGACTTCATTTATAATTAGATTACTGTGACTCACACAGAAGTGTGACTATGACAATTTCATTTGCTCTGACCCGGGTAACTGCAGCATAACACAGGAAATTTGAATTATGATGCCGTGGCATACAATAATATATGTACAGTGTATATTATCTGCATCCTGTCAGGTTACACTGTTTTGTGTATAAACAGCTTTTATACACAGGCTATACTTTAGTATACATTCATGCTGTACTATCCAAATAGATTTTGGGGAAATGTTTAGAAAGCTTTAACCTCCATACTTTAAGTCTGCATTGTATTACGTTTTAAAATACCACTATGGCCAGTCAGGTCTTTTCATTAATTTGAACACTGAACCATTTTAAAGTGAACCTGAACTCAGAACTTCCTCTCTACTCTAAAAGATAAGCTACAGCATAATAACTTTTAAAGAAAAGCATTTCTTTGTTACAGCTGCTACAAATTCTGCAAACATTCTGCAGTGTGTGTACTTCCTGCCTTCATGGAAGCAGACATAGGGATAAAATCATGTATTTACAAATTAGCTGCTCTGCCGAGGCAGCCAGGTGACACATCTGAGAGATCAAATTACAGTTGTGATTAGTCACAGATGATAAGTAACTAGACAGACTAAACCCTCTAAATACATACAGGGTGCATTTCTCTATATTTTCCTTCTGTCCTGTGCAAGAGTTCAGGTCCACTTTAAAATGCTATTTACCTTGATGGTGCGCTGGTCTTTTTATCATATATCAACATCTGATCTACATTTTTCTTTTAATGTGTAACTAAAGGTAACCATACATTCATTCATTTTTATTGTTCAAATATCTATATACTCTTTTTTTGAATTTTTTTGATTGGTTCCACCAATCTGTTCAATCAATCAATCAATCAATCAAATTTTGAGTACTGATTTAAACCAAAAATTGCCAAAATGGGAATCGATCAGACACCATGGAAAATCGAGGTTGATTGGGGGCAGAGCAGTAGCGGTAGTTGATTGACAGGCCACAGCGGAGCATCAAGCAGTGCAGCGATGTAGGTTGATTGATTTCAATAGATTCTCTGTTAGAACCTGTTAAAAATGAATGTGCTTTGTGTGAAAGCAATTGATCAGTTTCCCACATCGGGTAGCAATCTGTAAGTGTATGGCTAGCTTAAGTGACCCTTGCAAACCTTATAACACAAAATGATATATGACACTACATGTGGCACAAGTGCATATTATATGAACAGCCTCTATGTGTGGTATAATGAAGGAACTGAAACACAATCTACATTTTCTACATGTTTGGAACTTACATGCATCCTCTACATTAACCACTTAAGGACCGCAGTCTTTTCACCCCTTAAGGACCAGGGCCTTTTTTCCATTCAGACCACTGCAGCTTAAATGGTTTATTGCTCAGTCATACAAGCTACCATCTAAATGAATTTTACCTCCTTTTCTTGTCACTAATACAGCTTTCTTTTGGTGCTATTTGATTGCTGCTGCGATTTTTACTTTTTATTCTATTCATCAAAAAAGACATGAATTTTGGCAAAAAAATGATTTTTTTAACTTTCTGTGCTGACATTTTTCAAATTATTATTATTATTTTTAGTATTTATATAGTAACAGTAACAAATAAAGTAACATTTCTGTATACATGCAGCGCGAAAAATGTGGACAAACATGTTTTTGATTAAAAAAAAAAACCCATTCAGTGTATATTTATTGGTTTGGGTAAAAGTTATAGCGTTTACAAACTATGGTGCAAAAATTGAATTTTCCCATTTTGAAGCATCTCTCTCATTTCTGAGCACCTGTCAGGTTTCATGAGGTGCTAGAATTCCAGGATAGTATAAATACCCCCCAAATGACCCCATTTTGGAAAGGAGACACCCCAAAGTATTCACTAAGAGGCATGGTGAGTTCATAGAAGATTTTATCTTTTGTCATAAGTTAGCGGAAAATGACACTTTGTGACAAAAAAAAAAAAAAAAAAAAAGTTTCCATTTCTGCTAACTGGTGACAAAAAAAAAATGAAATCTGCCACGGACTCACCATGCCCCTCTCTGAATACCTTGAAGTGTCTAGTTTCCAAAATGGGGTCATTTGTGGGGTGTGTTTACTGTCCTGGCATTTTGGGGGGTGCTAAATTGTAAGCACCCCTGTAAAGCCTAAAGGTGCTCATAGGACTTTGGGCCCCTTAGCGCACCTAGGCTGCAAAAGAAATGTCACACATGTGGTATCGCCTTACTCAGGAGAAATAGTATAATGTGTTTTGGGGTGTATTTTTACACATACCCATGATGGGTGGGAGAAATATCTCTGTAAATGAGATTTCTTTTGATTTTTTTACACACAATTGTCCATTTACAGAGATGTCTGCTGGGTGGGAGAAATATCTCTGTAAATTAAAATGTTTTGATTTTTTTTACACACAATTGTCCCTTTACAGAGAGATTTCTCCCACCCAGCATGGGTATGTGTAAAAATACACCCCAAAACACATTATACTACTTCTCCTGAGTACGGCGATATCACATGTGTGACACTTTTTTGCAGCCTAGGTGCGCTATGGGGCCCAACGTCCTATTCACAGGTCATTGTGAGGCATTTGGTTTCTAGACTACTCCTCACGGTTTAGGGCCCCTAAAATGCCAGGGCAGTATAGAAACCCCACAAGTGACCCCATTTTAGAAAGAAGACACCCCAAGGTATTCCGTTAGGTGTATGGTGAGTTCATAGAAGATTTTATTTTTTGTCACAAGTTAGTGGAAAATGACACTTTGTGAAAAAAAACAATACAAATCAATTTCCGCTAACTTTTGACAAAAAATAAAATCTTCTATGAACTCGTCATACACCTAACGGAATACCTTGGGGTGTCTTCTTTCTAAAATGGGGTCACTTGTGGGGTTCCTATACTGCATACATATAGAGACAGATAGCGTGCATCTTCCGTCTTAAGCATGCAGATTTATTGTCAGTGTTGTACATCAAAATTGAATTCTGTGCATTGCATATTCCATAACTGCATACAAAGTTTGCCAAGTATTGCGCATATATAGTACCTTGCGGTTCCTTGTGAGGGCCTGTCAGCGTGGGAGGTGGGAGTGAGGGACTGATGTGGGCCTAGCGACGGCCGTTTCGCGTCCTCCTGGATGCTTGGTCACGCCGTGTTCCACTGCAAGCCTGCGCCGTCTCGCCACTGCATACATACGGGAAAACCCGCCTCCACAGTGGCGTCGCAGTGCCGGCCGTGATTGGGGCTCAAGTTTCCACCAATGGGAGAGCCGGAGGAGTTACACCATGCGTACGGTGCCCGGCAAGGGACAATACACGCGGACAAACTGTCGCATAAACACACGTCATTAATGACGCGTGTCATGCGGCTCACCTCCAGCGCATGCGTAAATCACACGTACCACTGGAGAGCTCGCGCACTGGATGAAATATCACCAGTAGAGAGCGCCAACGCTGTATGTCCTTTCTTCAGCCGGCACATCGCAAACGACTGGCACATATATTTCTGTCACCATTGGGTAGGCACCCCTAGCTCATCCACCGGTGGAAAAATAAAATAAAATTAGTGATAGTGCATGATGTGACACACCATTAAAATTAATTACTGGGACTGAGAAGCAGGATATTTACAATTACATTTGTTATTTCTTCGGACAGTTGTATCTACTCATGTGGCCTTTAACCTCAAACAGACACAAAAGTGTGGAATAGAAAAGGGACAGGGGAAAGATATGCCGGCCATCACTGGCCGTCTCAGACATGTATGTAAATTATACTCAAATATAAACCATTGGATACATATATACTGACTGAACAATCATATATAGCACCTGTCAGCAGCATACTCATGCCTAACACTAACAATTGGTACTGACCTCGGCATAAAATCTGCAACACCCCATCTCCTTACAAATCGGTACCCCAATTAGTGTCGCTCGACCCGGAGTTTAAGGATCCAAAGTGCTTGCAAGCTCCACCTTATCATTAAGGCCTAATGGGCCCAGGGCTTCGGTTTGTAAAATCAACCAGGTCTCCCTTCTCAACAATAACCTGTCCCTGTTACCACCCCGTCTTGCCTTATCTACTCTCTCCAAACCCGCAAATTTTAAACCCTTGGTATCTCCTTGATGGTGTTCTTTCATATGGGCAATGAAACGGGCACAACCCCTACCACTTTTAACCGATCCTAGATGTTCCCCTACCCGTTCTTTTAGTGGACGCGTGGTTTGCCCTATGTAGAACCGTTTACAAGGGCAAAAGAGGACGTAGACCACATACTTGGTTTGACAAGTGATTAGGTCCTTAACCATCAGACATTCCTTCCCTACTTGTACATATCTCTGAGAAATCATGCGAGGGCAGAACTTACAATGTCCACATCGATGATTGCCTTTTAGCATACCTTTACTCAACCATGTATCTTTCCTAGGGGAAATAAACTCACTGTGGGTAAGCATGTCCCCAAGCGTTGGTGCCCTCCTAAAGGCCACTCTCGGGGGGCCTCCCACAATCTGTTTTAGGGACTCATCTCTCTCTATCAGCGACCAATTAGTAAAGATGGCTTTTCTAACCATGTCGGCCATAGGTGTATAGTCAAAGGTGAAGGTCATGCGATCCTGCATAGACCTGGACTTATTCCTGGGTGTCAGTAGCTCCCGTCTGGGTTGGCGTTTAGCCCTTCCATATGCCTCCTCTAACAAACTGGCATCATATCCCCTATCGGTCAGGCGTTTGGTGAGATCTGCTGCCTGCATTTCATATTGCATTTCGTCAGTATTATTCCTCCTCAGCCTCAAGTATTGGCCATATGGAATGGCTTTTATAACATGTTGCGGGTGAAAACTTTTAGCGTGGAGGAGGGAATTGGTTGCCGTAGGCTTTCTATATCCCTCGCAACACAAAACTCCATTCTTGACCATAATTCGTAGGTCAAGGAAGGTCACCTCTGTATCGCTTTTCTCAGCGGTGAACTCCATGTTAATTGTGTTGCTGTTGATATACTGCAGAAAGCCATCGAACTGTTCGTCCGTTCCCGACCACACCACCAGGACGTCGTCCACGTACCTCGACCATTGTCTGATGTGCCCACGGAATGGATTACTGTCCGAGAGCACAGCAGACTCCTCCCACGCCCCCAGAAAGAGGTTCGCAAAGGAGCATGCCACAGGGGTCCCCATGGCCGTACCCGCTGTCTGATGGTACCAGTGTCCATCAAACAGGAAGGCATTGTGCTTTAATACAAAGCCCAGGCATTCACAGACGAAGTCTATGTATTCGTCGTCTCTGTCTGTGCGAGTCAGAAAATGTCTGACAGCCTCAATCCCCATATCCTGGGGGATACGGCTGTACAGACTGACCACGTCGATAGTGGCCAGTCTGTCACCGGGGACCCATGTGGCACGCTCCACCATCTGCAGAACCTCCAACGTATCCCTCAAATAAGAGGGCACCCCCTTAAGGAGGGGGCGCAGGAGATGGTCGAGATACCTGGACAGCCTCTCAGTGAGAGACCCACAGCCGGAGACAATGGGACGTCCCGGCGGTGCGGTCACGGATTTATGCATTTTTGGTATGTGGTACCATACCGGACGGCGCGGATAGAGAGGAAGCAGGTCACGGGCTAGTTTTTGTGAAAGATATCCTCGCTCCGCACCTCTGCGTAGCAGAGTGCGCAACTTGTTTTGGTATTTAGGAGTTGGATCTCCCTGGAGCGGACAATATGTGGCTATGTCACTCAGTTGCCTTTCGGCTTCATTTTTATACTGAGTTGCTGACATGATAACCAGGTTTCCACCCTTGTCCGCTCCCCTTATCACCAAGTCCTTATTTTGTTTCAGCCACTTAAGGGCCTCTCTCTCCGCGCCGCCCAGATTCGGCACCGCAGTTTGATAAATCTCCGCCTTAATGTCTTTCATCACCTTATCAAAAAAATGATCTATACTCGATCCCGGTGTGACAGGGAAAGGCTGTATAGACTTGCAGGCCCTGAAATCACCACTGCTACCCAGGCTAAGAGCCTCTGGCCTCCCAAAGTCCGTCCACACTTGGTGGCCCCCATCTGCCCACAGTTCTTCCATCATCTGACTAAGCTCCTCATCCGTGGGGTCCCACTGAACCAGCGGGCTGAACCCCAAGGTATCAGTGTTGTTCCCCTGCGTCATTTGAGGAGGCTGAGCTGAAAGCAAGAGTTGAGAGAACCCCTCTACTGGTCCACTGGCAGTTTCGGGTATACACCCCTGCTGACCAGTACTCAGACCTGTTGTCACTGGGGCTTTACTTGGATCAATGGGCTCTTTGTTAAACCTCTGGCATATCACGATCTTTCTTGTGGACTTGTAAAGGTCTATTGTGAAGGCCACTATATCGAAGTTCCTCGTTGGACAGAAGTTCAAACCTCTAGATAAAAGGGAAATGCAAGCTGGAGGGATCTCCATCCCGGAAATGTTCATGATTTGCAAGCCATCAGTGGCTACATTCCCTTCCGCTTCTTGCTGCTACAAGGATTCCGTTACGCAAGACAAGTATGAGTTAACGAGCACTAAAATTGAAGATAAAGTGAGTAAAATACAAGATGAGATTAAGGCAAGAAAGTTAAAGAAATTCTTCCGTGACAAGGAAGACTTCGATAGGGGAAGGATCTTTAATTGGGGCCCACAATCCCTGGTGAAAAATCCGAAGGGCAAAGGCTATTGGACCACTGATTCTGGTTCCGACAGCGAAAACGAGCAATCCAATAACCCTAAAAAAACAAAGAAGTATCCTAAAAAGAGACCACAGAAAAAACCTTCTAAGGGTCCTAAAGATGTAAACAACAAGGAGGAAAGGAGCCAGGGTGCCGAAATAGCAGCCAAAGGAGAATCTGGCCCTTTAGACGTAGAACCAGACGAGGACGAGGATGTTTCGGCACCCTGGCTCCTTTCCTCCTTGTTGTTTACATCTTTAGGACCCTTAGAAGGTTTTTTCTGTGGTCTCTTTTTAGGATACTTCTTTGTTTTTTTAGGGTTATTGGATTGCTCGTTTTCGCTGTCGGAACCAGAATCAGTGGTCCAATAGCCTTTGCCCTTCGGATTTTTCACCAGGGATTGTGGGCCCCAATTAAAGATCCTTCCCCTATCGAAGTCTTCCTTGTCACGGAAGAATTTCTTTAACTTTCTTGCCTTAATCTCATCTTGTATTTTACTCACTTTATCTTCAATTTTAGTGCTCGTTAACTCATACTTGTCTTGCGTAACGGAATCCTTGTAGCAGCAAGAAGCGGAAGGGAATGTAGCCACTGATGGCTTGCAAATCATGAACATTTCCGGGATGGAGATCCCTCCAGCTTGCATTTCCCTTTTATCTAGAGGTTTGAACTTCTGTCCAACGAGGAACTTCGATATAGTGGCCTTCACAATAGACCTTTACAAGTCCACAAGAAAGATCGTGATATGCCAGAGGTTTAACAAAGAGCCCATTGATCCAAGTAAAGCCCCAGTGACAACAGGTCTGAGTACTGGTCAGCAGGGGTGTATACCCGAAACTGCCAGTGGACCAGTAGAGGGGTTCTCTCAACTCTTGCTTTCAGCTCAGCCTCCTCAAATGATGCAGGGGAACAACACTGATACCTTGGGGTTCAGCCCGCTGGTTCAGTGGGACCCCACGGATGAGGAGCTTAGTCAGATGATGGAAGAACTGTGGGCAGATGGGGGCCACCAAGTGTGGACGGACTTTGGGAGGCCAGAGGCTCTTAGCCTGGGTAGCAGTGGTGATTTCAGGGCCTGCAAGTCTATACAGCCTTTCCCTGTCACACCGGGATCGAGTATAGATCATTTTTTTGATAAGGTGATGAAAGACATTAAGGCGGAGATTTATCAAACTGCGGTGCCGAATCTGGGCGGCGCGGAGAGAGAGGCCCTTAAGTGGCTGAAACAAAATAAGGACTTGGTGATAAGGGGAGCGGACAAGGGTGGAAACCTGGTTATCATGTCAGCAACTCAGTATAAAAATGAAGCCGAAAGGCAACTGAGTGACATAGCCACATATTGTCCGCTCCAGGGAGATCCAACTCCTAAATACCAAAACAAGTTGCGCACTCTGCTACGCAGAGGTGCGGAGCGAGGATATCTTTCACAAAAACTAGCCCGTGACCTGCTTCCTCTCTATCCGCGCCGTCCGGTATGGTACCACATACCAAAAATGCATAAATCCGTGACCGCACCGCCGGGACGTCCCATTGTCTCCGGCTGTGGGTCTCTCACTGAGAGGCTGTCCAGGTATCTCGACCATCTCCTGCGCCCCCTCCTTAAGGGGGTGCCCTCTTATTTGAGGGATACGTTGGAGGTTCTGCAGATGGTGGAGCGTGCCACATGGGTCCCCGGTGACAGACTGGCCACTATCGACGTGGTCAGTCTGTACAGCCGTATCCCCCAGGATATGGGGATTGAGGCTGTCAGACATTTTCTGACTCGCACAGACAGAGACGACGAATACATAGACTTCGTCTGTGAATGCCTGGGCTTTGTATTAAAGCACAATGCCTTCCTGTTTGATGGACACTGGTACCATCAGACAGCGGGTACGGCCATGGGGACCCCTGTGGCATGCTCCTTTGCGAACCTCTTTCTGGGGGCGTGGGAGGAGTCTGCTGTGCTCTCGGACAGTAATCCATTCCGTGGGCACATCAGACAATGGTCGAGGTACGTGGACGACGTCCTGGTGGTGTGGTCGGGAACGGACGAACAGTTCGATGGCTTTCTGCAGTATATCAACAGCAACACAATTAACATGGAGTTCACCGCTGAGAAAAGCGATACAGAGGTGACCTTCCTTGACCTACGAATTATGGTCAAGAATGGAGTTTTGTGTTGCGAGGGATATAGAAAGCCTACGGCAACCAATTCCCTCCTCCACGCTAAAAGTTTTCACCCGCAACATGTTATAAAAGCCATTCCATATGGCCAATACTTGAGGCTGAGGAGGAATAATACTGACGAAATGCAATATGAAATGCAGGCAGCAGATCTCACCAAACGCCTGACCGATAGGGGATATGATGCCAGTTTGTTAGAGGAGGCATATGGAAGGGCTAAACGCCAACCCAGACGGGAGCTACTGACACCCAGGAATAAGTCCAGGTCTATGCAGGATCGCATGACCTTCACCTTTGACTATACACCTATGGCCGACATGGTTAGAAAAGCCATCTTTACTAATTGGTCGCTGATAGAGAGAGATGAGTCCCTAAAACAGATTGTGGGAGGCCCCCCGAGAGTGGCCTTTAGGAGGGCACCAACGCTTGGGGACATGCTTACCCACAGTGAGTTTATTTCCCCTAGGAAAGATACATGGTTGAGTAAAGGTATGCTAAAAGGCAATCATCGATGTGGACATTGTAAGTTCTGCCCTCGCATGATTTCTCAGAGATATGTACAAGTAGGGAAGGAATGTCTGATGGTTAAGGACCTAATCACTTGTCAAACCAAGTATGTGGTCTACGTCCTCTTTTGCCCTTGTAAACGGTTCTACATAGGGCAAACCACGCGTCCACTAAAAGAACGGGTAGGGGAACATCTAGGATCGGTTAAAAGTGGTAGGGGTTGTGCCCGTTTCATTGCCCATATGAAAGAACACCATCAAGGAGATACCAAGGGTTTAAAATTTGCGGGTTTGGAGAGAGTAGATAAGGCAAGACGGGGTGGTAACAGGGACAGGTTATTGTTGAGAAGGGAGACCTGGTTGATTTTACAAACCGAAGCCCTGGGCCCATTAGGCCTTAATGATAAGGTGGAGCTTGCAAGCACTTTGGATCCTTAAACTCCGGGTCGAGCGACACTAATTGGGGTACCGATTTGTAAGGAGATGGGGTGTTGCAGATTTTATGCCGAGGTCAGTACCAATTGTTAGTGTTAGGCATGAGTATGCTGCTGACAAGTGCTATATATGATTGTTCAGTCAGTATATATGTATCCAATGGTTTATATTTGAGTATAATTTACATACATGTCTGAGACGGCCAGTGATGGCCGGCATATCTTTCCCCTGTCCCTTTTCTATTCCACACTTTTGTGTCTGTTTGAGGTTAAAGGCCACATGAGTAGATACAACTGTCCGAAGAAATAACAAATGTAATTGTAAATATCCTGCTTCTCAGTCCCAGTAATTAATTTTAATGGTGTGTCACATCATGCACTATCACTAATTTTATTTTATTTTTCCACCGGTGGATGAGCTAGGGGTGCCTACCCAATGGTGACAGAAATATATGTGCCAGTCGTTTGCGATGTGCCGGCTGAAGAAAGGACATACAGCGTTGGCGCTCTCTACTGGTGATATTTCATCCAGTGCGCGAGCTCTCCAGTGGTACGTGTGATTTACGCATGCGCTGGAGGTGAGCCGCATGACACGCGTCATTAATGACGTGTGTTTATGCGACAGTTTGTCCGCGTGTATTGTCCCTTGCCGGGCACCGTACGCATGGTGTAACTCCTCCGGCTCTCCCATTGGTGGAAACTTGAGCCCCAATCACGGCCGGCGCTGCGACGCCACTGTGGAGGCGGGTTTTCCCGTATGTATGCAGTGGCGAGACGGCGCAGGCTTGCAGTGGAACACGGCGTGACCAAGCGTCCAGGAGGACGCGAAACGGCCGTCGCTAGGCCCACATCAGTCCCTCACTCCCACCTCCCACGCTGACAGGCCCTCACAAGGAACCGCAAGGTACTATATATGCGCAATACTTGGCAAACTTTGTATGCAGTTATGGAATATGCAATGCACAGAATTCAATTTTGATGTACAACACTGACAATAAATCTACATGCTTAAGACGGAAGATGCACGCTATCTGTCTCTATATGTATGCTGTTCAAACCTCTTCTTTCCAAGTTGTGGAGCGGAGCACACGTCTTGTATAAGCAACTGTCTACAAGCATATGAAAGTATAGCCTGTCAGCCATTATATTGACCACCTTGGGCACGCCTTACTCGCACCAAGACTGGAAGCAACG